>NC_137272.1:13697510-14995010 GCF_053477335.1 Acartia tonsa | reverse complement strand
TATTCTGTCATTTAACGCTACTTTAATAATGTTATTTGACAAAATTTTGTTAAAACATATTTTTATAACAGCAATATTCAACATAATGACCCTATAATAAAGTATAAGGATCTCTGTGTGTGTGTACCAAAGAATCTCAATAAACACCGAACTGATATGGTTCTCCTTTACAGTGTAGCTTTTCATAGGTCCTGAAAAGGTTTTCAGCTATTTGGGGGATCGGTACTACCACCCTTCCAAGAGAAATCGCAAAATAAACAAAAATATAACTAACTAAAACATATTTATAGGTAAACTCAAACAGCTGATCTTAACATAAATTATATAAAGCACAATTTAAAAAAGGTTAATTTGTTTACCTTAATGTATAACTTTGAGTAATGCCTGATGCTTAATTCTATCAAATACTTTTTCTCTAGTTAACTATCACTCAATCTATGTCCTTCAATCACTTAGAATAGTCATTTTCCCCATCGTATTATAGACAGCTTTCCGCGGATAGAAAAATATAAATCAGAAAATTTATTCAAGTTTTGTTGGCTCTGAGGGGGAAGGTCAAGGCCAATTAAACTGGTATTTATTTCATGTTTTTTATTTTATTATTTGAGGAACAATGTCTACAATTCGATACGATACATGATTTTTTAGTATTGCTTAGAGCCAGTTCTTATCCATCAGAGATTAATCGGCTTCGAAGCCATACTGGAATTTATACTTTATTATCTTCCTGTTATTTTTTTAACTTTCTAAGAATTGTGCGAACATAGTCATTTTAGTATAGATGCTACTTTATAACTGTTAATGTCTGTCTGTTTGTCTATCCTTAATTGTAAATAAAGGGGTGTGTAATACGTGCATTAAGAGTGTTATTATCAGGGGAGTTGATACACCCCCCCCCCCCTAGGTGCTCATTCCCTTACATAAACAACATACTCTAATAGGGCCTCCTTTAATTAGTGATTTTTTTCACATTCAACTTCGCTTTTTAGGAGGGTCTATCAGGGGCGTTAAGACCCTTGACATCACCCTACTTAATTTTATCAGGGGGTTAGACGCCCTCTAAACACCCCTTCTGCTCTAGTTTGTTTAATAAAATTATTATTTCCTGCTAAGATCAATCAGTAGAATCTCCTCATCCTAATTTTAGCAATATTAGTTTGAATATTTTTTAAGCAATATTAGTTTGAATATTTATTTATTTTTATTTTAGCTGCGCTACCTAAAATGAACATAGAAGGTCTTTTTTTCGCGTATTTTCCGTAAAGTTGTGTGTAAGCTTTTAATCAAATGTGGTTATTAAGAACAGTTTGACTTAATAAGTCCATTTGACTAAAAAATTACCTAAAATTTTTCGAAAAAATACGAAAAATAATGACCCCCTTTGTTTTTTTCTTCTTCATAGTAAAAAGGCTATATCAGTCGGTGGGACGATTAAATCTGATTATTATTCTTATTTATACTACCCAGGCCATAACTAAATATTTCTATAAAAAATCTAAATCAACTACTCATTATAAACAAATACGTACGTATATGTACGTTTATGTAAAACTTGGATAGGGCATAGTATAACATATTAATAATATCAATTATAGTTATCCAATAGTTTTATAAATGTGTCAATTGGGTTGTGCATCTATTTCCGCATATATCATTATACAGACTCAAAGTGTTTTATTTTGAAAAAAATAAGCAGGGATCTAAGGGATAAGACAATGGCTGGTGAATTAATTTACATCTGGATTGATAATACAAAAGATTACCCCTTCTGTAGCTCATAGTTGGTTGTTGAAACGTTTGAACACTCAACTTAATAAATCAACCAATCAAAATTCACTAGGGTCCCCAAAGTTGATAAGCAACGAATAAGGAAACGTTATTATAGGACTTTGGGGACTAGTGTAATAAACAGCCCACATTGTCCCCTCTCTCTCTGAAACAAAGACAATAGCGAATTTTTAACTATGAGCTGTTTATAAATGGTATATGATAAAAATAGAGTTTAGATTTTTTGAATCAATAATAATATGATATTTCAATAATTTAAAAAATGGATACAGTTGCGTAAGAGAATGCACACAATTAATTGGTTGGCAAAGGTAAACCAATTTTTTTCACTTCCAGGAAAGACCCTACAGACATAGGCGTGCTCTTGAGGGGGGGAGGACTGAGTTCTCCAATACATATAGGGGGGGATTAAAGAAATGAAAGGAGGAAATATTTTAATATTTAGGGGTGGGGGCGTCCCAACCCCCAAGCAAATAGCTTAAAACTAACGCAGACAGACAGAACAACTGACTGACGAACAGACATTGTTCTACATTGTATTCTATCTAATATTGCTAAATTCCTGATCCTGCGGAGAGCACCAGGAGCTGTATCCACTGCTGGAACTGGAAGTTGCCAGGTCGTCCAGGTTACTGTGCCAACTGCTCTGACCGCTTACAGCTCCTCTCTGATTTAATGGTCAATTTTGCCTCGTTCTCAAACCAATTTTTTTTTAGAAAGGAGGGCAAATGAGTGTTTTTTTTTAAATTTCGGGTAGGGGAAGTAATCAAATTTAATTCAAAAAAATATAAGGGTATAAAAAATTTGTTTGGGGGAGGGATTTGAGGGTTTTTGAGTACATGTATTTTTTCAGAAAGCTTGGTGTTCTATTTTGCAGGGAGGAAGGTATATTAGACCATACAATTACACAGGTTCCCAGCGTTTTATGACTACGTTATCTTATTCGTTGGCTTAAAAGTTTTGGGTATTTTTATTGACATTTGATTGGATTGTTCCAAACTTTCGAACTAACGATTTTCCCTTATGATTACTTTTATATGTAAGTATATGTATGTGTTTGTATGTTGTCCAATAATATCTTGGAAAATGCTAAGCTGATAGATTTACTAGTATATTTTGTATTCCTTCTAGGCAGGTTTAAGGCTATTCTTAATTAAAATCAAATGACCATTCCTGATATCCATTATGACTGCTAGATTTTCTCAATCTTTCACAGCTGGAGGAAGAATAATAGTTGGAAACAGATTGTTGACAACCCTGGTCTACACTTGGTTGTGCTGCAGGTTTTACAATTTGGCCACTCTGTTGATAAACAGGAAATCAGATTAAATAAGGCTGGAATTTTTTTATTTTTGTTTTTTTTTTGGTGAGAGGGTGCCCTTTAATCAACTACTGAAATATTTTTATGAAGTATAGGGATCGGGTTATGCAAGAAAGAATAAAATTGCCACTTTGAATTTTAAAAATCTATAGAAAATTTTCTTTGGGAGGGGGTTGCCCATTTATCTCTATCCTAAAATGATCTTGGGTGTTATTTCTTTTTTAATACCTTTCCTCCCCCCCCCCCCTATTTAAATTTCTATATTAAACCTTTAAAATTACATTTAAAATATTTTTTTTTTTCATTCCAATTCCAGTCCCTGAGATTGGTTTTGTTCTCTACATTTTCTATTCTGGCATCCCTGTTGTGTTGTTGCTGTTAATTTTTCTTCAATTTGGCAACCTACAGTTAGTTTATATTTACTTAGGGAGCAGCAACTAACCAACTATGTTAATTCTACCCATGACTAGATATGATAAATGTACATGATAATTAGTTGTACCTGTTTACTGGCAATGACATTACGTCTATGTCTTTAAGAAATGATATGTCGAAGTAAATAAACTTAACTCTAAAATAAGCATTCATTGATCTTTTCTAAAAAAAAACACATTGCGTTGCGCGGCATTATTAGGTTCCTGTGCGCTGTATACAAGAATATCTCCATTTTTTGCGCAAAAAATTCGTTGCTATAAATCCTTAGCAAATATGGCATGCCTTGAGTAATTTCAATATTTTCTTTTTGTTTTTGTTGATCCATTCGTTGGCTACATTGTACACACTGGCATGTATGATAACAATAACAGTTACATACACCTTAGATTTGGACCATTGTTATCAAAATCTAAATATCTTTTTAGATATTAGCGGCAAAGGTTTTAGGGGCTTTGTATTCGAGGTTGCAAAGGGGAGCTAGAATTATAGCTTAAAACCATCCCAAACTTAAAACTGAAAGTAAATTACCCTAATACCCTAACTGAACCTATGTAAAGCTTGCCTAAAAAAGAGAACCAAATCGGTTCAGTGGTTATAGAGATCTTACGCTTAAAACAAAAAAATCTTACTATTTTATAGAATTGGATATCTTTGTCAGTAGCGAAGCTACTATATAAGTTTTTGTGTCTGTCTGTCCTTTTGTCTATCCTCCACGAAACCTAAATGTAGATTATCAACAATTTAAACAGCAAGGCTACTCTTTATTTCGCGTTGTCTGTCTGTTAGGCAGTCTGTAGCGCCAACGGGTAAATTTGATTTTCTCGGCTGCTTTTTTAGATTGTCTGCTGATAATTTTTGTTAAGTAACCAAAATCAATAAGCATAACATATATAGTAAACAATAAGAAAAGTATATTATTGATTTAAATCACTTTGTCCGTACATCTAAAACTATTTCGGCTAAGCTACTTAAGTTGGGGAGTTGAATCCATTTTTATAGAAGCAGAAATATAATCTATTATTACGGTTTTGACCCTCTAAAAACGTAATCTATAATTCTACTTTCCCCTCTTTTGGTGATACGATTTTTGAAATGTACCACTCCACTTTCAATAGAGTCGAAACTGGAATGGTACATTTATATTTACATATCTTTAAAATGGAATGGTACATTTCAAAAATTGTATTGGCATTGATAATATCATCACCAAGAGAGGCAAAATTGAGATGGTAGATTACAAAAATCATATCGGCGTTGATGATATCATCACCAAGATAGGGGAAAGTGGAATGGTAGATTACTTTTTTAGAAGGTCAAAACCGTAATCATAGATTATATTTCTGCTTCTATAAAAATGGATTCAACTCCCCAACTGTACTTATAATGTTTTTACTGTAAATTTGGATAACAACCTTTGATTTGTATTTGTTCTTGGCTTGTACTACAACTTTGTTCATTTGTATGGATAGTCTCTTCTGAATTCGTTGTTCCTAAAGGGATAAGGATTCTGCTTTTGGAAGCTATTTAATTTAAAAGAAAACAAATAGTTAAACTGCCATTGACCTCTCCCTCCCATATTTTAACTCTAAGAAGGGGCGCAATATATCTTGGATATATATCAAGAATCTTAAGGGTTAAGACAATTGACGATAAATTGTTTACATCCCCAATGACACTTCTGTGATCATTTGTTAATTGCTATATTAAATTATGAAAAAGTTAGATGATAGTATAAATTATTTTTTAGTTTGTGATGAAGAAATTACTTGGATATAAAGAAAGGGGTAAAATTGTCCTCAATTTATGTTGCTAACATGGACATCACTTACTGTTCAGTTCGTTCATCCAGGACGAGGGGAGGGTATGTGGTAAAGGGGTTGGATGGGGGGTAGCGTTATTTTAGCCAGATATAAGTTTCACTTTTTAGTAAATACATGATAATCTGGTGTATGATCCAAGTAATAATAAATTAATTTCTTTGATAGAGACAAAGGCAACAAAAATGTAATTCGTTTTTTTTATATTATGGCATGTTTTTGACCAGCGAAAATGAGTGTGACAAGAAAATATTATCTAGCATAATACAATATCTGTATACCTGTTGTAACTGGCCACCCAACGGTGTCTGTCGAATTTTCTCCATTCAATTTAGTTTCCTCAATTTTATCTTCCAATGCGTTGGCGTATTCTACAACAAGGACAATTATGTGAATAAGTAGCGCAGCAATAACATGCTAACTTTATATAAAATAACAAAAGGATATTTTTAGTTTTGGCAGGTATTTTCAATAAATTAAGGACGGCCTTTGACTATCATTTTTTATTAGAAAGGTCATTTGATTTAAGCTATCATCAGTGTTTTTGGAATCAACTTGAACTTTCTGTTAAGAGCATACAAACATAAACTTTTCAAAGTCAACGTTAACTAAGAGCTCTATATTCTGCTTTTAAAAATTAAAATGCTATTGGCTACGCGTACTTATGGGGATAATTGTCCTTGTATGTTAATAATAGTTATTTATTGCGTCATATTACAGACAGTTTTCCGCGGTTATTAAAATGATTTTTGTATTATTTTATAATCGTGGACAATTGTCTGTAATACGATGCTATAAATGATTTTAGTATTTTAGAACCGTTTCTAATTCAGAGCTGGACCATTAAATCATTTTAGTGGTGAGCCAGATCGGGTGAGCCGAATTTCATCAAATCACAGCGCGGCATTTCATAAAATGCTTTGCTCTTATTGTTGGAAAGTTGGCTCACCCCAATCTGGCTCACCACTAAAATGATTTAAAGATCCAGCTCAGCAGATATTAATCGGTTTCGGATCCAAACAGGAATAAATATTTTTACCTATGGAGCACTGATGGTGTAAGCGTACAGCATTGTTTGTTTCATATTCCTGATAATTTTCCAATTGAGGAATGGTGAACCCCCATCAAATCATTCACCCCCCCCCCCCTTCATTGTCAATAATTAATATAGTTATTGTAGCAACATAAGTATGAAGACATGCTGTTAATGGTAGGGATCTAAAGGGATAAGACAATGGCCGATAAATTAATATACATCTCCAATAATTATACACAAAATTACCACTTCTGTAGATTAAAATTAGTGGTTGAAACGTGTGAACACTCAAAGTTCATTGAAAGTCCCCAAAGTTGATGAGCCAACAAATAAAAAACTTTGGGGACTACTGTAACAAACAGCCCATCATACCCTCCCTTCCTGATAATACCTCAAATTTCGATGTAGATACATAGATCAAAATTGAGCCAGCTGAAGACATCTACTTATCTAACCTGTATGAGTAATCAAGCGAAATATTTCGAAAAAAATTGCACAATAAAACTCATAAAATACAGCTGAGACAGATAGGGAAAAACCTTGATTGGTTGATTCTTACTAAAAGAGTCCATTCTTCTCAACCAATAGTTTTAATACATAGAGAGAGTAAATTTATTTACCATAATTGGGGATGTACATTAATTTATCGTCCTGATATTCATGAGTGTTTTTATGTTATGTTATGTTTCAGGGGGGGGGGGGGGTGTGATTTAACATTAATGGGTTATTTCCACTTCACAATTTCCTTGGTGGGATCATTAGCCAGGGTCTGGTGAACCTGGAGTGTAGGTGACTGCATCCTGCTCCCGCTTTCTGGCATACCAACCATATCTGGAATATTAATTAATAATAATAATATAGCGAGGGGTTTCATAGTTTTGTAAGTATGTCTTTCATTTACTTGATTTTGAGCATATAAACACGCGGGAAAAAAATATACTGTAATCCTAATCAAATTATGACGCTTTCATATGTTTGACTATTCATTATTTCTACAATACATTTACTAAATATTTATGTATGTAAATTTATTGCTTTACTAAAAATACTGTCGTCTGAAGGAAATCAAGGGCCTTACTACTTAAGATAAAACAAACAAACTAACACTTACTACTTGAAGAGTTGCTACGATACTGTAGAAGCATTCAGAGAAAGAGAAGACAATGGGCTGTCGATTACACGTGTCCCCAGAGTTTTTTAATAACGTTTCCTTATTCGTTAATTTGGGGACTTCATTAAATTTGGATTGGTTAGTTAATTGATTTGTGTGTTTGAACGTTTCAACGAATAATTTTAATACACAGAAGAGGTAATTTTGTGTATCATCATTGGAGTTAACATCAATTTATCGGTCATTGTCTTATCCCTTTAGATCCCTGGTAGAAACATTACCTTGTTGTTTGTTTGTCTGTCCACTGGTGACTTGGCTGGAGTGATGTGCGTGCATTATCACACAGCTTCGGATCACGTTGCAATGCGTCGTTCTTGTTGTGTATACGTCACCTTAAACAGGGATAATTGTTGTATAATATGTTTTTAGAATTTAGTGGATTTTTCAAAAAGCTTTTGGGAGATTTTTTATAATTAATTACAATTTTTTGGTTAGGTTAGGTAAACTTATATGGCTAGTGGCGGAGCGCTGCGGGTATGATCGTTAGTAAAAGTTGAATCTATTTTTCTTCATATATAAGCTAATTTTTTCGAGGCTATTTTGTTCAAGATCCAGAGTAGCAAAAAAAAGCTACCAGTGTTTATTGTAGCTACTCCATTAACGATCCTTATAGATCCTTGTGAGTTGTCTGTGTGTCTGTTTGTAAAACTATCACTAACCGTTGAACCAAGTTCCCCTTCGGCCCACACCCCACCTCAAGGAACGTATTTTTTAGTGACTATAATAATCTCTAAAACGGCTAATCCGATTGCAGGTCTATTTATATCAGGGATAAGACAGTATGTGATGAATCAATGTACGATCCCAATGATGATAGACATAATAACCCCTTCAGTAGATTAAAACTATTTGTGGAAACTTAATAAACTCAATTAAAATTTATCCACGGGTACCCAAAGTTCTACTTTGGGTACTAAAACGTAAAAAATACCTCGTTTAATAACAGTCTCATTTCCAGTTTTATCGGCGCATTTTTCTAGTTGTTCCTTTCTGCCAGATTTGGGGGATTTTTCTAAACTATCTGTCTTCAAATTTGGCCTGGTCTCTTTCATCTAAAAAAAAAGAATATAAATAAGGATGACAACATCCATAAAAGCGAAGCTCTGAAACGGTTGTATAGTGTCAGAACTGAATAATCAGAATATGAATGTATAAGAGTAGAAGCAAAATTTAAAGTAAATTTGTTGATAAATTACTTTATGCAAGATAATGTTTTAGGAAATATTTACATTTTTAAGACTTGACTATAGAGTTGCTTCGCTTATAATATTGTACTTTGTTGTCCCAGGAATCAGTGTACCAAAAATCAGATCAATTGTATAATTAGATCATATAAAAATTTGTTGTTAAAAAGTGAAAAATTGAACATGTTGAAAATGGACGTACCAGCATTCTTGTAACGATTATAGAGTTGCTACGCTTTCTAAATTGTACCTAACTACTACAGGGATCACCAAGCAAATTTTGAAATCAATAGGACAATTCCAACGTGCCTTAATTAACAAAACTAGCCATCCGTCACGGACGGACGAACGGACCGATCCCAATTATAGAAAAGCTTCGCTTTTATAAAAGACTATAAATTAGGGGAGGGGTATAAATTGAATGTGCCGGTTTTGAGCCAGAAAAACACTACGCAATCCAAAATTTGTTACGCATTGGTACAATTTTTAGTAGCACAGCTGCTCTATAATTAGGCTTTGTCCGTTCGTCCAAAAGTATATTTGTCTACGAGGTTTCGTGATTTCTTAGTATTTTTTTTACAGTTATTTTAAAGTAAAAGGTAGGTAAAATAGTCCCTGGAATAAAAATGCAATTCCCATCCCTAGACATAAATCTAAAAATAAAATAGCCTAAAACCAATAATGTTTGTGACGCTTTCCTTAAAGGGAGAACTCAATCGGTTCAGTAGTTGACAAAAATACCTTAATTCTTTATATAATAGGATACTTATAAATATTTTTAAGAAATATTGGGATGTAGATTAATAAATCTGCCAATGCTCTATCCTTTCCATACAATGTATTTGAAGTTGTGAACATAAATATTTCAAGTTTTCAAGTTATTCATCAATAAATGATGAAGGCCTTTTGCTTACATTTTTAGTTGCGTAGCTTCTCTAGTATTATTAACAAGCGGATATGCCCCTAGAGGCATTTAATATTATGTAAATATAATTCTTACTAAATATAAAGTAAATGAATGTCTATTTGTCTGTTTAGCTGTCTGTATCGAACGATCTCTCTTACCGCTAAACTAACATTATTCTCATTAATAGTGTTGCTTCTCATAGGTCCTATGAAGGGTTATAGATATTTTGGGGAAGGGTACTACCACCCTCCCAATAAAAATTACCCCCTCCCCCAAAAATAAATATTTTTCTTTTTAAATCTTATTCTTAGGTGCCCCTAAAGTCTTCTAGGGGCGTAGCCGCTAGTATAAAATCATATAAGTATATAAGTATATAATCATATCAGCAATAGTAGGTTTATATCAGCCTTCCTTTTCTCATCTCATAGGAAACCTGCTGGTTTTCTTAAGCTTGGTGTAGCTTTAAAGCACTTTAAACTGTAGCCCTGTAAATTCGAAACTGGTCAACTGTAAGACTCCATTGATTGAAGCATATCATAGGAGGGTGTTTACCATGGTCTGCATGTAATATAAATTATAAATTTTTATAAAATTGTAATCTTATTAAATGTAGATTCGAAAATATATATTCATTCATTCATATATTCATAATTCCTAGAAGGAAGTGTGAAGGTGGGGCGGGGGGGGGGGGGGTATGGAACAATCTTACCAAATATTCATATAAACTATTCTTTAGAACACAAGTGAGATAAACTTATTAAAGTTTAACTCTTCACAGGGATACTAGGATAGGACAATGAAAGTTAAATTAATCTTCTTCCCATTTTGAGCCGTTAAATCCTGCATCTAGAAGATAAAAACATTTGGGGAAATTTAATAATTATTGATTTAACTGGTATTGTCATATTCCTTCCTCTTTAACTTTACAGAGAAGGAGAGAGAGAGAGAACAATTGGCTGTTTAATACACTAGTTCCCAATGTTTTATAATAACACTTTTTATTCGTTGGCTTAAAAACTTTAGGGACTTTTGAATTGAATTTTGATTGTTTTTTTCATTAACTTGAGTGTTCAAACGTTTTAACCACTAATTTTAATCTACAGAAGGGGTTAATTTTGTGTACCA
Source organism: Acartia tonsa (assembly GCF_053477335.1). Classification (NCBI taxonomy): domain Eukaryota; kingdom Metazoa; phylum Arthropoda; class Copepoda; order Calanoida; family Acartiidae; genus Acartia; species Acartia tonsa. Next base: position 14,984,226 of record NC_137272.1, on the reverse strand, counting down.
TCACAGGGGAAGTACATCAATTTATCGGCCGTTGTCTTACCTCGTTATTGGTCCAAAGATCACAACCAATAATTTTAATCTATGTAGCTGGACAAAGTGTCTTAAAAAAATCAGCCTTGTTACGTCATAAAAATGAGGGATTATCCATCTCTTTTTTAGATGTTTTCTTTCCCACTTCTCCTCTCATCTCCCTCATTTTTATGACGTCACATGGCTGATTTTTTTGACACTTTGTCCAGCTACTTAATCTATTAGTTTATGAGTATTATAATGTACATCAATTTATTGTCCATTGTCATATCCTTTTAGATCTTTCTCATTTGTTTGCTTAAAAATATTGGGTACTCTTATTTAATACTGATTGGTTAGTTCAAATTAGCAAAAACAGTCCAAATTTTATAATCATTGATCAATAAGGTCATGTCAATTATGTACTAGCAATGACCACTTTTTTATTTACTGTCGACTTAACATAAACCATCTAAATTGCTTATCAACATGTTGATGTCGATTGTTTATCAAAAGTAGACCAATTGTTGATTTACTATTAGGGATCTTAAGGGATAAGACAAATGACGATACATTATTATTCATACCCATGTTTGTAAACAAAATTACCACTTATGCAGATTAAAATTACTGGTTTAAAAGATTGGAAACCACAAGTTTAAAACCAACTAATCGAAATTCAATAAAGTACCCAAAGTTTTTGAGCCAACAAACAAAATAAAACGTGAATATAAAACTTTGGGTACCAGTGCAGTGCATTTTACAGCCAAATGTTCCTCCCTTCTTGCATATTGTTACATACTGTTATTTTTCATTAAATAATTAATGTTCTCTATGAGATATTAAATAAAATTGGTTATGGTTGACACATTTATGACTTAATCATATGACTACAGCCAAATGTTGACATAATAAAAGTCTAAAAGTTAAACTGGGTAATGGTAGGATATCTATATTAGTAGACTAAAAACAACTTTCCTCCCACTTTCTTACAACATATAGAAACTGTGTAAAAGTCAGACACTTAAGGATAAGTTATATGTTGAGTCAGAGCAAAGCAACTTTATCTTTGTCTGTGTGTCTGTCTGCAGGGAAGGAGGGACATTGAGCTGTTTATTATAATATTCCATAAAGTTTTATAATAACGTTTCCTTATTTGTAGGCTTAACAACTTTGGGTCTTTCATTAAGTTGAGTGTCCTAACGTTTAACCACTAATTGTAATCTACAAAAAGGGTACTTTTGTGCATCATTATTGATCTTGAAATTAATGTCTTATCCCTTAGATCCATGTCAAGCAGTGATTAAGTCGACTCCCAGCTTCTAATGGTTGCTTCCTCCATCTATTTTATCTCTAAAGGGTGGTTGACGTTATGTATCCCCTCAAATAAATAGCTTAAAACTTGCCAGGGCCTATGTTTTTTTCCTAAAAATTGTAAAGAAGCTGTTTGCTAGATCTTATAGTATTACATATTTCATACAAACAAACGGACAGTAGTCCAGATATTTCATCATATAGAATTTCCAATCTATTTATCTAATTTCTATTCCTGATAAAAGTAGACATTAGAACTTTATTTCTTACAAGCCTATCTAAACTTTTACAATTACACTGTTTCACTTTTGTGTTGGTATTTTATCGACATATCATTTGTCATCGGGGAGGCGATAGGTTCGAATCTTAGCTTAACACCGCAACATAACTAAAGACTTTTAAAATGGTCACTACTGCTACTAGGTCAGGTGCGGGTCTTTAATGGTTAGAGTAGGGGTAATGCCTTGGCCCAAAACATCGAAACTCATTACCATGCACAGTTAGAACTTCTCAGACAAAGGTCGTGCAATCAAAGTGTTGGTTGTCTGATGGTAACCTAATATCCCGAGTGTTTTAACAGAAAAGGAGACATTTTGCTCCACTTAGTTATCCTGGGTTGTTGGATCTGGTCTTTGAGTGTCATGGACAGCATTTCCGCCCGTATGAGGTAATTGATTCATGTAGTTTGCCACGAGAATTTAATTTGGTGTATCTCTAAACCTTATCATGCTTAATGGTGTGCAATATATACGGTCAAACGCCCTTCAGACTACCAACTCTTTGATTGAATGAGTTGGGCCTGTTTTAAGTCAAAACACTACCCTACTCTAACTATTTACATCGATGTTAACAAGATCTTAACAAACACAGAAACTGACAGACATCCTGTCTCTTTTATATAAGAATAACCAAGGGATCTAAGGGGATAAGATAATGGCCATAAATTGTTAGACATCTCCAATGATGATACACTAAATTATCCCTTCTATAGATTAAAATTAGCGGTTCATCAACTTAATCAACCAACCAATCAAATTTACTGAAGTCCCCAAAGTTGTTATAAGAAAACGTTATCATAAAACTTTGGGAACTAGTGTAATAATCATCCCATTGTCCCCTCTCTCTGTGTTCCATCTAACCTTGTAATCTGTATAATATTATAATACAATATCCATGTCATTTGTCATCATTATAATCTACAAGGAAATATATTATTTTAGATTGAAATAAAGAAGGAAGCCTTCTATTTTGGAAACTTTTTTTGTTTTTTTTGTGGGAAAAAAATTGTCATTTTCACTTCAAAGCTAGATTCCTCTATTTTTCTGGTGTTCAATTGTTTTAATTACTTTAATTGCACTAGTGGCTTAAATTTTTTTTTTTTTTTTAAATTAGAGCTTCAACCACTAATTTCGAACCCCTAATAAAAATAGCCTAAAAACACCATAGGACCAGTATAATCCCTGAAAAGTAGAATCACATCAGTTCAGTGGTTACTGAGATCTTAAGTTACGGACGGACAGACAGACAGACAGACGGACGGATAGACATCATTCTACTTTGTATTATAGATTACTTAATCAAAAACCCGCGACCGTGGCTGTTGATAGTTTCGAATCTCGACTTAACACTGCGCCATAATTAAAGACGTGAAAAATGGTTCCTGCTACTATGTCATGTGAGCGACATTAGTAATTAGAGTAGGGGGAATGCCTTAGGTGCATCGCATTACCATACACAGTTGGGACTTCTCAGACAAATGTCGTGCTATTTGATGGGTGTTGCTTAACCTAATACCCTTGGTGTTTGGACAGAAAAGGAGACATTTGGCTTTGGCTCCTCTTGGTTATGAGGTAATTGATGAAGGTGACAGTGCAAAATGGCTCCAAAAATGAAGTCATACGATAAAGTAACCAATTAGAGGCGAGTATAAATTTTACCATAGGTCAAATTTATTTTATGACGTCATGTTTTTGGTGTCATTTTTTGCTGTCTCTTAATGAGGTATGCTTAATAAGAGACAATATATTTATAACAATTGCAGCAAATTCAGCTTACAACAGTAATATAATTAAATTTTAACAAATATAGCAACAATTTAAAAAAAATTAAAGTAAAACTAATTTAATTTAATATCTGATTTTTAAGCAAGCTCCTTAAGTATATTTGGTATATTTTAGTTACATGATTAAATTTTTATCTACAGTGTTTATAAATATATTACATCTATTTATCCCCTACAACACCTTGTAATCAGGAATCAAAGGGATAAGACAATGGCCGAAATTTAGATGTACATTCCCAATGATATTACACAAAATTATCCCTCTGTAGATTAAAATAAGTAGTTGAAACGTTTGAACTTTCCATTATAATGAACCAACCAATCAAAATTCACAAAGTACCCAAAGTTGTTAAGCTAACGAATAAGAAAACATTATTATAAAACTTTGGGGACTATTAAAATAAATAGCCCATTGTCCCCTTTCTCTCTGCCTTATAAAAGAATCGATCTAATGATCAGATAAAAATAAATGTAATTTTCTTGTCTTTTTGTTGTAAAGACAGGACAGATGTTGGACACATGTAAACTTTACTAGTTTCTATAAATGCGTCATTTTGGATGCAAGCTTCCAGTCAAATGCGCTTATTAGGTCAAACTGTTCTTGAATATGCTTTTAATTATACTATGCATTTGATACACATTAAGTACAGTTTGCCCTAATAAGCGCATTTGACTGGATGCTTGCACTCAATTTTACGAATTATTGCAAAAAAAATATTCTTTTTTATTTTATAGAAAGCTAATGGAAGAAAATGTTTTGTTATAGTAAAACTGTTTTAAAGTATCTAAAAGGGCAGCAAAGCTAAACATATTATAAACAACCTTACATTTATAATTGAATATATTAAATCCCCAAAGAATGTGTGTAAATAATTTTCTATTACATTCGTCAATTTATTTTGAAACATTGGTTGAAACGTTTAGACACTGGACTTATTGAACAAACCAATGAAAATAAATACAAGTCCCCTAAGGTATTCAGCCATCGAATTAAAAAAATGTTATTATAAAATTTTGGAGACTAATGTAATAATGTTTTTCGTTTCTTATTAACAACTTTGGGGACCTTAATGAATTTTGAATGGTTGGTTCATTTAGTTGAGTGTTCAAACGTTTCAACCACTAATCGTGCGCTATTATTTATTTATTTTATTAAAGGTTATTTTGTATATTATGATTGGGGATCTACATTAATTAAACCTTTATATCCTTGAGTATAATATATGAAAGTACTCTGTATAACCATGAGACTGAGATTGAATGAACAATAGCTCATCAAGTAAAGAATGGAACTACCTAGGATACAGGGATCTAAAGGGATAAGACAATGGCCAATTTATTAATGTGCATTCCTAATGATAAAATACAAAATTACCACTTCTGTAGATATTAGAGTAAAACTCTAGTGGGATAAAGGGTTAATTAACAGTATCTCCCCATCGCAACCGTCTTGTGCAAATTTCCTATTGGGTAATTGAAAATCAAACAATGGTGTCGCTTATATAAACACTTACAATTAGTGGTGGAAACTTTTGGACACTATACTTAATGTATCAACCAATCAAAATACAAGGAACTTCCCCAAAGTTGATAAGCCAAAGAATAAGAAATGTTTATATAAAACTTTCGGGACTAGTGTAATAAACAGCCCAATGTCCCCTCCCTCCCTAACCTAGGATACAGAGAGAAGACAATAGATGATAAATTAATCTTCCCTCAATTTTCTGTCTTCCTTATTGAAAGGGGAGTGATTGGGCAGAAAATTAGACTTAAACCATCCTAATATTTCTCTTAAGAAAAAAATGTGTAGCTTCTCTAATGGGATCTTGATGGATAAAACAATTAAACTTACTTCTTTATATAAAACTAGCGGCTACGCCCCTAGAGGCCTCTAGTGGCACTTTAAATGTTTTGGTTTGTTAAAGTTAATTTTTTATGTACGATACCACCTTATTTGACGTTGAAGTCTCCCAGATTTTAAGAAAATTTTCCTTTTTTTTGTCATTTCTTTTGGGAGGGTGGTAGTACCCCCCCCCCCCAAAATAGTTAAAAACCTTCCTAGGACATATGAGAATCTACCCTGTTAAGGAGAACCCGATCGGTTCAGCGGTTAGCGAGATCCTTCGGTACACACAGACAGACAGACAGACAAACATCCTGTTACTTTAGTATAAGGATAATTATTCTATCTATTCCTGTGAAATACACATTTCTTAGAATTAAAAAAAAATATTTTATTGTTATAAAGTACTTATAACAATATTGAATTAGTTCTTTTCTTCATAATTCATAATTATTATAATTTATTAATATTTTTTCAGTTTTTTGTCTTGCCCCTCTTCACCGCCCCTCCCCCCCCCCCAAAAAAAAAGGAGAAACATCTTTTCTCAAAAAAGCAACAATCTTAAGGGATAAGGCAATGAATGATAAATAAGTATTAATCCCCAATGATGATAAACAAAATTACCCCTTCATTAAACTTGGTTAAAAAGGGTATAGGCTAATTTTTTTTTATTTTATGACTATGTTTAATTTTTATGCCCAAATAAAAAATATGTTTAATTAGATAACGTGGATCTAAAACTTTGGGTACTGATGTAATTTATAGTCCAATGTACCTCCTTGTAAAAATGTAAATATGTAGGAGGTTATCACCCCAACTCCCTTCCTTTAGTTTATGATAAGATATGAGGTGGATCTTTAAATCCTTTTAGTAGTGAGCCAGATCGGGGTGAGTAGAATTTCAGCTAATCACAGCGCGGCATTTCATAAAATGCTGTGCTCTCATTGGTGGAAAGTTGGCTCACCCTGATCTGGCTCACCACTAAAATGATTTAAAGATCCAGCTCAGATTTGTAACTTTCTGCACAGAGGAAAACTTGTTAAAAATACATTTACTTGTCAGTCAAGGTTCATTTTTTTACCCATTCTTTTAGTTACTTTTAAAAATATGAGTATATAATGTTTTATCAGAGCTGGATCTTTAAATCATTTTAGTGGTGAGCCAGATCGGGGTGAGCCAACTTTCCACCAATGAGAGCACAGCATTTTATGAAATGCCGCGCTGTGATTGGCTGAAATTCGGCTCATCCCGATCTGGCTCACCACTAAAATGATTTAAAGATCCAGCTCAGGTTGATTAAATTTAGGATAGCCCTAAAGATTCTTGAACCAATGACATTAATATTCATAAGTAGGTTAGGAATCAGTAAAAAATATAAATTAATTAAGGAAGAAAACACCCATAAAAGCGAAGCTTTAAAACGTTAGGACGATAGAACAAACGAACATTAATACTTGTAGATAGTCAGAACTAGAAAAGCAGAAATGTATAAGTCTAAACAAATTTGTAAGTAAATAAAGGATATTGTTTAAGGACATTCATACAATATAGATGATTTGCTTACAACATTGTATCATTATTCTAAAAATCAAACGAATAGGATAATTTTATCATATAAAAAGTTGTTTTTTAAAATGGGAGGGGTACATTCATTGATTAATCGGACAATGAGCTTTGTTAATTCAAAAGGATTTAGGTTTTGTGGTTTTCTACTGGCAAAATAAGCTATTCTACCAAAAGGTGAGTTCTATGAATTTATAATTCATAGAATCTTTATAAGAAAGAGAAGAAGTTATGGACAAAATACTGGGAAAAAAATAATCCCAGAATTTCAGGGATCTTAAGGGATAGGACAATAAATGATAAATTTATGTACATCCAAAATTGTTTTCTATGTAAGATTTTTGGTTTAAACGTTTGGACACTGCTAGTTTGAAGGTAAGGAATTGAAGAGCTCATTTTTAAAACTTTGGGTACTTTATAAATATACAATCCAATGTCTTTCCCTCCCTGCAGTATTTTGAAAGAAAAGAAAGAAATAAGCAGTGCGGAAAAAACGAGGAAAAGGTCACTGGAGGTTAAATTAATCTTAACCCCAAATAAGCTAATTACTGGTGGATTCTCTCAAAGTCCATAGTCGAGCACAGAAATAACTTTATTTGAAATGAACTAAACATAAAAGGAGGGGGGGGGGGGGGGGGTTGGTGTGTTTTGGTTTACCTAAATTTCTTATAATTTGTTGCCTATAATCTGAATTAATATTTTGAAAAAAAATTTTAATTCAGAAAGTTAAATTATGATTTAACAATCTAATTATTTAAGGTAGGACCTTAATTGATTTATTCATTTTAGGGAAGCTTCACATAGGTCCCAAGATTGTTTGGAGTTGTTTTATATTTTAATTAAGTCTTTGGATAGTGTTAGGCTATTTTACTACCCTCCTTAACAAGGATGTAAGAGCCGCTTGTTTCTAAAATGAACCTTTTAAAGTGATTTTTAAAAAATTTCTGATTAATCATATAGAGTTCAGACAGAAGTACAAATCCTACACATCGAAAATCTTCCCTTTTAAATAACAAAATATTAGAACTATATAATGTTAAGATCTTATTTAAAAAATATGACATGGAAAAATTTTATACTGGTTTATTACAATCTAGAATAAATCAATCCCCTATACCACCACAGATCTCCATAAAATATTTAATTATAAAATATGGAATTCTGTAAATTATATGTTACTATAATTCTGAGGAAAAATGAGTGGATCTAAGCTCAATTGTCCTCTCCCTAGCTAAAGATTTTGTGATGTATAGTAAGTATAGAATAGATTCTTTACAAATTACTTAGATTGCTTATATACTGGCAAGAGGTTCAGCAATAGATATATTTATCTTGATGGTCAATTAGGCATAATTGCCCAATTTCCTCAAACAAGCTTTGTCCTATTTACAGCTGACTTTTCATCATCTATAATACAAAGTAGAATGATGTCTGTCTGTTCGTCTGTCTGTCTGTCCCTGAAGATTCTCCTCTTTAGGGAATATACCTACTGGTCCTGTGGTGGTTTTAGGCTATTTTCTTGGGGTTGGGACACCCCCCCCCCCAAAAAAAAACGCCATTTTAAAAAAAATAATTAAAATAGTTGTGGAGTGGGGGATCTCCAGATAATTAAAGATGTAATCATACCTCTTGGAGCAAAGCCTCTAGAGGCTAGGGGCGAAGCCGCTAGTTTGGTTTAAATTAGTACGTTTTTTGACTGTAGCTTAAGATTTGGATAACTAATGAACCGTTTTATATTTTAGGGAAGCTTGACATAGGTCCTTCCTTTTTATTGTATGACGTCAGTTATCATTAGGCACTTTAAGCTGCTTCTGAAGTAAATGTAAATTCTTCTTATCTTATTCCAACTTGTAATAATGTTATCAACTATTGTATATGTATCTATGTTATTATATCTTATTCATTATTGATGTCATTGAAATTAATAAATACCAAATACCATAAAGATGTATGTAATTTTGGTTTGTAAAAAAATAATTAAAATTAATTTGAGCTAGCAACCTTTACTATTCACTATTTATTTCTTTGTCCTTCAAAAGTGGATTCTTAAATCTGAGTGTTATATGCAATCTAATGATTACATTCTATTGTAGGAAGACGTGTAAATGTGAAATATAAGTCGTATGTATAGCAATGATGGTTTCTAAGGAGATTTTTGTAAAGTATAAACTTTTTGTACCCAGATAGAGAGAGAGGGAACATTGGGCTGCTTATTACACTAGTCCCCAAAGTTTTATACTTTTTCTTAATCGTTGGCTTACAACTTTGGGGACTTTTACTAAATTTGTTGGTTTATTAAGTTAAGGGTTAGGACGCGCATTTTAACCAATAATTTTAATCTACAGAAGGGGTAATTTTGTGTGTCAAAATTAGGGATGTACATCAATTTATCAACCATTATCTTATCCCTTTATATTCTTAATTTGTACCATATTAGTTGCACAACCTAACAGATCTTTGATTGCGAAACCTTTACCTCGTCAATTAACAAATATGGGCATAGCTGCTGCCAATGACAATCTAATGTGTGGTAAAACAACCTAGGATAACCAAGTGGAACGTTTTCTGTATTAGGTTAGGTAACACCAAACAGACAAATGTCTCTTTGATTGCCTGACCTTTATCTAGAAGTCTTAACTGTGCATAGTAATGTATAAAATAGAAAAGATTTATTACTATGATTTAAGTCAGCCCTATAGACATAGAAATACTATAAAAATAAGGTCTCTAGAATCTGTTTTTCCTTTCTTAAGTTGTATAGGGGCGCTCTATACAGAGAAATATTAAACTTTATATAGACAATTCTCTTACATACAAGGATAATGATATCTATAATACAAAGTAGAACGATGTCTGTCTGTCTATTTGTTTGTAGCAAAGGATATCGCTAACCGCTGAACCGATCAGGTTCTCCTTTACAGGGTAGCTTCTCATAGGTCCCGGGAAGGTTCATAACTATTTTCTTGGGGGGTGGGACACCCCCAACCTCCCAAAAATTGAAAAATACCCCCAACAAAAAAAATTCTTTTTAAAACTAAAATTGAAATAGTGGGGTCATATGCAAAGATGTTGAAAATTGTACAAATACTGTTATACACATATACATATAATATGTTCAAATATAGAGTAGACACCCTGAAGTTGTATGTAACATGAATTTGCAGCTATGTTTCCCATATAATATGTTCAAATATAGAGTAATTTTACCATATAGCTACTAAACTATACGTAGCACAGGAATCATTTTTATATTTCCAAAAAATAGACTTCATAGCGATTCTAATGGTATGCATAACATCTTTCTACTATTAACACAAGCCGCGCAATCTAAATTCTAAAAAGGTCCGCATTTTTTGCACACCCTTTATATTTCCCACATAATATGTTAAAATATAGAGTAGACACCCTGTAGTTGTAGGTAATATGAATTTACAGCTATATTTCCCACATAATATGTTCAAATATAGAGTAGACACCCTATAGTTGTATGTAATATGAATTTACAGCAATATTTCCCACATAATATGTTCAAATATATAGTAGACACCCTGTAGTTGTATGTAATATGAATTTACATCTATGTTTCCCACATAATATGTTAAAGTATAGAGTAGACACCCTGTAATTGTATGTAATATGAATTTACAGCTATATTTCCCACATAATATGTTTAAATATAGAGTAAACACCCTGTAGTTGTAAGTAATATGAAGTTACTGCTATTTTTCTAATATAATATGTTTAAATATAGAGTAAACACCCTGTTGTTGTATGTAATATGAATTTGCAGCTATATTTTCTATGTGATATGTTCAAATATAGAGTAGATACCCTGTAGTTGTATGTAATATGAATTTACAGTTATATTTCCCATATAATATGTTTAAATATAGAGTAAACACCCTGTAGTTATAGTTGTATGTAATATGAATTTACAGCTATATTTCCCACAAATATGTTCAAATATAGAGTAGACACCCTGTAGTTGTATGTAATATGAATTTACAGCTATATTTCCCACAAATATGTTCAAATATAGAGTACCCTGTAGTTGTATATAATATGAATTTACAGCTATATTTCCCACATAATATATTTAAATATAAGGCAGGACAGGAACATAAAGAGACAATTTCCTTGAAGGATGGTGGGGGGGGATTCCAATAGTGTTAAAATATGGTAAAAATGTACCTACAGCTGCTATGTCAGATACGTATTAGTGGGCATAGTGTGAATGCCTTGTCAGGCAATCAAGTAGACATTATTTAGAATATCAGTGCCTTAGGGCCTACTATAAAGGTCTGACCCTACTGCCCCTAGAGGTATCAATCAGATAAAAACAAAAGAATTGGTATATATAGGGGGGAGGGGGGACACAATATAGCCAACCTACACAACAAGGATAGTGATCTCCATAAATACATGTGTGTGTACAAGTTATGAAAGGAAATAGGAATTAGGATAAATCCTATATTTAACATAATAAAATTGTAGATTTTTTTTCAGTCTAGGTTTCTATTTCATATAAATATTGCACTTTTATTACAATTTTTGAAACATTTTGTTTCAATAGTATATGTATTAATATAGATGGTAATCAAGAAACTACCTGCCCAAAAAGGTGGGGACCCTTTTCGTCTGCTAGCCTTTGTCTTGGCCTTTTGTAAGGACTTGGCTGTGTTTTAATTTCCGACACTATTAGCAGATTTCAAAGACCCAATACAAAAGCCAAACAGGGTCCTTGTTCATGTCCCCTTTATTCTTTAATCTTAAACAATAGACTTTATGGATAGCTGGTATCAACAAAGATAACATATATCATACTATTTTTATGATGGGCTAAGGCAATCTCTCTATTCTAACTATTAATGTCATGTATCTGACATAGAAGCAGTATAGACAATTCTACATATCTAAATAGAAATGATCATAATCGTGGAACTTTTGTTAACTTTATTTAAGACTAGCGGCTACGCCCCTAGAGGCCTCTAGGGGCACTTGAGGAGGAGGGGAGAGTCGAATTAAATAACCCAATTTCTTATTTTAGATTTTATAAAAGTAAAAAAAAAATGTAGGGGGGTGGAAATATTTTTTTTTTTTTTTTTTGGGGGGGGGGTGCCCTAGATATACCACACTTTTCTGGGATCTTGCCAAGTCAAGTATCAACTGTTGGGAATATCAAAGGATGACTCCATGCAAAATTTGAGCCGGATCCGGCCAAAACCGGCCGTGAATTATATAAAAAACCGGTTTTTTCCGGTTTTTAGGGGGTATCTGTAAATCGATTCAGCTGGAGCAAAACCGGTTGGAGGTACAAAAAATTTTACTTCACATGAAATTTAGCCCATGTAATTGCCTACAAAAATGTACTTCATCATCAACTTGATTGGACAACTCTTTCCCCTCCTAAATGTCCATTAAAATCTCGGAAACGGCAAAAATCGCCAAAAATCACGCCTTCGGCGGCGAATAACGGCTAAACGGTCAGCCGGAGGCGAATGAAACATAAATAAAGAAATGTCCGCCTTAAAAAGTTGTTCCACATCAATGAGATGCTTGAAGTCTCTAAAACGACTCCTTCCCCTCCTTTAAGGGGAAAAAATGAAAAAACGTGATTTTCAAAAGTATGCCCACTTCGTGGGTGTGGGGGGCACTGAACCTGTCACCCCAGGGTCACCAAATATAAAGTCTAGGCGGCCCACAATGCTGAATTTTCACCAAGTGAAAGTCTTGTGTCATTATCTCTTATGAGAAAAAAGTTATTAATTAATTAAAATTTCAAATTTTGATTTTTTGATGGATTTCTTTGATGAAATGACAGGCTGGTCAACTTTTAGGCCATTTTTTGCGTTTTTTGGCCCGCCACGCCCAAACGGTTTGAGATAATCTCACGGGACCTTTTGCCCAACCTAAGTCTGGTTATTTGTGAGGTCTAAGAAAAAAAAAATCCCGGATTGGATGAAGCACGACGTCGCTGCGCGCCGTCAAAAATCGCTGGTCGGCTCATTTTGCCCCCTCTATCACTCACCTCGTGCCATTTTTCTGTGTAAAGATTCTAATTATAATCTTTTGCGTAAGTCTGATTTTTTTTCCTAGACCTCACAAATAACCAGACTTAGGTTGGGCAAAAGGTCCTGTAAGATTATCTCAAACCGTTTGGGCGTGACGGCCTAAAAACCGCAAAAAATGGCCTAAAAATTGACTGGCCTGTCATTTCATCAAAGAAATCCATCAAAAAATCACAATTTGAAATTTTAATTAATTAATAACTTTTTTCTCAAAAGAGATAATGACACAAGAATTTCACTTGGTGAAAATTCAGCATTGTGGGCTGCCTAGACTTTATATTTGGTGACCCTGGGGTGACAGGTTCAGTGCCCCCCACACCCACGAAGTGGGCATACTTTTGAAAATCACGTTTTTTCATTTTTTCCCCTTAAAGGAGGGGAAGGAGTCGTTTTAGAGACTTAAAGCAAATCTTTGATGTGGAACAACTTTTTGAGGCGGACATTTCTTTATTTATGTTTCATTCGCCTCCGGCTGACCGTTTAGCCGTTATTCGCCGCCGAAGGCGTGATTTTTGGCGATTTTTGCCGTTTCCGAGATTTTAATGGACATTTAGGAGGGGAAAGAGTTGTCCAATCAAGTTGATGATGAAGTACATTTTTGTAGGCAATTACATGGGCTAAATTTCATGTGAAGTAAAATTTTTTGTACCTCCAACCGGTTTTGCTCCAGCTGAATCGATTTACAGATACCCCCTAAAAACCGGAAAAAACCGGTTTTTTTATAAAATTCACGGCCGGTTTTGGCCGGATCCGGCTAAAATTTTGCATGGAGTCATCCTTTGATATTCCCAACAGTTGATACTTGACTTGGCAAGATCCCAGAAAAGTGTGGTATATCTAGGGTGCCCCCCTATCATTTTTAATATTAGTTAAAAAAAATTTAAATTTTTTATTTTTATTTTTTTGGGGGGGGGGTATTTTTTATTTTTTGGGGGGTTGGGGGTGTCCCACCCCCCAAAAAAATAGTTATAAACCTTCCCGGGACCTATGAGAAGCTACCCTGTAAAGGAGAACCCGATCGGTTCAGCGGTTAGCGAGATCCTTCGGTACAGACACACAGACAAACATCCTGTTACTTTAGTATAAGGATAGTTTTGTCAATTTGACTTTTGTATAGCATTTGAAACAGTAGATCTTTTTCTATGATATGCTCAATTTACATCAGACTCGTTTCTATTAAGATAGGTAAATGAAACAGGTTAACCTATATGATGTATAAATATACTCTTAAGCTAGGCTAGTTTAAAACTAAGTATACCTTTCATTTAATAAATGTTTATATAGGTGCAATTATATTATACCTTTCTTTTTAAGAAAGATTTATCTATTTGTAAGGAAGACTAACCTATTTTCAAGATAGCTACCCCTAAATAAACCTAATCTACGACATAATTATGTATTTATCATCTGAGCTTTAAAGAATTAATCATATTTGTAATAACTAAGTTTTATTGAGATATAACAATAAAATACAGAAAAAGAAAAGAAAAAAAAGTAATAATAACAATGAAATAAGATTATTGTAAGAATCCTATAAAGCTTTGATGGGATCCCCCCCCTCCTCAGTCTTTTAAAATAAAAATTGGTGTAGCCATTCCAAGATCGACAAAGATTTTCATTTTTTAGGGGGCCGGGCGAGGGGAAATATCAATTTAGGATAAAATGGCGTAAATTTTTCTTCCTCGCCCCTCCCTAAAAACCTTTACACCAGGGGTAAAATTTGCAGGGGGGGGGGGGGGAGAGTAATGATTTTTTCAAAGTTAGAGAGGGGGAGTATGGGGGCTATATGGTCCAAAGAATCTTCCAGGTTATTGACAGATTATTTTTTCCCGCCCAGTATAAAGCTTTCCATTTACCCAATATACAAGATTATATTTTTCAGGGAATAAAGTTATTATTTATGAAAATCAAATAAAAACCTTAATAAGAAGCGCAGCAATAACAAGCTTACAAAATATAATTTATCCTTATACTAAAGTAACAGGATGTTTGTGTGTCTGTGTGTTTGTTTGTACCAAAGGATCTCGCTAACCGCTGAACCAATCGGGTTCTCCTTAACAGGGTAGCTTCTCATAGGTCCCGGGAAGGTTTATAACTATTTTCTTGGGGGATGGGACACCCCAACCCCCCCCCCCCCTCCCAAAAAAATGAAAAATGTCCCCCCCCGCAAAAAAAAAATTTTTTTTTACTTTTAAAAAAAATTCTAAAATAAGAAATTGGATTATTAGATTCGACTCCACCCTCCTCAAGTGCCCCTAGAGGCCTCTAGGGGGCGTATCCGCTAGTATGATTAAACAGTAAAGTATTTCGTGTATAATCCAGGCAATAGAATTACAAACGCTAGAGGAGGAATGAGAAAGAAAAAGAGGGGAAAAAATAGAAAAAGGAGTGAGAAAGATAAAGAGAGAGAAAGAGAAGGATATAAATTAGAGGGAGAAAGAGAGATGGAGAGTAACAAAATTAGAGAGAGAGAGCAAGAACGAATGAGGAAGAGAGAAGGAGAGAAAAGAAAAAGAGAGAAAAGGAGAGAGAGAAAAAGAAGAGAGAAAGAAGGAGAGAGAAAAAGAGAAGAGAAATAGGATAGAATTCGAGTGAGAAAGAAAGAATGAGAGAAGGATAGAGAGAAATAGAAAAAAAAACAATAGGAGAGAGAGAAAAATAGAAAAAAAACATTAGGAGAGAGAATAATAGAACTACCTAAAGAGAGAGAAACTAGAATAAAAAGAGAAAATTATATGAAGAAAGAAAAATAAAAGAGAGAAATAAGGAGAGGGATATAAATATTTAACGCTATTGCCCCTACCCTTACTTCTAGAAGGAGTCAGACAGACAGATAGACAAAGCATTATAAGGTTAATATCAAATATATCATTTCTATACTTTTTATGTTCTTATTTTTTGCAGACGTTTTTTAAGTAGCGAAACTATGTTACAAGTGATATGTTCGTATTGTAATCTTGAAATGAGTCTAGCTTTATTCAAGTGATACGATAAAATGGTTGATATCCAAAATGATGATAAACAAAATTACTACTTCTGTAGATAAAAAGTATTCATAAAAAGTGTTGACACTTCTAGCTTGTAGTTCAATAAAATTACTCAAAGTGTTGAGCCAACGAATGAGAGAACGTGTTTATAAAACTTTGGGTACCACTCCAATAACTCCCTGATTTTATTGGGTGATTAGATATTTGATCACATGTCCAAAAGAAAATATAATTTTACTTGAAATGTGTTAAATAAACTTAAAATTAATGTCAGACGTTTGATATAACAGCAATTTGTATATGTTTTTATTTTATACTTTAAAGTACAATTTATTAAAAAAATGAATGAAGAAAATATTTTTTAATAATAACGATCAAAATAAGATGGAAATAAATGATAAAGAATTTGATTCTATTGAAAATTAATAAGAAAACAATGATGATATAATCCAAAATAGTGTAACAAACAAAAGGGACTATGAACTATAAACGAATCTTCCACCAAAAATGCATAAACTAATATCTGTCTTTGGAAGCTGAAATTGCGAAGGGACACTTTTGGAGAAACAATAAAACACAAAATGAGAAACTCACAAGAGAAGACTAATTTAACATCCATTGCCCTAACTCTGTATCCTAAAAACAACCAACATCCAATGTTTTTTTTGCCAATGATAGCCAATAAAGTTTATGTAAACAAGGATGACAACATCCATAAAAGCGAAGCTCTGAAACGATATGACAGACGAACATTAACTTTTGTTGAGTGTCAGAACTGAATATACAAAATATGAAAATAAAAGGTTTGACAAAATTATACGTAAATTTGTTGCAAAACTTCTTAAATACAGAATTCTGTTTAAGGACATACTGACATTTTTAATACTTGATTTTAGAGATGTTTCGCTCATAATATTGTACCTTATTGTAATAGGAATCAGTAATCAAAAAATCAGATCGATCGGATGATTTTATCACATAAAAAATTGTTATTAAAAAAGTACAAAAATCAACATGTTTAAAATGGACGTACGTTCATTCTGATAACGAATATAGAGTTGCTACGCTTTCTAAGTCGTACCTATCTACTACAGGAATCACCATGCAAAGTTTGAAATCGATAGGACAATTTTAACATGCCTAAATTAACGAATAAAAGCTAACTATCTCGGACGGACGTACGGACGGACGGACGGACGTACGGACGGACGGACCGACCCTAATTATAGAAAAGCTTCGCTTTTAAAAAGAAGTTTTTTTAGATTTACTTTTTCTTAGAATTCATGGTAAAAAACAGTTCAAAATTGATCAGGCGATTCTTTAAAAAATAAATGTGACCTAATTTATTATATAGAAGTAACAGGATGTCTATCTGTCTGTTAGTAACGTAAGATCTCATTATCCGCTGAACCGATATGGTTCTCCTTTACACTGGTCCTGGATGTTACCCCTCATTCCTAAAAGAGAAATCGGGTATAGTCCCTTTCGTGGTAACGCCTCGTAAGGGGCGTTTCATCGTATTTTTCACAGTAGCATTTCCCCTATTTCCAGCCCCTGCGGGGGGCTCTTACCCTGTGGGGCCAATGGCCTAACCCTGCGGGGCAATCACCTAACCCAGCTTAACCTAATCTAACCTAGAATAACTTATCAAAAGCTATAGTGAAAATACGACGAAACGCCCTTTAAGAGGCGTTGACACGAAAGGGACTATGCACCTAGACAGAAAAATCTAGGGGAGTATCCGCTAGCATGTTTATTAAGTAGCTGCGTTACTAATAACAAAAATAAGAAAATAATAATGGGATTTGAAAACGATTAAGATAAGACTAATGTTGTGCTATATAGGTATAATAATATATTTATAGTAGCACTGCTATTCTAGAATTAGGGTCTGTATATGTGTAACCAAACAAGGATGACAACATCCATAAAAGCGAAGCTCTGAAATAGAAGGACAAACGAACATTAACACTTGTAGATTGTCAGAACTGAATTAGCAGAATATTAATGCATCAGTACAAACAATATTGTTAGTAAATTTGTTGCAAAACTGCATAAATAGATGATACTGTTTAAGGACATACTTACATTTTTGGGACTTGTTTATAGAGATGCTTTGCTTATAACATTGTACATTGTTGTAATAGGAATCAGTTTTTAAAAAATCAGAAGAATCGGATAATTCTAACATACAAAAATTTGTTGTCAAAAAAGTTAAAAATCAACATGTTTCAAATGGACGTACGGACATTCTGGTATCGATTCTAGAGTTGCTACGCTTTCGAAATTGTACCTAACTACTACAGGAATCATCATGCATAGTTTGGAATCGATAGGACAATTCTAACCTGTTTAAATTAACGAAAAGAGCTAACTCTCTGTGACGGACGTACGGACGGACGGACCGACCCTAATTATAGAAAAGCTTAGCTTTTAAAAAGAAATAATAAAAACACTTACCCCCTTATTTCTACTTTGTTTAAAAAAAGGAAGGGGGGTGCTTGCTGTGATATATATTTTTCTTACTTAACCGTTTGTAACAACTATTTTAAGCCACCGAGCGCCAAAATATGAATTAATATTTGTTAGAGGAAAAGACTAGAGGGAGAAAGGGTTAAATAACTGTATCTCTGTATCAATAACCCTTTTATTGGGTCATTGAAAATCAACAAATTGTGTCGCTTATATTAACACACCCAAAAAGCAGAAAATAATTTGGAAGCAGACGAAAGAGGTCGTTGAAAAAAGAAAGGGAGGGAGTTAGTACATCTATACTTTAGATCTGTTCTTGTGAGTGTAGATTTTATGTACAATGTCCTATCCCTGTGTCTTTGAGTAACGTAAATCAGAGAGGGAGGGACAATGGGCTGTTTATTACACAAGCCCCCAAAGTTTTATAATAACGTTTTCTTATTCGTTGGCTTGATAACTTTGGGGACTTTAGTGAAATTTGGGTTGATTCATGTAGTTGAGTGTTCAAAAGTTTCAACCACTAATTGTAATCTACAGAAAGGGTTGATTTTTGTATAATCATTGAGGATGTACATCAATTTATCGGGCATTGTCTTATTCCTTTAGATTCCTGGATTAATGTAAACAATATATTTCCCATCAAGAAGTATATTGGCAACAATATTCTTAATCACTGCGATACACGGACACACATGGATTTGACAACGGGGAAAAACAATTTGCCTCTAAATTAAGTTGCCTCTAAATTGTTTTTCAGTTTCTCTTTATTAATGTGTTATTTTCTTGGTAAAACAATCCTCCCCACTTATTTTTATTTGAAAATATCCCCTTGTCCCCCTAGTCTTTCATTTGTTTGTTTATTACTTTAGGTCAGGTTAGGTTAGGCTATATTGGGTACTAGGTAGACCGCAGTGTTAGAACCCCCAACAGGGGTTAGGCATAAAAAATATGTTCCTACCTTATTTTGAACTTTTTAAAATGTTAGGGGGGGGGGGGGGGTGGTCTCAAAGCTAAACAATCACATTTGGTAATTTAACTGTTTGAAAAGTTGTAACCAAATATTTTTATTCAGGAGCCATTTCCCTGTACCTATGTAATTTTTCATTTGGCTTAATTTTCTTTTAGAACCCTCCCCTTCATAAAATAAAATAATTCTTATAATTAGAAGCTGAGCTACTATATAACTGGGGTATTTCTGTTCGGTCGTCAGTCTCAATGATTAATTTACAACAGTATTGCGAAAAAATGAACACCAATTAATTTATTTAAAAGTGAAGCTTTTCTACTTTTAGGATAGGTTAGTGCGTCCGTTTTTACGTGACAGTAAGCTCTTATTTTGATTTATGCAGGATAGAGTGTCTGAAGCAAAGTTAAAGTCAGCCAGTAAGTATCATATCTTTAATTAATTATTTTTTTTTTATTTTCTGATGTTTTGTTTTAACATGAAAAACTGAAATTAATATGAAGATTTACAATCATAGCTTTATGTTAAATGTTGTTGGTGTTTTTCCTCTATGGACAACCCCCCCAATTTCCTTAATAAATTAAAAAAAATAGAGGGCAGCATTTGTTCTACTATGCCTTAGCCCTGTTGGGGTTCCTACATAGTACCTAATACAACATAACCTAAACTGACCAAACGTAATAATTAAAAAAAAAAAAAAAAATAGGGGGTTTTCTATGTTCAACAAGGCAATTTCAAGGAAAATACCGTTTTTCTTGTAACAAGACACAAACTTTTTATATAAAATGAAAATAATAAAAACCACTCAAATAATTATATTAGTTATGAGAAAAAAGAGAGAGTGAGAGAAAATTGTTAAGATTTTTGTATAAATTGATATGTGGACATTATGACAGGGAAATTATTGTCGTAGGTTCCTACTAGAGTCATCACTCATTGGTCAGTACGTTCCTCCAGGGGAGGGGTTGGAGTAAAATGGATGGATGGGGGTATATTAGCCAGCTGGCAGAAACTTTATATTAACTCAACATCCATGTATTTATATATCCATTTATGTAATATACATATATCTTATAGAAATCATTTCTGGAGAAGTTATTGTGTGTTACTAATCATGTAATACCTATATTTGCGACAACCCTTACTACACAGAAATTTCCAATTTTTAAAATTTACAATAGGTCCTGGTAGTGAATATTGTTGATGGAAAAACTTAATTTTATGAGCTTGTGTTCAAAATTGGCATTTTGGGTAATAGCCCCCTCCTCCCCCCCACTCTAGCATTAAAAAAATTGCCCATCATCAAGCAACCCCCCTACCTCCATTATTTGAAAAGATAAAAGCATAATTGGAGGAGAGATAAAGTCGTATTCATAAACCTATTTTGGCCCTCCACAATTTGCAGAGAGAGAGAGAGAGAGGACAATGAGCTGTTTATCATACTACCTAAAGTTTTATAATAACGTTTTCTTATTCGTTGGCTCAACAACTTTGGGGATTTAAGTGAATTTTAATTGGTTGGTTCATTAAATTGAGTGTCCAAACGTTTCAACCACTAACTGTAAACTATTGAAGCTTATTTTGTATCATCATTGGGGACATCAATTAATTGGCAATTGTCTTATCCCTTAAGATCAATGGGTAACCACTGAGGTTTTTTTTTCAGAGCAATATGTTCAAAATTTCCTTAAGGCTCTCCCTCAAAAAAAAACTCTTTTCTGTTTTTTTTTTATTTTAATAAATGTTTAATTTGCTATTAATATTTTGGTGGTAATGCTAGCACACTGCATTTTTTTTCTTATAATTAATCATAATTAATAAAATATATGGTATAAAAAATCTGCTAATCAAAAGAAATAGGTCAATCAAATAAGAAGGGATTATTGTTCCAAGAAATTTCAGTTGCACCACTGCCAAGGAAGTCCAGGGAAGAAGGGAGTTATGAAATGATCCCCTCCCCCCTCCCCCTTTAAAATCTTGGACGTCCCCAGGTAGAACTTCTTTATAATTAAAAATTTTATATTATCTGAAAAGTGTTGGAAATTTGAGTTATAGAGTCAGTCATGCTACAAAATATAAATATTACAAAAAAATAAAAAATAAAAAAATATGGATGTTGTCATCAAATATCTTATTAGATCGAGAATAGTTACTTATAGCTTCGTATTATAGACAGCTTTTCTCGGATAGTAGAATTTAAGGATCATATGAAGAAAATGAAGTCATTCCTAAAAAGGACAGAAATTCCCTTCCTTGGGTATAGGAAGGCTATTTACTTTCCTTTTTCTTACAAATTCTCTGTAAGGAAGGTGATTTCTGTCCACTATCTTACAAATTCTCACTAAAGGAAGGTGACCTCTGTCCACCATCTTACAAATTCTTCCTAATTCTTAGAAATTCTTCCTTTTCCTCACTATTACAACTATGCTTAATAAATCTACCTTATTTACCCAAATTCTTACTTATTCTCAGAAATTCTACCTTAATTACACAAATTCTCCCTTATTCTAAGAAGACCTACCTTATTCTAGGAAATTCTTCCTTATTCTAAGAAAATCTACCTTATTCCAACAAATTCTTCCTTATTCTAAGAAATACTTCCTAATTCTATGAAAATCTACCTTATTCTAAGACATTCTTCCTTATTCTAAGAAAATCTACCTAATTCTAAGATATTCTTCCTTATTCTAAGAAATTCTTCCTTATTCTAATAAGATCTACCTTATTCTAAGAAATACTTCCTAATTCTATGAAAATCTACCTTATTATAAGACATTCTTCCTTATTCTAAGAAAATCTACCTTATTCTAAGAAATTCTTCCTTATTCTAAGAAAATCTAACTTATACTAAGACATTCTTTCTTATTCTAAGAAATTCTTCCTTATTCTAATAAGATCTACCTTATTCTAAGAAAATCTACCTTATTCTAAGACATTCTCCCTTATTCTAAGAAAATCTACCTTATTCTAAGACATTCTTCATTTTTCTAAGAAATTCTTTCTTATTCTAATAAGATCTACCTTATTCTAAGAAATACTTCGTAATTCTATGAAAATCTACCTTATTATAAGACATTCTTCCTTATTCTAAGAAAATCTACCTTATTCTAAGACATTCTTCCTTATTCTAAGAAAATCTACCTTATTCTAAGACATTCTTCCTTATTCTAAGAAATTCTTCCTTATTCTAATAAGATCCTTCTTATTCTAAGAAATACTTCCTAATTCTATGAAATCTACCTTATTCTAAGACATTCTTCCTTATTCTAAGAAAATCTACCTTATTCTAAGACATTCTTCCTTATTCTAAGAAAATCTAGCTTATTCTAAGAAATTCTTCCTTTTCCTTACTAATTCTCTCTTATTTTCAGATAACCTAGCTTTTTCTAAAGAGTTCTTCCTTAATTCCCCTAATTCTTCCTTTTTCTCAGATAATTTTCCTAATTTATATTGGGATATCATAACTGAAATAGAGGTATAGAGAATATATAAATTCTGCCTTTTCCCCTTCCTTATTCTCTCAAAATCTTGGTTTTTCTCACATATATTTCCTTATGTTTATTGGGATATCAGAACAACATGTGTAGGATAAGTTTGGGTTGTATCTTTTGACCTGAAATGTTTGTTTGTACTTTAGAGGTGGAATGTTCATAAAGTACATTTTAATAGGAGGAACCCCAGTCTTTAAAATCTTTCTCTAGCCAACACATACAAATATTAGACCAAGACCAAAAAAGTAATAATTTCAAAACAAATTAAAATATTTTGTATATTTTACTGATAATTTTCTTCAATAACTATATGTAATTATCAATCTTTTTATAAAAGTAACAGCATGTTTGTCTGAGCTCCCAAGAGAAATTGCCCAAAGAAAAAATTCATTTCCTTTTCAAAAATAAAATCCCAGGCTTAGAGTCAGACATTTTTATTTGATTAATTACCCAAAGTGTCCATAGAAGCCTCTAGTGGCGTAGCTGCTAGTCTTAACCAATGTAATGTTTTTTTTCTTCACATCAGGGGCGTCCAAGCTTTTTATTTTGGGGAGGTAAGATTTTTTTAAGGGGGGGGTAAATCGTTTTTGGGGGGGGTAAAATGGCGCGCGAAGCTCGCCGCAAATTTTTTTTACCCCCCCCAAAATTTTTACCCCGGGGGTAAAATTTGCTTGGGGGGGGTAATTACCCCCCCTGAAACCTGTTGGCAGGGGTAAATTTAGTTTACCCCCCCCCAAAATTTACCCCCGGGGTAAAATTTTTGGGGGGGTAATTTAAATTTTATTAAATGTATAGTATTAAAAATGCGCGCGAAGCGCGCAAAAATTTTTTTTATTAGAGATTTTTAATTTTGGGGGGGGTATTTACCCCCCCAAAATTGTTTGGGGGGGGTAAATACCCCCTCCTAAATGGTTGGGGGTGCCTACGGCATCCCCAGGGTAGGGGTAAATTTTAAATGGGGGGAGTAAAATGAAAAAAATTTTGTGGGTGCCTACGGCACCCCCAAAATCGTTTGGGGGGGGTAATCGCCCCATTACCCCCCCCCTTGGACGCCTATGCTTCACATTCCTATTTATTTGGTACAAACTCTATAGAAAGTTGGCAACTTATTCTTTTCGTCGGTAAACACAAACAGCTGATAATTATGAAATTAATTCAAGGGCGAATCTCGAAGTGTTACTATTTAAACAAAATGGGGGTAAAAGTTTAATAAATAGTTAAAAGGAAAAAAATAAAAAAAGATAGCTTTTTTATAAGAGTGAAAAATAAAAATGCTTCTTAATTTAATGACAAACTAGCTGCTATGCCCCTAGAGACCTCTTTAATTTTAGTGGGTTTCCTAATTTTAAAATTTTTAAAAAATATTTGGTTTAGAAGTTAACAAGATATACACACAGATAGACAGACACAGATCCTGTTACTTTTATTATAAGGATAGTAAAATATATGTTCTTGTAAAAAAGCTAGCTTTTCAAAATAAGAAAAAAAATTGACACATAACGCCCCTTGCTATTGGGCAATATGCCTTATGAAGATTAGAGTGGGTCAATTTTCAATGTTTTTGTTTTTCAATTTTGAATTCACCACAATGGATTTATTATTACTTAGATCTTACACGAAACATTTCATGTTCTATAATAGAGTGAACTCTCTTGCGGGCTAAAATAACGATCTTCCCCACCCAATTCTTTACCCTATTCCCTCCCCTCCTATTGGAAAAATGGTCTACCAAATAAAATCGAAGGGAAATTGCAACCTAAACTGACTAAAAATTTTCTCCTGTGATAATATCCATGTGAATCAATATAGAATTAATTGGAAGTTGAACCATAATTTCTTATCCTCTTAAAATATCATTGTTGGAGGTGGTTAAAACATTATCTATCCCCTCTCCCCTTTACCCTATCTCTTTTCCTTCTTTATGGTGAATAAACTGACCAATAAACAGGTTAGCAACTTAATTTGGCGACAACTTTTCTATGTAACTCTATGTCAATAAGATAGGGTACTTATAACTTTAAAAATCGAACCATCCTTATAAAAATTGACCCAACCCGACCCAAAATTGTTGCTTTTAAAGACCAATACTAAAATCTAAATACAAAAAGTTTTGACATTAAGAAATATTTTATTTTTTTGGTATCAAGTAATATGAATATTAAGAAAATTCATAATCCCTTATATCTTTTGAACATATATTTATAATTGTAAAAATATACGAAAATCAACTATTCTTTAGCTCTGATGTTGGTCATCCCCATATGTTCTATTATTCATTCCGCAAATGTACTATTAACACGGATCTAAAGGGATAAGACAATTGCCAATAAGTTGATGTAAATCCTCAATGATTAAACATAAAATTATCCCTTTTGTAAGTTATAATTGGTTAAAACGGTATTATAAAACTTTGGGGACCAGTGCAGTGTAATAAATTTTAGCTCAATGTTCACTCCCTCCCTGGATTATTACACAGTACACTAAGTTTTATTTTAACAATTTCTTATTTATGGGCTCAACAACTTTAGAGACTTTTTATTTAATTAATTAAGTAAATTGATTTATCATTCATTGTCCTATCCCTCTTAATTCCTGATTATAGGTTGTTGATTTCTCTGTTCCGGCATGGGACAAGGTGACACCATATCAAAGACAATTTATAAATATAGAGTATGTAATATAAAAGATTTTTTTACATAATCAGATACCGCTGAACCAATATGGTTCACTTTTACAGTGTAGCTTCTCATAGGTCCTGAGAAGGTTTATAGCTATTTTAAGGAAGGGTACCACCACCCACCTTGAAAAATATTACTCCTTTACAAAAAATTAGAATTAAAATAAAAAAAACAGAAATGAAAAATGTGGGGATAAGTGTGATTCCACCCCCCCCCCCCACAAAAACAAAAAAAATTAACCCCCTCCCCTTCATTTTTTTTACTTTTTTTATTTTAAACTACTAAAGATAATATAATAATATAATTAATTATCCATTAAAATTCTTAAAATTCTAAATATACATAGTCTATGGTCTGATTTTAAATGTATGTCTGTGGGTTTGTGTTCGTTCATGAAAAATACACGCCCTCCCTTACCATGTAGGCGGCCGTGCTGCGTCAAATTCTTGTCCAGGCTAGCCAGGCTGACGGAAATTTTTTTCTAATTTCTAAAAGCTATCTTTTTTATAAGAATATTTTTTTAATATTACATATAGAAGCAGTATGGTTATTCATTACTGTTTAGCTTCTTATAAGACCAAGGAAGGTTTATAGCTATTTTAGGGGAGAGTACTACCACATTCTCAAGAGATATCTCCCCTAGGAAAAATTTTCCCTCCCCCCCCCCCAAAAAAAAAATAGGAAACCCACTAAAATTAAAGAGGTCTCTAGGGGCATAGCAGCTAGTTTGTTATTAAATTAAGAAGCATTTTTATTTTTCACTCTTATAAAAAAGCTATCTTTTTTATTTGGATGAAAAAAATCTGACCTAGATAAAATCAAAATTATTGCCACACTGTTCCCTTATCCTGATAGAATATTAAGAAAACAGTAAGTTTTTTCTCTGTGAAGCTTAAGATCCCAGGAATGGTTGGTCTAATTAGCAAGAATTAGCTAAATTATCTGAGATAAAGGAAGGATATGTGATGAGAAGGAAGACTTTAAGGGAATAAGGTAGATTTTCTTAGAATAAGGAAGAATTTCTTATAATAAGGTAGATTTTCTTAGAATAAGCTAGAATTTCTTTAAACAAGGAAGTTTTCTTAGAATAAGGAAGAATATCTTAGAATAAGGTAGAATGTGGGGGAACAAGGTAGATTTTCTTAGAATAAGGAAGAATTTTTTAGAATAAGGTAAGATGTGGGGGAACAAGGTAGATTTTCTTAGAATAAGGAAGAATTTCTTAGAATAAGGTAGAATGTGGGGGAACAAGGTAGATTTTCTTAGAATAAGGTAGAATTTCTTAGAATAAGAAAGAATTTGGGGGAATAAGGTAGATTTACTTAGAATAAGGAAGAATATCGTAGAATAAGGTAGAATGTGGGGGAACAAGGTAGAATTTCTTAGAATAAGAAAGAATTTGGGGAATAAGGTAGATTTACTTAGAATAAGGAAGAATTTTTTAGAATAAGGTAGAATTTCTTAGAATAAGGAAGAATTTCTTAGAATAAGGTAGATTTTCTTAGAACAAGGAAGAATTTCCTATGATAAGGGAGATTTTCTTAGGATAAGGAAGAATTTATTAGAATAAGGTAGGTTATCTGAGAATAAGGAAGAACCTGGAGGAATTGGGTTAATTTTCTTAGAATTAGGAAGATTAAGTGAGATTTAGGAAGGTGATTTTTATCCTCTTTTTCAGATATGTGAGAAAAAGGAGAGTGATTTTTGTCCATATTTCACTTATCTGAGAAAAAGGAAGATGATTTCTGTCCTTTTTGGAAGGAAATTTCTGTCCTTTTTAGGAATGACTTCATTTCCTAAAATTTAAAAAATAATAAAATTAATTCCAGTTTTGATGGTCAATAAAACAGGTTTAGATTTTATGATTTTTACTTTATTATTCAAGAAAAATTGTCCGTAATACGATACGATACATGATCTTTTATGGCTTAGAACCGGTTCTAATCCAGCGGACATAAACAGGTTTTGAAGTCATACAGGAAATACAAATATTATCTAACCTTCTTTTGTAGATCATTGCATATTCTTGTGATATCCTCACTGTAACATTTCATTAAAATGGTCATTTTCAAAAACAGTAAAAGTTAATACAAAGTTATGGGATGTACGTCTGTCTGTCCCTTTGTGTGCCTGTCTATGTGCGTCTATCTGACGTCAAGGGTGTACTTTCTTACAAAGGGTACTTTCTTGCCCCCCCCCCCCTCCCCGTCCTATTTCAGAAATATATTGTAAATAAAGTGGTGCTTTTTTTCCTGCAGCGCCCTGAAATTGCAATACCTAATATAACCTAACCTAACATGCTTTATAGTAAAAACAAAGTAACAAAATACTAACCCCCATATTTTCAATTTATTTTAAAAAAAGGGAGGGGTGATTTCAGTTCTGAAAAGGCACTTTGAGGAAATATGCAATATTGAATTGACCAAATTTAAACCTAAAAATTTAAATAACCAAATTGCACAAAGAGAAGATAAAAACTGATGAAATGTAAGCTGTTATTAAATTAACATAAGTTCAGGGCCATAGTGTCCTTAGGAAATGTCGATTTTATGTTAATCATGGCCGCGTTAATTTAATGCCATTTATTCATACTGCCAAACAATATTTAACAGAAAATCTAGATACAAACTACTTTATCCTCAGATTAAATATCCCCCCCCCCCCCCTAACAAATCCTAAATGTAATTTCATATTACAGTATTAAATGAAAATAATCTCAATAGAACAAGATTAGTTGTCATTAAAACTTACGCCTTTAAATTTAAACAATGATGATTTCGTTCAATTGTATCTAGCAATTTTTTTGGGGGAAAAGTAAAGTAGAATTAGCAGGTTTCTAAAGGATAAGACAAAGGCCGATAGATTGATGTACATCTCCAAAATTACACAAAATTACCCCTTCTGTGAATTACTATTATTGGCTGAAAAGTTTAAACACTCAACTTAAGAGCCAACCAATCAAAATTCAGTAAAAGTCCCCAAAGTTGTTAAGCCAACAAAAAGAAAAAGTTATTATAAAACTTTGGGTACTAGTGTAATAATTATCCCAATGTCCCCAACATAACTGAGAAAACATAGAGTAGATAATAAATACTTCAGGAGTTTTTAGAAATCAGACAATGGACAATAAATTGATATTGATATCCCCAATGATGATAAACAAAATTACACCTTCAGTAGATTAAGATATTGGTTAAAACCTTTAGATAACAAAATTTAAAAAAAGTACTCAAAGTTTTGGTGTCTATAAATGAGATAACTTGTTTGTAAAACTTTGGGTACTAGTGTGGTTTACGGTCAAATGTCTCCTTTCTTCCTGAGATACTTATAATCAGAGCTGGATCTTTAAATCATTTTAGTGGTGAGACAGATCGGGGTGAGCCAACTTTCCACCAATGAGAGCACAGCATTTTATGAGATGCCACGCTGTGTATGACTGAAATTAGGCGCACCCCGATATGGCTCACCACTAAAATGATTTAAATATCCAGCTCAGACAAACAAACCTTTATAAAAAAATAGTAAAACCATATCCCGAAGAGGACAGGTACACCACAGGGTCATAATTTGATAAAAACACCCAATAGACAACCATTCATTTGATTGCACGACCTTAGTATATGTATAGGTAATAGGCATCATTTTAACTTCTTTAGTTATAACGTGGATAGGATCAAGACTCTAAAACACAAAGAGAGAGAGAGAGAGAGAGAGAGAGAGAGAGAGAGAGAGGGGACAATGGACTATTTATTACACTAGTCCTCATAGTTTTAAAGAACGTTTTCTTTTTCGTTAGCATAACAACTTGGGGGACTTTAGTGGATTTTGATTGGTGGATTCGACAAGTTGAGTGTTCAAACGTTTCAATTTTAATTTTAATGTACAGAAGGGGTAATTTGTTTATTATCATTTGGGATGTATATCAATTTATCGGTCATTGTCTTATCCCTTTAAATCCCTGTAGAGAACCAGAAGACCGAGACTCTAGTTTAAAAAGTACAAGGGCGAAAACTCATTAAAATATTCGAATGAAAATAAATAAATAATTGGTGAAATATGTAAAACTATTCGTCTTTCTACAAAGGCATAAAATAAATTTAAAAATATTTGTATTGAAATTTTATACTCTTCATTTATTTTCTAGTTAAAGAAAGGTATTCTACAAATTTATACATTGATATCAGCGATAAGTGTAACGAGCAAACTTAACGATGTAATAGATGAATTTTCAACAAAGGTCGGCCGCTCAAAAGGGTTGGTTATTGTCAGGCTAATATTATATAATTATCCCTTAGATCAAAATCATATTCCGGGTTGGATTTTTTTGAATGTCATTTTTCTATTATGTGAAATGTACCCAAAGTTTTTGAGCCAACGAATAAGATAACATTTTTATAAAACTTTGGGTACCAGTGTAATTTATAGTCGGATGTCCTTTCCCTTCCTGTTAAAAAGGATTTCTATTGGCAGTTTAGTATTTTTTCCTTTAGATACTTTTCTAGAATACAAATCATTATTACACAAAATTGAAATTAACCAATTTCCTGGTACTAGAGTAGTTGGTGCCCCCTGCACCCCCCTGATCTACACCCCCTTCTCCTCCCCCACCACCGGCACCACTCACAACTTTTCTTTTCCTGAAATATTAAAATTAATGTTAAAATCCATCATTTAGTTTTTGAAGCAACAGATCTGTAGTATATATGAGTATACACTATACATGTAATAGGGGTGAAGCAATTCAAGCCCTATTTGGCGAGTCCGGCGAAAGAGCCCCTAGCCTAGTGATTCTATCAACAAAATACTCCAAGTAGTTACAGTTTGAAGATTTATTTAGAACTAACTACACATTATAAATTCATAGCTTTATATACAACAAATTACAGATATTGGGTTAGGTAGAAAATGGGTGTGGAGTTAATGGGGAAATGCTGTCCAGGTGAAAGGCAGGAGGGCAGGTCCGTGTGGGGGTAAGGCTGGCGTCCCCCGGAAAAGGGAAGGCTGGCTGGAACATGAGGAGGGAGGGGCAATCCCTTCCCCCGCTGGCGGCTGGTAGTGTTGACCATGTTAAGCTGGCGGTCAACAAAAGAAGGGGTTGCTGAGGAATGTGCTGGGTGGAGATTAAACACTTGATTGCTTATCGGGAGTGGCTAGGAGCGTAGCATGCTCTAGGAAGTGACAGTCTGTCCGACTACCACATACAGATAACTACCTGTCCCCCTTTTCCAAGGACTTATTTTGTCTGCTAGCAAGTTGTTTTCAGCTACTTGGCTGTGATAATATTCCTGAAGTTATTGGTTGATTTTCAAAGATCCAATCAAGGTCCTTGGGATGGGGACATACAGTAATTTAACCCCTTCCCCCTCTAGTGTTTTATTCTAATAGTAAAGCACACATATACAATATACTTACATCCCACCATGGCTTTTAAAAAGTAAAACATATGTAAAACCAAAGTTTGCCTGTCCGTAACGGATAGATTTATTCGTTTGAATTGTTAGAATATTGGCGTGTGAGAGTGTAGTGAAGGAGATTATCTAACTAAAATACCCTTATTTTAAAATTTTTTGAGGCCTTTTTAAGCTTTTTCTTCCTCAGTTTTTATATCCCCCCACCCCCTCTTAGCAAAACCTAATGCACACAACTTTATTGGAATCGTTTTGAATGTTGATTTTTTAAAATCTAAGGGGATTCATGACGAAATATGAAGTATCATGTTCATAGCGTAGCAAGTATATGATTATCACCAGGAAGCCCGTTGACCGATGTTTTTTTGTTTGATTTTTGGTTTACTTTACTTCGAAATGGTGAAATCTAGGATGATTTGACGTTGTTTTGAGTTTAGCTTACTTGAACCAGGTATTAATTTAAGTAAATTTGCGATATATATAATATATAATTTTTTTATATATTAATTGTCTTCTTTCTAATCCTTTACTTAATTTCAAAATATGGGAGGGGGGAGTATCATTCCACAATGTGTTGTTTAAGAATGTTGCCACTAAAACTAAAATTTATGTAAAATCATAATATTTAAGTAGTTCACATCCTATTAGGATTACAGGGATAGCTCAATTATAGATAAACTTTTTCTCGTATTTATTCGAATCCAGTGGATAGGAACCGGTTCTCATCCATACGAAAAAAATATGCCTAGCATCGTTTTTTAGCCGGTGCCTTCGGCTATAAAATCTAGTTTTAATCTTATAATTGTACATTCTATATCCGCGGAAAGCCGTTTATAATACGATGCGAGAAATAACTATTCCCCTCAAAAATTTCCCCTTTATTTATGGAATTGATAGCCCGGGATCTCAAGGGCAAAGACAATAGATGATAAATTGATAAACATCAACAATAATAATGATAAACATATTTATTCAGTATTCTTCTGCAGAAAAAAATTATTGGTTAAAAAGTTTAGATACTACTAGTTTGGTACCAACTAAAATTCAAGGTACTTAAAGTTCTAATTTAACGTTTTCTTATTCGTTGGCATAACAACTTTGCGGACTTTAATAAATTTTGATTGGTTCATTAAGATGAGTTTCCAAACGTTTTAACCACTAATTGTAATTTACAAAATGGATAAATTGGTGTATACATCAATTTTTCAGCCATTGTCTTATCATTTTAAATCCATGATAATTTACAGTCTAATATCCCCTTCCTTTTGAAAGCGTGTATATACCTACTTAGGGGAGAAAGGGCTGTAAATTAATTGTCATTATCCTATCCCTTCATCCCTGCTTTCATCAATTTATTTTGTGAAACTTTTTGATTTATTTTTAAACTTTTATACTGTTATTAAATCAACATAATAATAAAATTATCAGTACAACAGTGCTCAAATTAATTCAGTAGAAGTTTAATTTTAAAAGAATTTTAGCAAAAATTACTTTTTTTACGTTACCGGCAAAAATTTAATAAATGCAACGTCTACTGAAATTTGGAAGGGTGTTTCTTGGGACGAGTTGGCACAATATTAAAAACGAAGCATTTCAAAAGACAATTATTAGACACTGATAATTTTTTTGTTGAATATAATTTTCATAAGTTACTAACACTTTATATTTTTTTTTCTTCGTTTGTCCTTTTGCGTTCTTTGTTAAACCTTACTTTTTTACTTTTTTGATGACAGGAGATTGGGTTATTATATAAATTGGAATTCTTAAAACCTGTTCTCCCCCTCTCTTTTTCAGTCCCCCCTTTTTAGCGTCATTCTTGATGTTTATACAAATGCGCCAATATTTTAATAATTTTTTTTATAAAAAATGACACCTGTTTGGTTTTCCAGTGCAATTAAGCTTTTTTTAAAGTACAGGGAAGGATTTTAACTATTTTGGGAAAGCGTATCTCCACCCTGCCAAATTAAAATCCCCCGCCCCAATTTTTTTTTTAATATTCCTCATTAAAGCTCAAATTAAAAAGTAAAAAGGCGGTTAACTTATCCCCCTCCCACCTTAAGAACACCTAGAGGCTTCTAGTGGGCGTTGCCCCTAGTCTTTCTTAAAATAAAAGCTATGTCTTGTATTTTTTTTCAATTAGGTGTTTGCTCTCGAATTGCATATGGTAAACATATTTTTCTTATTTAATAATTATCCTAATAAGATAAAAGTTATGCTTGAAAATTGTTTTGATGGCTATTATTACATATATTGCATTTTAAAAAAAACGTGAAAGTTGAGATCAGAATTTGCGTAACTTTTGCGTCATTTCTATTTTCGGAATTTTCTTACCCGCGACCACTTTTTTTGCATATTGCCTTTAAAGAAAGAGAGAGAGAGAGAGAGAGAGAGAGAGAGAGAGAGAGAGAGAGAGAGCGAGAGAGAGAGAGAGAGAGAGAGAGAGAGAGAGAGAGAGAGAGAGAGCGAGAGAGAGAGAGAGAGAGAGAGAGAGAGAGAGAGAGAGAGAGAGAGAGAGAGAGAGAGGAGTGAAGGAAAGAGAGAGTGACAGTGAAATAGTTTGATCTATTTCTGTTTGATTAATTTTCTATTATTCAAATTAGATCACATTCGGATGTAATAACTTCCTTTATTTTGTAAGAAGGTCTGATACCCTCCCTCCCCTCCTTCATTTTAATCTTCATTATTACATAAAGTAGTAATTTTTTTTTGTATATGAAAATTCCCCTGTCATAATATTCATGTATTCTACATTATTTATTGAACTGCAAATCTATAATACAAAGTAGAATGATGTCTGTCTGTCTGTCTGTCTGTCCGTCTGTCTGTATGTCCGTCCGTCCGTCCCTTAAGATCTCGGTAACCACTGAACCGATCGGATTCTACTCTTCAGGGTATATACCTATTGGTCCTGTGGTGGTTTTAAGCTATTATCTTGGGGGGTGGGACACCCCCAACCCCCCTTCCAAAAAAAAATAATATTCTTGGGAACACATTAGACCAAGCACCAGTAGTACTTTATTTTTTATTTTTTTTTAAACTATCTCTTGGGGCAAAGCCCCTGAGGCTAGGGGCGAAACCGCTAGTCTTTTTAATAAAGTAACAGGATGTCTACTTGTCTGTCTGTCTGTATGTACCGAAGGATCTCGCTAACCGCTCACCCGGTATGGTTCTCCTTGACAGGGAAGCTTAACATAGGTCCTGAAAAGGTTTATAACTATTTTGGGGGAGGGTACCACCACCCTCCCAAAAGAAATCGCCCCTAGAAAAATTACCCCCTCACTTCAAAAATCAATAATAAATATTATGCCATGGTGATTCATTATCCCCAAATTAATAGATTTCTACTATTCAAGATTACAATAATCCTTCTCCTCAAATTCCAGGGATTGGGATATGGCACAACAAAAAAGGTATTTTAGCCCAAAACTTTCATCTTGTACAATATTAGATTTATTTTTAGTAGCGCAGCTACCCTATAACTAGAATTCTTATGTCTGTTTGTCTCTCCTTTAAAGTAAGATATCAAAACAACCTGCTTTGTTTTCCTTTCTTGCTCCTTAGCAGACTAAAATTCTCTCAAAATGACCTATCACTGGATTCCTGATGTTGAATGAAAAACCAAAGATTTTGTGAATATATTGAAATGTCACATTTAGCTGAGTAGTTGATATCATTTTAGCAGGGACAAGGGACCAGGGAGGGAGGGAAGATTGGACTGTTTATTACACAAGTCCCCAAAGTCAAATGATAACGTTTTCTAATTCGTTGGCTTAACAACCTTAAATATTGAATTTGAATGTTTAGTTTGGTGTCCAAACGTTTCAACCACTATTAGTAATCTACAGAAGGGGTAATTTTGTGTATTATCATTGGGGATATACATCAATTTATCGGCGATTGTCTAATCACTTTAGATCCCTAACAAGGAACCGTGATTCTGTCAAATAATTCTAAGTGAAAATTACCCCACAACCCATTTCCTTCTTACCCCCCCCCTTCCCCCCCCTCTTATCTACTTCAATTTAGTTACAAAAAAAAACAAGTTTTACGCCAATATTACGCCACTAAAATATCCAAATGTAATTAAATTGCCCCTGCATTTTAGTAAATATATTATTATAAGTATGTTTAGCCCTAAGTATTTTTTGGTTCACATCCTCTGAAATTGTTTTTGAGTTATTAAATTTTACATGTTCTAACCAATCAAATAATTCAAATTAACAACTTTTGTTGAAAAAAAATCAGTATCCATCCATTTTAGCTATCCAAAATTAAGGTTTATTTCAAATGTACCTAAGAAGCAAAAATACATTATTTGTTATCTTTTCAATTGTTATCTCTTATAATTTTCGAGATAAGAAGGCTGGGGGGGGGGGGGGGGTATTGAAAACACTATTCTTTTTCAATATTTAATTAAAATTCTTGAATATTACAAACTCTAATTAAATTTTTTCAGAATTTGTATTGTTAAATATTTTAATTCTTTTGAATTAATTTTTTTTTCAACATTGACAAATATTATTAGAGGGGAGGGGGTTGCCTATTGTAAAGATCTCGTAATCAAATAATAGTTAATATCATCATAAAAAGCTGAAAATTCAACTTAATCTTTCTATAACTATGTATTATAAGGCTCTAAAGTCACCATTTAATACTACTAAAGACCGCGCCCCTAGCGTTTAGCATAAACACTAAATAACCTAAGTCTAAATAAATCATGGTACCTATATAAAGCTTCTCTAATGTGGAGAATTCTATCGCTACAAAATTTAGTGAAAATTAATACTTTATATTACTGGATATTTAAACAGTTGCGGAGTTTAAAAATAAGTTCATATACACATCCCAAATGATGATACACAAAATTACTTCCTCTATAGATTAAAATAAGTGATTCAAACGCTTGAACATTCAACTTAATGAACCAACCAATCAAAATTCCCTAAAGTCCCCAAATTTTGGGGACTAGTGTAATTAAAAGCCTATTGTCCTCTCTCTCTCTCTCTCAAGGAAAAATATGTATATTTTTAGCTTTTAGTAATTTTCACGTCTTTGTCTACGAGATATCTACAAAAATAACCCCCTTTCCTTTTCAAGAAACAAAATTGAAATATTTAATCCGTAATACTCAGAGGAAGTACAATTTTGTAGAGAAAAACAAATACTATACAAAAAAAAGTCTCTAGTTTGAAGATTTTAAGGAATAAGATAAGAAATAAGATAATAAGATAAAAATTTGATAAAGATCAGTGTAATACAATAAACATTAAACTTTATAATATAGGGAAATCACGAAACCCTTAAAATAACGCAACCTATAAAATCATGAAAACTTATAAATCTAGCAATCGATCTAGCACCGCAATTAATAGACAAATCTTAATGAAACTTGATGGAAAAATGTAATACGAGCATATTCAATCCCTGATAATTTCAGCCGTCAATCCTGAATAGGAATAGAAAAAATCACAAAAAACTAAAAAATCTAGGAATCGATCTAGCACCCCAATTTATGGGCAAATCCTAATGTGTAGAGTGTAAAATTGAATAATCCCTTAAAATTTCAGACTTCTATCTTGAAAAGGAGTTGAGAAAAGTTGAGAAAGGAGTTGATTTAGCACCCCAAATAACAGACATATGGACAAAACAATACAATGTATATATTAAATATATAATTGGAATCTGCACTAAAAATTTCAGCTGTCTATCTTGAATAGGAGCTGAGAAAATCACGTTTCCCCCATAGCGGTACGAACGGACTGACTGACTGACAGACAGACGGACAGACTGACGGACAAGCAAAATGAATTATAGAGTAGCTTCGCTACTAAAAAAGGGCTGTAACTTAATTAACTAACAATGTCCTCTCCTTCCAAAATAGGGAGATAATTTTAATAATCTAAAACAAATTTTATCAAAATTCCTTTTCTATCTTTTTTAAAATTGAAAAAAAATGTTGTTTTTTTTAAGTTTACAAAATTTTATTTTATATTACTTTTGTGAAAAATGCAGGATGTTTGTCTGTATATATAAACATCTCGCAAACTGCGGTATATTGGTTCTTATAGATTTTTAGTAGCGTAGCTAAGTTATAATTTATTTGTCTGTCCGTCGGTCAGTCCATTCCTCCGTCCGTAACGCTATGGAGGGAATGTGATTTCCTTGAATGCTATTTAGACATCTACCAAAATTTGAAACTGTTTGGCCAAAGCAGGAGTCCCAAACGTCGGAGTAGACAAACGCAGGAGTGTTAAAATATTAATTTAAGTATTTCTATACAGGTTAGGTTAGGTTAAGATATGATATATATAAATAAGCCCCAACCCGCAGGGGTTAGGCATTTGAAAAACCTAAAATATGGTTTAAAAGAGGTTAGGTTAGGTTAAGTGTCCTCTCCTGCGTTTGTTCACTCCGACGTTTTGGACTCCTGCGTTTGTCCTAGGACCTTTAAAATTTCTTAGACTAGCCTGGAAAGAAGCTCTTTATAGTGCCTGATAAAAAAAAGACATCATACAATACAAATGACCAATGATAGGCCAGTATGCATTTTACCATTTGTCAATTACAATGTATACTGGTTTATCATTGGTAATTTGTTTTGTTTGACGTCATTTTTTATTAAATTTATATGGTGCTTCTTAACATAGACATATATCAAAGAGCATTTAACATTTAACTTTGTCCGTAGGTCTATCGGTAATACTACAAAAAACTTATGTATTGATAGTTTATAAAATGTTATTATTTTCTGAAAATAATCAGACATGCTCTCTCTCTGTGTCTTTTTTTATGATCCCTGAACATCTGCTGATTAACTTACTTTGTCCGTTTGTATATTCATAAAAAGGACGCGTATCAACTATCCCGTTTCCCAAGGACAAAAATCAACATATGAGGCTTCAAATATTTTCGTTAATTAGCATAAACTTCATCAGGGTCTAAAAAAATATTAAAATTTTTTACAAAAAAGTATAAGATATGTTTATATACACAATAACACAACTTCATTTAAGAAATATGGTCAAAATCTAAAGCAACAAGGACAATTATATTAACGAAAAGCGTAGTAACAACAGGTTTGTCCATCCATGGTTTTTTTGTTCTTTGCCACTTGCAGATGTTGTCATCCTTCATATTTTTTTTCTATAAACAATATGATATTTTTGTCCTACAAACGAACATAGATGTCCTTGCTTTGCCGTTTTTAAGTTAATTTAAGAGAAGCTTTACTCCTGTGAAAAGTTTTGCCAATAACCATGGAGCTAACTGTGATATAGGTTTTCGCACAAATTAATAGGATCAAGTCGGGATTACTAAGGTAACGTTTTCTTTTAATGGCTGGCTTTAAATTTTTGGGTTCATTCCTTATATCTAAATAGGTTTGTTTGAACTTGGGGTGTTCAAACTTTTCAACTAATTACTTTAACCTATAGAAGGGTAATTCAACATTGAGTACGTAAACTAATTTGTCGTTCATTGACTTTTTAAAGATCCTGGATGTCTGTCTTCTGGTATTAATAGTCTCATTAAAAAATACCTTCCTTCATTTTTTCAACTTGATCCAATTAATACTAGGGCTCAAAGTGATGGTCTACCTTATTGTTACAGGAGTTACTAAGCCATTTAGTCTGCCATTTTTATGTTAAGACATGTGTTAAAAAGTAAGCTAAATCCGACCTACCCTGTAAAAAGGCGAAGCAAAGTATTGACATAAGCTACACATAAATCATTGATATAACTTTGCTAAACAGCGTCCGTAAGATCTTGCTTTTGCATTTTGCTTTACATATGTCCCCGATTGATGATTTTAAACTTCCTAATACCCTTCAGCTACCCCTTCAAATGTATAGGTCCAATATGCTGGGAGCTTAGCCACTAATTTTTCTTATAAGTCCCATGCTAGAATTAATGAGATTTTTCTATTTAGTGAACATATGCTAACAACTATATGCGGATGAATGCTTTGTTGATATAATAACAGCACATAGCTTAACATATTTAATTGTATTTCTGTGGTAGTGAAAAAACTTTTCCCAATTGCTTCCTATGGCGTTTCATCGTTTCCGTAAAATTTACCACATTTTCAAAGCATCAGAGGCGTAATTAGCACTACAACAAAAACTAACCAACCCAACATTTTTTCTTCTCATTATTAACCCTAACCCGGGGAAGGGGTATTTTCCCTCTATTGATGTATAAAAAAAACGTCCTTTGATATATTGAAGAAGTATAACCAAATTACTGGTTAGTTTGTTTTTTACTTTTCAATCGACAATTTAAACGGTAAATAACGCTGTCACGGCGGTAAAACTTAATTCATTTATCCTGGTTGATTTTTTATTTTGAGCTATTTTGCTCTTGAGCTTTTATTTGAGCTTGAGATACTGGTCATAACTCCTCCCCCCCGCTCCCGGAAGGTTAAACATATTCTAAAATCAATTTAATTCAGTGATTTTTTTTGCGATTACAAAATATTGAATGTGTGTAGGTGATTCCACACCGCTTCCTTTGATTCTTTCAACAAAATAGAAAATTACTTTCAAACAATTACGGAGAAAATTATTCGGGGAGGGAAGGGCAATAGCGATACAATTAAACTACATATCTTACTGACAAGAGGTAGGTTGTCTAACCGCTGGACCGATTTGTTCTCCTTTATATGGATTTTTAAAATAAGGTCGAGAACAGATTTTCAGTTATATAGAATGGTAGATCAAACAAATTGTCTGCTCATATCGTCCAAATGCCCCCCAACCAAAATTCAACTTTGAGCGAGGCTTGTTAACCAATAATAATTTAATTTATTGCACAACATTTTGGAGGGAATCATTCCTGCATCCATGTAAAATATTCCACATAATTCTATTAAAACTTAAATTTGTTTTATTGTTGTTTCTGTATTAAACACTAGAGACTGCAGCCCTAGCTCCTAAGTGTTGATTCAATCAAAACCAAATAAACAATGATTGTCCTTATATAAAAGTAACAGGATGTCTAAGTGATCTCCTTTACATTAATGCTTCTCTTTGGTCCTGGGAAGGTTTATAACAATTTTAAGGTAGGATACCACCACTTTCTCAAGAAAAAAATGACCGACCTTATTTTTTTTCACCTTTTCTTTTTAAAACTAAAATTGAAAAGGCGAGTGACGTCCCTCAAGGCCTTTAGGCTTACCCACTATTTATATTTATATAAAAATAAGTATTATTTAAATGATCTTAAGGGACAGAAATAATTAATTATTTTTCTTAATAAAATAGCATAAAGCTGTTTAAAATCCTCAGACAAACTGAAAGACTGCCAATAGTATCTTTTAGCAGAGAGAGAGAGAGAGGGGACAAGGGGGTGTTTATTATACTAGTCCCCAAAGTTTTATAATAACGTTTTCTTATTCGTTGGCTTAACAACTTGATAGTGATAGTGAATATTAATAGGTTTCTTCATTAGGTTGAGTATTCAAACGTTTCAACCACTAATCTTCATCTTCATACGGATTAATTTTATGTATCATCATTAGAGATGTACATCAATTTATCGGCTATTGTCTTATCCGTTTAGATACCTGATATTTTAGAGTAGCTTCGCTTTTAAAAACAATGTCTTCATGTTACTTAAGATCCCTAAAACTAGCTAACCTTCTATGATATTGTTTCCAGTAGTCATAGGCTAAGTTGAAGGCTTCGGCAATTGTCAACGTGATTTCTTGAGCCTGAAATATGCATTTTAAAAATTTTTGTGGGAGCCTCCCTCAAAGTTCCTGTAAAGCATTGAAAGCCAATGCCTTTTATTTTTTATATGGATTGAAAATAGGAAGAAGGGATAGTTTTTTTTCCTTCTAACCTTTGCAGGAGGCCCCAACCCTACGAGGCTACTCAGTACCCTATATAATCAAACCTAACCTGTATCATAAATATGAAAATTATAAACAAACATACAAAAAAAAACTCTCCCCTCTCCCGCATTTTCACTGCATTTACAATTTTTGGAATTGCTACGTATAATCTAAAGTCACTCTAGAGGGCACTTAGGGCGCCCTGAAGGCACCCGTGTTGAAGCGCTCTATCTTAGGAACCCTTAGAGATAGCGCTTTGGTGCCATAATTCTTAGGACAAATAAAGGCATGACATTTCATATTTGAATCATAAGCTTAAGCCAGACTGATATATAGAGTAGCTGTGTTACTTATAAGGAAATATGTCCCTGAACGGTAGTAGATGTATTGATATAAATATACTTTCAGAATGGCTTCGAAGCCGATTAATTAATCAAGAAATAAAATACTAGTTTTGTTAGACCGAGCTTACCACCCCTCAGGGTCAACAAAACTGATTTTATTCTTACATTTTTTTATTTTAATATCTGCGGAAAGCTGTCTATAATACGATGCGATAAATGACTAATATACTTACCATTTTTTTCTTAGGACAAATGAAGGCATGGCACTCCAGTTTAGAGTCAGAATTTGTACAGATAAATCCAAAGACATGATCAAATGTGGCGTCTGTTGAACAATATGATACCCTAAAATAAAAAATTATTTAAATGCTTATTTGATTATGAAATATTTTGTCCTTGTATAATGAAGGTGGAATGTAGGGAGGGAGTGGACATTGTAAATTATTCTGGTACCCAAAGTTTTAGAAACACAATATATCATTCGTTAGATTAAAAACTTTATGTTTTTCAACCAATGATTTTTATCTACAGAAGGGGTAATTTTGATCATCATTGGAATTGATTCATTGTCTTATCTCTTAATATCCCTGTTTTGGATGCAGGGAGGAAGGGAACATTATACCTGTTAATTATACTGATCCTCAGCAGGGAGTACGGGAGGGGACAATGGATCGAATATTCAATTTTTAAGAGTCTCAGACTTTGGGCACTGGCTTAAAGGGAATGTGCAAGAATTCAGCAGGTTCTGCCTGTCTTTGGGTACTAGCGCATCAATGTCCCGCAAACTAGCTGAGTAAGTTTTGAATATAGCAGACAAAAAAATTTGTTATTAGATGGCTGGTTTTAACAAATATTTTTCCCAAGAAAATGTCATTTCATGTATAGAAACTCTACTGTGATATTTATGTATTAAACAATCTAAGAACCCCTTGAATTTAAGTGGCATTTAAAAATATATGAGAAGAGTTGACGAAGTTCTAAACACAATTTTTTGTGTGATTAATTACAGAATATTACTACATTGTGATGTACTGGTAATTCAATTTTCAAGTAAATGATTTTTTTTCTTAGAACTAATTTTGTTCTAAATTATATTACCATGATTCCTTTACAATTTTGGTCAAATTTTCTGGATAAATCTGGTTTTCATTGCTTTTCAGCGAAAACTCTTATAATGAATTAATTGTCCATTGTCCCCTCCCTTGCTCCCTGGGTCCGCAGAGTTTTTTTTAACACGTTCTTTCATTCTTTGACTTAAAACACTTTGCGGACTGTTATTAAATCCTTATTTGTTGGCCCACAAAATTGAAGGGGGGAGGGGTATATACTCCTTCACCTCCATGGTTATAAATTTCAATCAGATAGAAAGGAGACAATGGGCTGTTTATTACACCAGTCCCCAAAGTTTTATAATAAAGTTTTCTTATTCGTCTGCTTAACAACTTTGGAGACTTTTACTGAATTTTGATTGGTTGGTTGATTTATTGAGTTGAATTTTCAAACATTTAAACCACTAATTATAATCTACGGAAGGGGTATTTTTGTTTTTCATAATTGGAGATGTACATTAATTTATCGGCTATTGTCTGGTTTCCTGATTTTCAATGTAGCACTATTTACTTAAGGACATAGTTGTTCTTGTTATACTTTGCAGTTCAAAGTTTGGTAAAATATGACACTGATTTAAATTCCAGGGTTAAAAAGGTCTTTTCAAGTTGGCTGCAAAATCCTTTATCTTGAAAGTTGGGTGTTTTAAAAATCCATTTACCACACCAACATAATAAAGTTATATTTATTAAATAACCTAACGACATTATGAAGACATTTGCTGCTAAGCTAATAGTCTCAAGAGTAAGAGTGGAAGGTGTCTGTAAAATAGCCTAAAACCACCCCAAAACATTTACAAAGGTTTCAAGAAAGCAAAGTCCATTTTTTGGATCTCAAACTTTCGACAGGAAAACTTTGGGGACTTTAGTGAATTTTGATTGGTTGACTCATTAAGTTGGGTGCTCAAACGTTTAACGACTAATTTTAACTATAGAAAGGGTAATTTGTTTATTATCATTGGGAATGTACATTATACATAAATTTTGCGGCTATTGTCTTATCCCTTTAGATCCCTGACTATCATGACTACATACTTTTGTCGATTATGATAATGCAGCCATACATAGTGAATTTACAAAAAAAAATAGGAAGGAGAGGGGGTTAATAATGTTCCACTCGCGTTGTGAGGAAAATTCCCAGTTAGTCCAGCTGTCGAAGAGTTTGGAAAGTTATGATTGTGTCAACCAGAGGACGAGGTGTCAATTCTCTTCCACATATTTTATAATTTTCAAATTTTTATACATCCTTTTAATAAAGTATATATGTTTGTGTGTACCGAAGAATCTCGCTAACCGCTGAACCGATCGGGTTCTCCTTTGCAGGGTAGCCTCTCATAGGTCCTTGAAAGGTTTATAACTATTTTTGGGGAGCCATACCACCAACCTCCTAAGAGAAATCGCCCCTAGAAATAATTCCCCCCCCCCAAAAAAAAACGTAGCCGCTAGTAAT
This sequence comes from Acartia tonsa, assembly GCF_053477335.1. Classification (NCBI taxonomy): domain Eukaryota; kingdom Metazoa; phylum Arthropoda; class Copepoda; order Calanoida; family Acartiidae; genus Acartia; species Acartia tonsa. Next base: position 14,940,635 of record NC_137272.1, on the reverse strand, counting down.
ACATAATACGGAAGATTTATTTCCAAAATAAAATGCCAATATTGTGTCAGCCATGACCACTTTTATAAAAAGTCATATAGTCGATATAAATTTTTAAATTACATATCGATGGACCATTAACATTCGCATTTAAACAAGCCTTAAATAGAAGTAAGAGGATGTCTAATTGTCTATGTCTAGCAAAACCTCAGAACTGATATGTTTCTCCAGCCATAATATGATTGATTTGTGCTAAATAATGACCCATGCAAAATATTTTTTCTCTAGTGCAAAACATTGTGAATAAAATCAACCATTTTATGGCTGGGGGCCAAAATTTTAACAAAATTTTTCTAAAACGGGACGGGCTACTGTATATGCAACTCTGATGATATCCAAGTAATACAAGGAATAAGAAAATGAACATAGATTGACATGCATTGTATACCCCCATTGATGATAAATAAAATTATCCCTTCTGTATATTCAAGTAAAGTAAGAAAAGTTCCTTTCCTACTTAATTGGAACCAACGAATACAAAAATCAACAAAAGTACTCAACATAAGAGAATATGTTTTAAAAACTTTGGTTACCAGTATAATTACACTACAACAAATTTATTTTACATCTACATGTGCGGAAGTGAATGCGCACCTCAACTATGATTTTGTCAATATTTTGACAGCCACTGTCCAATTATATAATCTTCAGCAAAAAATCTTTTCTCGTATTTATTCGAATCCGGTGGATAGGAACCGGTTCTCATACATACGAAAAAAACTATGTCTAGCATCATATTATATCCAGCTTTCTCCGAATATAAAAATGTGCAATCAAAAGATTAAAACCAGTTATTTAGCCCGCGCCTTCGGCACCTTGGGGCTAAAAAAATGGTTTTAATCTCATAATTGTACATTCAATACCCGCGGGAAGCTGTTTATAATACGATGCGAGAAATAACTATTCTATAATTTTATTTTTCTCCATTAGAGTAAAACACTTATGGGAAAAAGGGTAAAATGACTGTATTTTCCAAACCCAATGACCGTGTGCCGACTCTCAATTGGGTTATTGAAAATCACCTAATGGTGTCGAGAATATTAACACAGCCAAGTAGTAGAAAACAATTTGTTAGTAGATGAAAAAGGAAGGGAGGTAGTTATCTGTGTATTTATAATACAGATTTGTTAGTCGACCCTCCACTTTAAATTTCAGTTTTAAAATGAAAAAGTAAATAAAATTTTGGTCCCGTTGGGTTATTTTTTCATTTGCGATTTCTCCCTAGAAATGATTACAAGCCTCTAACGGACCTAAAGAAGGTTCACTGTAAAGAAGAACCCTATCGGTCTAGCAGTTACCAAAATCTTAGGACAGATAGACATCCTGTTACTTTTATATAAGGATTATAAAATAAAAGAATTTTTATAATAAAATTCTAAAAACTGAAAGCAATTTCTGTGTTCAGTTTTGAGAAAAAGAAAAACTCAGTCAATTTTTCCTTTCCGATCAAATTTGAATATTTCTTTTATGTGAATGATATTTCTTTCAAAATATTTGCATTTGTATGTAATGCATAGGGTGGGTTCTATCACAGGCGTGCACATAGGTTGGGTTCTTACCCCCCCCCCTGCCCCAAGGACGTCCAAGCTTTTTTATTTGGGGGGGGGGGGAGGGAGGGTGGTAAAAATTGAAAATAAAAAATTGGGGGGGGGGGAATATTTATAACATAGAGGCAAGGACGTCCAAGCTTTTATCATTTGGAGAGGTGCAGTAGTCACACCTTTACCACCTACCCTCTCCCCCCCCCCAAAAAAAAAAATACTGTATGAATATTATTGTTTCCTAGAGAAATGTATGAAAAATTAATGCTAAAAAATCCTATTCCCCTTTATAATTTCTGTAGGCAAACCTAGAAAATAGGGACTACCATTAACCCAATAAATTGAATTCTAGAAAGTATAGGGTAGTCATTACCCCCCCCCCCAAAAAAAAAAAGCTAACCTGCCCTAAACAATAAACAAACGTCCCCCCCCCCCCCCCCTACTTTCATTATTTTAAATTTGATTATCTAATTTCAAAATAAACAGGTGGATTTTTTTGGGAAAATACACTTCTTATTTTGTTTTTTCTCTTCAAAAGAAATGAAGGGGGGTGGGTGGTTCAAAAATATGTTTGAGTGGAAGCACCACATATATGCATGTATTTATATATATATGAGATATCAAACATAAGCATAAAACATGGGTGCTTGAGAATATAATTCTTTAACCAAGTGCATTTTGGTATTGCATTACATTATATCTTTTATTAGGTAATTGGTTTTAAAATTTGAAGTATTTTTTACTTAAATGTAAAAGTATAACAACAGTAAAATATTACATCGAAAGGGCAAATAAAAAACAACAGTAGCTAAACGTGTATCGCTTCCGCTCGCCGTTGGAGAGGCGACATGTTCGAGTCTTGTCGAAACAACAATAAAACCTACTGCTGCTATGTCAGGTGCGTGATAATAAACGTTAGAGTTTGGGGAATGTCTTGGTTGGCTCAAAAAAAGGCGCAACTCATTATCTTCTAAACATAGGTCATCTCTCAATGTTTTACCGTATATTTTGCATACAATTGTAACCTTATATCAGGATAAATATAAAACTTGAACACTTTACTTTACATAATTAGAAAAAAACACACATTCCAAAAAATAGTAATACACAAGAAGGTGTTCATTCAAAAGCGCAAAAATCCTGGAGTTTTTTTTCACTGCCAATAACACAGTAATAAAGTTTAAGACTAGTAGTAATCTACAAAGAATAGAGTTAATTATTAATATAAATAAAAAATTGCCTAATAAAATAACAAAAGAATTAACTTTTGTGTAAGTGAAAAAAAATGAATACTTATATTAGAATGATTCCTTAATCTTCTGCAATCAGTGACATAATAACGGAAGTCCCCGGTCCATGGATCTATAGGGATACTACATTGGCCGATAAACTGATGTACATCCATAATAATGATACACAAAATTACCTCTTCTGTAAAGTTTAATTAGTGGTTGAAATGAATGAACACTCAACTTATTAAACCAACCAATCCAAATTCACTAGTGTCCTCAAAGTTATTAAGCCAACTAATAAGAAAACCTTAATAGAATATTGGGGACTTGGGTGATAAACAGCTTAATGTCCCTTCCCTCCCTGTAAGTCCCTGTGTTGTGCTACCATAAAAATTTTGTAGTTTTGATAAAACACCACCTACATACATGTAGAGTAATTAATGGATGCTTTTACAAATGTGTATGTACGCAGGAATAAAGGTATATCCCAATGATAAGGAAATCAATCTACCCCCAAATTTGTTGAACACAAAATTTTTCATCAATATTAAAAAAATCATTTTGAATCCATTTGAAACTGGACATAATAGAGACATTGACAATTGAATCTTATTCTTTGAATGCAGACAACCAACACATCACTTTTATTTCTTGACCTTTTTCTGAAAGTTCTAACTGTGCATTGTAATGAGTTGCGCCTGTTTCAGGCCAAGGCATTTTCCCCAATCTTACTATTAATGTCGCGCATTTGGCATTTCAGCATTAGTGATACAACCTTTAAAGTCTTTAATTATGACGAGGTTTGCAAACAAGATTCGAACCCGTCAACTACTCAACGACAAACAGATGCGCTACGTGTTACGGTGCTTCACACCTAAGAATTTGAATGAAGATTAATTTATCGCCTATTACCCAATCCCTGTATTTCTAGTCTGTGTTTATACTTAGTATGCAATATACATAATCAAAAACAAGAATTAACATGTTCAAAGGCTTATGACGACTAGCTATTTTGGTTGTTAATAAAAAGGGATAATGGCAAGAGATCTTAAGGGATAAGACAATGGACGATTCAATAAAAGTAATTAAGATTTTGAGATGACAGGTTATAAAACTTTGAATACCATTGTAATTCAATTCTTTGATTACATTAACTTTATCTTGGGGTTCTAACTGATACTATACAAGGAAAAAGAGCTAATTTTACTTTGATGTCACACACCTGACATAGCAGCAGTAGGTATTTATATATATCAAACTAGCGGTTGCGCTCCTAGCATCTTTAAAAATATAATGACACTCAAAGACTTAAATAGAGACTTTTTAAACCAGCTTAAAGTGCCTATAAAAAAATGACGTCATACAATGATAAGCCAGTACACATTTTGATTGACCAATGGAAAAATATATACTGGCCTATAATTGGTCATTTGTAGGCACTATAAGCTGCTTCAACTTTTTTAAAAATTGCACAAAACCATCACGCAACCAATGTGAGTCTTTCCTACATTCGAAAATTCAATCAGTGAGATTTTAACTAACAGACAAAAAAATTGTTGAAGAATAAAACTGCCTGCCATCCAAATAAACCTACAGAACACAGCCTAGAACTAGTAGGGTATACCTCGCTACTTTTCCCCATTTATATTTATTGTGTTGTACTAAAACGTAAATTTTTTATAACATTCTCTTGGAATGTAAAACTTTTCTAAAATAAGGATGTATCTGTCTGTTCGTAAAAAAACGTAACGAACAACAATATATCATTTTGGGCTAGTTAAACTATGCGGTTATTGTCATTGGTCCATTATAAATATTTATTTTAATCAAATTCTGGGGAGCGTCTGATAATGTTTGTTTTTTTATGAATGTTGTCATTCTAGTTTAACATTAAATTAAAAGAAGTTTTTGTTTACTCATTGTCTAATGGAGCATGAAAAGTTTTTAACAATTAATTACAAATTTACTTGAAAGTAGACTAAAGCAGAAACGGTTATTTTTTAAAAGAAAAACTTTAAAATCAATGGCGTGGGGCTGCTAACACTTAACTTAAAGTTCAAATTGGAATTTGACTGTCTTTCACTTTTTTTTCACCTCAAATTGGTTTTAACCCCACCTGATTAATTGCTGTGCACGCCATTGATCAAAACATTCAGTCAATAACATTGACTACATGACCTTTGTTTAATATATTTTGGGCAAAGTAGACAGATCCTTAGTTATTCTTATTCATATATCCTTATTCATAGTTACCCGCGCAGAACTGATTAGGATTTAGGTTGTTTATTGTTATAGTAATTTGAATTGTGTTATATATTTTTTTTGATTTTATGACTATGTCTAATTTTATGCCCAAATAAATATGTTTATGTTTATGTTTAAGTCCTAACTGTACATGATAATAAGTTGAACCAGATTTTGGACCAAGGGATTCCCCTTACAATTATAATTGGTGCCGCACATCTGACATAACAGCAGTAGATACAAATTTTAACATCTTCAGATGTATCTCGGTTTGGACCGAAATTCCAAATCTTTATATTCCCAACGAAACAGGATTGATTAAGTACTTTTTACTTATTTTCTATCTCTCAAGGCTTACACCCCCCTCTCAAAGTTTTACGTTTGTATAATATTAATCCTGGTAAAAATCAAGCAATAAAAAAAGTTTTACCTGTATATTGAGACTTCTAGTAGTTTCTGAAGGGAAGATAACTCTATCATTCTTATTCCTAGTATTTTTTTACACTTACATATAATTTTTTTTCAATTCTGCATGTAATTTCGAGGTCTTAAGGTCCTTAATGTGCCTTTCGAAAACTTAAAACCCCCTTCTATTATTTTTAAGATAAATTAAAAGTTTTTCTTTATTAACCCTATCCCTGCGGGGTCTATACCTATACCAGGCTTCCCAAGCATACAATATAACCTAACCTTACCTGTCCTAAAGTAAACACATGAAAACTAACCACCTCCCCAAATTTCAAATTAAGGTAGGGGTTTCTTTGTTCGACTAGACATTTTGAGGGAAACCGTCAATTACAATGAAATAAAATTACACAAAAGCTTTTAGATGGCACACTGCTATATGCCGGAGAGATATGGGACAATGGGCTGTTTATTACACTACTCCCCAAAGTTTTATAATAACGTATTTTATTCGTTAGCTTAACTTTAAGGGCTTTGATTGGTTGACTCATTTAGTTGAGTGTTCAAAGGTTTGAACCACTAATTGTAATTTACAGAAGGGGTAATTTTGTGTATAATCATTGGGCATTTACATCTATTTATTGGCCATTGTCTTATCCCTTTAGATCCCTGACAGATACAATGCAGATATTATTAACAATAAACAGTAAATAAGAAACTAAATTATATTATGGAATTATTCACCACCAGAGATCTGAAGGGATAAGACAATGGCCGATAAGTTTATTTACATCCCCAATAATGATAGACATAATTAACCCTGCTGTAGATAACAATTAGTAGTTGAAATGTTTTAATAATCAACTCAATGAACCAGCCAATCAAAATGCAAAAAAAGTTCCTAAAGTTGTTAAGCCAATGAAAAAGAAAACGTAATTTTAAGACTTTGGGGACTATTGCAATAAACACCCCAATGTTCCCTTCCTCGCTGATTAGAAATTAAAGTCCCTAAGGTTGTTAGGTCAACAAATAAGAAAAGTTATCATAAGACCAGTGGGACTAGTGCAATAAACAGCCAAATGTCGCCTTCATCCCTGATTCACCACAAAAATTTGGATAGGTTATCTAGAAAATAATAATTTTTTTTTAGTAGCAAAGCTGCTATATAATTAATTTTATCGGTCCGTCCATCCATCAAAACGTAACTTTATGGGAGGAATATTTTGTTTAATATTTAGTATGGACTACTAGTTTTATTTTTGTAACCAAAGATCACTTTCTGTATTCAATTTACTTGGTCTGTCAGTATGTCGATTATGCTAATATAATTTTTTTTAATGTTTCGTGATTTTTTCTTATTTTTTATAAAAAGTATCTTCAATATTCCTTGTATTTCTTGATTACATATATGTATATACAATATCAGAGTAAAACACTAGAGGGAGAAAGGGTTAAATAACTGTATCTCCCCATCGCAACCGTCCTGTGCAACCTTTCTATTGGGTCATTGAAAATCAACCAATTGTATCGTATGTATTAACACATCCAAGTAGCAAAAATAATTTAGAAGCAGACGAAAGATGTCTTTGAAAATTGGATGGAGGTAGTAGTCTGTATATACATCTGTTTATACAGTTCTTCTAATATCAATGTATATATTGTATTCATTTTATATATGTGTATATAGTTGATCCAATTAGCCATGATCTGTGTGCTAATAATATATATTCTTATATGAAAGTAACAGGATGTCTCTTTGTCTGTCTGTACAGATATGGTTCTCCTTTATGAAGAAGCTTCTCGTGAGGTTTATAACTATTTTGGGGAAGGGAATCTCAACCATCCTAAGAGAAATCGCTCCTAGAACAAAATAAGTCCCCCCCCTCACCAAACAAAACAAAAATACTTTTATTTTATAACTAAAATTGAATGTGAGGGGCGTCGACTGAAAAAAATTGTAAAAATATGATTATGAATTATTTGCTTTGCTTTTGTCTAGTCTTTTGTTGTTAAAATGAATTGCTTTAATTTTAGAAACATATATCTACAACTAAACACTATTCTAATATTAATTTAAAAATGGAAAAAGCAGGAAAAGAAGTCTGAGGAAAATTTAGGAAAAAAATGTAAACCTAATACAAAAATGTATTTTCAAGTACCCAGTAAACATTTTATATTTAGCTTACTAAACACATTTATATTTTATCCATTTATGTGTTTACATCAGCCAACATCTGTCTTGAACATTATCTAGGTTTTTAAATATACCAAAAGCTTTTTAAAAACAAATATTTTTACTTTTTTGCTGTTTTTTTTTAAGAAAAGAAAAGATTGTCTTAAAGTATGATTTTTTCAGTAATGCACTTTAAAATACACTTTAAAACAATTCATATGCTTTGTTTCTTAAATAATAAATTAATGGCAATTAAAAAAAATATTTTAGAGAAATTATAGATTAAAAATACATGAGACCAAAATTTGTGGAATAATTGAATAACCTAATCTTTATTTGAAATGATGTGCTTTTGTTACTGAAATTTTATACTCTAAAAAAATCCACATTCTTGTTCAAGCCATGTGTGAGCCATTTAAGCTAATATAATATTTCTTACTTCTCTTCTTTTACAAACATCTTCAAGTGTTATAGTAGAGATGATAAGTATATAGACAATTAATATTTTGCTTTTTATTTTGACATACTTGTTTATATTAAATATACTCAGGAAAAAAGGGGGTATTGTACTGGTACCTAGAGTATTAAAAACACATTATCTTATTCATTGGCTCAAAAACTTTTGTTTTTTTTTATTGAATTTTGATTGGTATGTTCTAAACTAGTAGTGTCAAAACTAATAATATTAATCCATATTAGGGTTAATTATGTTTATTATTGAGAATTCATAGTCTTATGTCTTATCCTCTTAGATGCCAGATATTAATACTAATCTTAGTATATTATAATATTCAATATTTAATATAATATTTATGTTTATATGTTTATATCTCCACTTTTGTAAACACAAATGTCATGTCTTTGAGAGAAGAAAAGACAACCAAGATAAATATGTCTACATACATACACAGCACAACCAGTGCAGAGATAAAGGTATAAGTATTGTAAGAAGGACAGTTTCAGAAGATAATCTTATCATCCTGAAGTATCTATAGACATGTAGTAACTCTAACAAGAGTTGGATTCATTCATAAAGAGATTCTGTTTTTAAGTAAGTTGATTAGATATTATGGTAAAAACTTGTACTAAAATTTAAAAATAATTTAAAGTGATTATTTTTCATAGCTTATTATAGACGGATTCAATACAATCTTATCAAACTTGCTAATTCAAATAACATATTCTTTATGAATTCCATGATTTAAATTCAATATCTTTTTTTGTCTTTAAGACTGAACTGTGCTTAGTGTTGAGTTGTTCCTGTTTAGGTGTTTATATGCAAAGGAATTTATGACACAAAGTGAAAAGTGTCAAGACTTGAAACCAATACGCTCTTGCCAAATAGTTGATACATTTTGAGTCTTACAGGGATAAATATACTGCCATAAAACTATTTAAGGAACACTTTTCCTATCCCTTTATCCTTGTCTAAAAACCCATTCTTTAGGCACATTTGTCATTGCAGAGCTTTTCATTTTGTGATATCAATTACTCTCTACTTTTCATACTACCAAGATAATTGAATAAATGTAATTGATATATACTGCATAAAATACAAGAAAGAAGTAATAGAGTTGTATAGAATAGATTATAGTGTTTTATTTAGAAAGCCTTAAAAAAAAGTACAATTAAAGAAAATCTAATATCAAACTTGAAGATAGGAAGCTTTGGATAGGGTTGAAACTACCTAACTTGCATTTATTGTGTTGAAACCAGGGTTTAGCATTATTTCAAGCTTTTTTTACTCAACACTTATCTTGAAGACAGAAAAATACCATAGATTTAAGCCACTTCTTGGTGTACTATTCAGTGGTCATATATTCTTGGCTAAATTAAGAAACCATCTAAATAACAAAGTTTTAATTCAAAAGTAAAGAAGTAGCAGTGTGACCTACATATAAACTGCATGATTAAAGGAAAGAAAATAAAACAGTTTCTTTTTAAGCACTGCAGTAAAGATAAAGCTAGAATAATAGAAATGCTCCATTTACTGAAAATGGTACCTCTTTGTTTTCCTCCATATAGCCAATGTTTTCATTGAAAGACCCTCTTCTGAGTTTCTAGATGATTTGACTGACAACAACAGTAGGCCCAAATGATGGAAAGTTTATTTAATATGCTTGATTATTTCCTTTAAAAGGATGTTTTTGTAGAAAGGCCTAAAATGAAATGCAAAGGATATTATTGAATAATTTACTTTGTGTGTGGATGGGTTTAGTGGTCTGCACAATGTTAACCAAGTATTCAGGGACAAACTGATAGTTTAATACAATGGTTCACCCTTGGTATTAGCGTAAATGATAGTAGTTTGAGATGGACCACATAGCATTATACTAGAGATGATAAAAAGGTTACCTCCTGCAGCTATGTCTGGCAAGTGACACTAATAGTTTGAGTAGATGGAATGCCCTGGTCTGCAAACAGGAGTAACTCATTACCATGCAAGGTTAGGACTACCAGACAAATGTTCTGCAATCAAAGGGTTGCATTTTACCTAACGTATTAGTGGGCTATGACTTAAAGCATTCCATTACAAGTGGATGATTCCCTTGGGTACTTCAAGTATACGTAAAAGTCTTGTAAGTTTACTAAAAGCTGATGAAAAGTTTTAAATTATCCTGATTAAATTTCAGGCTAGCTAGCAAAAATCTTTAACACATATTCTTATCTATACTTAATTGTTATCATGCTTAAAATAAATTTCCATTTTTTTATTTAATACTTATATTTGCGATTACTTTTATTTAATGAAATCTTCCAATTTTTAACATTTACAAAACAGCCTGCTGTATTGCTTCAAGATCCATGACAGATCTATATAGGAAATAAATGTCTATAAATGAGCTCAAGTTTTCCAAAGGTCAGATGTTAAAAACTCATACTGGTTCAATAATCAAAAATAAACTCTCAATGACCAGAATGATAAGACCCATTATTTTACTCTATGAAGAATAAATTAAATTTTTTATTTCATGTTGCTATTCAAATTATATTGAAGTATTAAATTTCTATTCATAAGATAGAAAATTTAAGTTTATAATATAGTAAATCAAGGAAAACTAAGTTTTAATGTAATATGATACTAGCGACGCGCCCGAATGTGTTCAGATATTAAACTAAAATTTAACATTTAGCTAAATAGTTTAACCCTTTCAGGACGATAATTTTAAACAAAAAACAATAGGATCCTAAAATATTTTAAAGAAAGAGAGACAAAATTATAAATACGGTTTTAAATAAAAATAATGAAATTAAAATAAAGACGGAGAAAAGAGAAGTGAGAGAGAGGGACATTAAATCTTTAAAAAATGATAAATAACGAAACTTTAAAAGTCGTAGTAATCTTTATGAGTAACTTGATTTGTAGTACGGTTCGGAGAGAGAGAGAGATTGAGAGATAGGTCAATGGAAGAAATAAAATTAATAGTCGGGGATAGGTCAATGGAAGAAAAATGATTAATAGTCGGGAATAGGTCAATGGAAGAAAAATGATTAATAGTCGGGGATAGGTCAATGGAAGAAAAAAAGTTAAAAGTCGGGGATAGCTCAATGGAAGAAAAATGATTAATAGTCGGGGATAGGTCAATGGAAGGAAAAAGGTTAATAGTCGGGGATAGGTCAATGGAAGAAAAAAGGTTAAAAGTCGCGGATATGTCAATGAAAGAAAAGAAAATTAATAGTCGGGGATAGGTCAATGGAAGAAAAGAAAATTAATAGTCGGGGATATGTCAATGGAAGAAAAAAGTTTAATAGTTGGGGATATGTCAATGGAAGAAAAAAGTTTAATAGTTGGGGATAGGTCAATGGAAGAAAAAAGGTTAATAGTCGGGGATAGGTCAATGGAAGAAAAAAAGGTTAATATTCAGGAATAGCTCAATGGAAGAAAAAAAGGTTAATATTCAGGGATAGGTCAATGGAAGAAAAAAGGTTAATAGTCGGGGATAGGTCAATGGAAGAATAGGGTTAATATTCAGAAGTGAGATAACGTAGAATATAATTTTTTAGGTGGTGCCTGCACCACCGATTCACTAGTTATAGTATATTTACTTTATCTTCTTTCCTTATATCAATAAGTAATTAAGTTAATTGTTACTGCAATATCAATTTATATACATTTAATAATACTATATATGCATAAATGAATTAGCTTGAGCTATTTGCATTTATCAGGTTGGATTATGTGCTTGTACTTTTAGTTCTATACATAAATAATAAACAATTCCTCTTTAACTAAAAGTGGTCTGAAAACAAACACAAAAAGGTATTTTTAAGACCTTTTTAATAACAATTTAGTTTCAGCAGTAATTTTAGAGCACAATATGATACAACTCCTTAGTTTAAATTATTTTTAGAGGCTAAATAATGTGCATTAAAAAATAAGGATTATATTTCTAATAATGTTTAGAAAGGAAATGGCAGAAAATGGTTTTAGTTGAAAAATGTGCAATTCTGTCATAAGCAAGGCAGCACGCATATTATATCAACATGAACGAATAAGAGATAAGTAAATATAATAAATTTTAGTAGGCTGCCAAATGCAGTAATGAGGTATAGCCAACAAGCGGAATACATATCTATAATACAAAGTAGAACGATGTCTGTCCGTCTGTCTGTCCGTCTGAAGCTTAAGATCTCAGTAACCACTGAACCGATTGGGCTCTACTCTTTAGGGAATATACCTACTGGTCCTGTGATGGTTTTAAGCTATTTTCTTGGGGGGTGGGACACCCCCAACCCCCCCAAAAAATGAAAAATATCCCCCTCCCAAAAAAAAATTTTTTTTACTTTTTCTTTTTAAATCTAAAATACGAAAAATTAGGTTGATCAAACCTCTTGGGGCATAGCCCCTAGAGGCTAGGGGCGAAGCCGCTAGTAAACTAATATTTGAAGGGCAGGTTTGAAGGTTGTCAATTTTGCTTTTTTTGCAATATTACAGATCACATATAGGTTTCTTGTTTTTTTTTATAATTAATTTGGATGTTGGTATAAGCTTTAGAAAATGTATTGTAACCTAGGGTAGCTTCCAGCAATGCTTAATCTCTTTTTGGAAGGAGGTACAAAATCTTAACATCGGTGGAAATTAAAGTTTAGGGGGAGGAAGGAGGGGTAAAATGTTGCATGATTTTTTTAATTCCCACAAAATTTTTACCACATGGGTAAAATTTATATTGGAAAGGTGAGATTTCCCCACCTAAAAAAGTAAAATCCTTCAGTTACCTGAACCTAGGGCCTTTTTTACATTTTCCTTTATCCTGTATTAACAAAACATGAACCATACATTTGTTTCAATTTTCATATTGCATTGGAACAGCAACAATTATTCAAAAAAAGGTAGCCATGATCATTGATATTAAACAAATATTAAAAGAAACCTAATCAAAATTACTTCTTAATATCAAAATCATCCACCATCCTTGTTAGTAGACAATAATAAAGAGCGTCATTTTTTTCGCATTATTCTGTAAAATTGTGTGCAAGCTTCCAGTCAAATGCGCTTATTTGTTCAAACTGTTCTTAATTATGTATTTAATTATACTATGTGTTTAGTCAAAATAAAGTGCAGTTTGACCTAATAAGCGCATTTGAATGGAAGCTTGCACTCAATATTAGGAAATATTGCAAAAAATTACACTCTTTATAAAAAACTAGCAGCGACGCCCCTAAAGGCCTCTAGGGACACGTAAAATTCTTTCTTTTCAATCTATTTCAAAATAAGCTATTTACTAAAAATATTTTTTCGCCGATAGATAGTGTTAGATATGTTTTTAGCTAATTGCAAAATGTCCACAGGGTGGCGTTTTTTATATTTACATCGATTTCTCTAGGGGGGGTAGTGGTGGTGGTACCCTCCCCCAAATAATTATAAACCTTCCTGGGACTATCCTGTTAAGGAAAACCCGATCGGTTCAGCGGCTAGTGAGATCCTTCGATACAGACAAAAAAAGCTTACTACTTTAGATAATACTAGCGGCTACGTCCCTAGAGGCCTCTAGTGGCACTTTAAATGTTTGTTTTAAATAATACGATACCTATCTATATTATTTTCAAGTCTCTACAATACTTTACTATGCTGCGTTCAAGTCTCCTTAGGTAAAAAAAACTTTGATTTTTTGTGATTTCTCTTGGGAGGGTGGTGGTATCTTCCCCCAAAATAGTTACAAACCTTCTCAGGACCTATGAGAAGCTACCCTATAAAAGAGAACCCAATCGGTTAAGTGGTTAGCAAGGTACAAACAAACAGACAGACAAACAAACATCCTGTTTAATTATATGATATTAAAAATATCAAAAATGCTTCAAGAATGTTCAATTCTTATTGAATTATTTTTTGATTTCTACAAGTTATTTAGAATTGTTTTTGTTATTTCTTTAGAAAATACTATTCCCCATCTAAGATAACATTGTGCATGCATATATGTAACAAAACAGAAAGATAATTTCCAAAGTAGCACTGCAAGGATAAAAATTTTACAGAGGCAACAGGACACCTTGATAAATGCTGGTTTAGAAAATTAAAATAACAACCTGTATTAATTTTTTAATGACAGTGTTTTAGTAAAAAAAAAAGGATTAATTTTTGAGACAAAAGTAAAACAATTTTTTCAACAGCTTTGAATACACAAAATGTTGACTTAAACTGAAGAAACTGTTATTTTGGACAGATTATTAGAAAAGAAATATTTTAACTGGCAAAATATTGATCACATCGTGCACCCCTAATAGGGTTCAAAACAAATTAATGTTATTAAGTTAAGACAATTAAGTACAAAATGCACTTTTTAGATGAGTTATCCTATTAAGTTTCTCTGTGTTTCTACCAGTAGAATTCAGCCCTTAATGCCTTCAAAATGTTTGAAATTCCTTGTCCCTGGTAAAATGTAGGAAGAAAATTAGATTATTTTAATTAAATTTAATTCCAAAAAGTATATTCATGTTCACAAAATTAGGTTCAACACAGGGAAAAGGTAAAAGAAAAGAAAATTACTTTTTCTTTTTTCTTCTTTATGTAAATGTTTCTTTTTTGTCATACCATCTTTTCTAACAATTACATTTCTGTACTAATAAATACTTTAGTGTTTCATTCTTTATAAAATTACTAACAGCTGCGCCCCTAGAGGCCTCTACCCAGCATCTACAAAAGTGGTTTTGTTTCTTTAGAAAGGTTGTATTGACATGTCATTAATTTTCAATACGTCTTTTTTGTGACGTATTTAAAGAAAATGACTCATTAATATGGCCTTAATTGTTTTTTATTTGCCATTATTTTTATAAAAGAAATTACAAATAAATGCCTGATTAAATATAAAAATTAAGGTTGTTTCAATACGTCATATTCTATTTTTTCCACATATTAATATATGTTATAGAATTACATATTAACATCACAGTAAATAAAATAAATAATCAAAACGTCCTTTATTTGTAATAAGTCATCTTTATTAATTAAATAATTTAAATGACATATTGATAAATAAGGACACATTAAAATGATCTTATATAAATTTAAAAAGGAAATGGATCAAATAGTTACTGATTTTAACACCAGATGGCAGTTGAAATCACTAATTGTTTAGCTTTGTTTTCTCAATGTTTTGACCTTATTTTTATTTTGACAATTATGATTTTGTAATGAAATGAAGGATTTTAGTACTACAGACACCACTATGAATTTATATTTTAGTTCCTTTATGCATGTATATTATGAAAACTATTTTTTTTGGTGAGACCTTCTAGAAAGAATAGAACCATATATATAGGTCATGAAACTTTTCAGTAAGCAATGAAATAATAAAAACATATTATGTGTTTGATTCAAAATTGTTAGATTAATTTTAACCCTGAATTATTTCTACTATTTTGTTTGTAAGTAAATGATACATTACCAAATTTGGTAGCCATATTGTTTTTTTTGACGTTTTATAAAAATTCGACGTCTTAATGCAGCCTTAAATGATTTAAATTGAATTAAATTTAATCATTTTATTTACCATAAAAAATAAAAAAATATAATACAATTTTTAAAGTTTGGCAGCCATCTTGTTTTTCTGGACGTTTTAAAGGAAAAATTGACGTTTCAATGCGCCATTATTTAAGATAAAATGTCATTAAATTCAAAATATTGTTATTATTTATATTTTTTTGACGTTTTTATAAAGATAACGACGTGTTTTTGGTACACAATACGTCTTTTAAAAAAATTTTAAAAATATGAAACGTCATTTGTATAGTAATAAAAAAGTTACGTCATTAAGGACGTATTAATGCGACATGTTTCTTAAAATAATGCGATAAAAGTATATGCTGGGTAGAGGGAGGGTAGACATTTTTATAGGCGTGATTTCTTTTTGGAGAGTGGGAATAGTGTCTAACTTTTTATCTTTGTGACGTAACAAAAATCAAAGGATGAGTGGGGAGGTGGGAAAGGAAACCCCTAATTAAGAGATGGATTTTTGTTACGTCACAAAGATAAAAAGTTAGACACTATTACTAGGTTCGAGGGTGGTAGTACCCTCCCCCAAAATAATTAAAAACCTTTCCATGAACTTGGAGAAGCTATACTGTTAAGGAAAATTGTTTTAATTCACCGGGTAGCGAAATCCTTTGCTACAGACAAGAAAATCTTACTATTTTATATAATAGGCTTTTCTTAGCTCGAATTGCTGGTGATTGGTAAAAACCTAAACCCACTTTAGAAGTGTGTTTTAAATTCTTTTGATACATGAAGGGCTAAAGTTTCTGAAAGCAGTCCCCTCGTAGCCAACAGAACAGGAATTAATTCTATATTTTTTTATTTTTCTTTCTTTTTAAAACTGTTTATAATATAATATGATAACCATTCCTTATCCATGTATTAGTGGGAGAAATGTTCAAATTGAAATAAAACTTTTTACTATTAAAATTACTCAAAAAGGAAAATTTTAAATTACTTTCAGTATAAGAGAATTGTAAAATTGTTCATTGTTAAATTGAAATATTATATAACTAATAAGGAAACTTTTTTGCAGTTATTAAATTAGCATGAAAGAGTAAAAGTACCCTCATTATAAGAATGGGGTTTAAAAGAAGTCAATGTAAACCAGAGGTTATAAGTCAAATGATCAAGAAGGATCATAGAACTTCACTTTTATAGCAAGATATTTGTATATTCACATTTATTAGAATTTAGAAG
This sequence comes from Acartia tonsa, assembly GCF_053477335.1. Taxonomy (NCBI): domain Eukaryota; kingdom Metazoa; phylum Arthropoda; class Copepoda; order Calanoida; family Acartiidae; genus Acartia; species Acartia tonsa. Next base: position 14,923,832 of record NC_137272.1, on the reverse strand, counting down.
TTTTTTAATAAAATTGATAGGTAAAACAAAACAAAACAATAGTTATAAAAATTTTAGGGTAAGCTAAAAAGGTCGTCATTACAATTTAGACAACCCCCCCCCCCCAAAAAAAAAAAACAGTGTAAATCAAAATCCTTAAAAATATTTTTTTCTTCAAATTAAGTAGCTGATATAAACCCTTGATATTCCAGACATCTACCTTATTATTACACTAGTCCCCAAAATTTTATAATAACATTTTCTTATTTGTTAACTTAACAACTTTGGGGACTTTTGATTGGTTGGTTTATAAAGTTAAGGGTTCAAACCTTTCAACCACTAACTTTAAGGTAATTTATGTATCATCATTAGTGATGTTCATCAATTTAACAGCCATTATCTTATCCCCTTTGATCCCTGAAACTTTATTGTATCAAAAAAATGATAATTTTATTAAACATTAATTAAATTCAATTTATATGATATGAAGTTTATTTGCTGTGATACTAAAAGATACAATGTTATGTAAATGTCAGAGAAATATTGATTCTTCAAACTTTGTACACTGTATTATCAAGGTAATATACTGTTTTATAAAGTAGTAAGGTGTTTTTTTTGTCTTAAGCTTAAGATCTCAATAACTCCTGAACTGATTTAGTTCCCTTTTTAGAAAAGCTTCACCATAGTCCCTGGATGCTTTAAGGTTATTTGATATTCATACCTAAGCTTGGTTTTGGTCTATTTTCTTAATTTCCTTACCCATTCGAATAAGGAGCTCTTAGATGCTTGGAGCGCAGCCGCTAGTATCCATATATAAAAGTAACAGGATGTCTTTCTGTCTCAGTTTAGCTTCTCATAAATCCATGGAATGTTTGTAACTAATTTTGGGAAGAGCACCTCAACCCTACAAAACGAAATTACTTGAAAAGAAATACCATCTCTCCTCCCAAAAAATTTAGTTTAAAATTTTTTATAAATAAAAAAAAATCTACATACCCTCAAATAGGTAATATTTTTATAAAAAAAGAAATAATCATATCAAATAATTTGTATTTAACATTCCTATTCCAATTTGACCAACCCACTGATATAGAAAGAGGTGATCAAAAAAAAATTGAGGTGAAATTCGTAAAAGGACTCAGGAAATCTTCTGCAAAAAAATAAAGGACCTAGGAAATCTTCTGCAAAAAAAATAAAGGACCTAGGAAATCTTCTGCAAAAAAAAAATAAAGGACCTAGGAAATCTTCTGCAAAAAAAAAAAAAAAAAAAAAAATAGGGGGGGATTTTTTTGTTTTTTGGGGGGGTTGGGGGTGTCCCACCACCCAAGAAAATAGCCTAAAACCACCACAGGACCAGTAGGTATATACCCTGAAGAGTAGAATCCAATCGGTTCAGTGGTTACCGAGATCTTAAGGGACAGACAGACGGACAGACGGACAGACATCAAGCTACTTTGTATTATAGATTTCCAGATTTAATTTGCCTCCTTTACATTGATTTTCCTGAAAGTTTATATGAGAAATTGCACAATTATATTTGCACCGTTTTTGCTTAAACAACATTGCAACAATTTAGGAGGAAGGAACAGATGTTCTGTAGAATATTTTAGAACCAAATTTTCTTTAAATTGAATATAATTACTTTATCAAAATTGATCATAAAAATTTATATTCAAACGATAAAAGTCTTTTGATAGAGACGCAACAAGGATTACAACATCCATAAATAGCAAAGAACAAAAAAATCATGGATGGGAATACGGACAAGGAGATTTAAAAATCATTTTATGATTTGTCAAAAGATAGAAATATCTATTGGAAAAAATAAATCATTCGTCTATCTTTAATAGTATCTGAGAAATTACTATAGCATTAAGGACTGACTGACAGACAAGGAGTAGCTTCGCTACTTAAAAAATATATGTTTAGAATGCTAATCCTAAGTTACAGCTGCACGTTTTTGGAAATTGCAAACCCCTGTTTTTTTGTTACATAGAGATTACCAACTATTAATTGGATATGTTTTCTCTGTACAGATAGATATAACTAAGAAAGTAATCAAGGATGACAACAACCATAAGTAGTAAAGCACAAACAAATCATGGATGAAAAGACGGACGAAGATAGTTATAGAGCAGATATCCATTAGTCATAAAGAAGAGAGAAAATGGAAGAGTATGATCGACAGATCGACAGCCAAAGATATTTGACTGGATTCTCCTTGAAAAAAGGATCTTTACCAAAAATATCAAACTTTCCCAAATAAGTTGATAACTTCAACTTTTTAGACATGAGTAAAGTCAAGATATTAAATAATTTTCCAGTATGGCTTCGAAATCGATTTATATCCGTTGGAACCGGTTCTCACCTATACCGAAAAATCATGTATAGCATCGCATTTTAGACAATATTCCACAATATTAAAATAAAAATAATAAAATTAATACCAATACTGGTTTTAATCTTACAATCTTTTTAATTTTAGTATCCGCAGAAAGCTGTCCATAATACGTTGCGCTTAATAACTTTTCTTAACACTGAACAATTTTCTTTACCCCAGAATATAGGAAGCACAATATTGGTTATCCAACTTTTAAGCTGTATTATAAAACTTTACCACACAAGTTGTACTTTTATTCAGGAAAGGATGGGACATTGGGCTGTTTATTACACTAGTCCCCAAAGTTTTATAATAACGTTTTCTTATTCGTTTGCTTAGCAACTTTCGAGATTTATTTAGAAATTTCATTGGTTGGTTGGTTCTTTTAGTTGGGTTTCCAAACGTTTTAACCACTCAATGTAATCTACAGAAGAGATAAATTTATTGTATCGTCATTTGGGATGTACATCAATTTATTGGTCTTTGTCTTATCCCTTCAGATCCCTGACTTTTATTGGCATTTTAAACATTTTTAAGAAACATTATTTTAGATTTTTATTTTTTTTTTAAATATAATTCTTAACAAATTATTTCAATTTTTTTTCAAAATAAGGGGGGGGAGGGCAGTTTCCGATCTTTGCTAGCACTTTAAGGAATAGATCTAGAATATAGTGCAGTTATTAAAATAATGTTATAAGTAAGTATAAATTCCTCGTAATGATATAGTCAGAGCCACGCGAACCAAAGATATGTCTTGCTTTCTAGCCTAGAATAGATAGATAGATAGATAGATAGATAGATAGATAGATAGATAGATAGATAGATAGATAGATAGATAGATAGATAGATAGATAGATAGATAGATAGATAGATAGATAGATAGATAGATAGATAGATAGATAGATAGATAGATAGATAGATAGATAGATAGATAGATAGATAGATAGATAGATAGATAGATAGATAGATAGATAGATAGATAGATAGATAGATAGATAGATAGATAGATAGATAGATAGATAGATAGATAGATAGATAGATAGATAGATAGATAGATAGATAGATAGATAGATAGATAGATAGATAGATAGATAGATAGATAGATAGATAGATAGATAGATAGATAGATAGATAGATAGATAGATAGATAGATAGATAGATAGATAGATAGATAGATAGATAGATAGATAGATAGATAGATAGATAGATAGATAGATAGATAGATAGATAGATAGATAGATAGATAGATAGATAGATAGATAGATAGATAGATAGATAGATAGATAGATAGATAGATAGATAGATAGATAGATAGATAGATAGATAGATAGATAGATAGATAGATAGATAGATAGATAGATAGATAGATAGATAGATAGATAGATAGATAGATAGATAGATAGATAGATAGATAGATAAATAGATAGATATAAATAATACTTACCATAGCAATTATTTTCCTGATGGCCTGAGCGGTCACCCTCTCCCCCGTATATTCACAAACTTCGGTACATCCCAGATATTTGGGGTAGAAGGTAACACCTAAAAAATAGCTAGCATTAAACACTATTCTATAATATGAAGTAGTTGGTTGGCTGCTCCTTTATATGAATTTTTCTTAGGGTACTTTGTGTATGGCTTGGGGAGGTTTTAGGCTATTTTTGTGACCTTGCCCTCCCTCACCTACAAGCTGTTATGTATTTGTTTAGTCTGTAAAGATGTGTTTCTTTCTTATTCTATGATATTTGGAAGTAAAAAATATGTAACAAAAATAGTCAGAGAGAGATTGAGCAATGGGCTGTTTATTACACTAGTCCTCAAACTTTGGCGACTTTTACTGAATTTTGAGTGTTTGAACGTCTCAACCACTAATTTCAGTCTTAAAAAGGGGTAATTTTGTGTGTCATTATTGCGATGTACATCAATTTACCGGCTATTGTCTTATCCCTTTAGATTTCTGAGTAAAATGATCTAAAAAAAGTGATGCTCAATTGTAAAAATATGTAAAAAAAAAAAACTTAGAGATCTAAAGGGATAAGAAAATGGCTAATAAATTGATTTACATCCCTAATGATAATACACAAAATTATTCCTTCTGTAGATAACAATTAGTAATTATAAACTTTGAACACTCAACTTAATGAACCAACCCATAAAAATTCACAAAAGTCCCCAAAGTTGTTAAGGCAACGAATAAGAAATTGGTATATTATAAAACTGTAGGTACTAATGTAATAAACAGCCCATTGTCCCCTCTCTCTCTTAAAATATTGCTACTCAACAGTGAAAATATTGCTGCTCAGTGCAGTGTAAAGTTGGTTGTCACCTTTCTATGGAAAGTTATTCAGACAAAACAGCCAAAATATAATACATTTTTTATCATTTAAGATCTAATTCACAAATTTTCATGAAGTTGGGATATTTTAACCACACCCTTTCCCTTAAGATAAAATTCTCCAATTCTAATTTACAGAAGAGGTTATTTCATTTACCATAATTGGGGATGTATTTAAATTAACGTTCATGTTTTAAACTTACATCTGTGTTCAACTGCATACTTATTAGCAGTAGTCTTCGTAATTCTAAATATGCAAAATGTAAATCTGCGGCTGTCGAGCCCTGATAAATTATCTAGAAGGAAAATTTTCTCAATAAAAGAAATAAAAGAAAGTATATTTCTTAGGTTATGATTGAATTTAGTTTAGCAGAACTAAACAATACATTTCCCTACAAGGAAAAAAGATAAGTTAAATAAAGATTATTTTAAATACATAAATAAAAAATCTTATGGAATCCATATGATAAACCACAAAATAGTTATAAATCTTCTCTATGAGAAGCTACCCTGTAAAGGAGAACCATATCGGTTTAGCGGTTAGCGAGATCCTTTTGTACAAACAGACAAACATCTAGTCACTTTATTATTTATAAGGATATTTTTCACTAGTGCAATGTTAGACTTATAACTTTATACTATTAATTTTTTACTTATTCTTTTACCCTTAACATTACAAGAATCATTAAGTTTACACAATAGTTTCTAGAAAAAAATATTTAGTATTATCCCTCTTAAAGATTAGTAGTTCTTACACCCCCCCCCCCCGAATTATTAAGTTTACACAATAGTTTTTAGAAAAAAAATATTTAGTATTATCCCTCTTAAAGATTAAAGATTAGTAGTTCTTATAGCCCCCCCCCCCCCCCTAGAAATATTAAGTTTACACAATAGTATTTAGTATTATCCCACTTAAACATTAGTGGTCCTTATAGTCCCCCCCCCCTCCTCTAAAAATATTAAGTTTACACAATAGTTTCAAGAAAAAATATTTAGTATCATTCCTCTTAAAGATTAGTGGTCCTTATAGCCCCCCCCCCCCTCCTCTAGAATTATTAAGTTTACACAATAGTTTCAAGGAAAAATATTTAGTATTATCCCTTTTACAGATCAGTGGTCCTTACACCCCCCCCCCCCCCCTCCCGAATTATTAAGTTTACACAATACTTTTAAGAAAAAATATTTAGTATTATCCCTTTTACAGATTAGTGGTCCTTACACCCCCCCCCCCCCCTAGATATACCACACTTTTCTGGGATCTTGCCAAGTCAAGTATCAACTGTTGGGAATATCAAAGAATGACTCCATGCAAAATTTGGGCTGGATCCGGCCAAAACCGGCCGTGAATTTTATAAAAAACCGGTTTTTTCCGGTTTTTAGGGGGTATCTGTAAATCGATTCATCTGGAGCAAAACCGGTTGGAGGTACAAAAAATTTTACTTCACATGAAATTTAGCCAATGTAATTGCCTACAAAAATGTACTTCATCATCAACTCTTTCCCCTCCTAAATGTCCATTAAAATCTCGGAAACGGCAAAAATCGCCAAAAATCACGCCTTCGGCGGCGAATAACGGCTAAACGGTCAGCCGGAGGCGAATGAAACATAAATAAAGAAATGTCCGCCTCAAAAAGTTGTTCAACATTAAAGATTTGCTTGAAGTCTCTAAAACGACTCCTTCCCCTCCTTTAAGGGGAAAAAATGAAAAAACGTGATTTTCAATAGTATGCCCACTTCGTGGGTGTGGGGGGCACTGAACCTGTCACCCCAGGGTCACCAAATATAAAGTCTAGGCAGCCCACAATGCTGAATTTTCACCAAGTGAAAGTCTTGTGTCATTATCTCTTTTGAGAAAAAAGTTATTAATTAATTAAAATTTCAAATTGTGATTTTTTGATGGATTTCTTTGATGAAATGACAGGCCAGTCAATTTTTAGGCCATTTTTTGCGGTTTTTAGGCCGTCACGCCCAAACGGTTTGAGATAATCTTACAGGACCTTTTGCCCAACCTAAGTCTGGTTATTTGTGAGGTCTAGGAAAAAAAATCAGACTTACGCAAAAGATTATAATTATAATCTTTACACAGAAAAATGGCACGAGGTGAGTGATAGAGGGGGCAAAATGAGACTACCAGCGATTTTTGACGGCGCGCAGCGACGTCGTGCTTCATCCAATCCGGAATTTTTTTTTTCTTATACCTCACAAATAACCAGACTTAGGTTGGGCAAAAGGTCCCGTGAGATTATCTAAAACCGTTTGGGCGTGGCGGGCCAAAAACCGCAAAAAATGGCCTAAAAGTTGACCAGACTGTCATTTCATCAAAGAAATCCATCAAAAAATCAAAATTTGAAATTTTAATTAATTAATAACTTTTTTCTCATAAGAGATAATGACACAAGACTTTCACTTGGTGAAAATTCAGCATTGTGGGCCGCCTAGACTTTATATTTGGTGACCCTGGGGTGACAGGTTCAGTGCCCCCCACACCCACGAAGTGGGCATACTTTTGAAAATCACGTTTTTTCAGTTTTTCCCCTTAAAGGAGGGGAAGGAGTCGTTTTAGAGACTTCAAGCATCTCATTGATGTTGAACAACTTTTAGAGGCGGACATTTCTTTACTTATGTTTGATTCGCCTCAGGCTGACCGTTTAGCCGTTTTTCGCCGCCGAAGGCGTGATTTTTGGCGATTTTTGCCGTTTCTGAGGTTTTAATGGACATTTAGGAGGGGAAAGAGTTGTCAAATCAAGTTAATGATGAAGTACATTTTTGTAGGCAATTGCATTGGCTGAATTTCATGTGAAGTAAAATTTTTTGTACCTCCAACCAGTTTTGCAATCGATTTACAGATACCCCCTAAAAACCGGAAAAAACCGGTTTTTTATAAAATTCACGGCCGGTTTTGGCCGGATCCGGCTCAAATTTTGCATGGAGTCATCCTTTGATATTCCCAACAGTTGATACTTGACTTGGCAAGATCCCAGAAAAGTGTGGTATATCTACCCCCCCCCCCCCCCTCCCGAATCATTAAGTTTACACAATAGTTTCAAGAAAAAATATTTAGTATTATCCCTCTTAAAAATTATTTGTCCTTACACCCCCCCCCCCCCCGAATTACACAATAGTTTCAAGAAAAAATATTGAGTATTATCCCACTTAAACAATAGTGGTACTTACAGCCCCCCCTATATAGAATGATCATGTTTACACAATAGTTTCAAGAAAAAATATTTAGTATTATCCCTCTTAAAGATTATTTGTCCTTACACCCCCCCCCCCGAATTACACAATAGTTTCAAGAAAAAATATTGAGTATTATCCCTCCAAAGATTAGTAGTTCTTATAGCCCCCCCCCCCCCTTAGAATTATTAAGTTTACACAATAGTTTCAAGAAAAAATATTTAGTATTATCCCTTTTACAGATTAGTGGTCATTACAACCCCCCCCCCCTCGAATTATTAAGTTTACACAATACTTTTAAGGAAAAATATTTAGTATTATCCCTCTTAAAGGTTAGTAGTACTTATAGCACCCCCCCCCCCCTCCCCCCCGAATTATTAAGTTTACACAATAGTTTCAAGAAAAATAATATTTAGTATTATCCCTCTTAAAGATTAGTAGTTCTTATAGCCCCCCCCCCCTCTAGAAATATTAAGTTTACAAAATAGTATTTTGTATTAACCAACTTGCATTAGTAGTGACGCAGCTACAATTATTAAGTTTTTTTTTTCGTTTCTCGCCAATAATGAACTAATAGGAATTATTTACAATCATCTTAGTTTTAGTGAAATAATTTACTTATGTTTGCAACAAATATTTTAGAAAATGGCGGTCTTCGGCGGTAGCGTCAGTAACAACGCCATTTTTAAAAATTCCTAGTGCTGTAACTATTTACATTATGGCTTCCAAACCGTTTAATATCCGCTGGATTAGAACTGGTTCTCAGTTATACTGAAAAATTATATATAGCATGGTATTACAGACAATTTTCTACGCATAGTAAATTAAAATCTTAAAATTTTTCCATCTAATATCCGCGGAAAGCTGTCTATAATATATACGATGCGATAAATAACTATACTGAGTTCCTTTGATTTGTTTATTTTATTAAGATGGCACTTACTCTAACTTCCCTTTAAATTCAAGTCTGAAGTTTTCATTAAACACTTTGGTAGAGTCTAACTAACAATAATTAATCAATAATTAACCATTTCTAGCCCCTGCGGTAAGATTACCCTGCAGGGATCTCTAAATGCTTAATTAACCTAACCAAATATGAGCAAAACAAAAATGTTCTAAAGATTTTGTTTTAATTACTGAGATTTCTATGAGAAAAATATTGAAAGCTTCCTATGAAAGACAGAAGTGAATATTTTTTCTCCAATTTTTCAGTCTGCATTTTTCAAGTATTTTCAGGATAGTGTAATATAAAAAGCTGTTTTTTTTGTAAACTGTCCGCTAATTCAAAGAAACTGGTAGAAAACCAAGAATGATAAATATGTTGAAATAACTGTCAACCAAATAACGTCGAAGTTGATAATTAAAATCTTAAAATTTTGTTTTTAACCTATCTTTTACTTTTGGAAAAGTTTTAAAAAGTATTCCCTTGAGCTCGGCAGCCGCATTCGTAGCAGTTTAAAAGCCGCTAAACATAACAGCTATAGATTCAATCCGCAAGTAATTTGCCCTTATCTTTACATTATTATCTAACATTCTCAGATATCTCTTAAGGTATAGGCCGATAGTCTATAAATCAATGTAACCCGCCATCATGATATCAAAATACTCATTATTTAGATTTAAATTATTGTATAACAAGCTTTGATTTTGTTACTTTGTTTAGACCACTTACAGCTAGGTTCATATAGACACCAATTGTTTTTAAGCCAACGAATGTCAGAAAGTGTTTAAACCCATTCAGTTCAATAACGCGGCTGCCAAGCCCTGTTATTTTCCCTCTTCTCTTAGTTTTTAGTCCAAGTGGTTTAACTTTACTAAACTTAAAGATTAAGTTGTCCTCTAAAGAACAGAGATAAAGATAAGAAATAGTTATTTATCGCATCATATTATAAACAGCTTTCCGCGGCACATAATATGTACAATTATACGGTTAAACCCATCTTTTTGCCCCGAGATGCCGAAGGAACGGACTTTGAAAAAAACTCGTTTTAATCTTACGATTTCACACTTTTATAATCGTAGAAAACTCGATATAATAAGATGCTATACATAATTTTTCAGTATGGCTGAGAACTGGTTCTAATCCACCGGACATTTCCATCGATTTCATACAGATGCGTGCTAAATGGGGGGAAAATTAAGGGGTTGGTAAAACCTCATGGCGTTCCACCACTTAAAAAATCTATCTGACTAATAGATCATAATGCATAAATACTATCATACTAATACGCTACTGATTTCATATTTTGTTAGATATTACATTTTGAATATTTTTATTTGATATATTGTGGGTTAGATTAGCTAAATGAAAAATCCTTATTCCAGACTTCCTTTTAGAGAGTGTTTGTAATTTGTCATGTCGTCAAATTTGACAAATTGTAATAAAACTTTAAAATTAAATTTTGGGCTTCTTGAGGAAAGGGTTGTTTTTTTTTCCCGGCTGCAATTTATCTAAGAAAGGAGGAGGTACCCTTAACAAAAAAAGGTTATAAATATTTCTTGGACCTATACGAAGCTTTATTGTAAAGGAGAACCATGTCATTCAAGTGTTACATAAGGGTTGGAAAAGTTTTAGGCTATTTTACAGGTTGGCCTTTGTAATATGTCTATCCCTTATTTATTTTTAAAGCGAAGCTTTTCTATAAATAGGGTTGGTCCGTCCGTCCGTAACGATAAGCTCTTCGACATTTTAGAATTTTTCTATCGATTGCAAACTTTACATGATGATTCCTATAACAGTTAGGTACTATTTAGAAAGCATGGCAACTCTATAATCGTTACCAGAATGTCCTTCCGTTTAGATCATGTTGATATTTTAACAAAATAATTTTACAATTTTCTTATACATCTGATTTATTGAATACTGATTTCTAGGATAACAAAGTACAATATTATAAGCGAAACATCTTTAAAATCAAGTCCTAAAAATGTAAGTATGTCCTTTCAGTATAGTATCCTATAATAAACAGGTTTGTAACTAATTTACTTACAATTTTGTTTTGAAAAAATACATTTATATTCTGCTCATTTAGTTCTGACACTCTACAAGAGTTAATGTTCTTTAGTCCTACCGTTTGAGAGCTTCGCTTTTTATGGATGTTGTCATCCTTGTTTTACCAAGATATATAGTGTTTGTGCTATACAAAATATTCCATCCATAAGTGTTAAATATAGTTATAAGTACTTCTCTTGTCCTTCTCAAGATTTCTTTTACATACAAGCATATACATCCAAAAATATTATTATTAACAAAAAATATATTTTTAGAGGAACAAGAAAACTTTTGTCCATAAATAGCGATGCAATAACAATCTCACAAAAAAAGAACAGTAAATTTATGCATTTTTTTTGCAAGAAATAAAAAAATATATCAGCTGTTTAGTTTAGGTAAGCTTCACACGTGTCCCGAGATGGTTGAAGGCTCTTTTACTTTTATACAAAAGTTTTGGTATGGTAATAGGCTTTTTTGCTCTATCAGATGCTAGGATCACAGCTACAAGTACTTGGATAAAAGTACAGACATACCCTAATCATAAAGTAGCTGAGTTACTAAAAATTACCTTTGCTGAGCAACTCAGGACCAAGATTTTCATAGTTGCTGTCGCCAGCTTTTACTTTTTCCTCCAGTTCTGAAATAAACAAAAAATTAGTAAAATTTTCAGCAAGTAACAGGATGAGTGTCTTTCTGTGTGTCTGTACAAAAGATCAAAAGACTAAAAACCGCAGGACTATCATTTTCAGTGAAGCTACTTATAGGTCTCGGGAAGGATTCGATTGATTTTTTTTTTTTGGGGGGGGGGGTATCTTCAACCTTCCTAGAGATATGAGGGAGATAGTCTTCAGGATTTTTTTTTTAATTTTGAGGGGGTGGAATAATGGGTTTACATTTTTTTTTTTGGGGGGGGGGGTAAACAAACCCATCCCCCCCCCTTGGGAGTTACATACAAATTAAGAAATATACAATTCAGAAAATTCCTAGAAAATTTATCAGCTACCAAAGGTAGAATTCAGAATTCATAAACTAATAATATAATAAAAGGCTTTTAAATGTACGATATATTATTGTTCCTTTTTTTGTGATTATTAACATAGGAATTTTACTTTTTTTTAATCCACTTGGGAGATAGTAAAGTTGTGTTGTTGAATTAGGAAAATCTTTAGATGTGGCCCACAGGGGTGTGCCCTCAATTCCACAAAATATATCACATTCTTAAACCACCAGAACCGCAGATTATTACTACAGCACAAACCAACCATTATATGTAGTTAAAATAAACAAATATGATATATTAAAAAAAACATTCCTATAATTGCTATGGTTAGCTACTGGCATTAATCGTAAAAGTAGGGGTAATAACTTTGACCATAAGATGTTATTAATCATTATGTACAGTTGGGACCTTTAGACAAGGGCAGTGCAGTCAAATGGTTAGTTTTCTTTAAAACGTTGGTCAAAAATTATTTAGATCTTGTATTGGAATACTGAAAAAAGATCTGGAGGGACCTAAAGTGATAATACAATGGACGATAAATTGATATACATCCCCAATGATGATAGACATAATTACTCCTTGCATAATTTTAAAATATTGATTGAAAAGTTTGGACACTTCTAATTCTAACCAACCAATCACAAGTACCAAAAATTTTGAAGCCAAACAATAAGTTATAGTGGTTATACAACTTTGAGTATAAGTGTATTTTTAAGTCCAATATTCCCTCCCTCCAAGCCTTGTGAGTTTCATTATTCAACACTTTATCAGTAAACCGAACATATAAATTAACAATTATTAAATCGTTCCGGCAGTTACTGAGACATTGAGCTGCAGACTGGCACTCCCACAGACATACAGAGAAGCATCGTGTTACTTTATATATTTAACTAGTGACTGTGCCCCTAACATGTAGGAGCTCTGCATGTAGGGTTTAGGAGGGGACAGAAAAATAGCCTTAAACCTAAAAATAAAATAGTCAAAGCCATCCGGGACCTATGTGAAGCTTCCCTTGATGGAGAACTTAATCGGTTCAAGAGTTATTGCAACCTTAAGCTTCAGACAAAAAACATTACTACATTATATAATAGGATAAGGAAACATTATGGATATAACAATGTGCAGAAGTTAGTGCGCACCAGTCCAAATACAATTACACTAACTAGAAGAAATAAATTTACTTCTTTTCTTTTTTTTCAACGACTAAGTTATATAAAATTAGTCCGACCGTACGTCCGTAACTAAAAGAAATGACCAAATATTTAGGCCTGTTAGATTCACCATATATAATTCGAAACTTTGAATGAATTTTTCGGTAACAATAAGAAATGCTTTTGAAGGCGTAGCAACTTTATTAACACTACTACTATTATATAAAAAAAATAAAAAGTAAATTTAATAAATTATTTTTTTATCTATTAGTATAGTACTTCTAAGCCGATAAATAACCACGAATAATGAAATAGATATAATAAAATTTAATTAAGAATCAATCTTAAGTATTCATTTACCTATCCGAGGATAACTGTCTATAATACGATGCGATAAAATCTATTATTTCCTATATTTTTAGATTTACTAATGTAGAAATGTAGAAAATATTTGCTCTTAAAAAAGGTTTATTTACTCAAATTTCTAAAACCTAAAAGGGATTAAAATTAAATCGTCTCTTCTTTGTAAACTAAGATGCTCAAGTGTCCTTAGCAAATACTTAAGAATCATTCCTGATAACGCAAGTATATTAACCCTCCCTTCCCCCCTAAAAAATAAATATTAATAAATCTAATCATAGACTTATTAAGGGGCTCATCATTTTTTACGGTATTAAAATGTATAACTATAAAATAAAAAGATTTTTAAAAACTAGTTCTTTTAAAACTTTCTAAAGTAATTTTTTTGGGCATTGTACTCTTAAAACTTACGTACATGTTCGGTCTACTGGATTAAAGTAATCCATCACACAAAAAAATCTATTTATAATTTAGCTAAGACACGAAAAAAAATTATAAATTCTGTCTTTTGTAGGTCATCAGAGGGAGAGGAGACAATGGGCTGTTTATTACACAAGTCCCTAAAGTTTTATAATAATGTTGTTTTATTCGTTGACTTAAAAACTTTTTGGACTTTAGTGAATTTAGATTGATTTATTCGTTAAGTTGAGTGTTCAAACGTTTAAACCCTTAATTGTGATCTACAGAAGGGGTAATTTTGTGTATCATTATTGGGGATGTGCATCAATTTATGGGCCATTGTCTTATCCCTTTAAATCCCTGAGAGAATATAATTATACACTTAGAAAGGGGGGGGGGGGTTGTGCTGTAAATTAATTTAACTATACCTGTCCCCTTCCTAGTAAAAAATTAAGTTTTTGCACACAATAGAAATTATTTTGTACTTTTTAAACTTTTATTTTGTTCACCAAGTTTTTTTTTGTTTGAGGAGTGAAGCTTTTATATAATTCATCTTATATAATTTGTATATTAAACTGAATTCAAAGTATATTTTGCCCACAATCTCTCTGCCAGTCAAAATAACATATATAACATTTAATATAAAATTGTAAGAGGAATAATAGTTTTTTTTCTTCTGGTGTGTAATCGCTTCCTGCATAATAACTTAGACATGTTAGAATCGCTCTTCCGATTTCAAACTATGCATTAATTAGGAAGTATCTTGAAAGTGTAGCAACTCTATAATCATTACAAGAAAGTACGTTATGACATGTAAGATCATCCACATCAAGCATCTTACTATTCATCAAATTATATAAAGTAGTAAGTTTTTTTTGTTTGAAGCTTAAGATCTCAATAACTACTAAACTGATTGGGTTCTCTAATATAGGTGATTGTTTAGGCTATTTTATTTTCAGATTTTTATAGCCCCTGTCTGCCCTTCGAATAAAGAGCCCCAGGTGCTAGGGAAGTAATTGCTTATTTGCAAAATGACTTAATATCATAAATTATTTGTTTAATACAAAAGCTTGCCATTTACATTGTTTAATTGTCTGATTTGTTAAGCTTCGCGTTTTTGGATGTTGTCATCCTTGTTTAATCCTAGAAATGGAAGTTAACAATCTCCTCTCCCTGTTGAACTGTTATACTGTTGTTATATCGTCATCAGACATTAAATTGCAAGAAAACTTTTCTCCTATTTCTAACCATTAACATTTACATTACCAATCAAAAACTACTGTGAAAATAAGACGAACCCCGCTACTTTGTTTTCTTACCAGATCCAAACGTCGTAATTGTAAACAACATGACTGACATACTATCGACATGTCATTATTCTAAGTATATTAATGACTTTAATTCTTTCGACTTTTCATCACTAAATACTAATGGTCATGACTGATATATCAACAACATATTTTTTTTGTAAAATCAAAGCATCGACAATAAAACGTTAAATAAAAGTAATCATGGATGATATCAGGGGCGTCAAAGCTTTTTTTATTTGGGGGGGGGTGGTAAATTTTTTTAAAGGTGAGGGTAATTTGTATTGGAAGGGGGGGGGTAATCACCCCTTTACCCCCCCCCCCCCTTGGACGTCCTAGGATGACAAATTACCGACCAAACTGCATATAAAAACTTTTGAAAATGGCTCATTGTCTACATAAATATATTAAAAATGATTGTCAACTTAACGTTACGAAGTTTAACTGGTTTCAAAAATGAGGATATTGCAATTCATTTTTACAATGTCTGCTTTATGCAGGGATTTTAATAAGACAATGGATGATAAACTATTGTACATCTCCGATGATCAGAAACAAAATTATCCCTTCAACGGATTAAAATTATTTGTTAAAACGTTTGAAAGTGGAAAAGGATTTTACAACCCTCCAAACAAATATTTAAAAAAATGAAACTTATAAAATTTTTGGGTAAGTTTCAAAGATATTATGGAAGGGGGATATACCCCCATTTAAATTTTTATATTTTTAAAAAATTTTGGATGGAAATCTATGCATTTTCTTTTAAAAAGGGGGGGGGGGGCATGTTTCTCCTATCCTCCTCTTATATGTCCTCATAAAATCGAGAATAATAAAAAAATAAAATATTATGAAAAAAATTTAAGAGTCATAATACCTTATCCCTGCTTTAAACCGTCTGTTGACCTATTTTTTGTTTTATTCAATTCAATTGTCTTTTTCCATGAAAATAATATTATTTTTATTGTTTTTTATTCTTTTTTATAAATCTTATTTTTTCAATATTTAGTCAAATAGCATGAAGAGACATAGAAATAATAAAATGCTAATTAAAAAAAATGGAAAAATCCAATTAAAGAGGAAACAAGGATGACAACATCCATAAGTAGCGAAGAACAAAATTTCGTGGATGGGACTGACGGTCATTGTTATTTTCTTCAAACGACGGGAAATTTAATTTTGATATCTTTAACTGAAAAAATTTTGAAAATCGATTAATAAACACCAAAGATATGGGGGAAAATGTAAAAAATATAAAAATAGCCAAAAACCTGCAAAAAGGCAGTCTGACCGTCATTGTTGATTTTTTCAAATGACCAGAAATTTAATTTTGATATCTTTAACTGAAAAAATTTTGAAAATCAGTCCATAAACACCAAAGATATGGGGGAATATGTAGAAAATATAAAAATAGCTAAAAACCTGCAAAAAGGCAGTCTGACCGTCATTGTTGTTTTCTTCAAACGATGGGAAATTTAATTTTGATATCTATAACTGAAAAAAATTTGAAAATCGGACCATAAACACCAAAGATATGGGGGAAAATGTAAAAAATATAAAAATAGCCAAAAACCTGCAAATAGGCAGTCTGACCGTCATTGATGGTTCTCAAAACGACGGAAAATTTAATTTTGATATATCTAACTGAAAAAATTTTGAAAATCGGACCATAAACACCAAAGATATGAGAAAAAATGTGGAAAATAAAAAAATAGCCTAAAACCTGCTAAAAAGCCGTCCGACCGCCATTGATGTTTTATAGTTAATTGTGCTCCTTAATGAAGGGAATGTTGTCAAAAAATTTCAGCATTCTATCTTTTATAGGAGCTGAGTAAATCCCATTTCCCCCATAGCGTTACGGACTGACGGACTGACGGACGGACGGACGGACGGACGGACGGACAAAGCGAATTATAGAGTAGCTTCGCTACTAAAAATATGAGCTTATAATTGTCAAAGAAATGGAAGGATCTAAAGAGATAAGTCAATGGATGTTAAATTAATATATATCCCCTTCTGAAGATTAAAATTATTGTTTAAAAAGTTAGAACATTACCAAATTCGAAACCAACCAAACAAAAATTCAATAAAAGTAACCAACGTTTAAGCGCCAACGAATAAGACATTGCGGTTATAAACTTTGGGTACCAGTGTAATTTACAGTTCAATATTCCCTCCCTCCCTTTTCAACGACAGGAATTGAATAACGCAATGATCAAATGCTTGGCTTACTTAAAAGTGTATATAAAATTGTATATTATTTACAAAATTAGATAAACTTAAATCATATTTCTTTACTTTCTTTCTATCGTTCTATCCCAAATGATAAAATTTCTTAATTTTCAATTCCTGTTTATAATATCTTAACAATTGTATTCCATGAAAAAATAAGAAAAGTATTAGTTTTAGGTCTGTCAATAGTGAATAGAATGTCATTTTGTAAGCCCTATTCTGCTTTTTTTGTTTTTTTTCCACAGATTTTAAAAGCACACAATACTGGTATAATCCTTCAAAACGGGAATAACAACAATATAATAAGTAAATAAGATACTCTACAAGTTCTCTATTATTTGTCTGGCTGCCCCCCTAGCCCCCCCCCCCCCCCCCCAACCACAAAAAATAAGAAGAAAATTGTCATTGGGGGGGTAATTAACAAAATTTTGGGTGGGAATTTTTAAAAGTTTACTTTATTTGTTAAAACCAAGGACTTAAAACCTTTGAGCGAAGCACCCTAACATAAGGGTAAAATCTAATACATTTCCAAAAAAATATTTGGGGTGTAATGGTCTAACTTTACTTTGATGGGAAAATACCATGATACTAAATGTCAAAAGAAATGTGTTTTTCTTCCAAGTAATAGCAAAAGTAATTGCATTTTTCAGTAAAAACAAATCACGAATAATGTGTTCCTTAAACCTTATTTCCCCTAACTACCATTTTTCTTATCAATATTGCTTTGCAGTAGCGCAGCTACTTTCTAATTATGGTATGTCCTTTATTCTCTTTCTACCCCTTTGTCTTTTTTTCTGTTTCCCTTTTTACCTTCTAATATTTTTGTATTCTTACTATTTTTTCCTCTCTCTATTTTTTTCTCTTACGTTCCCTTTATTTCTTATTCTCTATCCTTCTCTCTCCACTAAAGGTATAACATACAAACGGACATATATTTGTTTGGAAAATTTAAAGTGACTGTCTTGCACTTAAACCCCCATTCCGTTTTGTGGTGCATTAACCCTACGGGGATTCCCTGTACCCAATTTAACTTATCCTTGTTTAAACTAAAGTAATAAATAAAAAACTATCTCATTCACTTTAAGGGAAAACGACCAAAATGGCTTTAAATAAATGACTTACTTGAATGTTTAGGTGAATTTAGGGGAGAGTTGCGAATCTTTTCAAACAACCGGCTCATTTTCACCATTTTTATAACATGCAGATTTTTTCAAAAACCCGTTTCATTTTCAAAAGTTTGAAATTGGAACACTACTCTTTAGTCAACCATTGTTTTTTTCTGAAATTATGAAAACTTAAAAATCATAAAAGTTAAAATAGTCTTCATACATATTACTTGGTTAATATGATTTATATAGGTTTCTGTAGACTATTTGTCAAGAACTTGAAATATATGTCGGCCTAAATTTCGTTCAAATAATAATAAATCGAGACATAAAGAGTAAAAATATTATTTTTTGTCTGAAGCTTAAGATTTCTGTAATTACATAACTGATTGCGTTCTCCCGTCGAGGGAAGATTCACATAGATCCCGGGATGGTTTTAGTATATATTTTTTTAGATTTAAGCCTTGGGATGGCTTTAAGGTATTTTTCTGCCCCGTTATTACTTCTTTGAGTCCCTAGATGCAAGAGGCGCAACTAATAGAGTTAATGAATAAAATTTTATTTCTATTTGATACAATATTTTGAAGCTTCAATACTTGAATAATTGAATGTTTAAATATTTGTCTGATGTCCTATCCATAAAATCCTGAGTATTTCAATTTTCAAAGTTTGTTTTTAACTTGTGACATTTAGAAAATAATGACACAAAACATCACGAAATATCAGGTATCCTAAGGGATAAGACAATGGACAAAAAAAATAATGTATAACCCCAATGATATTAGTTGTGAACAATTACATTAATTTTAAAGAAAGTACCCAAATTTTTTAATACAATGAATACGAAAACGTGGTTATAAAACTTACGGTACTAGTGAGTGCAACAATAATTGGTCCAATGACGTCATATCTTGACTATGTTATGACGTGAATTGAGCCTATATTCAAAACCATCAAAAAATTGATTGTTATTATAAAACTTCATTGCCTTTTTATCATGTATCCATTAAATTTAAAAATAGAGTTAATTTATAAACAGTACAATACTACAATAGAGCCTCGTTTTTTCTTTAATAAAAGTTAAAGAATATCTGTGTGTCTGTTTGTTTTACCATGTGAAATCGCTTACCATTGGACCAATATGGTTTTCCATTGTAGTCAGGTATAAGGGATGGGAAACATAAGAAAATATTATTCCAGACCTATTTTCCAACTAGGCCTAAAAAACCAGTTACGGGATGGTGCAGTAGTTAGATTTGAAAACTATAACTAGAATGAAATAGCTAATTAAGTCCAAAGTAGATAAAGTATAGAAAAAATGCAGGTAGCTAACCTTAAGTAAAAATTGAACTTTTTATGACCCAATATGGCCAAATGGCTTTTGTTAAAATTATGTTATGATGCTTTTTTTCTCCAAAAATTTTATTTATCTTTTAGTCTGGTAATTTGAATTTTTCAGAGAGCTATCATTGCTTATTAAATTTAAAAAAAATTAAATTAATAAATAAGTGGTTGGGTAACATTCTGAATTGTTCTATGAATGATAATGTAATAGTTAATTTGTACTCTGTACAAATATTTATTAGTACAAAGGTTAAGTTGTTTTATAAAATCTGTATAAAATTACTAAAATTTAAAATTTAAAATACAACATTTCATTTTTAAACTACCAAATGAAAATTCGTAGCTACCCACTTTTTAAAAAATAATCCCTCTATTTTTTTTTCTATCTGTTCCTTTTTTAATGTTTAACTCTAAGCCAATTGAATAATTAAGTTAATGTGATCAAACACAATTAATTATTTTTTCTAGACTTGTCTGCTTCTAAAAATGCAGCGATTGTTATATAGCCTGTCTCCATTTGCCTATTGGTTGATATAAAACAAGCTGATCCTTATTGGTTTAGAGCAATAGCTAATTTGGAGCTGCCTCCAATGAAGTCATTTACTTAGGAAATGGTAAAAGTTACAATATCCCTTGTAAAACTAGGCCGGGACCAAATATATGGCCAGGTTTCCTATCCCTTATCCCTGATTGTAGTAAATCTTCTTTAATCTCTAGGGAATGTTTAAAACTACCTCCACCCTACAAAGAAATATCACCTCTGGAAAAAAAATAAATTCCTCATAAAAAAAAGGAGGATAGAGAAAATAATCTTTAGCGGCATTCTTTGCGCTAGTACCCAAAGTCTTAAAAATTAGCCAAAATATGAAAAGTTGCATCAGTTCTGGTACCCAAAGTCAAAGATCTATAGTTTGTTTTTCAAGTTATATGTCCCTACACTGAACTTCTAGATAGAAGATAAATTGAATAAATTGGCTAAAACTGAAAAGGTTCACAGCAAAAATTTAAATTTTAAATTTTAAAATTCAATGTTTACATTATTTCTGTAGGTAATACACTTTCATTATTAAACATGGAAATTCTAAATTTAAAATATTGTCGATTAGAGGAATAATTAATTCTAGGGCTCGTGTTTAATCGTGATTGGGACATAATGCAACAAGAGACCAAACATTGTTTCTTTTCTTGCAGAGGGATTACCCTGCACGGTGCCCCCTGTACACAATATAACCTAACCTAGGCTAAGGTAAAAAAACAAAAAAATGATTGTTTTTTTTTTCCTATAGGTCTTCATTTCAAAATATATAAGCATTAAGCATATTAATTTACATCCCCAATGATGATTACAAAATTACTACTTTTATATAATTAAATTGGAGATGCGATCCTCAATTTTCAAATTCTTTGAACATACATATGAGACTTTTACAGAAATGCTTCGCATCCACAACTATCTATCTATGCTTGATATAAAGTCAACACTTTATAGATCATATTATGAACCTTTGATTGACACGTGCCCTGCAATTATCTAGTAGCACTCAGGGGCAAGACACAATTACTTTAGCTAGGCCCTAGGCATTATTTGTATCAATTTATGCATTCATAGGCCTATCTTTACCTATATGACACCATATATGGGTAACGCTAGCCTACCCATGGTAATCTGTATGTGATTTGCTAATAGTATATGTTTATTAAAGATATTATGTTTATAGTTAATGTAATCATATAAACAACCGGTTCAAATATGTATGCCTACAACCATGCCTGATTTACGTCACATATTAACACACAGATATTTAATTGCACAGACAAACACTAAAATCCTGGTCCAGAGCTAATGTTATAGCATGTACCTCTTGAATTTATTCAGTTATTTATTAACTCTCCTACCATCAACTTCTCTTTCTGGCTTTAAAAGGTAATGACTTAGTTGTTTGGCATGCATTGTAGTTTAAATTTAGGCCCCTTGGTACTTAGCATGAATTGAGCTCAGGCCTTATGTTAGAACTCTAACACTTAGCACAATTCACTGCTTGGGACTTAGGGCACATTTCTGTCCTACTCTACTTATAATTTTAACACTTATCCTGTAAATATTTTCATACTTAACTTATGCACTTGTAATATAAATACACTTTATAAAAACATTTTCCTTCCTTAATACTTAATATACTTATATAATTCTGATCGAATATCAAAACCAACCATTTATTCTTAGGTTAAAGCAACATAATACTTCGCGTGGGTCTTTTGTTGAGCTTCCACCAGCTCAACCAAATTCGTATTATACTTGTGGGAATAGAGGGTTAAGCATTCTAAACAAACGAACCGACGATGAGAATGTCTATGTGTATTGCATTAAAATTAGGTTTTAGTAGTACTCATAGAAGAGCGGTCTCCATACCTAACTATGGACAAACGCCCCATTCGCACACACAATGGTGCAACTTACCGGTTGTATCTTGGAAAAATTATACTTCATAAATTTTTTTTTCTTTTTTTCCTTACCGTACCCGAACCGCCTAAGGCAGGTATTTTTACCAAAATCGAATAATTGTAGTTATGGCAAAATCGGATTTACCAAAACCTGTGAAACTATTTGAGAGCAAGGTTAGGACTATGAGGCGTTTGAAGAGATAGGGACTGAAAGGCACGACACAAATGCAATTGAGAGCCTCGTGTACGAGCAGTTGCACTAGCTGACACTCTAGAGGCCCTAGAGAATGCTAGCATATTTGTGGCCATTGGTCGCCGCCCTATAAGGACACTCGCACTGGTTGACACTCTAGAGGCCCTAGAGAATACCAGCACACCGGCACCTCCATGTCCGCCTCTCTTTAGTAAAACACTTGGGTTGGAATAATCTATGATTGAGCTATGTGCAAAATCTTGACTTTTGGACTTAGTCAGAATTTTGAAATTTAGGAGTTGTGCTAGGTGGCGGAGTATATATATAAATCTTCGGACTTAGTATGATTTTTACTTATTCAAAAGTTCTCTAAGTGTTGAAATACTTGAATCTTTGATACGTAAACCAGAACTTATTAAGAATCATGCATGGAGTAATTTTTCATTTATAAGCTATCAAAATACTATTTGTAAAGGACCATTTTGAACTGTCTTATTAAATGAAAACTTAGGAGCAAATCCTATAGAACACGGGAAACGCTGTTAGTTGGGATACATATTGTCTTTGGAGCCATGTTTCTGAAACAATATGCCGAAAGCAGTTAGTACTCTTGAGTCGTAGTAAAGGGCCAAAAGATTATTACAAACTTGTAGCATTTATACTCAAGTTAAACTGTACTAATACTTTGGTGCCGTTAGAACCGATTTTCTGAGATTTGCACTTACTTATACATGCCTAGGACTTATATTCCTAATGTAATTCTGATTTATATGCGGATGTATCAAAATAACTATTCCCCCAAAATTTTGAGTTAAACAAAATATTTCAAAGTCTCAAAGATATTCTCAACATCGATCGGTTGGAATGATATAAGTGTAGACAAATTGCTGTATGCAATCAGAAATAATTCCAGAGATTTCCTGAGACTCTGAGCAAAATATTCCACTTTTGGACTTAGCACCGTTTCTATTTCTTTTGTTACAGAGAGAATCTCGAATTTCTGGACTTATAGTAATTTTTATGAAATTGTGAACTTGGTTGGAAATTTACCAAAATTCGGACTTGTAATAATTGCGATTTTTCCAACTAGATTAGCAAATTTCATTTTCCACACTTAAAAGAAAATTTTGTTTTAGAGTATTTCTGTCTTAGCCAAAATATTCCAATTATGGACTTAGAGAGATTCTATTTCTTTTGGTGAAGGATAATTCTAACGCTCTAATACTTTATAATTTTAAAATCCTTAACTTAGCGAGATTTGCATTTAGTCAAAATACTCCAACATTGGACTTAGAGTGATTCTATTTCTTTTGACTTATAGGCAATCTCTAAAGTAGCTTTGTGAATGAACTGTTAGGAAATCTCATCTCGGACAAAATATTCCACGTCTGGACTTAGAGTAATTCTATTTCTTTTGTCTCAAGATAAATTCACTATTTTTATACTTAGCATAATTTCATTGAAAAGTTTTGAACTTAGTCAAAATTCACTAATTTTGTACTTAGTATAATTTCATTGAAAAGAAATTTTTTTTTGGACTTAGTCAAAATTCACTAACTTTGTACTTAGGATAATTTCAATAAAAATTTTTTTTTGACTTAGTCAAAATTTATTAATTTTGCACTTAAGATATTTTCAGAATTTTTTTTTCCTAAGCCGAAATTTATTGATTTTGTACTTAGAATAATTTCATTAGAAACTTTTTGGACTTAGTCAAAATTTTCCAACCTTGGACTTAGAGTGATTCTATCTTATTTTGACTTAGAAAGTTTTAATTCAATCTTAACTTAGAAAACTTTTGTTTGTATGCTCCTTACAAATACATACATAAATACAATAAGCAGTTCACTCAACAATAAGTAGGACATGAATACTAAATTTTTACTTACTTTGTTAATGCTAACATTTCTATTTCATGTACCACCAGGATTCAGCAGTGAAAGTGAAGACAAGTTAATTACTAGTGATAGTGACCATTAGTGATATAAAAGTATAGTCAACAATATAGGCCCTATATGTACTGAATAGCACACTTTAAGAGACAAAGTTCTATAAACCAAACGCAGCAGGAGGTTGCAGCAGCCTACCTTGGGAGAGTAGGACGTCTCTAAAAGAAGTAGCAGAAGTACTACGGAAAAGTACCCTACTGTCTTTAAATATCCGGAATCATAATTTTTTTTTACATATCGAGAAACGTATGTTTACTTAGGCTTACTAGCACATAGACTATAACCAAGTAACATAAAGGTGTGTCTACATATAGCCCAGAGTTTTTATAACCTAACAGATTACTTTTAGATAAGTTAGAAAAAAAAGGTGCACTAAAATCAGTTAGATTAGTTTTCAAAAAGTATAAGTATTGTTTAATTCAAAGTTGATAGGCTCCTTTGAAGTTTGATTGACAACCTCCACATTATAGGTTGGCCACCTAGTGTAGGATCTCACACTTCCTCAGAGTAAACTTGCACTTGAATACTGTATTACTACTAATTATAATTAGATTACATCCGGTCAGATAATTTTGAAAACAATCTTTACATATATATATATAGGTATATCTAAATTGTATATCTTACTACAGTTATAAGAATTGAAGTCATAAGTGAAGCCCCAATTTTGCGCAAATTACGTTATAGGATTGGAAGGAAACCCCTAATACAACTATAAGTAAGAGGTGGCGAGATCTTTGACATTCAGGCAAAATTGTTGCAATATTATTAGAATATAGACGATCCTTTGGGAGTGAACCTTAGTAAGTTATATTCATAATAGCCTTACAGGAATAAGCAGATCGTAGGCTATAAACACATATCCTTAGAGTGAAGTAAGAGTTCAACAAGGATTATAAATTGCTGTTTTCTTTTCTCGACAACCATAAATTGCTAGGAAAGTCGACTCCTGAGCAAACTAAAAGTTAATTTGCGATAGTATATAAGCATACCCAAATAAACTCCGCTGCAAACATTACTTAACTTAATAACCAATTTGAATAGCTAACTAGCTCAAATTGACTCCATAAATAAACCTATATAAAAGTTAAGTAGGAGTGTTTCTACAGTTGAGCTTAATTAAGGATAAGGGTGCATTAGCGCACATTTTTGGAATATCAATCAAAAGCTCACACGCACATATATACGACGTAGAAACAACTATAGGTGAAGCATATATCACACCCATCTATAGCTAAACACATTTTAAAGCAAAGAATTGTTAACTTAAACAGATTCTTGATTGTTTTAAACTATACCCACTATTTGTACTCCTCTCGAACTTTCGCTATTTTTATCATAAAAATAGTACAACATTCCACTGGCATCTAAAAGAACTTACAATTAGTTCTAAGACTTTACAACTATTATCATGTCATCTGCCCGCAAGCAAGGCCAGCAGGATGATGAAGCTGATAAGGAAACCACTCCTTGTCGGGGACGCTCGACAACACCTGGTATAAACACCCCTTCAGCTAATACAGACACTAGAGACTCCGATGCTTATGAGGAAATACAAATATCCAATTTAGAAGAATCAGAACAAATTGGCAAGAGGAATGTGAGCCCTGAATTGAATGCGATATCACTGGCCTCACTATCAACCCAAGCTAACTTATCAGACTCGTGGAAAACTGTTTCCCGCAGGCGGACAAAAGTAGCAGAACCAGCAGAAGAACTTCTACTCTCACAGAAACTGAACACAATACAACTTGGTAGACCTAACACGAGTGGTGCACTTGAAGTTGGAAGGAATCTCTGCACAAACTGTACAACGAGTGTAAAACACAAGAGAACCCACAACACCAACACTTCGAAATCTAAAGAGAGAAGAGCTAACTACAGAGACAGACAAATTGCCAAAATAGAGGCCATCTCAAATTATCATAGAAGAAAATCCACCGTTAAAGAAATGGCTACAAAACCACCCAATCCCAAACCTTATCACAGGGATAACAGGGACAGGCATTTTCAAAGGAATACCAAGCGGGATTATCAGGCTTCTTATAGGCTATCACCTGGACGCTACTGTGTAGCATGTGGACAATATTCTCACAACATATCTGATGGATGTAGATTATTATGTGATGATACAGGGCGGTTGTACCCAACTGTATTGACATCAGCTTTCTGTACAAACTGTCATAAGACATATGGTAAAGAGTTATACCATTCTCGACACTTATGTCCTGGAAGGCCAGCCATGATGGAATTATACCATAGTGGTAAGGTGAAACCTAGTGGTGTCTTCAGGCAAACATATGAAGACTGGGCTAAAGCCAATGCTGAGGAATCATCTAGAGATTGTAACCTCAGTGGAATCAAAGCTACCACAGCAGAAATAATTCCCAATGAGCCTAAAGATCAAGTAAGAGATAACATTACACCAGCAAAGGAGGAAGAAAGAAAATTGTACCTTCATTGCTCTGGTTGTATGCCAGAAGAAATAGATTGTAAATATGACTATGATGTACGCATGACAGCTTTACTTGACTCAGCAACAGATAAAAACATCATATCAGCCAGGTACTATAGCAAGTTGTTTGGCATAGTAATGAACGATGATAAAAATCAGCTGGAAGAAAGTCATGATCTACCAGTTACATGTGCAGATCACAAGATCCCCGAACCCAGAGAAGTAACTCTCATGATTCGCCCCACATCATTTTCAAGCCGTCATTACCCAATTCTCTTTTCAATTGTAGCTGAAGACCATGAGGATGTCGCACCTATGATCATTGGACTGAATGGTATTAGAAGCCTACAGCTAACATGGACACCTGTCACAGACAAATACCGGTTAGCACCGTGTTTGTATTCTATTCTTCACCCTGAAGGACCGCTGAGCAGTATTTTCTGTTCTGAACTTGAGCTCCAGCTCTGTACAGGAGTAGTTAAAAAGATCAAAGCTAAGGAAACCCAAGTGATAGTAATGAATATCAACCACTTTTTCAACCTAGCACCTGGAACACAAGTGATCCTCAGCGACGATCATATTTCAAACGAAAATGCAGGAATCAAGATCTTACCCGGACAAACACAACTCATTATCAATGATGATGGACAACTCAGTGGCAGAGCTTTAATAATCAACAACTCCAATCACACTATCACCAACACAGTTATCACTGGTTACATAGAGTCCAGCGACCAATCTATTGTCAGAGAGGTAGTCGTTGATTTTGACTTCTCAGGATCATTCATATATGGACTACCTATGCTACCAGAAGTAGACGAATCTGATGACGAATTGGATCAACTTGCCATAGCCCGAAACACGCCAGCTATTAATTAGACCACTCTAATTACTAGTAACCAACCCAATAATACTCTTATACCAATCTGAAACACAAAATCAATAATTACATTGATTAACTTATTAAGCTGATAGATACACTTTAATTCATACAGCTATCGAACAGGGCACTCACATATCATGAGTGATCTTAATCTGATTATCATCTTAATGCTAAATAAAAATTCCAGTCTCATCTACTCATGAATACGGTTTCATTAACACATAGATGATGTTGTAAAAATTAGGTTAAGGTGTATGGTCAAGATTGAAAATTTCACACACTACTATTTCAAAAAAAAAAGAGAAACTTGAATAGTAATATAGCCAATGTTTTATGGCATAGTTCTAAAATCTTCATACATTCACATGTAGGCAGAAAAGTCCTGAACAGTCAACAGTGCCAAAATACCACTGGGACTTTGCCTAAAGACTATTATTACTTGTGAAACAAATCTTACACTAAAACTCAACCTAAGACAGACAAGACAAAATGGTACAAAACAAAAATATATATCAGGACATGACCTAGATAGTATACTCCTCCACCCCAGGAGCTCAGTATACTTAGGGAGTATCATTAAATTGATTGAACTATCTAAGGCCGAAGTCAGAATTATTGGGAAATTGGAAAATTTCACTTACCTTGAAAAGTTGTAACTTTTCCTTGGTTCTAGGTTTACATGTCTATCGCAGTATAAATTGAAAACAAGCATAGCAGTTTTCAAAAGATATATGGACTTACAGATTTTACTAAAAAAAAAAAAAAGACTTTTTATGCGCATATTCACAACAATAGGCATAAATGAACCAATAGCACATTCGATCTCACTTATACTTTCGGGTTGGATGAACTTTTGTCTCAACCCTAGCACAAAGGTGAAACTTAGAGGACACTAAGAAGGTGTGGCAATTGGACCAATTTTGGTAGAATTAACTAGCACATTGACATGTAAAATAACCCTGTCAAATAAAGCTGGTACCACCTCTAGCTTTTATGTAATAGTCTTATTATAAACTGCATTGTCAGAACTCACAGACCATTTTTATCACCTGATCTAATCTTTATATGAGCATACAATACTATTTCATTCCTGGTGATAAGATACCAAGCTTATCGTTGCATTTGCAAGCTAGGGAAAACGGTATTGAATCGCTTGAATTTAATTTTTGATTATCTTGAAAACCCTATGAATTATAATTCCTAAGTAACCTTGCAGTTAACATTAAGTCTAAGAAACACATTTCGGATACTTAACCCATCAGCCTTTAATAATGCCTGAAATATGTACCCAAAACCATGTTGCAGCAAAAGTGCATCTAATTTGTATATAATTGTGATAAAGACAAAAACTATCGATTAGGATCTGTACGAACAAAACTATATCTTTAATGCTCTTATTTAAGAACACAGCAACAGTATACATTGTGATATGCCACAATTTCACCCATCAATGATTTTATTTAAAGATCTAGTAATTAAGCAAAAACCATTGCCTATCCTCAAAGAAAATTTCAATCAAAACAAGATTAAGTTTTCTTTCTTGCATATTGTACTCAGACTTCTTTAAAAAATTTTTAAACTTCAGAACTATAATATAACCCAAATACCAATGCATCTTGTCAACAAATGATTAACAGGTATATTACAGTTCTAACCAAATTAGATTTGAACTGCTATAACAACAACACAACTAATAATAATGCCATAAAATATTTAAGTTATAAACCATATGAACTAATTATAGCTCATACTATAAGAAGAAAACACTTTTGTTCTTCTTTCCTTACGCGATATTATATGCTGTACGCAATTTTTGATAAAACAGGAATATTTAAAAGTTTAAATAATAAAACTCCCCTATATCTATTTTAAAAGATGCCAAAACCTGTTTTAATTGCTAATTAAAGATAAGATTACAACTAAAAATCACATAAAAATAAAAGGTAAACTTACAGAAAATTCATGGAATTAATTAAATACTTTCCACGTAAGACCAATCCTAATATCACACATATCCTCTCACAGTATTAATAAATTGCAAGTTTTCAAAATAAACATGGTTGAAAGGAGATCTGATATAAATACAGACAAGTTAAATACCCTTTCAAAATCAAAGAGTTTCAAACCAATTGGCTAATATTTTGACACTTTCATAGAGAATACAAAAGAGTAATTATAAAGTCTTACAATAAAGTCATGGACTAAAGATAATTAACTAAACGAGTCATTTCCGCTTATAATTCTGGCCAAAGCAAAATCTGCGACCAAAAATATGTGCACAGTCATCTCTTTATGCACAAATAAGCAGCGGAATGATTACCATTATAACAAAATGCAAATTTAATTAATACAAAACCTATAATTCTGCACACGTACAGAATTCATATCTATAAAACATTGAACATAAATTATAATATCAGATTTCAAGAGATATAAATCCAGTCCAATAACAATCACTTGCATTTCCGTTTACCCTGTAAACTCGGGAACAATATAATAGTATGTTATTCTAATCTGATAACAGAGATATCATAATTTATGTAGAATTTTCCCACTCAAGGTTATATATCCAGTGGTAAAATTTACGTCTTCTCTCTTGACAGGGGGAGACCAACCATATACAATACACGTCGACTAAATAAGTCGATCCCTTCAAAAATATTTATACACAAAAATATATAAAAGGAAAATTGTATATGTATAAGTTTTGAATCTGTATAATCTAAACAGAGTCAAACGAGTAATACAAACTGTACAAATATACGCATGTCACTGCGTAACCCAATATATACAAAATTGAGTTAAAAGTTAAAATATCTAATACAAACTATGTAAATCGCACAAGCATAAAAATATTATTAGACAACCTATATATAAATGCCAAGAGTTGAGATGAACTTGATTAGTTATTAAGCTTATAACCAATCTACATACAAAAAAAATATGTCAAAAACTTTAATTATAGTTAGAAACCGGAAACGCCCACTCAGGATCTAGCAGTAGCGAAAGTGGGATAATAAATAGATTTTGGAAAAATAAGTTAGTTTATCATAGAACTCCAAGCAGTGAAGACCTTATCTATTAGTGTAAGTGTATCAGTCAGAAAAGTAACTTTTGATTGTGGATATAAGCATC
This sequence comes from Acartia tonsa, assembly GCF_053477335.1. Taxonomy (NCBI): domain Eukaryota; kingdom Metazoa; phylum Arthropoda; class Copepoda; order Calanoida; family Acartiidae; genus Acartia; species Acartia tonsa. The sequence goes on along the minus strand of NC_137272.1, from coordinate 14,893,016 downwards.
TATTAAATAAACTTAACTGTTTAACAATGTATTCTAAGATAATATTAATAATACTAAGTACGTACTACTATAGTACAACAGCAAACACAATGACAGACTTGATACCCACTCACTATCAAAGTGGAGAGTATATAGGCTACACTGCTGTAGCAATTCAATCCATTCAAGTTGATATATCTGTAGGCAATACAGCGCCTGAAATAGCAATCTATGATGGCCTGAAGACTCAATTAGACATTAGCTACGATGGACGCACATTCACTTCAGCACAAACTAAACTTATAGGCAAGTTATATACCAAAAAGATTAAGGACTTGCTTATTGAAGTAATAAAACTTATCCGCAAAATCAAGGAAGCTATTGAAACAGTAACTCCCTTAATAAGTTCTAACCGCATTGAAGTGACTAATAACGTAAATAAACTTTCTTATAAGCTAGATCATGATAAGTTTGATTTTACACAGTTATTGCTTGCGGAGATAGTACCACAAATTGTAAGTGGTATAACTCTTCATGCCAAAGCAGCTAACTTTGTGCAAACAGCAGAATACTCTTATGTTGATAGCTTGAGCAACTTAGCCATCACGAACTTAGAAGAGCTTAAAGCAGACTTAAACTTCAGACTTACTCTAATTCAAGATCTTGCAAAGACGGACATCACAGACTCTATTAAAACTTTTGTAAGGCAAGAGCTTAACTTGGACTATACTCATAATCTTGGATTGGAAGTCCAAAGCCGTTTAAGTGGTGGTACAACATCATTCACCACTATCCTATCCATGGAATTAAGTTCTGAGCCAATAAAAATCTACAGATACGCACCGATTCCTTTTGATGAATGCTATATCGATTCCATTTATTACTTGGATAAAACCAAAAGAGTGTACAGACAATCTTACTATAACGCTTATCTACCGGTTGAAGCTGACCAGTGCCTTAAGGGACTACTTAGCGTTAATGAAACATTGATAACCAAGCACTGCCCTTTGGCAAAACAGACTTATCCCTACGCTCATGTGCAAGATGGAATTGTCTTTACTAGCTTGAGTGAGAATACTAATCGCAGTTTAGAGAATGCATCAATAACTATTACATCCACTCCTTTTATTATAACAGGAGGATCATATAATCTCACATTGGGAGATACGATCACACAGTTCGCATTAGGATATGACCGACAGACCACGGCACGAACTTTACCATTTGCGTCAGAATCACTGTGCCCACCTAAACCTAAAGAACCATTGACCATTAGAACTATCTTCGCTCATATAGAAGAAATAGCTATATACGTGTCGATAACAATTATCATGGTCATAATATTAGACAGAATCACTACATTCCTAGTCAGACTCTTGAAAAGAATATTAAGAGTATTTCAGAGGAGTTTGCGTATACGCGGTAGAACGCTTATCCCTCAACGACCAGATGCACATCATCATAACCTAACGGTAATCTACGGCAGGAGAGGTCACCCCGCCGCAACTACCGCTAGTTATCGACCTAGAAACTCAAACAGAATAGTTAGATAAATATACAAGTCCACATGATTCCTATGACTTGATTTCTAATGTATCCAGATGGAAAGACTTACGGACATCCCCAATGATATAAAAGACTTTGCCAAACGGAAAATATAATACTCTCGTACTTACCTATACAATATTGTACTTATACTCTTGTACGTTCTTATAAAAATCTCCACGTTATTATTATATGATTTATCTAAAAGGGTAATGATAGAAACGGTAAGAAAATAAACCACATATATAGTAACTATGATACCAAAAGAACATAGTAGGTAATGTTATTACTCATTTAATCGTTATAAAATAAGCGAACTTTAAAACTAGGCTAAACGCTTCATAAAGGTAACAATTTAATTTAATTATTATCACTACTAACGTGACAAACGAACAAGTAACGCTTATAGAGTAGCTATGTAAATAGAATCTTACACAACATATATTAAACCAGTAATTAACAAGTATATATGTAACTTAAAATCTCTATATTTATTTTAACAAAAGTAGATAATCTTTAGAAAAAGGTATAAAAATTTGACAAATATTTCTCTTTGGCGAAAATTATAAAGTTAAGACAATTTCGAAAACAGAATATAAACTTTCATTTAACAAAATCTTTGGAAAACAAAACTGTGATAATAAGAAAGATTTCTGACAAGTTTTAACAAATTTAGTTAATATATTTCTTTTTTTGGACTTAAGCTGTATACTGGCACATAAGAAAAATTCCGAGATCATTAAAAACAATTGAGCAATAAAATGCAAAAACTTATATATATATATAGGCACACAGCCTATCAACGACTCTACTTGAATCAGGAAAATTCTATTTGGTGGAAATAAAATTTTAGATTTAACTTTAATGACAGGCCTAAGAAAATTTTACCCCGAAACTTAAGTTTTACGGCTATTGTAGTAAGAATTAAAGGGATGTAAAGTTCTATAGCTTTGGAGAGGAATGATATATACTCTAAACCTTAATAAGTTAAACAATTCTTCCTTAATGAAATTACCCGATCAATGATACTACTTTAATTGCTCAAATATTAAAATTTACAAGCAGTCTTTACATATCTCTCTTACAAGTACTTGAATAAGCATATTTAAATAGCTTTGTCTAACGTCAGTCTTTCAGTCTACTTAGATATTGGTTACACAAAAATATATGCTATTTACAGGTCCTCTATATATATCACAGCACAATTAAAATTCACGATTAATGCACAGGGATGGATATAAATGAAAGATCAGAGAAAAGGTACTGAGGCGCAAGTTCGACTAAATATCTATATACATAACCCTTAAAAGCTAACAAGAATGAATAAATTGTGATATAAGGCTGAAATTAAAATTGTTAATATAATATTGAGAAAAGAAATTTAGTTCAACTATGACGAAAGTAATTGAGATTACACGAAGTTTAAATTAGGGGAAAAGAAAATACAACCTTATACCATTATTTCCTTACATACTAAGTTCCTTACAAGCTAACATGTAATGAGATAACAAAATAACAATGGTGTAAATTATTTGGTCTTGTACAGTATGAAAGTCATAACGTCTAATATTCTACTAAATAGTAATCACTATTTTGACTAGTTACATAGATTAAGAATTTTGTCACACGTGTCTGAGCAGTCTTTGTCTAATAAAAATTACAATGTCTATGACCAAGCTAACATTCGCCACTTCAACGCGTACGCTTAGGGCCGGCAGAACCCCGTCGCCGAGGGACACCTTCAGCATCGGACTCCTCCCTGCTGTTATCCGACGAATGCGCAACTGAAGTCAGGCTAGCCGTCTCTGAGGCAGTCTCTGGCGGAAGAGATGGGGTGGGAGTCTCGACTGTAAGACACAGCCGCTCTAAACCTCCAACAATTCTCTCTGGCAATGGGAACCGAATCTCACTACCCATGGAACCGAACTGGCTGGATGGTATATCGATCTCGAACACGTTCACCAGAGGAAGTGTATCTTCCGCTTCCTAAAATAGGGAAGTAAATATTAGTTAAAACAGAAAATCTTAACAAATAATCAGGGAGAAATATAATAATGCTTACCCATATAGATAATTGAGCAGCCCCGATACTTTTAGAAAATTTTTATTAACTCCGCTAAAGTCATAATGCTAACCATTGGAAAGGGAATAGCACCATGGTTAAAATAACTTATTGTATATACGCATAGCTAAAGTCACCAAATTCTTTACCTCAAGTCACGTAGTTTTGGCGACTAATAATATTAAACGAATGTAGCAAACTTACCGCTGAAAGGTCCGCTGCAGATGGGGAATCAATGCGACTAAGGCATAGAGATGAACTATAGCTGGATCCTTCTGCAGACCCTCCAGTACTGGGCGGGCTAAATCTTAGCATGTTTGTATAGTGTTCCTCCAGATTGATTGAGTTGGTCGCCTAAAATATAATAGATCTTATTAGTTTATTCGCAACGCCAACAAAGAGTCTAGGAAAATCAGGAAATGAGAATGCCTAAAATCCTGTAAAGATATATGATTAGGTAGCAATTCAACCCACTTTATACTAGAATTAAAATCTTAGATCGGTTCAAAAATGCTTATGCAACCATACATTTTAAGATTAATATTCTATCAATAAAAAATTTTAGTTGCAAATACCTCTGGATACGTGTGCAAATGTACGGCCTCTTTCTGAAAATTAATAGAAAACTAAAGCATGGATACTTACATGTAGATGCTCTGCTTGATCAAAGATCAACGGACGGAAGCCAGAACTTCCCGACGGGGTGTCCAATCCCGCAGGCACATTACTTCCAGTAACTCGATCCTCAGTGGCAGACAGACGGTGTACGGCAAACAGCCCAACTCTGGATCTCACTTCGGCTGGAGTCGATGGACTAGCAGAGGGAGCCTAAAACAAAAAGAAAACATTAAAGTCTTGATCTAACATTTAAACCCCCAATGAGAAACGTGCGGCACGAGCAAACTCTTAACCTTCCCAGAGGGAAATAATATTAGGTTGCTAATTAAGATTTTAGTAAATGTTAACTGGTATCTCAATTTAATTGCGGTAACCGAGCGGATTTCTCTGGCGACATAAAACGACGACAAACGGTGAGCGATATATATGGAAGAGCCGAAAGTCAACGTTGAGGAAGTGAGAATAGGACAGAACAACCCTGCAACAACATGATGCTTTATTAGACAAAACGGGTGGCTAGAAAAAAAAATATACAAAACAGAAAAGAAATATACAACAGAAGAAAACTCACCTGTGTATCTGACAGAATATCATCCATCACAGAGGACGCGGCTTCATACATGGTATCCGACGGCTCCACAGTTGGCAACGTAACCCCAGATCTAGTCCTGTTGGTCCTGTTACCGCAGTGAAGAAGCTCAATGGTCCTGACGCCTATGTTTCGGAGGCGCGTACATACATCTCTTATCCAGCGAGCCAGCGACCTGTCTGAGGTGTTGTCTAAACGTGTTAGAGTCTCAAGCCCTACAGCACCGAAGAAGACCACTATGAGAGCACATGAAAACAAGCCTAAACCCAACAACATGTTAATTAAGCCATCCATGTTGAGTGTGTCCAGACTCGTCTTCTGGTCTCTCCTCGACTCGGCAGACCCAGAATCACCTCCGGCAACATCGTCACCAATGTCACCGCAGGAGTTCTGCATCACCGAATTGAGGAGAGACCAGATGATTTGTATCGTTCTACTAAGCATCAGTGAGAGATGCTCGTTGCCAAACATCTCCCCTTGATCCCTTTCGGACTCTACAGTATCAAACGAACTTGTACTCCCATAGTCATCGACATCAGCAAGGCTTGGCATCCCAGACGCGTCGCTGTACACTGAACTCGAGTCGTCTAAGGATGTTTCAAGAAGCGAGGAATTGGCAAGAGTGGCCGCAGCCGCTCTCATCGATTCCTCAAATCTTTCCTTAATATTCTGATGCGCGTCCAGGCTGTCAGGAATATACATTATGAGCGGATGTAAATTTAAAATAGAGGACTAGTGATTCTGAAAGGCAATATAGTAAAGTTAATTTTATGAAAAAGACTGTACACACGAATATTTTTTTAGTATTCTAAGCAACTATGGTTGAGCCTCCTAACCATTAAAACTTTGATTTATCATCTAAATGTAAAATTCTTTAAGTTAAAGAATATGTAATTAATCTTACATGATTCAACGCTTAAAAATAGCTATCGTTAAGCTATTCAAACATTAAAACTTTGTTTTATTAGATTCAATTAAGTTAAAGAATATGTAATTAATTTTACATGATTCAATGCTTAAAAATAGCTATCGCTGAGCTATCAAAAAACATCTTCATTATGATGTATCAAGCAATTAAAAACTTATGTACTAGCTAAATCTGAATATTTTCAATGACGTTTTAAAAAGCACTTTCGATAAAGCTAGCTAAAATATAATTTTTGTAAGCGACCATTTTAAAATAAATATGGTTGAGTTACTCGTAACGTAAATAACCTATCAATTAGCGTCATTATAATTGAATTAAGTAAACAGAAAATCTTATTTTAAAACCTATAGTAAAATTGTTTTAAAAAGATTTCAGTCAAGATTTAATAAATTTTGATTATAAAAAGGGACGCTGGAATCAAATATTACAACGAATAAAATGATGGAACATATCTGTATCAATATAAGTTTTGCTTACGATGAACGAATTTAACTTTTGCAGACGGAAAACGTAAACAAAGCAAGGTACATCAATTTACCTGATGATTCAGATATGTCCTATCAAAACTACAAATATTATATAAAACAAAATTGTCATATATTGAAGATATACCCATATTGCTTCTAACCCACTTTCGATCAAAAATACAGTGATAAAGGCCTTATCGACGAAGAAAATAAGATTCTTGAGTCTTAAATAGCGGCTAACGAATGCAATAATGGGCATATCAACAATCTATAACATAAAAACATTCATATAAAATAAACGAGTTACTATATTTTATCACTTTTATATAAATTCCCTTGGAATTTAGCGGTAAAATTAAACACTCGAACGCAAGCTCCGCTCGCAAAGACAATTATTAATAAAATGAGCATAATTACTGGGCCGCCAGCTTTTTATAACCTCGCTCAAATCCAACCCCTATCACTTTTGACCGCCCAAACATAAACAAAGGGTTGACAACTTATTGTTACGTAAAATTTAATTACGGACGTCGAACGATATATTTTGTAGATATTAAGTCTAAAAGGTACACTTGACAGCGATGTAATGTAAGATATTAGGCTTTAAAATGATTAAAATTTATTCATATTAAAAATAAAATAAATACAGCTAATGCCAACAATGGTATAAACCATATGTACATATACAAAATATACAAACAAGGGTTACCAACTATTGTTAGTAAAATCTTATATTTATACATATATACGAGTAATGTAACCAAAGAAATTAATACGATATGTAAATACTAATTGTACTTATACATTTTTATATAAAATATTGTTTAAATTCAGGAAACAGTTATATTTAACAGAAATAGAGATAACTAATCAATCCATTATAGGTCTATCTGTAACGAAAAGAATTTCTATAATATCCCAGGGATAAAATGATTAATAAAAGATTATTAACATTTCTTTTGTTTAGATTACCATAGCCAGGATACCCCAAGGAACCGGTTGGAGCACGCGCACTAACTCTTTTTAGGATCTACCATGGACCAGCCTGGAGATAACCTAGATGATCATGGAGTATTGGAGCCCTACCACCACCCTACCTTGGACGGATTGCGGTTGTGTTCCTGTCAACACCTTGACACTATAGACGAGAACAACAACATTATCACCACACCAGAGTACGATGGATTCTCAGAGAACCTGTCCATCACCATCAGGAATTTCTTGTTAAATACAGCCCTGAATACCACAGAAGATAGTAGAGTGGAGACCGATAGTGACATTAGCTCCAGCAGCACACTATCCCTCTCTACAAATGACCTCAACCAACTCTACTATGACCTGGAAAATCACTCAATCACCTTGGACGAGAATGGAAACGAGGTAGCACAAGTGGACGCCCTTAGCTACATATCTACCTCACCCCCAACCTCAACCTACACTTCGAACGAGAGCACTTCACCACCTAGTTCATCATCAGAAGAAGCTGAACTATCCAGAACAACCAACGCAAAAACATTTATTGATATGACAATATTAGATAAAACTAAACCCCTCAAGAAAAGAATGTATTCTAGTTGGGAGGTTTATCATCTCGTATACCCAGCTATGAAAATACGCAAAGCATACTTTCTTAATGGAAAGCGTATTTAACTTAGCTTGGAATACATTTATAGTTTATTATATATGCCTATATACTGGGACTACTAAACTTTTTCTTTTTCTCTTTTTTCTTTTTTAACAACTTACCCCCATTGGAGATGCGATCCTCAATTTTCAAATTCTTTGAACATACATATGAGACTTTTACAGAAATGCTTCGCATCCACAACTATCTATCTATGCTTGATATAAAGTCAACACTTTATAGATCATATTATGAACCTTTGATTGACACGTGCCCTGCAATTATCTAGTAGCACTCAGGGGCAAGACACAATTACTTTAGCTAGGCCCTAGGCATTATTTGTATCAATTTATGCATTCATAGGCCTATCTTTACCTATATGACACCATATATGGGTAACGCTAGCCTACCCATGGTAATCTGTATGTGATTTGCTAATAGTATATGTTTATTAAAGATATTATGTTTATAGTTAATGTAATCATATAAACAACCGGTTCAAATATGTATGCCTACAACCATGCCTGATTTACGTCACATATTAACACACAGATATTTAATTGCACAGACAAACACTAAAATCCTGGTCCAGAGCTAATGTTATAGCATGTACCTCTTGAATTTATTCAGTTATTTATTAACTCTCCTACCATCAACTTCTCTTTCTGGCTTTAAAAGGTAATGACTTAGTTGTTTGGCATGCATTGTAGTTTAAATTTAGGCCCCTTGGTACTTAGCATGAATTGAGCTCAGGCCTTATGTTAGAACTCTAACACTTAGCACAATTCACTGCTTGGGACTTAGGGCACATTTCTGTCCTACTCTACTTATAATTTTAACACTTATCCTGTAAATATTTTCATACTTAACTTATGCACTTGTAATATAAATACACTTTATAAAAACATTTTCCTTCCTTAATACTTAATATACTTATATAATTCTGATCGAATATCAAAACCAACCATTTATTCTTAGGTTAAAGCAACATAATACTTCGCGTGGGTCTTTTGTTGAGCTTCCACCAGCTCAACCAAATTCGTATTATACTTGTGGGAATAGAGGGTTAAGCATTCTAAACAAACGAACCGACGATGAGAATGTCTATGTGTATTGCATTAAAATTAGGTTTTAGTAGTACTCATAGAAGAGCGGTCTCCATACCTAACTATGGACAAACGCCCCATTCGCACACACAAAATTATTAGTAGATAAGTCTGGACAAGCCTAGTTTTATTCAACCAATCCATATTTAATAAATATTTGAAGCATTATAAGATAGAGAGCGTGTTCATAAAAGACATCCCCCAACACAACCCTATTTTTTAAATTAATTGAAAATAAGGGGGGATTGTTCTTTTACTATGCATTACCCCTGCGGGGTGCCCTAACACTACGGGGCTACGCTATCCAGTCAAAATCGTTTCAAATTTGCTAATACGCTTTCTAAAGAAATACGCATTTCCAACGGGAGTAATCAGACTTCGGATTGTACAAACGAAAGGATGTACAAAAAATTTAAGTTGTTTTTCCAATTTGCAAGAAAAAATGAAAGAAAAAACAACAATATTGTGGAAAATATAATTTGTATCTGAAGAAAGATAGAGAAAATCAACTTTGAAAATATGATTTATTTTACAATAAATCCTTTTTCATTTTCATCAGATGGGGATATATAGAGAATTAAGGGATACTTTACTAATTTGGAATACCTGGGCCCTTAAAAAGGCATACTTTCATTTACCTATATGGAAACTTCCGAATTAATACCTGACAATTAAATGAATATTAGAATATCCAAAACCTGTTTTATATATAAAAGTAATAGGATGTATGTCTGTTTGTTTATCCCTAACCAATAGACCAATATAATGGTGTTATAATACCAACTCTTCAAAAGACCAACGCCTACAAAAGACCAACTAGTCGGTTAGACAAAAGACCAACGCCTACAAAAGACCAACACTACAAAAGACCAACGCCTACAAAAAATCATAGAGCTGGAAGGTCTATAGCTACAAATGGTGTACCTGACCTACCTAGCCGCGGGCGCTCGGCCCCCTAGCCTATAACCTAACCTATGTTAGCCCCAGGACATTTATTTAAGAAAAATATCCTCAACTGTTAATACATAGGTGGTTTAGAATTTTGTGGATTTTACAAAAAGTGGTTGGTAGATTTTTACAATTTTTATTATTGTTTTTACAATTTTTATTATTGTTTTTACAATTTTTATGTTAGGTTAGGTTAGGTTATAGGCTAGGGGGCCGAGTGCCCGCGGCTAGGCAGGCCAGGGGGCCGAGCACTGCGGCCATGACCTTTATTTGATGTTTATATAACAATATATATTTGTTGGTCTTTTGTAGGCGTTGTTCTTTTGTAGTGTTGGTCTTTTGTAGGCGTTGGTCTTTTGTAGAGTTGGTCTTTTGTAGCAACGCCGTAAGGCGGTTCAGTACTTGACACGGCACTTTAAGGCAAAGCACCGTTGGTTGTTACTTTAAATGGAGTATAAATAAGTAAATTTGATGTGTATAAATTCTTCAATGGAAATGTTTAGGAAAATATGTGAAAAACAAGTTCTCTATAAATCATGTTATTTCTTATTGGTCCGCCGTATATTTTATACTAGAGCAACGCCACTAGAGGCCTCTAGGGTAGAGTGGGGGTATTCGTCGACACACCCACACTTTTAATTTTAGTTTAGGCAATTTTGGGGAGGGCTTAATTTTTTCAAGGGTCGATTTCTATTGGGAGGGTGCTTGTACCCTCACTAAAATAAAAAAATCTTCCCGGGACCTATGAAAAGCTACACTATACTATAAGGGGAATCATATTGGCTCAGCGGTTAGCGAGATCCTTTGGTACAAATAGACTGAATGACAGACTCACAGGCATCCAGTTGCTATTACATAAGGATAAATATATTTCTTATTGGTCATCCGTAAATTTTTATAAATATTCGTTATTTTTTTGGTGGCAAAGCTAATTCTAGGTGTTCGCGCTTTTTATCAGAAACGACACAGAACAAACATGATTTTCGTAGCTGTTATTTAAGATTTATGGCTATGCCATAAGGTAATGGGAATGGCATGCCCCGTAAACAGGCAGAACTCATTACTATTAATAAAACAACCATGTTAATTTTATGTCAACCAATGAATCCCAGTTTAACAGGTATGAAAGTTGAAGAAATTATATTGTCGACATGAGCCATATATTAATTCTATGACAATCAAAGGATCCAAGTTTAACAGGTATCAAAGTTAAAAGGTGTCAAATTGTCAACATTAACTATTAAACCTTCTATGTCAACCAATGAATCCCAGTTTAACAGGTATCAAAGTTAAAAGGTGTCAAATTGACGACATTAACTATTAAACATTCTATGTCAACCAATGCCATCCAGTCCAACAGTCCAAATATTGAAGGAGAGTAAATTAAAATTCCAAGTGAAATTGCTCTGCATTACAAAGAAGCTGAAACAAAAGAGTTTATACCAGTGATCTAGAGGGATAAGACAATAGCCGATAAATTGATGTACATCCCAATGATTATACACATAATTATCCCTTCTGAATGTTAAAATTATTGGTTAAAACGTTGGAACACTCATCCTTATTAAACAACCAATTAAAATTTACTGACGTGTCCAAATTTGTTAAGCCATGACGAATAAGAGAACGTTATTATAAAACTTTGGGGACTAGTGTATTAAACAACTCAATGTCCACTCACTCCCTGGTATTTACCAGGAATAAGGTATAGGCAACAACCAAAATTAATAAAAAAATTGGGGGAAAGATAAAAAAAGGTAATTTTTTTTCGCGTAATTTTTTGTTGGGTTATAGTAAAATGCTCATATTATGTCAAATTATGTACAAATATCTCAATTAAATGAAAATCACTTTTTTTTTAAATCAAAAAACTAAATTTAAATTCCTAATCTTCAAATGATAATTTTCAGCTTAAAATTTTCCATGGAAATTCTTTGAGTACACATATCATACTTTTTTTCCAGTATGGCTTCGAAACCGATTAATATCCAGTAGCATCGTATTACAGACACTTTTCAATGTATATAAAATTAAATCAAAAAATCAATACCTGTTTCCGCAGAAAGCTGTCCATAAAACGATGCGATAAACAACTATTATTTTGTGTTGAGCAAGACTCAGAGATAAAGGGGTAGGCGATTTTAGAAAATCTAAGGAGAAAAAGAACTATAAATTGTATCACAAATAACAAAAAAATTGCATGACAAAACCAAAAATGTTTAAATTCTTCCTAATTTTAATATACTTCTTGTGACTTTATATGGGGTGAAGTTAATTCTAAACTTAAGACGAAAAAGTATTTGTCGCTTTTACAAAAAAGCATTACAAACAACGATATTATTGGTTGCAGAACCTTTGTCTACAAGTCCTAATTGTGAATTAGTGTGTTTAGTTTTGACAGGGTCTGAGCTAAGACTAGAAACTGTCACCTTTTCGATACGGCTGCGTTTGAAATATTTTATCATGCGGATATTTTTATAGTTTTAATAATTCTAAAGTTCATATAATTTTTTCCTTTCTTATCCTCTTAAAATTGTATATTGTGTAAAGGTGTATGTATGTAGTTTAGATATTTTACATTATACAGGAATTTAAACTTTAACTCGAGCTCTATTATACATTATGTTTTTTTAGGTAAGCTACTCCATAGATTATTTTGTCTATTCGTCGTATATCCTAATTGTAATTATTGGTTGCTATTTCAGATAGATGACTGAACATTGTTTTTTTGTCCCAGGTTTCGCCATTTCAAAAATCAAGTAAATACGTTAATTTTACCATACTAGTATTTATGTCAAAACATCAGAATAACATGTTTAAATAGACGTACGGACATTTAAATTAGATAAAAGAGTTGCAAAGTTTTCATAAACATACATCAATTTTAGAAGAATCTTCATGCAAAATTTTAAATCGCTAGGACACTTCTAACATTATTAAATAAACGATCATTTTGGTGTTCAAAAATCTTTTTTTACTTTCTATTAATTTACACATTTAAAATTTATATTTATACATACAAAATTCGCGAGTCGGCTCCTATTTTTTTCTGGCTCCCAATATCGAATCTCATATGTATTATAGTAAAGATTATAAGCAAATTTACATATATAATCCCAGAATTTTGGGAGCTAAATCATGTCTTCAAAGGCGATTTTTTTCAAAGATTTTTGGTGTTTAGGAGCCACTTTACAAATTTGATATGTAACGGTAATAAAGATGTTAAAGATAAGAAAGTATTGTTTATAAATAATTAATTACTCTTAAAATACTTGAAAAATATACTGCTAAAAAATCGCGCAACCTATTATATTTGTTAATTAAAATCTTGTAAACGGCTTGAATGATTGTTACAAAATTTTATTTATTGGGATTTATGTATTTTATTTAAGATCTATAGAACGGCTAAATCACACATCTTATTGACTATTCTATAAATCAATTTATCTGTCTGTATGTATGTGTTAACAAAGATCTCATAAACAGTTTAATCACACAATTTTTTACCGCTGGACCGATCAATACAAAATTTTCAGGGAAGTTTAATGTAGGTCTCGGTTTAGTTTAAAGTTGTTTTGAGGGGGGAGGGGGTTGGAGATTGTCAACTAAGATCTCGTAAAATTCCGCGGTACCCAAAGTATCATAACAGCATCTTATTATACATTGGGGACTGTAAATTTCCGCGGTACCCAAAGTATTATAACAGCATCTTATTAGACATTGGGGACAGTAAATTTCCGCGGTGCCCAAAGTATTATAACAGCATCTTATTAGACATTGGGAAATGTAAAATTCCGCGGTACCCAAAGTATTATAACAGCATCTTATTAGGCATTAGGGACTGTAAATTTCAGCAGTACCCAAAGTATTATAACAGCATCTTATTAGGCATTGGGGACTGTAAAATTCCGCGGTACCCAAAGTATCATAACAGCATCTAATTAGACATTGGGGACTGTAAATTTCCGCGGTACCCAAAGTATTATAACAGCATCTTATTAGACATTGGGGACTGTAAATTTCCGCGGTACCCAAAGTATTATAACAGCATCTTATTAGACATTGGGGACTGTAAATTTCCGCGGTACCCAAAGTATTATAACAGCATCTTATTAGACATTGGGGACTGTAAATTTCCGCGTAAAAGATAAAACAATAGCCATTAATCCTAGTAGGCTAAATTTTTAATATGTTGTACTCAAAGCAATTCCTAACAACTTTGCTTTTATAAAAAAGTTGAAAAAAATCACTTTAAATATCATTTTTTCCCTCCGTAAGTTCGTATGTAATAATTATCAATGGAAAGAAGGAAAAAAAGATAGATAGATATTAGATATGTTTAGGCTAAGCAATATATGGGTTGCGTGTGTATATGTGTGTGTGTGTGTGTTGTGTTATAATTACATACGGAAGCCCTTACCACAGCGCATCCAACTTACAACTAGTTTTATCAGTCTGTCGGTCTACAAGCCATAAAAGACATATTTAATACTACACTCCATAGATGCCTCTAAGGGCACTTAAGGTAGGGGGGGGGGAGGTATCTTTTTTTAAGAGGGTGAAGATACCCACCCCAAAATTAAAAAAAAACTTCTGACCTTAAGAACCATATCGGTTAAACAGTTAGCAAGATCCTTTGTAACAGACAAAAAAGCATACTACTTTATTTCAATGGCATCTATAAACCCCGACTAAACTGTACATATATGAATTAGGAAATTATCTAGTTTTACTTTCTCAAGATTTTCTACAGATATGATTGTCCTTGTTTAAAAGTTTAACCTTAACTGCATGGGAGGCATTGAATTTCCAACGAACTATCATAACAGCTAAAATATTTGAAGAATAAACAAACAGATAAATAGATAGAAAGATCACACACCCACTTACAAACACATATACACATTTTAGCATTTTTTTTGTTGTAAAATTTTAAATTATATTTTGTAACATAATTTTCTAAAACATTTATTAAAAATCCTCTTTTTAAAAGCGAAGCTTTTCTATAATTAGGGTCGGTCCGTCCGTACGTCCGTCCGTCCGTCCGTAACGGATAGCTTTTTTCGTTAATTTAGGCATGTTAGAATTGTCCTATCGATTTCAAATTTTGCATGGTGATTCCTTTAATAGTTAGGTACGATTTAGAAAGCGTAGCAACTCTATAATCATCACCAAAATGTCCGTACGTCCATTTTAAACATGTTAATTTTTTTACTTTTTTAACAACAAATTTTTATGTGATCTAAACATCCGATTGGTCTGATTTTTGGTATATTGATTCCTGGGACAACAAAGTATAATGTAAGAAGCAAAGCAACTCTATAATCAAGTCCTTAAAATGTAAGTATGTCCATAAACATTATCCTGAATCAAGCAGTTTTTCAACAAATTTACTTACAATTTTGCTTTGACTCTTATACATATATATTATGATTATTCAGCTCTGACACTATACAAGTGTAAATGTCCGTTTGTCTTACCGTTTCAGTTCTTTGCTTTTATGGATGTTGTCATCCTTGTTGTTTTGTAAATACTTTGTGTCTTATTAAAGATTTTTAAGGCATGCAATTTCAAGTGTAAAATAGTTGAAGTAAATTAAAGTAAAACAAGGATGACAACATCTATAAATTCAAAGCAGTAGGACAAACGAACAGTAACACTTGTAGAGTGTCAGAACTGAATAATCAGAATATAAATGTACGAGTCTAAACAAAATTGTAAGTAATTCTTTTGAAAAACTGCTTGATACAGGATAATGTTTATGGATGTACTTACATTTTTAGGGCTTAATTTTACAGATGCTTAGCTTATAACATTATACCTTGATGTAAGAAGAATAATTATTCTCGTATTCATTCGAATCCGGTGGATAGGAACTGGTTCCTATCCATACGAAAAACTATGTCTAGCATCATATTATATACAGCTTTCTATGAATATAAAAATGTACAATCATAAGATTAAAACCAGTTTTTTTAGCCGGTGCCTTCGGCTCCTCGGGGCTAAAAAAACTAGTTTTAATATTATAATTGTACATTCTATATCCGCGGAAAGCCGTTTATAATACGATGCAAGAAATAACTATTACAAAACTCGGATGAATAGAATAATTATAGCACATTTTGTTGTTGAAAAGGTTAAAAACCTACACGTTTTTAATGGACTTAACAGACTTTTTGGAAATGCTTATGGAGTTGCTACGCTTTCTAAATTATACCTAACTTATATAGGAATTATCATACAAAGTTTTTTAAATTGATAGTACAATTCTAAAATGTCTAAATTAACTAAAAAAGCTATTCATTCCAGACAAACAGACTGACCATTATTATAGAAAAGCTTGACTTTTAAAAACGTTTTTGTACTGTATAAAAAATGTGTAAATTTCAAATTTCCCTAAAAATTCATATGTATAGATTAGCAATAAAGATAGTCTTAATTGCCCAACTGAATTTTTCTGAACGGAAAATTTTTCTTTTTTTATTTAAACTTGGAAACTATTTGACTTTTACTGTATAATCTACAAACTGCTTCGCCTCTAATCTTTAGGGCGAGTTGGGAATGTCAGGAACATAGCATAAAATCACCCCAAGATTATTCATAAAGCTTTCCTGAAAAGTAAAACCAATTAAGACCCACAATTTCTGTAATTTTTAGCTTCAGACAAAAAAACCTTACTACTTTATAGTATGGAACATTGTACTAGAAGCGGCTACGCCCCTAGAGGCATATAAGCGCTCTTGGTTTGGGGGGAAACATATATTGTTATCCCATAAGTGATTATATATTATGTAAATTCTAAATTTATCATATTATTATCATAAGTTTTAAAGTTATTGTATCAAAGCCAATTTAAGGATTCTTTCAATTTAGCAAAATGTGTAGCTTTTAATGTTAAACGTATAACTTGCTATTATTTCAACAATATACTAGAAATTTAATTTCTTTGGCTGAAAATTTGTCTGTTATAAATACTTTAATGAAATGAGTTATTTAATAAACCCAAATTTAGCAATAATGAATATTTAATATTATATTTGAAATTCAAACATAAGTCAAAATCTAACAATCTATAATACAAAGTAGAATAATGTCTGTCCGTCCGTCTGTCTGTTTGTCTGTCTGTCCGTCTGTCTGTTTGTCTGTATTATATTTTACTATTCTTTTATATATTAAACATTGGAGTGTTATTCATACTCTAAAAATGCACGAAACTTGCAAAATGCCATCCTTGTTAAAACCACAGACAAAACTATATAGCAGTGTAATTAAAGGCATACTAAAATTGTTATCTTAACTTGAGACAAAAATAGGTGTAGCCCTGGGATTTTCAGGGCTTAAACATTGGACAAAAGTTTGATATAAACACATAATTAAACTTATTATGATAGAACAGTTGCTTTAATTTTTAATTTAACAAAAAAGTCAATGGATGAGATGATATGATTGTAAAACTTTGGGGACAAATAGAATTTACAATCCAGTGTTCCCATCCCTTCCTCCCTGATCTAATCTGCTTCAGTAATAAGAGGTATTTTTTTAAATCTTAAATTATATAAGTATAAATTATAGAATGATAAAGGAGAACTCAATCAGTTAAGTGGTTATCGAAATCTGAAGCTACACACAAAATAACTTACTACTTTATACTATAGGATATATTTGAAATAACTTATACATTTTTTAAATAACTTATATTTTTTTCTTTCGATTTATCCTTTAGAATTCGTGAACTATTACTTGAAAAGGTAAAGATTATATTTCTGTAATTAAATTCCCAGCCGTCGTTGATGATTTGCTAAAACCAAATTTTTAAAAGTCTTTAAAAAAATAACAATAAACTTATTTTGGTGCTATTATAATTAAATTTGGTATTTACTTGTCTGTCGCGTGGAAAACTTTTCCTTTTAAAGTATTACAGTTGTTTGTTCGTTAAGATCTTAGTAACCACTGCACTGATTAGGAAAGCTAAATATAGGTCGCTGGATAATTTAATGCTATATTACTGACCCTCGTCTCTAGGGGCGCAGTCGCTAGTAATATCTCTACAAGGATGACAACATCCAGAAGAAGTAAAGCTCATAGTGTACTAAAAATACGGAGATACGGAAAGTGTCATGTGTGACGTAATAAAAATACGTGGGAAAGGGCGATGGATTTAGACCTATTTTTATGATGTCACACATGACACGTTCTTCCTGACAGACAAAAGGGAAGTTATAGAGCAAATTCTCAATTATATGAATTATGACAATTAATGGTGGCAATTGCTAACAGAATTTTTTCCCATCTTTTTATCATATTATCACGATTTCTTTAGTAATATGTACATTTCATTGCACGACGATTTAAATCATAAATTCGGTACAAAAGTAATTTATAAGAAATAATTTGTATACAGATATAAATTTTCCTCAATTTTTAGGGTACTGTGCCCAGTGAAATAGCCTAAATCCATTGGGAAAAAACTTAAACTGATTGCTATATTATTTTTAAGATCATAAACACAGACGGGCATCAAACCTTAAATTTAATGTCATATATTCATATTATAGCTGGTTATATGTAGTTGTATATGTTGGGTTTGGTTTTAGGCTATTTTGAGGTAGGTATGTCCATGTGACCAAATATTTGTTTTAGTTCATTATCTATTTAAGAATTAAAAAATTAACTAGAAAAAAGAAGTATGAAAATTAAAAAAGAAACAAAGAAATTAAAATCATTTGACCAAGCAATTAATGTTCCAATGTTAATTTATAAACATTTAATCAGTAAACCATGTCAATAACTTTTCTAAATGATTTTTCCGCTAAGAGAAAGCAACAGGGTTCGGCAGCCGCGACTAAGCCTCAAATTAAAACCTGTTTATGCTCTTGAAATTTTTTTGAAAAGAGTTATTGCCCTATTTGGGTCAGGTTTAGACTTTCAGCTGATTTTTAAAATGTAAAATATTGATTTCCATGTGGCTTACAGGCGACTGACGAGCTGCTGCCGAGCCCTGAAAAGCATTGACTTTTGGATTAAGCTATAAAAATTGGAAAGATTTTTAATGAATATAATAGATTTGAAATCTGCATAAAATTTTAAGGAATTTTTTATGAAATTCGTTTTTTGTATAATTCTTTATCTATAAGCGCAAATACAAATTAAGTTAAATAATTTTGACATCTGTGATTGGTCAAAATTTATTAACTTAAATTGGATTTGCGCTTTTAAATAATGAATTATATAAAAAAACGAATTTTATAAAAAAAATCCTTAAAATTTTATGCAGATTTCAAATCTATTATATTCATTAAAATTCTTTCCAATTTTTATAGCTTATTTTGGATGCTTAAAGTTAGGTATTTCTAGGACTTTTAAGGGATCAGACAACGGACAATTAATTAATAAATATTTCCAATGAAGATAAACTGATTATTCCTCCTGTAGAATATTGGTTATTGGTGAAAAGTTTGGACTAGTTAAAAACTAAAGTACAATAGTATTTCAACCAATGAATTAAATAATGTGGTTATAAAACTTTGAAAACCAATGTAATTAATTCCAATGCAACCTCATTCCTATGGTTTTTCTTAAATATTATCCTTTGTAATGTCCCTATATCCCTGTAATGTACCCTGTGGGTGGAAAGAAATGCGCATGGTTATCAGTTTCATTAAAATTAAATTTAAAACTTTTACTAAATATAGACAGATATATAGACCAGCTATAAAGAAATATATTTAGAATGATAAAAAAGCTAAATAGTAGCTCTGCAATGAAATATTTATGCTTAATAACCGCTTTTCTCATTTCTTGAGGTTAAATTCTAAAAGAAAGAGTAAAATGATGTTGTTTTTTTTTGGGGGGGGGGAAGTTGATTACCCCCATTTTCATTTCAATTTTTAAACGAAAAATTGTGAGGGGGAGGGGTCATTTTTAAAAGCGAAGCTTTTCTATAATTAGGGTCGGTCCGTCCGTCCGTCCGTCCGTCCGTAACGGATAGCTTTTTTCGTTAATTTGGGCATGTTAGAATTGTCCTATCGATTTCTGTACATTCCTGTAGTAGTTAGGTACGATTTAGAAATCGTAGCAACTCTATAATCATTACCAAAATGTCCGTTTTAAACATGTTGATTTTTTTACTTTTTTAATAACAAATTTTGATGTAATCTAATCATCCGATTGATCTCATTTTTTGGATACTGATTCCTGGGACATCAAAATACAATATTATAAGCGAAGCAACTCTATAATTAAGTCCTAAAAATGTCAGTATGTCCATAAACATAATTCTGTGTTAAGCATTTTTTCAACAAATTTATTACAATTTTGCATCGACTATTATACATTTATATTCTGATTATTCAGTTCTGACACTATACAAGTGTTAATGTCCGTTTGGCCTACCGTTTCAGCGCTTCGCTTTTATAGATGTTGTCATCCTTGTTTTGGTAGAGACAGACACAGATTATCACTTCCTTAGATAAATAGATAGATAGTCAGATAGACAGACAAAAAGATTGATAGATAGATAGATAGAGAAAGATAAAGAGACAGATAGATAGATAGATAGATGGATGGATAGATTGATAGATTGATAGATGGATATATGGATAGATAGATACAGTTAAAACATATTCAATAATTTGAAGTATTTTAAGAGTTTTTTTTGTCTAGAGTTAAAAATCATGAAAATTGGTGAACTCAATTAGTTGTTCTTTTAAGGGCTGCTTTATACATATCTTACTGGGTGGATTTAAGCTATTTTCATTACTGGGTGGATTTAAGCTATTTTGATTACCTCCCTCGCACAAATATATTATAATCTTATATAGCAAATAACTGCAGAGAGAGAGGGGACAATAGTCCCCAAAGTTTTCTTATTCGTTGATTTAATAATTTTATGGCCTATAGGGAATTTTGATTGCTTGGTTTATTGAGTTGTGTGTTCAAACGTCTCACTCACTAATATTCAGATAAGGTAATTTGTGTATAATTTGGGATGTTTATCAATTTATCGGCCTTTGTCTAATCCCTTTAGATCTCTGGTTATATTATAACAATTTGTTATTAAAAAATCTTTAAATGTCATTTTATGTTATATTCTTTTTAGTAGCAAAGCTACTCTATAAATAACTTTGTGTGTTTATCTGTCCGTCCATCTGTACGGCTAGGGGGAAATATCAATTTCGTAGAAAGCTGAAATTTTTAGTGTTAACCTAAGAAAGAGAGAGAGGGGACAATGGATTGTTTATTACACTAGTCCCCAAATTTTAAAATAAAGTTTACTAATTGTTGGCTTAACAACTTTGGGGATTTTTCTTGACTTTGGATTAGTTGGTCCATAAAGTTGAGTGACTAAACGTTTCAACCACTAATTGTAATCTACAGAAGAGGTTATTTTGTGTATCATCTTTGGGGTTGTACATCAATATATCGGCCATTGTCTTATCCCTTTAGATCCCTGGTTATATTATAACAATATCTTATTTATCTTTATCTTTAAATTGCTTCTTATGTTATCTTTTTTAGAAGCAAAGCTACTCTATAAATAACTTGGTGCGTCTGTCCATGCGTCCATCTTTATAACTAATGGGAAACGTGTATTTCTTGACTACTATTGAGGGTAGAAAGCTGAAATTTTTGTTGAAAACTTGTAAGACCTATGCACATCCTGGCTATACATCTTCCAATAATTACATTATACCAGGGAGGGAGATGACATTGGGTTGTTTATTACACCAGTCCCCAAAGTTTTATGGATAACATTTTCTTTTTTGTTAGTCTTACAACTTTGGAGACTTTGGTTGGTTCAATAAGTTGAGTGTCAAAACTTTTCAACCCCATTTTTTCATCTACAAGTGGGGTAATTTCGTGTAAAATTATTTGGATGTTAATAAAGGGGGGGGTTTTTTATTGCAACCATCTCGTAATCAGTGAGCAAATGGCATTTAGAATTCGAGTTTCGAGCTGAAATTTTGCATGGGTAATCCTTGGTAGGTCTATTTTCCCTAAATCGAACAAAAAGTTGGAAAAGTAACGGCTGGCGGCTGCAGTTCAGCCATTTAACCGTTTTTGGCCTATTTTTAGGGCAAATTCATCATTAATTACGTAGGAATCAACTTTTTAAAACAAAGTTTTGGTTTAATTCATATTAAAAGATAGCAATAACCATTTTTTAAATTTCTAGTACCAGCTGCTAAACGGCTGGGAGCGGCCAAGAGTATGAAGAGTAGATAGGGCTTGTGACATGTCTAGGGGTAGGCTTTTATGGGCGCTGAGCTCAAAAATACTACTAAAAATAGTGACGGCCAATCCATATGGCAGCTGGGTAACAGCTGCAGCTCAGCTGCGAGCGGCCAAGAGTAGAATGAGTAGATAGGGCTTGTGACGTGTCTAGGGGTAGGTTTTTATGGGTGCTGAGCTCAAAAATGCTACCAAAAATAGTGGCCCATCCATGTGGCAGCTGGGTAACGGCGGCAGCTCAGCTGGGAGAGGCCAAGAGTAGAATGAGTACATATGGCATGTGACATGTCCAGGGTTAGGTTTTTATCGGTGCTGAGCTCAAAAATACTACCAAAAATAGTGATGGCCAATCCATGTGGCAGTTGAGTAATAGCTGCTGCTCAGCTGCGAGCTGCCAAGTGTAGAATGAGTAGATAGGGCTTGTGACGGGGTAGGTTTTTATTGGTGCTGAGCTCAAAAATGGTACCAAATATAGTGGCGGCCAATACATATGGCAGCTGGGTAACAGCTGCTGCTCAGCTGCAAGCGGTCAAGAGTAGAATGAGTAGATCGGGCTTATGACGTGTCTAGGGATAGGTTTTTATGGGTGCTGAGCTCAAAAATGGTGGCCAATCTATATGGCATCTGAGCAACAGCTGCAGCTCAGATGGGAGCGGCCAAGAGTAAAATGAGTACATAGGGCTTGTGATGTGTCTTGGGGTAAGTTTTATGGGTACTGATCTCAAAAATGCTCCCAAAAATAGTGGCGACCCATCCATATGGCAGCTGGGTAATGGCTGCAGCTCAGCTGGGAGAGGCTAAGAGTAGAATGAGTAGATAGGGCTTGTGGGCTGTAGCTGTTACCCAGCTGCCATATGGATGAGCCGCCACTATTATTGGTAGTATTTTTAAGCTCAGCACTCCTAAATACCTACCCCTGGACACGTCACAAGCCCTATGTACTCATTCTACTTTCGGCTGCTCCCAGCTGAGCTGCCGCCGTTACCCAGCTGCCACATGGATGGGTCACCACTATTTTTGGTAGCATTTTTGAGCTCAGTACTCTTAAAAACCTACCCTAAGACACGTCACAAGCCCTATCTACTCATTCTACTCTTGGCCGCTCCTAGCTGAGCTTGTAGCTGTTACTCAGCTGCCATATAAGGAATGGTCGCCACTATTTTTAGTAGCATATTTGAGCTCAACACTCATAAAAACCTACCCTGAGACATGTCACAAGCTCTATCTACTCATTATACTCTTGGTGGCACACAGCTGGGATGGGTCGCCAATATTTTTGGTAGCATTTTTGAGCTCAGCACCCATAAAACCTACCCCTAGACATGTCACATGCCCTATGTACTCATTCTACTCTTGGCCTCTACCAGCTGAGCTTCGGCCGTTACCCAGCTGCCATATGGATGGGCTGCCCCTATTTTTGGTACCATTTTTGAGCTCAGCACCCATAAAAACCTACCCCTAGACACGTCACAAGCCCTATCTAATCATTCTACTCTTAGCCGCTTGCAGCTGAGCAGCAGCTATTATTTAACTGCCATATGGATTGGCCGAAACTATTTTTAGAAGCATTTTTGAGTTCAGCACCCATAAAAACCTAATCCTGGACACGTCACATGCCTCATGTACTCATTCTACTCTTAGCCTATCTCGTCTGAGCTGCGGCCGTTACCCAGTTGAGCTGCGTCCATTACCAAGCTGCCATGTGGATGGGCCTCCACTATTTTTGGTAGCATTTTTGAGCTCAGCACCCATAAAAACCTACCCCTAGACACGTCACAAGCCCTATCTACTCATTCTACTCTTGGCCGCTCGCAGCTGAGCTGCAGCTGTTACCCAGCTGCCATATGGATTGGCCGTCACTATTTTTAGTAGCATTTTTGAGCTCAGCACCCATAGAAACCTACCTCTAGACATGTCACAAGCCCTATCTACCCTTTATACTCTTGGCGGCTCCCAGCCGTTTTTGCCGGTTCTAGCCGTTTAGCAGCTGGTACTAAAAATTTTTAAAAATGATTATTGTTATCATTTAACATGAATTAAATCAAAAATATGTTTTAAAAAGTTGATTCCAACGTAATTAGTGATGAATTTGCCCTAAAAATAGGCAAAAAACGGCTAAACGGCTGAGCTGCCAGCCGCCAGCCGTTACTTTTCCAACTTTTTGTTCGATTTAGGGAAAATAGACCTATCAAGGATTACTCATGCAAAATTTCAGATCGAAATTCGAATTCTAAGTGCCATTTGCTCACTGATTACGAGATGGTTGCATTAAAAACCCCCCCTTTTATCACCTTTTGTCTTATACCTTTAGATCAGTTTGAATTTTTTTACTAGAAAACCTTTTTTAAACAAAACTCTAATTAGGGTCTGTCTGCACGGTCATCAGTTTGTAATTTGGACGTGTTAGAATTGTCTTCTTGTTTTCAAACTTTGCATGATGATTCCAATAATAATTATGTAAAATTTTAAAAGCATAGCAACTCTGAGAGAGAAAATAAGAATTAACCAAACTTAAAGGGTGCCGCGGCAAAAATCAGGTTTCTTGGATAACTAGCGAACGGATTGGGTTAGAGTGGATCTAAACACGGCAAAATGAGCGTCTCACTATGCTGGATTCACACAAAAAAATTAAAGGAGCTAGGACAATTTTAAGATAGGCGGACCAAACGATTTATGTTCCATCGATACGAGTCGAGGCTTAAAAATTTCGGCCTCTCAGCAAAAATCAAGTTTCTTGAATAACTAGCGAACGGATTGAGCTACAGAAGATCTAAACACAGCAAAATGACCGTCTTAATGAGTAGAAAACACACAAAAAAATTTAAGACTCTGGGACAACTTTTAGGTAGGGGACCACATGATTTGTGTCCATCGATACAAGTCGAGGAGTAAAAAATCAAACTTTCAAGTCGTGGCCCGACAAGGAAGGAGTTGGAATTTTGACCCCATATTTAAAACTTAAATGTGGCTTGTTGAGACGAACATTTTGCCGTATTAACATCGACTGTAGCTCAAAAGACAAAAAAGTTTTCCTAGGAGAAACTGTTTTTTTTCAATTTTTGAGCTTAAATTTGAGCCAAAATCTGTAAGTCAAAAACACAAATCGTTTGGTCCGCCTATCTTAAAATTGTTCCAGAGTCTTCAATTTTTTTTGTGTAAGTTCCTGGGGTTGAGACGGTCATTTAGACACCCTAACATCGATTCTAGCTCAATCCGTTCGCTAGTTATCGAAGAAACATGGATTTTATCAATTTGGTATTTAATGTTATTAAATATTTAAAAGTGAAAAGTATAGTGTAATTTTTAGGGGAACTAGTGCGTCTATCTCCGAAAGTCCACTATGACCCTATATGGACTCGGTAGAGGTTTTAGTGTCAAATGGCAACACAAAAGTGCCTACTAAGCTAGTCTACGTGGTAAATGTGCCCTTTAGAGGGTAGATAGACAGGAATAAGGTATAACCAACAAGCGAAAATAATCTAAAATAATATTTGGGGGGCAAATGGAGAGTTCGTCAATTTTACGATGTGTTGCCCCCCAACGACAGCTGAAAAAGACGTATAAGTTTCGTGATTTTTTCCCGAATTAATTTCGTTATTGGTATAAGCTGGTAGATAGAACTCCTTTATAGTAGTATAGAAGGCTTATAAGTAGACAACGGTAGGTTATATCTTAGTAACGGTTAATGATCCCTTCTTTAAAATTATCCCTTCTTTAGATTGTAATTAGTGGTTGAAACGTTTGGACACTTGCTAAACCAACCAATCAAAATCCTATAAAAGTCAACAAAGTTGTTAAGCCTCTCCCTCTCAGGGTTTCAGAGGATAAAAAACTTGAGATTTAGGAAGTTGAAAATGGGGTTTTCCTCCTGCACGTCCTTGATACCAAACCATTACAGTGAACTCTCTTATACACAGGATAGGTTAGTATATCTAACTTACATTTCTTATGTGGGTATATCCATACTAATACTCGCTATAATTTTGAATTCAATGGTTAGGCAGTATACATTGTTTATTTTAAAACTATTTCTAAACCCCGACATTGAGGGTAAAATGGGCTGTTACTTACTCTAGTCCCCAAAGTTTTATAATAACGTTTTCTTGTTCTTTGGCTTTTCCAAATTTTTAATGGTTGGTTTATTAAGTTAAGTATCCAAATGTTTTAACCACTTATTGTAATCTACAGAAGGGGTAATTTTGTGAATTAACTTTGGGGATGTACATGAATTTATCGGCCATTGTCTTACCCCTTTAAATCCCTCTTCTAAAACGCACCATACTATCTTTCTCTATCTTATACCTCTTTTTTAGTTTGTTGATTTGTTTGTCTGTAAAGGATGGACAAATATATATTAACATTTTAAATTAAGTCTTATTTTTAAATGTCCCTGTTTCATTTTATAAAAAAAAACTTAACTCAATACAACATCAAAAATTTTCTCTATTAAAGACTTGTAGCTGACTAAAATAACGATCCCCCTCATCCACCCCCTTTACCCAATCCACTACCCCTCTACTGGATTAACGAACTGCCATAATAGCCAAGTATCCACTATATATCCATTGTCATCCACTAATAAAAATAAATAGATAGATTTTTAATAGCGAAGCTACTGTATAACTCAATCTGTCTGTCTGTCAGTCAAATTTACCTACAATTTTGTTTCGAATTATGTACATTTAAATTCTGATTATCCAGTTTTGACACTCTACAAGGGTTAATGTTCTTTTGTTCTTTGTTTATAGAGCTTCGCTTTTGTGGATGTTATCATCCTTGTTTTCTTTTACAGTATAGTAGAAGAAAACACTTAATGCTCACTGATATGGAATATTCGCTGTCTATCTTCGGTGGCAGCCGAGAAAATTGCATGTCCCCATAGCGTTACAGACTGGCGGACTGATGAATAGACAAAGTAAATTAAGAGAAGCTTCGCTGCTATTAAAGAAATTGAATTAATTGAACTTTATTATTTAAGAACATGTTGATAGTGTCCTAGAAAATTTTCCTTATGACATGACGTCAGGGAGAGGTGAGAGGAGAAGTGGGAAAGGAAACCCCTTAAAAAGAGATGGATCTAATGACGTCATTATAGGACTATTTTAACATGTTCTTATTTAACCCTTACAGATCGGGCCCCCATTCCCACCTTAATAGATCGGTGGGGGGGGGGGGGGGGCTTCAAGAGCCCCCCTCTATCTTGGCTCCTGTTACAGATAACGACGTAAAATTTTTTTCTGGTGGTTCATGTTTATTTTTAGAGAAAATTACTTTTTCTAGTCATAGCGGTCAGACCGCTCCTTAACCGCTTTTTAGCGGCCAGCCGCTAAATTTTAAAACAGCTGTAGCGCGGCCAATTTTGCAGCTAGGATGGCAAAATTTTAGGACGAAGTTTTATTTTTCATAACAAAAAAATTACTTTTTCTGATCAGAGCCGAAAAACGGCAAATAACGGAAACCGCCATTTTCGGCGGTTACGGCGGTAAAACAGCGGTTGGCGGCGCCAATTAACATTTTTATCTGTTTATTGTTGCTCAAGGATTTACCAAAAAAAATTATAGGTCTCTAGCTGTAATAGAAGCAACGATATTCATGATATATATCTGTAGTAAAAGCCGGACAAAAATCGGTCATAAAGTCGGTCAGGGAGCGGTCAAACGGTCATAACACCACTTTTCTCAGAAGGTCATTGATATCTAAGTATTCATCAAAAAAAATTAGGTTTGTACCTTATACACAAAAGTCATAATGTAGAATTTATTTATTTTAAGATTTATTTAAGTTTTTTTTTCTAATTTTGGTGCTACCCAACCGACTTTGACCGGACACCACGACCGACACAATACAGATATCCCAATAAAATCAACTCTTGCCGACGTATAATTACTAAACTTAAAAAGTCACAGCTCTCCATCTTACCTACAAAAAAAATGAGATTGAAAAAACTAGAGGGGGGGGGGGTCCTGGAGCCCCCCCCCCCCCGATCTGTAAGGGTTGCCTTATAAGATTGTTCTATGTTTCCTAACTCCTTAAATATGTAAAAAGTTTTCATGTACGATTTTACATAGAATTAATATCAAAAGGTTATTAGTATTGTAACAGAGGGTGGTGGAACCCTCCCCCGAAATAGTTATGAACCTTACCAGGACCTATAAATAGCTACATTGTAAAGGAGAACCATCTCAGTTCGGTGGTTAGCAAGATCCTTCGATACACAAAGACAGACAAACACACACACACATCCTGTTTCTTTAATATAAGGATTATTTTGGATAATTTTTAAAAAAATGAAAAATTATTTTATACAGCAAATAAATTTACCAAAACAAGGATGACAAAATCAGACAACATAAATTTGTTGCAAAATAAATTAAATACAGGACAAACTTTCATTTTTAGGATTTTACCATAGAGATGCCTAGCTTATAATATTTAACTTGTTGTCCTTTCATGCTTTAAATGGACGTACGTACTTTTTAGTGACGAATATAGAGTTTATGTATTATAAAAGAATTGTTCTGTTGATTCTCTGAACCACAAAAGTTTGTAATAATGATTGGTTGTAAGATTAAATCAATATTCGTCTGATATGTGCCTTTTTCTTCTAATAAAAATAAAAGCCTAGCCGCTAATACCTAAAATAAAGTATCAGGATCTGTGTCTGTCTGTCTGTACTAAACGCAAAATCAATGTGATTCTCCTTTACAATGTAACTTTTAATAGGTCCTATACAATTGAGCATCCATTATATGAGGATGCTCTAGAGGAAATAAATTTTTATAGGGAAATGCGTTTTTCCACTTTTGCTAATTAAGATAAAAGGTTAATTTGTTTTTTAAGAGCTTCGCTACTTACAGATATTATCATCCTTGTTTCAATATTTTTATTGTATAACTTTATTTGTTAACGATTATTGCAAAATTTTCCGAGCGGTTTTAAAGGTAAATCATAGGTTTTATGTTATTTTAATGGGGGGAATGCGACACTAGCTAACATATTTTTTTTCTAATTAGACAACCTGTCCTATTTATTAATTTATTGTTCTGTATGTATGTATGTGTGTATGTATGTATGTCAACTAAGTAGGATCAATACAAATTTCCAAGCAAATTTTACAAATGTCATTGTTAGGCTATTTAGGAATTATGCTAGATAGAAAGAGAGATAGATATACAGATAGATAGATAGATAGATAGATAGATAGGAATTATGCTAGATAGATAGATAGATAGATAGATAGATAGATAGATAGATAGATAGATAGATAGATAGATAGATAGATAGATAGATAGATAGATAGATAGATAGATAGATAGATAGATAGATAGATAGATAGATAGATAGATAGATAGATAGATAGATAGATAGATAGATAGATAGATAGATAGATAGATAGATAGATAGATAGATAGATAGATAGATAGATAGATAGATAGATAGATAGATATATAGATAGATAGATAGATAGATAGATAGATAGATAGATAGATAGATATAATTTTCTGCAATTTTTATGTACAGCCACTCTATATTTGACAATGTTCATCAAAAAGGACAAAAAGTGTCGTACGGACAGGCGGACGGACTTAACTTATATGTAGAAAAACTTCGGTTTTGTAAAAAAAAAATACTAAAATGAAAATTATTTCATATAGTTTCATTTCATTCTGAATACTGAAAAATAAAATAAAAATATTATTATTACTTATCCTGCTGTGCTAATTTTTAATAATTTCATCCTTTTAATCAATTTTATCAAAACTTTGGAAAGGTTGTGTGATTTAAACAATATATATTTGGGTCTTGATATGTAAAAACTCTTAAACTGTCTCTAAAAAAATATTTAGAGCCACCACATATTAGATTCCAATGCTTATCTCTAGATCAAGGTATTTATGACTTGGTGCTTATCTTAGCTAAAATCTTTTACATATAAGATTCAACAATGGCTCTCAAAAATTGTCCCAATGAGCCGGCTCTCGGAATTTATATTAATACATTTAAAATGTCAACAATCAATAATTAAAAAGCTTTCATTGACATTTAAATTTCATCTAATTAACAGATTTATAATACATTATTTATTAAACTTTTTTAAAAGCATCTCTATATAGATCTACGGTATTTTCATGTATTTAAAAATACATACAAAAAACTTTATAATAACTTTTATTATTGAAAAAGACAAACTATGGCAAATTTCTTTGCTTAACTTAACTATTTGTAGCTTTTTTTGATTTATAAATACAAATTGTCCTTACATTTCTTAAAGCAAAACAAAGAGAATAATAGCAAAGATTCAAAAGTCTACATTAATCCTTATACTAACGTTTATACATTGGGGGTTCTAGATTCATTTAACCTCCATCCTGCGTAACTGTTTTATCCTTGTTACATCAGTCAATAAAAGTAAATCATTATTTTTGGTGAAAACTTTTTAATCCTCGCTCTTTCCTACTCTGTCTATGTTTAGCAAAACTACTCTTAAACAAAGAAACATCCATAAGTTCTTCATTTCATAAATATACTCTGTAAAGCTTTAAATATGAACGTTAAGCATATTTTAATCAACAAGAAACAAAAAGTTTTCTTCTAAAGGAAAGTCATCGGTTAGCGAGATCCTTTGCTACATACAAAAAAACTTACTACTTTATTCAATAACTAGCGGCTACGCCCCTAGAGGCCTCTAGGGGCATTTGAGGAGGGGGGAGTCGAATTTGTTGATATTATTTTTTATTTTTTGGGGGGGGTATTTTTCATTTTAGGGGTTGGGGGGTTGGGGTGTCCCACCCCCCAAGAAAATAATTATAAACCTTCCCGGGACCTATGAGAAGCTACCCTGTTAAGGAGAACCCGAGCGGTTCAGCGGTTCAGCGGTTCAGCGGTTCAGCGGTTAGCGAGATCCTTTGGTACAGACACACAGATACAAACAGTCAAACATCCTGTTACTTTAGTATAAGGATAGGATATGCTGTACGTATTATACTCCTTTATTCGAGAAAACTTTTCTGTAATACATTACGATATATGATTTTTTAATATGGCCTAGAATCGGTTCTAATCCGGCGGTTTCAATTTTAAATTGAAAATGCTGTTATCTTACAATTGCTGCACTACCTGTGGACATATTTGTCCTTATTATTTTGTCTTTTTAAGCTGTTTCTAAAAGTCATATGTAACAATCTTATAACAGTAAAGAAACAGAGTATTTAAAACTTTTTTTTTCTTGTGCTCTTACGATTCTAAGTGTCTTATACACCACTTTTCATCAAGTTCAGATAAAAGTTGCCAAAGACTCTCGAAAGGTAAATATATTCTGAAAACAATAGTGAAAAAGCGTTGCCAGAATTTCAAGATCTAAAATTGTTTGACTTTTAAACAAATTTTTTTTTTTTCTTAGCATAAACTGTCAAATGCAATTCATTAATGAGTTAAATAAATCTATAAAAATAGATGTATAACCAGACAACTACCTGGATTCCCCTGTTTGGGACCTTTTTCGTCTGCTAGCAAATTGTTTTTTGCTCTTTTGTAGCCACTTGGCTGTGTTAATTTTTCCGACGCTATTTGTTGATTTTCATAGACCCCATTGAAAGTCGGTTTGAGTTGAAGACAAACACATGTTTAACCCCTTCACCATCTATTGTTTTACTCTAATATAAGGAATTCCTTGGCCAAAAACAGGTGTAATGATTTACCATGCACAGTGCACAATTCCAAAAAAAAAGATTGGTTGTCTGCAATAGTTTGGATGTTATTGACTTGAAAACTCCTTCAAGTATAAGTTTATAAGTTGTTATCAACTATCATCAAATCTATTTTTCTGTATTATAATTTACTGTTCTTAATCATATTTTTAAGAATACATGTCTTTTTTCTGTAAGGGATCGCCGTAAGGAAAAATGTTTTGCCTAGATTCTAACTTTTCAACCAATATTCCATTGATTTCATTATTCCAAGTAACAAATCACCCGGTTTAAAAAAATCTTTTCATTTAAACTAGGTATGAGCCGGATATCCGGCAATATAATCTTTTATATTTTACAAGAAAAATCACTTCTTTTTTATAATTTTAAATGGCTGTAATTTTTTTAATTTTTCAGAAAATGTTTATCTTTTAGTAAATTTTATATTAGAAATCTTAAAACAAAATTTTTGGAGGAGGCAGCTGTAATTAGCCGCTGCTACTGGCTGTCGGCAAGTAAACGTAATGAAGAATTTTTTTGCTACTTCAATATCTAGTTATACGGCTGGATATTCGGTAATTTTCCGGATATCCGGCCCAACCCTAATTTAAACATTCACCTGTAGCATCTAGGGGGTAAGAATCTATGTGTGTATGTATCAAAAGATCTCGCTAGTAACTGACCAGTGACCAATATGGTTCTCTTTTTCAGGGAAGGGTCTTATAGGTTTTAGACAGATTTTTTAAATCTATTTTTAGGGAGAGTACTTCCATGCCCTCCAAGATATTGTAATTTTCTATGTAAAAAATATAAACTTTGAGATAACTTCTAACCAAGAATTTAGAAACTTTAATCTATGTGGCTTTATTAAGTATCAACATACTCTCAAATTTGTTGAAGCAAAGTTTTTCTACATTGTATGTATGCCAGTCTATCTGTCTGTCTTTTAAAAAAAATTAGTAATTTAGAAAATTTATATGATTTATAAACCTCGTAAACGGATGGACACAGAATTTATCTACAGTAACTAGGAAGGTTTTAGGCTATTAAGCGGATATGGGGTGAGGGCGGTGGGGGGGGGGGGTTGACGTTTTTTTTAGTTTTAAAAAATGAAACCGCTAATGAAACCAAAAAGTGCTCTGAAACTTTTAATAGACAGCTGGACAGATTTTTATGTTAGGGTAGGGAAGCCTAGCCCTCCAAGAGAAATTTCCCTTAAATAAAAAAATTTTGCAGTTCTAAAGAAAAGGAATCAAATGTTTTGGTAAATTTAAAGTACTCTTAATCCTTAAATAAAGTAAAAGGATGTGTGTCTGTTTGTCTGTACTGAAGGATCTCGCTAACCGCTGAACGATCGCGTTCTCCTTAACAGGGTAGCTTCTCATAGATCCCGGGGAAGTTTAAAACTATTTTGGGGGAGGGTATCACCACCCTCCCAAGAGAAATCGCCCCTAGAAAAAAATTACCCCCCACCCAAAAAAAGTTCTAAATTTTTTTGAATTTAAATTAAAAATAAATTTTATCAAATTCGACTCCCCCCTCCTCAAGTGCCCCTAGAGGACTGTAGGGGCGTAGCCGCTAGTTATTAATATAAAGTGAGAAAAAACACTATGTCAGTATTTAGAAACATCCAATACAAGGCATCTTGAGGCATTAGCGTAAATTTTAGCGTGCCTGATTTCTATCGAAGAGGCGTCGGGTTCGAGTCTAGACCCCCAAACATCATATAAGTGGTAACTTCTTTTGTAGAGAAGGCCCGTATACAAGCAAACATTTTACTGTGCATAATAAAGACTTTCACACAAAGGTCGTGAAATCAAAGGGTATGTTGTCTGTTGGATTTTTCTTGTAAAGGTTTAATTGGGAAAATATTTACCATTAAAAGAAATTAGTAAGATTTTTGTCTGAACATTAAGATTTTACGACTACTGAACGGATTGAATTTTTCAGTTAAGGGAAGCTTCACTTTGGTCCTAGAGTGGTTTTAGGCTGTTATATTTTAAGATGTAAGTCAGTTAAGCTTTTATTACAATCTTCTAATACAAAGCAATAGTTGCTGGGGGCGCAGCAACTAATTTTGATGCTAAGTAATGTCATGTATATTGACAACATTCATAAGATAATATTTTATTTTCCATTTTTCTATTCCCTAAATATTAATCCTCAACATAAGTTGAAATAAGAGACGACACTTAATATATAACATAATGAATATAATCTCTAATTAAACCACAAAAATCCAATACTAACAAGGACAGGAAACTGTAATACAGTAAAAATAATGATAAATATAGTGAATATAATAAGTATCCTATTATATAAAGTAGTAAGCGTTTTTTTGTCTGTCCTGAAGGATCTCGCTAACTGCTAAACCGATATTGTTCTCCTTTACTGTGAAGCTTCCTATAGGTCCTGGGAAGGTTTTAAACTATTTTTGGAGAGGGTTTCTTTACCCCCCTCCCCCCAAAAATATTTTTTAACTCTTTTTAAACGCAAATTTCAAATGGGATGAGGTCGACTTTTCCCCCTCCTACCGGTGCCCCTAGAGGCTTCTAGGGGCGTAGCCGCTAGTTAAATTATAATATGTCAATCTATTGGACTGTAAATTACTCTGGTACCAAAATTTTGGTAAACTATCTTATTCATTCGCTCAAAAACGTTGGATACTTTTAATTGATCCTTGATTGATTGTATTCAAACTAGTATTGTCCAAACTCTAAAACAGAAGGTGCAATTTTGTTTATATTCTTTGGTTACGTGCATTTTATTTTTTATTGTACTTACAAGCAATTATAGAGTAGCTATAATCTTCCAATAAATAATAAATGGGGCGTAGGTATCAGGGATCTAAAGGGATAAGACAATGGCCGATAGATTGATGTACAATTACATCCCCAATATTTATACATTTAATTACCCTGTAGCGTATAATTAGTGGTTGACACGTTTAAACACTCAACTTAATTAACCTACCAAACAAAATTCACTAAATTCCCTAAATTATTAAACCAACCAATATGAAAACGTTATTTTTAAACTTTGAGGACTAGTGTAATAAACAGCCCAATGTCCCCTCTCTCTATAAATAGGGTGAATAGTATTTTTTTTATTCTCTCTAATTATTTCTTTATTTATTTTTAGATAGGTAGATCAACAAAAATAATATACTTAAAGGTTAGAAATTAAGATTATCATGTGAAACTAGACGAAAAGACGAAAGTTTGGAAACAAAAAGTTCTTCTTTACCCTGTTTTCAATTCCTTATTATGAAATGTTTAGAGTTCCAGAAAAAAAGTTTTAAAATTAAAGGGTTATTTGGGAATATTAAATCATATAAGCTAAAATTAGATCAATACAAGGATGACAACATCCATAAAAGCGAAGCCCTGAAACGGTAGGAAACGGATATTAACACTTGTATAGTGTCAAAACTGAAAAATCAGAATATAAATGAATAAGAGTCAAAGCAAAATTGTGAGTAAATTTGTTGATAAACTTCTTGATACAGGATAATGTTAATTGACATACTTACATTTTTAGGACTTGATTATAGAGTTGCTTTGCTTATAATATTGTACTTTGTTGTCCTAGGAATCAGTATAGCAAAAATCAGAACAATCGGATAATTAGAACACATAAAAATTGGTTGTTAAAAATGTAAAAAATCAACACGTTTAAAATGGACGTACGGATATTCTGGTAATGATTATAGAGTTGCTACGCTTTCTAAATCGTACCTAACTACTACAGGAATTACTATGCAAAATTTGAAATCGATAGGACAATTCTAACATGCCTAAATTAATGAAAAAAAGCTATCCATCTCAGACGTACGGACGGACGGACGGACCGACCCTAATTATAGAAAAGCTTCGCTTTCAAAAACCCTTTATTGATATGGGAGTTATTGTCATTGAATACTTTATTCCTCAACTTCTATGTAGATAATCTTTGGGATAGATAAACTAAATGTCACAAACATGCAAGCTTAGACTTAATCATTAAAAGCAAACCTTTTCTTCATTCAGGGTTTGTCTAAACATAATTACTATTTGCTATGACCCTACCTCTACGTGCCTTTTTAATGGGGTCAAAAAATAGGCTAAAACCATCTTAGAAGGTATATATTCCATGAAAAGCATAAACCAATAGTACTAGATATTTCTGAGATCTTAAACTTTAACGAAAATAATTTTACTTCTTTATATTATGGATTCAATCTAAAATTGTCTTATTTATTTCAATTTATAAAAAAGCTTTCGAAAAACTAATATAATCTCACTTCTTTGTCAAATTTAATTTAAAGTTCTATCGACATTAAAGAAAACTTATATATGCCAAATAACGTTATTCTAATAATAACATTTGTAATAAGTAGAAGAAAAAATCAACAATATGTTCTTTTCACTCTGCGATATCCAATCAACTACTGAAACCAAGGTCGGTAAAAGGTTCGGAAAAAATCCACCCAAATCATTTCATCTGTGTGTGTGTGTGTGTGTGTTTGTGTGTGTTTGTGTGTGTGTAACCTTTTTCTCTTTGGTTCTCCGATGTCGGAGATTTTGTTTTGAGACGGATCTTGCAGCAGAGCTATTCTGACGGAGTAGTGATAGATAGATACATTGCTCCGACCAGAGACCTGTGTTCTTAGAATTTGAGACTAATAGAATATCCTTATAATAAAGTAACAGGATGTCTCTCTGTCTGTTTGTTTGTACTGAAGGATCTCGCTAACCGCTGAGACGTAAGGTTAAATCGCATTATAACTAATTTGGGGGAAGGCACCACCACCCTCCCAAGAGAAATCGCCATTAGAAAACATTTCCTTTCATATCAAAAATAAATATAAATAAAGATCCCCCAGAGACCTCTAGGGGCGTAGCCGCAAGTTTAAATTAAAAATTCAATGATGATAAAGCCTTTATCTTTTTAAAAGTGCAATTCCATCACAGAACAGTACTTCTGTTGGAGCCAAGTGATGGGAGACGGAGCAGAGGACGGCCAAAGATATCCTTGGTGAAGAACCTATTTTCGGACACAAGATTGGAGACAATAAAAGGGCTGGAGAACCTGAAGCTTAACTTCGGCCAAAAGACCTGCCTTAGGTCGAGTATTTCAAGTTATACAATATCTTCTAACTGATAGAGACTTTACTCTGTGACTATCTTTGTCTGTCTGTCTTTTTTTTGTTGTTTTTTCATTGCATAATCATAAATCATTTCTATATTTGTTTTACATAAGGATATGCTATGAACAGTGGAAACTACAGAGAGAGAGATAGAGAGAGAGAGATAGAGAGAGATAGAAAGAGAGAGAGAGAGAGAGAGAGAGAGAGAGAGAGAGAGAGAGAGAGAGAGAGAGATGAAGATAGACAGATACATCTGATATAGAATAAGTATGAAGGGCGGATGAAAGAATTTAATAAAAGTTATGCTGGCCCGATTACGAGTGCCCACACCTAATCTAAACCCATACACACACACACACGCACACACACACACACACTCTTGTTTGCACCCAATAACCCTCCCCCATGTAATCAGTAAATTTTATCCCCCAAAATCAGCACCTCATGCCCCCGAAAATCTTGTTAAATGCAGGGATTGTGCATTTTGGGTGGGGGCTAGAAGCATCCCACTAGAAAAAAGTAAAAAATAATTTGATTGCTTCTGAACAAGAAGTGTATAAACTTTTCAATAAATAATTTTGTTTATCATCATTGGGGGTGTATACTTGTTCATTTTCTTATCCCATTTGTCTGAATAAATGGAATACAACAAAAACAGTAAAATGCATCTTAGAAACCTATGCATATCTATTCTATAAAATTTTTCTAAATCTTTAAATGTCAAACAAACAAAAAAACTTTAGTAAATTATAAACAAAATCTAAAACGAACAAGCTAAGTTTGCTATATTAACTTCTAAATGAGACAAAAATGCATTGAAAATGATTGATATGTCTTAAAATAGTGTAATTTTTTTAACATAGATTGAAAAGCATTCAAAATTTAAAACATAAACAAAATCTCTTGTTTTCAAAGCGAGTCTTTTCTATAATTAGGATCTGTCAATATGACAGTTAGTTCTTTTTGTTAATTTAGGTATGTTAGAATTGTTCTTTCAATTCCAAACTGCATGGGGATTCCTGTAGTAGTTAGGTACAATTTAGTAAGCCTATCAACTCTTTTAGTGTTACCAGAATGCCCATTCGTCCATTTTAATTAAACATGTTGATTTTTAACTTTTCAACAACAAATTTTATGTGATAAAATTATCCTATTCATCTGATTTTTGAAATACTGATTCCTAGGACAGCAAAGTACATTGCTATAAGCAAAGCATCTCTATGATCAAGTCATAAAAATTTAAGTATGTCCTTAAACAATATCATGTATTTATTTAAGCAGTTTTTCAACAAATTTACTTATAATTTGTTTTGATTTTTCTACATCTATATTTTTGTATTATTGACGTATAGCAGACAATAGCTAATTATAGATAAGCTTCGCTATTCTTACCATTAATAAACTTCACTTTGATTAGTTGATCAACTTTATTTATACATACTATGATAAAGCAAGCAATAATATTATAACTGATACTTTAAGTATATATTTATCCTGGGATGGATTTATAAAGTAACTGTGGCATCCACACCAAGGGACTCGAGCCTACAGCTACAGGGGGCGAACCCAGCTATGCAAGATTCAAATACCAACTTTCACAGCTTTCACAGGTCCTGGGAATGTTTATAAATATTTAGAGGGGGAGGGGGGCACTACCTTTTACTTGTAACAGGATTTCTTCTTGTCAATGTGTAGCGAATGATCTTGCTAACAGTTAACCCGATATGGTTGTCCTTTACAGTGTAGTTTTCATAGGTCCTGGAAGGTTTAAAACTATTTAGGGTAAAGGTTCCGTCACTTGTAACAGGATTTCTGGCTGTCCATGTGTAGCGATGGATCTTACTAACAGCTGAACCGATATGGTTCTCCTTCACAGTTTAGCTTAATTTTGGTTCACTGAAGGTCTTTAATAAAACTTAACTCGGCCCCCCAAGGAATGTTGCTCCATTTTTATGCTGTTTATTGATACTGTCATTCTTGTTTTTAATCTTGATAATTGGTTGTTATATTGTTGCTACGTTACTTTTAACTATAATTGTCCGTGTTAACATTGTAATCTAGTATATAAGCAATAGATTTAAAACCCTAGATGAACAGAAAGGAATATTTAGCAGACTAAATTTGTTTAGTCACATATGGTTCATACTGATCATACAAAATTTTTGAACAATAAAATTATCAGAAAACTAACTTTATCTCAAGAAATTCAACTCTTTATGGATGAAATGAAGACCGGAGTGTTCCATCTGATTGGTCCAATTTACTATTTAAGGATCTAGATGTACCTTATTTATTGCATATGCAATATGCAATGGAAGGAGGGGACAGTGGGCTGATTGTTACACTAGACCCCAAAGTTTTATAATAACCTTTTTCTGTTTGTTGGCTTATCAACTATGAAGACTTCTAATCTATTTTGATTCGTTGGTTGGTTCGTTACGTTGAGTGTCCAAATGTTTCAACCACTACATAAGGTGAGAATTTGTGTATCATAATTGCGGATATACATAAATGTATCGGCCATTGTCTAATCCCTTGAGATCCGAGGCAATATGCACTTTCCATTCTAACCTTTTCATTTATTTGTTTTTATTACTTGAAATTAATTAAATTTGCTTGCAGAGGAGCATATTCATATACATGCCCTTGGTTTTATAAATTTTTAACATGCACAATCTGTTCTAAAGATCATTGCTTTCCTAATAATTCTTTAGTTTTTTTGATAGACTTGATGATATAATCATCCTATAAACTTTTTTAATATTGATTTTAAGCATTATCAGACACAGTGTTATAAGTAAAGCATCCCTATAATTAGGTCCTAAATTGTAAATATGTCTAAATCTAATTTTGTTACATATTTTTAATTAATTTTTGTTGACGTTTCTAGATAATGTTGAATAAGAAACGTGCAGTTACTATTTCGTAGAGTTCTTTTGTTCGCTTTTGTGGATGTTGTCCTCCTAGTTACTTACTTCCTTCTTAAATTTGTTCTAAACCTTTTTAGTTTTTGTTTACTTTTTTAAAAGGGCTGCGTTCAGTGCTCGACAGTCACTTGAAATAGCTTTTCATTTATTAAGCTTTATGTGTTATGGATAGGCGCTGTCTTGTTCTAATGCAGTGAGCCTTTCTTTATTTTGATTGTACCCATTGGAATAAGAA
Source organism: Acartia tonsa (assembly GCF_053477335.1). Lineage (NCBI taxonomy): Eukaryota > Metazoa > Arthropoda > Copepoda > Calanoida > Acartiidae > Acartia > Acartia tonsa. Next base: position 14,852,943 of record NC_137272.1, on the reverse strand, counting down.
GTGCTCGGCAATCAAACTTTCATTAAGATAGCCGCAAAAAATCCGCATTTAATTTTGAATCTCAATGTTCGTCAATTACAGATGTAAATTGCAAAAAAAAATATGTATATTACTTGTACATTATCAAAAATTTGTTATTTAAAGATAATGGCATATTAAAATTTAGGATTTTTATAGAGATACTTCACTCATGAACTTTTAACTAATCTTTTTTTGGTTTTGATTATAGAGTTCCTAGGTTTTCTACATTGTGTGTACATGAAAGTTTGAACTCAAAAAGACAATTCTAAATTGACAACATTTCGACATTTTATAGACAAATTATCTTAAATCCATTTTGCTGCATATTAATTAATGCATCTTTAAAGCTGTATTAGAGAATGCTTTGCTTCTATGAAGGCCGTACCAACAAAAGCGTAATAATTAAATAAATAGTTGTATGTTCTGTTTTTTCGATATGTCTAAAAATGTCGAAAAAACGCGCATTCTTCTCTCAAAAACCCATCTCAGAAATTATTTCTTCAACTATACAACTGAATTTCCTTTGAGCTTGTCTATTGAAATATGATAGTGCCTTCCTAAAACCTTTTCTGTGAGCACCTTGAAGCCATAATTCTGATGCAATAAAATTTTGACCCCCATAAGGAGGGCGTGGGGGGTAAGTCAAAAATGGAAATTTACTTAAAGCTGAATTAAAAGTATTTGAACATTTTTAAAGGTACCAGTGGTCTTGTAATGAGTAATGAAATGGTTTACATTAGTGTGTTTAAAAAATTTCTTTTTTGGACACCCTAATACCCAAGTTAACGATAAGAGCTAATTGTTACCTACGAACTGACATACGGAAATACCCTAATTATAGCAAAGCGTCGTTTTTAATGATAAGTTCATGTACTTTTAATCTTTTAGCGGCAATTGTGTAATATTCTAAAAATCGTTTAAATTACAGAAATCTACGAATTAAGTTATGTACCTTACCAGCAATACATATTTCAAGAATTTGGAGACGTAGTTTTCATCTAAAATACATTGATAATAATATATTCCTTTGGCATCTAAAAATTATTCAGGGGGATGACATGGTTGTAGATCAATTAAACTGACCTTAAACCTTCCTGTATTTGTATTGAAATTAAATTTACTTGCATTTCATGGTTTTAAGCCAAACTAATTCACAGAGAAAAGAGATTAATTAGAATGACTCTTTTTTTTGTCCTGACAATAAATCCATGGAAATTTATTTTTTTTTGTCAGGGGGGGAGGGTCGGAGTAAAAAATATGAAGGAAAGGGGAGTTAAAATATTTTTTTTACTTTCAACAAATACTTACTCTGTTAGTGCATCCGCCCAAAGTACTGTAAAGGAAGCGACATTTATAAAAATATGATTTTTAAAAACTTTATAACAATGAATATTGGTATTGTGAGAGGGGAATTTTTGTCATCAATTTAGGTTGCAAATCTAGCCCTCATATAATGGTCAATACGCAGGGTAAAGTCATAAGGGGGAGGGGGCTTAGGTATATTATGCGAGAATCTATCACAATGTCCATTTTTAAAAATCTAATGTATAATCTCTAAATGTTGCAATTTGTATACATAATTACATGTACACACAATTATACATTCAATTTCTATCTAATACCCTAATAAACTTTCAATTTCAATGCTAAATTGTAAATTGATTTCAAACAATACATTGAATTTCACATAATTTTGAATTTTTTTATTAATCTAAACATGTTATAATTGTTCTATCAATATCAATGATTCCTATAAAGTAAGGTACGATTTAGAAAGCGTAGCAACTCTATAATCGTTACCAAAAGGTCCTTTATCTTGTTGATTTTTGTGTGATATAATTATTCTTCTCATCTGATTTTTATAACACCGATTCCAATTACAAAAAGGTATAATGCTATAAGCATAGCGTCTCTATAATTGAGTCCTAAAAATGTAAGTATGCCCTTAAACAGTATCCTTTAGTTATGTAGTTTTGTTGCTTAAGTGCTTTGCTTTTATTGATGTTGTCATCCTTGATTTTATAAAATCCACTAGGAAATGGTTTAACTGCATGAAATAAATTCACAGTACACACTCTCTCTCACATACACAATAGCGAAAACTTTTATGAAGAAAGAAATACATATATATAGTATATATTGTATAAAGGTTCAGGTGCTCTATCATATCCACAATGGGTTTTGAATTCAAATAAAGAAACTATCATAACCTTATATAAAAGTAACAGGATGTCTATCTGTCTGTGTGTAGCGAATGATCTGGCTAACCGATAAACTTATATGATTCTACTTTACAGTAAAGCTTCTCATAGGTCCAGGCAAGGTTGATGACAATTTTTGGGAAGTATCACCCCTCAATAGAAATAGTCCAGAGAAAGAACCCCCCTCCTAAAAAAAAAACTTGACAAAAGTATCAAATAAACATATTTTAGGTGGGATATTAATTCATAAGGATGAAGCAAAAGTGAATTTTGAGCTGTAGTAATAATTAGCGGTTCTAGTGATGAAATTTTGCGTAAGTGATCGCACATCAAAGGTTCAACACTATGTAGGCTTACAGTTCGAGATGATTTTAACATTTCTCTCTCTCTCTCTCTCTCTCTCTCTCTCTCTTTACATCTCCTTATCTCATTCTCTCTCTCTCTAACTTTATACTTTTAACTTTCTCATTCTATCTGTCTTATTAAATTTAGATATTCCTTCAAATAGTATCACATATTTTAATATCTTTACAACACGTACCGTCACAGTGCGTTCGAAGGTGCTTTGACTTTTGTGTCAGAACCTAAATTGGGACATAGTGAATTTCATTACCCTAGGTTAGGTAAAATTATTTTACTTTTTAATAAAATCTAAAATGCAGCCGTTTTTGAGAAAATTAGATTTGAAAATTTCAAGTTCAATTTTGAACAAGTTTGCTTTTATAAAGTCTTTAATAAAACCTCTCTATATATGGTTTATTTAAAGCTGAATTTCCATGACCTTAGCAAAGCAACTGATAAAAATGGCCATGAATAAACTTACTCCAGGAGTGGTTTTATGAAGAACTTTATAAAAACAAACTTGTTCAAAATTTTAAATAAATAATCTTTGCTTTTCTTGTCATGATTATGCGGTAACTACTAGGAGATGAAATTTGAACTTGAAATTTTTAAATCTAATTTTCTCAAAAACGGCTGCATTTCAGATTTTATTGAAAAGTGAAATGAAGTTACCTAACCTAGGGTAATGAAATGCACTATGTCCCAATTTAGGTTCTGACACAAAAGTCAAAGCACCTTCGGACGCACTGTGGGTAGCCTCCCCAAAATAGATGTAAACCCTTCCGTACGTCCGTACGTCCGTCCGTAACGATTAGCTCTTTCGTGAATTTAGACATTTTATAATTGTCCTATCAACTTCAAACTTCAAAGCGTAGTAACTCTATATAATTGTTACTAGAAAGTCCATACGATCATTTTAAACATGTCAATTTTTAACTTTTTTGGCAACAAATATTTGAGTGAGATAACAAAGTACAATATTATAATCAAGTCCTACAAATATAATCATGTCATTAAACATCTTGTATTTAAGTAGTTTTTTCAACAAGTTTTTCTTACAATTTTGTTTCAACTTTTATGCATTTGCATTCTGATTATTTAGTTCTGTCACTCTACAAGTTTTAATATTGTACAACTATTTCATAGAATCGCTTTTATAGATGTTGTCATCCTTTTTTTTCTTATTTTCTATCTATCTATTTGACAATATCTCTTTGTTTCTGTAGTACAAACAAAGTTATATTTGAGTATGTTTAAGGTGGATGCCAATTATAACTTCCTAATTATATACAATATGTTTTCCAACTTAGAATTGTAGCCTACTCCTAAATCATTGCAAGAACAATGTTTAAAAACGTGAAGCATCTCTATAATAATTATTATCTAATTCTGACACTTAATAATGTTTATTTGTCCTACAGTCTCATCTTTAATTTTATGGATGTTGTCATCCTTGTATCAATGTATATAGAATAAACTTTATAATTATTTTCCAATTTAATCTATTTAATTATTTTAGTTGTAATCATTTTTTTGTTTTGTGATATACTATTTATATCTTGGAAATAGTTTTGTAGACCTCTGAAGGGAGGGGCCTCGAGTAAGTTTCAACTTTATTGAAACTTTTCATCACATAAAAGCTAAATTCAGCGACATGTACATATTTTTGAAAAAAAAAGTTTTAGACAGGACAAACAAATTATCAGAAATGTTATGATTTGAATAACCTCAACTTCACTCCAAAATAACTTAGATTTTTTATATCTTTATTAGATCAAAACACAAACACACATAAAAACCAAGTTATACAAAAAATTTTATGCAATATTTTTTACAATATCATACAAATTATATATGACTAACTATTATACTTACTGATAACTTAATTAACCTAATAGAAGTTTTTACTTATTTTTGAAACATAGGTGATCAATTTAATACAAGATTGTTTCTATAAATCCATAATGAATAACTTTATTTCAGTTTGTAACAAAAAGAAAAAACATTGTGATATCAAAATTTAGATTTCATTTAATTGTGATCAAATAAAAAAACTAAAAAATTTTAATTTCTTAAAAGTTGTTGTTTTCAAACTTACTTTGTAACACTTTTAACCGACAAAGGGCATTAGTTGACATATATAGTGATTCCTACAATCCAATAGATTAAGGAAAATGCAAGAAAAAGCAAAGGTAGAAGAAATTGACTCAGTTTCAGCAAATACTTGATCTTATTACTCTCCCTTTTCTGCTTTCCACTCTTGTGCAGGACATGCACAATTGTGTGCACAAAGATGATTATGAAAGGATAAACAAAGGTGACAATCATCCAGATATCCATCATCTTTATGTAAGTAGACTGGGGCATTGAGTTGAATACTGAAATGAAAATAGATGCCAGAGTCATCAGCACGGTAGCATTGATGGCTATGATGCCTTCAAACATCTCATATCCAATGAAGTAATTGGTCAACTGGTTGATAACGGTCAAGATAAATGTGGGTAGGAAAGTGTTGAGTACAAGAGGAGTGAAGTCCCTCTTAAGCTTGATGCTGACTTTGAGAATATTAGCATCACCAAGAATAACTTCAGAGCTTGTCATGTTAACAGAAAAAGTGGAGTATTCTTTGAGGGTGCTTTTTGTCTCCAGTATAGCCTAAAATTTAACAAGAAATAATAAATCCAATCTCCGATTCCTCTGTCAAAGCTGTGAATTTAATTTACATTACAAATAGAATAATTAAATCAAATATAAAAATGATAAATGAAAAACTTACTTTGATCATCTTAGACATTGGTTTTTCAGGATCAATAAGTAGCTGCATATTACAATTTTGTGTATCAAATGGGTAATCTTTCCAATTGTAATCACATAGAAATGTGTAGGTATATGTGTTTGTCTTTACAATTTTGACATTAACTCCATCATAAATAAAATCGTTGTAATGACCAGAATATTCAGAATTGAATATTGTGTCATTCACCAGATTTAACCTCACTACACTGTACTTCTCATCTGACCTAAACAGTAGTATTGTGTATTTAATACATGTACAATGTCAATAAAAATAAAATATTGGAGATTTCCTAATGAACTATGAATTAGGTAAATTACATAATCACTATACTTTACATTTGAAAATGTTTAGAAAATTCGGGAATAGTCCCTTTCGTAACATCGCCCCATAAGGGGCGATTCGTCATATTTTTAAAATGGCTTTTTATAGGTTATTTTAGGTTAGGTTAGGTTATATTGGATTAAGTGATTGCCCCACAGGGTTAGGTAATTAGCCCCGCAGGGGCTAGAAATAGGAGAAAAGCTACTGTGAAAAATTTTTCACTATTAAGTAAACCTGTGTGCAGTATGAGCCTGTTCCTTGGAGTTCCAAATTACAATATCAGGAATCCATATATTATTCCATTCAAGATATTTTACTGTGTTATCTCCTGTTTGTAGATTTTTGTACCTAATCAAAATCATTTAATGTCTCTCAGATATTAAATCTGTCATAGCACTGATATTAACAAGTAAATTTCTTAAAGATCTGAATTTTTGAGGTTCTTTGAATTACTAACATAAATTGATATGGTTTTTTTGTCATAGACTACCATGATTTAATGCTGCAATAAAATATTACCTCAAAAATAAAAAATATCAATGATCAAATGTTTACCTAAGTCTGTTATCTATCCATTCCATTTCAAGTCTAAATAACAAAGTAAATGTTGATTCATCTAGGTTCATATCAAGCAGCTTGAATATATTAATTAATATTTTTAATTCCATGTTGTTCTCATCTGAAGATACTGGGACCAAGTTGTTATAACCTAATAGAATAATAATCTTAATTTAAAAGAGTATTAACATTTTTGTATATATTTTTAAATAAAATGAATATGTTTAATAAACCTTCTGGTAATTCTATCATTTCACAGCCAAGCTCATCCTCTCCATGAAGACATTGAGATTTTTGATCACACCTATGAAATCTTGGTATGCAAATCCCATTATCACATCCAAACTCTTCAGCATAGCATGAATTTATGTTGATAAATTCTGTGGATCCTAAGAGAAGAGACATTTTGATTGTTTGATGTCTTTACCAAAATTTAATACCAATTTTTAACAAAAAATATATATTAGATTTTGAAGAAAAATTTTTTTTTTTAAAGCTGTTCTTGTATTATTATAAAAGATACCTTGTGAGTTATACCAATTATTCTTTCCAAGAGGCAATCCTGAGTTTTCTGTGTAGTAAATAAGTTGACCAGGTACAGTTTTAATACTCCACCATTTATTAGTTCCATTCCAATTAAAGCTGAGCACCTCCCCACTATAACATTTAAACCTGGAACTATCTGGATGCGTAAAATTTGGAACAAACACAAATTTTGGACTCTTGATTTTCATTAGTTCAATATTATTGGTTTGAAGGTTAAGGGTCAGTTGATCGGCAATGTCACAAGTTGCTTTAAATCTATTAAAGCAGCTGGTATCTTTCATTTGTGTAGAGTTCACTCCTGAATTATATGTTATATATAGTAAGAAAATGTAACCAACAGTGTGAATTATTGTTTTTGTCTGGTAAAAGCCTCTCTATCTATTTAACCTTCTAAATGTCAATCACATATATATTTGATTTGAATAAGTAGAATAACCTTTATTTAAAATCGAACATTCCTCAAGATCTCCCCCATTTGGCTGGCCCCATAACCACATAAGATTTGTAGCATTAAGAAGTGAGTGGTCTAAAATAGATTTGAACTCCCCTGTTAAATTATCTCTTTTATGTCCAGACCACACATAATTTGGTTTGTATTCTTGGGGCAGTGGTAAAGACTTAGATATTGAATCTTTATAAACATGAATAACAGATTTTAGTTGTTGACATGCAGTAATTGCTTCTTGAAAAGTATAAACAGATGGTATCATTACAGGTCCAATTGTGTTATGTAAACACAATTGCTTTTGGTTCATTTCCAGTTTCAGTAACTTTTCATAAGATGAGACAAATGGCCAGGCTGCTACGTTTCCTTCACTTCTATTTCCACACTTAGTCCACATAACATTTTCTTCATCTAGTAATAATAAATCTAATCATATGAAGTTAAGTACATCACACCCATCATTAGGATGTGAGTTAGAAAATTAAAAAATCTTTATTAATACACTCATGTTACAGGGACAGGTGACATATTTAGATCTGATTTTTTTGATTGTATAACCATAGTAAGCAATCTATTCAGACAAATTTCTTTTAAATTTGAAAGTCTTCAACCTGATAGGGTTTTATCCCATAGTTGAACATCAGAAATACGACCATTTTCTACAACAACAGGAAAAAAAGAAGCTTCCTTAAGACTAAAGCTTGTAACATTACTCAGAGCATAGTTACTAGTATCAAGGCATTTTTCTCCATTGCTAATCAATAATTTTTTGTAGGTAACAACAATTTATGGGTTGTGGAGGGGTTAGAGCATTGGATAAAATTTTTTTAATCAGGCTAGCAAAATTAATTTTTCAGATCAGCTTAGTATTGGTTCTAGATGTATCTGATCCTTTTAAATACCCATATTTAAAGGTTTGAGAAAATAAGTTATCTGTTGAGTGTAAATATAATAGGATTATAAAATGTCATTGTTTTAAAAGCTATTGAACTATATGCCGCAGTATACATAGGCCAACTGTTGGTTGAATTTTCAAATATATTGATTTTTCCTGTAAATTGTAACTTATTTTACCCTTTAGCCCTGGTCACTAAAGACATGGATAATTTTTTTTATTTGTTACATTTCCAAATGATAAATATTGTTCCTAAATTTGTAAACAAACTTAAACTCATACATTTAATGTTTAATATTTTATCTAGACTCTGTAATGAAAAGGAGAATAATACTTTGTACCAGCCATTTAAAAACTTAATGTTAGACAATGTGAAATATATTTTTTCTTGACAATGAATAGGAAATATTTTAATTAGTAATGAATACAAATTATAAATGTTTTTAAGTTTTTTATTTAATATATAAATTAGTCATTTCTAGAAGTTATGCTAAAAAATGCTAAATTAATTTGGCTCATGATAAAATCCTTGAAATCTTTTGCTACAAATTGTACAATAAAAACAACAGAACTTGATGTAAAATTATTATATCCTGGGATGTTTAGAATTTTTTTTGAAAACGATTAAATTTTCTGAAATTTTTACAGCTCACACAAATTAAAATATCAGAATCTGTTTCAAATATTCCTGTTACTACAAAAATACTATGCCACTGCACTGGTGGGGTTCCATATTCTTTTTCATAAAACTGGCCTAAATATAACCATTTTTCAAAGAATGTATAATAAACCTGTACATGACAGTTAATTTATGAAAAAAATTATTCACCTGACCAAACACTACCACCATGTATTTTTCAAAATCATATTCTAATATTTGGTTCATGTATATGAGTTGTTTTCCACCAAGATGTCCCAAACTTGTTTACAAAATTTTATTAAGCAAATTACAGCGTACTTTTAAAAAAGTTCTGATAAAAAAACACACTGTATAACAAATATGTATTATATAGTTATTGTTTTATATTTTTCTTCTTGGTATAGAATTTTAGGGTATAGCCCTTTCCACGACATCCCTCCATAAGGAGCGATTCTTCGTATTTTTCACAGTAGCTTTTCTCCTATTTCTAGCCCCTAACCTAAAATAACCTATAAAAAGCCATTTTAAAAATACGAAGAATCGCTCCTTATGGAGGGATGTCGTGGAAAGGACTATACCCGAATTTTATTTTAAAAATCATTCCTTAAAATGTTTTCTTCATGATATGCTTCAAGCATGAACCTAAAAAAATATAATTGTTGAAATTATTTCTTTTTGATTTTAAAGATTGAGCAGCTAGAAATTCTTAGACATCTCTTGAATACTTTACAAATTATATTATTGCTTGGAACTTGGTTTTAGTGATCATAATTAACAAATGAAGAACAGACTACAATTTTCTCATTTCAATTGTTTACCTAGACAAAATGTAAAACTTGAAATATTTTGAGAAAGGTAAAGTGGAATTCCCTCTGGTGGAGATGGATGAAATTCTGTTGTCCAGTAGATTATCTTTTTATCTGTATTATCTTCAATAGCTGCAAAATAGAAAAAAAATTTAATGTACTCATGTTCTACAACATTCAATAAGTGCAATATAAATATAATAAAATAATTATTAAATAGTTGTAATGTAAGTCAAAATTCATCAAAACATCAAAGTTGTACATTGTTTTATGGAAATTCTTATACAAGTGTTGACTATATTGTATAGGGGTCAAAAACCAACAAATAATAGAAGACTAGAGGCGGCATTCTAAAATTAGCTCACTATTGGCTAGATTGAATATTAATCGTTTTCTTCCATTGGCCTATCTCTGAATATTAATCTTTTTCTTCCATTGTCCTATCCCTGAATATTAATCTTTTTCTTCCATTGTCCAATCCCTGAATATCAACCCAACTACAAAAAAGTTACTACACATAAAGATTACTACAACTTTAGATTTTTTAAAGATTAAATGTCCCTCTCTCTCACTTCCCTTTCCTTTCGTCTTTTTTTCAATTTCATTATTTTTATTTAAAAACGTATTTAATTTTGTTTCTCTTTCTTTAAAATATTTTAGGTTCAAATTATCGTCCTGAAAAGGGGTAAAATGTTTAGTTAAATGTTAAATTTTAGTTTAATATCTGAACACATTACAGACGCGTTGCTAGTTTTCTTTGATTTACTATTTTATAAATCTAAATTTTCTGTTTTATGAATAGAAATTTAATACTTTTGTATAATTCAAATAGCAACATAAAATAGAAAAAGAATTTATTCTTCTTTGAGTAAAATAATGGGTCTTATTGTTCTGGTCAATGAGAGTTTATTATGGATTATTGGAGCACTATGAGTAATAAACACTCTACTATTGGAAGACTCAAGCTTATTTATAGACGTATATTTCTTATATAGAGCTGTCATGGATCTTGATGCAAAAAAGCAAGCCGTTTTATAAAAAATCTGTCGAAAATAATTCATAAGGTAAAAATTAGAAAAATAGTCACTCATATAGGTTTGGAATAAGGAGTATTGTATCGGCAAATACAAGGCTATTTTACAAGAAATTATAAAATTCCAGAACAATAACAAAGCACCTAAACCAATCACCAACAGAATTTCAAATTAAAAAGTAAATACCAATAAAAAAATATAGATGTTGCATGAATTTATCCTTACAAACGCCATAAAAAAAATAAGTTAATCTTGATTAATATAGCCTGTTTCGGCATGTAACCAAAAATCAAGATCTTTGTTCAAGTCTAATCTGCTGACAGATAATCACCCTAATACTGCTGTCCGACGGATATATAACGCAGAAGTTTACAAATGTTTTATTTGAAGATGAAAACTGTTTGACTTGAAAAATACGAACATAATAAGAAATTCATAAATGGTCGCATTCCGTGCAATCAGGACAGCCGTGTGGGAGATTATTCTTAGAACACATTTTCTTTCAAAAGCTATATGCAAAATTTTCATATACCTAACATTTAATTTTGAAATGTTTATCATTTTTTTGTTATTGAAGCTAGAGGCTTCAAATTTGCGGAATTGGCCTACTTGTGGCAGTCTTTCATCAGTTACAACGTTGTATTTCTTTAAGCCTTTATTAATTCAGATTTAATAATGAAGATGAATTTAAAATGCTTTAGAAACACTCAAATTAATTTAATTTTTAAAATTAAAATCAAAAACAAAAAAGTTATACCTGCTACAATTTTCAGAATAAATAGAAGAAAAGTGACAAAACATTTTAATTTATGTCCTTTTTCTTTCATAGTAATTTTGTTATTGACTGGCTTACCAAGTGCATATATTTAAAAACAAGAACTTTTTCTTCATGGGTAAAGTAAACAAAACATTTAATATTTATTATGTTATTTTTTGCATCATATTACAACAGTTTTCCGCGGTTATAAAATATACAATTATAAGATTAAAACCAGTTTTTTAGCCTGTGCCTTCGGCATCGAGGGGCTAAAAAACTGGTTTTAATCTTATATTTTTATATTCATAGAAAACTGGATATAATATGATGCTGGACTTAATTTTTTCGTATGGATGAGAACCGGCTCTAATCATGAAAACAAGAAAAAAGTTGTTTTGTTTTTAAAAAATTTATGATCAAGTTAGTTAAAAAAGTATAGAATAATATGTCGACCACATAGTCGTAAATCCTCTGATTTTCATGGTTCAGAGGTTGATGGTATATCTCCTTTCAACAAAGTTACTAATTTTTACAATGAATTAATGATGAACTGAAGAAGAACTTAAATTCACTAGCTGTAAAATAGATTTGCTGAATAATATAATTGTCTTGTTTTTTTTATAACACCTTTAGGATGGTATGCTATAAATATTATTAATGTTTTCAATATTATAAATGATGTTTATGAAAAGAATTGTAATTTAATATAATGATAGTTACCACCAATACGTATAATTTTGAATACATCATACTTTTTTGTAAACTAAAATTGTTTTTTTCTTCTTTTGAATAATAATTTACTTAACCCTTAAAAGTCGGGCCCCATTTCAGACCTTAATTGGGCGCCCCCTATTATCTCAGCTCCTATTAGATCTAGAGGGCTAAAAATAATTGTGCATGTCCTCTGTTTTATAAAGAATTACCGACTATAAGTCAGTCACCGTCATTTTTCGCTTCCTTTATTTAATAACCTAGTTTTTAGGTACATTTTTAATTAAGATTTTAAACGGCAATAATTTTCTTATTTTTGAACAATATTTTAAAAAAATTTAACTTTATGTAAAATTAATATTAGAAATTTCAAGACAAACATTTCGACGGTTGCAGCTGTACTTGGTAGTTTTATCATTTAAATGTAATACCCTGCAGGGGCGGGCCCTAACTCTGCAAAGCAACACAGAAACCAAAATTACCTACCTAACCTGATGGCCTAAAGTAAAAAAAAAATTATCATTTCTCCTATAATTTCAATTTATTTCAAAATAAGGGGGAGGGTTTTAGTGCTCGACTAGACAATTTAAGGGGAAACCATCTAATTCTGTCAAATCTAGCTTTAAAAGTACCTTATAAAAATGTTATTTATGTTTACAAAAAGATCCTCTGTTGCGATTGAAATTAATGAGAAAACTGTGCGTCATCTAGATTCTGAGATTTCTCATTTTTTAGATGCAAAGCATTTCTATAAATATTAGCTTCCCTCACTGACTGACTCACTCCTTCCAATAGGAAAGTTGTATGTTGTTTTTAGAGTATACATATGCTATGTGAGTACCCTTATAATATATGCCATATATCAGAGAATATGGCCGAAAATTTTATGTAAATCTCCCATTATAATACACAAATACACCTTCTGTAGATTACAATTAGTGGTTGAAACGTTTGGACAATTTACATAATTAACCAATAAGATTCAATAAAAAGTTCCCAAAGTTGTTGGGCCAACGAATAAGAAACCGATAATACAAAACTATGGGGAATAGTGTAATATACAGCCCAATTTCACCTCCCTCCCTGTATGTATATAGTATATAAGTGTATAGAGGGAGTGGACAATCAAGATTAAATCAACTAGCGGATACGCCCCTAGAGACCTCTAGTGGCACTTTAAATGTTTTTTTTATATTTAGATATGTCTATCTTGCGTTTGATGTTATTTTTGGTTGAATTCTCTTTGTTAAATCGAGAAACGTACAAAAAATGTAGATTTTTTTGTGATTTCCCAAAATAGTTATAAACCTTCCCGGGACCTATGAGAATCTACCCTGTTACGTAGAACCTGGTCGGTTTTGCACAACCACAATGACAAATTATCCCCTATAAAAATTAAAATGATGAAGTTAATCAAGAATTAATAAAAGTACCCAAAGTTTTTAAACTAACGAACGAAAGAACTTTGGGTACCAGTATAATTTACATCCCAATGTCTCTCCTCTCCCATGATTATGTAGTTGACAGTGTAATTATTACTTTTCAACTAAATATACCAAAAGTAATTCAACACATTTGGGGGCCAAATCAATTTTTGCAACAGTGTGGGTCATTATGAGCACCTCCTCTGTAAATTCAAATTAGTGGTTGAAACATTTAAATAATCAACTTAATAAACCAACCAATCAAAATTCTCTAAAGTCCCCAAAGATGTTAAGCAAACAAATAAGAAACGTTATTATAAAACTTTGGGGACCACAGAATAAACAGCCCAATGTTCACTCTCTCTCTAGCCCATAATATTGTGCTTGATCGCCACAGGAATCCTAGTTGAATTCCAAATCATGTTTCACCCCAAATCTACTCTGACAAACTAACGACAATTTAAGATTGTTGTATCATGGTCCTTTGATAACGGTGATCCAATTGCACAAATTGGGAATTTTGACACATTACTTATATTTTTTTTTACTTTTCGATATTGTACAGTGACTTTTTATAAAAATTAAGGTTTCTCAGCTAGTAGCTGAAATTATAAAAACAAACTGACGTCTATAATACAAAGTAAAACGATGTCTGGCTGTCTGTTTGTAACGAAGGATATCGCTAACTGCTGAACCGGTCAGGTTCTCTATAACAGGGTAGCTTCTCATAGGTCCCGGGAAGGTTTATAACTATTTTCTTGGGGAGTGGGACACCCCCAACCCCCCCCCCCTAAAAAAAAATATTTTCTTTTTAAAACTAAAATTAAAATAGTGGTGTCGACTTTTAAATCTAAAATACGAAAAATTAGGTTGAGTAAACCTCTTGGTGCCGAGCCTCTAGAGACTAGGGGCAAAGCCGCTAGTGTTGAATAAGATGAAAAATTAAAACTGGAGTAATTGAAAAGATAAAAATTAAAATTCATATAATAGTCACGCAACCTATTAATGGAAATGTAATCCTTAAATTTAAACAGAATGTTCGTTTGTTTATACCGTAGGATCTCGCTAACCGCTGGACCTATATGGTTCTTCACTTAAAGTGAAACTTATCATAGGTCTACGAAATGTTTATTTTTTGGGGGGATGGTACCTCCACCCTCGCAAAAGAAATTGATCCTGGAAAAAAATTTGCCTTCCAATTTTTTTTACTCGTTCTTTTTATAAAGTAGACACTATCCTTTTATAAAAGTAACAGGATGATTTCTGACTGTCGCTAACAACTAAACCGATGTGGTTCTCATTTGCAATGTTTCTTCTCATAGGTCTCATAGCTACTTTGGGGAAGAGTACCCAAGAGAAACCGCTCTAAGAAAACATACTCCCCTCCCCATAAAAAATAAGATTTTAAGTTTTTATTTTTTAAATAAAATTTTAACATAAAGTGGCCCTAGAGGACTCTAGGGGCGCAGCATCTAGTAAATAATAATGAAATGATAATTATATAATTAAAATAATAATGAAAATTTCATAATCTCAAGATGCTTAATTTTAATTAGGAGGTATTATTAGTTATTATATAATAAATTTTTATTAATTTTGCATCACAATCTTTGTTGAAGTCAAACTTACAATAAATACATGATTACAGGGATCCAAAGAGATGAGACTTTGGCCAATAAATTAATGTGCTTACCCAATGATGATACACATAATTACCCCTTTTGTAGATTACAAATAGAGGTTGAAATATGTGGACACTCAACTTCATGAACCAACCAATCAAATTCTTTAAAAGTCCCTAAAGACTTTTTTTTTCACCAGTACGCCAGGAAGACTATGGTCCGTCTGGTATCAGCCTCCATATGAACTTTCTCCATTCATCTCTCTCTCTCTCTCTCTAGCTAGACTTAAGACCTCTTCAAAGTTAGCAATTTTTCTGCTAGTGATCTATTTAATCTGACAAACAGACATCCTGTTACTTTAGTATAAGGATAGAGATAGAAAGGCTTAAAAAATGATTTAATTTTCTTTGTCCTTTCCCATCCTAAAAATTTAATGAATATAAAGGAACCGACAGACATACAAGTTAAATATAAATAGCTTCGCTTCTAAGTAAAATAATGTTTATCTGATACATAATATATTCCATTGAAAAATTGGTTATTTTATAGACAAATTTTTATTAATAAAATAATTACAATAAGTTATCAACAATTAATAATATTTTATCACAACAATTAATAATATTATTTTAAGAGATGGACAAAATAATCTACAACCATTTCTTCTCCCAAAACTTTAAAACAACCAAGTGTATAATTTTTAAAAATAAGTATTTTAAAGATTTATCGTCTATTTTTCTGTTTTAATGGTAATTTACGGCGTTAGGACAAAGGACCTAAAGACATAAGATCTTATGGACAAAAGGCCGAACATTTTTTTTAATATGCCTAACCACTGCGGGAGGCCTTAAACCTCCGAATCTACCCTATAGCCAATAGAACCTAACCTAAAGTAAAACACTAACAAAATACATGTTAAATCTTATATGTTGAAGTCTTTTGTCTCAGCTCCGGTAAAAGCCAGGGAGGAAGGGAGGGGACAATGGGCAATTAATTCCATTTAAGAGTTTTCCCTGAATTGCCATGAAAACCAGATTTATCCTGAAAATATCCAGAAATTTGTAAAGTGTTTATGGTTATTAAAAATAGGAAACTCAAAATGATTAGAGGGTTCTAAGAAAAAAAACATCTACTTATAAATTAGGTTACCAGTATATCACAATGGAGTAAACATTCTGTAATTGTTCACTAGAAAAATCGCTCTTTTCAACGTCTGTATCCCTTTTCCTTATTATTATCTTCCACCAAAATTCAGGATAAAACGAAGGGTTCTAAGATTGTTTATTACACAAATATCACTGTACAGTTTCAAGACATGAAATGACATTTTCATGAGGAAAAAAATATTTGTTAGAACCAGCCGAAATATTTTTATACTATATAAATGTTTTGTCTGCTAGATAATGTGTTAATTATTTGTTTTTTATTTTTGTCTGCTGGATTCATAACAAATTACGCCGCAAGTCCCCAAAGTCCCCAAATTTAGTCTAAATACTTCACGAACACTTTAAGCTGGTCCCCAAGGTTTGAGACCCTAAAATATTGATTATTCGATCCATTGTCCCCTCCCTTCCTCCCTGGGTACAAGGGTATTAATTGAATTATATAAAATTTTAAATGGCAAAATACTTGAAACTAAATTATTTAAATAGCTTCTGAGTAAATGTTCAGTTCAATTAAATTTACATTTTTATCATTTTAAATGTGAAGTGAAAATCTATATTTCATATTTGTTGACAAATAAACATTTATTATATATTTTCATCATTCATAATTGAATTAAGTTCATAAGTAGCGCATTTTTTGAAGTATACTGTATAATAATATTAAAGTAAAAGAATAGATGGTGCACGCACTCTATGGGGTGGGGACCCTGTGCCGATTTTCAATCTGTTAATAATATAGGAAATTCACTCAAAAAATTGCTTGTAGACGAAAAGGGTCCCCACAACTTGGGTCAGGTAGTTTAAATTAATTATAATAATACTAGTGTGAAAAAAAAATCAATGAATATGTTATTTTTATTGGGTGGCTTTTATGATATGGGCAATTTATAAGGTAAAATTTTCGAAATCTGGCAATAAACAAGTACCTAAGTTACTTTCTATTAACACAATCGGCCAGACATAAAGACATTCCAAAAATTATAGAATAACTGCTATGCTAACAAAATTTAATAATGATTCAATAAAATATGTTTTCTTTTTGAATTATTCATCTGCCGTCTTGTCATAAGTTTGTCATTGCTGGGGGCCTAAATAAACATAACAATTACTTCAGTAGTTGTAATATTCATGGGAACTTAAGGGACATGAAAATGGGCGATAAAATGATTGACATAATAATCTAAATATTGGGTGAAAAGTTTAGACATTGCTATTTTTTGCCAAAAATCAAGATTTAATAAAAGTACTCAAAGCTTTTAAGCCTGCGAATGAAGACACATTTATATAAAACTTTGGGTACTAAATCATAAAATATCCGTTAAATAATAGATAATTCTTATAGCGACAATTTTTGAACTATGCAATATGGTACCAAAATAAAATTAACCATTCCATTATCAGTTTAAACCTTTGCTCAAAAATAAAAAATACAAAATTACCCTTCTGTAGTTGAAACGTTTAAACATTTAACTTGAGTAAACCAACCAATCAAACATCAATAAAAAAAACAGCCCAGTGTCCCCTCCCTCCCTGTTTAAATATACCTTGCAGTGTGTGTTTGCATGTAAGTGAATTACCTAGCATAAGCCTTCGGGATGAAACCATATTTCCGGGTTTTAGGAGCATAGGCCCACAGCCAGCCGTCCACAGTCTGGTTCTGCAGGTCGGCGTAGATCCAGTCCCCGCGGCGGACGGACAGGTCGTCCGGTGCTTGTGCCTGTGGAAATAAACAATAATGTAAAATTCAGGACATTAGTAGAGCAGCAAAAACAGTAACTTAGCTTTATAAAGTTATAACGTCATATGAATGAGGGATTATCCATCTCTTTTTTGGGGGGTTTTCTTTCCCACTTCTCCTCTCATCCTTTATTTTTATAACGTCACATGGCTGATTTTTTTTAGATTCTTTGTAAAGCTTCAACAGTAACAGTAAATTAAAAAAAGTAATTTATGTTTATTTTTAGTAAATTGAAAGCGAAATTCTCTACTTTTATCCCTTTTATAATCCAACTTTCTTTTATACTCTTAAAGTTTTAAAAATATACCATTAAGACTACAAAATGTAAAAAAGTTCGAATCCTTTACCTTGTAGTCATAAAGCATAACAAGCTCAGTGCCGCCGTATCTAGTCTCCCCTCCGCTCTGACTACCCCCACCTCCCAGCTGAGATGACCGTCCGCTACCTCCTCCACCTCCCCCGCCGCCCCCTTGTGAGGAAGGAGGTGGGGGAAGGCCATTAGCAGTGCCAGGTGATAAGCTGTTGGGGCCAGAGTTTGCTGTCGACCCAGTTGTTACACTCCCAGAAGACCTATAATAAGTTGTAAAAATCTGATTGTTTCTTATGACTGGACATTAATATATATAATTAGGATAAAAATAAGGGGGAAAAAACCTTACTACTTAATATAAACACTATACAATGGTTTATTATACTTATAGCTAAAAATCACAAAAAGTTTGATAAGACAGACTGTTTCGAGACTGTTGTGCTAGAGGTGTTTGGGACAGTATATTCAAAAAAAAGGTCTTTGGGACAATTTATGAAAAAGATGGGATTTTTTTTAGTTAAACTAAAACATTTTTTGTGTATAACTTCATAAATAAGATTTTTTTTAGCTTTATTTTTTTTTTTTCATTTTAGTATAGAAATATGTTCGAACCTGATTCCACTGACGGTTGAAGTGAGACTGTTCATCTGCTGCTGATCTCCCAGTGACGTCATGACGACAGAATGTGCAGACGACATTTGGTGCGAGGATACCGACATTTGATGCGAGGAAGCCGACATATTGTGCAGGGAGGACGACTTTTGATTGTTTCCAAAGCCACCAGTTGTTGAGCTTATAATATCAGGACTTGTGGACGCATGGTTGCCGTTTAAAATGCCCGAAAGGCCATGTTGGCCTGGCAGGCTCTGGTGGCCAGAGCTGGGCAGGCCATGTTGCTGGTTGGTGGCTCCTGGCAGGCTGGTCTGCAATGATCCAGGTAGGCTGACGTGACCAGATATTGAGCTGAGTGGCGCGGACAGGCTGCTCATATTGCTCATGGGACCACTGGAAATCTAAAAATATTAAAAGTAAATTTTAAAAAAAGAATTCAAATTTATTTATCCTGTTATGCAAAATAGCAAGGTTTTAGTGTCTGAAGCTAAATATCTCAGAAAATGCTGGTTTAAATTAGATAACTCTCCAGGGAATCTTTATACATGTCTAGGGATGGTTTTTGGCTATTTTCAAACCATCCAATCCATTTTTTTAGGTGGCTAGTGGCCAAGCATCTAGTTGTACTTAATCGAGAAAAAACAATAAAAAACTTTTTTGCGAAGAAGGGAGGTTCTGTAGTCTGTAGTACGAGGGGTTGAATCACATATTTACATATCCTATCGGTTAAATTTTTGAAGCATGAAATATAGAGTAGCTGCGCTACTACTAAGGTGTCACATACCTGTTGAGGACTAATGCTAAGCTGGCTAAATTGTTGTGCTACAGGTGAAGCCAAGGTTGGCGTTGCCAGGAAAGTGGCTCTTCCTCCTACGTGTCCGTTACCTGATTTTTTAGGGGGTCAAATTTATCCCTTTATTTACAGAGCCCCTTGATGCTAGGGGCGCAGCCACTAGTAATCTGGATGATAACTGCAATAATTGATAATAATATTTTTAAGAAATTGTTGATACGAATTGCTAGATCCGAAGCGTTATACTAAAAAAATGACCAATGATAGGCCGGTCTACATTTTACCATTGGTCAATTTCAATGTATACCCAGCCTATCATCGGTCATTTGTATTGTATGACCATTTTTATTAGGCACTTTAAGCTGCTTCGATTATGTCTATTTTTTTTAAACTTGAACCCTTCCTGTATCATTATGACCACCGCCAGAGCTAGAGCTTATTGGAACTCCAGATTGATGTTGATTATGGTTATTATGCTGCTGGTGTGACTGTTGACTAAGATGTTGCAGATGGTTGTTGTTGTGGTTGCCTCCAGTTGTTGCTATGGTTCCTAGTCACAGGTAACATTAACGACCACCAGGTTGACCTTTCCAAATCATATCCCTTTCTTGTGCTTTCCCTTGATGTAGACATCAAGCACGGATCCCCTCACCCTCATATTTTTCGAATTGATTGAAAATCTGGGATAGTAGTTTAAGTTTTTCCCTTATGCTTGATACCTGTGGGAGTCCTCATTCTACGGGGAAATCCAATATAACCATACATGCAATATTAGATAGCTAAGGAATAAGAAAATCCAAGATTTAGGTGTTTTTTATTAGTTTTTTTCTTCATGCCTATTCTTTGAACCCTAGCCAATATAACTTAACCTAACCTGACCTAAAGTAAAACATAAACAAACAAAAAATAACCCCCACCTGTATTTCAAAATAAAGGATAGTTGTAGCTTGACTAGATAAAATGTCATTGTGGTGATTTGAGACATATTCTGAAGTGATGGCCAATAAGTTGATCTACATCCCAAATGACAATAAACAAAATCAACCCTTCTGTAAATTACAGTTGAGGGTTAAAACGTTTGGACACTCATCTTAATGAACCCACCAAACAAACATCGATTAAAGTCCCCAAAGATATTAAGCTAACTAAGTAAACCTTAGTTTAAACTATGTAAGAAAGAATACAATTTCCCCTCCCTTCCTGGTTTGCCCAGCTTGTTTACACGTAAAAACCTGGAGGTTATAATAATGTTGTGTGCCTAATGAGGTTGGGACAGGTGGCAAGGGTTGGCTGGTCTGGAATAATCCTCCTGACATCGTTTCTAAAAAAAAAATATTTATTAGTTTTTATTACAGCTACTCTTTAATAGTGTGTTAGCAGGTGAAAATTTAGGGAACAAAATTTTGTAAAAGTTTACTTAATTTACAAATCAAGATCTTTATGTATAAGCATTAAACTATATGGACAATTATCCTTGTATCGACTCTTAGTTGGGTTATTGAAAATCAACCAATGGTGTCGGTTATCAGTTATTAGCACAGCCAAGTTCCAGAAAACAAGTTGCTAGCAAACAAAAAGGGTCATTCAAAAAGTGAGTGGGGTAGTTATCTATACATTATACATAAATACCATAGATCTGTTATATTGACGAAGAGCCCATACTCACCAAAACTATTCTTCTACCTGTGGTTGTAGCTCAACCCCTTGCATTATAAATCTATAATCAACCTAATTTAGAGCTTACGTTGTTTTTGTAATGCATCCAGAGGATAAATAAATCCAGCCGGGACAAATCCCTCCTCCCCATCAGATTTCTGTACCCAAAACCATTCAGGATCATCCTAGAAAAATAATAGTATAATATAATATTTTTTCAGAAAATGTTAATCTTCACGTAAATTTTATATTAACAGTCTCAAAACATAAATTTTAGCAGCGACAGCAGTACTTGATATCTGCCAGCCGCCACGGCTGGCGGTCAGCGGGTAAATGGCGACAGATTTTTATGAAAATTTGATATGTCGTGGAAGAAATTTATTACAATATTCATTTATTCGGCCGGATATCCGGCATTAAGAATTGACCGGATATCCTGTATCTTGCCAAATATGTGTCCGGCCCAACCCTACTATGAAAATCTAAGGAATAATAAGGATTTTGTGTGTTTATGGTATATCAACAGTATAATCTGTTGCAATAGGCAAAAAGTTAGAAAAAATCTCATTTTTTTTGTGTATTTTCTGTAAAGTTGGGGTTTAGTCAAATGCTCTTATTGAGTCAAGCTGTTTAATTATATTTATACATTTGGTCATACTTAATGAGTGCATTAGATTAAACCCCAACACCAAACAGAAATACGCGAAAAAAAATTACCCTCTTTGTGATTTTACCTTTAAACTAGATGGTTAAAAAAAAAACTTTCACTCAAGGCACTTTAGTAAAAAAATTGTTCATTTAACTTTAAATGATTTGACAGATGGATATTATTATTATTTACATTACATTTACAATGTTTCTCTTAAGTCTGTGAATTGCAAACTTTTTAGCCCCTGGGTGGCTTAATATCCAGAGAAAAGGGCTATTGAAAACCATAATTCTGAAATTTGCCATGGCTATTCTGTTCACTACCATGTTCCCATCAAGTTTGGTATTGATATATTTTAGTAGAATGTTCAGACCAAGCAGTATTGCCATCATCAGGACAAAACCATATGAAACTGGTGTCTTAAACTTTAATTTTGTTGGAATTATATTTACTTTGATTTTGCTGAATAAAGTGTTAGATTTTGACAAGTTTATAACATTAGACTGCTTCTTGGTTTGTTCAATTTCTTTGGTAGGATTATCTTTTTTGTCAGGATTTAATTCTTTATTATCAACATTTTCAGTAATCTCAGAAGCCCCATCTTCATGAGTAAAAGATGTATTTTCAATAGTTTCATCATCCATCTTTACAGTAGCTTTACTAGTAAGATTTCCCTCCTTAATATCAATATCAAGGGCACCAACTTTATGAGTAAAAGGTGTATTATCAATATTTTCAACATCCATCTTTTTAGCAGCTTTACGGGTATCATTTTCCTGCTTATTATCAACACCAGATGAACATTCATTACAGTTAAATGGATTTGTTTGCTGATCTCTTTTGAATTCAAATTGATCTTCTTTTTCTTCCTCATAATTGTCTTCTTTTGAGGCATGAGCTACACTTTCTAAATGAAAATCATGTTCATCACAATGTTCAATGTTTTCATCAGCTTCCTCTGTATCTCTTTCAATTTTTGTCACTGCAACCACTGGATTTCCAGGACTTACTTTAGATTTCTTATATAATGATGAAATCATACCACATAGAAAAGTATTAAACAATTCTAGTATCAATAACAGAACAGCAAGACCAATAGCTAGAGGAAAAGATTGTTGAGACTTCATGGAAATATGACTCTTAGTTTTTTCTGATATAGGTACTGAATAGTCAATTAACTCAACCATAAAACTCATATTGCAGGATTGGTTAAGCATTCCTACACAAGAAAATATGATCACAGGGATTAAAGCACAAACAAGTTTGACTTTAAATACATTCATGCCCAGAAAGACAACAGGAGCCATCTTCAAAACACATCTGCACACCATTATCTCAAGAATGATTATCAGCCATGGAATTCCCAGATTAAATGTTTGCCTCAGATAACAAACCAGTTCTAAGTTATCATCAACAAAAGAAGCCAGTTCAGTTATGAAGCAATGTATCAAAGTTTCAAAGAGAAATCTGTATATCAGCACTAATCCATGTGCAATAATAAGTAATTGCGTAAGAAAAATTAAGATACTTTGTTTGCTTACTGGTATTGTGTAAAAGTACATGAATAGGTAGTAAAGGCTGAACAAGCCAACGAAGAAGAATATACTAAGGACAACCATGCTGATATAGCTATTACTGACTGGCAGTAAGAATGTCAAGATCACTGAAATCACTGAAAGTAATTTTATACCCATTTTAAGTTTTAAAAATTAACTAATTTTACATAACAAATGTATATAATACACAATCAAATTCCATTCTTAAAAAATATTAAATTTGTAGTTCTTGAAAAGCTTTTAATTTATTGTACTGATTTTAAATATCCTTAAAGCTAAGTGTATGCATTTATAATTGTGTTGCTCTTTCTAGAGGATTATCACAACTAATGACACAAAAAAAGAATAAACTAAAACTATTTAATATTCTTTTTAATGCTCTTACAGTAGATTAAAAACTTTCAACCTATAAATATTAAACATGATATTGAGTACTAGTTTAAAAATTTAATATTCTTTTCTCATGATCATTACTTTTTGGGGAAATTTTTTTTATAAAAAAATATTTAGCACTGAATATTATTAAAGGCTAGTTTTATAAGAGATCAATATGAATATGCTGAAGCAGGGATTTACATTTTAATAAATAAATGCTTTTAGGGGTACCAACCTTTTTATTGCACAACATTTTAATGCGCTTGTTCTAGGAACAATATATTTTACCTACTCTTTCTATTGTTTTATTCTATACCTATATGAGCGACAACTTTTTCAATTTTTTACCTTATGAAATATTTTTGACTGATTTTTTATAAACGGCTTGAATTATTGCATCAAGATCCATGACAGATCTATATAGGAAATAAACGTCTATAAATGAGCTCGAATCTTCCAATGGTAGAGTGTTTAATACTCATAGTGCTTTGATAATCCTGATTAAACTCTCATTGACCAAAGCAATAAGACCTTCATTCTATTTGTTTAAAGACTGAATTAAGTTTTTCACTTCATGTTGATATTTATGAATTACATTTAAGTATTTAATCTTTATTTAATAAAGAAAAAAATATGTGATCATAATATAGTAAATTTAAGAAAACTCTGTTTTAAAAGAATTCGATTGTGGCGACACTTCTTTTGTGTGTTCAAATATTAAAACTAAAATTTTAATCATATTAACCCTTTGGTGATGGTAATGTAAAAACAAATATAATTGGAAAAAAAATCTTTTTAAAATCATTTAAATTATTGAATATTTTACATCTTTATTTTAGATAGTAATGGCGGGGGAGAAAAATTGATTTATTGAAAAATATATAAATAGATATGTACTTATAGAAAACTAGCCAATAGCGAGATAGTTACATCGAGCCAACTCTAGTTTAACATATTAGCAAATGAACCATTTCAATGTTGTACATATGATTAAACAATAAACATTATGTAGAGTTAGACTATAATTAAATTAATTTAATTAAGATTATAGACAGCTAGTTGGAACCAACCAATCAAGTACCCAAAGTTTAAAACCAGTGAATGTGTCTCATATTTATCCCTTTCTCTGAATTTTTTCTGTAGAAATTAAATTTATTTTATCAAAAAGACTAAGATTGACATATCATTTGAAAGTAGGAGTTTTTAGGAATTATATTATTAAAATAAATATAAAAATCAATAGAATTATAAAACCAATTTTTATTGCTCTCCAAATTAATGTTGAAAAAAGGTCCAATTAATAAAATGTCAATCATATTATAAAAAAAATACGATTTTTCAGCGTTGTGAAAATCTAAGGCTTAAAAAGAACAGTTTTATTTCTAAGAAAGTTTTCGTCCAAAGTATTTGAGCAAACCAATAAGAAAACATGGCTATACAACTTTGGATATCAGTGCAATTCACAGTCCAATGTCCTCTCCCTCTCTGACATTTGTTAGTGTAAAAGTTTGGTCCTTATCAGAATAAAGTTTGTGAGATGTAGGACACAGGGAGGGATGGGACAATGGACTGTTGTTTACACTAGTCCCCAAAGTTTTATAATATGTGTTACCTAATCAACTTTGGGGGACTTTAAATTGGTTGCTTAATAAAGTTGAGTGTCCAAACGTTTCATCCACAAATTGTAATCTATAGAGGGGTAAATTTTTGTATCATCATAGGAGATGTACATCAATTTATCGGCTATTGTCTTATCCCTTTAGATCCTGTGTAGAACAAGTCTATCACAAGTGTAAGAATAACTTGTCACGAACTTGGAATAGCTTTTAGAACAAATATATATGAATGTATATAGTCTAAATAGAATATACTTAATCTAGAAAAAAAAATTTACCGCCAATTAACCCCCTGATAAGTTACCCAATGTTTTATAAATAAGTTTTTTTATTGGTTGGCTTAAAACTTTGCGTAAATTACCTTATTAAGAACAGAAACACACTGTCCCCTCTCCACAGATAGGTCATTCTCATCTTGGGCTGAATACTTGTACAGAACTATGTACTTCCCATACGAATCCTAAGTTAGAATGTAATCATAATTAAATAATGATGAGCTATCGTTCCATCCTTAATATAAAAAAGCAAGAAATGTTCAATTCTTTGCTAAAAAGTAATTTTAAACCATACATTTAAGCATTTATACTTTTTCATTATTTTAATCAAATTTTGTGTTAAAAGATGAGCTAACGTTCCATATTTGGTACAATTATTAGAACATAGCTGTGTCATCGTGAGGAAAATCCTTTAAAATTTCGTAGTCTAGGCTAGAAGCAAGGTTTCTCTGTAAGCAACCCTGTGCACGTCAATGTATTTCATACCTTATAGAAAGGGTGAACTTCGGGCTGTGAAGATGACTCAGAAAGAAGAGAGGAAGTGCGCGACTGGTTCTGAATTCCAGGGTGACCAACTTCTTTTCTCATGTCCTAAATCATAAAAAAGGAATATCAACTACTAAATATAACTGGTTGAAAATCCATTTATGAGGGAGTGCACGACTGATTTAGAAAAACAGGGTGGCCAACTTCTTTTCTCATGTCCTAAATCATAAACAAGGGTTACCAACTACTATGGGTGACTGATTTTGAAAAACAGGTTGGCCAACTTCTTTTATCATACCTTAATTCATATAACAAGGGTTACTAACTACAAAATGCAACTGGTTTCAAATATAAGGGTGACCAACTTCTTTTCTTATGTCCTAAATAATTAACAAGGTTTACCAGCTACAATATGCAACTGATTTTAAATTTTAGGGTGACCAACTTCTGTTCTCATTTCCTAAATCATAAAACAAGGGTTACTATCTACTATATTCGACTCGTTTCAAATTCCAGGTTAACCAAATTCTTTTTCATGTCCTAAATCGTAAAACAAGGGTTGCCAACTACTATTTGCAACTGGTTTTAAATTCCAGGGTGACCTCATGTCCTAGATCATTAACGAGGGTTACCAACTACAATATGCAACTGGTTTTGAATTCCAGGGTAACCAACTTCTTTTCTCTTGCGACCAATATCTTTTCACATATCCTCAATTAACCATTAGTAGCAAAGCACAAAAATTCATAAAGTGGATTGACAAACAGACAAAGTGTGTTATAGAGCAGATGCTCAGTTGTCATAACAAAGAAAAGAGAAAAAATATGCAAAAACTGAAATAAAATCACAAATCCTTTTAAAAAGTTTTACATCTTTTGAAGAATTACTGACATACAATCGGAGAAAACGATTAATCAACTAAGTTGCGAATATGACATATGAAATTTCAGCTGTCTATCTTCGATGGCAGCTTAGAAAATCACAATTCCCCCCTAACTAGTGGACAGACAAAGTGAGTTATAGAGTAGCGTCGCTACTAGAAATAAAATAGGTCATATTGTTTCTTATTGTTAAAAAAAAATATTAATAGGGATTCAATATTTTGATTGGGGTTCTCCTATCTTTTGGTGTATAGAACCTGGATGCTAGGGGACAAGCCACTGCAGTGTCTTTATAAAGTATAAATATCGACACTGCGTCAAAGTTTTTATCTGTCACATTAAATACAGCTCTTTCTTTCCAGAGAGAGGGAACAATGGGCTATTTATTACTCTAGTCCCCAAAGTTTTTAATAGCGTTCTCTTATTTGTTGGCTTAACAACTTTGGGGACTTTTATTGAATTTTAATAGGTTGGTTGATTTAGTTAAGTGTCCAAACGTTTCTGAAGAAGGGGTAATTCTGTGTGTAATTGGGGATGTACATCCATTTATCGGCCATTTCCTTATCCCTTTAGATCCCAGATAGAACTGGGCTTTGGAAGACAAAAAAATCTACAAAAAAAAACTTCAGAGTAGCTTTTCCTAAAATTCTAGATCTTAATCTATGCATCCTTTTTTCAATATGTCTTCTTATGCAAAATAGTTTCCTAAAACTAAGGGATAAATTGTTAAAATATCAAATTAATTCAAAACTCCTTTTTATATGAATAGTATCTATATAAAAATTCATATCACAGACTCTTGACATACCTTTGAGGGTTTACCTATGTAAAGATAGGCATGTCTGTTATCTTAGATTAAGCTGAAGTTTATTTAATAAAATTCCCCTCTCCAGGGACGTCCAAACATTTAATTTTATTGAGTGCTCCCCATTAAAAGTTTTTGGAGAGGGTAATAACCCTTAATCTAGGCATGAAATTGCAAAATGAATTACTTTATTAGTAAAAACCTTAAGAATATTTTTGAGAGGTTTTAGAGGTTTTGGGGTAGGGGCAAAATCTAAGATATTTTTCAAGTAAAAATAAGTGGGGGGGGGGCTGGTATTACCCCCCACAAACACACACCCACTTTGGAAGTCCCTACCTACTTTTAAAAAACCTCAATAAATCTTTATTAAGGTTTTATCCATATATTATATTTCTTTACGAGAAACTGAAAGAATGTTACTTATTTTGTTCCCTGTCTATCTATTCTGTTTTAAACTTTTCTATTTAAACTTAGTCTATAAATCACTAGTCACTGCTCTTTGGTTGCAGAGTTTGAACTCTGTTAATTGGGACAGATTAGGTTTACAAACTAGAGATTAGGGGATGTAAATCTTTGTAAATGAGTTTAAAATATTTTAGTAAAGCATTATTTTTATATCTGTATTTTTCAACTTTTTAAAAGTATTTATTTTAAGTGATATTCAAACTCAGCAACTCACAGAGGTTAAAAACAATCTTAAAATTAAATTTGATATTATAAGGTCTTATGAAAATATTTGTTTTTAATAACAAAAACTATTCTATGTCACAAATAGCAAAGTTCAAACTCGTATTTCATGCAGCATTGCAGTGAAAAAGACATCTTGTCAAGTTTCAAAAAGTGAGATGCAGGCAAAGAAAAAGGTATTTCATTAATAAAAAATTACGTCATACAATACAAATGACATTAACCAATGATAGGCCAGTATACATTGCAAATGACCAACGGTAAAATGTATACTGGCCAAACATTGATAATTTGTATAGTAGGACATTTAGGGCCGATTTTTCTTGGGAGGGTGATGGTACCCTCCCCGAAAAAAAAGTTTAAACCTTCCTCGGACATATGAGAAGCTACCCTATTAAGGAGAACCCGATCGGTTCAGCAGTTAGCGAGATTCTCCGGTAAAAACAGACAAACAAACATCCTTTTACTTTATTAAAAAGATAATGTAAATACGAAAATTTAAGATAAAATAAAAGAATTACAGATCACATTTAATGGGAATTAGAATGTTAAAAGTAGACTCCATGACTTACATTTTGGAACTATTTTTCATTTTGTTGATAACAGATTTTCAAGAATTTAAAGACTTGCGGATGTGTCCATAACATTAGAAAGCTCTTTAATTAAGGGGGGCTGGGTAATTATAGCCTAGAACCAACCTAAGACTTAAATCTAAAAAGAAGAGCCTAAAACCATCTATGACTTGACTAATGTAAAGCTTCCCTATAATATTAATGATTAACTCTTTGCTTTCGAAATCTTATGCTACAGACAAATGGAAAAGGAAAGGACTCTCAGGGGATAGAGTAACAACCACTCAACCCCCCCCCTCCAAAAAAAAAATGAATTTATTTGTGCTTTTGTAATGACCCCTCCATAAAAAAAAATATCTAAAAAATCTTTTTAAAGTTTCCTTTTTAATTAGAAAGCAATTACACACTAAATTTTAACAGGTTAACATTTCTACGAATAATTTCATTTAAAAATATCTATACAAATTTTTAATTAAATTAACCATTCAACTTTATACAAAAGAGTAGTGAACCTTAATTGCGGAATTTTTAACAAAGAAAAAGATTTGTTTTTCTGAAAACTTTATAATAAAAGGCTGACTGCTCGTTGTGTAGGAGAGACATTCTATTACTTTTAACCAGCAAAAAAACGAACGAAAAACGGCTAATATATGCAAAATTTCATATTATTTGTCAGACTGACTTTTAGGAACTCTTTCATTAGCAATACAAATTATTTGAAACCATAATAAAACGTTTTAATAGATCGAAAAAAAAGATTTTTAAGATTAAAACCAGTTTTGTTGGCACCGAGTGCCGATGGCTCAGACTAACAGAACTGGCAATAATCTTATGATTTGTAATTGAATATTCGTGGAAAATTGTCTATTATACGATGCTATACACGATTTTTCGGAATGGCTGAAAACCGGTACTAATCTAATGGATATTAAGCGATTCGAAGCCATACTGAAAAGACATTTAAAATAATTTCAAAATTATTAGAGCAGACTGACGTTGAAGACATGTAAAAAAAAATTACCATTGAATATAATTAGCAAAAAATACAGCCAAAAAAACTTAAATGAAATACCTGTAAACTATCAGAATCACTGAAATCCAATCCAGTATTAACTAAAATTAATATTATATTAGATACTAGCGGCTTCGCCCCTAGCCTCTAGGGGCTTTGCCCCAAGAGGTTTGATCAACTTAATTTTTCGTATTTTAGATTTAAAAAGAAAAAGTAAAAAAAAATTTTTTTTATTTTTTTTTTGGGGGGGGGTATTTTTATTTTTTGGGGGGTTGGGGGTGTCCCACCCCCCAAGAAAATAGCTTAAAACCATCACAGGACCAGTAGGTATATTCCCTGAAGAGTAGAGCCCAATCGGTTCAGTAGTTACTGAGATCTTAAGCTTCAGACGGACAGACATCGTTCTACTTTGTATTATAGATATTATTTGCAACGAATCTGTTTGATTTGCTCAGCAAAGTGGCATACAATGAGAGATAGAGATACGAGATGGGTTACACAGGAATAAGAAAATAGACGGTAATTTGTGAAACGAAACTAGCTTTAAATAAAAATATATTTGGAACACTGCTAATTGACCCTTCCATTCAAGATTCAATACAAATAAAGGGATAGTTCTACGAAGTGTATTTAAAGAGTTAAGGTACTTAGAGTAGTGAACTTTTATATGTCTTAGTATAATATATATTAGGCATTGGATAGATATGATTGTATGTTAAAGAATTTTTAACATTGACCAGACCAAACTTTTTTTATTTGACAATATCTAAAAAAGTTAAAGTGATTTGCCACACAAATTACATGAGAATGGTCTATTTTTTCCAAATATGTATAGCCAAAACACCAATATCAGAGAATCTTTTTCAACATATTTCACAAGAGTTATAAAAAAATTGAACAGGGGTTCCCCTTGGGACAAGTTACTTAAAAAACATAAAAAATAACGTCCGATTCATTATAGGACAGGTTTTCTATAGATTCTTTTTAAAAAAATTAAAAAAAACGTTATGTTTACTTACAATATACACATTATCTCACGCGGAAATACCAAATAACCATACAACATATATATATATATATATTCTCATGTAATTTATGTTGCAAATCACTAACTTTTTTAGATATTGTCAAATAAAAAATGTTCAGTCAGGTCAATGTTAAAATTCTTTATCACAATCATATCTATCCAATGCCTAATATATTCTACTAAGACATAAAAAGATCACTACTCTAAGTACTATGCTAAGTATTTTATTGGTCATTCTTTGTTGTTCTGTGTATTTTGTTGTATAAAAAGTTTGAAGTTCTATTAACTAGTAAATGCTATCTAAAGTTGTATTTATGACAAAAAAAATTTGCCATATATAACATGCAACGAAGTTGAAAATCATTTTTTAAGGAAAATCCCTGGTCAAATCTTTTAATTTTAATCAATAACTTTATATTATGCACTACTACGTTATTTAAAATAGAAAAAACTTACAGTTCACTATTTTTTTTTAAAATGCACTTCGTGAAACTATCCCTTTAATTGTTTTCATACAGTGCAGGAGAGAGCATATTTGTCCTTACCTGAGTTATGTTGACCTTGACCAGGTCCTTGACCCTGACCTCCTCCTTGGTCTTCAACACCTTAATCAAAAGGTAGAAGGTCAAAAGAAGTGTAGATTTCAATCAATTTTTTACAAGCATACAATAATTTTGACCAACTGATTAGTATTGTGGAATTAGTAACGTTTTTTTTCTCAATTTGTGACAATTCATTGTTAAGCATAATATCCTAAAGTAGGCATTATAAAATCGCATCCTACACAAGGGAATTATGCCCAAGGGTTCCCTATATTATGTTTACCTAAGGAGAACCCAGAGCTTAAGAATAGATGATTAAATAATAGTTATTTATCGCATCGTATTATAAACAGCCGAAGGCACGGGCTAAAAAAATGGTTTTAATTTTTTGATTATAAATTTTTATATTCATAGAAAACTGGATATAATACGATGCTAGAAATATTTTTTTTGATTGGATGAGAACCGGTTCTAATTCACCGGTTAATAATCGGTTTCGAAAAAATACGAGAAATTAGTTTACCTGGATCTCGATTCATTTTCTTTTTCACTTTCAATGCCAAATCCGCCAACTAAAAATATTAAATCCTTGTAATAAAGTAACTGGATGTTTATTTGTCTGTCTGTGTGTGTGTACAGAAGGATCTCGCTATTCACTGATCCGATGGGGTTCTCCTTTACAAGATAGCTTTTCAGAGGTCTGTGAAGGTTTACAACTATTTTAGGGAAGGGTACCACCAACCTCCCAAGAGAAATCGCCCCTGGAAAGAAATTACCCAATCAACAAAAAAAAAATTCTCAAACTAGAATGTTTAGTTAAGGGTCGACTCATTTCAATTTATCAGCCATTGTCTTATCACTTTAACCCTCCCAGTTAGCAACTTATATGACTTACCTGAGACCCAAACTGGGCTGTATAACAATGGGGTATAAACCCCTCCCTGTTGGCATCTGATATGACATACACCCAGCCATTGTCTTATCCCTTTAGATCCCTGAATATGATATACCTGAGACCCAAACTGGGCTGTATAACTATGAGGTATAAACCCCTCCCTGTTGGCATCTGATATGACATACACCCAGTCATTCTCTTGATATAGCACATGCACTATCTACAATTAAACAAGGATTAAAACGCCAAATAAACAAATATAGTCATATTTAACTTTGTATAAATAACAAAACTTTAGTTTAAAAATGTGTTTTGGTCTTCTGTAGTATAACCGACAGACCGACGAACAAATTAAATTATAAACTGAAACATCCTGTCTTTACAAAAAAAAAACAGTAGACTTTCATGAATAGCAGTCGAGAAAATCACGTTTTCTTAACACAATTTATTACAGACAGACGGAATTGTAAAGTAAAAATGCTTCTTAGAGCATCAGTAATGCAATGAAAATAGAAATTTTCGATGTTTTATAATGGATAGAAAATTACAAAACTTACGTAGTTTGTATAACACGCAGAATTCTAACATATCCGGATTTATTAATGTAATACACCAAACCATTGCAATGCTATTACATTTTTTTGCATTCTTTTAGATAAATTTTTACCTGACCCCGCTTGACTTCAAGTTCATCGTCGACACACGGACTAAAATCATGTAGCACCACCATCTTACTCTCTGGAGACAAACCAGCTTCCTAAATATTTGTAATTTTGTAGCACCACTATCTTACTATATATAGACATACCAGCTTCCTAAATATATATAATTTTGTAGCACCACTATCTTACTATAAATAGACATACCAGCTTCCTAAATATATATAATTTTGTAGCACCACTATCTTACTATATATAGACATACCAGCTTCCTAAATATACATAATTATGCATCACCACTATCTTACTATGTATAGACATACCAGCTTTCTAAATATATATAATTTTGTAGCACCACTATCTTACTATATATAGACATATCAGCTTCCTAAATATATATAATTTTGTAGCACCACCAAAATTGTAACGCATACCATTGGAATCGCAATAATCTCTAGTTTTTGAAAACATAAGAACTAATAATGTGCTCTGCAGAGTTTAGGAGCTACGTGTTAAAATGTCCCAATTGACTTAAACTTGAAATGCGAATAAATCATTAAAGATCTATATTAATTTTTCTATGCCGTTCTATCTTTTCTAGTTTTACCTTTTCTATGCCGACTCTAACTAAAGTTTCAATGGAAGCAGAACCAGTTATTCTTCCCATAGTTGGCCCTCGTATACTTTCTTCATCTTCTAAACAAAAAACAATAAATTAATTTAAATCTAGAGATAGAGGGGACAATGGGCTGTTTATTACACAAGTCCCCAATGTTTTATGAAAACATCCATCAAAATTCAAAAGTCCCCAAAGTTGTTGAGCCAACGAATATGAAATTGTTATCATAAGACTTAGGGGACAGTTGTAATAAACAGCCCAATGTTCGCTCTCTTCCTGATATTTTATATTAAGGAGTACATCTTAAAATATCATCTGACTTAAAATGTTAAATTTGACCTAATTCTAGAGTTACAAAAAAATCAGGGAAGGAAGAGGACAAAGAAATCAATCTACAACACTTTATTCAACACATTGATCATAAGCTTATCTCCTACAGTATTAAAAATCAGAGAGGAAACAATGGGCTGTTTATTACTAGTCCCCAAAGTTTTATAATATCGATTTCATATTCGTCGGCTTAACAACTTTGGGGAATTTAGTTAATTTAGATTGGTTAGTTCATAAAGTCGAGAGTTCAAACGTTTCAACTACAAATTTTAATCTACAGAAGGCGTATTTGTTTTGTATCATTAATTTATTGGCCATTGTCTTATTCTTTTAGATCCCTGGATTTCAAATATAAATATACATGGCAGAAGATTAATTTATCATCTATTATCCAATCCCTGCATTCCTAAAAAGAGTCTAGAGTAACAAATCTTATTAAGTTGACCATTTTGACAGAGAGAGGACAATGGACAATAAAACAATCTTCCCCAAAAATTTATAAATTAGTTTCTGCTTTTGGTAGTTTAATATCGTTGGAGGGAAAGATATGAAGAGAACAAAATATCTTCCAAATTTTTCTCCCCTTAATTTAATCAACTAAAGGGGTAATAATTTTTTTCATTATTAGAGAAATGTATATTTATTGTCCTATTTTCTATTCAGGGAGGCAGAGGACAATGGACTGTAAATTACACTGGTACCAAAAGTTTATACCTGTTACTTTAATAGAATTTTGATGGATTGGTTCAAATAAGTAGCGTCTAAACTTTACAACTAATAATTTTAATCCACAGAAAGGGGTAATTTTGTTTATCATAATTAGAGAAATATATACTTATTGTCCAATGTTCTATCCCAAGAGGAGGGGACAATGGACTGTAGATTACATTGGTACCAAGAATTTTTAGAAAGTTATTTTCAAAAACTTTTGGTACTTTAATAAAATTTTGATGGATTGGTTCAAATTAGTAGTGTCTAAACTTTTCAAGTAATAATTTTATTCCACACAAAGGGTAATTTTGTTTATCTTCACCCAATCCCTGTAATCTTGAAAATATTCTCGAGTTCCAAATCTTCTTTATGTTGACCATTTTTCAAGCTTTATAAGGTCAAGGATAAGTAAATATAATAACCAGGGATCTAAAGGGATAGGACAATGGCCGATAAATTGAATTACATCCCCAATTATAAAACAAAATTACCCCTTATGAAGATTAAAATATGTGGTTAAAATGTTTGAACAATCAACTTAATGAACCAAAGAGTCAAAATTCAATAAAAGTTACCAAAGTTGGTAAGCCAACAAATAAGAAAATGTTACTATAAAACTTTGGGGACTAGTATAATAAACAGCCCATTGTCCCCTATCTCTCTCTCTGAAATAAAACACTTAATATGATATTTTATCCTTACATAAAAGTGACAGGCTGTTTGTCTGTGTTTATAAAAGGATCTCGGTAACTTTCGTTACAGTGAAGCTTTCCAACTGTCCAGGGAAAGTTTTTAAATATTTTGTGGGGGGGGGGGGGTAACTAAATTGAAAGTGGAGGATCATCTCCCCCCCCCCCTAGCCCTTCCCTCAAGTGCTCCTAGAGGCCTCTAGGGGAAAAGCCGCTCTTACCTAATAAAAAGATAGTCCTAATTGACGGACAGACAAACCATAAATAAATAAAATGTTAGGCATGAATGGTAACAGTCATTTATTAATGTTATCTATATCAACCCTATTAACCCATACATCGTTTATGTTACAAGAGCACGGTTTACTATTTTGAGAATTAAAGACAAAAAATGGTAAGTTGTAAAAACATCCTATAACCTAATGCATAGTTAAATTTTTTAGTGATTTAAATCTCTAAATCTTTAAAAAAATATATTTGTAAAAAAATCTATGACAAAAAAGTACAATAAAGTCCAATTTAGTAAAGTATAACAGACAGAGAGAAAGGGGACAATGGGCTGTTTATTACACTAGTCCCCAATGTCCTTTTTTATCCCTTTTTAAATTTGTTGGATTAACAACTCCAGAGACTTTCGTGAATTTTGATTAATTCTTTCATCAAGTTGAGTGATAAAACGTTTCATCCACTTATTGTAATCTACAGTAGGGATAATTTTGTGAATCATCGTTGGGGATGTACTACAATTAATCGGCCATTGTCCTAGCACTTTAGATCCCTGATAACGAGATGGCAACAACAATTAAGTTTTTGTTGAGATACCATGTCTCTGTCCCTGCAATGTGCCATATTTCACATTTGGTGTCCTTTCACTGCCGCATATCAAAATATTTACAAGATGATCAAAATCGCAAAATTCACAAAAGAGAAAGGAGATTATTTTGTACTCTTCCTAATATAAATGTAACAGGATGTCTATATGTGTGTCTGTCTGTACCAAAGGTTAACTCTGACCATTGAACCGATATGGTTCTCCTTTACAATGTGGCTTCGCATAATTTCATGAAGATTTATAACCATTTTCGTGGAGGGTAAAAGTAACCTCCCTAGAAAATGCAAGCCCACCCAAAAAATTCCCTGATGAAATTAAAACATAAAATGGGTGGAAGGGGTTAACTCCCCCCTCCCCCACCTATAGATAGGCCCGAAGAGCAAACGATAATAATAACGATTCTGATTTATTGATGTTGTGATTTATCAGCGGAAGTGAATGAACGCCCTCACATCAAAAATATTTACATATAGGTGTTCACTCACATCTGCTAAAGTTAAAATAACAGTATTTTTTTGTGTTTTCCATAAAAAGAGGGGACAATGTATTTTTTATTACACTAGTCCCCAAAGGTTTATAATAACGTTTTCTTATTCGTTGGCTTAACAACTTTGTGGACTTTTAATAAATTTTAATTGGTTGATTCATTAAGTTTAGTGTTCAAATGTTTTAACCACTAATTTCATGTATCTTCATTTGGGATTTAGTGTAATTTATCGGCCATTGTCTTATCCCTTTAGATCCCTGGATTTTTGCAGAAGTGATTAAACACCCTATTTACATTTGAGGCATGTGAAGACGGTAGAGTGTTACATGCATGCCATTGGGTTTTACACAGCAAAAACACTAATTTACACAGGTATCTGAAGGGATAAGACAATGGAAGATAAATTAATGTACATCCCTTATGATAAAAACAAAATTACCCCATCTGTAGATTAAAATTGGTGATTGAAACGATTGAACACTCAACTTAATGGATCAACTAATCAAAATTCCCCAAAGTTGTTAAGCCAACAAATAAGAAAAAGATATATGAAAAAATGGGGACCATTATAATAAACAGCCCATTGTTTCCTACATATCTAAGGTTATAGAGCATAAAAATGAAAATGAAATTTTGAATCCATACCTACCTTCTTCAATTTAAATGGTTTTAGCTGATATAAACCCAAACCATATAGATACATATGTGTGTTATAAATGGTGTGCTTTCCAGGGAGGGTGGAGGCATTGGGCTGTTTATTACACTAGTCCCCAAAGTTTTATAGGTAATAAAGGTGTCTTATTCATTGGCTTAACAATTTTGGGGACTTTAGTGAATTTTGATTGGTTAGTTTATTAAGTTAAATGTTTAAACGTTCCAACAACTAATTTTACACTACAAAAGGGGTAATTAGGTGCATTATTATTGAGAATGTACATCAATTTATCTGCCATTCTCTTATACCTTTAGATCCCTGCAAAAAAGTATGGATTGAAAAACAGACAAAGTGAATTATAGAGCAGGTTTTCGGTTGTCATAAAATAAAAGAGTGCGATAAATCACTAAGCCTTTATGAAAATTAAGTCTTAATAAATTTATGTCTTTTGAAGGCTGACAGACGGAACAAATAATTTGCTCATTTGCACAAGTAAAAATTTAGCAGCTGAGAAATTCATATTTCCTCCATAGCATTTCGGACGGATTAACAGACAGAGTAAAAGAAGCCGTCTTAACTTTTTTTATAGCTAGCCGGTTCTTTTAGTAAGTAGTAGATGTAAATTTTTCAATAGAATTCAGATATGCAATCGGTTTTTTTGTAGACCTCTTATTTTTTAAGTAATTTAAGTTTTTTTTAAAATTAAGTCGAATTTTAAGGTATTAAAATGCAACAAAAAAAAGAAAGAAAATGGCCATTATGAACAAAAATAGTAAGATCTTTAATTTGACACCTTACTTTTTCAATTCTGTCAGGTAATTATTGAGGGGATGAAGAAAGTGTTGCCTGAACAAAAAAAATATAATAGGCCATTTTTTTATTTTTTATTTTTTTACTTTTTTTCAATTTTGCTTACAATGGATTCATAATATTTTTCTGATTCTAAAGGTATATATATATGAACCCATATTTTTTTTACCTGTGAAATGATAAAATTAAGTTCAAAGTTTTTATTCTCGTGGGTTTAAAAAAATTAATTTTTTCAATAATTACCTACCTGACAAAATTCAAAAAGTAAGGTGTAAAATTAAAGATCTTACTATTTTTGTACATAATGGCCATTTTCTTCCTTTTTTTTGTTGCGTTTTAGTACCTTAAAATCGACTTAATTTTTTTTTAAAACCTAAATTACTTTAAAAATAAGAGGTCTACAGGGATCTAAAGACTAAATATCGATATCGATAAATATCGATATACTTCCCCTATGATGATACACAAAATTACCCTTTCTGTAGATTAGAACAAGTGGTTGAAATCTACTCAGTAAAAGTCCCTAAAGTTGTGAAGCTAATGAATAAAAAAACGTTACTATAAAACTTTGGGGACTAGTGTAATATATAACCCATTGTCTCCTACCTTCCTGATTAGTTCAAATAGTTGGATGTGGTATGTAAGTATGTGCTGAAATGAATCCACACCACGAGATGTACATATGTGTTATGTATTTCTATGTTACCCATGTACATATGTCCTTACATGCATACATGCAGTGTTCATATATTGTAATTTAATATCGTATCATCCATCATATAAAGTAGTAAGGTATTTTGTAGGTAACAAAGGTGCTCGCTAACTGCTGAACTCATATGGTTCTTATTTACAGTGAAGCTTATTATAGGCCCAGGGAAGGTTTTTAAGGGTATCTCCACCCTCCCAATAAAAAATTACTCCCCCAAAATGCCTTTTTCTTTTTAAAACTTTAATTGTAAATGGGTCTTTTCCCACTCCCACCATAAGTGCCCCTAAAGGCTTCTAGAGGTGTATCCACTAGCACCAAATAATATACAAGGACGAATATCTGTTTTTACATTTTTAACTACGTTATCTTAATCGTTGGCTTTAAAAAATGTGGTTCATTTTTTGAATATTGTTTGGTTGTCTAAACTT
Source organism: Acartia tonsa (assembly GCF_053477335.1). Taxonomy (NCBI): domain Eukaryota; kingdom Metazoa; phylum Arthropoda; class Copepoda; order Calanoida; family Acartiidae; genus Acartia; species Acartia tonsa. The sequence continues at coordinate 14,813,241 of NC_137272.1, read as the reverse complement.
TTCAATCATTAATTTTAAGGGGTAATTTTGTGCATCATCAATGGGGATGTACAATAATTTATCGTCCATTATCTTAGCTTATCCCCTATGCTTTCAGGGATTTAAAACCAAGCTGTCCCCCCCCCCCCCACTCAAAGGAGACTCGACAGATTGTAATATTTAAAAGTCTTTAAAAATTACGTAGTTATTTGCATTAAAAGACGTAATTACCTAGCTGCTAGAAATCGCCTATGAGATTTCGGTATTATCCTCTTAGGAAATTTTTCTCAAAATTTGACAATTTTTATTCCCCCCCCCCCCCCCCCCCCGGCCTGCATAGCCGCGGGCGCTCGGCCCCTTAGCCATATAACCTAACCTAGCCTAACCTAACCCAGTCATTTAGTCGGGGAGGGGGGGGGTATATAAATTTTTTTAAAAATTGAAGGAAAAAATTCCAAAGAGGATAACGCCAAGATTTCAAAATTTTGGGGCAATTCTATCAAACTAAAAGAACCTTCTAAAAAGTTGCTACAATACTAAGATTTTTTCAAATTCTTACAGGAACCCGTAATGCAAGGTTTCAAATAGTTAGGACAATTTTATAAATCCATGGCGGGCAGACGGACAAAATCAAAATGTTATTTTTTGGGTTGTTTTAGTTGGATAAACGTTTAAAAGTATATCAGGTGTATTGTACCAAGTCCACGATGTTATATGGTATCAGAGATTAGGGATATGCCAACTCAACAAAATAATATTTCCCCTCAAACTTTCCTTAATAGGCATACATGGCAGGGATCTAAAGGGAAAAATTGATGAACATCATCAATGATGATACATAAAATTACACCTTCTGTAGGTTAAAATTAGTGGTTGGAACGTTTCAAAAATAAACCAAAGTTGTAAAGCCAACGAATAAAAAAGCGTTAATATAAAACTTTAGGGACTATTGTCATTGTCTCCTCTCTCTCTGTATATAGGTCATTGAGAAATTTTCGAGGAAAATAATCTTTCAAGTGTCCTATCCTTGCCACCCTGTGTTATTCGCAGAGCTAGCAATATATATCAAAATTATCTTTCAATCCTTGCAGTGCAAAGTGGGGTAAACCAAGGATCTAAAGGGATAAGACAATATCCGATTAATTTATGATCATCACCAATTATTATAAACAAACTAAGCCATTCTGTAGATGGGTGGTTGAAACGTTTGGACACTCAACTTAATGAACAAACCAATCAAAATTCATTGAAAGTCCCCAAAGTTGTTAAGCTAATGAATAAGAAATGATTCTTATAAAACTAGTGTAATAAACATCCCAAAGTCTCCTCCCTCCCTAGGGGAAAACCAAGGACTAATTTTTTTTTAATTTTGAACTTTCTGTAGAATGGAAAATTAGTCTAAATTTGTTTGGCGCGTACATGGGATTGGGTAAAGGAGTATTGTCACCCCAAAAAAATTGAAACACCCCCCCCCCCAAAAAAAAAAAAAAAAAACATTGACATCTTTAGGCCTATAAATACTTTCTATGTTCCTCTCTGTTTTGTGGTAGTTTAAAAAATGTGTGAAATATAGGTCTAGGCAAAAGCAAGAAAAATCATATTTTCTCTTATTACATTTTTGTAATTTAATCTATAAAAGCTTATTAAAATATCAAAGGAAATTATTAAACTCAACCAACCCTCTCCTTTGAACTGAAAGATGTGTTTAAAGTTCTAGATACAAAAACAACCTGGAAGAGTTTTTTTCTCAAATGATGTTTTGCAAAGATTTCAAGACACGTGAATATATTTATTCTTCATCAAGATGCAAATTTAAGGCCAAAGCCTGAAATGGGGTTAAGTATTCATATAATAAAATCTCAAAAATAGTTAATTATTCGGGAAGGTTCATATTGGTCCTTGGTACGTTTTATTATGGCTCCAAATCCGATTAATTTCCGCTGGATTAAAACCGGCTTTGAGTTATGCTAAAATAGTAATTCATCGCATCGTATTATAAACAGCTGTCTGCGGATATAAAGATTAAAACCTAAAACTGGTTTCAATCTTATGATTGTACATTTTTATGTTCGTAAAAAACTGGATATAATACGATGCTATGCATAATTTTTCAGTATGGCTGAGAATTGATTCTAATCCACCGGATATTAATCGGTTTCAAAGCCATACTGGAAAACGATTTATCGTATCATATATAGACAAATTTCATGAAAAAAATAAAAGCTTTAGGGAAAACAAAATTGGAATTAGTCCTGTAATTTCTATCAATTTTACTATTTGCGGAAAACTGTCTATAATACGATGCGATAAATAACTTGTATAAGGCACTATTGAGGCCAGGGGCGCAGCCAAAATTTCCCCGACAACTAACGGGGAAGGTTAAGTCTAAATTTAGTCTTTTAACTTTGCCCTAGAACTCCGGGACCTTTGGCGACATATTCCATATATTTATCATTACAATAGAGTTTGTTTGGATAGATTATTCATTAAATTTCATAAATTTTACCCCCAGAAAGATTGATTGTCTTGACACATCAACAGGCGCAACTCATTTACATATATGCAGTTACAACCTTATTTGGTTATATCTTTCATTTGTTGGATTTAAAAACTTTGGGTATTTTCATCAAATATTAATTTGTCGGTATAAAATAGTAATGTTCAGACCTTCAAATTATTAGTTTCAATCTACTTAAGCTTAAGGGGTAATTTTGTTTATCATCCTAATTAATGTATGTACATTAACTCATCATCCTTTGTATTACCTTATCATTCATCACTTCATTTGTATGAAACTTTTTTGATTGGTCTATACGTATTACTCTAGTTGTATGTATTACTGAAATAAATATTCAAAAGAAATCATATGTATGTCTTTGAGGCACAAAAAGTCATGAAAACCATTTGTATGGGGGGATTATTGATTCCCCCCCCCCCCCCTTAAAAAATAAAATGTGTTATAAATCTCAAGTTTTATAGGTAAAAATTGCTTTTAATAAGCTCCCCAAATGGTCCTATACCCCCCTCCCCCCACCCCTCCAAAACAGAACCACCTTAAATAGGGTTAAGTCAAAAGATTCTTGATTTGAAAATTTGTCTGTCGGCTTTTTAATTATAAGGTTAAACTATATGGATTTAAATAAAACATTGATATCAACATCCAAGAGAATAAAAACTTGAATATTTCTTAAAGATAATATTCTATAGTCTAATAAGCACGTCTGTCTGCCAGTAAGGATCTACAAGGAATAATGTAATTAACTCGGCTGTTGTATAAGATAGATATTTTAAATTCTATAAGAAATTTCTCATTTTTTTAAGGCTGACTTTTAAAAGTGCTTGAATCTGATTTTTAAATTGAAAGACATTTAAATGAGAAAGATTTACTAACGGTCCATAAATATAAATACTCTACAACCCTTTTTGTTACAAATTAAAAACACCAGATATTAATCTTGTCAATCTAATCCAAAATCTTACTGTTAAACCTTGTAATTTTTTTTAAAAAAATAAAATAAATATACTAAATGTAAATGTAATAGTATACGGAAGTGATGCACAACTTTAAAGGTATTGCTAATTGAAATTATGATAAAATCTCATGCCAATTTACCTTTAAATTTTAGTGGACCATATACATCCCAATTCTATTTTATTTTTGCAGTAAGATTAGACAATTAATAATACAATAATAGTTATTTTTCGCATCGTATTATAAACAGCTTTCCGCGGATATAAAATGTACAATTAAAAGATAAAAACCAGTTTTTTTGGCCCCGAGGTGCCGATAGCACGGGCTACATAAACTGGTTTTAATCTTATGATTGTACATTTGTATGTTCTTAGAAAGCTGGATATAATACGATGCTAGACATAGTTTTTTCGTATGGATGAGAACCGGTTCTTATCCACCGGATTCGAATGAATACGAGAAAAATATAGAAAATACTGTGCAAAGTTGAATAAATTAAATCATTAACTTGAACTTAAAAACCATTGACTATACATTGATATACAATGATGAAATAAAAAATTAACCTCTTAGGGCATTATATTCAATTTATTGGTTGAAAAGATTGGACAGTCATGGTTTGAATCAACCAATAAAGATTTAAAGAATGAATGAATTTACAAATTTTGGGATACCAGTTAAGCTATAAAAATTGGAAAGAATTTTAATGAATACAATAGATTTGAAATCTGCATAAAATTTTAAGGATTTTTTTTATAAAATTCGTTTTTTATATAATTCATTATTTAAAAGCGCAAATCCAATTTAAGTTAATAAATTTTGACCAATAGGATAGGTGGATTGGAAACTACCTGCGCTCTAATTGGTTGAATGATGTACGTCACTTAAGCTTCTCCAATCAGGGCGCAGATATTTTTTAATCCACCTATCACAGATGTCAAAATTATTTAACTTAATTTGTATTTGCGCTTATAGATAAAGAATTATACAAAAAACGAATTTTATAAAAATTCCTTAAAATTTTATGCAGATTTCAAATCTATTATATTCATTAAAATTCTTTTCAATTTTTATAGCTTAATACCAGTCCAATATCCCCTCCATCTTTAGTTAAAAAAGAAAATTTTGCACATGCATTAAAGGGATGCAGAAAAAAATTATAAATTATATGATACTTACAGAAATTCAGCATTACAGATTAAGGCCAACAGACAAACAGATGGGTTCACTTATGGAGAAAATCCGCATATCAAAATTAAAGTTTTAGGGGAGTGGATTGTATTGGTTGTCAATTATAGAGATTTTACCTTTCCTGTTTGAAAGGTCAAGTAGGCTTTTAATAGATTATTTTAAGAATAATTTAACAATTTCAAGTTTTTTAGGTATCTTAGTAGTTTTCAATATTCAAATCGAAAGGATTCTATCTGTCTTTTTTTCTGTCTATCGTTAATTTGTCTATCGCCTAATTGTCTATGTCCATATGTCTGTCCTTTACGATCCTTTAAAAGTCTAAACCAAAAATGTTATCTTATCAATATTTTTTTTCTGTGTATCTGGACCAATCTATTTTTCCTTTTTTAACCCTGGGAAGGTTTGCTTTATTTATCTCAGGTTTATTAAGGACATATCAAACTAACTATAGAGTAGCTGCGCTTTTAAAATATTCGTGCTTTTAAATCCTTTTACATTTATGTAATGTGTATAATATGGCGTGCCTTCACTTCCGAATATTATAACATTCGCATAGTGTTTTATAATAGCAAAAAAGATAGAATATAAATTATTTGAGTTCGTCTGAGTCCAATCAAGGATGTTATTGTCCAAGCTTTTTATTTTTTATTGAAGAGAGGGGGGTACAAATCTTAATGAGGGAGGTAATTAAAATTTGTTGTGGCGAGAGGGGTATACTTAGTTTTTTTTTTAATGCCTCGTGGGGGGATTGGGTATTTTTTTAATGAAGAGACTATATCCTATTTCCCCCCTCCCTCTTAAAAAAAAGATACCTTTGGGGAGTAATCACCACTTTACCCCCATGATGACTATAGCAAAAGTTTGTATTGATATGCGGTTCTGACAATTTGATCATTAGATACAAGTGAGGAAGTGAATGTATTCCTAGAAATATTATACTTATGATCAGTGTTTTTATGACCAGAAAATCTTTGGTCATGACTTTAACTTTGCGAATTTGGCAATTTTACCACCGTCAAAAGTACGAATGGCGTCTTTTGTCTTATTAAAAACTAAGAACAAGTTTATCTATAAGTAGAGCAGTAACTAACTTTGAGAATCTGGCAATTTTCCCACCGTCAAAAGTATTAAAAACTATCTTTTGTCCTTTTAAAAAACAAGAACAAGTGTGTCTATAAGTAGAGCAGTAATTTTAGTGTGATTATGATCAGATAATCTTTCTTCATAACTTAAACTTAAACTTAAACTTAAACAAAAAGATTACCATAACTCAAGATTAATGTAACTATTATTAAAATATCTAATTTAATCATAATGGACTTTGGGTTATTTGGCAATTTTATAACCGTCAAAAGTATTAAAAACTATCTTTTGTCCTATTATAAAACAAAGACAAGTGTGTCTATATATAGAACATTAATATTAGTGTGATTATGACCAGAAAATCTTTGGTCATGACTATAACTTTGCGTATTTGTCAATTCTACCACCGTCAAAAGTACGAATGCCAACTTTTGTCTTATTAAAAACTAAGAACAAGTTTATCTATAAGTAGAGCAGTAACTAACTTTGAGAATCTGGCAATTTTCCCACCGTCAAAAGTATTAAAAACTATCTTTTGTCCTTTTAAAAAACAAGAACTAGTTTGTCTATAAGTTGAGCAGTAATTTTAGTGTTTTTATGACCAGAAAATCTTGGGTATTTGCCAATTTTACCACCGTTAAAAGTCTCCAAATTATCTTTTGTCTTTAAGTAGAGCAGTAACTGTATTTGAAGTATGACCAGAAAATCTTTGGTCATAACTCTAACTTTGGCAATTTTACCACCGCTCAAAGTATTAAAAACTATCTTTTGTCTTATTAAAAAATTGTCCAATATTTATTTTATCATAAGAAATAAATCTTTTTGACGGATTTCTTAAAAAACTAGGATAATTATGTGTTTAATTACAACTTTGTCTTGAAAAATCAGCAAAAATCCTATTTAATTGACACAAGGATGTTTCTTTTGGTGTTTAACAAAATACCAATTACTTTTTTGCCGTTCACTGAAATCTCGGTCCTTTAAACCCCATAAGTTTAAATGAAGCAGGGAATTTAGAGATACGACAATGAACTATATATTGATGCACGTAACAATATTAACCCTTCTGTAGATTAAAGTAAAAGTTTAAACTTCTTGTTTAAATCAAATTTCTATAAAAAGAACCAAAAGTGTTTGGGCTAACGATTTTGGTTACCAATTTACACTAAAATACCCCCCTCCCCTGAAATGAACAGATAATTTATTGTTCTGAAAAAGATAGACCATGAATTTTTACGTTTATATCTTTTGAAATTCAGTTTTTTCTAGCAATGACATCAACACTTTACTTTTAACATCAGACAGTTATCTAGTCCAATATCTAAATTTCTTCTAAACAACTTACCTATAATAAAAAAAAAATTAAAATATTTTATAAATCAGAATAGTCATTTATCGCGTCATATTATAGACAGTTTCCACGGATAATAAGATGAAAAAAATATATATATTAAAAACCAGTTTTATATTTTAATTTCAATATTCGTGGACATTGTCTGTAATATGATCCTATACATGATTTTTTTAGTTTGCCTGAGAACTGGTTCTAATCCAACGGATATTAATCGGTTTGAAGTCATACTGGAAATAAAGTCTGGCAATCTATGTTTAATTAGTATACCACTAATTTATATTAATAGGCAAAGAAGCTTACTATAAAAAGAAACTTGGATGACTAAAAAATACATTTTAGTTTTAAATAAAACATAAAAAATAAGAATATATGATTTTTAAATCCTTTTAATTAAGCAGTTTTTTTATTTGTTTTTTAATTGCATGATATTAGCTGATTCTGATAAGGTTTCAACTGTAAAAAAAAATCTTAATAAAGAAACCATCTAATAGTTAATTATGACAAATGTCTTACTTTACATTGTGCTTCTAGATCTAATAATTCTATTGCAAAAAATATGAAAACCATGAAATCTTTAAAAATGAATCTTTATGTCTCTTGAAGAGACAGACAGATGGACAAAATATAGACAAGCTGCGCATGTTACTGAAAGTTTTCGTTTTCTGTTTTCTATAGCAGCCAAGAAAATCACATTTTCTTCAAATCGTCACTATCAAACAGACAAAGTGAATTATAGAGTAGCTGCGCTTCTAAATATAAAAATAGATAAGGTCTGTCTCTTGTACTGCTTTTTCATAAGAGACATTTCTTTGGCAATCCAAATACTTGATGTAGTATTAACAAGGATGACACATCCATAAAAGTATAGCTCAACAAATTGAATTGTGGGTTTTCTAGTAATAATAATAGAGTTACTATGTTTTCTAAATTGTACCTAGCTGTTACATGAACCATCCTGTCAAGTTTGAAATAAATAGGCCAATTCTTACATATTTTAATCCCCCCCCCCCCTTTATTTGATATTTATTTTGAAATAAGGGGGATAGTTAGGGAAAAGCTGAAATATCAATTTGATGAATAAGATGATTAAGTAAAGTATGATACAGTAAAAATAAAGATAATAGTATGTTAAGTAAGTATTATGTTTAAATGACAATACAGGGCTGGATCTGTAAATCATTTTAGTAGTGAGCCAGATCGGGGTGAGCCAACTTTCAACCAATGAGATCACAGCATTTTATGAAATGCCGCGCCATGATTAACTGAAATTCGGCTCACCCTGATCTTGCTCACCACTAAAATGATTTAAAGATCCAGCTCAGCTAAATTTAAAGGTTTGATAACAAATAATTGCATCTTTGAAGGAAAAACAAACAGAAGAGTAGCTGCGCTACTAATAATATATATGATTATATATTGTTCTAAAAATAAAATAATTATTTATGTAGGCAAGGCTTGCGCCCATAGCCGAAATGGGCTTTGCTTACAGGTGTTGAGGAATGTTAAATATCATGTATCTTTACAATGTGTTTGTCTGTATGTTTGTACCAAAGGATCTCGCTAATAAGGTTCTTATTTACAGGGTAGCTTCTTACAGGTCCTAGAAAAGTTTATAACTATTTTTGGGGAGAGTACAACAACCTACCCAAGATAAAAGGCCCACTCCCCAAAAATTTGCTGTTTTTTTCTTTTTAAATCTAAAATAAAAAATAGGCTATCAAATTCAACTCAAGTGCCCCTAGAGGCCTCTAGGGGTGTAGCCCCTTAATGATAGGACACTCAAATAATATATGGATGTATTATTTATGAGCTTCTCTTTAAGAATATTGTCATCCTTGTTAAAATGTTGAGAATTAATTACAGTTTTGAGTACATAAAATGAAAGTCGCCCATATGTTAAACTAAAAGAAACTTTAAATGATTTATGATGCCTTTACAATGATTACGACCAACCAAAATTTGTTTTATAAAAAGTTGTTAGAAAGATAAAGAAAGAAATAGCGTGATAAATAGAGAGGGTTTATAACTATTTTAGGAAAAGGTACCATCACCCTCCCAAGAGAAATCACTTAAAAAAAATAAATTACCCCCCCCCCCCAAAAAAAAAAAAAAAAAAAATATCTCCCTATAAATCATTTATTTACTTTTTATTTTTCAATAAAATAAATAAAAAAAAACGGTTATCGAATTCAACTACCCCCCCCCCCACACACCTCAGGAGGGTTAGTCAGAGGAATCCCCCCCCCCCTAACCTTTCTTACAAAATTTGGATCATGGAAAGAAAACGAAGTAGCGGGTTTCGTCATATATCCGGCTAATGCGGGGCTAATTTTCTAACCATACGGGGCATTCATTAACATTTACCTAACCTAAAATAACCTATCAAAAGTTACTGTGAAAATACGACAAAACCCAATACTTCGTTTTCCAAAAATTCTTTAAAGTAGGATATGTTGTCCTTTCCATTCCCTGAGTCTATTCATAATGTAATTGTATTACACATAATAATATCCAATTTCTTGGTTTATTGGAAGTTGGCAAAGATACAAAGACTGTCAATAATCTGGTTGTGTGTTATAATTTACGCATATCATATTGACATATTCGCAAAAATACGTACCCCTGCACAGTCAAACGTATTTCATAGAATAAGGAGGAATAGAAGTGAAAACCATAAAAGTTTCTGGGAAATTAGAAGGAATCTTTGCCATGCGCAGTAAAGACAAATGTAAATCACAATGACTAGTTGGACAAAATTAGAAAAATTTAATTTGAAGCAAAATCCAATATATAATGTTAAAATTTTTTTTGATCTTCATGATTTAACATTATGTATTGTAGTGTAACACGCTTGCCTTTAGAACAATTTCAAATAATTATCTGTAATCAGAAGGTAATTATTTACCCATTGACATAAATATCCAAAGATGGAAAGTCCCTTATGATATGGTGTTTTAATTTTGGTAAGTACGATTGACCACATTTGTAATTTTCAAGGGTCAGTTAAATGGGTACTGACCCTTCCTCCCATCTCCTCCTACCACAAGTTAATGCCCCCTACCACAAGTTAATGTATGGATGTAGTTGCTATCATGTACAAATTAGCTGTTTAAAAACATACATAAGAGCGCAACCTAGTTTTATAATATAAATACTGAGACCAATATTTTTGGTAAATTTTCTAACATAATTAAACTTTTTAAGGCTTAAAATGCACATCAAATTCATTTTCAATCCATTGTGAATAGGGAAGAGAAAGCTGAAAGCTTGGCTACAAGGCTTTTAGTAAATTATTGCAAAAGGAATTTATTTTAAATATTTTTTCTGAATGATTACTGAAATCATGTTATTTACTAAGAGCCTAATAGCCGTTTTGGTCTTTCAAATGTTCCAATTTTACTTCAGGCTAGCCAGGCAGAATCTTCTACCTGGATTCTATTCTATACTTTATCTTCTTTGACGTATTTTCATTATTATTTTCAGGTTGGATAAGCATAGCTTAGGTCCTGGCAGGGTTAGTGCTCCTTTCAAACTAAAATAGGACTCTTTTCCTATTAGAAAATTTATGATATATTGTATAAAAATAAGCGGAAGTGATAGTACACCTAAGAATTGAAAACTACTTGTTTGGAGGATGAAGGGAAGGGACACTGAACTCTAAATTATACTTACCCTCAAAGGTGTAAACACGTTCTGACGTTTGTTGACAATAAGTTAATCTTCATTAGGTTAGGTCAAGTAAAAGTTCGAAAAGTACCAAAATGAAAAGGTATCCTCAAATTCAGAGCTTTTCGCTAGGTTTAAATTAATTAAATTTTTAAAAAATAAAAATTGAACCAAATTTAAAAGAAAATACAGATATTTATAGAATAGTTTCATAACTACAAAATAACTTGAAAGAATAATTCTTTGTCAAAATATAACTTCCCTAATAATCACTCAAATCAATTGTATGGTGTGTCATCACAACCATAAAAAGACGAGAGCAGCTCATATCAAAATAGCCAGATATTTGTTCATCAACCCAGGGATCTAAAGGGATAATACAATGGACGATAAATAGATGTACATTCCCAATAATGATACAAAAAGTACCCCTTCTGCAATTCAAAGTTAGTGGTTGCAACGTTTGAACACTTAACTCAACCAATCAAAATTCACTAAAATCCCTTAAAACTTTAAAACTTTGTGGACTAGTGTTATAAACAGCCCAATGTCCCCTCCCTTCTGGAGATATTAGTATATCAAAAACAAATATCTTCGCCCTTACAGACAATTTTTCTTGGTACGGTTGCGGTACCCTCCAAAAAATAATTATTAACATTCCCTGGAACTTAAGATTCTTCACTGTAAATTAGAATCATTTCGGTCCTGCAATGGTTGGATTATCAAACTCTAAAAATCATATGATATTGATATCGCACATTCCCCTTTTTGTCCCCTACACACGAAAAAAGTTATTCTCCAATGTAGCAAAATCAGGAATCATAAGTTATAAGACAATGTACGATAAATTAATGTGAACACCCCAAAACAATAATCTATAAATCTCCCATTTGTATATTCAAACCATTTGGTGAAAAAGTTTGGGCACTAGCACCAACCAATCACAATAGTTTGTTACAACCAATCAATATTTGATCATAGTACCCAGAGTTATTAATGGGCTAGAAAAGGACACATATTTGTATAGACAGACAGACATCCTGTAACTTTCTGGAAAAGTACCCCATCCCAAAAACCAACTTGTCCTCATATTTGTTTAATTAAACAATAATTTATATCAGGGAGTGAGAGATAAATGGCAGGAAAATAAATTAATTCATAAACTCAAAGTTTGTTATAATATCTTCTAAAAGCTAATTGATATAAAACTAGGAAGTATATTGATTTATTATCGTTGTCCTATCCCCAAGCCGATAAATTGATGTACATCCCCAATGCAATGGTGAAACACAAAATTACTGCAGATTAAAATAAGTGGTTGAAACGTTTGAACACATAAATCAAACAATCAAAATTCAATAAAATGTCTATAAACTTTGGGGACTAGTATAGTGTAATAGACATCTCATTGTCCCCTCCCCATCTCTCTCTCTCTCTCACTGCCTATCCCTTTTCCCTGAAGATAAAAGCTCATAAAGCACTGGCGGTGTGTGTGTGTCATAGTTTAGTGCGTATGTGCGATCATAGTCTGTATGTCCGTACATAGTATGTATGTGCGCTCATAGAGTGTATGTGCGTGCGCAAAGCACACCTGACACCTTTTTGGAGCCTAATCAATTTCTGTATGTCCTAACATATCTCCTTGATTACAATTACCTAGAAGACTAAGAATGTATTGTTTATGTATATGTAAGTTTGTGGCTGCCTATAGTGCCCTAGCAAAATTGGGATAGATGGCACTGCTTTTGGCCTAAATACTCTATTAACGTCAGGAAATACCCCATACACCATCTCTTTTCTCGGATGTTTCTTTCCCCCTTTCCTTTATATTTCTCTATACTATGATGTAAAGTACAAAATTCAACACTGAATTACCCTTTCATCCATTCTTCCCATCCCTCTCTATCTTTCATAAGCACTCGTAAATAATAAAGATATTGGATATAAAGGGGTAGTTTCACGAAATGAATTAGTACTTAATTTAGTGAACCGCATATTTTTTGCTAGTTAATGGGTTAAACTATATTTATATGGCATATATTTAAAAGAATTTTAATTTTCTACCACGTAGTTTTGAAAATATCAAGACTGGAAAATCGTCTTTTTGTGATATATGCAATTTAAAAGACGATTTTAAAGTCTTGATATTTTAAAAACTACGTTGTAGAAAATCGTAATTCTTTCAAATATATGCTATATAAATGTAGTTTAACCAATTAACCAGGAAAAAATATGCGGTTCACTAAATCAAGTTCAAATGCCTTTCGTGAAACTACCCCTTTGTGTCATAAATCTGTTTTATCTCTCTTTTTAGTTCGGGGTTTATTTGTATAGTAAAAGAATTAAGAAAGGAAGGGGTAACGACTGTAATGAACTGTAATGATACTGGTCCCCAAAGTTTGTTTATTAGTAGACTTAAAAACTTTGAAGACTTTCATTAAATCTGCCACAGTGTATCCAAGCTTTGTCACCAATAATTTTAATCTAGAAAAGGGGTATTTGTGTTTATCATGATTGGGTATACATAAATTATACATATCTCTTGAGATCCAAGGAAATTTTCTATTATATATAAGTATGACAGGAATCTAAAGGTCGATAAAAAAATGTACATCACCAATTATGATACACAATATTATCCCTTCTTTAGCGCTCGATTAGTGGTTAAAACATTTGAACACCCAACTTAATAAGCCAACCAATCAAAATTCATTAAAGTCCCCAGATTTATTAAGCCAACCAATAAGATAACGTTATTTTAACATTTTGGGTAATAGTGTAATAAACAGCCAATTGTCCCCTCTCTCTATTCACTAACCCTCTATTCTAGTAAGTCATCAAGAAACATATGAACGAACAAAGCATATATGTATTTTTATGATTTTTAATGAAAACACTTTTTAACAAAACCGAACTAAGTAGCCAATACAAATTTCATTTTGGGACTTTCCTTCTAGGGGCTAGTGGAGCAAAAGGCCCCCCAAACACTAAAATTTTAAGTTCTGAGCCTATTTTCAGAGATATTGAGATGATTTTTTTTATGAAAACTTTTTTCACAAAACCGAACTAAGTAGCCATTACAAATTTCATTTTGAGACTTTCCCTTAAAGGGTCTAGTGGAGCAAAAGACCCCCAAACACTAAAATTTTAAATTCTGAGCCTATTTTCAGAGATATTGAGACGATTTTTTTTAATGAAAACACTTTTTAACAAAACCGAACTAAGTAGCCAATACAAATTTCATTTTGGGACTTTCCTTCTTGGGGCTAGTGGAGCAAAAGGCCCCCCAAACACTGAAATTTTAAGTTCTGAGCATATTTTTAGAGATATTGAGATGATTTTTTAAAATGAAAATATTTTTAACAAAACCGAACTAAGTAGCCATTACAAATTTCATTTTGGAACTTTCCTTCTAGGGGCTAGTTAAGCAAAAGACCCCCCAAACACTAAAATTTTAAGTTCTGAGCCTATATTTTGAGATATGAGATCCTTTTTTTAATGAAAACATTTTTAACAAAACCGAATTAAGGAACCATTGCAAATTTCATTTTGGGACTTTCCTTCTAGGGGCTAGTAGAGCAAAAGACCCCCAAACACTAAAATTTTAAGTTCTGAGCCTATATTTTGAGATATGAGATCCTTTTTTTAATGAAAACATTTTTAACAAAACCGAATTAAGGAACCATTGCAAATTTCATTTTGGGACTTTCCTTCTAGGGGCTAGTAGAGCAAAAGACCCCCAAACACTAAAATTTTAAGTTCTGAGCCTATTTTTAGAGATATTGAGATGATTTTTTTAAATGAAAATATTTTTAACAAAACCAAACTAAGTAGCCATTGCAAATTCCATTTTGGGACTTTCCTTCTAGGGACTAGTGGAGCAAAAGACCCCCAAACACTAGAATTTTAAGTTCTGAGCTTATTTTTAAAGATATTATGGCTGATTTTTGTAATGAAATTTTTTTTCAAATAACTGAAATAAATAATCAGAAGATAAAATTTTAGTGTTTGGGGGTCTTTTGCTCCACTAGCCCTTGGAAGGAAAGTTTCAAAATGAAATTTGTATTGGCTACTTAGATCGGTTTTGTTAAAAATGTTTTCATTAAAAAAATCATCTCAATATCTCTAAAAATAGGCTCAGAACTTAAAATTTTAGTGTTTTGGGGTCTTTTGCTCCACTAGTCCCTAGAAGGAAAGTCCCAAAATGAAATTTGTAATGGCTACTTAGTTCGGTTTTGTTAAAAATGCTTTTATTAAAAAAATCGTCTCAATATTTCTAAAAATAGGCTCAGAACTTAAAATTTCAGTGTTTGGGGGGTCTTTTGCTCAACTAGCCCATAGAAGGAAAGTCCCAAAATGAAATTTGTAATGGCTACTTAGTTCGGTTTTCTTAAATTTTTTTAATTAAAAAAATCGTCTCAATATCTCTAAAAATAGGCTCAGAACTTAAAATTTTAGTGTTTGGGGGGCCTTTTGCTCCACTAGCCCATAGAAGGAAAGTCCCAAAATGAAATTTGTATTGGCTACTTAGTTCGTTTTTGTGAAAAATGTTTTCATTAAAAAAATCGTCACAATATCTCTGAAAATAGGCTCAGAACTTAAAATTTTAGTGTTTGGGGGCCTTTTGCTCTACTAGCCCCTAGAAGGAAAGTCCCAAAATGAAATTTGTATTGGCTACTTAGTTCGGTTTTGTTAAAAAGTGTTTTCATTAAAAAAAATCGTCTCAATATCTCTGAAAATAGGCTCAGAACTTAAAATTTTAATGTTTGGGGGTCTTTTGCTCCACTAGCCCCTTTAAGGGAAAGTCCCAAATTTCATTTTTTAAAGTTTTACAGGTAGATCCAATCATATAAGAGCGCTTACAAAAAGAATTAGGTTGATAACTATAAAAACAAGCCCAAACGGCCAGGGCAAAATTTGGTACTGAATTTCATTTCCTATAACTATACAAACTTCCCCCCCCCCCCTTAACAACAAATTATTTTTTCCAACACCTTTTCAGAATAAAGCTCGACTTTAAGTCATTTGTATTAAAATTTTAGGTGGAATAATAAATTATAAATTCACTTTTTAAAATATGAAAATAGACCAGTGGAGTTTTTCCCTGAAAAGTTAAGCCCAAATGGTCCAGTAGTTACCAAGCTTTACCTAACTGGCATATAGATTATAGACATTCTTTTACATATAGATAGTTTTGTGAAAGCTTACTCAAGTCACCAAAGTTTTTAAGCCAACGAATTAGATAACGCATTTATAAAACTTTTGGTACCCTCAAGGAGGATAAGGACATTTGAATGTATATTTAACTTAAACACATTGGATAAATTTTAATGGTTAATTTAAACTTTCAGAGTCCTATCTATTTAACTAATTATTAAAATGTACAGAAGGGTTATTTTGTCTATCAGCATTGATTACGTACACCAATTTATCGTCCATTATTGTATAACTCACCTCTTTTCTAACTTGCATCGACGGACATGCCCTAGGTAAAGAGTACCTGCGCTACTAAATAGAAAGTTTCTACGCTGCGCATGAATGTGTGTCTTTGTTCTTGTTTAGTGACGCATAACAAAGCGTGTTCGTACCAGGGAGAGAGGAGACATTGAGCTGTTTTTTCCACTAGTCTACAAAGTTTTATAATAACGTTTTCTTTTTCTCTGGCTCAACAACTTTGGGGACTTTCACTAGACTTTGATTGGTTGGTGGTTCATTTAGTTGGTTGACCAAAGTTTCAACTAGGTACTAATTGTAATTTACAAAAGAGGTAATTTTGTGTATCAAAATTGTGGATGTACATAAATTTATCAGCCATTGTCTAATCCCTTTAGATCCCTGGTTCGTACGCATAAAGATTGAGAGGGATATAGCACCTGGGAAAGAAATATTTGCATTTATATTTTCGATCATAAGCGACCATTTTTGTGCATTTTTTCTTAAAAATGGGAAGAGGATCATTTTTTTCCAGAGCAATTTATCTTCAGAGGTTGGTGGTAATCTCCAACAAATACCTAGTTATTAAATATAAAAAAAATAGTTAATAAAATTCCCAGGACCTATGAGAAGCTACATTGTAAAGGGGAACCTTCTGTAAAAAACATACGTACAAACACAGAGACATCCTATAACTTTTACATAAGAAAGGAAACATGCTTTTTTAAAAAAAAAAAAAATATTCAAACGAACAATAAAGTAAATAGACCTTACTTTGTCTAATTAAGAAATTCTTTGTATCAAAGCTTACAAAAGTATTTCAACTTTAAAATAATTTTTTTTTCCCCCAACTGAAAGCTGTGTAAAAAAACATTCTTAATAATATTAGGTGAAGATATTTTTTTGGATAACCACGTAGGGTTACATCTTTCAGCAGGGGCTAGAATGAAGTTTTTCAACAGGTAAATGAAGGGGGGTTGCGGTCCATTCATCGCTTAGAGGGATTCTTCCAAAAAAAATGTGACAAAACAGGTTACATTAAAAAGATAGAAGACGCGTGCAGTAATGCAGTAAGGGTAGTCAGGGATCTAAAGGGTTATGACAAAGGCCGATAAATTGATGAACTTACCCAATGATAATTAATCAAAATATCCCCTTCAGTATTATACATTTATTGGTTAAAACGTTTGGAAACTAAACTTAGTAAACCAACAAACCAAAATTAAATAAAAGTCCATTAAGTTTTTAGGCCAAGGGACTAGTGTAATAAACAGCCTAATGTCCCCTCCTTCTCTGAAGGAAAGTGACATGCTTTTAATACAAGTGCGATTACATCAAGAAATGGCGAAGCATTTTGAAACGATAATAAGAGATAGAAAAATTAAAGAGAGAGAGAAAGAAAGAGAGATAGATAGATAGATAGAGAGAGAAAGAAAGAGATAGATAGCTAGAGAAAGGGGGGGAAGAGAGGGAGAGAGAGAGAAAGAAATAGAGAGAGAGAGAAAGAGAGAGAGAGAAAGAAAAAGAAAGAGATAGATAGCTAGAGAGAGTAAGAAAGAGTGAGAAAGAGAGAGCAAGAGTGAGCAAGAGTGAGCAAGAGAGAGAGAGATAAAGAGAGATAAAGAGAAAGAGAGAGAAAGAGAGAGATAAAGATAGAGAGATATAGAGAGAGATATATAGAGAGAGAGAAAGAAAGGAAAAGAAAGAGATAGATAGGTAGAGAGAGTGAGAGATAGACAGAGAGAGAATGAGAGGAAGAGAGAGACAGAGAGAGAAAAGAGAAAGAGAGATATATAGCTAGAGAAAGTGAGAAAGTGAGAAAGTGAGAGAGAGAAAAATACAAAAATATGATGAGGAGCTGCGCTCCTTTTCAACAAAAAAAGACATCGCTTTGTCTCTTTACCATTCAGTTTGGTTGCATACTCATGGAGAGACGTATTCTGACAATTCAAATAATTTTAATTTTTAAAATCATCCAAAATTTGTCTCTAACCCTGCAAAAACCCTATCCCTCCTTTGTTCTACTTCCCCTTTCTTTAACCTAACTTACTTTAAATTAAGCATCTCCAAAATATCATTTAACTCATTTTGTAAAAGATCATACATTTTTTTTTATTTTTAAGACTAAATACACTTTACATTTCTTCTTTCCCCCATAAATTTACCGTCTACATTAAGCAGACTTTTACCTCAAACGACTTTTTTGGGGAGAAATAATTTATTGTTCATTAACCCATGCCTGATTCTCCTGTGAAAGATGCATTAGTCAAAAAGAAACATTGTTTTTGAGTTATGGGGCTTTTATACAAAATATAAACATACAAGGATAATAATATACATAAGTAGCGCAGCAAAAACAAGATAAATTAAACAGGTATCAATTAGAGGCACTTACACATTAAGTACAGAGAGAGGGGACACTGGGCTGTTTATTATTCTAGTCCCCAAAGTTTTATAATAACGTTTTCTTATTCGTCGCCTTAACAACTTTGGAAGCTTTTGTTGAATTTTGATTGGTTGGTTCAAAAAGTGGAGTGCTTAAACATTTTAACCACTAATTTTATCTATAGAAGTGTTAATTTTATGTATCATAACCAAATTCTTCCCTTATTTGTGGAATTAATTAAAATATAAGAGAGGGGTGGTTTTTAGTTTGTTTGTTAATCACTTTAGGTTAGGTCAGGTTAGGTTGTGTTGGGTAATTGGTTTCCCAGCAGGGTTAGGGTCCCTTGCAGAGGTTAAGCAGGCATAGGGAAAAAAACTACCCATTTATTTCAATTCATTATCAAAATAAGGAGTGGGGTTTATAAATGGTTAACAGGGGCGTTATGTGGAAGCACCTAATTAATTTAGGCATTTTTAAAACAGCTAAACATACCTAATTTGATATAATGTTTCTTTAAGATCAATATTTAAAGTACATTTACTCTATATTTGCTTCCTAATGTTCGTTTGTCTCTCTAGCAGATTTGTGAACCTTTGCAATTGTGAATAACGTCATCCTTGTTTATTTGTATAGCTTAAGTATTCAAATAATAACTGAATATCTTTGCTAGTTGGAAAAAAACAATTCGTGACAAATTACAACAAAAATGCCGTGAATGCGCGGTTTGTGAAAAAGAACAAGGATGACAACTTCCAAAATAGCGGAGAGATACTGTAAATTATTATCCTAACTTATATAAACACGAACTCTCATTTGTTGGCTTAAAAACTTTGGGTGCTTACATTATAGCTTGATTGATCAGTACAAAACTTCAAAATCTTAGTTTTATGCTACAGTAAAGTAATTTTGAAAACTATAAAAGGGAGTGAGTAAAATTGGGGGTAGGGTTATCCAATGTGTTTCCATAAATATATAGGGTAAGGCACCCTAAAAATTTGTTTTCCACCCTACCACCCCACCCTACGTATGTCACTGTCTTTACAAATTATAATTGCTGCTACTATCTTTGGTAGAAATATACTAAATTATAACAGTCCTGTAAATAACTTTTATATTTTGAAGCAAATATCTAAAATATTTAGTTAAAATGTATGTCGATTTAAAATTTAAATGGCCACTACAGCAAAAACTTACTAAAAATGACCCCTTCAAAATTTGAAACCCTTTTTCAAGCATGGAAGGGATCTTTATACTACAAAATAACTTGTTGCCTTACTTCAAAATTGTCTTTTACATCATGTGTTTTATTGGTTGGCGGATTTATAAAAATTCAAAATGTAATTTTACAAATGTTTTTGATAAATACTTAATATCCAGTGATTTATTTACAATTACAATACATTCCAAAAATGGACAAATTTTACATTTAATTTAAAGACAAACTATACCTCCCTATTACTCAAATAACTCTCTTTCTGCCCTTTGATCCTTTACACACATCAGGGGACAAGATTATTTTTTATTCTTTTTTTAAAAAGTAACAGGATGTTCTTGTCTGTATGCATGTACCAAAGGATCTCGCTTACCGCTGAACCGATATAGTTCTCCTTTACAAAGTATAGCTTCTCATAAGCCCTTTGATGGTTTAAAACTATTTTGAGAGAGTGTACCACCACAATTCTAAGAGAAATCGGCCATAGAAAATAATCTCTAAACTAAACATTCTACAGTGCAAAGCTTTTCTAAATATTGCATAGCAATGTGACTAGTCTTATGTTTGTTCAATAACAGCACAAAAGTTAGCAAGGCACCATCTCTAAATAATGAAATTAACCGCACAGTGTTAAGGAATTCGGTGTGCAATCAAATCACCCAAAACGCATATCATTACAACCATTCCATTTTGCATAATTCGTGTCTATAGATCGCCTCTCATATATTGTTTACTAACGGCTACGCCCCTAAAGGCCTCTAGGGTCACTTATATTTTATTTTTAAAGTAAAATTATAGGGTAGAGTATTTTTCTTCTAGGGGCTCTTTCTATTTTAAAGATAACCATATCGGTTCAGTGGTTAGCAAGATCCTTTGTTACACACAGACAGACAAAATAGTGTGAATATGGATAATATGGATAATATGTGAAGGTGAATGCACACCTAGAAATCAGGAAGGAAGAGGACTAAGGGCTGTTTATTACACTAGTCCCCAAAATTTTTAATAACGTTTTCTTATTCGTAAGCTTAATAACTTTGGGACTTTCAATGAATTATATTTGTAATCTTCAGTAGATATACATTTGTGTATCATCATTGTGGATGTATACCAATTTATCGGCCATTGTCTTATCCCTTTGGATCCCTGGCTAGAAATTCTATGTGTCAACATAAATAATAATGTTATGAAATCTTAAATAGTTACCATACAATTACGCAAACAAATACTTTAGTAGCTGGATGTATGTCAAATAAATCAATAAATATGCATAACCAGACAACTACTTGGATGCCCCAATTAGAGACCTTTTCCGTCTGCTAGTATATTGCTTTCTTCTCTTTGTAGCGACTTGGCTGTGTTAATATTCCCGACCCTATTGGTTGATTTTCAAGGACCCAATTGAATTCTGCACAGGGTCCTCGTGTTATTTAACCACTTTCACCTCCACAGTTTTATTCTAATGTATGTATGTTCATCAAAATCTCACAAACAGCTAGTTTTTTTTTGGTCCAGGGGGGGGGGAGGTATCTTCAGCCTCCGATTAAAAATAATGAACACTCCAAAAAAAAAATTTTCTTTAATACTTCTTTTTAATCTCAAATTGAAAATGGGAAGAGGTCGAATTTTCCCCCTCCCACCTTTAGTACCTCTAGAGTCTTCTTTTGGGCGTAGCCGCTAGTTGTAGCTAAAAAATACTGACTTGAAGTTTAGTTTGCACACTCAATTTTACACGTCTAGCTTTGCTTAAAGGTGTCACATAAATAAAATAACAAGCGATATAAGCGCAGCTACTCTAAAACTTATTTTTGACTGGCCGGCAAAATATGCAATACAGCAGAGAGAGAGGGTTTAATAGGCTGTCTGTATCACTAGTCCCAAAAGTTTAATAATACCTGACGTTTTCTTAACAACTTTGAGGACTCTTACGCAATTTTGATTGGTTGATTCATTAAATTGAGTGTCCAAACGTTTAAACACCTAATTGAAATCTACAGAATGGGTAGTTTTGTATATCATTTTGGAGGGAGGAAACCTCCATCCTCCCTAGAGAAATCTCCCTAAAATATATTTTTTACTTTATATATATATATATATTCATTGAAAAATCTAAATATTAAATTTTAAACGGTTTTGAATGTGCTGATACTTGTTGGCTAATCCTATGAATTCCATAAACACCTTTCACCTTGTGTCAACTGTAGGGAGGGGTTTATACAAGAAAAAACACTGGTTGATACCTTGAGTTGATGCGTGAGTTGGATGTTAAGGGATAAGACAATGGAAGATGAATTGATGTACATCACCAATGACAATAAACAAAATTACAACTTATGTAGATTAAAGAAATGGTTGAAAAGTTTAGACACTGCTAGATGGAACTAAAAAATAAGATAACTTAATTTTAAAGCATGTTCTTCCATTAGTAGTAGTCAAGCTTTTCAAACAATAATCTTACCTTAGAGAAGAGTTAATTTTGTTTATCATGATGTAAATTGATTTATTTCCATAGACTTATCGCTTAAGATCCTTGTGATATTCCAACAATTACAATAAAAAATTGTTTTTTAGAAAAATAATCCCTTAGGAATTTCATGGAATCAGAGAGAGGAGAACAATGGACTGTTTATTTTATATTAGTCCCCAAAGTTTTATAATAACGTTTTATTATTTGTTGACTTAAGAACTTTATCGGGGATGTACTTCAATTTATTGATAATATTCTTATTATTAAATTTCATGAAATACTAAACGGACATACAATCATGTCAAAAAAATTCGCAGCATTATAAATTTTCTTTCTTGTCAACAATACATTTTGTCTCGATACATGTTATTTCTATAGGTAAAAAGGTTTGATTGGAAGATATTATACAAGTGTAATTTACAGCCCATTGTCCCCTCCCTCCCTGAGTTAACGGCAGTTAGTTTTTCTTTACTAATTATCAGAAAGGGAGAGGACAATGAGATTTAAATTAATCTTCTAGCTAACTAAAATTACCAGCTATCGAAGACTTAATCAAAGCAAGGATCTGAAGGGATGAGAGAATAGTCGAAAAATAGATTTACATCCCCATTGATGATACACAAAATTACGCCTTCTGTAGATTACAATTAGTGGTTGACACGTTTGAATACTCAACTTATCAAAATTCACCCAAGATCCCAAAGTTTTTAACCCAACGAATAAGAAAACTAGAGTAATTAACAGCCCACTGTCCACTTTCCCTCTGTAATTCATGACTCAATAATTGGAGAAAGATTGATTTATCATCCATTGTCTTATTCCTAACGCCATGGATAATTAACAAGTCTAGAAATTTAATTTTTTCATTTCATTTTTTTGCAATTATTTATTGCAGGGATTGGATAATAGAAGATAAATAAAACATGGAGGGAGGGAATGTTGGTCTTTTTAATACACTAATCCCCAAAGTCTTATAAGAATGTTTTATTATTCGTTGGCTCAACAACTTGGGGGACTTTTATTGAATTTCGATTGATTGGTTCATTAAGTGGAGTGTCTAAATGTTTCAACTGCTAATTGTAATCCACAGATAAAGTTATTTTGTAGATCATCATTGGGGATGTACATAAATTTATCAGCCTTTGTCTTATGCCTTTAGATCCAAGATCAAGTATACAACTTATTTGGTCCGTTGGTCTGTCGGTCATGCCATAAAAAAAAACCTTGTTATATTTCTGTTTTATTAAGCCTCGTTTTATGGATGTTGTCATCCCTGTTTTTATAGCTGTTTCATTAAGAAAACTCTACTAGAAAAAGCAAATTATTTTTTTTAACAAGGAAGGCAATATCCATGAAAAGCCCAGAACAAAAATTTATAATACAAATACATAAGAATGTGATAGTTTGACAAACGGACAAATTCAGTTGTTAAATGGGAGAATCGTCAAAATAAATACAATCATCTATCTTATATTGAAGCCAATAACACTATATTACTTCCTTAGAACAAACGGACGGACAAGTGGACGAATAGAGCTAGTTATAGGGTAGCTACGCTTCTAAAACTACCAACAAATATTTCACATAATTTAATAAATGATTTATTATATTGTAATCTAAAATGTATTATAAATAAATAAATAAAGAATTTTAGAAGAAGCGAAGCTTTTTATAATTACTAATTAGGGTCGGTAAGTCCGTTTACTAAAACGTCAAAAAACATGTATATATCAATTATAAACACTATAAGGTTGTTACAAAATGTAATTGTAAATTGTTGTAATTTTTAAAAATTTCTATATCATATTGATATACAACCCCAATAATGATAAACAAATTTCAATATTTCGTAGTTTAAATCTAATAATAAAATAGTTTGAAAGAATCATTAAAAATATAAAAATAGTCGTCAAAAAGTTATCATTCAGGAATTTATAAATATACTTTTAAAAAATTAGGGGGATTTTTTGGGGTGAGGGGGGGTGTCCCACCCCCCAGGAAAATAGCTTAAACCCTACCACAGGACCAGTAGGTATATTCCCTGAAGAGTAGAATCCGATCGGTTAAGTGATTACCGAGATTTTAAGGGACGGACAGACAGTCATAAAGCTACTTTGTATTATTTATTTGCTGCGCTTTAAAAATACTGATAATTTTTAAGCACTTTATAGAAGGTCCTAAAACTAGAATTGTTTGTAACGAATAATTTGCAATAAATAGTTAAAATACATTAATGCAAATTAAAAATTTAAAAAAGCAAGAAAACATAATTTTTTAATTTACTAGCGGCTGCGCTCCTAGCATCTAGGAGCTCTGTATTCGAAATAATAAGAAAGTAGGAAAAAGCATAAAACTTAGATGTAAAAATTAAATAGCCTAAATTCATCTTGGGACCTATAAGAAGCTTCCATAAAATTGGGAACTCAATCGGTTCGTTCGTTATCGAAATCTTAAGCTACAGACAAAACAAGGATGACAACATCAATAAACGCGAAGCACTGAAACGGTAAGACAAACGAACATAAACACTTGTATAGTGTCAGAAAGTACGGATGGACCGACCCTAATTATAGAAAAGCTTCGATTTTAAAAAAACTTTATATTATTGGATGTCCTTTTGGTGTTTTTAACGTTGTGGTACACAAGAATTTGCTAAAAAATAATAATTTTTTTGCTAAAATGAATTGCCGACTGCATAAATGCGTGAAATTTGCCATATGGAATAATTTTCATATCATACACTAATCAGGGATATATAGGGATAAGACAATGACTGATTAATTTATGAACATCTCCAATGATGATGCACTAAATTTCCCCTTCTGTAGATTACAATTAGTGATTGAAACGTTTGAACACTCAACTTAATTAACCAACCAATCAAAATTCACTATCCCCAAAAATGTTATGCCAACGAATAAGAAAAGGTTATTATAAAATTATGGGGACTAGTGTAATAAACAACCCATTGTTCCCTCTCTCTGTGCACAAGATAGACGAATTTTACGCGAGTTTTCTTTATCCGCGCGCCCAGGATCTTATCATTCATCCGTTTGGCCGTTATCAGTTTATGACGATTTTTTTCAACTTAATTTTTTTTATTGTTAATGTCTTTATTTTTGAATTTAACACAAACAAATTTGAAAGAACAGGCGAGATAGGGAAAAGTGTTCACAAAAATGATTAGCTGGAGATAAGTAGCGCAGATGCTAGGTATATAACCCTATAAAATTACCCCTTCTGTAAATCAAACTAGTGGTTGAAACGTTTGAACACTCATCTGAATTAACCAACCAATCAACCATCAGGCCAATACAAAAACACACGCACGATCCTATAAAACATAAACACGCTAGCAGTAGAGAATCAATCCTATGTTATTTACACATGAATGGTCGATCATTTAGTTTTCAGAAAAAAAGAAGAAAAAAATTAGGGGGAGGGGATTTTCCAAGCCTCATTGTAAAGGAGAACCATAACAGTTGAGAGGCTAGTAAGGCAACAGACACTCACAGGCCTTCTGTTACTTTATTTATTACTAGGGGCGATTTATCTTAGGAAGGTGGTGGTACCCTTCCACAAAATAGTTATAATTCTTCCCAGGATCTATGAGAAGCTACAAAGGAGAACCATATCAATTGAGCGGTTAGCAAGATCCTTCGCTACAAACAAAAAAAACCTTACTAGTTTATTTGATAGGATACTAAAATCATTTTTAATATGATTGTAGTACTAAATATGTATTTATAGAGAGAGAGGGGGGGGGTCAATGGGCTGTTAGTCCCCAAAGTTTTATAACGTTTAATTTGTTGGCTTAACAACATTGGGGTCTTAAGTGAATTTTGATTCATTAAGATGAGTGTTTAATCGTTTCAACCACTAATTTTGATCTACATAAGGATTAATTATGTGTATTATCATTGGGTATATACATCAATTTATCAGCCATTGTCTTATCCATTTAGATCCCTGAAATATTTATCAGAATTCTGATCCCTTCCTCCCTATTGCAAAAAAGTGTAATTAACGCCGTAAACACGCTATCGTAAACATATCTTAACATTTTTATCATTTTATTAACATTTAGATATAAGATGTGTTTGTGTCTGTCTGTCTGTCTGTCTGTTGTAAGCATATCCTAACACCATCAAATGATAGTGGCTTCGCCCCTATTATTTTAAAATAGAAGGAGAGGAGGGGTGTTATAAAATAGTCAATAAACGTCCGTAGACTTCAATCAAAAAAAAATATAGTCTTAAACCACTTTGTAGGCATAGACGTCATAGGGAGAGGGTGAGGGTAATAGGGTGTTATTACCCCCCACCCCCCCCCCCCCCCCTCCAAACTTTGAAATCCTCATTACACCCCCCTCAAATTAAAAAAAAAACATTTGATTACCCCCTTGAACTTTTGAAATCCCTAATTATATAATACCCCCCTCTAAAAAAAAGCTTGGACGTCTTTGCCTTGTGCTATACTAATTTTAAAAGGGATTGAGTGGTTTGTGAGATCTTATAGGAAACAAAACAAACCTATACAACTTTATATAAAAGGATATAAGAACGTGCACAGGTTTTTGGAAGGGATCTAAAGTGATAAATAGACGATAAAAATCAATCTACATCCCCAATTTAATACACAAAATTACCCCTTTTGTAGATTACAATTAGTGGTTGAATGAAACGTCAAGACACTCAACTTACTAAAGCAACCAATCAAAGCTCATTAAAAGTCCCAGAAGTTGTTAAGCCAACAAGATAAGAAAACTAGGTAAATATTAAAACTTTGGTAATCTATAATACAAAGTAGTACAAAGTAAGTAGTACAAAGTAATGTCTGTCTGTTTGTTTGTCTGTTTATTCGTAGCGAAGGATCTCGCTAACCGCTAGACCGATCGGGTTCTCTTTTACAGAGTAGCTTCTCATAGGTCAAGGGAAGATTTATAAATAAACAGCCAAATAAATTTCTCATCTCATCCTGATTTGGATGTTTATGAGGGCGTTGGTTTATTAGCTAAAACGAGGCATGTTTTATGCTATTTTTCAATTTACTTTAGAAGTCTCTAAAGAGAATTCATAAAAAAAAAATTTGAGTATTTTATACATACAATTTTTTTAAATACTGAATATATAAACTTATAATTTGTTTCTAAAGTATCAAAAAATCTACAAAAAAAATCAAAACTTACGTTTCTTTTTCTTGCTTCTTTTAATTCTAACAGGGCACAAAAATGCCATTTTTTCACAGTTTTTTTCTTTAATTCACTTAATGAATCACTTTTTTTCGGGGTATTTACATTAGTATATGTTAGTTATATGTTGATACAACTATAATGGGTACACCACTGTAGGCCGTATGATTGGGCACTGAATGGGCAGGTATATATGAATAAGGACTAAGCAGAGCGTTACAAGTCTACCTTTACTTCTTTCTGGTTTTCTTACCACTAGCACAACCAAATATTCACCCAGTAAGAGTATTCTTGCAAAACAGCTGATTTCTGTTTGTGTAAAAAGTAGCAAAAAGATTACAGTATCATGGAAAATAACGAAGTAGAGGGTTTCGTCGTATTTTAACGGAAGCTTTTAATAGGTTATTTTAGGTTAGGTATACGTTTATGATTGCCAAGCAGGGTTAGAGCCACCCACAGGGTCTAGAAATAGGAGAAAAGCTACTTTGAAAATTCAACGAAAACCGCTACCTCGTCTTTTTTCCATGATCAAATGATTAATCTCAAAATGGAAATATTTCAAAAGGAGAGAGGTCCCAAAAACCCTCCTATGGTACTTTTATCAAAAAAATCCGTTAAAAAACATAACTTTACGTTTAAAATTGCGTAAAAATAATAAGCAAATTTTGTTATAACGACAAAATATATTTTTCATTTAGATCCCGAAAACGGCTAAACTGATTTCCATAGTAGATTTGTATTTGTCGATGGAAAATTATAGAAAATATTGAAAGAGCTATTTTTAAATTTGCTGTTTTACAAGAAAAAAAAATCCCCGTATCTCTTTCACCCCTCAGCCCTGGCCTTTTAAATTTACCCCTTTTCTGCAAATGAAATAGACTTTGGGAGAGGGGAGTGAAGGGTGACCGGGAATGTGAAGAGGGGCGGGGAAAATATGCGCTTAGTATATGTGTGTGTGTGTGTGCGTTTGCTGGTTTCATAGGTCTAAGTAGGGCAAAATCACATTATGAATAAATCTTTTACAGAACCGCTCTCTTATGTGATTATGCAGATTAAAAGTCTCTGAAATTTGGATTGTTTCGCCCGAACGAGCTCTGGTTTAGGGGGTAGGAGGAGAAACAGAGGGGATAGAGGAGAAGGTTTGACGATGTTTTTGGGCATCTTTCAGCACCGTATTATAACTTAACTTGGAAACCAGGAAAAGCAAGAAAAAGTAAGAAATAGATAAAAATGAAACATGTTGTTGCAATATCAGACATGTGACAATAAAAATTCGTGGTATATCTCACTTAAAGCATTAACATATTTTTATATTTGGCATTTAAATCAATATCTAAATATTATTTGATGATTCCTCAGACTATTGGGCACATAAAAGATTGTTCTAAGACCTAAGAAAATCTACTCCAAAGCCTACTATATCCGTAAATCTGATTTTTTTTATAATTATTTTCTGTAATAATCTATTACACTAGTCCCCAAAGTTTTAAAATAACAATTTCTTATACGTTGGCTTTACTACTTTGGAAACTTTAGTGAATTTTGATTGGTTGATAAATTAAGTTGCGTGTTCAAACGTTTCTACTACTAATTTTAATATACAACTTTGTGCATCATCATTTGGGATGTATATCAATATATCATCCATTGTCTTATCCCTTTAGATCCCTGATTTTGCCTTCCGTGTAAATATTTTATATAACACGGCTCTGATGAAAGTCATGAGTTGAATTTTCAAGCGAATTGTCGTCTCATCTTGAATTAGATATCTTCTCTATCTATCCTGTCGTCTAATATTGAAATAGGTATCTTTTCTATCTATCTATATTTGTATACTAGTGGCAAGGCCCCTAGAGGCCTCTAGTGGCAATTGAGGAGAGGGGAGTTGAACTCGATAACAAAAGTTTTGGGAGGATTTTTTGTTTGTTTGTAATTTTTTTCTAGTGGCAATTTCTCTTGGTAGGGTTGTGATACCAACCCCCAAAATAGTTATAAAGCCTATGAGCTACCCTGTAAAGGAGAATCATATCAGTTCATCAGTTAGCGAGATCCTCGGTACAGACAAACATCCTGTTACTTTATTATTAGGATATCAAAGTAACAGGATGTCTATCTGTTTCTCTGTTTGTCTGTCTGCATCAAAGGATCTCGCTAACCGCTGAACCTATCGGATTATCTTGTCATGTGATATCATCTTAAATTAGGTATCTCTCCTATCTATCTATATTTTCTTGTATCTATCTATTTATCTTGTCGTTTTATATCTTAAATTGAATATCTTCTATACACTGTTAAAAATAATTTTTTTATTTAGTATCAATTGATACTCTGGAGAGTATTGGACCCTTATGTACGCTACAACTATATAATTAATATATAACACTATGTAATACTATATAACACAATAATTATTACTACATACCATACATTTTTTTAGTATCGTTTGATACGCTCTAGGGTACTATAGAATACGCTGTAGAAAAGTTTATAAAAATAGTAATATTTTATACATTGTAGGGTATCGGAAAATACGCTGTAGAAATGTTTCTTAATTTAGTACTATTTCATACGCTGTAGCGTATCAGACAATACGCAAGAGAGTGGTTTATTATAATAGTAACTATTCATACGTTCTAGGGTACGAATCTGTACTGTAAAGAATAATTGAAACAGACACCATTCGTGCACACCTCTCATGGAAGTGTTTCAATGCTTGGTCGTTTTAGACAAAGATAAATTGTTACTATTTATGCTCAGCTTTATAATTTTGTTTTTTGTAATTATGACTGACCATAGTTTTTATTTTTAAGGATAATGTTTAGTCCTAAACATCTTTAAAGTCATTTTTTTACTAAATTTACATTTAAATTAATGTTTTATGGCTCTGCTTGGTATGTTTGTTGATATAACAAAATGTATATGTACATATAATAATCATATATTATAAACTGATCTTTCATACAAAGTAAAACAGTTTCATACTCTAGAGGGTAACAACAATTGCGAAGGAGGGTAATGAAAAATTACTTCTACCGTACTGAATTTTATTCCCAAGAGCGTATTGGATAATACTCTACAGACAAATACATTATTTAGTACTAAATGTTACTTCACAGAACATTACCTAATACTCAATACAGCATTGAATATTTAACAGTGTATCTATCTATCTAATAATCTATCCTGCATCTAATATTGAATTATGTATCTTCTCAAATCTATCTTTATTTCTTTCTATCTATTTATCTTGTCGTGTTATCTTGATTTACTAGTGGATACTCCTCTAGCATTTAGGGATAATTTAGTGTGGTATCCCTCCCCCTCCCAATTTTCAATTTTAGTTTTAAAAATATTTTTTTTTGAGGGGGGGGGTGTCATTTTTATTCGGAGGGTGGAGATAATTGTTAATGACCTTCCCTAGACCTATAAAAAGCTACACTGTAAATGATGGCCATATCAGTTCAGCGGTTAGCGAGATCCTTCGCTACAGACAATAAAAGCTTCCTACTTTAGATTATAGGATTTAGGAATTTCTCTATCTATCTTAATTTTTTCTATTTATGTACATATCTACCTTAACGTCTTTTTAATAGCGAAGCTTTTCTATAATTAGGGTCGGTCCGTCCGTCTGTCCGAGACAGATAGCTTTTTTGGTTAATTTAGGCATGTTAGAATTGTCCTATCTATTTCAAACTTTGCATGGTGATTCCTTTAGTACTTAGGTACGATTTAGAAAGCGAAGCAACTCTATAATCATTACCAGAATGTCCGTACGTCCATTTTAAACATGTTGATTTTTTACTTTTTAACAACAAATTTTTATGTAATCTAATTATCCTATTGTTCTGGTTTTTGGTATACTGATACCTGGGACAACAAAGTAAATAAGCAAAGCAACTCTATAATCAAGTCCTAAAATGTAAGTATGGCCATAAACATTATCCTGTATCAAGAAGTTTTTCAACAAATTTAATCACAATTTTGCTTTGTCTCTTATTCATTTATATTCTGATTATTCAGTTCTGACACTATAAAAGTGTTAATGTCCGTTTGTCCAACCGTTTCAGAGTTTCGCTTTTATGGATGTTGTCATCCTTGTTTTTGAATTAGGGATTTTCTTTATCTATCCTGTATTGTTTTTTTTTTCTCTATCTATCTATATTTCTATTTAATTATCTCATTGTCTCACCTTTTATTTATCTATCTATCTATCCATTTTATTTCTTTTTATATATCTACGCGACTATCTATCTATTTTTATTTTTTTCTATCTATCTACGCGACTATCTATCTATTTTTATTTCTTTTCATCTATTTACGCGACAACGAGATTTAAAGAGCATTTGTTAAAATCAAGAATAAAAATTTACATAAGAGGAAAAATCACGAAACCTTTCTAACTTAATTTTTTTTATTTTTAATATTTGTATTTTATCTTGAACAGCATTGAAGCAGCGTAAAGTACCTGATAAAAATGACGTCCAACAATACAAATGACTTATAATATTCCAGTATACATTTTATCATTGGGATGCTGTGAGTATTGGTGCAAAAAATATGACGTAACAAAAAGAATTAGCCAATGAGAGTCCACTATAAATTTTACCATTGGTCAATAACGGCCTCTCATTGGCTATTTTTTTGTTACGTCATATTTTTTGCACCAATACTCACAGCATCATCATTGGTCAATATAAATGTATACTAGCCTATACGAGAAGAAAAAACAATTGATACATTGATAAATTGATCTGGAATTGAAACAGAACTTTTGATTAGAAAACTTTTATGTTTCAATTAGGAACTTTAACCAGGGATCTAAAGGGATAAGATAATGGCGGATAGATTTATGTACATCTTTAATGATGATACACATAATTTCCCCTTTTGTAGATTAAAATTAGTGTTTGAACACTTAACTGAATGAATCAACCAATCAAAGTTCATTTAAGTCTCCAAAGTTGTTAAGTCAACGAATAAGAAAACGTTATTATAAAACTTTGGGAACTAATGTAATAAACAGCCCATTGTCCCCTCTCTCTCTCTGAGGATTAACAGGGATACAGGGAATAGGCAATGATCTCTAAGATTTTGATAACAAAGTTATTTCATGACTTACAACTTTTATGATTCAATTAGGAAAGCATGGATGCAAAAAATGGAGTGTGGAAAAATTATCCCCCACCCCTGTGCCACCTCTGCTAACAAATAAGGGTTCCGTATGTTATCCTATTATATAAAGAAGTAAGCTTTTTTTGTTTGTTGTGAAGGATCTCGCTAACTGCTAAACTGATATGGTTCTTCTTTAGTGAGGCTTTTTATACGTCCTTTGATGATTTTCGGCTATTTTATAAGTCTGGGTAAGAAAGTTTTAGGCTATTTTTTCTGATCTTTTAACAATAGTAATTTCACTTAAACCTAAATTTTTACCCATTTTTTTACTTCTTGGAGAGAAAAAAAATTAACTTTTATGTTATCAAAAAGAAAGGTTTTTATCACCACAACCCCCCCACCCCTCTCTCTCTTTTATTTTTTATTTTTCAAATCTTGATTGGTAAGTACACACTAGCAGTGTCAAAATTTTTCCACCAATAATTATAATTTAGAAGAAGGGTTATTTTTGTTTTTCATAATTGGAGGTGTACATAAATTTATCTTCCATTGTCTTATACCTCAAGATCCCTGGCTGTTTTACAACTTATCAGACAATTTGATTTTTACCTTTTTTTGCAGGGAGAAAGGAACGAAGACCAAACTGCATTACTTTTGCACCACTTTTGACAACATATTCTCCATCTCATTTTTAGGGGTTTTCTTTCCCACTTCTCCTCTCATCTTCCTCATTATGTGACGTCACAGAAATCAAAAGTGACACAAAAGTAATGCAGTTTGGTCTTCGCCGAGGAAGGTAATAATAACGATTTTAAAAATAACAGAGATCTTAATAACATCCTATTATATTTATAAACTAGATTTTAACAAACATATTCTGACAAACAATTCTAAAGGAAAATTTCCCCACAACCCCCTTCCTCTTTTCCTCCCCTTAACTTCTTACCCACCCATCTTCAATTAAATGAGAAAAAAAATATACTTCCACCTTACTTTAAAAGGTTTCATGATTTTTTTAGAATTGATTGTTAGAATAGCTACCCCTGGGTATACCCTTTTTAATCCGATAAAGAATACCAAATTAATAGTTATTTCTCGCATCGTATTATAACCGGCTTTCCGCGGATATAGAATGTACAATTATAAGATTAAAACTAATTTTTATATTCGTAGAAAGCTGGATATAATACGGTGCTAGATTTAGACATAGTTTTTTCGTATGGATGAGAACCGGTTCCTATCCACCGGATTCAAATGAATACGAGAAAAATGTTTAGAATTCATTCAGTGGGAACCTAAATTGGACGACAAATTTCCCCTATTAATATGTACACGTACTCTATATCCATCAACTAGCAGCTACGCCCCTAGAGAGCCTATAAAAGCACTTGAGATAGGGGATAGGGAAGAAAATTCCGCCCCCTCTTTTTAATTTAAACAAGGATGACAACATCCATAAAAGCGAAGCTCTGAAACATTAGGACATACGAACATTAATAACATTAAGAACATAAATGTATAAAAGTCGAGAAAAAAATTGTAAGTAAATTTATTGAAAAACTGAATAATTACAGGATATTGATGAGGGACATAATTACATTTTTAGGACTTGATTATAGAGATGCTTCGCTTATAACATTGTACTTTGTTGCTCTAGGAATCAGTATTCGAATCAATCGGATAATAAATATCATTTAAAAACTTGTTGTTAAAAAAAAGTTAACATCGTCATGTTTAAAATGGACGTAAGGACAATCTGGTAATTATTATAGAGTTTCTACGCTTTGTAAATCGTACCAAACTAGTACAGGAATCACCATGCAAAGTTTGAAATCGGTAGGACAATTCTAACATGCCTAAATCAACGAAAAAAGCTATCCGTTCCGGATGGACCGACCCTTATCATAGAAAAGCTTCGCTTTTTAAAAATTTTAATTTTGTATAATGTACGTCACTAAATCGTACACTTTGATGTGATGTAAATAGAAGTCCATCAGTATAAAAAATATTTTTTTTGTCGGTTTCCCTCAAAGTGCCCAGTCGACCCCATACCCCCCCTCCCGTCTTTTTTTTTTTTAAATGAGAATAATGGAGATGGGTAGTGTTTGTAACTTGTTTATTTATAACTTTAAGTTAGGTTAAATTAGGTTCTTGATAGCCCCATAGGATTTGGGCACTGCAGCTGTAGGGTTAGGGTCCCTTATAGGAGTTTTGGAAAATATACCGCCCTCTTGTTTTCATTTTTTAAATAATAGGAAGGGGAGTCAATGCTTTGTGAAAAAGCGACAATACATCTTCATTTTATGGGAATGTTAAGATACTTTTTTGGATGTCGTCATCCTTGTTTATATACTCAAATGTAATTAGTTTTATATAGGAAGTATAAACAGGCAATCCCTTATTCAGATTAATAGTAAGACAGTGTAGGAACAATCCGAATACATTATGATTAAAGGGCATACACATATTCGTGTGAAAGTTTATTTTCTTCCATCATATCCATATAAGAAGTAAGCTATAAAAGTTTAATTTCTTTGTATGAATGTCTACAAGGGTGACAACCTCCATAAAAACGAAGCACTAAAACGGAGGGGAAACGGACGTTAACAATTGTAGAGTGTCAGAACTGAATAATCAGAATATAAATGTTTGAGAGTCATCAAAATTGTAAGTAAAATTGTTGAAAACTGTTACTGCTCGATACAGGATAATGTTTATAGAGTTGCTTCGCTTATAATATTGTACTTTGTTGTCCCAGGAATGGTAATAAGAGTTGCTACGCGTTCTAAATCGTACATAACTACTTAATGCATAATGCAAAGTTTGAAGTCAATAGGACAATTCTAACATACCTAAATTAACAAAAAAAGCTATCCGTTCCGGACGGACATACGGACCGAACCTAATTATAGAAAACCTTTCGTTACAAGTTAACTTATTAAAAACCAAAAAGTTGGCCATTAAACAGGTAAAGACGTTTAAAACATCTTTTTTAACAATATTAATACTAAATTTTATGACAAATTATATTAATTTATTAATGATAAAGTATAGAAATAAAGATAAAAATATTTTTGAAATTTATTTCATTGAAAATCAAGTCTGTGTTGCGCACCATAAAATTTAATGTTAAAATTTGCTTCTATATTTAAAAAATTAATAATTACTGATTCAAAATTTAATTGATTTGATACTTTTCCTTCTTTCTGTTTTTTTTTCTTTCTTTTCCTTGTATAGTAGCGAAGCTGCTCTATAATTAACTTTGTCTGTACGTATAACCGTCCGTCCGTCAGTCAGTCAGTCCATAACGCTATGAAGGAAATGTGATTCCGAGATTTTTAGGTTTTGTCATTTTCTCCACTTATATTGAAGATAGACGGTTGTAATTTTCATTGAAATTTGCCTATTGTTTAGGGAGCTGGATTGATTCCTAGATTTCCACGTGATTATATATTTTTTAAAAGTTTCGTTATTTATTTAATTAGGTCTAATGTTTATTTTAATTAATTTTTAAAAGCGAAGCTTTTCTATAATTAGGGTCGGTCCGTCCGTCCGAGATAGATAGCTTTTATTCGTTAATTTAGGCATGTTAGAATTGTCCTATCGATTTCAAACTTTGCATGATGATTCCTGTAGTAGTTGGGTACGATTTAGAAAGCGTAGCAACTCTATAATCATTACCAGAATGTCCGTACGTCCATTTTAAACATGTTGATTTTTCTACTTTTTTAACAACAAATTTTCAAGTGTTTTAATTATCCGTTTGATCTGATTTTTGGTATATTGATTCCTGGGACAACAAAGAACAATATTTTAAGCGAAGCAACTCTATAATCAAGTCCAAAAATGTAAGTATGTCCAAACAAATTTACCTACAATTTTTATTCTACATTTATGTTCTGATTTTTCCGTTCAGATACTATACAAGTGTTAATGTCCGTTTGTCCTACCGTTTCTGTGCTTCGCTTTTATGGATGTTGTCATCCTTGTTTTTTTCTAGATTTCCATACAAAACGCAACTTATGGATGTTGTTCTCGTTGTTTTCTTCTATATTTTCCTTCTTTTTCATTTTCCTTATTTTTTACTCAATTATGTTAAGCTTTCAAACAGAGGCGTGTAGAAGGGGGTTTTATCCACCCCCTCTGGCAAAACTAGGGGGCGTGGATACACCCCCCTGATGTCCACCCCTCTACACACCCCTTTGTAAGGGTCAGCACCCCTATAATACAGCCAAGGGGGGGTGTCAATAGAAAGGATTCAAACACACCCCTGGCAAAACCCTGTGCACGCCACTGCTTTCAAATATCTTTCATGGCCGAACTAGTCCTAATTTTGATCAGCAGAAAATTGATTTCCCATTCGAGCCCTAGTTTCTTCAAGTGTACAGCAGATAACCCAATTATTGCAGACCCTATTTTCAGCGACTCCGGTCAAATGGAAAAGCGATTTAATGTATTAATGATTTATACATTATACATTCAAAAATTTAAATTTTTCAAAGTTTGAATCTTTTTTAGCTAGTAGCAAATATTGAGATAGGACGCGGAAGCTACGCACACTTTCGGAAACTAAAATTCAGTACATCCTTATTTTGCCGTCTCTTCACCTTATTAGAGCAAAAAAAAAACATCTGTGTTTTTTTCAGTAGCGATCTATTCTTTCTAAACTTTTATGTTCGTCCGTGAAAAAAATGGGGAAAATTGTATTCTCGGCTATTGTCATGTCATCAAAAAGTCATGAATGCATTGTGTAGACGGCCAAAAATCTTGAAGTATAATTATATATTTAGGTTAACTAGCGGCTTTCATTAAGGGGCTCATTATTTATGGGAGTTTCTAAGAAAGGGATAGAATAATAGTCTAAAACTGTCTAAATAATTAAATCCAGATAAGATAGTCTAAAACTTTCCTGAGACAAAGCTTCACAAAGCTCAATCAATGCAGTAGTTTTTGAAATCTTAGATTCAGACAATAAAACATTTAAGTAATAGGATTAACATTCAATACTTATCCTACAACAGAAATTGTTTAAAAACCATTTTAACTTAAATGAAATTTTAGCGAATTATTTTGGAGCCGATTTTTTTAAGGGGTCTGGTGTAACTCACCAAAAAAAGATAAAACTTCTTGCAACTTCAAGAGAAGCGTTACCTTTATTTGAACAGACATCCTGTTACGTTTTAATGTAATTAAAACGTAATTCTATACTGATGAACAACCCTAATTGTGATAAAAGCCCCGTTTATAATAATTATCATTTTTAACAAGGATGACAACATCCATAAAAGCGAACCTCTGTAACGGTAGGAAAAAGGAACATTAACACTTGAGTAGAGTGTTAGAACTGAATAATCATAATATAAATGTATTTAAAGTCGAACAAAACACAATAGTAAGTAGATCAGTTTAAAAACTGCCTAAATACAGGATATTGTTTAAGGACATACTTATATTTTTAAGACTTGATTATAGAGATGGCTCGCTTATAACAATGTATTCCAAATATCCCATAAAATTTTGTTTTAAAAAGTTAAAAAGCAACATGTTTAAAATGGACGTACGGACTTTCTGGTAACGATTATAGAGTTGCTTCGCTTTCTAACTCGTACCTAACTTCTATATGAATCATCATGCAAAGTTTGAAATCAAAAGGACAATTCTAACATGCCAAAATTAACGAAAAGTGCTATCCGTTACGGACGTACGGACTGGCGGACCAACCCTAATTATAGAAAACCTTCGCTTTTAAAAATTTGCACTTGTAAATATATTATTTTGTTGGCATTAAATAATTCTTATTTACAGATTCAGTTGTTTCTTCTCATCATAAATACAATTACACAGGTATAATAACATTTAATAATTTTTGTTTTAATATAATTTTTATTTATTTTCAATAATTTTTAATAAATATAGTAGATCTAGATCCCTAGTTAGTACAGTAAATTTGACCATTAAGAAGAAAGTGAAGGAACAATCCGGCCATATTATTGGTTCAAACGTGTACACATCTTTTTCAATTCACTGTAAAGGAGAACTTAATCTTACACAACGCAAAGACAGACATCCTAGTACCTTTTAATAAGAATAAATATAAGATGATTTCACAAAATTTTTCAATTAAGATTTCTTAAAATTCTATCTTTTTCAGTTTAATTATAATTTTAGATGAAGTTGTTAATTATTTTGATTACTCTTGTTGCTTATGTTGTTGGACAAGATGATGGCAGTGTTGAATGTACTGGTAATATTCACAATTATTAAACTTAACATAAACATGTTAATTTAGGCATTTAAATTAAAACATAGTCATAAAATCAAAAAAAAGTAAAAGATACAAATACAATTAAAATTACCTTAGCAATCAACAACCTAAATCCTAATCAGTTCTGCCCGGATAACCATGAATAGATCACTATGGATCTGTCTACTTTGTTCAAAATATATTAAACTTGTAGCATCTAATTAAAATAAATTTACGTAAAAATGTTCCTGGTAACGATTATCTCCAAAACTCTATGAACTTTAAAGGCTGCTTCAAACAGGAATAAAGAATTATTTTGTTCTGAGCATATTTTAAAGTAAGTGTGTTTTTTTTATTAAGCTTCCATGAATTTACAATCACATCGGACGATTATGTTTCTAGACCTTTATTAAAAAACCTTACTACTTTCTGTTATAGGATAGACTTTTAAACCTCAGTTTTGAGATCTTTCTAAGCATGCAAACTAGTTTTAATTTTTATTACAAAATGTCCCAAGATCTTTAATTGGAGGCAAATTTACATTGTAATTGGCCAATGCTAAAATGTATACTGATATATATATACATTTAATTGAAGTAGAATTGGGCCGGATACTTTTTTGGCCGGATATCCTTCTGTTTTTTTATGCCAGATATCGAAAATGGCCAAATATCCGGCAAATTACCAGATATCTGGCCAGATAACCGGATAGCATTAGAAATTAGCCGGATGTCCGGTATCCGGCCGGATATACGGTCCAACACTAGTCATGACAATATCACAGGAATGAACCTACTATTTCAGATGATGCTAAGAAGTGTATCTTTTATGACAAGATGCCTCGTGTAAGAACAAATGAAGAGGGCCCAGGAATTGATAGATGCACAGTAAGTCTACCTTGCTTTGGGTAAAATGACATGTTTTCGGCTGCTATTAAAGATAGACAGCTAAAATTGTTTAGTGAACATTCCTATGACATATGCGCATATAACCTTCACATTGTTTTGTCCGTCTGTCTGACAATCATACCCCAAAAACAATTTTCAATGGTTTCGTGACTTTCTTTGGGTTTAGCACATTATATCCCTTTTTTGTTCTTTGTTATGTGAACTGTACATCTGCCCTTTAACTTTCTTGTCTGTTTGTGCATTCCATGATTTGTTTGTGCTTCGCTACTTATGGATGTTGTCATCCTTGTTATGATTTCAATTCAACATATTTAGGAGAAATGTGGTACTAACCTGCTCTGTCTGATGGCTGAATCCAGCCTGGATGGACCGTGTAAAAGAATCAGTGTTGGATATAAGACGAAGAAAAATATTGACTTTGGCATACCCTTCTGCAAGCTACCAAAGGGTCGAGTATGCGGTAAACAAATTAATTTCCAAAAAAAATATTTATTATTTCTGGGATCTTACACCAGATTACCATATACTCTAATAATGTTAAACTTGTAGCTGGCTAAAATAACGATCCCCCATCCCCTCGCCTACAAATGGATGAACGAACAGACCAATCAATGATATCCATGTTAGCAACCTTTAATTCATTTAGTATTGGATTAGATTTAAAGAAAAAAAATTAATCCTATAAGTTTTTAATTTCTAATCCGCAGACAACTGTACATGGAACTGTAAGATAAATATTTATCAAAAAATAATAAATTTTTTTGTAGATAATGCTCCTACTAAAATGTGTTGTGGAGAGCTCAATAATGATAAAACTATCACTCTACATCCAAAGTAAGATCTTTAAGAGTATTTATAGAAGCGAAGCTTTTCTATGATTAGGGTAGGTCCGTCCGTCCGTACGTGAGTCCTTCCGGGACAATTAGCTCTTTTCGTTATTTATGAAGGTTTGAATTGTCCTATTCATTTCAAACTTTGAATGTTGATTCCTATAACAATTAGGTACTATTTAGGAAGCGTAGCAACTCTATAATCGTTACCAGAAAGTCCGTACGTCCATTAAAAACATTCTGACTCTAACATCTGATTGTTGGAGTTCTGATTCCTATTATCACATGGTACAATTCTATAAGCAAAGCATCTTTATAATCAAGTCCTAAAAATGTAAGTATGTCCTAAAACAGTATCCCGTATTTAAGACGTTTTGCAACAAATTTACCTACAATTTTGTTTAGACTTATGCAGTGATATTCTGCTTATTCAGTTCTGACACTCTACTAATGTTAATGTTCGTTTGTCCAACTATTTCAGAGCTTCACTTTTATAGATGTTTTCACCGATGTTACAAGATTTATAATTTGTTTAAGTTTAGTTTAGGTTTAAAGATTTCACCGCTCTGGACC
Organism: Acartia tonsa; assembly: GCF_053477335.1. Classification (NCBI taxonomy): domain Eukaryota; kingdom Metazoa; phylum Arthropoda; class Copepoda; order Calanoida; family Acartiidae; genus Acartia; species Acartia tonsa. Next base: position 14,772,139 of record NC_137272.1, on the reverse strand, counting down.
AATATAATTCTCCTTTACAGTAAAGCTTCTTAAAGGCCCAAAAGGGATTTATAACTGAACTCCACAATCCTAAGAGAAATCGGCACTGAAAATAATTATCCCCCAGTAATGTTCTGCAAAACTAAAATGGTAAGTGGAGGGTTAACTTTCCCCCCCTCCCCCACCCTTATCCCTCAAATGTCCCTATATTTACATAGTATGAAAAAAAGTCGACAGAAATTAACCAATTTTAAAATACTTGTTTAAAATATTTAGGTTTGCTGGAAAAGTAGAAACCACGCTTGATTGTTCAAATTTGTGTGAATCCAAGCAATCATGTCGATTATGGAGGTACAGCAGAAAGTCAAAACATTGCGTCATTTGGGTACCTAGAGGTAACATATTTTTTTGCCTTTTTTTACGGGGAGGGAGGGAGTGGACGTTGGGCTGTTTATTACACTAGTCCTAGTTTTATTATAACGTTTTTTTATTCTTTAGCTTAATAAATTTGAAGAATTTTATTGAATTTTGATTAGTTTGTACATTAAGTTGATTGTCCAAATGTTTTAAACACTAATTAGGGATCATTTTGTGTATCATCATTGGGATGTACATTCATTTATCGGCCATTGTCTTATCCCTTTATCCCCGTATAAATCTAAATATCTTGTAAATGTATTTACAAATGTTTTTAAATGCGAAGCATTTCTATAATTGGGGTCAGTCTGTCCGTCCGAAACGGATAGCTTTTTTCGTTAATTGAGGCATGTTAAAATTTTCCTGTCGATTTCTAACTTTGTATGGTGATTCCTGTAGCAGTTATGCACGATTTTGAAAGCGTAGCAACTCTATAAGCGTTACCAGAATGTCTGTACGTCCATTTTACAAATGTTAATTTTTAACTTTTGGCGTTCTCCTCTTTTTCAATATTTTCAAAATTGAAAAAAAAATATTTCTACGAGGATATTACCTAACTTTTTTAACAACAAATTCTTATGTGATATAATAATCCGATTGATCTGATTTTTGGAATACTGATTCTCAATACAACAAAGTACAATATTGTAAGCAAAGCATCTCTATAATCAATTTCTAATTATGTAAGTATGTCCTTAAACATTATCCTGTGTAAAGCAGTTTTTCAACAAATTTACTTACAATTTTGTTCCGACTTTTATAAATTTATATTCTGATTTATCAGTTCTGACACTCTATAAGAGTTAATGTTCGTTTGTCTTATCGTTTCAGAGCTTCCCTTTTATGAATGTTGTCATCCTTGTTTAATTTAGAAGTGCCATATGAAAGCAGTGCTAGACTGGAGACTGTGAATTTTAAATTTAATTATTGCAACTGCCAAGAGTAATCTAATGCGATTGGCTTTTGCAGAAAAATTGGTAATTATTTTTCTCGTATTCATTTGAATCCGGTGGATAGGAACCGGTTCTCATGAATACGAAAAAACTATGTCTAGCATCGAATTATATCCAGCTTTCTACGAATATAAAAATGTACAATCATAAGATTAAAACCAGTTTTTTAGCCGGTGCCTTCGGCACCTCGGGGCTAAAAAAACTAGTTTTAATCTTATAATTGTACATTCTATATCCGCGGAAAGCCGTTTATAATACGATGCGAGAAATAACTATTCCAACAACCGATTAATATCCATTTGTTGAGAGCCAGCTTTTAACCATACTGAAAAATAATTTATTGTAATGTAGGACAGCTAATTTTCCACGAATTATAAAATAAAAATATCGATACCAGATTTATTGGCCCGGGCCGTCGGCTCCTCAATGCTAACAAAACTAGAATATTCTTAAAATTTTTCATTTTACTCTCTGCGGAAAGCTGTCTATAAAGAGATGTGATAACTAACCTCTCTTCGAATATAAAACTATTATTCTTATTTTTAGAATGGAATCAACAACAACACCAACAAGTATTGTTCTTTGATTGTATTTATATGAATTTAAATATTTTGTATTTTTAATATTTGGCTTTATTTTACTATCTTTTTATCAAATATATATAGATGATATATGTCACTGTAGATTAATTTAGTTTTTTTTATAGTTTCTTCCCTAAAATTCAAATAATTATTTGGTGATATCTTTGGTGTTCTAGCTTTGTTAAAGATTATGGGCTTTGTCTGTCTGTCAGAAACTTAAAGGGGGAACGTGGTATCTTGGTTCCAATTCAAGAAAGAGGGCTAAACTTTTTGTAAACACTCCCATCGTTATTCGGCATTTTTTAAGGATAAAACATTCTTCTTGGCGGTTAGACTACTTTAATTCAGATCTTTAGCAATAGATCTATGATGAACGTGGATATATTGACAGGGGAAAATTATCGTCAATTTTGCTTGCTAATACGGACATCATATATTGGTCAGTTCGTTCATCCTGTAGGAAGGAGGGGATGGGGTAAAAGGGGAGGATAGATTGGTGTCATTCTTTTAGCAAGCTGCAAGTATTATTTTATTAGAGTTGAGGAAAATCTGGTGCAACATCCAAGTAATAATATATCGGTTTCGGCTTTTTTTACAAATGATGTTCCATATTTTTAGTGTTTTTTGGTCCGATTTTAAACTTATTCAAAACGGTGAATATCGCCAATCAATTTCAAGTTATACATGAAGATTGTAGATTCCTGTAACAACTAGGAAATAATCAAGTAAGCGGAGCTTCCCTTACCATGTTTGCAATGTACGTTTTAATTATCTAGGAATCTTTCATTTTATACTTATTTCTTAAGTTCTTGGCCAGCAAGACTTTAATATAACAGGGAAATTTCATTTACTTTTTTTAAGGTTTGAAGCTCCCGCAAGAGTTTACCACACGCGATAATAATATTCTTGCTAATATTTACATTTCTAAAAACCTCTGTTGTCAAAATAATTCAAGATAAAATTGATAGGACGATTTAAACATGTCGAAAGTAAAGATAAGATCTACGTACAAACCGACCCTAGTTATAGAAAATATTTGCTTGGCAAAAAAATCAGAGAAAAACAAACCTTCCCTTATTTTGATATAAATTGGAAATAAGAAATGGTGATATTTTTTCATTTTTTTGTTGATTTTTTAAGGTCAGGTTAAGTTAGGTCGCATTGGGTACTGGGTAGCTCCGCAGGGTTAAGGTAATGCAGGTATGAGAGATTTAAACTTTCAGCTGAATTTTAAAATTATAAAGGTTGATTTCCCTGAGGCTTAAATGTTGCTTACATCTAAAACAAAGAAGACACCATCCGAAGGGGGAGAAAGTAACTCAAAATAAGCCACGTAACCTCATAAAAATGACGTCACATGTCTGATTTTTGAGGGACTTTCTCCCCCTACCAGCATCAATTAAAGCAAAGCTCAACACCTAAAAAAGTAAAACAATACCATTAACAATTATATATACTGACAGCAATTGAGTATTTTAAGAATCAGAATACAATTTTAAAATCTGTAAAATTCTGCAAATATGTTGCAAAAATTCTTAAAAAGGACTTTTTAAAAACTTGATATAGAAATGTTTTGCAGACAATGAAATATGAAATAACATTCCAAAAATGATAGAGATGGAACAATTATATTATGAAAAAAATGTTTGGTATTTAGTAAATCAATAAGTTGATAAATTTTAAAATTTTGCATTAAAGCTACTTAAATATTTACAGGTGTATTTTTATTTTAAAAATTATAAATCTCTGCAATGCAATACAAGAATGGATATAAAATACGTGGATATTGTGAGACATAAAATGTTTCTCCCTGCTGGCTAATATTCCCCCAACCACCTCCCCCCTCACATTGGATGTTACTTAACCTAATATCCTTGGGTGTAATTGAGTATCGCATCCCATTACATACGGATGATTCTCAGGATTATCTAGATGATAACTTAAGAATCGAAGAAGAATCCTGCCCTTACGAGGTAAGGTAATATTTCTCCCCTTATGACTTTGTTTCACCCCCTTCCCTCACCATAAAAAAAAACATTCTGACCAATATTAGTGGACTATATTAGCATCTTAAAATGAAGAAAAAACTTCCAATGTCATAATATCCACGCATTAGGTAAATTTCCATTATTTCAGGAGAATCATAGATTTTGAAGGTCTACTTGTTCAATCATTTGGAAAATCTGATAATTAGAGTTAAAATGTTTTTGCAGAGATAATTATGTTGTGAAGCTACTCTCATTTTTTTGTTTGAAGAGAGGATTAAATTATAACCCGCTTGTGGACACAAAAAATCTGAAAAGAAAGATTCTGTGTTTAAGGTGCAGGTTTAGATATCCAGCTGAATTTTAAAGTTATAATATGACGATTTCGCTGAGGCAAATACGCGGTAGATGCGCGGCTGCCCAGACCTCCTTTTAATCTAAATGTATAAATTGATTAATAATATGAAATTTTTTCAAGCTCTTGTAACTAAATCTTGTACAAAATTCTATACCAAAATTATCGCTTAAATTCAAATTATATTTTTAGGATATTTTTATTGGTATAATTATTTTTTATTCTATTTTAAAAAGTGCCCCAGATTTTCCAAATTAATGATAAAGTTGCAAACTTCTTTCAATTTCTTCTTTCCTTGCATTGTTTCTTTCTTGTTGAATTGCTGAATTGCTATTCTAAATTTTAGGGCGTTGCAGCCGCGCGTCAGCCGCCCATAAACCTCTGGGAAATTAACCATTTACAATGCAATGTTAAAAATCAACTGGAAGTCTAAACCTGAATCAAATATGGCAATCCCTCATATCAAAATTTTCAAAGCATCCATTCCGTTTTTAATTTCAGGGTTAGCCGCGGCTAACACGCGGTTGCAGAGCCCTGGTAAATTTGCACATGTTTATTTGAATTTTGAAAGGTTTTCTAAAAATTATTTAGTCTTTGGCTACTTTTAACAAGGTATTATTATTATTATTTATTACTAAATAAGTTTCAAAATAGTCTTTAACTTTGATTTCTTGAAATTAATTTCTATTTTTAAATTTAAGTTTTCAAAGAAATTATTATTTGGACTTTTTAATTTTTTAAATTTTAATTTTAGGATGAACTTTGTTTATATAACTTTAGCTCTAATTTGTGTTTTGACACAAAGCCAAACTGGTAAGATTTTAATCTAATTACAATGTACTGCAATCCTTATACAGAGTTTTTTTTAATAGGACAAAAGTATTGCTTAATATAACCCACTTGCCATTGACAAAAATTAATAATCTATATCTTAATTTCTTTATTGGGTTGGGGCAATTTGTATATGAAAAAAATACTGGGTGATTTTCAACAGTTGAGTGGGTCCCCCCCCCCTCATTCCAAGGCATCTAGAGGCCTCTAGGCGCGTAGCCGCTTTCTTTAAAACTAAGAAATCTTAATATTTTCTAGGGTTTTCTACCCAAAAGTGTATCTTCAATAATCGTATTCCAAGATTCAAAAAGATTTATGAGCAAGCAGATTTTGAAACTTGTAAGGTGAGTACTTAGTCAGGGAGGGAGTGGACATTGGACTATTTATTACACTAGTCCCCAAAGTTTTTAATAATGATTTCTTATTCGTAGGGTTAACAACTTTTGGGACGTTAAATTGGTAAGTTTCTTATAGTAAGTGTCCAAACGTTTTAACCACCAATTGTAATATATAAAGTGGTAATTATGTGTATCATCTTTGGGGATGTACAATATCAATATATCGGCCATTGTCTTATCTCTTTAGATCCTTGGACTTATTTGTTATTGTTGATGAAGTATTTTTCAGGGATCTAAAGGGATAAGACAATGGCTGATGAATGGATGTACATCCCCAATGATGATACAGCAAATTACCCCTTCTGTAGACTACGTTTCGACACTCAACTTAATGAACCAACCAATCAAAATTCATTAAGTCCCAACGCTAATGAATAAGAAAATATCATTATAAAACTTTGGGAACTAGTAAAATAAACAGCCCAATGTCCCCTTCCTCTCTGAGTGTTTTTAAAGAATTTATTCTATTTAATATAATCAATTTAATCAAAAAAACGGCATATATCTTTACATAAATAATCTAAAAGTTCTATAACATCTTACAAAATCTATTTACTATTTCAATAAAAGTAAATTTCTATCATTTAAATTATAAAATTATTAGATTTAAATTATTTGAAATTAGAGAAGCTAACAATTACAAATGATTTCAGAGCAAATGTACCCAAAATCCGCTGTGTCTGCTAGCCAAAGAAATCCAAGGAGCTGAGAAGAACTGTCAAAGGACTGTTGTACAGTATACTACTATGAGAAATGTTTTCTTTGGCATAACCAACTGCAGGAGGCCAGTAAAAGCCTCAGGTATATAAAATAGCTGGACAAAGTGTATCAAAGATCAGCCATGTGACGTCATAAAAAAGAGGGAGATGAGAGGAGAAGTGGGAAAGAAAACCTATAAAAAGAGATGGATAATCCCTCATTTTTATGACGTCACAAGACTGATTTCTTTAGACACTTTGTTCAGCTAGTATAAAAATTTCAATAAGAAATAGGAGGCCTCTCGTGGCATTTAAAATTATTTTCTTTATTTCATGTCTATGTTGCGTTCAAGTCTCTACGTAAAAGCAAGAATATTTTTAAAAATTTACATTTTTTGTGATTCGCTTCCCAAAAATAGTTAGAAACCTTCCTGGCACCTATGAGAAGCTACCCTGTATAGGAGAACCTGTTCGGTTCAGCAGTTAGCGAGGTCCTTCGGTACAAACACACAGACAAACAGACATACATCCTGTTACTTTATTATAAGGATAATACTGGAATTCACATATTTTTCCTTAAAATGATACAAAATTAAATATCGAATTTATGTAATATTGTAAATACAGGAACAAGTTTCCATATTATTCTGTCAATATGGTGATCACATCACAAAATTGATAATTTCCACCTCCTTCGCCCATAAAGGGGACTGAAAAGAATTAAGCCAGGTGATCTGCACACATTGCCAGATCACACACAGCCAGAGTATTTGGAATAAACATTCCAGCATGATAAATATTATAAAAATACGATAAATAACTAAATACAATTGGAACTGATTAAAATCTGCTGGATTAGAACCGGTTCAAAGCCAAACTGAAATATCATATATCGTATCATATTATATTCAGTTTTCTATGAATATGAAAATGTATAATTATCAAAATCAGTTTTGTTTGCCCGTGCTTACGGCATCTCAGGGCTAACAAAACTAGTTTTAATCTTTTAATTGCACATTTTTATATCTGCGGAAAGCTGTTTGTAATATGATGCGATAAATAACTTTTTCAGATACTCCAAAGGATAGTTTATGTTCTGGGGTTCTGAATGATTTTCATATGGAAATACCTGGCAAGTAAGTTTAAAATTGTTACCCTTAAAAATACCAGGATGTCTGACATTCTGTGTGTACTAAAGAATCTCGCTGGAAAGATTTTAAAACAATTTTAAGGAGGATACCAGCACCCTTCTAAGAGAAATAACCGACCCCCTCAATCTATTGTTACTTTTTCTTATAAAACTAAAATTCAAAAAGGGGAAAAGGTGGATTCCTTAAGCCACTTCCTAACCCCTTTAAAAAAATAATAATGTCAAGAAAAAAGTAGTTATTTTCATTATTTACAAATTAATGCCATTTTATAATTAGGTAGAAAAATGCTAATAGTTGCTGGAGAATCAGTATTTAGTCTATTTAATATGAAGCTTTTTATGGTTCCATAAAAAATAGCATCTTACTGGCCTACCATTGGTCAATTATAATGTATACTGGCCTGCCATTATTGATTAAGTCTGGCCTATCATTGGTCAATTGTATTGTATGACATCATTTTCTAACAGCTTCATTTAATTTTATTCAAGGTTTGTAAGAGGCGCCAAGACAAGATATGAGTGCTTGGAACTTTGTGAATCCAGGAGTAACTGCAGATTTTGGCGCTACAATAAGAAATACAAGAATTGCAAAATTTATTCAGCAAAAGGCAAATAATATTTTTTTATTATTTGATAAATTCAACATTTTGTTTTTTTTTATATACTGCGCCCCTAGAGGCCTCTAGTAGCACTTTAAAATGTTTCTTAATTTCGTGTCTATGTTGCGTTCAAGTCTCTAGAATATAAAGGAAAATTTAGATTTTTTGTGATTTCTATTCTTCCCGGGACCTTTGAGAAGCTACCCAGTTAAGGAGAACCCAATCGGTTCAGCGGTTAGCGAGTGTCTTTGATACAGTCAAACAGACACACAGACAAAAAGACAAACAGACAGAGAGACACAAAGACAAACAGACACACAGACAAATAGACATCCAATTACTTTATTATAAGGATATAGATTTATATTAATACATTTTTTAACAACCCTATTTTTAAAAGCGAAGCTTTTCTATAATTATTAAAAGCGAAGCTTTTCTATAATTAGGGTCGGTCCGTACGCCCGTCCGTCCGTCCGTCTGAGACAGATAGCTTTTTTCGTTCATTTAGGCATGTTAGAATTGTCCTATCGATTTTAATTTTTGCATGGTGATTCCTGTAGTAGTTAGGTATGATTTAGAAAGCGTAGCAACGCTATAATCATTACCAGAATGTCCGTACGTCCATTTTAAACATGTTGATTTTTTACTTTTTTAACAAAAATTTTTTATGTGATCTAATTATCCGAATGTTCTGATTTTTGGTATACTGATTCATGGGACAACAAAGTACAATATTATAAGCAAATCAACTCTATAATCAAGTCCTAAAAATGTAAGTATGTCCATAAACATTATCCTGTATCAAGAAGTTTTTCAACAAATTTACTCACAATTTTGCTTTGACTCTTATTCATTTATATTCTGATTATTCAGTTCTGACACTATACAAGTGTTAATGTCCGTGTGTCCTATCGTTTCAGAGCTTCGCTTTTATGGATGTTGTCATCCTTGTTTTTTAGCTATTGCATATCTGCAACTTTACACTGAAGAGTATTATTTCCAATACTGTGTTTAATGAGGTAAAATAATTGATAAAAAACATTGTCTAAATTCATATTTCCTTGACAACATATTTTAACAATAGTATTTTTTCAATAAGTTACTAAAGATATTTTATATTTTTTTCAGGAAACAATTTCAATGTTTTATTGATATTAGATTTGAAATGATAATAAAAGTCCTATGTAACTTTTTTTGTATGAATTAAATAAATAAATTTGATTAAACTATCATGTATTTTTTTTTAAGATTTAGATTTAGAGTTTATATTAGAATGTAGCATGTTAGTATTATTTTTAGTACCAAAATTTAAAGTATACAAGTCATAACTCAATGATTTATAGAACAAGGATGACAACATCCATTAGTAGCGAAGCTTAAAGATTATGAATAGACATCTGGAAAAAGTTATCAATAGAGTATGTCATAAAAAAATTATGTAAAATAAATCAGGAAATCTTTTTAAAATGTATAATCTATAATACAAAGTAGCTTGATGTCTGTCTGTCTGTCCGTCCGTCCGTCTGAAGCTTAAGATCTCGGTAACCACTGAACTGATTGAATTCTACTCTTCAGGGTATATACCTATCGGTCCTGTGGTGGTTTTAAGCTATTTTCTTGGGGGGGTGGGACACCCCCAACCCCCACAAAAATGAAAATTTCTCCCCCCATTTTTTTTGCAGAAGATTTCCTTGGTCCTTTTTTTTGCAGAAGATTTCTTTGGTCCTTTTTTTTTGCTTTGCAGAAGATTTCCTTGGTCCTTTTTTTTCTTCTGAAGATTTCCCTGGTCCTTTTACGAATGTCACCTTAATTTTTTTTAACACCTCTTGGGGCAAAGCCCCTAGAGGCTAGGGGCGAAGCCGCTAGTGGTCTTATAAAGCATAAAGCTAATAAGAAAAACGTGAACATCTAGGAATCGATTGAGCACCCCCAACCAACACCAAGTCTTTATCAAACTTGGTGATAATATGTAGAATGTTGGTCTAATTAATACCTAAAAATTCTTGAACAGAAGTCGAAAAAATCATGAAAACTTGAAAAACTAGGAATCGATCCAGCACCCCAACCAAAAAGCATATCTGAATAAAACTTGTTGCAAATATGTAAGCTTATTCAATCCCTGAAAATTTCAGCCGTCTATCATGATTAAGGTTCGAAAAAATCATGAAAACTTAAAAATCTAGGAATCGATCTAGCACCCCAATTGGTATACGAATTCCAATAAAACAATATAAAAGTATGTAATCGTAGGATGTCAATTTATTAAATCCCTGAAAAGTTTAGCCGAGAAAATCACGTTTCCTTCATAGACTGACGGACAGACAAAGTGAATTATAGAGTAGCTTCGCTATTAAAAAGGTGCAATTACGAATCTATAATAAACTATAACCTTGCAGTGGGTAGTCAATGGATACCAATTTATTACCTACCTAAAATATAGCAAAAAAGTTAACAGACTTTTGTCAAACATAATTAAAATCAGCACCACAAAGCCATCAAAAATTCATGTAGTACAGAATCTACTCCCTACTCAAGCAGTACAATAATAGAACCATTGAACAGCGTTGAGAGATTCTTCACTACAGACAAAAAAAAAATTTTTACTTTACTTTATACCCCACAAGAAAATAGTTATCCTTCCCGGGACCTTAGAAGCTACCCTGTTAAGAAGAACCCGATTGGTTCAGCGGTTAGCGAGATCCTTCGGTACAAACACACAGACAAACAAACAGACATCCTGTTACTTTAGTATAAGGATATATTAGGATAGTTGATACACGACCCAGATATATTAAAATTATATATTTAGGTCGTTATAAGGTTATTAAACTACACATTAATGTATGTTTACAGGCATGAAAATTTAATCATACTAAAAGGTTCAGAACCTTACTTTTACTTTAAAGTTTAAAATAAAATTGTTTTATATTGAAAACTATGTAATAAGGTTAACTCACAAACCATATCTTAGATCTATGCAAAGCTTCTCTAAAATGGAGAACTCAGTCGGTTCAGTGGTTAATTATATCTAAACAGACAAATAAAAACCTCACAACTTTTGGATAATAATTGATTTTTGAAGTATGACCCCTTACGAAAATAGCTTAAAACTACCTATATTCGCTGAAGAGTAAAGCCCATTCGGTTTAGTGGTTACTGAGATCTTAAGCTTCAGACTGACAGGTGGACGGACAAACGGACGGACGCTAGTTTTAATAAAGTAAACATTCTTCCTTGGTCTATTCAATTCAAGCAATAAAATATAATATATATTTATCGTATGACTTTTTTTAATGAAAGATAATGTTTCTTTTAGTGTTATAAAAAGCCAATTAATTCTCATGAGAAAAAATATTTCCCCTTTTTTCCTTTCATATAAATAAAAATAAAAAAAATTGCAACGCTTTTCAAAAAAGTATTTTATGAAAACACTGGGTGTAATAAAATGTTTTACAAATTGCAAGATTTTTGTAGATTTATTGAAGGTATGAAAGAATGCTATGTTTGTATAGTCAATTAGTTATGAATTATGAAGAACAATGAACATAATTGTATTAAACTTTGATCATACAATAAATATTAAATTATACCATACAAAAAAATGTTTTCCTTTCTTAATAAATCTAGTAGACCAATAAATTACATAAAGTCAGTAAATAGAAAATACAAAATTTTACTTACAAATTAAACAAAATTACTGTATTTTTTTATTTTATTTTTATTTTTTAAACATTTTAGGTTTGTGCTGGATTTGTCATATTTTCAAAGTTAAGTAAGAGCTTTTAATCCTATTATACTAAGTAGTAAGGTTTTTTTGTTTGTATCTTAAGATTTCAATAAATACTGAACCAATTTTGATTATGATTTGATTGATTTTGATTGTTATAATTTCTTGCGGACCATTTATCCATTAAAGGAATGTTGTATTGTCTCTGGAATCACTAGATTAATTCATCAATTGTTAGTGTTTTTAGTTTTTCTTTAAATTGATTAACATTTTCACACATTTTCAATCGATTTCTTCATTTTAGGCAACCTTGATACTTTTAGGCTATTTGATATAAATTCTTAGAAAGTCTTTAGAATGATTTAAGGCCATAGAACAGTCCACTCCTATACCTTCTAATTGTAAGCTTCTTGATGCTTGGGGCGCAGAACCTAGTTTAAAGAAAAAGCAATCTAAGAAAAAGAATAATTACCAGCCAAATAAATCAAAAACATACACTACTGTATATAACTGCAATATAACAAGGGTGACAACATACCTAAAAGCGAATCTCTGCAATTAAACTAATAGTATAATAATATCATACAAAAAATGTTGTCAAAAGGGTTAAAATCAATAATTTTTTAATGGACGTGTAGACTTTCTGGTTGCAACGCTAAATCGTACTGAACTGTTACAGGAATCATCACCTAAAGTTTGAAACCTATAGAACTATTCCAACATGCAAAAAAATAACGAAATGAGCTAACATTTAATTAAGGACGGATGTAAATACCCTAATTATAGAAAAGCTTCGCCTTTAAAATGTAAAGCACAACAAAGAAAAAACACAACAAGTCGAGTCATTAAAATTCATCAAGTATAGTATCTTCAAAGACCAGAGTCCAGGGAGGAAGGGGACAATGAGCTGTTTATTACACTAGTCCCCAAAGTTTTACATACAAAAGCGTTTTCTTATCAACTTTGGTTGATTTAAGTGACTTGAGATTGGTTAGATCCAAACAAGTAGTGTTCCAAAATGTTCCACCATTAATCAATCCACAGAAGGAATGATTTTGTTTATCATCATTGGGATTGTGAATAGGACAGAGCAACAAGACATTATAATTCAGCAAATATATCATCTTTAAAGACTAAAGCTTGTTAGAGTTATTAAAGGATAATAAAAGTAACCCGCGACCGTGGCTCAACACTAGTGTGGCCCAAATGAAGGTCTAAATCGCTTTTCAATGTGCGGAATGTAAAAATAGGTTATGTAATGTTTGTAGATTTTAGCCCTATAATTGATTTTAAGAAAAAATCTATCGCTATCTCGTCAAATGCATATTTATTTTCACCTTTACTTCCCCAAATTAAGAATGCCTTACACTAGATATAAAGCAAAACGTTAAATTTCCTGTCTGTTTGTTTACAAACATTGAAATAAAATATTAATATCACCAGGAATAAACATATAAAGAAAGAAAGTATAAAAATTTATTTTTGTACAATTACAATAATTTGGGAAAGCTAATTCATACTGCAAAATCATTGAAGAAAAATAATTAAAGATAAGCCTTACTCTTTATTCCTGATTTAATAAAAAACAATCAAATTATTTTTTGCAATATTAATTTTTTTATTAGTATGCTTATTTTTAAAGTTGAATATGAGAATAAGTATATTACATATTTTTTTACCTTCATTTAATTTTTTATTTTAGTAAATTGTCTCTTTATTTGGGACAATGTCTGTTGAGCCATGAAATTTATTAAAAACATTTTTTCCTATTTTATGTCTTTAAATGTATATTTTTTAGAGTTTTTCATCATTTCTCTTCTCATAAGACTAATAGCTACTGTTTTAGTTCAATTTCTTACACAAATTATCAATTTAAATAAAGCAATGTTTTTAGACATTTTTTTTCGGAATTATTCAGCAGGAATGGCGGTTCTGCCTACGTTTTATAATTGCTTCATATTTGAACTCTTGTTACATTATTTTAGGTTGGCAGTTCTTTAATTATTTCTTGTTAAAATCATGAAAAAATGAAGTTTTTGATAAAAAGCCTAAGATTGAAATTTCGAGATCAATTTTCATTGTAGAGATGTCTAGTTTTCACTAAAAGGTCTACATTTGAGCCGGTAACAACTTCAAGGTAACCGCAAATTGATATGGTAAAGATTTAAAAATTCATGTTTTTTTGGGACAGTCTACTCAACACATAGCATTCATTCATTCATTCATTCATTTAGCCCGTTATCCTTCTTGTATAGGGTCACCGTCATCTGTTGCCAGATTTAAGAATCTGGCTGCGTCAGTTGGATTTGTCCAGAGGCTTTGGACAGTGAGGTTGGTTGGGTTTCCAGAACAATTAAACAGGTGTGCAGATGTATGACTATTATCACAGTTAGGGCATTTGTCATTAAAATTGTGGTCAATTCTGGCTTTATAACTATTGAGATAATGGCTATAACCAGATCTTAGTTGGGCCAATGTAGATCTAGTTACTCTGGGGAGGTTCTTCTCGGACTCGTCAATAGCAGGTGGACGAGTATTTAGCACGTTATTATTTGAAAAGGCCAAAAGTGAGTCCTTCACAGAATTGGTGTGTATGACTTTGAGCTTTTTCTTGTAGTTTTCCTCTGTCAGATTTCGAGCAATGGGTTTCACTGCTGAAGCAAACTTGGATGTCAGTGTTTGTTTCATCTGACGTGGAGGAGGTTGTCTGTACAGGTCAATGTGATTAGGGTGGCCAGGTTTTTGTGTTGCAAGAATAAATTGTTTAGAGATCATTTCGCAATGATCCTTAACTTTCATGGTCTTGGTCTCATCATGTAGGTGGTCAATATTTGTCATTTTATGGCAGCCTGTAGCAATGCGTAGGGCATGCTTTTGGGCTACCTGGAGCTCGTCCCATGACGTTTTGCTGATAGAGGGTGTCCATAAAGGACAGCAATAGTTAAGATGAGACTGACCTGTGGCCTTGTAGGTGTTGATGATCACCTCCTTCTCCTTGCCCCAGGTGGAGCCAGACAGGGCCTTCAGGATGTTGTTTTGGGCAAGGATTTTGGTCTTGGTGTTACTGACGTGTTGTCTAAAGGAGAGAAGACCATCAAAGGTGACACCTAGGATCTTTGGTTTCTTCTCAGTGGGCACATCTTCTCCATTTATTTTCACCTCCAATTCCTGTCCAACTTCATTGGAGAAGGTGGTGAATATAGTAGCCGAGGATTTGGAAGGTGAAATAAAGAGATTTCTGGCCTTGAACCTTTCATCAAGGACATCAAGGTATGCATTAATTTCCTTGACTATTGGTTCAATCTGTGGACCAGAGTTGAGAATGTTTCCATCATCAGCGTAAGATACAAGTCTAATATTGCCAGGTGGAGATGGCATTTTAGACATATAAAGGTTAAACAGCAGAGGAGAGAGAACTCCTCCCTGAGGGACACCTTGTTTAACCTTTCTTAGTTTAGATTTAGAGTTTCTAACCATAACGTATGACTGCCTTCCACAAAGGTATGCACATAAGAATCTCTTAATGTAGTCATTCATGTTGAGGTTGTTGATATCATCGAGGAGTATTTGATGGTCTACTGTGTCAAAGGCACGTGACAGGTCGATGGCTACAGAGATAGTGCGGTGGACGGGTTTCTTACGGTTGAGACCAGTGTTGATGTGGTCAAGGATGGTCTGGAGGGCAGTGTTGGTTGATCTTCCTTTCCGAAAACCATGCTGGTGTTCAGCAAGTTGGACAGCATCATTGATAAGAGGTAGTAGAAGTGCCTCTAGTAACTTGATGGATGGTGACAAGAGGGATACAGGTCGGTAGCTAGGGCCAAGGTCAGATGCTTTGCCAGGTTTCAAGAGAGGAATTATCTTCGTCGTTTTCCAAATGCTAGGGATGATGGATGTTGCCATGCATTTGTTGAAGATCTTGGTGAGGAAGTTGATGGCATGGGTACCAAGATTCTTTAACACGATTGGTGACAGACCATCTGGTCCAAGTGCTTTTGAGTTTTTGGCCTTTGAAAGCTGCAAGGGTTTGGGCTGGTGTAAAAACCACTGGTTGGTGTCTGGATTTTCTTTTTAGGGATCGAAGGGTTTTCCTCAGTTGTTGAAGAGGTTTTTTATTTGATGGTGGAGTGTATTGGTGATTGAATCTGTTTGCAATCTTCTTCGCGTCCATGAAGCCTTTATTATCAAAGTAGATACCTTGATTATCGGGCTGGTGTGGTTTATTGTTAAGGCTCTTTATGGTTGACCAGAGTTTCTTTGATCCTTGTTTGCAGTTGGCGAGATGTTCATGCCATTTATTCTTGCGGTGTTGGTTAATTTTCTGGTTAATCTCCTTGTTTAAGTCAGGGAGTCTAACATCAGAAGGGTTTGCAGTTTGAATCTCGTCTCTTTTCTCTATTAGCTTGGCAGCTTCAGTTGGGAGTGCATTGAAGGTCTTGGGTATGCGGCCAGCTGGAATGAACTTTTTGGAAGCCTTTAGAATTGTCTGGCAGAAGAATTTCTCCGCTTTGTGGACATTATTTACTGGTCGGGCATTTACAAAGATGTTCTCAGTGTATTCTTGAAATTTTGGCCAGTTGGCTTTCGAGAAATTTATATAGGTGGAAGGTCTCGAATTTGACTTCTTAAGTTCTGCTGTTAGGCTAATAGTGATGGGCAGATGGTCAGAGCTTAGTTTCCTTTCAACAGACCAGTTGGTGACAGGTATAAGGTTGGAGGAGGCTATACTGATGTCTGGTGATGTTGAAGCATCATTTGTCACTCTGGTGGGCAGGTCTTCATTTATAATTCCACAATCATGGGCTGCAACAGAAGCTGCGAGGGCGTTTCCTCTGATGTTGTGTGTGGATTCACTTAGCCAAAGATCATGGTGGGGGTTGAGGTCGCCAAGGATGTAATAATTATCACCAAGATCCAGGTAAAGGTCATCAAGGTTAGGGGTGTAACCTTGTGTACAGCTTGCTTGTGGAGGTATATACACGTTTCTTATCTTGAGGGGGGAGTCCTTTCCTTGAATACTGATGGTCATGGTCTCCATGTGTGGGTCTAAGCTAGGTGGTGTTTTATCCAGGGTGAAGGTAATATCCTTATGAATAAGGAAGGCAAGACCTCCACCTCTATTAACACCCCTGTCTTGTCTGATCAGGGTGTAGTTGGGTGTTTTGAGAGGCTTAGATTTGTTGGTCATCTTTGTCTCTTGTATTGCAGCTACTAGGAATTTCTTGTGTTCCATGTAATGGAGAAGTTCGTCAATTTTTCCTAGGATTCCATTGATGTTCCATTGCAATATTCTTGTGTTGAAGCCTGTGTTGGGAAGGATGTTGGGTTGGGGGGGGTTACGAGGGGGAGGGGGGTTACGGGTGAGAGGGGGGGAGGGGGTTACGAGGGGGAAGGGGGTTACGTGGGGGAGGGGTTTTCTGAGGGGAAGGGGTTTTAAGGGGGGGAGGGGGTTTGTGAGGGGAGAATGTGGTGGTGCAGCATGGTCCTGTCCAGGTGGTGTATTTCCTGCGTTCTTTGGATGTTTTCAGTTTAGAACATTTGACGTGGAGCCAAGCCAAGCATTTGGAGCATTGTACTGATGTGGTGCCGATGGATTCAGTGCACACTGGGCAGTAGTGTGGCCCAAATGAAGGTCTAAATCGCTTTTCAATGTGCGGAATGTAAAATTAGGTTATGTATTGTTTGTAGATTTTAGCCCTATAATTGATTTTAAGAAAAAATCTATCGCTATCTCGCTAAATGCATATTTATTTTCACTTTTCTTCACCAAATTATGAAAGCCTTACACTAGATATAAAGCAAAACATCAAATTTTCTGGCTGTTTGTTTACAAACATTGAAATAAAATATTAAAATCACCAGGAATAAACATATGAAGAAAGAAAGTATAAAAATTTATTTATGTACAATTACAATAATTTGGTAAAGCTAATTCATACTGCAAAATCATTGAAGAAAAATAATTGAAGATAAGCCTTACTCTTTATTCCTGGTTTAATAAAAAACAATCAAATTATTTTTTGCAATATTAATTTTTTTATTAGTATGCTTTTTTAAAAGTTGAATATGAGAATAAATATAATACATATTTTTTTACCTTCATTTAATTTTTTATTTAAGTAAACTGTCTCTATATTGGCGACAATGTCTGTTGAGCCATGCAATTTATTAAAAACACTTTTTCCTATTTTATGTCTTTAAAATGTATATTTTTTTGAGTTTTTCATCATTTCTCTTCTCATAAGACTAATATCTACTGTTTTAGTTCAATTTCTTACACAAATTATCAATTTAAATAAAACAATGTTTTTAGACGTTTTTCGGAATTATTCGGCAGGAATGGCGGTTCTGCCTACTTTTTATAATTGCTTCATATTTGAACTCTTGTTACATTATTTTAGGTTGGCAGTTCTTTAACTATTTCTTGTTAAAATCATGAAAATATGAAGTATAAGTGATAAAAAGCTTAAGATTGAAATTTCGATATCAATTTTCATTGTAGAGAGGTCTAGTTTTCACAAAAAGGTCTACATTTGAGCCGGTAACAACTTCAAGGTATCCGCAAATTGATATGGTAAAGATTTAAAAATTCATGTTTTTTTGGGCCAGTCTACTGGGCAGAACCAAGGTCCTGGATTCTGCTCGATACCAATTCTGATAAGAAGGAGCCGAATAAGACAGGCTGGATTTATCTTATTCTTTGTCAGGCAAATTAAAAACACATTTCAGCTTAGGGATTAATCTCAATGTCGTAGATGTTAAAAAACCTCTGGAGTTGACGGTGATGATGACGGTTCCCATATTGAAGGATGGGAGATTGTAAGCGTTGGCTCTTGGCTCCACGTCTGCTGCTGTTGTTGTTGCTGCTGATGTTGGAGGTAGATGTGCTGCGTAGAAGAGGCCAACATAACATCCAACACGTAGCGCATCCACTCATTGTCGGGAAGGTGATAGGTTCGAATCTTGGTCTGACACTGCGTCATAACTAAAGATGTTAAAAATGGTTCCCACTGCTACTATGTCAGATGTGCGACGTAAATAGTTAGAGTGGGGGAAATGCCTTGGCCTAAAACAGGCGCAGCTCGTTACCATGCACAGTTGGGAGTTCTCAGACAAAGGTCGTGCATCTCAGGGAGTTGGTTGTCTGATGGGTGAACACTTTACACCGCAATTAAAGGCGGAGTATGTTTCAAAGTGCGTGGAGTGAGGTCTAGTACCCGAAGCGACACCAAGCCCCCTAGAGTCTTAACTCTTATTAAAGGATAATTTATGATAACAACAGGGAGGAATAGGTTATGGGACTGTAAAATAAACTGGTACCCAAAGTTTTTTATTGCGTTATCTTATTCGTTTGCTACTTTTAATTACTTGTGATTGGTTGGTTTCAAACTAGTGTCCAAACTTTTAAAGACTAAAGCTTGTTGGAATCATTGAAGGATAATTTATTATATACATTATGGGAGGGAGAGGACATTGTACTCAAAATTACACTGGTATCCAAAGTTTTTATATCGCTTAATCTTATTAGTTGTCTTATCAACTTTGGTTAATTTAAGTGACTTGAGATTGGTAAGATCCAAACAAGTAGTGTTCCAAAATGTTCCACCATTAATCAATCCACGGAAGGAGTAATTATCATTGGGATTGTAAATAAGACAGCAACAAGTCATTATAATTCAGCAAGTATATATCATCTTTAAAGACTAGAGCTTGTTGGAGTTATTATGATAACAACAGGGAGAAATAGGTTATGGGACTGTAAAATAAACTGGTACCCAAAGTTTTTTATTACGTTATCATATTCGTTTGCTACTTGTAATGACTTGTGATTGGTTGGTTTCAAACTAGTAGTATCCAAACTTTTCCACCAATAAATAATCTACAATTTGTCATTACTAGGGATGTGTATTAATTTCATACTTTGTCTTATCCCTTAAGATCCCTGGATGTAAAGTAGAAAGTAATTCAGCAAGTGTATAGCATCTTTAAAGACTCGAGCTTATTGGAATTATTAAAGGGTAAGTTATGTTAGTAACCGAAGGGAGAGGACGCTGGACTAAAATTTACACTCTTACTCAAAGTTTTTATATTGCTTTATCTTATTCGTTTGCTCAAAAACTTTGGCTACGTTTAATGACTTTTGATTAGTTGGATTTAAACTATGTATCGTCCAATGTCTTATCTCTAAACATTCCTGGAAATAAAGTAGAATAGGCCTAGGTGTTGTTTTGCCTGTTTGTTTATTACTCTAGGTCAGGTTAGGTGATGATTCACAAAATTACCCCTTCTGTAGATTTCAATTAGTAGTTAAAAGGACACTTAACTTAAAGAACCAACCAATCAGAATTCAATAAAAGTCTTCAACAATATTAATTTACCGAATGAGAAAACGTTATGATAAAACTTTGGGTACCAGTGTAATTAATAACCCAATGTCCCCTCCCTCCCTGAATTTATTCAAAAATGTATTTATTCCCAAGAGGTCTATATAACAAACCAGATACAACCCTTCTGACACGT
This sequence comes from Acartia tonsa, assembly GCF_053477335.1. Lineage (NCBI taxonomy): Eukaryota > Metazoa > Arthropoda > Copepoda > Calanoida > Acartiidae > Acartia > Acartia tonsa. The sequence goes on along the minus strand of NC_137272.1, from coordinate 14,751,946 downwards.
TAGCTATTCATAAATATTCGTATATTTTTCAAAACTGCTAATGTTTCTATTAGCCTGACACTTTATTTACTAGCGATTACGCCTCTAGAGCCTCTACGTGACCTGAGGGGAAGGGGTGGAGTCGACCTACTCCATTTTTGAAGAAAAGAAAAGACGTCATACATTACAAATGACCAATGATAGGCCAGCATACATTTTAACCCTGTTCAATTACAATGTATACTGGCCTATCATTGGTCATTTGCATTATAAGACGTAATTTTTTATTAAGCACCAAAAGATTTTTTTTTTGGTGGGGGGTTATTTTTTATAGGGCTGATTTCCCTAAAAGGTTTGTTGTTATGAACCTTCCAAGGACCTATAAGAAGCTATACTGTAAAGGAGAACCATACCAGCTCAACGGTTAGCAAGATCCTTTGGTACAGACAGATATACACCCAGATATCCTATCTCACTTTTATATAAAAGGAGGATAAAAGCTCTTTATTCCCAAGGGGTCTATATAACAAACCAGATACTACCCCTTTTGACACGTTAGTTCTTCATAAATATTCTGTTATTTATCAATAATGCAAATAAAAAATTTAGCAAGAAGAAGGATAATTTTTCTCTATTAAGTTCACATATAACATCCATAAAAGAGAAGCTATGAAATTGATTTAATACAGGATACTTACATTTTTATGACTTAATTATAGTAATGCTACGTTTATAATATTATAAACTTATCTTAAAAAGCAAAGTAACGGATAGCTTTTTTCGTTAATTTAGACATGTTAGAATTGTCCTATCGATTTCAAACTTTCCATGATGATTCCTGAAGTAGTTAGGTACGATTTAGAAAGCGTAGCAACTCTATAAGCGTTACCAGAATTACGTCCATTCAAAAGTGTTGATTATTAACTTTTTCTAATAACAATTTATAATATAATCTTCCGATTAATCTGATTTTTGGAGTACTGATTCCTATTACAATAAGGTATAATAAGTTATAATCAAATCCTAAAAATGTCAGTATGTCCCTCCTGTTTTGGAAGCTTTGGAACAAATTTACGTATAATTTTGTCAAAACTTTTTTATTATGTCATCCTTGTCTTTTTAAAAATTTGAAGGAAATTTCGCTTTCACAAATTTTAACTGTGAAGAAGTCATAAACTTAAAGTGCTATAGTATTAATTATAGTATAGTAGCGCTAAAAGATATTTAAAATGGATTAGGCATAATATAAATGTATGAGTCTAAATAAAATTGTATATAAATTTTTTACAAAATTCCGTAAATACAGGATGCAGTTGAAGAACATACTTTCATTTTTAAATGGATGTACGGACATTCTGTTAAGAGTCATAGAGTTGCTAAGCTTTTCAGATTGTACCATACTACTACAGGAATCCCCATGTAAAGTTTCAAATAGACGGAACAATTTTTTACGCTCCTAAATTAACATAAAGAGCTATCCATTACGGACAGACAAATGGACCGACCCTAATTAAGGAAAGCTTCGCTTTTAAAGTAAAGGTAATTAAGGTCAGTGTGACATTAGCAAAGCATTTGAAAATATAATTATGTTTGAAATAGAGACAGCGTAAAGTACTGCCAAAAAATGACGTCATACAATAAAATGACCAATGAGAGACCAATTCTAAAAATAACCATACCGGAATCTAAGTTTAGCTTCCCTAAAATAGAGAACTCAATCGGCTCAGCAGTTAAGCCAAAGACAAAAATAAACTTAACCTATAATATAAAGAAGTAAGATTTTTTGTCTGTAGTGAAGGACCGCTGAACCGAAATGGTGCTCCTTTACAGTGAAGCTTCTTATAGGTCCTGAGATGGCTTTAGGCTATTTCATAAAGAGCAACTTTTTTTGGAAATATCTATACTTTATATAGTAGGATTTACTTCCCATTACCTCAAAGGGCGAAGCCCCTAGAGGATAGGGGCGAAGCTGCTATTTGCTTTAAATAATAGGATATAAATTATGCATTTATGTTTATATTTTTGTATTTTTTTTGTAAAAACGTATTCTCAGTAGGCCTAATACAACCCTCTATGGTCTAAAAGCCTTTTAGTAGTCTTTCTCTTTCTATATATGGCTCTCTCTTTTCTCCCTCTCTCTCTCTCCTTTCTTTTTCCCTTCTCTCTCCTCCCTCTCCTTTCTCTCTCCTCACTCTCTCTATTTCCCCTCCCTCTTTCTCTCTCTCTCTCTATCTTTCTATGCCTTTCATGATACTGCATTACAATTTTCTCTCTCTATCTCTCTCTCTCTCTCTCTCTCTCTCATTATTTGTATGTTGTAATGTTGGTAGATTAAAAATTGTGCTGCAATGTTAGAACCATAAATCATGTTGCCAGACAAACTAAAAATAATATGAAAGAAAAATAAAAATGTAAACCTCAACCTTAATGATTCTTAAGTTAACAAGATTGACCATAACCATGGGAATCGAAGCAAGGTAATCTTAACAAACAATCCAAGTAAATTGATTGGATGGGTATAAAAATGAAATAAGTTCATTAGGAAAAAAAATTCTCACATCTGAATATAGATGCCCTAAAACTATTTTTTGACAAAGCAGCTTTTTGTGCTTAATAGAAAATGAAGTCATACAATACATAATACCATTTTACCATTGGTCAATTATAATGTATACTTGCCTATCATAGGTAATTTGTATTTTATGACGTCATTTTTATTAGTCTCTGTAAGCTGCTTCTTTGTTGTTCAAGGCTGTTTTAGGTAAGGAGAAACTACCAAAATAATGAATTATTAATTATTATTTAGAAACAAATTTTTAAGTAAATTTGTTAAAAACTATTATTTTTATGGACATACTTACATTTTTAGTACTTGATCATAGAGATGATTCGCTGATAACATAGTACTTTGTTGTCCTAGGAATCAGTATTACGATCACAGTAATAGTGTCTGACTGATTATGACGTAACAAAAAAAATAGCCAATGAGAGGCCGTTATTGACCAATGGTAAAATTTATAGTGGCCTCTCATTGGCTAATTTTTTTTGTTACGTCATAATCAGTCAGACACTATCACTGTGTTCAGTATTACAAAAATAAGACCAATCGGATAATTTATCACATAAAAATTTGTTCTTAAAAAGTTAAAAGAAGCAACATGTTAAAAAAGGACGTACAGACTTTCTGGTTACGATTATATAGTTACTTCGCTTTCTAACTTATACCTAGCTCCTATAGAAATCATCATGCAAAGTTTGAAATCGATAGCACAATTCTACATTAACGGAAAGGCAATCCGTCACGTACGGACTGACCCTATTTATAGAAAAGCTTCGCCTTTGAAATACACTTATTCTCAACAATATTGGGCCTTTTCCATAAAAAAAATCTGGCAACACATCTCAGGGAAAGTATTATAAATATCCACTAGAAAAGAGTAAAAGGGGGGAGGGGGGGAAAATATAACCCCACATTCAAGCAGAGAAAAGCAGAGGAGGGCGGATGGTAGTACCCATCCACGAAGAACTGACTCAGGGGAGGGCACCCAGTAGAAATATTATATTTACCCAGTAGTAGTTTGTAACCAAAAGGAGGGCAGAGTTAGAGACACTTTGTTATTAAGCCAACATTTCTATGGATACTGTTATAGGCTTAACTTTCTATATAAAAACATATTTATAATTGTAGGTGCTATTATGTGATTTAGTGTACTTTTGTGTACAGTTTTATTGATTCTAATATCATTAAAATGTTATAAATTATTAGGTCCAATTAGAAAATCTAAGGCGATCTACCTGTCCAACCTTTTCAAAACCCTTTCCTTTAAAAAAAAATTAATCCATTTTAATACAAAGAAAGAAGTAATTTGTAAGTCCAATAAGATCTTGAAAACATTATGAGTGCCATAACTAATTCTATGATATGAAATGAAATGACTTCATTTGCAGATAGCTTTCTTTATTATTAAGCAACCCTTTACAGTTGCATTGTACTAAACATGGATAACAATCATGAAAAACAATTTAGTCCTGTAAAATTCAAAAGCTTTGTGAAATTAAACAATTCAACTGTTTTAGTCGACAGTTTGGTAATTGATTAAAGAGATCATGGAAGAAGCGCTGGAAGGTGTCATGTTTGAAGACATAAAAAGACGTCTGAAAAGAAAGGATGAGAGGAGAAGTGAAAAGGAAACCCTAAAAAGATATGGATAATAGACATAGTTTTATGACGTCACACATGACACTTTCCAGCGTTTCCGTGTTAACAAGCCGTTATAAGATCTATGATGACGTTATTACAAGTACTTTTAAAAACATTTCAAAACAAACTTTTACTGCAATATAACGTTATACCTAAAATTTCTTTTAATAAAACGTATCAGGATGTATGTCTGTCTGTACCTAAGGATCTCTCTAACCGATGAGCCGATATTTGTTTTCCTTTACAATGTAGCTTTTTACTGTTAGAATATTTGTTTCTGTCTATGTGCAAACTTTCAATCATACAATCCTTATTTTCTTGTCATGTTTTCTATCAAACCAGTTTTTTGCATACTTTTTTTTAGGCTAGATATTATTTTAAAGCACAGCAATTCTATAATATCAAGAATCTAAAGGGATACAATTAGTGGTTGAACCGTTTGAACACCAAATTTAATTAATCAACCAATCAAAATTCAATAAAAATCTCCAAAGTTGTTCAGCCAACGAATAAGGAAAAGTTAATATAAAACTTTGGGGACAAGTGTATATTACAAAAAGCCAATGTCCCCTCCCTCCCTGCCAAAATATGGGAAGGAATATAGGTCTATCTTTTTTTAATACAAACATTGATTTCTTTGTCCAAAAAATCTTTTAAAAATACACATTTTATTATTTTAATCTAAAATAAGTGGTTAGAGAAATTTTAATGGACAAACAAACATTATTACTACGCTATGTAATATAATTACGCAATTTTTTTATTGATATCAAACAGGGATCTAAAGGGATCAGACAATGGCCAATAAATTGGTGTACATCTCCAAACATGATACACAAAATTACCCCTATGTAGATTACAATTAGTGGTTGAAACGTTTAGACAATCAACTTAATAACCAATCAAAATCGAAAGTCCCTAAAGTTGCGAGGCCAATCAAGAAGAAAACCTTATCATTAAACTTTGGGGACTAGTGTAATAAATAGCCCAATGTCCCCTCCCTCCCTGGATATTAAAAGATGAAAAAGAATTTAAATTTGGCTAATTCTAGATTATAAAGTGACCATCCTAAGAAATGAAATATTATGATAATATCATATTTCTTACCTTTACCCTGTAAACTCATTTAATTGGAATGTGAATTACACTAGTACCCAAACTTTTGGTACTTTTATTTTATTTTGATTGGTTGGTTTCAAACTAGTAGTGACTAAACTTTCCAACCAATTACTTAAATCTACAAAAGGGTAATTTGCATACAAAGTTCTGGCTCTCTCCAAGGAATAATGTTCGTTTATCCTACAGTCTGATGTTGTCATCCTTATTTTATTTAGAACTAGCTGGTTCGCCCCAAGAGGAAATTAAAAAAATTATGTGAGTATGGAAATTATTACTCTTCTATTACCTACCCAGCCGAAAAAAATTGCGAATGAGTTGCCAATCCCAGCCGAAAAAATTGCGAATGAGTCACCAATTTTCGTGAATAAATGGCGAATTCGCGAAATACATATATGCAAAACTAATTTTTTAAAAAATTAGGGGGGTGTCCCACCCCCAAGAATATAGCCTAAAACCACCACAGGACTAGAAGGTATATTCCCTGAAGAGTAGAATCCAATAAGTTTAGTGGTTACCGAGATCTTAGGGGATGGACAGACAGACGGACAGACACCATTCCACTTTGTTTTATAGATACTATTTTTTCCAGGAATCTAATGATATAAGTCAATGGCCGATAAATTAATGTACAACCCCAATGATGATATACAAAATTGCCCCTTCCGTAGAAAACACTCAATGATTGAAACGTTTTGACGCTAAACGAACTAACCAATCAAAATTTAATAAAAATGCCCAAAGTTGTTATGCTAACGAAAAGAAAATTTTGAGGACTAGTGTAATAAACAACCCAATGTCCTCTACTTCCCTGATTTCTTTCTTATGAATAAGAAAGAGGGAATATTAAATAGACAGTTTATGAAGATTTCTTACACGTTTATGAATATCATTAGACATTATTAATGGTCTCTTTCTCACCAGAGAATCACAATACTACATTTATATTAGATTTATCAGGGATATTAAGGGATAAGACAATGGATGATAAATCAATATCATCCCCAATGATGATAAATAAAATTTTCTCTTCTGTAGATTAATTTTTTTGGTAAAAACTTTTGACCCTATACGTTTGGAACTAACCAATCAAAATTTAATAAAAGTTCTCAAATTTTTGAGCCAACGAATAATATTACACAGTCGAATGTCCCCTCCCTTCCAGGTGGAATGCGGTATCTCATTTTTTAATACGCCTCTAGAGGTCTATAGGGGCATTTGAGGGAGAGGGGGAGCGAATGTGTCGACCCTCCATTTTAAATTTTTCCAAGAAATGGGGATCAATAATAATCATCCTCTATGTATTTTTTGTTTTCTAATCTGTTATTTTTTGTTGTTGTTTAGAATCACAAACGATTTTTTCAGACACAGTTATAAAACAAAACTCATCAAAAATGGCTATGATGGCTATGAAGAAAAATTTGACCGACAGAGCGGCCAAAAAAGCATTCAATGCTATTTTTGAAAAATTTGACAAAAATCAAAATGGTAAGTTTTCTTAAAAGCGCAGCTACTCATCATCTATAAGGTGTAGCGACGAAGCCCAAAATACATAACTTTTGCACCACGTCGTCTTCCTGTGACGTCATAAAGTGAGGGAGATGAGAGGAGAAGTGGAAAAGAAAATCCCTAAAAAAGATATGGAGAATATGACGTCACAGGAAGACGACGTGGTGCAAAAGTTATGTATTTTGGGGTTCGTCGGTGTAGCTTCCAGAGAGAGATTGGATGGACAATGGGCTGTTTATTACACTAGTCCCAAAAATTTTATAATAACGTTTTCTTATTCGTTGGATTAACAACTTTGGGGACTTTCGATTGGTTGATTTATTAAGTTGAGTGTTCAAAAGTTTCAATCATTAAATCTGTTCTACAGAAGGGGTAATTTTGTGTATCATCATTGAAGATGTACATCAATTTGCTGGCCTTTGTCTTATCACTTTAGATCTCTGTGTAGCTTCTCTTATTAACATGTTTGTCTGTATATATACGTTTATGAGCTAGGTAATTAGGGATTTTAACTAAAGTTACTTTCTTTTGGTGAAATTCAAGTCTTCAAATCCAAAATATTTACTTTTAAGTTTTAAAACCTTGAAGAAAAAAAACGTTTTTGGGACGTGAATTTAAAATATGTTTTGTGTTTTTAAAACATTGTAAAGCAAATATTTCCATTAAAAGTTAAAACGTTGCTGAAATATTAAATAAGTTTTAACTAAATTTTTGTGCACTTTTTTACATAACTTTAGTTGAGCATCGATTTTTTAATGCTAGGTTTTATCCAAGTTTTCAGTGCAAAAATTTCTACAATTATTTTTGTTTGGATTAGGTGGTCTGTTGAATTTTACCAGTACCGTGAACTAGGTTTGTCCAAGGGGATTAATACAACTGTCAAGAGGGTGTAATTACCCCCATACATAATGAACAAAAGTGAAACAAGCTTTCTCCTAATGGTAAATTGACGCGCGAAGCGCACAGCTTTTTTCACTTGCCGCTTAAATTTAAGTGGGTTGTAACTTTTTTACCTTAACACCCTCTTGGCTCTTCTCGATAAGGGAAGCAATTTTACACGAATTTGATTAAATAATTATAATTCTGTTATATATTCTATTTATGTTTTATGTATAATAAAAATTCCAAATGTGTATTCCTGAAAACAATTTATTAAATTTATACAAATTATATACTGCAACATACCTTTGACAGTGACAAAAATTTTTAATAAAATTCGGAAACTAACATAATTTTTGGATATTCTTTTACTTATAAATTAAAATCGCATTTGCCTCTAGGGGCAATAGAAGCGTATTGGAGGCGGGTGCTGGGTTAAAGTTGACTCCCTTCCCCATTTTCAATTCTAGTTTTAAAACTAAAAACTAAAAATTACTTTTTTGGGGAATAATTTTTCGAAGATTATAAAAGTCCCTCCACAGATTATGACGTCATTGAATAGCCAATGAGAGGCCAGCATAAATTTTATTCTTCCATTTTTCGAAGTCGATTTCTCATGGGAGGTTGGTTGGTGGTGCCTTCCCCAAAAATAAACCTTTCAATGACCTATCAGAGAGGTTAGCGAGATCCTTCGGTGTAGAAAGTTAGAAATCCTGTTACTTTTATATGAGGATAGAAATAGTTTTTTTTTAAAAACGTTATTGATGCGTTACTTTTGGATAAAATTGTCCTTTTTTTTCATTAATATGTCTTTAACCTTTACTTTACAAACACATATATCAAATATTTATGTTTGCTGCAAAGTGCTGAGAACCAAGGATCTTAAGGGATAAGACACTGGTCGATAAATCGATGTTCATACGCAATGATGATTAACCAAAATATGCTTTCTGTGGACTAAATTTATTGGTTGAAAAGTCCCCAACGTTTTTAAGTCAACGAATAAGAAAACGTTATTATAAAACTTTTGGTACTAGCATAATCAACAGACCAAAGTCACCTCCCTCCCTGGCTTTAAACATTTACAAATTATAACTAAATGAGCAACGCCTAATAGAAAGCTAAATAATTTGTAATAACCAATTATACCAACATTTACATCTCAGGGGCGAGGTCGCCTCAGGTTCCCCCTACTTTTACTATTAGTATCACATGCCTACTATAGTAGCAGTAGATACTATTTTTGATGTCTTTAGTATGACGATGCAATCCAACACCTCCCCAACAACAAGCTAACATGTTAACAATACAATAATGCTCTGGGTTAATAACCAATTATGAATCATATGATCTGATTTTAGGAAAGCTGTTTTTACGAGACTACATAGATGAACTCAGGTAATATTATTAATAATATTTTTTCAACATTTTTCATGTGCCATTTTCTTTGTCTATCTGTATGTTCATCTGTTTGTCTGTAATGTTAAGCTCTTATAGTAAACTTGTCATTTACTTGGTCTATCATTCTTTTAAAAGCTCTAGCAACATTTTTATTGCAGTTATTTACCCTAATTTTGATCTAAGAGCTTAAATTTGCTTTGAGTTTGTAATCCATGAATATGTTTTTTCTTCAAAATTTTTTTAATCTAATGTTTTATCACTGTACACACACATACACTCATAATTTCTTAGTAAAATACAACATTGACGCAAGTTTAATTGACTTTTTATTGAGGTTTTATGATGTACTGAATGACTTAACCTAGTAGTAAATTAAATATTCTACAGCCATAATTTCTTTTATACTTATACCATTCAGTTATGTTGTTAAAATTCTTTTCTTTATTATATGTATTGTGTATTTTAATGAGTGGCTACAAACCTTTTCTTGCGGAATAAAATTAATTAAAATTTTGTTCTGGTAATCAAAAATTTACACAAGAGACAAAAAAGTACTTTGTTACTTTTATTTTATCATTACTTACTAGCTGATTCAAAGCTGGTGAAAGTACTTATACAAAGTGGAGAATTTGAAAGAACTTTTGTCCTAAGTATCCTGATTGATGTCATCTTCCCTTCTAATATGACATCAATTGGAATAGTTCATCCAAATATTTTAACATTGTTCATTTTTTTACAAGCCTCACCATATTAAATACAATAATAATTTGATTATATTTTAGTTTGCATGATATAGAGTTGGAGGAAGAAGAACTAGGAAAATCAATTTCATTTTCTACTGCATATATATTAGGGTGGGTCAATTTTGGACATTTTTTTCTGAGGCCAAAGCGGGGATCTGCACTCAATTTATATAGATATAATACACCTCTGGATTATTAAAACCGCTGACGACCAGACATTTAATTGTATAGCTATTTGTAAATGGGAGTCAAAAATTTATTGAATCAGAACTATGGCTTCATCGTGCTCCCTGGAAATGCCTTGAGGAGCTGAGTCAGGAACTTTTGTCCGTTTCAAAAAAATCGTTCCTAGCCTGAGAAAATCTAAAAAACCTCTGCAAATTGGACAATTCTCAATAAACCTTAAAAAAATTTGTTTTTTTAGTGATTTCTAAGGCTAGGAACAAGAAATTTTCAAACGGACAAAAGTTCCTGATTCAGCTCCTCAAAGCCTTTCCAGGGAGCACCATGGAGCCATAGTTCTGATTCAAAAAAATTTTGAATGTCGTCTTTGCATACTAATAAGTAATAAATTATATTTTTAAGTGGTCGTGTTCTAAAACTCAATTTTTTTAAATTCTTTTTCGGTCAGAAATGTTTTTAAGGTTAATTTTATCTGTTGCATATCCCCGCTTTGTCTAATTCCGATATGAACCCACCCTAATATATATATATTTCATGTAAAAGTAGAGCAAAATAATTAAGATATCTAGAGACTTACTATATAAAACAGCCAATAGGAAAATGCTATAGGTACATTCATGAAATCTCATTGGTAGGAACATTTTCCAGATCTTAGTATGTAAGGTCATAATTATTTCATTTTGTATGCATTTTGAGTCAGCTATAAATTGTTGCATTCATTAGGGTTAAGCTTTTCTTGGGTAAATTATTTCTTGTTACAATTTCTTCCCTTGTATAATGTTAAGCATATGACAAAACATTTTACAAATAGACAAATTTGTTAGAATAAAGTTAGCTTTCTACTAACTATATCATCAAAAAATTTTGTTGCCTGTATCTTGTAAATAACTAAAAGTAAACTAAGATTTTTGTATGCACAAAATCTCTTTTTAAGTTTGATGGACCATCTAGATATATTATGTCTATTAGCAAAAAATACCATAGGTAAATGACTCCACTGTTTTTTTTTCTTTGATATCTCATTACTTGGAGTAATAGAAAATAATATTTCTAACTAGAAATAACTAACTTTCCAGGACAAAACATATATACTTTTAAAATAGGTTTCTGTTGTCATAGTGGGGGAATATCTGGAAAGTTTGGATCTAGTGTAGTTTGCAGTAAAATGTTCCTTGGGTTGATTATCTACAAAAGTGATGAACTTTAAAGGCTGCTATCGATATGAAAGAATAAAATTTGGAAACATTTTTTGAAGATAATTGTTCCCAGGAACATTTTACTATGAACTGCACTAGATCCAAAAGTTTTATTCATTTATGTGTCCTAAATATTGCAAAAGTGAATGATGAATAATGAAATTCATTTGTTGTCAGAATTATTGCAAAAATATGTGGATGACAGCGGAGAGGTAATTCCATTTTTTTAGCAGCACGTATACCCTATAACTGGGTTAAGTAGTATGAGTTTGCTAATAAAATAAATTTCTAAATATACACTTTGCTAAGGTCAACCATTTAATTTCTATAATTACGAAAAGAATCATACCAATGAATATGGAGAATGAGTGGTTCTAGCATACCCTGATCAAATGTCTTACAGCTGGCTAATATAACAATACCCTCATCCCCTTCTTATGACCTTACTCCATCCCTTCTCCTGACCTCGTAGGAACATATTGCCTTATATGAGGACTATATTAGCAACCTAAATTAATGAAAAAATTTCCCTTTTACAATATAATATAAATACATTTTTTTTGTGCTACATAGAAAATGAATTGTTACACTTGTATCTATTTTTTCTATTTGCAAAGTTTGTGCAGTTTGTCAATATCAAACAAACAAAGGCAAAAACATTCCTATTGATGTACATATTTGCTTTTGATTTTTTTTTATATCTTTTGAGTTTTTTTATCTTTAAATTTTTTTTAATTTTACATTTAGGATAAAGGGTATTGTGGGTAACAACGCTTAAAGCTATTTGAAAATGAATTAACCTCATAAAAAAATCTATGGGGGGTGAGGGCTTATAGACCCCAATGTATTGAAGTTCTGATCAAGAGTTAGAGTTGCTACGCTTATTAGAATGTGACTAGATTACAAATATCTTCATTTTAAGTTCATAAGTTCTAGGAAAAACTTTGCTTTTTATAAAAATGCAACAATTTGCATTTTTGATGTTACAAAAAAAGATGCATCACAATATATTTGTTGTAATAATATTCTATACATCCCATCTCTATTGTACAATAATGTTGCAATGGATATAGGATATACGTGGATATATTGACAGGGGAAAATTTGTCATTAAATGAGTTTGCTTATACGGAACTCATTGTTGGTAAAATCATTCATCGTGTAGGAGGGGAGGCGATGGGGTAAAGGGGGTATCGTTATTTTAGGCAGCGGCAAGTGTCACTTTATTATAGAACATGAAAATTTGGTGCAACATCCAAGTAACAATATGTCCATTAATGTTGCCATTATATTCAGATAACAAAGCATGATTTCCAAAAGTACACAAAAGAATCAGAATTGTGGAAAAGCCTGGACAAGAATAAGTAAGTATTTTACCTGATTTTTAGTAGCCCAGCTGTAATATACATATTCTTTTTTTTGTATTTTATAGAACCAAATTGGATTTTTCTCTTTAATATTTTATCTGTAGACTTTTAATGTAAATTATTTATTTCAAAGCTAATGAAGTAAAAATTTAAAATTAATATCAATTTTTTTAAAAACAGTGCTCGGCACCTGAGTCGCATGGCTTACAGAAGCCCGCTCAGGCTAAGTCACCTTCAGCCGCAGCCACGCCATAAAAGGCGCGGCTGCCAAGCCCTCATGAAAGAGAAACTCTGTATAACTTAGCCTAAACCCATTTTTGTAAAATGTTTTAGATTTTCATTTGCTTTACAAATGGGAATAAGATAGCCTAGTCTAGAATATTTAGAATTTCCTTATCTGCAGTATCTTCAGGGATCTAAGGGATCAGACAATGCCGGAAAATAGATGTTTATCCGCAATAAAGATTCACAAAATTACCCCTTTTTTGTAACTTTGGGAAACTCAACTTACGAAGCAACCTATAAAATTCAATAAAAGTCCCCCAAATTGTTAAACCAACAGTTAAATCTTTGGGGACTAGTGTAATAAACAACCCAATGTCTCCTCCCTCCCTGGGTAACTTAAACATAGAGGATTAAGATAAGCAACTGCATACCAATTCATGTAATAGTGTACATTCATTTCCGTACATGTAATTAAATCACTAGCGGTTTTGCCCCTAGAGACATCTAGCAGAACGTAAAATTTATCTTTTATAAATTCACGTTAAGATCAGCTGTTTACCAAAAATAATTTCCTGGCCGCTAGATTTTTGTTGATATTTTTTGCGAATTCTCTGAGGAGGGTGATGGTACCCTTATCCAAAAAAGTTGTAAACCTTCACATGACTTAGTAGACGCTACCCTGAAAATGAGAACCATATCGGTTCTGCGGTTAGCGCGATTCTTCGGTACAAACAGACAAATAGACATCTTGTTACTTTATTATAGAAGAGGGCATGCTTTGTTTAATTCAAGAGACCATTGCCAGGTCGAGGGACAAAGTGACTCAAAAATCAGCCATATGACGTCATAAAAATGAGTGATTATCCATCTCTTTTTAAGGGGTTTTCTTTCCCACTTCTTCTCTCATCACTCTCATTTTTATGACGTCACATGGCTGATTTTTAAGTCACTTTGTCCCTCGACATTGCCAGACACATCAAGGAGTTTAAGACAAATATTATTTGATTTAGAGTCGTATCAAAACGCTTATACTTCTATATTTACTTTGTAATTAATTCTACAAGATTATACCTATAACACGACAGATATTGAATAACATATAAGAAACCAATATCCAAGCCAAATTAGGATAATTAGGGAAAAGGAAATGTTTTCAGAAAAATTGGAGAGGAATATGTACATTGAATTTTATGATAAGTGGCTCTTTAAAATGCTCTAAGGAAAAGGATATTTCAACGAATAAGGGAAGGACGTCCAAGCTTTTTTTGAGGAGGTAAAGTGAATTGTATTCAAATTTTAAAAAAATGTTTCAAAGTTTTAGGGGGGTAAACATCCTTTACAGTCCAAAGTCCTCTCCCTTTAGTGAGAGAAAGTCGCTCAAAAAAAGGCATAAAAATGTGGGATGAGGAGAGGAGGAGTGAGAAAGAAAACCCCTAAAAAAGAGATAGATAATCCCTCATTTTTATGACGTCATATGCTGAATTTTTAAGCGACTTTCTCCTCTCACCTTCCTTTATTATATGACTAGCGGCTTCGCCACTAGCCTCTAGGGGCTTTGCCCCAAGAGGAAATGAGTTTTAAATAATTTTTTTTTAAATTTGAGGGGGGATTTTTTCATTTTTGGGGGGGTTGGGGGTGTCACACCCCCCAAGAAAATAGCCTAAAACCACCACAGGACCAGTAGATATATTCCCTGAAGAGTAGAATCCGATCGGTTCAGTGGTTACCGAGATCTTAAGGGACGGACAGACGGACAGACAGACAGACAGACGGACGGAAAGACATCATTCTACTTTGTATTATAGATAAGTAACGGGGTTGGGAACCTGTGACGAGTTTCAGTTAGTTATTTGGATATCAGCATCAGCCAATAGCGTCCAAAATATAAACACACCCAAGTCACTACAAAACAGGAGACAGCAATTTGCTAGCAGACGAAATAGGCTCTTGTCACTCGGGTTATACATCTATGCTTATACATAAGGGGATTTTCCCCGCCTTTTTTGAAATTTAAGTAATGTAGTTGCATTTATTAAGCCTTTTGGTGAAAATACATGAGTGTAAAAATTTTAACCATTTTGGACAAGTATTATACCCAGTAATCTGAGGCCCCCCTTATGAAGGTCAAAAATTCATTTCATCATTGTCCAAAATGGGTAAAATTTTTACACAAGTGTTTTTTTCTCTAAAAGGCATAGTAATTGTAACTGCATTACTTGACTCTCAAAAAAATAGCCGGGAAAAATCCCTTATTATACATTTATTTGTTTAGGGATGGAGTAGTGTCAGAACTTGAGATGACAAGCAAAGCAGAACTGGCTTTTGCGGTAAGGATTATTATTCGGTGTTTTCCCTTTAAGCGTTTAGCGGCCACAGAAATCTCCCTTTTTTTAAAATTGAAATTGAAATTAAAAATAAAGGGGGGGGGGGAGTAATGGTCCGTTTTAGGGAAACACATCTTTCTAATAAAGATATTCATAGGTCTGTTTGTCCCTTAAGATCTTAAAAAACAATGGAATGATTGAAAGTTGAACTTTTTAAAATATCGCTCCAGGTCGAAAGCAAACCCTGCGGGTGGAAAGCAAGTGGAAAGCTTGCAAGTCCTATATGTCTTCAGCTAACTCTTGTAATGGCAGTTTTAATGTTTTCAATTTTTAAATGGTTCCATAACTAAAAAAAAATACAAATAAAATAAGTTTTTAAGCTTAATCTAGTTCTTTCTATTTGTCTTGTACTCAAAAGTATAAAAAATGAATATATTTAAGGTACATTTGTAACTATTATAATTCTATTTGAACATCATAAGTGATTAATAGTTTTTGAGCAAACATAAAAGGTATTTGGTAATGACTTTTTAGTAATATCCCTTAGGACGCT
This sequence comes from Acartia tonsa, assembly GCF_053477335.1. Classification (NCBI taxonomy): domain Eukaryota; kingdom Metazoa; phylum Arthropoda; class Copepoda; order Calanoida; family Acartiidae; genus Acartia; species Acartia tonsa. The sequence continues at coordinate 14,736,270 of NC_137272.1, read as the reverse complement.
AATGGACCACTTTTAACCTACAACCATTAATATAAAACACAATAAGATTGTATTAGAAAAAGCCTCAGGAGATGATTTTTTATTTAAAATAATCGTAAAAAAAAACATTAATTTCAAAGGATTATTTAGCTACATTTTTGTAAAGATTCATTCTTACTTTTGATAATAACGGGATTGCGGAAAGTATCATGTGTGACGTCATTAAAATATGTAATAATCATCTCTCTTTTGGGGGTTTCCTTTCATCCTATCTTTTATGACGTATTTCTGTGACGTCACACATGACACAATCTGCTGTCCCGATAATTACTTGTTTAAATTAAAATATTTTGTTTTTGGTATTATATGCTTTACTGAAGGTAAATAACATATTTACGCTTAAAATTAGTCTTTATTGTTCATCTACTTTTAACTGTCAGTTTGTTTCTTCGTATTCATTAGTACCGGCTATGCCCCTAGAAGCCTATGGGCACTTGATGAGGGGGGAGTTGGGATTTCCAAAACCTGCTTTTTGAGAGGCTACCCTGTTAAGGAGAACCCGATCGGCACAGCGGTTAGCGAGATCCTTCGGTACAAATCCTTTTACTTTATTATAAGGATTACTATCATAAATCTTTTAGTTACACTGACAAACATTTTTTACTAACGAACCGTCAGACTTACCAGTATTTCATGTGAGTCGAGTATTAGTTGCATTTATTATTGGTACGATCATAGAATTATTAGTCTAATATTAGAGTAAAACACTAGAGTGAGAAAGGGTTAAATAACTGTATTTTCCTAGCGCAATGACCTTGTGCTGATTCTCAATTGGGTCTTTGAAAATCAACTAATGGTGACGGGAATATTAACACAGTCAAGTAGCAGAAAACAATTTGCTAGCAGACGAAAAAGGTTATTGAAAAAGGGGGGGGGGTAGTTATTTGTATTTTGTATATATGCTATAGATCTATTAGTCTGACAAGGTCATGTCCATAGGATATGCAACATTCATTTATTTAAGGGCTCAAACTTTATATCACAACAATTAAAACAAAAATTAAAGGGTGTTTAGGTTCTTTTACACAAAGTGCCTGTTGAGTAATGATAACACCCCCCCCCCCTTTTTTTTTAATTATATGAAAAATAGGAGGAGGGGGGGGCCTAACACTGCTGGGCCTACTCCTGCGGGGCATTAATCATTCAGGGCTACCTAGAACACAATATAACCTATCCTTACATGACCTAAACAAATAAACAAACAACCAAAAAAATACACCTCAAAATATTTCGAAAATATCAGTGAAATAAAAGTAGGAAAGCCGTCACGTGTCACAACAAGACGGAGAGACAGACAGACACTGGTGACTTAATGAGGAGCTTTGCTACAAATACAAAACTTTTATTACATGTTTCATATAAGACTAATGACTTGGAAAATGCATTATTACAAATAATTAATCTATATCCCGAATGAGGGAACATAACGCAACTTTAAAACATAAGAAATATTATTTTAAAGCTTAAAAATACCTTTAAAAACAATGATTTTAGTTTTATTAAAAAAAAGTAAAAAAAAATTAGGTGGTCATTTACTTCTAGGGGCAATTTCTCTCGGGAGTGGGAGAGTACTCCTCCCAAAAAAATAGTTATAAACCTTCAAGGACCTTTTTGAAGCTTCACTGTAAAGGAGAAACGAATCGGTTCAGTTGTTAGCGAGATCTTTTTGTACACACAGACAGACAGACACATATTTTATTGCTTTTAAATAAGGATAAATATTTCTTTTTTTATAAAAGAAAAGAAAAAGTCTAGTGTTTTAGCATAAACTAAACATAAATTTCTTTGCCACGTATACTTTTATTGTTGTATTCAGGTTTTAATTGCTTTTTATGGTTTTAAATTTTACACTTCTGTCTTAAAATAAAAATATTTTCTTTTTAAACATTAGAGTAAAACAATAGAGGGGAAAAGGGGTTAAATAATTGTATGTCCCCTTCCCGAGGACCCTGTGCCGACTTTTGATTAGGAAAATCAGCCAATTGCGTTGGGAATATTAACACAGCCAAGTCGGTACAAAACAACAGTAGCAAAAACTTACAAAACTTTAGGGACTACAATGAAATTAATTCAGAAAAAATCACGAAACCAATACGTGTTTTTCATCTGTCGTTAGGGGGCAACACATCGTAAAATTAACGACCTCTCCGTTTGCCCCCAAAAAATTATTTTATATTTATTTCGCTTTTTGGTTATACCTTATACCTGCTAGGCTATTGTCCCCTCTCTCTGTGTAGGAATTTGAACATAAAATTTTAGCTGTCTATTTTAAACAGCATAGCAAATTGTACATATCAGAATATTATTACCGATTTGTTTTATCTAACACTATCGGCTGTTCCCCTAGCATCTAGGAGTAAGAAGGGGGCAGAACAATAGTTTAAAACCTTTCCAAGGTATGAATTTAATATGAATTTTAGGACATTTGCGAAGCTTTCCTAAAAGGGAGAACTCAATCTTAACCTTCAGACAAAATAGCTTACAACTTTATTACAACTAGCGGCTAGAGGCATCTAGTGGCACTTTAAATGAATCTACCTATCTATTTGGCGATCAAGTCTCCTCTACTATGTTGCGTAGAAGTCTCTAGACGAAAATTTATATTCGATTTTTTTGTGATTTCTCTTGGGAGGGTGGTGGTATCCTCCCCCCAAATAGTTATAAACCTTCCCAGGACCTATGAGAAGCTACCCTGTGAAGGAGAACCCGATCGGTTCAGCGGTTAGCGAGATCCTTCGGTAAAGAGAGACAAACAGACACAAAGACAGACACACATCCTGTTACTTCATTATAAGGATTATGAATGACTTTTGTTTCAAATTTCAGGCCTTTGACAGAAGTAAATCTGGGTACATAACGAAGGCAGAATTTAAAGCCATGGCTAAGAACCTGAGTGATGAACAGGTGAGGTTTTTTAAAAATAGCGTAGCTACTCTATAACTTGAGTCCGCCAGTCCGTCCCCAAAGTTTTATAATTATGTTATATAATTTGCCTACTTGATATATTTTGGATACTTTTATTGATTTAATTGATCAATTACATAATTTTATAACCAATAATTTTAAACTACAGAATGGGTAATTTTGATTATCATCAGTTGGGAAAGTATATCATTTTATTTACCATTGTCTTATCCCTTATGTATATTATCCTACAATGCAAGGCGTAGATATAATCTGAAACAGGAAAGAACCGGGACTGCACAGCGCAATAAGTCTAACTACACGTGTTTTTTACAGTTGCGCCCGTGTCAGTCAGCCGTTTGTTCTTTTTGCATCCTTGAAAGATAACTTAAGTGAAATCAAGTCCATTACATTTTATTTTGATTTGTAACACTTGCGGAAGTGATTGGAAGACCCATTAACATATTTCTCTCTCTCTCTCTCTCTCTCTCTCTCTCTCTCTCTCTCTTGCCCTATCTAAATTACTTTTCTTTATCATTAGATTAAACATTCGGACTAACAGACATAGACAATTATAGATTATTGGTCAGGTTACTTGTTTATTTTGACTAACAGACATAGACAATTATAGATTATTTGCCAGGTTACCAGTTTATTCGGACCAACAGACATAGACAATTATAGATTATAGGCCAGGTTATTAGTTTATTCGGACTAATATATATAGACAATTATAGATTATAGGCCAAGTTATTAGTTTATTTTGACTAACAGACATAGACAATTATAGATTATTGGCCAGGTTATTAGTTTATTTGGACTAATATACATAGACAATTATAGATTATTGGCCAGGTTACTTGTTTTTTCTTGTTTAAGGCAGCGCAGCTACTTTATCAGTCATTTAGTTCCGACTGTCCGTTTTAGTACTTTTTGCTTACTTGTTTTTTTTAATTCAAAATTCATTACAAATAAGAAGGGTGGGGGGGGGGGGGTATTTTTCATTTCTTTAATTTTTACTCTAGGTCAGGTTAGATTAGGTTATATTGGGTACTACAAAACCCTACAGGGTTTTGGCACTTGAGGTACAGGCCCTGCCTTTTGAGTAAAAACACCGAACTAATTATAGTATACCTACCATCTTTCAGTATAATTACAGTTTTCTATGATAGCAGAATAATGCAATCACAAAATTACTGTCGCAAAAGTTTTAGATGCAAAACTACTTTTTATTAAATGTTCCTGGTTGGATTATCAAAAAGTTCGACAAGGTTTTATAAATCTAAGAGATTGTAGGATAATTCTTATTGTTCAATGTTCGTTTACTATTTTTCACCATAATATTGTAATTTACTTCTTTATAAGGAAAATAAAACAAAATAATCATCTAGGGTTTTTGGCGTTTTTCCTCAAAGAGCCTTGTGGAGCAAAGAACCCCCTACTTATTTGAAATGAAAATAAGGGGAAAAAATAGTTTTTCTTTTGTTTGTTTATCAATTTAGGTCAGGTTAGGTTAGGTTTTAAAGGGTATAGGGAGAAAGGTGCATCTTGTAGTATATGCAATGTTTTGTCTGTTTGTCCATTCAGTGATTTTTTGTGCTTCACTACTTATGGATGTTTTCATCCTTGTAATTCTACATGAAAATTTTCTTCCCAATTTAGAATATCCCATAAGGATGGAAGTATGCAGAAATGTGTATTGACACATTGTTTTCATACAGGCCATATTTGTAGGTTGATGCTGTAATGAAGAAGTTTGACACAAACAAAGATGGAAAGCTGGATTTTGAAGAGTTTAGGAAAATGTTAAATAGTAAGAAAAAAGATAAATAGTTTCTTTTTTCAAAAACTTTTTTGTATCATAATTATAATCACTATCATAAGAGTTCATATAAGATTTTATAATTTAAAAAGAATAAGAAAAATTTTAAAATTATTTTCTTTGTGTGTTTTGATTTTATGTGTTTTGAAAAAAGTGATATTTAATTATACAGTATGGCCCCAAAACCGATTAATATCAGCTGGATTAGAACCGGATCTGAGCCTTACTCAATAAATCATGCATCGTATCATATTATAGACAATTTTCCACGAATAAAAATATAAAACTATGTAATGAAATTAATATTGTTGGCTGCGAGAGGCTGAAGTATGAATGTAATTTTTTATTTTACTTTTCGCGGAAAGTTGTTAATGCAGTGTGGTAAATAACTATTGTACTAAAATTTATGTATATCAGTTAGGGGAGTTTAAAGTGTATAGTAGTAGAAATAAAACCTTCCTTTTTCGTTTTTAGATGAACAATGTAGTTTTTTTATATTAGAGTCCTATTTACAAAGTCAAAATCGTTATGAACAGAAGGAAAAGGGTACAAAAAGTAACATCGTATTATAAACAGATTTCCGCGGATATCAAATGCACAATTGTCCTCATTAATGTACATGTTTATATTCGTAGAAAACTAAATATAACACGATGCTAGACATAATTTTTTCTTATGTGGATGAGAACCGGTTCTAATCCACAGGATATCAATCGGTTTCGAATGAATACTAGAAATATAAATATAATGCATTTTATTATAAAGCAGGGCTTGGCAGCCGTGCGTCAGCCGCGACCAAGATTCAACTGTAAACCAGTTTAGAGGGTTCGAATTACAAGGCTTACAAGCGGCTGAAGCGCGGCTGCCGAGCATTGCTATAGACTATGTTTCAACCTCCTAACTGTATAACTAACTAACTGTTTTACTATGTAAAGTACATTTATATATAATTAAGATTTTTGTAACCACTAATAAAGAAATTAAAGACATAACTTATTGGTGTCAAAATATATTCTTAATAGCATAAAAAAATGTGTACAATTATGATAGTGGACCAAATAATGCCATTTCTCGCGGTCGTACGCCGTCATGCATCATATTGGAAGGGTGACGCTTTTTGATTTACTATTTTTCTTTATAAGATAAAAGAGATGCTTGCAAGATTATTTTATTTAATTTAATATAAAGATAAATTTTTCTCCAATCGCAAAATCTGGGATCTTAAATTTGTGTCACCATTCCAACATGACGCATGACCCGGCGAGAAATGGCATTATTTGGTCCACTATCACAATTATGTTCATTAGCATGGGGGAGGGAGGGGACATTGGACTAATTGCACTGGTACCAAATTTTATCACGTTATCTTATTAGTTGCCTTAACGTCGGAGATTACATTGGATTTTGAATGGTTAATACTGTCCAAACTTTACAACAAAAATTTTAAATATTCAGAAGAGTTAGCTTTGTTCATTGTCATTGGGTAGGGATTTTATATTAAATTTTCGTCCATTGTCTTATCCCTTAAGATCCCTGTATTGTATTAATTAATTTTCTTATAAATATAAAATCATCTTTTATTGTGAATTCACTTTCGCATAATATACACTCTTATTGTGTTTTATAATCGCAAAAAAGACAAATAGCAATTAAATAAGAGGGGCGTTTGTCAGAGGGGATATTGGACTCTTATTACACTAGTTAAAAAAATTATTATACCATTTTCTTATTCGTTGGCTTAACAACTTTGGGGAACTATATTGTTATAGATGGTTTATTAAGTTAAGTGTTTAAACGTTGGCATTGTACATCAATTTATCAGCCATTGTCATATCCCTTTAGATCCCTTGGTGTATGCTGAGTGTATGGCAACGATGAAAGGAGAGTTTGTGCTGTTGTAATAATATGTAGTGCTAATGATTTAATAATTTGATACTTGTGCGGAAGTGAATTCGCAACGCCATCTTTACCAACAAATACATAAATTGATATAGAATACGTGGATATTGTGACAAGGAAATTTTTGTCTTCAATTTAGGTTGCTAATATAGTCCTCAGATATTTGTCAATGCGCATAGTCAGGGGTAGGAGGGGATGGGGGGACGGGGGCATCGTTATATTAGCCAGTGGATAGAAATATTTTTCTTAGGGTATGCAAGAATATCTCACAATATCCTCGTATAACATATCCATTGATACATATGCAATAATTATCTGGAAAATCTCATATTTTCATAGTGAACCCCTAATCCCCCTTTGATTAGGATAGTACAGTTCTCTTGGAAAATACGGGAAAACATCAGTTTTTTATAATGTAAATTTCAACACATTAATTTAAATAAGCTCAATAATAATAATGAAAATACTATTAATATTTAAAATGCTTGAAATCACATAACAATTGAATAAAAATTAAAAATTATTAGTTTTTTATTTATCCACAGTAAATTCGCCTGTCTGTCTGTTTGTGTATACCGAAACATCTTGCTAACCACTGAACCGATTTGTTTCTCCTTTCCAGTGATGTTTTTCATGGTTCTTTGGAATGTTTTGTCGGAAAGTATCACCACCCTCCCAATGGAAATCGCCTATAGGAAAAAAATCCCCCCTCCCCCCAATTTATTATTTTTTCTTTTTACAGCAAAAATTGAAAGAGAGGAGGTGTTCGAATTCACCATCCCCTCCTTAAGGGCTTAGTTGCTAGTGGTCGAGAACTGGTGCGTTCAACATGGTATGGCCGTCCGTAGATATAAAGCAACAAAATGAGGTTCAGTTAGGGTTAGGCTAGGAGTGGTTGGGTTTAGTTAAAACATGTTAAAGCTACGACACTAAGTATTCCCAGGTGTTCACCATGTGCCCATTGGTGCCTAATTTCAGTTGATAAGACGAGAACTGGTGCTTTCAGAATGGCCGTATTTATAAACAAATTTGTTTCCAAAGTTCTGTTAGGATTGGTTGGCTTAATCCAACCAATCCTAGCCTAACCCTAACTGAACCTCACACAGTTTTCTCTTCCTGCCCTATTCCCCAACAAAACTTAAGTTTTGACAAAAAAATTCTGTTTAAGGAAATACTGATATTTTAAGGACTTGATTATAGAGATGCTTCGCTTATAATATTGTAACTTATTGTAATAGGAATAAGTACTCCAAAAATCAGACCAATAGGATAATTTAATCATATAAAAAATGTTGTTAAAAAATTTTTAAAAATCAAATTGTTAAAAATGGACGTACGTACGGACATTCTGGTAATGACTGTACAATCTGTAAGTTTTTTTATATGTTTGATCATGTATTTGGACATAACTCTGTCAAAAATGCTTTCAAAACAGACCTTTTTCAACCTAAGATACCAAATCAGTTGCTCTATAAGCCCATGTAATTAGTTTTGTAATATCTTTCTATTTTATGGAAAACTAATGAAAATGCTAAACATATGCAAATTTGGGTATAAGTTACTATATGTATGGAAACAATAAGATCTCTATTTTTAGACTTTTTTCTAATTTTTAAAGTTTGATTCTGTTCAATTAACTTTTTTAAGGGATTTTTTATTTGTTTATTGATTACTAGCGGCTTCGCCCCTAGCCTCTAGGTGCTTCGCCCTATATAGTAATGGGAAGTCAACCCTCTCAAATAGAAATATTCAAAAAAGTTATTCTTTGTTTAATTACTCTGTGGTAAAATTAAACCCAGGTTGCACAAAAATTTCAATTTGTTAAAACTAAAATTTGTAAAAAAATTATTTAAATTTTTTTTTTTGGGGGGGGGGGGATTTATGGGGCCTTCGCCCCATGTTGCAGTGGGGTTCACTCACCCCAATTACTGGTTTTTGTTTACAAAAGTTATAAAAATGAAAAATTTTGGAAGTTGAATTTTTTTTGGGGGGGGTTGGGGGGTTGGGGTGTCCCATCCCCCCCAAGAAAATAGCTTGAAACAGAGGACCAGTAGGTATATTCCCAGAAGGATAGAGCCCAATTTGTTCAGCAGTTACTGAGATTTTACAAAAAATGTAAATAATTTTTTTTTATGGGGGGGTGGGTTTTTTAGTTTTTGGGAAGGTAGGGGGTGTACCACCCCCCAAGAAAATAGCCTAAAACCACCACAGTACCAGTAGGTATATTCCCTGAAATAAAAGTATTAAAATTCCAGTTTTAGGTATTGTAGGGGATTAATTTTTACATTTTAACGCGATTTCCTCCACACTACCATTCAAGATTAACTGTGGTATTCGGCAACCGTGAGCCATGTCTATGGCACCCCTGATCTGGGGTTCGGTGGAGGGTCAATGGCCCTCCCCCGAGTCCTGGGGAAGGGGTCTAGTGACCCCCTCCCTACGCTTAGAATTAATGATTTGAATCTGTCATGTTTATTATGGTTAACTGTATTCTTAATTCTCCCCCACCCTTTCCAGGGATGGGGGAATCATTATTGCCCAAACTGACCATTGTATATACATTATTTATGCTTTTATGTTATGATTATTTATTCCTATCCATGTAATTATTGTTTGTTGTATATAACTCCAGTATATCTTAACCCTTCAATAAAGTGACAACTAAAAGTAGATGTTGATCATTATCTAGTGAAAGCTAGAGAAGCGTAGCTTCTCTATAGTAAGGTGTCCACGTCTGTCACACTGCCGTAATCTAATTGAACTCCGGTGTCTGCCATTGATCCTCGGCGGATACCACAACTTTGGTGACAGCTGTGTGAGATTACGGCGAACCACAAGTGTAGAGCAGACGCGCATCTGAGGCTAAGGTACTCCCAGCAGTGAATCTGGCAAAACTGACGCAAGCAACCTGAATTACCCACCCTGGACAGCAAAGTTTAACTCTGCATCCGGCAGTTGTGGAAGCAAAACAGCGAAATCTGACGAATAACCGCGAGCAGCGCTGATATCTAACGGAGAATTGAGCGCCAAAAGGGCTGAAACAGGCCTGCGGACCGGCTGAAACAAGCCAAATACGTGTAGACGGCTGAAAATAGGCCAACTTTACTGCAAGAAATAGCAGGATCCGAACCAGTGGCGCTAGCAGGACGGGACATTCCCTGCCGCCGATAGGCTGAAACATGCCACATAGCTGCAAGCTGCGAGCTAACATACGGGTGTAGTGCACCAGAACAGAGAAAAACTACGTCAACCCCGAGTATCCTGAGAAGCTACAACGCAGCCACCCATCTAGAAGACAGATATTATATCACATTTGCAGGGATTACCACCCTAATGTGATGACCAAACAATAGATTTATGAGCAAAGCTTGGCAAACAAATTGTTGTGTTGTGATAAATCTAAGAATAGAACAGGCTTGGATTACTGTTTATTGTGATAACAGCTAAAAATAGAACAGAGTTGGTCAACAAATCTGTTATGTAATTGTGATAAGGACAGCAATAAAAGTTAGATGTAATATAATCAAAACAATTTCAAGCCCACAGCACAATAACAAATACACCCCTTATTCCAAGGGAAGGGGAGGGGGCCCCTCTCCATTTGAAGACAAATACAATCAGGGTTGTATAACAGATAAGCCTAAGATTAAGAAGCAGAGGCCCCATTACACCAACACACAGTTACCCCCTCCCTCACAGTGGGAACGGACGGAGTTACCCCCGTCCCCTCACGCGCTTCCCCCTTCCTACCCACACTAGGCCAAGTCCGTCTGTAGTGTGGAGCTAGCGATCGGATATACAGAGCGCCATTCACGGGTAGCGCAACAAAGTGCGGAAAACATCATAAATCCAACGGACGAAGCGGACCAATGAGGGAGCGAGCTGAGGGGTGAGAGCGCGTTTTCCCCGTGTGCGCGGATTTGACGGCGCGAACGCGCGTTACAAGGACAGAAGATTCCACGTACACACACACACACACACACACACACACACCTTCACACCAGAGCAGAGCTACTCCATAGCATCTAACAGGGGTATTTTTAGCAAATAAAGAATTGCAAGTTTCTTTCCTCCTAGCTCTAGTGTGATAAGGGAAAACCCAATCAGTTCCTGACAGCAGTTCAGACCCTCAACATCTATCTACCTCAACATCTAACCATTGATAAGTACAGCTAAGTTATACCTTTGCAACTAAAACTCCCAACCTAGTGATACAAACAGTGTTGGCTGTTAGGCTAGGAAGCCTCAAGTGACAACCCATTCATTGTAGTCCTGTATAACTTTGTGCCCGCCGTTTCACCGTTGACCCAATGGACCAGCATCAAGTCCCAGGAGGTGACCAAGCCCCAGGATGGCTCCAGGATGACCCTCAGCCGGCCCCAGCCGAGTACCGCAAGCTGATGCTGAGCAATCTGCCGGAGTATAGAGGGCCGCCCAAGCAGTCCTGGTCGGCACATATCCGCCGACTGGAAATGTCATGGGCGGCTTACCGCGTGCCACCTCATGATTCCCTCAACCGCCGCAACGCCCTACTACTGTCATTGGTAGGGCAAGCGGCGGAAATGGCGTCCCATCTGTTTGGCGAGGCAGGCCAAGCCTTGACCTACGAGCAGGTCAAGACCGAGTGTGAATTGTTATTTCGTCCTGCTTTTGAGTCCCAAACGCTTAAACAAGCGTTTAGGGACTACAAGCAACACTCGACAGAACCTATACAGGCGTACATATCAACAAAGTGCGCCTTGTATAGGGACGCCTACAATCATGAGGATCTTGAATTGTTGGTGGACGAATTAAACCGTGGAATTCGTAACGCCAATGTAAAACGCCTCATGATGAACCATGAAATTGCGAGTGTACCTGAGTACACTCGCAAGGCCATGTTCACCGTGACCATGGTTACTAAGCAACTGAAGGAGGGTGTGTGCTTAGTGGACTCGACCGACGGGCTGACTGGATCTGCCTGCATCCAGTTGCCCCAATATGACGAGTCGGAGCCAATGGAGATTGGCTCCTTGGCTCCGGGTCTCCACCAGATGGGGAAGGTCGCTCCAGATGACAAGGTTCCAGGCCGCTGCTACCGCTGCCAGGGGAGAGGCCACCGAGCTCGAGACTGTCCAACGCCTATGGAAGTTAGCCTAGAGGAGAGGCGCACCCAGCCACGCCGTGACCGTTCTGCCAAGTGTGAGCGTTGCCACTATGACGGCCACACGGCGGCCGAGTGTAGAGCTGACTGGGCCCAGGTAGCCAGCCGCAGGCGCACCGCCGACAAAGGTGCCCCTCCAGGGAAGCCCAGCAGAGTGGCCCATATGGAAGGGAGCGCGCCCCCAGCACCACCACCGCAAGCAGCCGCCTCCAGAGCTGCGGACCGAGCCGATGGGATGCCGCAGTTCGGGACTGTCCCAGCTAGGATCAACGTACTGGGCGGCGCGGCTGAGCCCAACCGGGTTGGCCTAGGCTTCAGTCTTAACCATCTGGGGCCAGAGCTGATACAGCCCAACAACATAGCCGAGCCAGAGGTGCTGAGGCCCCAGCCTTTCAGTCTCAATATGATGGAACCTGCCCGACTGAGCCTACCCAGCAAGAGTGGAGGGGCGCTGCCCAGCGTCCCTGAGACGGTGTATGGGGAGGCCCTGGCAGCCGCTGAACGAGAGAGGCAGGAGGTGCTAGCCAGCACCTCTGCATCGATGTATGGGACGCCACCCGGCGTCGCCACCTGGGATGATGGGGGGGTGCTATCCAGCGCCTCCCACCGTGTGCCTGGGGCGACAACCGTCGCCGCCACCGAGATACCTGGATCCTGGAACGAGCCAGCCTCCAACCTGATGTCTGGGGCGACCCCCGTCGCCGCCACCGAGAGACCTGAGTCCTGGAACGAGCCAGCGGTCCCAGAGGAAGGGGTGACACCCGTCACCCCCAGCCAGCCAGCGCCACCAGCCTGCAGTGAGAGCCCAGCTACATGCCAGCCAGCGCCACCAGCCTGCAGGGAGAGTCCAGCTACATGCCATCCAGAGCCCTCTACCAGCCAAGGGAACCCAGCGGCTCACCATCAGGATAAGTTGAATTTGTTAAATGTATTGAATCCAAAACCTTGTAAACACCCAGCCTTGCCTGTGCCCCCTGCACTTGAGGCTGGGGAGATTGAAAATTGGGAAAATAAGGGCTTGCCTGTGCCACATGCACCTGAGTTCCTAGGGCAGGGGAGGGCATTGAGTAAGGGCGAGCCTGTGCCACATGCACTTCAGCCCCATGCCACTGGGCATGCCTTGGACCAGGGAAGGGAGCATTTAGGGCTAGGGGAGCCGACACCCAGGCAAGTGCCAGTCGCTTGCCAGTCTGTCATTGGGGAGGGTATCGGGGTGCCTCGGCCGCATACAGATAACGCTCAATGGAAATTTGTGTCTAGCCAGGAGCAGCCCAGCCGTGTCCAGCCCCAAGAAGCAGCCGTGACCAGAACCGGAGATCCCCAGCCGCGTGCACGAGGAAGATGGTTACCTGGAAGCCTCTCCCATTGGTGGATGGTCCTGTGGGGCCTCCTTCTGGCAGCCGTGTGGCCTACAACCAGCTACGTCCTGGTGGGGTGGGACTGTGCCAACCCCACCCATGTCACGTCTTACAACAAAGAAAAGATGTGTGACACGGAGCCCCTACACCAGGAGGTGCCCCTGGGCCACGACATCCACGTCCTGCAGCAAGTCAAGGTGAGGGAAACCACTGGGTTCAGCTGTCAGCTCACCGTGTCCCAGTGGACATTCAGGTGTGGGGTATGGGGTCACCTCAAGGTGACCTCGGTCCCCACCCTCATGAGGCCAACCAAGATAGACCCAGAAGCGTGCCGAGACCTGGCCAGGAACCGAGTATACACGTTGCCAGGCAAGACCCAGCCACTGACGTTCCAGCTGAACCACCCCCTGTTCTTCACCGTTGATGTAGTGGGCGCCCTCGTCAACAGCCCCGAGGGGGTGGGTTGCGAGGGGGAGGACGTCCACTTTGAGGGCCAGCTCTACCGCAATGAATTAGTGCTCCAGGAGCGGCGGCTGCTGGTCAAGGAGGAGACCTATGTGGTGGAGGATGGACGGGTGGAGTCCCAGTCTGACCACCTGACCCTCGACTGTCCCCATTCTGAGCTGTCCTGTATCACTGGGGAAGCAACCTACGTGTGGGACCACCTGGGAAGAGATTGCCCCTTGAGGCTGATCCGCAGCCTCCAGCCCAGCCTGGTGAGGGATGCATATCTGGTTGACCATCAGGCCCAGTTTTTCATCAACATGACCAGCCCCACCTCAATTGTGAACTGCGACTTCGAGGCCCATGCCACCAACCATCCAGCGCTGTTTGTGGCAGCTGACCCAGCCGCGGCTGCGCTGCCCCGAGTGTCGGCCAGGGATGTTGACGTTCCCCTCCAAGCACAGATCCATGCAGGTTATATTGGATTCACCCTGGAAACACGCATGAGGAGCACTGCAGCAGAAGAAGTAGCGGCCAACTGCTGGAAGCTCCAGCAACTAGATCCGGCCCACCCGGTGCGTGTCCAGGGGAGCACGTTCTCGGTACTGAGGGGAGACATCCTGCTGCAGCTGACCTGCCAAAGGCACAAGTATGTTGTCCGCGAACACAAGGAGTGTTGGGACAAAGTGCCAGTGGAGCCCACAGGTTTTGTAGACGCCGTGACGCGGGTATACAGTGAGCACGCCACCAAGATTCCCTGTTCCTCCACCTACCCCCTGACTGTGCACGCAGAGGAAGGCTGGATAGAGCTGACCCCTGCTCCCAAGAAGAGGCCACCCCCGCTGGATACGCCCAAGCAGTTGTTGACAGACCCCTTAGATGACTTCAGTTCAGGTGGTTTGTATTCACAGGCTGAGTTGAACGACTGGCAACAGCTGCTGGCGTTCCCAGCATACAAGAGCGCCATGCTGACTGGCCTATCCTATGGCTCCTGCGTTCAGCAAGGCAGCTGTTCGGCCACAGGAGACCATGGGATAGTGTCCTACAACATTGACCGACTGGCGGAGGAAGGAGAGGCAGCCCTGGATGTCTGGGCAGGATTTAGACAAGCCATCCACGAGTGGGGAGATGGCGCCGCCATCTTGTGCTTGCTGCTGCTGATCCTCAAACTGCTGGGGGACCTCACCATCATTTCTCTGGCAGCAGCACAAGGAGGAGTCCGGGCAGCCCTGAATGCGATATCACAAGTGTTCCTGTACCACCCAGCCTTGTATAAGAAGGCGATGGCTAGAGCCAGGCTCAACCATGCCAAGTCCCGGGACTTTTCAGTGGACTGGGATGCCATCCCCATCGGCAGGGAAGCAGCCGAGGAAATGGTGTCTATGAAATCAACTGACAGCGGGCATGACCGCCCAGGTAGACCAGGACCGCCCTCTGGCAGACCCCGCGGCCCCTCAGGAGGACAGGCCGCTGCTCAGACACTCAACCTGGCAGCCAGTGCCCCAGCCGCTGCCAACAACAACCCGCAGGTCCCACTGCTGACCGTTCCAGCAACAAATGTGCCACCACCAAACCTGATACCTGCCGGCGCTGACCAACGTATCCAACCCAAGGCAGCCTCTGCCTTCTATCCCACATTGGGAGCCCATCAACCCTAAGAAGATACTCACCACTAGGATTCCATTGAATCATTATCGTTTGTATATATTTTTAGCCCTAAGGAGCGGGCCGAAGGCCTCAACCACTGTCGGAAGTCTGGTAGGGAAACCATCTCCCAGCCTTCCGAGGGGAGAGTTGTGGTATTCGGCAACCGTGAGCCATGTCTATGGCACCCCTGATCTGGGGTTCGGTGGAGGGTCAATGGCCCTCCCCCGAGTCCTGGGGAAGGGGTCTAGTGACCCCCTCCCTACGCTTAGAATTAATGATTTGAATCTGTCATGTTTATTATGGTTAACTGTATTCTTAATTCTCCCCCACCCTTTCCAGGGATGGGGGAATCATTATTGCCCAAACTGACCATTGTATATACATTATTTATGCTTTTATGTTATGATTATTTATTCCTATCCATGTAATTATTGTTTGTTGTATATAACTCCAGTATATCTTAACCCTTCAATAAAGTGACAACTAAAAGTAGATGTTGATCATTATCTAGTGAAAGCTAGAGAAGCGTAGCTTCTCTATAGTAAGGTGTCCACGTCTGTCACACTGCCGTAATCTAATTGAACTCCGGTGTCTGCCATTGATCCTCGGCGGATACCACATAACCACTCAATTTTTTTTTTTTTTGAAGAATCCTAATAGCATTTATGTATTTCTATGGTATTTGTTTTGTCACCGTTTTCTTATCTTTTTATAGCTTAACATAGCTAGGTTTTTGAACAAGAATGATACATCAATATAAAAGCCCAGCTCAATAATTTTTTAGAAATTTTCCTTTCTATTTAAAACTTTAAATAATGATTCCTGGAGCAGTTTGGTACAATTAAGAATGCGTAGCAATTCTATAATCAATACCATAATTTCTGTATGTTCTTATTAAATTTATGTTAGTGTCACTTAATCATCCCATTTACTTAACTATTTGACTATTGATTCCTACTATCATTAGGTATAAAGTTATAAGCAAACCATTTCTATGTAGGATTGATTAAAGAGAAGCTTTACTCCTCTTTATTATAAACAGACAGCTAAATAAGATTAAGGACTAAAGGGGTAGCTGTCATGATATTGCAAGCTGCGGCTTGCAAACAAATATATGCAAAGCCAAAGTGAGCTAGTTGGTATTTGAATCATGCATAGCTAGATTTGCCCCTTGTAACAGTCCCTTAATGTGGACGTCACAGTTATTTTATAAATCCAACCCAGGATAAATATATAAAGTATCAGTTATAATATTATTGCTTGCTTTATCATTTTATGTATTAATAAAGTTGATCAACTAATCAAAGTGAAGTTTATTGATGGTAAAAATAGCGAAGCTTATCTATAATTAGCTATTGTCTGTTATACGTCCATAATACATCTATAATAGAGTATCAAAATGTAAGTATGTCCATATCCTGCATCCTGTATTAAAAAACTCTGATCTTATTATCTCATTCATCATTTCTCAAAGATTTTACAACATTATTAATGAGCAAAGCTTTTCCATAACTATTAGATTTCTTGTAGACAATGGATAAGATTAATTGGTTAGAAAGTTCCCAAGAGACCCGGAGAAGGAGCATTTGAAGAATCATACTTGGAGACTAAAGTCAGGTTAAATGGATATATTAACGCCTGACAAATAAAGAAAATATTGTAGAGTAGTTGCAAACATAAAAAGCAAGATAAGCCTTATCTCCAATATTTGATATTCAGTTAAAATTATGACTCAGTTAAATTTTTTAAGTGAAAATATTTATACAAATATCCTTATACTAAAGTAACAGGATGTTTGTGTATCTGTGTGTCAAAGTGTCTCAAAAATCAGTTATGTGACGTCATAAAAAGGAGGGAGATGAGAGGAGAAGAAGGAAAGAAATAAAAGAGATGGATGAACACTCATTTTTTAAAAATTACATGGCTGAACCTTTGTATTTGTGTTTGTTTAAAGTATAGTTATGTTTTATATGATTGCACCACATTTAATTTTAGTCTATGCAATCTGTAGTTCATTTCAATTTAAAATCTTAAAGTTATTTTGCTTCTGGCGGCTACTTGGAAATTGATTATCAGGGTTGATTTATCTTAGGAGAGTGGTATTTCCTTCCCCCCAAATAGTAATAAATTTTAGCTGGACCTATATAGTATACTAGCGGCTTCGCCCCTAGCCTCTAGGAGCTTTGCCCCAAGAGGTGATAAAAAAAATTAAGGCGAAATTCGTTAAAGGACCAAGGAAATCTTAATAAAAAAAAATAAAAAATAAAAATGGGGGGGAATTTTTTTGTTTTTTGGGGGTTGGGGGTGTCCCACCCCCCAAGAAAATAGCTGAAAACCACTACAGGACCAATACGTATATACCCTGAAGAGTAGAATCCGATCAGTTCAGTGGTTACCGAGATCTTAAGGGACAGACAGACATCGTTCTACTTTGTATTATAGATAAGCTACACTGTAAAGGAGATCCTTATTGGTTTAGTGGTATGCGAAATCTTCAGCTTTAAATGAACAGACAGACACACATTCTATTACTTTTATCAATATAATATTGTTTTATTTTGATATAATTAAAATGATTTCAGATTGCTATACATTGCAAGAGAGTGCAATTAGAATTTACAAGTCTTCAAAAAAAACAGTAAGGTATGAATTAAATTATTTATCTAGAAAGAAAATTAAGTACAATCATAAAATAAAAGCCCGTACTCTAGCCTAAATGTAATGCTAAGGAAACCCTTTTTCAGTGCTAGTCTTGGAATATTTTCATAAATAACCTTGATATCTTGACTAGCAGCTTTGCACCTAGCATCAGGGGCCTTGTATTTGAAAAGTGAGGAAGAAAAATAGCATAAGACCACATTTTAAATAGCTTTAGGGAGGGGAGGGGGATATTATAGACTACAAGAGGGTGTTATTATAATGTCAGGGGATTGGATACAATCACATGTGTGTCCAGTCCACCCCCTACATGATCAACATAAAAAAGTCAAACAATTAAACTTTGATTGGTAAATTGATAGCAAAGTGCTCAAATTTTTTACCTTGACACAACCCCTGACTGTTTAAAGAGGGTGTAGAACTCTTGTAAACAGGGATGTATAGAGGAGGGGGGGAGGAAATTGACATCTAGGACCATGAATCCTCCCCCTTTAATTTTGCCAGGGGGTTATTATTTGTCAAAATCTAACACACAAAGATATGCATCATCCTGTCACTGTAAAGATGTAGCACAAATTAAATAGATTCATTGTCCACAATTATTAATGAACTAAAACATTTAGGAAAAGAATGGCTTACAGCAACGCAGACAGTACATCAACAATTGAAGAGCAGCTAAGACAAAGTCATATTGATGGTCCTTCTAGTAGGCTTCAAGTTAAAGTTAAGAAAGCAAGAGAAGTAAAATTGAATGAAGAATGGGGTACATATCCAATGAATTCCACTCCAAGAGGTTTAGCTGTTGTCTTTAATTATGATAACATTCCAAATTATAATGAAAGGAAAGGAAGCCAGATTGATGTTGAAAATCTTCAGGAATTATGCAAACAGCTGGGATTTAAAGTTGAGATTTATGAGGATTTGAATAAACAAGAAACTTTGGATACCATAGATCTAGTTACAAAGAATCCTGTGATGCAAAGAGGTGATATGCTGATGTTGTTCATGATGTCACATGGAGATGAAAACTATATAATATGCTCAGATGGATTAGAATTGAAAACAGAACAAATCTTAAGAAATTTTACATGCATTGAACTGAAAGGAAAGCCAAAGTTTATTGCTTTCCAGGCCTGCAGGGGCCATGAAGAGGATGTTGGAGTGACAAGAAAGGCACAGACAGATGCAAGACCAGTTAAACCAACTACAACTCAGACCAAGGATCCCATGTGGCGGGACATGATCATTGCCTTTTCAACTGTTCCAGGATTTGTGGCTTACAGGGATCCCGTCTATGGTAGCTGGTTTATAAAATCTCTTGTCAAGGTATTCATGAACAGTGCTTGTGATAAGGATCTGTTATTATTGCTCAGAGATGTCTCAGATGTTATGGACAAAATCTCCCATAAACATAGATACAAACAAAGCTTTACTTGGGAAAATCGCTCCTTTAAGAGAGCACTTTATTTCAACCCAGGCTTGCCCAATGTTAACAATCACTTGGAGAGAGGTAGTTATAAGCTACAAAAAAATAGAGACTGGTTCTATTGTTGTCTGTTTACAGTATGATAAAAAGAAGATTGTTGCAGGACTATGGAATGGTTCTATTCAAATTTACAACAAAAAAACATTAAAATTAGAAAACGATATTAAAGCTCACACTCATGCAGTTTGGTGTTTACAATTTGATCAAAATATATTGTTGAGTGGTTCTGAGGATAATTATTTGAAAATATGGCGCCTAAATAGAAACTATGAACTTTTAAACACTTTAAAACTTGATAATGCAGTGTTTAGTCTTAAATGTAACTTTAAAGGTGTATTAGTTACAGGCACCTTTGAAGGTAAATTATCTGTATGGAGAATGAAAAGTCTCACAGATATTACATTAACCAAAGTATTACATTCAGGTGAAACATATCTACATTGTATTGACTTTGATGAGGCACATATAGTAAATGTATGTAATCATGATATTCAAGTTTGGTCAACTAAATCATTAGTATTACTGAAGACAATGACTGGGCACACATCCTGGGTATGTAGTCTGCAACTTAAGAATAATCTGGTTGTATCTGGAAGTAATGATAAAACTGTAAGAATCTGGGACATTGAGACAGGTCAGTGCCTCAGAAAACTAGATGGTCATAATGATTGGATCTTCTGTGTCAGTTTTGATGCCACAAGAATATTTTCTGGTTCTCCTGATAAAACTATAAAAATCTGGGATCTTGAAGCAGCTCTGGATACAAATAAAGCAAGTGACGCAGTGTGTATCCATACATTTAAGGAACATACAGAAGAGGTTTGGTGTTTCCAGTTTGATGAAACACAAATAATATCTGGTTCAAAGGATAAAACTATCCTTATTTGGAACTTTCAAAGCACTCAATAACAAGAAATGGGAAACTCTACAAACAAATCAAATCAAATAAAGAAAAATACTTTTTTGTATTACACAAGAAAAATTACAGTAACCAGCCTTTTAAGCCATGATATAAAAGTTATCCATCTATTCACAGTAATTTAGTTTAGCAATATTAAGATGCTATAATAATTTTTTCTTTATTTTATTATATTTAAAATTACAAGTACATTAGTTAATGGTTTATTTTAACTTTACATATTGTTTTAACTTATCTTTCTGATAAACTGCGCCTTGCTACTAATTAACATAATTGTCCTTGTTTTAAAATATGTAATTTCAATTCATTGATTGATAAAATGGGATTTCAAATTCTAAATTCTAAGCACTTTATGTGGATACTAGTGGCTACGCCCCCTAGAAGCCTCTAGGGGCACTTAAGGTAGGAGGGGGGAAAGTCGACCTCATCCCATTTTAAATTTGAGTATCAAAAGAGTAAAAAAAATATTTTTGGGGGGGATGGGAGTGAAGACACCCTTTCTAAAAATAGTTTAAAACCTTCCCAGGACCTATAAGAAGCTTCACTGTTAAGGAGAACAATATCGGTTTAGCGGTTAGCGAGATCCTTCTTGACAAACAAAAACGGCTTACTACTTTATATAATAGGATAAAGGACAACATTTTTAAAGAGGGGTTGAACCCCCCTTGGATAATTCTTATGGGAGGGGGGGGGGGGTATGTCGGTAGATATTTGTCCCCCCGCCCCCCCCCCCCCAATAAATTATCCCCAGAACATGCCTACAAGAAAATGATCAGGGCAGGGGGGTTTATACACCCTCCTTATAAAAAGTAATTAGCTCGCATATGATTTTTGTATAGTTTAACATACTTTTATATCAATATATGATCAATAATGTACCTAATAATTTTAGAGTTTGAATATTGGAAAAATATACTAAAATTATAAAAATGAAAAAATCTATTTATATATGCAAAGCATCTCTATAAGTATCCTTATCACATAGTCAATACTAAATATTGTTTTTGCATGTCAAAATTTTAGGATAATTTCATTGTTGTGTTTTCATCCATACATCTAGAATCTATGTATTTATGGTTAAATCTAGTCTTAAGTTAAAACGAACATTATTGTGCAAAAGTAGAACAGCAATAACGAGCTTTGTTCAATTATATTTTCATTGTAATTAACAGTAATTATGTAATGATGGGGAAAAAAATGTAGGACATATTAAGGGAATGTAAGTTTATATCCTATAATTTGAAGCAGTATAAGTTTTTTTTTTGTCTGAAGCTGAAGATTTCAATTACTACAGAAAAGAGGTGAATTCTTAATTAAAAAAAACTTTTGCCCACAAAAATTTTAGTGAGGCAAAATTATTCCCTCTAAATCTTTAGTTTGCTTCACTGATTTTAGTGGGGCAAAAGTTTTTAAAAATTCACCTATGATTTCTCTCATGAGATAGCTTAACTTAGGTTCCAGGATGGTTTTAGACTATTTATTTCTAGATTTATGCCTTGGAATGGTTTTAGGCTATTTTTCTATTATTTTGAACTTATTGTAATTTAAAGAAGGGGTAATCTTGTGCTTGATCATTGGGGAAATGTTTTGGTCACTGTCTTATCCCTTTAGATCCCTGAATTTTTTTTATCTATGAACAAACTTTATTTTTAAATCCTTATCATACTTCAACAAAGACGACCTTCAATGAAACTAGAAAATGCGCAAAAACGCGGCATCCTCTGTTTACCGTCCGTGCCGTAGACATGGCTGCTTTGCGGCCGCTGTATTTTAATTTTACAGTGATAAATATTTAAAATTGATATATTTATAACAATTTTATAATTTATATTGAAAATTATATTAAAATAATGTTTTTGTTGGTAACATTTCATGTATTTGATTTGATAATTGTTGGGATTTTAGTAGTTTTAAACAGAAAACGTTTTTACTGTTATTATTATACTCTGTATATGTACACGTAATTATATACGTTATTTAATTGGATATCTAAAGTAAGAGAATATATTTGTGACTGTCTATTATTTATTAGCGGCACGCCCCCAGTGGCTTCTCGCATCAAAATTTTTTACATTTTCTAACCATTTTTTATGGGTCTATATAGCTAGTTCTGGCCTCACTGTATTTATTGGCCGATTTAAAAAGTACCTATATATCTAGCTCCATTTTTATTTATTTTTGTTTCTTCATTTTGGGAAAATTTCATATCCTTTGCTTATATCGTATTATATTTCAGAAATAATAAAATAAAAAAAATCAGTTTAAACGACAAAATGGCTGATGATCTGGACATTGATGCTTTGTTGGAGGCACCATACGAGAAAAAAGACGATGGCGGGGATAGAGATAGAAATGGGGACAGGTATGATGTTCTTTATGACTAGCGGAGCGCTTGATCGACTAGGGGCGCTTGATCGAGTGAATAGGTTGTGGTTTGGGGGGAAGTCGACCCTACACAGTTAATTTTAGTTTTACAAAGAAAATGTTTTAAAGTACTCTAAGGGGGGCAAATTTTTGTCCAAAAACTGACTGTCATTACCAAATGTATGCATTTAAAACGTTCTAGAAAAGAACTTGCAATTAAAGGGTTTATTCTTGAAATTTAGTATTTGGTGATGCTTTCTTTAGTCACTGTTTTAACCAGTGTTGCGGAGTCGGGAGCCGTGAAGCCGCCATATTGAGCCGGAGCTGGAGCCGTAATTTTCGTTAAAAAACGGCTCTGGATTAGATAAATAAAAAGATTTTTATAAATTATAATTTGGTAACTCTGTTTTGTCATGTGCAAATGCCCCTTTTAAGTTTTTCAAGTCCATTTTTGTCAAAAATTAAACTTTTAAAACCTTCAAAAGTAAAAATAGACGTGGGAAAAAAAATATGTCGAGTTTTTCTTGATTTTAGGTCGGAGCCGGAGCCGCACCAAAATCAAACGGCTCCGCAACGCTAGTTTTTAACATTATTGTAAATTAAATTCTATGAATACTAATAGTTAAAGCAAAAATATATGAAAGTTATTTTTAGTAAAAGTCGTGACCGTGATCGTAGCCGTGACAGAGATCGTAAGCGGTCAAGAAGCAGAGACAGAAGGAGATCAAGATCTAGAGATAGGTAAGAATTAAATTTACCCTTATCCTAAAAATTCAGTCTTTCATGGGTTGGTTTGGAAAAAATAGTTTTAATTAACATGATAGGTACCTAATACACTTAAGCCATCAAAAATTTTAAAAATGGATTTTATTGTAAATTAGCATGTTACCTATTTATGTAACAATAAATTTAAGAAATATATGAATAATCAGACAATTACCTGGATACATCTGTTGTGCACCATTTCGTCTGCTAGCAAATTGCTTTTTGCTCTTTTGTAGCGACTTGGAAGTGTTAATATTCCCAACGCACGCTATTGGTTGATTTTCCAAGACCTGTATAATATTTTTATTTGCCGATATTGTAGATCATATTCACCCCATGCATATTATTAATTAATCACCGAGTTAAAAGAAACTGAATTGATATTTTTGAATATTTTTTAGAAAACGCAGAAGCCGCAGTAGAAGCAGGGGCGATCGAAAGAGCAGTCGTAGATCTCCATACAGGTAGATACAACTTTCTTGTAGTAATTATAACTTGGATGGGATAACATTCTACTCTCTATAGCTATGGTTATTAAAATACAAATTAACATTCCTAATAAAATGGATGTTTCCATAAAGAATAATTGTTTTTAGTGGTGAAAAATAGATTATCAGCATATTTTTTTTCTATATAAAGAACTTTACACAATTTCAAAATTATTTTCATAGATCCTTGTATTAAATTGGATAATCTTCATAAACATGAGAATGCTGGATTTAAAAAAAAACTTAGTCTAGCTCGGATTTTTTCTTGAATAGTCACCACACTAAGTAGCTTAACTCTGAAATACTCGTATGAAAATATCCCTTCAAATCTCTGCTTCTTTACATTTTTGTTGTAATTTCATTCTATCGAAGTGGTTTGTTATTCCATCCTTGATTTAATGTCCAGCACTTTTAAAAATGGCACTATTCGATAATCTTTGCTAATAGTAGAATATATGGGTAGTTTTTAATTGAATATTGCAAATATAACTACAGTTTTCCAGAGGTCTAATGTAAAAATATAAGAATTGTGGATTTTTTACGTCTTACTTCTTATTCTTTATTGAAAAAACAAACAATAAAACCATTATATTCTACCATTAAAGAGCAAACCAATGTGAATTATGAGAAATACAAATAAAGTCTCATACGTATTTATTTTTAAAGTCTCGACTTGATATTATAGTTCAATCAAGTTATTCTCATAATTTAAAGATTATTTGTTGCTGGACATTTTTATTAACTTATTGTGGAGTTTCTCAGATCAAGGCTACACCCCAACCATATGAGCATAGCCTTGTGTATTATTTATTAATGAAAGCTAACTGATATCATTGTTTAGGTTACACAAAAGTGAGTATCTCTCAAGAGAGCGCGTGAATTTATAAAGAGAAGTTGTGTTCTTTTATTCTTCAAAATATTGTCATCCTTGTTTTACAAGAATAATACAATTTCGCTTAGTTTCATTGAATTGATTGCACTTTTCAAGAAGCTCAATAATTGTCTTTGGACGTTTTAAGGCCATTTTCTGAATTTCCACGCCCTTTCCCTGAGGATTGGGAAGAAGCTACTAGTAATAAAGTACTAGTAATAAAGTAATTCAAATTAAGCGAAGTTGTATTATTATCAGATTGTGAAAAATATGTTTATTACTTTGTCTTGAGGAAGGCACTGAGGGACATGAAAACATCTATATCTTGGTGTTAAGAAAGTTAAACTCTATATTGTGAAGGCAATCGGCTCTTTGATTTGCAATCATTTGTCCCTAGGATTTTGAAAAGTTAGTAATCTTGTGGGCTTGCTATGTCCAAAAAAAAGCTAAAAAGCACCTTAAATAAAAATCAAATTATCAATATTTTATTTTATGAGTATTATTCTATTATTTATGAATAGCGGCTACGCTCCTAGAGGCCTCTAGTAGCACTTTAAATGTATGTTTCCTTATTTCAAATATGTCTAGGTTGCGTTCAAGTCTCTTCGCAAATTTTAAAACCCTCCCCCAAAATAGATGTAAATCTTCCCGGGACCTATGAGAAGCTACCCTGTTAAGGAGAACCCGATCGGTTCAGCGGTTAGCGAGATCCTTCGGTACACACCGACAGACATCCTGTTACTTTATTATTATTTATGATACACAGATCAAATGTTTATTAATGAGATAGTTAAATAGTTGATAGATCTAGGTTTAAGCCAAGATTTGATTTTCCTTTGATGTTTCAGTTGTTACAAAAACATTAGGCCCCTACTTATTTCTTTCAAGTTTTTGTTTAAGCTTTAGTTTTCAACTTACAAGACCCCTAGCAACCATACTAGTGTAGTAATAGTTTCTTGTTATAGGTTTAAGTCTACACTTTACCCTTTGAGCAATTATACAAAGGTAATGAATGATACTTTAGGTTCTTTTTTTTTCAGGATATAGTTACACTTTTAATATATATTATATTCACATCTGTTTGATTATCTTTGTTTTATAAAAAGAATTCTATCTTTGTACTTTCAAGAAAATTGATCTTAGTTAATAAAATAATTTGTTTTCTGTAAAATAAGTTTTCGTAAGGTCAAACGCAGAATTAAGGATATTTTATCTTTATATAGTTTTAACTAGGTAACTATCTAAAACTATTTATGATTAATGTTTCAATGTCAGTGTGCGTAATTCTGTGTTTCTAGCGTGAAGGGAATCTATATTGTAAGGGATAGGGAAGATAGACTAAACCCTCCTAATACTTAAAGTAAAAGTTAAAAGTCTAAATCCACCAGGGGACCAAAGTCAAGCTTCCCTAAAATGTAGAACTCAATTGGCTCAGTAGTTTTAAATACAGACAAAAAAATCTTACTACCTACTTTGTATGATAGAATAGGAACTGTTATAATATTTCAATATGAACAATCTTAGATAACATTTTCAGATTCACGAACGGACTAACGATTGGGTAATAATTTATAGAAGCTTCGCTTTAAAAAAATAATTATTAAATATTATTAAACACAAGTATATGACGTAAAAATTGTATAAATGTATGTGCTATTGGATTTAAATAACTTATGCTTTTTTAATTTCCTTTGATGGGAAATGAAAATTTCCATGAAATTTTTTTTTCTGTAGGTATGTATTACTTTTTATAATCATACCTAAAACATAAAACATTGAGGAACCCAACTTAAAAAAGAGTTACAGTACTGAGATTTGGCATTGCAGTTGCCTAAATGTTGGGTACAACAATGATGCAAAAAGTGGTTCATCCGCCCCCCATCCCCTTGTCCACCTTTTATTATCAAACACTGTTGATATGTACTTGCTGAAGTATTTATGGATAGATAGTAGTATATCTTAACTTAATCTGTATGAATATCTGATTATCTCGCTCCTGAACTATCTCTGAATATTTATCTTTTCATGTTCTAAATATTCGGTTACTCCAGAATTAATAACTACAATTGCCAGACAGAGATAGCTAGCTATTTACTTTAATTTCGTTGATTTAATAATATTCTATCTAAGTATCTTTTGTTTATTTTTATCTTATATGTTACACGGAGTATGTTAACTTGTCTTATGTTTTCTTCGTATTAATCTGAAAATGTTCTTTGTTAAACACTGATTTAATACTAGTAGCTATGCTACTTTATATATTTATTGCAAGAATCTAATAGTTTAATTTCAGGGAGGACCGACGATCCTCACGGCGCAGCCGTTCGCGTGACCGCGGCGACCGGCGCTCGTCCCGCCGTTCTCGCTCCCGCGACCGTTCACGCGAGCGCAGGGTCGAGGCAAGACTGGGATCTCCGCCCCGCCGTGGCGGCGGCGGCGGGCGCGACCGCGGACCAATTTCGCCGATCCGCAATCCTGGCAACGTGAACACGGAGTTCCATATTCGCAATGTGCGCAGCTCGTCGCCCGACACGCCCTTGACGCCGGAGGAGAGAGACGCGAGGACAGTGTTCTGTATGCAGTTGAGCCAACGGTGTAGGTAAGAAACCTTGATGATTCTAATATACTAGAAGTTTTTGGTAGCGGAGCTGCTCTATATGTTTAACTATATGCCAGTAATTCACAAATTGGATTCATTGGAACATATTTCCCTTTTGGCTTTTCTTCTTTCTAGTAATCTCTCATTGTTTAGCAGTATATTTAGGTTTGATTTTAAGAACTTCTTCAATATTTGACTTAATTGTCCTTGTTTTCATTTAAATGCTTGAAACACTCTTACTTAACCCTCTTGCATTTGTTTGAAATTTTATTAGATTTTTTTATTTTCAGGGCTAGAGACTTGGAAGACTTTATGTCGAGTGTTGGCAAGGTGAGAGACGTCAAGCTGATTGTCTGTAACAAGACCAGGAGGTTCAAGGGGATCGCCTACGTTGAATTCAAGGCAGGATATATATATTATTTGTGTTAGTAGTGAAGCTACTCTATAATTCACTTTGTCAGGACTTCTGTAACGCTATGGGGGAAATGTGATTTTTTTGTCTGTTATTTAATACTAAAGGCAACGACCCCGGAAGCCTTTAGGGGCACTTAAGGTGAGAGGGACAAAATTCGACCTCCCCTCCTTTTTTCCTGATGGGTTTTTTAAAAAGTAAAAAAAAACGTTTTAATACTCAACTTAATAAATCAACCAATATAAATCACTAAAGTCACCAAAGTTGTTAAGCCAACAAATAAGAAAACATTATTATAAAATATTGAGGATTAGTGTAATTAACAGCCCATTGTCCTCTCACCCTGGTAATGTACGTACATCCGTATTAAAGAGTAGCTGCGCCTCAACAAAAAGCTTTAACACTAATAATATAAATAAATCAGGATCTTGAATCCGTTCCCCTGGCCATGGGTCTGTCCGGCCAGAAGCTGCTGGGAGTGCCAGTAATAATCCAGCCCAGCCAGGCTGAGAAGAACAGAGTGGGCATGACTTATTCAGATCCTCTCGTCAGGAAAATACACATTCTCGTTTTCATTCGAAACCGATTAATATCCGGTGGATTAAAACCGGTTCTCATTCATACGAAAAAAATAAAATTTAGCATATTATATCCAGTTTTCTACGAATATAAAAATGTACAGTTATAGATTAAAACCATTTTTTTGCCCGTGCTAAAACTGGTGTTAGTCATATAAATGTACACTTTATATCCGCGGAAAGCTGTTCATAATACGATGCGAAAAATAACTATTCTAGTATTTACATTTCCGCGGACAACATTTGTCACGTGTTCTAAACAATTTATTCTATAATATTTGTTCGTCTGAAGCTAAATATCTCTGAAAATGTTGATTCAAATTGGCTGTACTTTTCAGGGAAGCAATATTAATGTCTCGATGGTTTTATGCTATTTTCCTGACCTCTCACAGGCGTCCATAGAGAATAGTTAACAACCTTTGTTTTTAGGTCTTTTTTACTTAAAATATTCAAACGGCTGTAATTTTCTTATTTTTGAAGCTAGAAGAAAATTTTTATATTTAGGTAAAGGAGGATGTGCTTAAGGACCATTTGGGCAGGGGGGGGGGGGGGGTTTACTCGAGAACCCTTAGAGCTAGAGGGAGCTAATTTTGGATTTAAGCTTCTATGGGGCCAAAGTTACTTTTAAAATTATCGTCGACCCCCCACCCCCCCCAAAAAATTTTTTTTTGGGGGGAGGGTAAAATTTTTTTATTTCATTTCTCGCCGAATTAGGCAATTTGGAATCATTTGAGACCATGTTATTTTTTTCAAAAATTTTTCGCCTTACAAGCAACCCTGCGGGGGGACTTAGTCATTTATTTCAAATTCTCGTTTATGAAGGTATATCTTAAATACAGTATGCTACTCTCTTAGTTTTAAAGATAATTGGATGAAATCTTTTTGATTGTGTCACTAATTACCCCAAGTTTTGGTATCTTTAAAAATAACGGCGGCGGGACCGCCGCTCCCGCCGTCCGCCGCCGTTTTCCGCCGCCACCAAAAAAGAAATTTTTTATTGCATTTCTCGCCGAATTAGGCAATTTGGAATCATTTGAGACCATGTTATTTTTTCAAAAATTTTTCCCCTAACATGCAACCCTGCGGGGGGGACTTTTTCAAATTCTCATTTATGAAGGTATATCTTAAATACAGTATGCTACTCTCTTAGTTTTAAAGATAATTGGATGAAATCTTTTTGATTGTGTCTCTTATTACCCCAAGTTTTGGTATCTTTCAAAAAAAACGACGGTGGGACCGCCGCTCCCGTTGTCCGCCGCCGTTTTCCGTTTTGAAAAAAATAACATGGTCTCAAATGATTCCAAATTGCCCAATTCGGCAAGAAATACAATAAAAAAAAAAATTTTGGTGGCGGACGGCGGGAGCGGCGGTCCCGCCGCCGTTTTTTTTTTAAAGATACCAAAACTTGAAGTAATTAGTGACACAATCAAAAAGATTTCATCCAATTATCTCTAAAACTAAGAGAGTAGCATACTGTATTTAAGATATACCTTCATAAACAAGAATTTGAAAAATTGGAATCATTTGAGACCATGTCCCCCCCGCAGGGTTGCTTGTTAGGGGAAAAATTTTTGAAAAAAATAACATGGTCTCAAATGATTCCAAATTGCCTAATTCGGCGAGAAATCCAGCCCAAAAGATTTCATCCAATTATCTCTAAAACTAAGAGAGTAGCATACTGTATTTAAGATATACCTTCATAAACGAATTGGGCAATTTGGAATCATTTGAGACCATGTTATTTTTTTCAAAACGGAAAACGACGGCGGGAGCAGCGGTCCCGCCGTCGTTTTTTTTTAAAGATACCAAAACTTGGGGTAATAAGTGACACAATCAAAAAGATTTCATTTTTTCCGTTTTTTTTTAAAGATACCAAAACTTGAAGTAATTAGTGACACAATCAAAAAGATTTCATCCAATTATCTCTAAAACTAAGAGAGTAGCATACTGTATTTAAGATATACCTTCATAAACAAGAATTTGAAAAAAATGACTAAGTCCCCCCCGCAGGGTTGCATGTTAGGGGAAAAATTTTTGAAAAATAACATGGTCTCAAATGATTCCAAATTGCCTAATTCGGCGAGAAATGCAATAAAAAATTTCTTTTTTGGTGGCGGCGGAAAACGGCGGCGGACGGCAGGAGCTTGTAAACGAGAATGATTCCAAATTGCCTAATTCGGCGAGAAATGCAATAAAAAAAATTTTTACCCCCCCCAAAAAAAAATTTTTTGGGGGGGGGTGGGGGGTCGACGATAATTTTAAAAGTAACTTTGGCCCCATAGAAGCTTAAATCCAAAATTAGCTCCCTCTAGCTCTAAGGGTTCTCGAGTAAACCCCCCCCCCCCCCTGCCCAAATGGTCCTTAAGCACATCCTCCTTTTATATTAGAAATATCAAAAATTAAATTTCAGCGGTCGCAGCTGTACTTGTACAATCTAAAATAACTATGTATTTAAGAGTACATAGGTACCTTATGACACACTTAACTTAGAAAATCTTATTAAATAAAATTAAAAATTGAATGTGTATATTTAATAATAGACCAGAGAAAGGTCCTCTGAAGCTTTACATTGGTTCCTTGCATGTCAATATCACTGAAGACATGTTGAGAGGAATTTTTGAACCTTTTGGACGCATACAGACTATTCAACTTGTTAAGGCAAGGGTTACAAACATAAAAGTCAGGGGGGGGGGGGGTTATATTCTGCAGGTGGGGGGATCAACGGCTAAAAAAGGGGGGGAGGGTGTACAAAATATGTGAAGGGGGGAATTAAAAAAATAAAGAGTACTGACAAGATATTTTCCATTTTTCCCCTCCTTGGGTGGAAAAACAACTAGAAAAATTATGTAAGAGATATAATGCCATTAAAAGGCGAAGTCACATAGCTTTTTTTTTTTTTGAAAAATAACGGTGGAAAGGTTTGTTCTCTACTTATACTAGAAATGTAATTAGGTAATCAAACATTAGCAATTCAGTAAAAGTACCAAATAAATAAAATATATAAAACTGTGGGTACTATTACTAGTATTTACAGTCTAATATCCCCTCCCTCCTTCGGTGCATGTTTGTAACCGCTGTAATGTCAGGACAATGACACTGGAAGAAGCAAAGGTTATGGATATATTATCTATTATGAAGCTGAGGATGCTAAAAAGGAAAGTGTGGAAATTTTAAAATATTCAAATATATCTTTTAAGTTTTAAAAAAATAATAATTTTTATGTATATTAAACTTATTTTAAAAAGGGCTATGGGAATAACTGTGGTGATTTCGTAATCAAATAATTAAAGGCTATTAATATATATTATATATTTACTTCAAGAGGTTCAAATTGAATAAATATCTTATCTTAATTTTGGCTCTTTACCAATATTTTACTATTTTTTCTGTTGTTTTACCATGTTTTCTCTCGTATTTTAAGTGTCTTTAATTCATTGATTACTAGCTCAATAATCAAACCTCTTCCCAATCAATACCTAACTTTTTCGTAGGCTTTAAGTTCTTAAAATGACCACATTTGCAACAAATAGGCGATCGAACATCTGAACGGTTTCGAGCTGGCCGGACGGGCGATGAAGGTCGGTCACGTGACCGAATCCGGCGTACCAATGGGCATTGGCGGCCCCATGGACGGGGACGATGACCGTGCCGGCTATGATTTGGGAGCTACGGGCAGGCTGGCCCTCATGGCCAAGCTGGCTGAAGGCACTGGTCTCAAGGTAAATATTTTTGTGTTGACTTAAATCTTTTCATGCTAATCTTAATTTAAAAGTAACAGAATGTCTAGAATGTGTGTGTCCCAGTCCTATAGGAGAGTTTTGCATTACTAGCCACTTACTAATAATATTAATAATCATCATCATTTGACCTATCGCTAAGATTTTCCTTGAAAAACTGCTTAACAAAGCGAAAAATCGTGTGGTAATGAAAATAACACATAAAACTATTATCAAGAATATTGCCAATTGCATTAGTCATTCAAAACTAGCCCCTCCCTAATTATCTTTAATTTATTTCAAAAATAAAGTGAGGGGGGGGGGGATTGGTATTAAACATAATATTATTCGATTTTCCCTTACCTACCTAATTAGTAAAAAAAAACTCTAAAACTATGTGGGTATGAATAAAATACATAGAAAAGGTACTAATTTTTTTCCAATTTCTTCTCCCTCCTTGTGAAAAAAAAAATAGGGGAAGGGGTGGTTGTAAATAAATGAAATTTTTTGCACCCCTGCTTGAGAAATAACTAATATATTTTTATTTTAGGTCCCAGAGCAGGCAGCCAACGCGCTTAACATGGCCGGCAGCAACTCAAGTGTGATGGCGGTGGCCCAGATGCACCACCAGCAACAGGCGCAGCAGCAAATGGCCGCCGCCGCGGCCGCCAGCAACAACTCGGCCAACCTGCCGCCCATCGCCACCCAGTGCTTCATGCTGTCCAACATGTTCGACCCGCAGAATGAGTCGGAGCCGAACTGGGATGCCGAGATCCGGGAGGATGTGATTGAGGAGTGTAATAAACACGGAGGAGTGTCACATATTTATGTGGATAAAGCTAGCACACAGGAAAGTTTGGATACTTAAATATTTAAGCACCAGCTTATACCAACGACGACATTAATTCGGGAAACAAAATCACGGAACCTATACGTGTTTTTCACCTATCGTTGGGGTCAACACAAAGTAAAATTGACAACCTTTGCTTCTGCCCCCCAAATATTATTTTATATTTATTTCGCTTGTTGGTTATACCTTATTACTGTATTAAAACGGGGATTTTAAAATGCCATAAAAAAAGTCTGAAAAGATTACATCCGAAACTTGCAGACATTCAAGGACGTCTAAGCTTTTCATTTTGGGGGTGGTATAAATCTGAATAGGTTGGGTGGAGGGGGGGGGGGGGGATAGAGTTTTTTTCAATCTTGTTAATTAACTCTAATCCAGCTAAATTACATATAATCTTAATTTCTTATTTGAATTATAATTGAAGTATCCAAAATGATTGCAGGGCAACGTGTATGTTAAGTGTCCAACAGTCCCGACGGCCGTGGCCGCTGTCAACGCTCTTCACGGCCGCTGGTTTGCCGGCAAAGTGATCACAGCGGCATATGTGCCCGTCGTCAATTATCATAACCTATTTCCCGACTCTATGGGCCGTTAAACCAATATTCAAAATTTGTTTCGCCAATGTTCAAAATGGCTCTAATTTGGCGTTTGACGATTTTTTTTGTTTTTCTTCTTTTTTTCATACTTTTTGAGTATTTTTAATATTTGTTTATAAGTGGCATTTCTGATTATGTGTAACTGAGTTTAAAATTAAATTTAAATGGTGACTTAACAAAAAAAACGGCTTAAATGATGAAAATCTTATTAAAGCTTAAAAAACATATTTTTTCATTGATAATTTTAATTTTTATAAATCTTCCGTAAAACTTCTGTAAAAAGTCAAATTCTTCAGTTGAAATGTATATTTTAAAATAATTAAATCAATCAATGTAAATTAAGATCACATAAAAGGTAAGGTAACAATTTTTTACTTTGGTTTCTATGCTTTTAATCAAATACTAGTTTTTTAGCAAAGGAATTTTTAAGATTTTACTTGAAGCAGATAAACTCAAGTCAAAAATTGTCCTATTATCACACATTGTCTATAAAATATTTCACATAAAGATTAAAATTTACTTAAAAATTATTTTTGTGTTTTTATTTGTTGTATAAATATTAGTTATCATATAATAATACATGTTCCTTTAATTTTTCAATTTTTTTTTTCTATCAAATATTTTTTTTTTACAGTTTTGGTGTTTTTTAAAAGTTACAGGGGTGTATATTCTGCACGGGATTTCTGTTTAAGGAATGAAAAATAAGAGTACTAAAAACTTTTTTTCCCCTGAAAAACTAGGGAGTGGAGAGGAAATATTTTTGCTGCTAGTGAAAAAAATGAATTTGTGGAGAATATACACCCCTGAAAAGTTACTTTGGCCTTTGAGCTTATGAAAGTTATCGTTTCAGACTAAAAAAAAATGCATACATTACAAAAGTATTATTGTGAATACCATTTTAGAATAACCTCGCTAAAATTACTAACAACGTAAAGGCGGCAAGGCTGTTATATTTCAAGTTTAAGGGGAAATTGACATCCTACAACATGACCCTCCCTCATGCTAATGTTTTTACGTGTTAACAGGGGTGTATATTCTGCACAAGATTTATTTTTTTCCCCGGCTACAAATTTCTTTATTCCCCCCCCCCCCCCCTAGTTTTTTCTCACCAAGTAGGGGGGAAAATGGAAAAATATTTAAAGAACTCTATATTTTGTTTATTTTATCCCTCCTACCACACATTCTTTTAGTTTTTTTTTACCAAGGAGGGGGGGGGGGATGGAAAAAATGTGTTCAGTTTTCTTAATTTTTATATTTTTTTCCCCTCCAACCACTAATTTTTTATTCCCCCCCCCCCCCTGAGCCGGGGATCCCATGTAGAATATACACCCCTGCGTGTTAATTTAGTTTGCATTTTTCAAGATATTAACCTATTCTATAAAATAGCTAAGTTTTTGTATAAATCTGAAGAAGCTGCTGGTCCAAACAAATGAAATGGTACATTTTAGGGTAGCTTAAATATTGTCCGATTGGTTTTATGCTATTTTTCTGGCTTCTTTTGCCCTCCACTAGAGGCAAGGGGCGAAGAATTGCAATTTATAGAAATTTTAGTAGTTATCAAACCATCTGTTAAGACAGAATAACTAATTAAAATAGCAAGACATATCATAGACAATAGACATTGATTTAAAATCACCTTCAACTCGATTTCTTAATTTCTTGCGTAACTTTTAGTAACAATATAGGTGGATTCTTAAAAAACTTTTTGGCTGACTGCCTCACTAAAATTAGTGAGGCTCTCTAAATTTTTTTTGAAAAATCCTCCAAATTGGCATAAAAAATCAACATAAATTAAATAAAATCATGAAAAAGGGTTATTAACCTAAGATTTTGTTTAATTTTTGTAGATTTTTAATGCTATTTTGTTGGTTTTTAGCGAGCCTCACTAATTTTAGTGAGGCAGTGAGCCAAAAAGTATTTTAAGAATCCACCTCAGTTATCATATAGACTAAACTCATTTTTTTCTGGATTTCGCCCTGGTATTCAACAATAAACAAAAATCGGTTATAGTCCCTTTCGTTAAAACGCCTTTTAAGGGGCGTTTCGTCTTAATTTCACTATGGCTTTTGATAGGTTTTTTTTAGGTTATATTAGGTTAGTTGATTGCCCTGCATGGTTAGTCAATTGGCCCCGGAGGGGCTAGAATTAGGAGAAAAGCTACTGCAAAATTCGACGCTTCTTAAGAGGCGTTGTCACGAAAGGGTTATACCCAAAAATCATAGGTATGATACTTTATAATGAAACTACTTTTTACCTGCAGGCGGAGAACTAGAAAAAGATAATAATATTTGATAAGAGATTACCTAGCTTTAATATGATATCCTAAATTCCTTCATCTATTGTTTTATTATAATTCTCTTATATAAATAAATTTTTCACATTAAGTAGGTACCTTTTTGTTAGCATTAAGACCCCTTCCTTTTTATAGAATAAAGTGTAAATATGGAAAGGGTATAGCCTCCCCCTGCAGGGGTTAATCGCATAGGAAAATTAAATGAACACTTACTTAAATTTTTTTTTTCTGGATCGGGGTGGTATTCTGTGCTCAACAAGCACTTTGTTGGTAAAGCACCATTAATTCAGGATATTAATATCTCAATGTATCTGTATAAAAGATTGATAATTATCAAAAATATTTTCTTTAATCACCAAATAATAGCGCAGCTAATCTATAACTAGGGTACGTACGACCGTCCGTACTGAATGGCGCGAATATGCAACAGAATACAGAGAATGCGTGACTCATTATCCACAATTTTGTTATTTATGGTACTAGGGGCTTTGGCCCTCTTCTCTAAGGGCTTGTTCTCAAGAGGTGGAAAGCCTCTAAAGGACACTAGGGGGCTGTTAGTGTTCAACGCTTCTAGAAAAAAGCTTAAAACTTTTAAGTACTATCTTCAAACTATTCTTTTAATCTAAAAAGAAAATATCCTAAAGCCATCACACGATTTATGTTAAGCTTAACTAAAATAGAGAACATAATCGGTTCAGCAGTTATTGAGATCTTCAGTTTCATACAATAATTCTTACTATAGTCTATAATATATAATAGAATTATGAATATTCAAACTGTAAACATAACCTTAGACATTTCTAATGATGCGCTACTTATGGACAAAATTATTCTTGTATACACCATAAAACGTTTTGTAATATAAACTTTTCCATCTAGTACATAAACTTTCCTTAATTATTTGGAAATTTTTTGATGTTTTGCTTGTTAAAAAAAACTTGATAGGTAAGTTTGCTGTACTTTCTAAAATGACTATAACGGATATGCTTCTAGAGGCCTGGCTGTAATAATAGCAGAAATAGTAAGGGATGAGACAATTGACGATAGATTTAAACACCCCAAATTATGATAAACAAAATTATGATTAATATTATTGGTGGAAAAGTGTGGACATTGTTACTTTTTGCATTTTTTGTGTGCTTGTTTGTTAAAAAAGATTTACAGAAAAGATATTTTATTGATAAAAGTTTGATACTAATTAAAGAGCAATCAAAAGAAACTTTATATTATTAACTTTTGGTTTATTAATAGATTTTTGTACTGCTTTGGTTAAGTACTTTTTCATAAATTACCAAAATAATTAAAAATAGTAGGGGCTATTTCCCTCTATGGCCTCCCCCCCCCCCTAAATATTAATATTTATTTTTATGTTGTTCTTTACCTTGACTCTTTGTCATCTTAATATGTATAGATTATTAGTATGATTTCTCTGTTTTACAGTTAACTGTTTTTTTTAGCTTAGTTTTCTAAAGTTAAGTGTACGAGCAGCTACGCCCCTAGAGGTCTCTAGTGACACTTTTTATATATTATTTGGTATTTTTTCTAAGGGGAATTTCTCCTGGGAGGCTGGAGGTACCTTCCCCGTAAGTAAATGTTATTCCTGCACCCTATAGAAGCATCACTATAAAGGAGAGAACCCTATCGGTTCAGCTGCTAGTGGAATCCATCGCACACACACACACAGACATCATGTTACTTTTAAATAAGGACAATCAACCTATTTATCTAAAAAAAAGTGGCATGTCAGCAAAAATGTTATCCTGTAACTAAATTCCTAGAGCAAAAATTACTAGATAGGTATTTTTAGGTCTGCAGGGATTAACTTATGACACAAAAATTTCCTCTTCCTTTGTAAATCAAATATATTACTCAATTTATTGAAAAATGAAAGAAGATTTTTTTTCACAGACAACATTTTAGTTTAGAAGATTAAGTTATTTTCCATTGTTTCAACCCTGCATGTAAGATTTTTTATTAAGAATTCAGAAATTTGTATTTTCAGCAAACATTTGTATTAGGAATTTGGTCTTAAATTGTTTGACTTAAAAGTTTTAGTTTTTTCAGGGAGGGAGAGTACATTGGCTGTTTATTACACTAGTCCCCAAAGTCTTATAATAACGTGTTTTTTATTCGTTGGCTTACCAACCTTAGGAACTTTTATAGGTTCGTTTTTAGTCGAGTGTTCAAACGTTTTAACCACTAATTGTAATCTACAGATGGGGAAATTTTGTTTATCATCATTGGGGATTAACATCAATTTATCGGCCATTGTCTTATCCCTTTTCATCCCTGAGTATTTTGGCTCATTATTTTTAATTCATTTTCCTTAGATGTATAAATTTACAGGACTTTAAATTTTCAATTTAAGACTAAAAATGTCCCCTTTCTGGTCTTTAGACATATAGTACGTTATTTTAACTACGCATATTTTTTCCTCTTCAATATTTAATTAGCTTTTTTTCCGTACTTTCTAAGTAAATAACATACATACTAGGGTTGGGCCGGATATCCCGCCAACGCCGGATATCCGGCAAATATCCGGATATTCGGCCGGATAGTTTCAATATCCGGTACCCGGCCGGATATTGAAAATGGCCGGATATCCGGCCACACCGGATATCCGGCCCAACCCTAATACATACATATGTATGTATGTAAATTACTTTAAGGCAGGGATATAAAGGGATAAGACAATGGTCGAAAAATTGATGTACATCCCCCATTATAATAAATTGAAATTAATGGTTGAAATGTTTGGACAATCAACTTAATAAATAAACCAATCAAAATTCAATAAAGTCTCCAAGTTGTATAGCCAACAAATAAGAAAACGTTATTATAAAACTCTGGGGCTAATGTAATAAACAGCCCATTGTCCCCTTCCTCCCTGACTTTAAGGCCTACACAAACACTCACAAGAACACACCCACAGAAACACACAAAACACTCACCCACCAAAGACACACACACACACACACAGACAGATATGATAAAGAAACATGCATAGTTTCGTAAAATAACAATATTACATAAGTATCATAAAAGGGAGGATAGTACACTAGTTCATTATAAGTGTTGTTATATAATACTTTTTTTTCAATTTCATTTTTTCATATAAATAGTTGCGTGATTCTGGGTAAAATACACACATGGTAATTTTCTAAATATTTGGCTTTTTTGCTTCTTGGCATTAAAAACACAGATCTCATTTTCTCATTCTCCCTTCTCTATCTTTTTCATTACCCTTTTTAGATTTCTCTGTTCTAGTTCTTTCTATTCCCCCCACTAGAGACGTTTATATTCAACCCCTTTCCCCCTCTGCCCCGGTCGGATATTCTTCACAGTGGGATTAATTCGTAATGTAAATAAAGAAATTCATTATTTTGGTGAAAGCTGTCTTAACGTGTAAAGTGGCAGGAAGGGAGGGGACATTGGGCTGTTTATCACACTAGTCCCTAAAGGAACGTTTTCTGATTCGTTGGCTTTACAACTTTGGGGACAGTGAGTTTTAATGGATTGATTCATTAAGTTAAGTGTTAAAATTTTTTAAACTTTATTTTCAAATACAGAAGGGGTAATTTTGTATATCATCATTGGGGATATACGTCATTATATTGGCCATTGTCTTATCCCCTTAGGTTCCTGCCTAATTAAACTATTTCATAGTTCTCGCCCTTATTACCCATTAAAAAAGGATTAATGATGTTTTAAAGATATATTATAGCAACAAGAAATTGATATGAAATATTGAGAATATTTTATTCAAAATCGGTGAAAATTTCACTGTGCGGCACCATGATTATTTTTTTCAAGTTCAGTCTATACTCACTACATAGAACTACACAACTTCCAGGGTAGGGATATCAAACTAGTATTTAAGTTTACACTTATTTGGTTCAAATCCAATAATAGCAGACGTCAAGACGGGGGGGGGGGGGGGTGTTAAGGATTGGTATACCCCCCTCAAACTTTGAAACCCCTCATTTACCCCCATTAAAATTTGTAGAATGCATTAGATTACCCCCCTTAAACATTTGTTTGTTAATCCTTTTTGATTTTACCTCCATCAAAAAAGCTTTGATGTCATTGCATCCAAATGTAGAGTTTGATTTCTTATTTATGTAGTTTTTAAAGTTTACATTATTGTCCCCTATCGTGCTAAAAATCAATTGGAAGTTCCATTGTACGACCAATTTCAGCATTAAAATTTAATTTTACAAAACTAATAGAACAGTGCGTTGAGACGTATGTTTGTACTATTTGGAATAATATGGAGTTGCATTTGCTAAACTCCTAATTAGGATTATCTACTCAGAAAATGCTCAAAATTGATAGTATGATTTTAGCATGCTTAAATATTACATACCATCAATCAAAGCTTTACATTATGATGAACAAACACTCTAGATGTAGAAAAGTTGTTCTTCAAAAAAATTTCTCAAGTAAGGTGAAAGTCCGGGATATAAAGGAATAAGACAATGACCGTTAAATTGATGTACAGTACATTTCTAATGATGAAACAAAAAATTATCCCTTCTGTAAATTACAATTATTAATTGAAATATTTGAACACTCAACTTCATAAACCAACCAATCATAATTCAGTAAAAGTCCCCAAAGTTGTTAAGTCAACAAATAAGAAACGTTATTTTAAAAACTTTGTTTACAAGTGTAATAAACAGCCCAATTCCCCTTCTCGGGTTGAAAGTA
Organism: Acartia tonsa; assembly: GCF_053477335.1. Classification (NCBI taxonomy): domain Eukaryota; kingdom Metazoa; phylum Arthropoda; class Copepoda; order Calanoida; family Acartiidae; genus Acartia; species Acartia tonsa. The sequence goes on along the minus strand of NC_137272.1, from coordinate 14,695,709 downwards.
GAATTGGCCAATTACTTTAGTTTGACATCCGTGTCTACATAGTGTTAGTTCACTGTGAACAGAAACGTGAATGGCTTTCTCGTGTTATTTCATCTTTATAGCAGAAAATATTATTCTTATACAGAGTTTTTTTTATTTGATTAAACATTTTTTGTTGGAATATTAGTGACATTTAATTATATTTATACAAAGTGATGTGTTTATTTATTTAGTCGGTTATTGTGAAAAGTATGTTATTGCAGTTTAATAATAAACAATAAATGGACAAAATATGCAATGATTTAAGTAAATAATAAAACATATTATGTAAATTATGCATTCTAAGTTAGGAAGTTTTTTTGGTCTGTATCTGAAGATTTCATTAACTACTTAACCGGTTAAGTTATCCTTTTTTGCGGAAGCTTCTTTAAGTTTTGGGATGGATTTAGGCTTTTTTTGTTGCTTTCCCCATCCTTAGAATATAGAGCTTCTAGATATAAGGTATAATGTATAGCATATTCAAGGCGAGTTATAAAAAGCTGCTTTTTCTGATTCGATGCCTTTCAGACTAGCCTAAAAAATTTTTAAGTTATAAATGATCGTTTTTTGTTGTAGATATTTGGGCTTTTTTGTTAAACAAGAACCATTTTGGGAATAAATAAACGTTTAAAATCTCACGTACCCCTTGTTCAGCATAACATTTTATTTCCCCTTTAAATTAGGGAAATAATCACGTAAGTTAAGATAGCGGTGTGAATTCACTTCCGTACATGTATTCGATTTTATCTTCGTCGAAAATGCATTAAAATAGCACAAATTACCCTTTTCCCTTTGATTCACTCTTATCAGTAAATGACATTTTTCTATTATTTAATGTTTTGTCTTTTAGTGAATTTCAATCGCACTGTGCGGATTTTTAAAATGTGCGAAAGTCTATACACACCGTTTGAATATAACTAATGATTTTCTTCAATTATTATTCAGTCATTTTAGTGCATATAAAAAATATGATGAACTTGTCCTACTAATTTGATTCTATGACGATTTGCAATAAGTATATATCCATATTAAGCAATATGGGTAATTTTGCGTCAGTTTACACAGAACTGATTAGTATACCTACTCTGTATGTGTTGATTTTCGTTCGTCCGGCTAGCCTTATGATTTATTGATTTTCGCTTTTAACGATGTTATCATCCTTGTACCTTTTACCAAAACTTATTACGCACCAAAAATGGCAGAATTAAGTATGATTTTTGAAAGAATTTCCCCATACTATTTAAACTGCGTATTATGAATATTTTTTGTATGATATTATTTGTCAGTCTGTGTCTGGCTGCTACACCCAATAAGCGAAGTTTTTACAAGAAAGTTTAATTTTTGGATTTTAGCGGATTTTTAATTCAAGCTGATTCTTTGAAAACCTTATTCTTATATGTGGATTCATAGGACCATTACGTATTATGCAAAAGGCGATGCCTCTTTAAATCAAGTCATAAAATTAAAATATATGTTTATTTTAAACATCCTGTATTTAAGTTTTTTTTCGAAATTTAAAATGCGCTGTTACTTATTTCTTGTTAAAGTTCGTTTGTCTGACATTCTGATTTGTTAAGCTTCGCTTTCATAAATGTTGTCTTTCTCGTTTTTCTAGCTTCAAATATCATGCTATTCATATATTTGGTTTGTTTTGTTTTTGTCATAGATTTTCAATAGCCATATTAAAAACTTTCTATATTATAAACATTGGCTAAAAAGTTGAAACACTAAGAGACACTCAATAAAGCTTAGCATGCATGGAAAAATACAAAAAAAGTTGACAAAATTTGTATTTCTGTTTTTACCTTCTTAGTTGGTCAGCTTTTCTTTAAGTAGAATATGCTCGTCTTCACGTGAATTAAATAATACTTTTTATTTATTTATTTACTATTACATTTCATTTGCTAGCGGCTACGCCCATTTTCTTTAAAGGGGTAGTTGCACGTAATGCATTTGAAGTTAATTTAGTGAATCGCATTTTTTTGCTAGTTAATGGGTTAAACTATATTTATATGGCATATATTTGAAAGAATTTCAATTTTCTACCACGTAGTTTTTAAAATATCAAGACTACGTGGTAGAAAATTAAAATTCTTTCGTGAAAGTACCCCTTTTAGTTTCAAAAAGAAATTTTTAAAAAATGTTGGTCGGTAAATTCTCAGGGAGGGAGGGTACACAAGTCCCCAAAGTTTCTTAAATAAGGTTTTCTTATTATTTGGCTTAACAACTTTGGGAACTTTATTGAATTTTGATTGGTTGGTTCATAAAGTTGAGTGTCCAAACGTTACAACCACTAATTGTAATCTAAAGAAGGGGTATTTTTTTTTTCATAATTAGATATTTTCATCAATTTATCGGCCATTATCTTATCCCTTTAGATTTCTGGTGGATTCTATTGGGAGGATGTAGCTACCCTCCCCCAAAATAGTTTTAAACCCTTTCTCTGGACCTATAAGTAGCTTTTTTCGGTACGGACACACACACAGAGACAGAGAGACATCCTATTGCTTTTATTTCAATGTATTACGCGCCGTTTTATGTAGTGTCGCCTATGTTTTCATACTTGTTTTGAAATGATTCATAAAAATTTATAGGAAAAGTTACATAATACCTAATATGGTCAACTTTTAAAAAAAGAATTTAACATAGTACACATTAGAAAAACAAGGATAAAAAAACGAAAGATAGTTCTCAATTATAGAGCAGTTGAGTTTTAGATATTCAGGGATCTAAAGGGATAAGACAATAGCCGATAAATTGATGTACATCCCCAATTACCCCTTCTGTAAATTAAAATTAGTAGTTGAAACGTGTGATCACTCAACTCAATTAGATAACCAATCAAAATTCACTGAAGTCCCCAAAGTTGTTGAGCCAACGAATAAGATAATGTGATTATAAAACTTTGGGGATTAGGGTAAAAAACAGCCCATTGTCCCCTCTACCTCTGTAAATATTACATTTATCTTTTAAGGGTGGAGTTAGTTAGTTATACCTTTTCTGGACATTTTCGGAGCTTTTCTTGAAGGGAAACCATATCGCTTTAGTGGTTCACGAGATCCTTCGCTACAGACACATAGGCAGACATCATGATACTTCTAAAGAAGGATGTACACATGAAAGAACACACCCCATATAAAAAGCATTGCTTTTAAATATTATTCTTTTATGACCTTACCGATTTTAAAAGAAGTTCTTAAAATTTATAAAATGATTGATTCCTTTAAATTCTTTGCTTATCAAGGTCGAATTTAATTTGGAATTTTAATAAGAAGGTTTTATTTTTTTTACTAAAATAAGAGGTAATGATATGACTAGGTATAGAAGAAGAAAAAATATAGGTATTTTTCTAATTTGATGTTAGTCAAATTAGAATTAGCAGTGTCTTTTGTTAGGTATAAATATTGCTTTTTATTACAACTTAATGTACCCTTAAACAAAAGATAATACACAAGAATAACAATATTCATATGTAAGCAAAGCACAAAAAACTTTGAAGGGTGGACGAAGTGAATTAAAGAATGTTAAGTTTAGTAGCCATAAATCAAGAATATGTTTACATTATAAAGTCACGAAACCTTCACATTTGTTATTTATATAATTTTATGATTTGAGGAATGACTAAGAGATCAACGGACTAAGTAAATTAAATGCTAGATGCTATGACTGACTGACGGACGGACAGACAAAGTGTATGTTAGAGTATCTTCGCTACTAAAAATACAATTCCGTAAAAATCCATTTTTCGTCTCTTTCAGTTTAGAAAACAAGTTAATAGAAAATAAGTGCATTTCATTCATGGAGGAAGGGGACATAGGACTGTTTATTTAACTAGTCTCCAAAAGTTTTTAATAAAGGTTCATTTATTAGTTTGTGTGTCCAAACGTTTCAACCACTTATTGTTATCTACAGAAGAGGCATATTTGTGTATCATCATTAGGGATCATGTATGTATAATCAATTTATAGGCTATTGTCTTATCCCTTTAGATCCCGGATTTCATGGAAATATTGGTGATGTAAAATGATTCCTTCAGCTTGTTTATCCATCTTCCTATTTGTTTATCTATCTAGCTTCACATTTCTGCGGTTTCCCTCAAAGTGCCAGCCCCCCCCCCTCCCTTATTTTGAAATAACCCAAAAATAAAGGGGAGAGGTTTTTTTTTTAAGTCAGGTTGGGTAATATTGGTTTAGGGCATCGGAGGTAAAAAAATTCTTTATTATTTTCATTTTTTTTCAAAAAAAAGGTGGGTTGGGGTCAGAACTTTTTAGTGGATTTTTTAACAGAGTTTTGTCATTATGTTTACCGTTTTGCATTCTTAATTATACTTGGAACTCAAATCACACACATACACCGTATTACTTTAAAATGACTAAAGAAATTATTCAGCTTGTTCTTTATTGTCTAATTATGTTATTGCTGCGCATTTTATATTCTGTCTGATATTTGGGTAGATACTTTGGCTATTCTATAGTTTCGAAAAAAATATTTCACAAAATCTATAAAAATAAATGCGATTCAAAAAGAAAATGACAACTCAGTTGCACGAAGAATTTCAAGCAAAATGTTGTAAGACATTGATTCATTTATATTATTACTATGTATTTATTTGCAGAGAGGGGGAAATGGGCTGTTTAGTGTTTATTACTCTAGTCCCCAAAGTTTTTTATTAATTTTTACTTATTCGTTGGCTTAACAACTTCTCCAGAATAGGTGTTTTTGTGTATAATCATTGGTGATGTACATAAATTTATTGGTCATTGTTTATCCCTTTAGGTACCTAATATATTTGAGTTTTATATTGAACAAGGATGACAAAATCCACGAGAAGCGAAGTACGGTCAAACATAGGTAACTAAAAACAAATGGCCTAAAAAAGTAAGTCATATAGCATCGAATTTCAAATAAAAGTCGGTATTACCTGTAGTACAGTTAACTGCAGTACATTTTTTTAGTAGCGAAGCTACTCTATAATTCGAAATGTCCGTCCGTCCGTCCGTCTGTCCGTCCGTCTGTCCGTCCGTGTAAGACAGAATAGGGGAAACGTGATTTTCTCAGCTCCTATTAAAGATAGACAGCTGAAATTTTTTTGACAATATTCCCATTATTTAGGAGCACAATTAACTATAAAACATCAAGGGCGGTCGGACCCCTTTTTAGCAGGTTTTAGGCTATTTTTGTATGTTTCACATTTTTCTCCATATCTTCAGTGTTTATGGTCCGATTTTCAAAATTTTTTCAATTATAGATATGAGAATTAAATTTCCCGTCGTTTAAAGAAAACATCAATTACGGCCAGACTGCCTTTTTGCAGGTTTTAGGCTATTTTTGTATTTTTCACATTTCCACCATATCTTCAGTGTATATGGTCCAATTTTCAAAATTTTTTCAGTTATAGATATGAGAATTAAATTTCCCGTCGTTTAAAGAAAACATCCATGACGGCCAGACTGCCTTTTTGCAGGTTTTAGGCTATTTTTGTATTTATCACATTATTCTCCATATCTTCATTGTTTATGGTCCGATTTTCAAAATTTTTTCAGTTATAGATATCAAAATTAAATTTCCCGTCATTTAAAGAAAACAACCATGGCGGTCAGACTGCCTTTTATCAGGTTTTTGGCTATTTTTATATGTTTTAAATATATCCCCATATATTTGGTGTTTTTGGTCCATTTTCAAACTTTTTTGGGATAAATACACTTTAAATCTACTTTTACGTATTTCCATCCACGATTTTTTGTGCTTCGCTACTTATGGATGTTGTCATCCTTGTTTTGTTAACTTAATCAAAACGTAATAATTTCCATCCCTCCATTATCCTTAAAATAAGAATTAAAATAAAAAGTTCTATAATAAGTATTTACATAAATAAAATAAGATTTTAATGTAAATTTTAATATTAACTTAATACCCCTATTGTGTTTCTAAATTTTACATTTTCACAACAAGTTTTGTTATGTAATGAAAATGATCAATAATTTAAGTGGACTATCCATGAATAGGTAAGAAAAGATTGGTTTGATATTTAAAATAGTGATGGCAATCCGTCAAATTTTTGGACCGGATTCGGATTCCTACAAGATTCGGATTCCGTATTCTTACAATATTTTAAAGGCTTTTTTTTAAATAAAAAATTTAAGTGCTAAATATGTCCTAAAAATTCTTGTTGTCTGTTGTTCTCTATAATTCACTTCCGAGAATCGAACCAGATTTTAAAAGATATTATATATAAGGATGATAATATTTGCCTTCAAAAAGGGGGAGTTGAGAGAAAAAACGCAAGACGCTAATTTTAGCCTACCAATTAAGAATCCGAATCCGCTATTAAAAAACAGATTTTGGATTCCAAAATTGGCAAAAATTTGGGCGGATTCGGATTGCCAACCCTAGCAAAATGTTTAATTAAAGTAGACTATCCATGAATAAGAAAAGATGGGTATGAGATTTCAAAGATCATTTTAACTCCACTTTAATGACTACTAAACTGAGAACCAAAAAAATAGGCAAATCCGAATTTTCAGAATTGCAGCTTCATTATTCATTTGGGACGAATTTACTGTAAATATAATATTTAGATGCATCTTTTTGTTACAAGTTTCCACCGTAGATTTTTTATTAATCAGCACCAATGAAGCACAAGATCTCTAAAACAGCATTTTGGGTAAAAACTGGTGAACCAAAAAGATATGCAAATCCAAAACAAATCAATGGAAAAACGATTTTTTTTGCACTTTTCTTTTGTTTTAAAGATTGATTCTGATAAATTAACAATTTTTAAAGGGATTTATGCATTAATTATTATGAAATGTAGTATAAGGTAGAAATTAATGATATTTTAAAATAAGAAATATTAGAAAAAATGAAATTCAACACCTATCACTTTAGAGGTCAGCTGCTGACCTCCAGTTTAATGGATGTAGCCTAATACATGTTTAAGATAAAAATTACCCTGAACAGTATACAAAAATGCTTTTTAATGTGTTAATAAAAAACATTTCAAAATCTTGATTTTGAGAATGATGTCCTTTCAGATGCTCCTGTTGGTGATGATGGTGAGCCAAATGTTATCTAAGTACATGCCCATTACAACAACTTGTCTATCAACCTATGTACCATTTTTTGTGGTCATGGCAATCTCCAATGGAGCCTGATGACAAGAAGTATAAACATCTTCTAAAAACGACAGTATTTACCTTATGCATTGGAGTAATTGAAATTGCAATTTTTTCTTTTTTAATACTGCTTTGCTGGAGGCTGCTATGGATACAAAAATTGGATCATAGTTCAATATATAAGTTGTCATCATGGCCATGCACTTTGCTAACATTTGGCTCATTATCACTACCCATAGGAGCATCTTAAAGGCCATCATCCTTAAAATCAAGATTTTAAAATGGATTTTTTTTAAACATTAAAAATCATTTTTGTATACTTTTGGGAGTAATTATTATTTTGAATATGTACTTAGCTTCATCCATAAGACTGGAGGTCAGCAACTGTGATAGGGGTCGAATTTCTTTTTTTCTAATATTTCTTATTTTAAAAAATCATTAATTTCTACCTTATACTACATTTCATAATAATTAATGCATAAATCCCTTAAAAAAATGTTAATTTATCAGAATCAATCTTTAAAACAGGAGAAAAGTGCAAAAAAATCATTTTTCCATTGATTTGTTTTGGATTTGCATATCTTTTTGGTTCACACTTTTTACCCAAAATGCTGTTTTTGAGATCTTGTGCTTCAATGGTGCTGATTAATAAAAAAGTAATGGTGGAAACTTGTAACCAAAAGCTGCATCTACATTTTATATTTACAGTAAAATTATCCTAAATGAATATTAAAGCTGCTATTCTGCAAATTCAGATTTGCCTATTTTTTTGGTTTGCAGTTTAGAATAATATTAGAGAGAGAGAAGGGACAATAGGCTGTTTAATACACTAGTCCCCAAAGTTTTATAATAACATTTTCTTATTCGGTGGCTGAACAACTTTGGACACTTCAGTAAATTTTGATTGGTTGGTAAATTAAGTTGAATGATCGAACGTTTCATACAATTATCTTAATCTACAGAAGGGGTTATTTTGTGTATTATCATTGGGATGTACTTTAATTTATCGTCCATTGATTTATCCCCTTAGATCCCTATTAATATTAATATCAGATAAAAGAGTTCATTATCGTGTAATAGATACAACCCGTAAAGCTTTTTATTGTACTTTTGAATATAATAAAGCATTTGATTACTAACCTATCAAAGACAAGTTAAACTTTTCTTATAATTTACTATGACTGTCTGTCCGTCAGTCAGTAAGTCAGTCCTTAACGCTATGGGGAAATGATGAGCATTTATTATGTAATTTACTTGGTCCGTAGGTCTGCCTGTAATGCTACAAAAATATAAATTTTAGAACATTATATAGAAAAGGTTTTGTGATTTTTTGTATTTTATTCTCCCTTTATAATCACTTAACATATGCTGTCTAAAACACTTTTCTGTAATATTTAGGGTGTCAATTCAACTCTTGTTCATAAATATATCTCTTAAAATAACATTTTGCTGCTGTTCAATGTTAATTTACAATGATGTAAGTAAATATTTTGAATAGGGTACAATTTCATTAACTTTTACATCTTCATAAGATTTATGTATTATGTTTTTTGCTTTTATTCAATTCTATTACTTGACCACCGACCCCCGTATTAAAAACTTTGATTTGGGTACTTTTAATTTTAATCAACTGGCTAAATTTACAGTGTCCACAGCGTTGCAGAGCCTTTTGATTTTGTTGCGGCTCCTTCTCCGCGGAGCCGTCTGTGAAGATGGCGGCTCCGGCTCCGACCTAAAATCAAGAAAAACTCGACACATTTTTTTCCCCACGTCTATTTTTGACTTTTGAAGGTTTTAATAGTCCAGTTTTGATAAAATGGACTTGAAAAACTTAAAAGGGGCATTTGTACTTGACAAAACATAGTTACCAAATTATAATTAATAAAAAATCTCTCAATTTAGCTAGTCCGGAGCCGGAGCCGTTTTTAAACTAAAATTACGGCTCCAGCTTCACCAAAATATTGCGGCTTCACGGCTCCCGGCTCCGTGTCCAAACTTTCCAATAAAAAAGTTCATTAACAGAAGATTTGATTTTGTTTATTATTATTGGAGAAACTCCTCCTATATGCTCTTTCTTGCAGTATATTCGATTTTGAATATTAAAATGCTTTTTTCTCTCATTCTACCTAATTTATTTTACAAAAAAAATGATTTTACATATTCTTTAAAAGCCATCAGGAGCAAAAAGGCTGCCATTAAAAAATTCTATTTCTAGTATAGCTTAAGAAAATTTAAAGCATTATCTCAAATATTCTCGAGAAACCTTACAAATTTTAGTAGGTAGGTATTTTAGTCATAACTCAGGAAGAAAGTTTGCTCTTAATTTAACTTGTCAAGAAATATTCCCATACATATTTGTTAATGTTCGTTTGTGAGTCTTATCTGACTGATATTTGACTTATTCAGCTTCGCTTTTATTGATGCTGTTAACCTTGTTAATATAGTATGCTGTACACTGTACAGTCTTATTTACAGTATATTTTTAGAACTGATATATCCTTCCAATTATAAGATAACAAATATTATCTTATTTTCAAGATATCCCAAAATTTTAAGATTATTTTGTAATTTTCATTGTATTATTGTTTCCTTTGGTTAAGAGTTCTGTTTAGTCAAGCTATTATTGGCCAAACATGATTGGAAACGTTTTAATTTTAAGAGATAGAACAAAGGATGATAATTGATATACATCCCCAATGATGATAATAGCTATTAATCGCATCGTATCGAAGACAACTTTCCTCGGATAGAAAATTAAAAAAACTGATGATGAAAAACTTACTGCATATGAAGACCTTCCACCTTGTAGTTCTCTAGGTAGGGAGGGGACATAGGGCTGGTAATGACACTGGTTCCTATAGTTTTATTACCACTTTATTTAATTCGTTAAATATAGACTTTTGACACCTTTCCTGAATTTTGATTGGTTAGTTCAAAACTTCTATTGTCTAAACATTTGAACCAACATTTCTAATAAAAAGCAGGAATGATCTTCCTTAGTCTTATCCCTTAAGATCCCTATATAATTATTCTTCATGCTTCCTGTTCGTCTTAAATGTAACATTATATTTGCTTTTCAGAGAAGTATTATGTTTATATAAAAATGATTGGGTGTCAAAGGGACATTTACAATCATCTTTATTACTGTCTCTCAGGTAAACTATAAGTTTACAATCATCTTTATTACTGTCTCTCAGGTAAACTATAAGTTTACAATCATCTTTATTACTGTCTCTCAGGTAAACTATAAGTTTACAATTATCTTTATTACTGCCTCTCAGGTAAACTATAAGTTTACTATCATCTTTATTACTGTCTCTCAGGTAAACTATAAGTTTACTATCATCTTTATTATTGTCTCTCAGGTAAACTACAAATGTTTGGAATGTCCTATAGATTTTATCTTTGGATGATGATTTCTTTAAAAGTTAAGTACGATTTAGAATGTATGACAATTCTATATTCGTTACCAAAAAGTCCGTACTTTCATTTCAAACTGCTTATTTTTTTTACAACTTTTTTTCAATGATATAATCATCCTATTCTTTAATTTTAGTAAGACAAAAAGGTATGTACCTACAATGTTTAAGGCAAAGCACCTCTATTTCCCAAAAATGTAAATATGTCCTGAAACAGAATGCATTATTTTTTTGTAGCTATATATATTTATATCTGCTTAATAAGTTTTGACACTCTATAAGAGTTCATACACGTTTGTTCTATTATCGTATGTCTCAAAGCTTCATTTTATGGATTTTTTGTTAGGTACTATATAAATTAGGGAAAGAAATAGAGAGGGATGGTGAAAATAAATTCAATCTTTTTTCTTGTTTAGATTGTGACCTAGAAACAAGCATCCCAGGATCCGGAATTCACCTATTTTCTCCATATCTAAAGATTCATCAAGGTTAGGGTTGTTCTAGCAGCGAAGCTGCTCTATAATTCACTGTGCGCCGCCTGTCCGTCAGTCTGTAACATTATAGTGAAATGGGATATCTTCTGCTGCTGTCGAAGATAGACTGCTGAACATTTATTTATTATTTCTAAAACATAATACAGGGGTGTATATTCTGCACAAGATTAATTTTTTCCCCTGCTGCAATTTTTTAAATTATTTTTCCCTTAGTTTTTTCCAAAAATGAAGGGGATAAAATGGAAAGTGGTCTTCTTGTTCAAAATATCTTGCTCAAATATACTATTAAAGAAATTAATAATTTTATTTAAATAAAAAGCTGCTTTTCCTTAAAGTGCTTAGCGAGCTCGGAAATGCCATCCACTTTAAAAAAAAATTATGATAAGGGAGCGGTAAGTTTTTTTTGCCTAACCTGACATAGTAAAAAAAACACGAAATCGTAAGCCACCTTATTTTCAACTCATTTCAAAATAGGGTGTGGGGGGGTTTCTATCCCTAACTTGTTACTTTGAGGGAAACCACCAAAAAAAACTTTTTCTATTTGTAGGAAGTACCAAGCTAAAGAAGGGTCTGGTGAACTGCACCACATAAATACATTTACTTCAGGCAATACATTGTTATTACTTTTACAATTATTGAGGTACCTACCTAGGCTATATAATGCCTAGTTAGCAGTTCTTAAACTTTAGCTAGCTATTAAGTACTTTACTACCTATGCAATTGTCAGAGAGAGAGGGGACAATAAAATAAAAATTAAAATTAATAGAAAATGTTTCATTAACTCAACAGAAGAAAAAAAATGAATATACATTCCTGCCATTAACTCTTTAATTATACTTTTCTCTATCAACCTGTTTTATTTCCAAAAATGTAAAATGTACCTTTTAATATTAATTATTAAACATGTCTGGATTTTGACCTTGAAGAATGTCGCATTTACTTTATATTAGACTGTTACCCAGGGATGGAGGGGACATTGGGCTGTTTATTGCTTAAGTTTCCAATTTTTTAGAATAGGTAATATTTTCTTAACATAAGCTTAACAACTTTGGGGAATTTTATGTAATTTTCATTGATTGTTTCTTTAAGTTGAGTGTTCAAACGTTTCAACCACTAGTTATTTGTAATCCAAGAAGGGGTAATGTAATTTTGTGGAAAATAATTGTGGATGTACTTCAATTTATGGGCCATTGTCTTATCCCTGGCTTTAACCACAAAGTTTAATAATATATGAGCTTGATTACTTCATATAGGTAATAGAGTTATTAACATATAGATAGATAGATGGGTTTTTAAAACTTTTAAATAAAATTTTTGCTATTTAACACTTCTTCCATTATTTTCTATTAAATTAGAGGCTAGGTTCTCAACAAGGTACTTTGAAAAAAGCAACATAATTTGGGCTTAAGTACAGGTATTAAAATTGGTAAAAAATTAAAAAGTTTAAAGTCCATTTAGAAGGATGATAAATAAAATGTGAAAGGGTATTTAAAAGAGGAATATGATTCAATTTCTGTCTTATTTACTTATTATCAGGGAAAAGGGAATGATATTCTGACAAACAGTTCTAAAAGAAAAATTTCCCCACAACCCAATTTCCCTTTTCCTCCCCTTCTTACCCACCCCTCCTCAATTACATGAAAAAAACAAAATATACCCCCACCATACATAAAAAGGTTTCGTGATTTTTGTAGAATTGATTGTTAGAATAGCTACCCCTGCTTATGATAAGTTCAGCTTTTGTTTTCAAATCATTTGGGGGTGATATGTTACATTTGTAATCCTCTATTCTTTAGTTTAATTGTTTTTCGCCCTTCCCTTTTGCAATTAAATTGCTTTTCTTTTCCAAGTTTTCATTTTTCCTCAATAAAAAATGTGCGTAAAGAAATACCTACCTAAAGTAATAAAAAGTTGATAAATCATTTTTCATAGATAAAGGTATTCGAATTTAGTATATACCTACAAAAGAAAAAAAAAATGAATTAAATATGGATGGGGGGGGGGGGATTGATTTTTCATTACTTAGGTTAGGTTAGGTTACATGTACCTAGTGTTTGATAGTCACGCTGGGTTAGGGCATATAAGGTACTGGTGCAGCCCCCGCAGTGTTAGGTCCCCCGCAATGGCTAGGTTTAAGAAAAAAACTACCCCCACCCCCCTTACTTCAATTTATTTAAACATTATGTGGGTTTCAGTATTCCACATGCATTTAAAAGGGAAAGACCGACAATTGGAAAAATTAGCTTGTTGCCGCTATACTTAACTTACTAAAATAACTGACTTTCTATAGGTAAACTATTTTTTATTTTCAAGTACTATTTAAAAACCAAACATGTATTGGGCCTCAAACTATGTAGTTTGAATTTGTCTTAGTATGTTATTAACTTCAAGTCATGCAATATAGGTAAGTGTATTTCTTGCCGTAAAGTACTTAATATTTTAAAGGAAATTTTCAGTTCAATGAAAAAACAAAAACTAAATCTAAAACATATGAGTATTTACTCTTGTTATATATGTTATATAACTATCAATAGGGGAGGTAATTATTTAGATATAATGTACAGACATTTTAACGTGATTTTCTTTTAGACACTTAGAACTTAACAAGGCATTTGATTATTTCAACAACAAAAAAACAGAGCTATGTTTGCAATTTTCTCAAAAAGTTGATTAGAACTAGATTATATTGTTTATTTATCTATATTTGATAGAAATCTCTTGCTGCATTAAACCAAAACAATTTTTCGGTGTTATAAAACATTTTGTTATTATTGCTTATTGACTTGGCTATCACAACTTTTTGTTGTTGTTTTTGTTTTTTTTTACTTGAAGTCTTTGCACTTTTCTATCTTGATTGTTTTTATAAAAAAGCTAAAAAAAGATAACTTAGCACAATAGGGACTTATATTAAAAATGAATTCATGTAAGATTACCTTTAAAAGAACTTTAAATATTATTAAAATTAGATGGATTGGATATGTGTTACTTTCAATTTTTAATTTTAATTTTTATTAATTCTTCATTTCATAGTTATTAGAAAACATTTGATTTGTCTAGTATTTCATTTTATTTTGCTTTGAAGAACACCTTTTTTATTACTGTATAAACTTTGTTTGACGCATAGCTGGGCCTGCAGGACAAAAAGGCCCCAACAAGTTCAACTTTTGTTTATTATATTTTTATGACGCATTTGAAGGGATAAGGTAATGGATGATAAATTGATAATCATTATCCCTTCTATAGATTTTGTTTTAAAAGTTTGGAATGAATCAATCAAAATTTTATTAGTAAAAAATTAAGATGATATTTTTACAAGTTTGGATAACAATGTAATTTCCAGTCCAATGCCCCCCCCCCCCCCCCCAACTTTTCCCTGAAGAGAAAAGTACATTTTCGTGCGTGAAGAGAAAAAAAGTAATGAAAACGCTTCATAAAAAAAAGTTTTTCCTTTTTTACCTTATATTGTTGGAAAGGCAAACGTGGTTGTATTTATTCTGTTTTGTGTAGATATTATAACTATTATTGGCGGAACGCCCCCCCAAGAGGCCTTTAGGGGCACTTAAAGAAAGGGGGGGGGGGGGGAGAGGAGTAAGTTGACCTTTTTATTTTAGTGTTAAATAGAAAAATAATTTTGGTTGTAGATATTTTTTTCAGTGGCTATTTCTTCTGAGTCAAGGTTTGAAAAAGCCTGCCATACAGAGATTGAACCTTTTTTAGTGATCTCTGCAACTTGCTTCAGTTAAGATTACCTCGTACGGGCGGGAGAACAGTCCAGGGCCTTTTCTACTTGGTGTACTGTCTAGGTACTGGTCAAACAATCCAGGAGAATTAAGGATGACTGTTGCGCACCCTTCTCTGTCCAAACACCTAAGGATATTAGGTTAAGGAACATCCAACAGACAACCAACTCTCTGTGATGCACGACCTTTGTCTGAGAAGTCCCAACTGTGCATGGTAACGAGTTGCGCCTGTTTTGGGCCAATGCATTCCCCCTACTCTAACTATTTATGTAGCGCATCTGTCATAGCAGCAGTAGGAACCATTTTTAAGGTCTTTAGTTATGACGCGGTGTCGGCCCGAGATTCGAACCTATCACCTTTCCGACGACGAGCAGATGCGCTACGTGTTGAGCTACGGTCGCGGATTCGCTCTTCAGTTACCAGGGATAAGACAATGGATGATTTACATCCCCAATGACGATGAACAATATTACCCCTTCTGTAGATAAAAATTATTTGTTTAAAGATTTGACACAACAAGTTAGGAATCAACCAATCAAAATACAATTAAAGTGACAGAGGTTATTGATCAATAGAATAAAACAATTTGGTCAAACTTTGGGTACCAGTTTCGAGTACTTTCCTCCATGTCTTCTCCCTCCCTGAGATGGGTTTTTGAAAGATGAATGCCGCGTTTCTTGATTGATTGATTGAATAGACAGAGTATACAACTATTTATTTAATTATTTCGCTTTTGTTGGTACGGCCTTTATAGAAGAAAAACATTTTATCTTCAATCCATTTTTGGCGAAATAATTAAATAAATAGTTGTATACTCAGTCTAGTCAATCAATCAATCAAGAAACGCGGCATTCATCTTTCAAAAACCCATCTCTGATGTTTAACTTAAAATTACTACAAGGTTAGATTGGTGTTGAATAAGGAAAGAGGAGAAAATCAAAGTAAACTTTAAATGTGCCCAGGGATCTAAAGGGATAAGACAATGACCGATTAATTAATATACATTATACATTCCCAATGAATGTACAAAAAATTAAATTTTCTATAGATTATAATTAGTGGTTGAAACGTTTGGACACTCAACTTAATAAACCAACCAATCAAAATTCTATAAAAGTCCACAAAGTTGATAAGCTAACGAATAAGAGTTGATAGAAAACTTTGGGGTCTAGTGTAATAAACAGCCAAATGTCCCCTCCTTCTCTGAATTGCGCCTCATTCCATTAACATTCTGCCTTTAACTCATTCTCTTCATCAGGGATAGAGAAATTGAAGATTTTCATTTTTTATCCAACGTGATATTTTATCAGATAGAGTTACGTGGAGACAAAGGTTGTGAAATTTAAGTGCTGGTTGTCTTTTTGATGTTGTTCAGTAATCAATCAATTTAAGATATGTTCTTGATACTTTAAAAGTTTTTAATATTATCAAATGTTGAAATGATACATAAATATCATTCAATTAGAGGAAAAATTATTTTTTCTTCGGGTGCTATAATCTTTTCTCTGCTCTTTCTTTATCCATTTCTTTATTAAGATTTTACTGCATTATATAAAACCTTTCCCTTTTTTCGTTGCATTAGGCTTTAATCAAAGCTACTATTCTGGTGTACATTCACTTCCGTAAAATAAGGAAATAGATAGGATAAAAAAATGCTCCACCCCTTAATTCAATTCTTAAAATTATTTTATGTAAAGTCAAAGGGCGAAGTCGTTACTTTTCCATTACATCAAAGTACATAGGTATATAAAACAAAGGGGTAGTTTCACGAAAGGCATTTTAACTTAATTTAGTGAGCCGCATATTTTTTCCTGGTTAATTGGTTAAACTACATTTATATGGCATATGTTTGAAAAAATTTCAATTTTCTACCACTTAATTTTGAAAATATCAAGACTTGAAAATCGTCTTTTTGTGATATATGCAATTTAAAAAGACGATTTTCAAGTCTAAAAACTACGTGGTAGAAAATTTCAATTCTTTCAAATATATGCCATATAAATATACCTAGTTAAACCCATTAACTAGCAAAAAATACGCAGTTCACTAAATTAAGTTCAAATGCATTTCGTGAAACTACCCCTTTGAATGTAAATTTGATCTCTTTTACTGTCAAAACCATTATAAAGCTTCTCAAATATAAATGTTTAGATTGTTATATACCTTTTCCCATCCCTCTCTAACTAAGAAATGTATTTAAAGTTTAAACAATAAAGTAAAATCTTTAAATTAGCAGACACTGTGTTTTATTTCTACTCAGTGGTGTACATTCTGTAAATTTGACCTGGCTGAGGAGGTGGGTAAAACAAATAAAAAATATGTGGTTGGGGGGGAAAATGTGAAAATTAGGAGAACTGAAAGCATTTTTTTCTCTCCAATTTTCTTAACTCCTTAGTGAAAAAAAAACTACCTAAAAGAAGAGTTTTGAAAATATTTTTCCATTTTATCCCCTTCCTTGATGGAAAAAACTAGAGGGGGGGAAAATTTGGCAGCAGGGTAAATAAATGAATCTTATGCAGAATATACACCCCTGTTTCTACTTTTTTATTCAGTGGATTGATAAAATTCCCTAATTTAAGTAGTCAACCCTATGCTACTTTTAATTCTAGATATAAAGAGAACAATCACTTAGATTTTATAACCTTTTTGCTGGAAATTCGTGTTTGATTCAAATAGATAATAAATACAGATCTAGAATAAAGATGATACACGAAATTACCCCTTTTTTACATTAAAATTATTGACTGGAAATTGAACCAACGATTCAGGATTCAAAAAAGTACCCAAAGTTTTTAAGCCAACTTGGGTTCCAGGTTAATTTACAGTCTAATGTCCCCTTCCAATCCCTCCCTGGGTTTAGGTCACTTACATCTTTTGTTTAATGCGATTGTTTATGGTTTTCAACCCGAAGTTGACTGAATTGCCTTTCATTCTTTTTTTTTATGGAAACATCTACCATAGCCAAAATATACGCCTTGTGTGCCCATCTTCTATCCTTCTCTCTTTCTCCCTCTCTTTCTCTCTCATTTCTTAACATTATTTATTCCCCATGTGTATAGCATGCCACTCAGACAGGGAGGGAACATTGCACTAGTCCCCAGTCCTCAAAGTTTTATAATATCATTATCTTATTCGTCGGTGGCTTAACAACTTTGGGGGCTTTTATTGAATTTGGATTGGTTGGTTGATTAAGTTGAGTGTTCAAGCGTTTTAACCACCAGTTTTTGTAATCTACAGAAGGGGTAATTTTGTGCCACATCATTGGGTATGTACATCAATTTATCAGTCATTGTCTTATCCCTTTAGATCCCTGAATGCCACCCATTTTCCCTATGCTTATGTTTATGTGTTGTAGCGTTTACACAAACTAGCAAAAAAATTGTTATTTTTTTCGCGTATTTCCGTAAAGTTGGGTTGTTAGTCAAATGCTCTTATTAAGTCAAAGTGTTCTTAAATTAAAACCAAATGTTATAATTAGGGTTGTGCCGGATATCTGGCCAACATTCGATATCCGGCAATTTACCGGATATCCGGCGTCAAAAATCAGCCGGATATCATGTAACCGGATAGTTTTAATATCCGGTATCCGGCGGGATATTGAAAATTACCGGATATCCGGCCCAAACCTAGTTATAATATAAAATAGTCCTTAATTAAGAACAATTTGACTTAATAAAAGCATTTGACTACAACCCAACTTTACGGAATTACTCGAAAAAATTACCTTCTTTACCAAAATGCCTAAATGTGATTTAGTTGTATTAGTAGTCTTTAATAAGACAAGCTACTTATATTAAATATATACCAAGTTGTGTTGATAAATGCCTTGGCCCAAAACAGACGTAACGTAGGTTTTCTAGACAAAGTTCGCGCAATGAAAGGGTTGGTTGTTTGTTGGTAGGTAGTAATTATGATGTTTATTTTTAAAATTGATTCAGATATACACGAAAATAAGACCTAATAGTGTTTCCATAGGTTATAAAGATTTCTGTAATAAGTTACTAGTAGAATTTTTAAAAAGAACTAATAGGATTTTTACTGACTTAAACTTTTAAAATTACCATTTTATACAATGATAAGTGCATGGGTGAATTATAACTAAACCCACAAGTTTTAACTACATAGCTATTTTATTTTATTTGCTGTTTTATTTCTATCCAAATGTATTGCAAAATTTTGCGTACTTTTCCTGCTGTGTGTGTGGAGTTCTAGTTGCAGTTACTGCAGAGTGTCAAAGTGTTCAACACCCCTCCTCCTACCACAAATTCTTACCTAATCTTATGAGTTACTAATGGTGTTTCTACATTGTGATCATTGAGACATGTTGAGAAACTAGCCAATCTAGTTAATATTAGTGAATAATGCGTTTTGTGTCTTAGTTTTCTTTCAACGTACAGAATTACAGACAATTTTCCACGAATATTAAAAAAAATACTTAAAATAAATAGTAGTTTTAATCTTATAATTTTGCATTTCAATATCAATATAGCTGTCTATAATACGATGCGATAAATATCTGTTTCAAGATAAAACTATTGTTTTTTTTATGCATTTTGTTCAGTTTTTTATTTAATATTAAACTAAAATCTGAAAATTTTACTTGAAAAGGAAAAACACTTTTTTTATTATGAAAAGTGCACAAAGTAATTTTACTTTAGAAAATTGCATAAAGAAATATGACAAATCATTATGACGCAGGCGTTAGTCTAGAGTTGAGTTCGTCTTGGGGCCATTGATTATTATACCAACAACGAAAGTAATTCGGAAAAAATCACGAAAACTATACAGGATTTTGAGCTGTCGTTGAATACATATTGAAATTAACAACCTTTTTATCTGCCCCCCCCCCCCCCCCAAATATTATTTTTAATTTATTTCACTTGTTGCTTTTGATTAGTAAAGTGGGCATTATAGGAATATTATAATTCTAAAATTCAGGGACAAGGGACCAGGACCGTCCATAATTGGGGTGCTGTTTTTTTCGGGAGTTTATTTCTTTTGAAAGGTTGGAGGTACCTTACCCTCAAAATAATGATAAAACTTTCCTGGACCTATAAGAAGCTTCACTGTAAAATAGAACTATATCGGTCCACCGGTTTAGACTCACAGACAGACGGACATCCTGTTACTTTTTTATAAGGACAAGTATTTTTTCAGATTTCCTTACATTTCCTCATATTCAATAATTTACCTTTCAAAGACTTTTAATTTTTCTTTGTTGATAACAATGTATTTTGTATGCTCAGTTGTTCCAAGCTTCCTACATTTCTCAACAGTGTTCATAACCGACTGCAGAAGGTATGGCTTTTTATTTTTAGTAGCAAAGCTACTGTATATGTTTTCATTGTCCGTCAGCCTGCAATGCTCTGATTTTCTCGGCTGCTATTCAGAATAGATGGCTATAAAATATGATTTTATGCGTAGGAGTATCCAGTTTAGAATTTACTTATTCTGTCTGTCTGTTAGTCATGCCACAAATATATAATGTATATAAATATTAAAACAAATAAACACATGTGAAAGGTTTAGTGATTTTTAATAGATTTATTCTTTTTTTTATGACCAATAAAAAATAATTACTCTATTCATAATAATATTTATCGACAACATTCCTAAAAGATTCCATGCTAAATTTATTAAATTGTTACACTTTATAAAATCTAAATCTCGATTTCAATCTTGCGTAAAAAAAATCTTAAATAAAACGCAATGTTGATCTTTAATGTTATTGTAAATATATAAATTTTTTATTGAAAGATATATTGATATTTCTATTTCATCATGTTGATTATTTAACCTTTTCTAATCAAGTTCTAGTTCTAGGTATAGGTTTCTATAATTATAAAAAACAAGAATGGTAACTTCTATGAAAGCAAAGCTCAACAAATCATAGTCAGACTAAAGACCGTTCGCAATTAAAAAGTTGTTTTAAAAATAGTTAGGGTAGTGCGGGGTTATTCCGGTCAATTTTTTGCTTCAACTTAAAAAAAACATACTTCCCAAAAACTTTTTCCGGTTTTTAAGAGTGCAAATGAAAGATATGGCAATAACGAAGAAGCCTGTCTTGGTCCCGTTAAGATCTCGCAACTAGAAGTCGGTCAAAAATCGGTTTAAAGGGCAGCGGTTGGCCTATACCGGAATAACCCCACCGGTGGGGCTATTTCGGTCAGTTGACTTTGGGGGGGTGGAACACCCCCTTAAAATATTTTTTTTTAACATTTAAACTATGAGTAGAAAGCTGAGGTCATTAGCTTTCTAACGGTACTAGTCGCATGCAGATCAGACAATTTTTTGACAACATTTTCCCCATTTTAAAAAAGTCGGTAAAATCGCAAAAAAAACATCATTTTTTTTCATGCAAACTTTTTTAAAAAAAATCATACTTTTTATTATATGATTATGTTTTTTAAGCTTTATACATAAATTAGAGGCAATTTCTGATTTGCAGGTCTTGGAATTTCCTGAAAAAAGTGATTTTTTCCCCAAAAATTTTTAATTTTAAAAATCCTGCCAGTTTTGACAGCAGTTTTTGATACATTTTTTCTTGTCTCAAATTGGCTAGGATTGACCTACAAGGGTGGTTAAGGTGTCTAAAGATGCAAAATTACATGCCTGACAAATATCTCGAAATGATATGGGGTCTAACTCTAATATTTCAACACATTTTATGCAACAGGAATTTTGAAAATACAAAATCTTAAATATGTACTATAAATCTTGGAGATAGAACCCATATCCTGGGGAGTTTTTGTTAGGACATGCAAAGAGCTTTCTATAGACACCAAACACCTCTCTAGCTTAATCCTAGCCGATTTGACATAAAAAATCCAAACCGCGCAAAAATCGCGAACACCCTCTTATACGAAAAAGATGCAAGGGTTTCATATGGAATTTTAAATCTTCTAGCGGTCTTTCTAAAAGACATACCCCTTCTTACATGAGCCAATGCAGCTGATACATCTTCAGGCAAATATTTAAGGCGTTCCTTTGGGTGATATACTCTTCCCATTACTATAAAAATGTGTCTGAAAAATTTTAAATGTCTTTACAAATTGAAAAGCTTAGGCAACAAAACATGACATAATAAAAGCAGTAAAATGACTAATAATGTACATCTAACAACAGGCAAGGGAATGTTAAAGCCTTGGTCATGCATTTAGGTTGTTTATGCTTCCAGGTCACCTTAAATAAACATTAGGGTATTATACAGTTATAAATACAGTAATAAAAAAAAGTAAAAAAAGTGACCGGAATAGACCATTTTTAGACGAAAAAAAAATTATGAAAAAATCAAGTTAGAACAACGCCTCCAATTGCAAACGATAAATAAATGCCATATCTTTCATTTTACAAAAACCCGGAGGTCGCTAGGACTTACCATTTTTTCACAATTTTAGGTTGAACATGGCCTATTTTGAAATTTTTTTTTTGCAAATTTTTTGCAACTTTTTGAGGGCAAAAAAATCATAGAAGGAGTGATCTGACAAAAAATTGCTGAAGTAAGAAATGAAAGTATAGGCAATAAACTACAACTTAGCTTTTCTGAAGATCTCTCGCAAACGTTTAGAACACCGTTAAAAAACGGTTTTAAAAAAGTTGGTCGTTTGACCGGAATTGTACCCCCTGACCGCATTAACCCCGCACTACCCTATTATTTGTAACTATTCCATACTTTAAAAAAATGTAGAATGCTTAATATTTTTCCTGACTTTAAATATCAAGTCAAGTTTATTTATATTGAAGTAGAACGTTGCAGTCTGTCAGTCTTTTTGTTCGTCCGGAAAAAGTTGATCTCGTAAATCGCTGGACCGTTTGGGCTCTTCTTTGAATGTACCTACAGACTAACTTTTCTTAATGTAAGAAAGCCTCGCTTTTATTAATAACTACATAAGTCACGTTATGCAAAGGATAAAATGTATATTAATTAGAAATAGTACATAACGACAGGGAGGGAGGGGATATTGGGCTGTTTATTACACTAGTCCCCAAAGTTTTATAATAACGTTTTCTTATTCGTTTGCTTAACAACTTTGGGGACTTTTATTGAATTCTTATTTGTGGGTTTATTAGGTTGAGTGTCTAAACTTTTCGAACACTATTTGCAATCTAAAGAAGGGGTAATTTGGTGTAGTGTAGTAGCGTACTTATCCCTTTAGATACTTGACATAACGAAGTTTAAAACGTAATAGTAAGGTAACTAGAATTCACAAAGATCTCTGAAACCGCTGGTTCGATTTGGGGTATGGTAAATTAGTTATTTATATTATCGTATTATAGACAGCTTTCCGCGGATATAAAAAATGTTAAAAGATCAAAACCAGTTTTGTTAGCCCCGAGGGGCCGAAAGCCTGGGCTAACAAAACTTGTATTAATGATATAATTTTTATTTTAATATTCGTGGAGAATTGTCTTTGATTCACTTTTGCTAATGAACATTTATATTTAGATTGGATCCTTGAAGCAGTGAAACACAGCTTTTTAAAGAAGAGTGAAATCCATTTTTCACATCTGGAAGATTTTTCCAAGAAATATTGATAGATTTTCTCAAATCTACAATTTCAAGACTGGTGAAAACTGAAAACAATTAACAAACCACGATCAAAAAGACTGCTATAAACAATAAACATCTCAAGTCAACTTCCATAAGCAACCATTGCTAGTCAGTTTATCATGTAAGAACTCAATCCTGTCTGGTTTTGGCAGCTGTTCTGCAAGTTTTATTGTACAAATTAACAGGTAAAATATTCTATTATGCACCACCTAGGTATAAATTACCTCTGAATTTTAGGAAAAATTAATTAATGAGTACCTAATCCTTGAAAGGTCTATTTACCCTAAATTGAACAAAAAGTTGGAAAAGTAACGGCTAACGGCTGGCGGCTTGACTACTGTGTAATAAATGATGGATTTGCTCTGAAAATAGCCACAAAAAAAACGGCTAAGCCGCCAGCCGTTTCTTTCCCAAATTCAAGGGAAAAAAGACCTTCCAAGAATTACTCGTGCCAAGTTACATAACGAAATTCGAATTCTAAGTGACATTTACGCATTGATTACGAAAGATGGTTGCATTAACCCCTCCCCCCCCCCCCTAAATCAGGGTTAGTGTCATGCATCAATAAAGATATCTAAATGAAACATATCTAAATATATTATGGATGCTCATTGGTACACGGAATCCTGTTGTATTTCCTCATTAGCATTACGGACAGACAGACAGGCAGACAAAGTGAAAAAAATTAGTATCATGTTATGTTTGTCATTAAAAATTCCAAAAAGTAAAAAAACGAGATAAAATCTTAAAATGAAAATATCCCATTAGGTTTAACTTTCTTAAATGAAATTTTATATTTTTACTTAATGTAGGTTTTATAACAAAAGCAAATATGTTTCAAAATAAATTCATTAAACTTGCTGATTAATCAGGGATTTTAAGGGATAAGACAACGCAGGATAATTTAATATACATCCACTTTACTCTTTCTGAAGATTCTGTTAATTATTGGTTGAAAAGTCTGGACACTTCTAGTTTTGAAGCAACCAATGATACTCATTATAAGTACCCAAAGTTTTAAACCAAGGAATAAGATAATGATGATAAAAGTTTGGGTAGCATCAGTGTAAGTTACATTTCAGTTTCCCATCCCTTCCTCCCTGTGATTATTGCAATACTAAGAGGGGGGGGGGGGGTTAATGCACCCATCTCGTAATCAATGATTAAATGGCACTTAGAATTCGAATTTCGATCTGAAATTTTGCATGAGTAATCCTTGGTAGGTCTATTTTCCCTAAATCAAACAAAAAGTTGGAAAAGTAACGACTAACGATTGGCTTAGCCGTTCTGTCATTTTTAGGCTATCTTAAGAGCAAATTAGTCACGAAACCTATCTCCACATAATACTTTTTGTCGCTCAAAAACATTATCAAACGGTTCTAGCTGGTAGCTGTTGGTACTAGAAATTTTAAAAAATGGTTATTGCTGTCATTTAACATGAATTAAACCAAAAATATGTTTTAAAAAGTTGACTCCTATGTAATTAATGATGAGTTTGCCGAAAATAGGAAAAAAACGTCTAAACGGCTGAGCCGTAGCCGTTACTTTTCCAACTTTTTTTTCGATTTAGGGAAAATTACTCATGAAAAATTTCAGATCGAAATTCGAATTCTAAGTGCCGATTAATCATTGATTGCGAGATGGTTGCATTAACCCCACCCCCTTAAGGAAAGTGTACCTCCTGTTCTTAATAATTGTTATATAAATACCATTAATTAGGTACCTAGTATAAAGTATTCATATGAATTTCATAACCTATTGCTGTACAAATCAAAACCCAATCGTAAATTAATTGCACGTTTTGAGCTATTAAAGGATTATGCAAAAAACCTATTGGGTCTCAAAATACCATTAATTAGACTTTGCATAAGTCAAATCTAGAAATGCAGCCAGATTTTTTAATGTTGGTTAACAATATCATAGGTACGTTTCGCCGTTGAAAATAGATTAAAATGTCCTTGTTGAAATTCAAATTTGTAACTTGCAAGACCCGTGTACTAGCAAATCTGTAATTTAAGATTTAATTAAAAAAGGTAACTATGCACAAATGATAGCAAGTAACCATGTCACCTTACAGAGAGGGAGGGCTGGTGTGACACTTTTAGAAACCAAACAGGGGTGTATATTCTGCACAAGATTTTTTTTTCCCCCTGCTACAAACTTTTTTATTTTTTCCCCCCCCCTAGTTTTTTCTCACCAAGTAGGGGGGGAAATGGAAAAATATTTAAAGAACTCTATATTTTATTTATTTTATTCCTCCTACCACCCATTTTTATAGTTTTTTTTTTCACCAAGGCGGGGGGGAAATGGAAAAAATGTTTTCAGTTTTCTTAATTTTTACATTTTTTCCCCTTCAACCACTTATTTTTTATTTCCCCCCCCCCCCCCTGAGCAGGGGATCCCTTGTAGAATAAACACCCCTGAAACCAAAACTAAAAGTCATAGGAACTCAACTTAAAAATAGAGTTACACCAGTGGATTTTGGCATGGCTGTAGCTATTAAGAGGTATTTTGTGGGCGATTTCTCTATTGAGTTTAGTGGCACCCTCCCCCAAAATACTCCCAGGACATATGAGAAGCTACACTTTAAGGGAGAAACATATCGGTTTAGCGGTTAGCTAAACCTTTCGGTACATATAGACAGATAGAAAGACATCCTGTTACTTTTTTTATAAGGATAAACCTAGAATACAGATAAAATAAAGCATGAAACCTAAAATAAATTGCTCTAGTTCGTGCATAGTCCCTTTAAAGCTTATTATAGTGAGTTCATTAGATATGAATTTAATACTGTGTAGGTGTATACCAAATTATTTGCATGTAAAATATCTTATATACAAGATATTCATTTGCATTTACTTATATAACTTAATTTTTTGCAGTTATCAAAGAGGAAATCTCCTAATTTTTTTTTTTTTATTTATTTACTAGTAGCTTCGCCTCTTGGTAGTTACTTTAGGCATTGCCAAAAAGGGGGGTGGGATACCCTTAATCTCATTTATTAAATGTCCTTTAAAAAATAGGGTAAAATTTTCTAACCATACCTCAAATGGGGGAGTAGTATTGCCTCCCCCCCTCCACTCTTAGCTTGGACCAATGAAAATTTCCCTGTAAATTGTGGAACGATTGGTTCAGCCATTTACTAGATCTTAATAAAAAATACAGACCAGACATTCTGTTACCCTAGGAAAACAATTCTTTTCACATTTTACTAATAAAACATGTTTAATTGTCACAGAAATCATTTATCTAAAATGTATACCTAATGCTTTTTAGTTAATGTTTAGAAGCATATAAAAAGTGGCCAAAAGATTTTGCGATTAGAATATTAATATGTAGATAATATGTTTACAAAATTGACAACAACAATTTGTGTAAGAATATTGTCAATCATATTTTAATAGTATCACAAAGACATGCTTAAATAAAATACGAAATATTTAATATGCAATATTGCGTCATATATATATTTATTTAATGCTTATGTACTTCTAAAATTTACATGCTTCTTATAATAGAATATCTAATAAAAATAAGATAAAAAATTCTTATAAACACATTAGGTACCTAGTACATTTTTATCTGCCCTCCAAAAAATTAGTCTAGATTTATTTAGCTTCTTTGCTTTCCTTATTCGTGTAAAAGAGCTGTTTTTAAAGGAAAGACCATATCCCTACTAGTTTCCTTCATAATTTTTATTTACCTAGCCCAAAATTACTTTTATATTTAGTTAGAATATTGGCGGCGGTTGAAATGCAGTTTCACAAGCGTTTACGCTTCTAGCACAAAGGGACTTTACCTGTAATAGATATAAAAAAAATCACCGTAAGTTTTCCCAGAAAAGCTTTCACAGTCTCCGAGATCTTTATGTAAAAAAAAGATAGCTTTTGTTATTATTGCTTAATAGAAAATCACGAAACCTTTGTAGTGATTATATTTGTCTTTATAAGAATCATGACCGAAAGACCAGTAAGTTGTATAATTATACTAAAAGCTCTTTAAAAGTGTATTCACCAAATCCATTTGTAATAGCAGCCAAGAAAATCACTTCTTTCCCATAGCATTGCGGACGTACGGATGGTGTACAAACAATGTAAATTTTAGCTTCGCTACTAAAATTTATCTGCTTGTGTACCTAATAACTGTAGGTATCCGTATTTTAGTATTGTAAGATGGCTCAGTTGGACAACATTGGAATGGGAATAGATATCCGGCCATATGTTTGTGGGTAAGTAAATATTAGGTTCTGCACTGGTTAGACTAAGCAAAACTTTGTAGAATTTCATCCAAGTAGTTTTAGAATAGTTAAGCTTTCTGTCTAAAAGCTACGGTATAGCAAGTGTAGATAACAATCTCTTGATTTTACCATCTGTAACACAGCGCAGTAACAAACCGACTATAATAAACCATAAAAGTTTGCCTCTAACAGTAGGGTTTTATGGGGCCTTCGCCACATGGTGCGCTGGGGGTTTCCCCAACCCTTTACTTGTTTTTTATTTACAAAAATAAAAATTATATTTTAGGGGGGAATGGGGGTGTCCAACTCCAGGTAAATATTTCGGTAAACATTGTACCCCCTTCAGTATAAAATGACAAAAATTATAAGATTCTTTTGATAATAAGAAGACCTTTTTGACTGAAAATTTGAAATGTTTGATATTATTTCAGAGGCCTGGCTGCAATGTTTGCCGAATCCTGTACATTTCCAATGGATACGGCTAAAACAAGATTACAATTACAGGTATTGGATAATGGAAAGAAAAAGAAGATACAGAGGGTCTAACCCTGTGGAGCAATCCTTATTATTTACCTAACCTATCAAAATCTACTGTTTAAACACGGTGAAACCCGCTACTTCGTTTTTTTTCAAGTTCCTACATATCTAAACAGAGATAGGTTAGTGGTAAATAATTTGAACTTTTAGCAATTGAATTTTAAAAGGTGCAACGTGCAGTTTTTAGGCTATTTTCAAGGCAAATCATCACAAAACCTATCTCCACATAATACTTTTTGCTGTTCCAAAACGTTTTCAAACGGTTCATTTACACATTGATTACGAGATGGTTGCATTACCCCCCCCCCCCCCTTTATCCATATTACATAATATAATTTCGTGTATTAATAATTTAATTTTTGTAGGGTAACCAAGTAAAGTACCGTGGTGCTTTCCACACAATATTTACAGGTAGAACAATTTTCCATTTATACAAATCATAATTTGGCGGGTTTTTTTTTCAAAAGAGCTAGTCGAGAACAGCATATCCCCTATCTCATTTTGAAATTAATTGACAATAAAGGGGGGAGGGGCTCTTGTTTGTTTCCCTTAAGTTGGGTTAGGTTATGTTGGGTTCTGGGCAGGGATTAGGTATAGGAATATGAACTACAACGTCCCCCCATTCCCATTATTTTTAATTTATTTTGAATAAAATGATAGGGGTAGGTTTCACTTCTCGCATGGCAATATTTGGACATAGATTCGTTTTAATCCATTATCTTTTACTATGATTCTTTTATTTTTAAATCCTATTATATAAAGTGATAACCTTTTTTGTCTGTAGCGAAGGATCTCGCCAACCGCTTACCCGATATGGTTCTTCTTTACTGTGAAGCTTATAGGTCCAGGGAAGGTTTTTAATTATTTTGTGGGAGGGTATCTCCAAATATAAAAACCCTCCCACCTTAAAAGTGTCTCTAGAGGCTACTAGGGGCGTGGCCGCTAGTTTTAAAAAGAGTAGAAGAATTAAAAATATTTCCTTCAGGTACCATGATCTTATTTTAATATTATTAAATTGTTAATTTTCAGTGTTCCGTGATGAAGGAATGGCTAGTCTCTACAAAGGACTATGTCCTGCTTTATTAAGACAGGTACACATAAATAGAAGTTTGGTGGGGGGAGCTGCAAGTCAACCCTCCAATTTTAATTTTTGTTTTAATAAGAGTGACATTTTTTTGAAGTGCGATTTCTTTTAAACATTGGGACTACCCTCCCCTGAAATAGTTATAAACCTTCTCTGTACTAATGAAAAGTTTTACTGTAAAGGAGAACCATATCGATTCAGCGGTTAGAGAGATCTTTCACTACACACACATATACAGAAAGAGATCACCCTGTTACTTTTATATAAGATAATCAAAATTGTTATTAATGTCAGGGATCTAAAGGGATAAAACAATGGCCAATAAATGATGTACATCCCTAGGTAATGATGATGTACAAAATTACTCCTTTTGTAGTTTACAATTAGTGGTTGAAACGTAAAGCACTCAAATTATTGAACTAACCAATAAGAATTCACTTAAGTTTCCAAAGTTGTTAAGCCAACAAATATAAGGATAATATGTTACAGGCTGTTTACGGAACTATAAAGTACGGGTTATATTACTCCGCCAAAGATGCATATTTCTCAATGAATCCAAAGAAAAGAGAATCCAACCTGGTAAACCTTCTCTGCGCAGTGTTTGCAGGTAAAAATAAAATATAAAAAAAAACAATTGAGCTAAAGGGGTTGTTTCACGAAATGCATTTGAACTTAATTTAGTGAACCGCATATTTTTTCCTGGTTAGTTGGTTAAACTGCATTTATATGGCATATAATTGAAATTCTTTCAAATATATGCCATATAGTTAAAGTTTAACCCATTAACTAGCAAAAAATATGCGGTTCACTAAATTAAGTTCAAATGCATTTCGTGAAACTATCCCTTTTTATTAAAAAAGTGGGCATCTTTTAATGAGTTGTATAAAAAAAATCCTTACTGCTTCACTGGACCTTTATGGCTCTTTTAGACAGTTTTTAACTTCTCTACGAATTTTAAAAAATCAATACTTTTTCATCATATTATTATGGCCTCCAGAACTTCTTAAAATATTGGCCTCCGAAACGTTTTTCTGTCTGTCATTTACATAAAGCACTGCAAAATTTAGCATATCTTAGCCTATTTTAATTAGAAAATAATTTTGCAGATGTGTTTTTTCCTACGAAGTTGTAGGATGTAAGTTTGACTGTCTGTATGAAATAGTTCTTTGTTTATTTTCATCGGATTTTGATAAGATTTAGGTAATAAATTTTGGGGACCGAAAATACTAAAATATGCCTTTACGATTACATGCCAATTTCAAAAGACATAAGTTTTTATCAAACTAATCTTGTTAAGTATGAAATTTTATTATTGTTTTTTTTACTTAGGGAGTGTCTCAAGTGCAATAGCAACCCCAACTGATGTTGTTAAGGTAAACCAACTTTTTTTAAAGTGTGTTATGATTCAGGGACAGACGGATATCTTTTCAATTTAAACTTTTATTTGTTTTTAACATTTTGGTTATTGATCAGGGTGGGAGGGGACATTGGACTGTAAATTACACTGTTACCCAAAGTTTTATAATAATATTATCCAAATCATTGGCTAAAAAACTTTTGGTACTTTTATTGAATTGTAATTTTTCATTTTCAAATTAGTAGTTGTACAATTTTGTTATCCAACATTATAATCAAAAGAAGGGGTAATTTTGTTTATCACCAATGTATATAAGAATGTATATCAATTTATCGTCCATTGTCTTATCTCTTATTTTCTTCCTGGTTATTAATTCTATAAGTTATTTGACAAATATTTCATTTACATAAGAATTAAAACTTAAAACTCTATTCCCAGATTTTATTTTTCTCGTCGCCCTTTCTTTGGTTTGGCATTTTAATCAATTTTAAAAAGCCCATTTTCACAGGTTTTTTTTAAGTTAAAAATATCTTTCATTAACATATTACATATCCGTGTATTTATTAGTTTTAATCTAATAGGTTTTTTTAAAAATAATGCTAATCCATTTTTTTCCTATTATTGTAAAAGAAACGAATAAAAGTTTAACATAAAAAGGTATCCTAAACCCTGTTTTCAATATTTATAATTAGATGAATGTTTTGTAGATTTGTTATCACATATTAAGCTTTAAAATTAATCTTTGTGTGTGTGTTTTTCCCAAAAATTAATATTTTTAAAATTCCCCAATTTGTCTTTTTGGCGCAATTATTTTGCAAAACATTTTAAAAATCTGTTAAAAAAACTAGTTAGATCCACATATTGTAAAATAAAGTAAAATTATAAAGTAACACAAAATTGTTAATTCGCCCAACTTTTCAGGGTAACCACCATTAAGTCCCAAATATTTTCAAGTTTTCCGATTTTTGGAGATGGGTTTTTAAAAGTGTGATCATACAATCTAGCAGAAATACACTGGGGTCTAAAAAGCATAGGTATTTCTTAAAAGGCGGTCACGTTGGAAGCGTTCTCAAAATATTATAAGCCACCAAATAGTAGCTTAAGCCTTTTTCTTTTTGCTCCGCTTTTGTTAAAGAGAATAGCGGTTAACTTAAATGACCAAACAAAATCCCTATTTTACTTTGGGTAAGGGGGGGGGGGGAGTAGAGATAATAACTGAATTATCACTTCTGAATGATTAAGCAAATCCTAAGTTTACTGCATCACAAATAAAAACTTCTATTTTTCGCAATTTTTAGGAGGCAGAGTAGCACTGCACAAGTGTTCTTACCCTTTTTCTATTATCATCTTAAAACCTTTTAGACATTTTTAGTGTGTTTTATTTCAGTCATTTTATTGGTGGGAAAAATTAACTTTCTTTTACCTCTCCCAAACATTTTCTGCTATTTTGTATGAACACTTAAAGTAAAGGACAGGGATTTGGCACTTGAAGAAAACCAGTTTGTCTTCAACTTTTCTGCCAGTAAAAAAAACTTTCTTGATTTGATAATGTAAAAAGATGCAGAATATATTTTTTATGATAACGAATTTTTTGCGATTTCCCTCTAAGGGCCTTGTATATTGGTTACTGGGAAGCTCGCAGAGCATTGCACCGCAGTTATTGGTCCCTCCCAGGGGTTAGGCATAGAAATAAACTACCTCCTTTTTTAAAATAGGGGGTGGGGGATTCTGTGTTTAATAGATTAGAGTAAAAAACTAAAGAGAGAAAGGGTTAAATAACTGTATCTACCTATCGCAACCATCTTGTGCAACCTTCCTATTGGGTAATTGAAAATCAACCAATGGTGTCGCTTATATTAACAAAGTCAAGTAGCAGAAAATAATTTAGAAGCAGACGAAAAGGTCTTTGAAAATGAAGGGAGGTAGTTGTCTGTACTTACATCTATACTATAGATCTGTTTTAAGGGAAAGAGCCGATTTTTTAAATTAAGATTACAGATATATGTTTTCTTCAGCTGCCAACTTCCCTCGACCCCCTTAATCTTTTTTCTGGGGTGGTTGCCCTGTTTTTCTTGTTTGTGTAGTCTAACCCTCACTTCTTCTCAAGAACAGCTGCTGCCACCTGCGTAGTACGTTGTTCTTGGTCAGGTAACCAATTACTGGATATCTATCTATCTATCAGATTATCTATTTAAATATAAACAACATATCTGCCTAGGTATCTTTTTTATCTACTTACTTAATAATATTTTAGAATTAATAATGAACATTTTGTATGTTTTTTTTGTTATTAATCCTTTCGTTTTTTAATATTTTTTTGTAAGTTTTTTTTCTGTTAGGCTATTTGTAAATAAAAACCATTCTATATATAAACCACGCAACCTTACATTTTTTTCTATTGAAATTATATTGTAAATGCATTTATACATACATATTCATTAAACTGTAAATTATATTACTTAAAATTAGGTTAGGTTATATTGGGCACTGAAAAAAGCCCACTTGGGTTATGTAATATGTATAGGGGGGGGGGGGGGGGGTGTCAGTGTTCGATAGGCATTTTGAGATTATCGTAATAAGCTTTTCAACTAAAAAAAAGGGATTATATTAAAGTGTATTAGAGTATTATAATAAAATAGTATGGAATATTTTTTTAAACATAAAATACCTAATCATAACTTAATTAGACTAAGAGGTACTTTAGTAGAGGATACTTTCTTTCCCTTAATTAAATATTTTGTTTTAATACGAAATCAATTTACGTACTTTCAATGTACAACAAGGATAACAACATCCATAAAAAAGTACTCTTAAAATATTTAAAGGGACAAACGAACATTAATAAATATAGAGTAACTTGGAAATCTGTAGTGAATCAAATCTGGATTGATTTACAAAAGATACTCACTACCACATATTTTAAATTGTATATATAGAAATGCTATGCTTATATAATTGTGTCTGATCGTCTTAAGAATCAATAATTAAAATATAAAAAAAGAACATTAATCTGTTATTTATACTATCTAACGAAAATGGACGTACTTAAGTACAGAACATTAAAAAGAATAGCTTCTCTGTTAACGAGAATCGAAGAAAAAAATAGATTCTTCCCAATTAGAGATTTTAAAGAATTCAGATATTGTATCCAATTCTTTTGTTTTTTCCCTTGTTTTTTTTATCAAGGAAACTTATGTTTTAAAGTAGAGCAGGAAAATAAAAGTAGAACAGTAAACTATGAAACAGTATAAAGACACATAGTAAATATAATGTATGACAACGCCTCTCCAGAGGCCTTTAGGGGCACTTGAGAGAATGTTGGGGGGTGGGGCAGTTGCGGGTTTAAGCACACCCTCCCCCCAAAAATATTAAAAACCTTCCCTTGACATATAAAAAGATTCACTGTAAAGGAGAACCATATTGGTCCAGTGGTTAGCGAGACCCATCGGTACAAACACACAGATACAAAGACAGACAGACACCATGCTACTTTTTTTTATGGATTTTGCTTATTTAAGTACTGAAGGTACATACATCATCTAAAAAATTGACTAAAACATCACATTTGACAATTTAAACCTTTGAAAATCCAATTATTTTTTATCCTTTTACATTTTAATCATCCTTTTTATTTTGAAACTAACGCGTGTGCCCCTAGCATCTAGGGGCACCGCATTCAAAAAACGGTATAACAGGGGCAGAAGAGCTTAAATCTAAAAAATAGCCTAAAACTATTCCGGGAGCTATTTAAACAGGAGAAGTTCAATAGTAATTGAGATTTTAAACTTCAGACAAAAAAAAAACATAATAAGAAATTCATTAATTTGATATATTACTTAGATATTGTTTTAATATCTTAACCCTTTACAGTCGGGCCCCTTGCCGCACCTTAATCGGTCGGGGGGGGGGGGGGCGTTCAACGCCCCCCCTAATTATCTCAGTTCCTATTAGAGCTAGATGGCTAAATTTTTTTGTGCAAGTCCCCTGTTTGATAATGAATTTCCGACCTTTTATAAGTCTAAGTCAATTTTCGCTTCCTTCACCCTTTTATTTAACAACCTTTGTTTTTAGGTCTTTTTTTATTTAAAAATTTCAAACGGCTGTAATTTTCTTATTTTTGAAGCTAGAAGAAAAATTTTTTCCCAGAAAATGTTTATTTTTATGTAAATTTTACATTAGAAATATCAAAATATAAATTTCAGCGGCCGCAGCTGTACTTGGCAGCTGCCAGCCGCCGCAGTCGGCGGTCGGCGGGAAAACGGCGGCGGATCTTCATGAAATTTTAATACGTTATGTAGACATGTAAGAAAAGCTTAAGTTTAAAATTTGAAGTCTCTAAGTCAAAAATTGCGGCCACAGGAGCCTTTTAAAGATTTCTGGAGACCTGGAGGATCAGGACCTGCAGGATCATACCTGGAACCTGAAAGTGACTTGAACACCTGTATTTCATATAAGGAAGTACTACTAGAGGATTTTTTAGTATTTTGGTATGATAAAATGCTTTGTTTTAGTCAAAAAAATATTTTTGCTCTTTACCTGGATGACCCTGCCAGGTTTGCTGGCATCCTGTGCCCGCCAGGATGGAGATTTTCAAAAAATTCCAACTCTCAGTTGTGTGTCATACCCATACTTAAAAAGTCAAGCAGTTTGGGCTCTTTATCTTTCACACACAGAAAATGAGATAGAAAAAACCGGATGGGGGGGCGTTCAACGCCCCCCCCCCGACCGTTAAGGGTTAAATGCTTTTTAATCTTGTATCTCTCTAAAAATATA
This sequence comes from Acartia tonsa, assembly GCF_053477335.1. Taxonomy (NCBI): domain Eukaryota; kingdom Metazoa; phylum Arthropoda; class Copepoda; order Calanoida; family Acartiidae; genus Acartia; species Acartia tonsa. The sequence continues at coordinate 14,660,384 of NC_137272.1, read as the reverse complement.
TTAATACATTCTAATATATTAATGTGAGTGAAAGAAAGGGATTTGATATTTTAAAAACTTAAAGGCCAATCAGGGAGTGAAGGCATATTGGACTGTAAATTACTCTAGTACCCAAAGTTTTATTACACTGATATCTTATTATTTGGCCTAAAAACTTTGGGTACTTCAACTTATTCTTGATTGATTGGTTTCTAACTAGTGATGTTCACACTTTCCTACAATTAATTTTTATCTAAAGTAAAATAGACATCTTAGAAAACAAGACTTACATAAATAAACCATTTAAACAGAAAAAAATGCTTTTGATCTGTACTCTTATTTTTTGTGTATCTTAAAAGTAATTGAGTTTATTATAATTTCATTGTATTTTATTTTCCTTAGGTGTAATTCTAACAAAAACAAAAGATCTAAAATAGTGAATAGTTTAGACATACTCTTTGTAGTTCTGTAATGTAGTTTTGGCTACGAAACCGATTAATATCCGCTGTATCGGAACAAATTCTGAACCATACTGAAAAACCCTGCATCGTTTCGTATTATAGACAATTTTCTACAAATGATGAAATAAAAATCTTTTTGTTAACCCGGGCCTTCGAATTGATCTTATAATTTTTTATACTACTATCTTTGGAAAGCTGTCTATAATACAATGCGATAAATAACTAATAATGGTATTTATCTAAAAGTATATTAATATTTTCAGGTTCGCATGCAGGCTAGATCCGCTCACAGCCATGGAAGTCTCATCTCAGTTTTTCTTGACATTGCAAGAAAGGTAATTTTGTTGGGAGTAGATTAATTTATCGTCCATGGTTTTATCCCTGTATATCATTAAAATACCCGTACGTCTTCTAATCCGGTTTAAATCCGCGGGATTAGAACCGGATCTGGAGCCATACTGAAAAATCATGAATTTTACCGCATTATAGACAGTTTTCATGAAAAATAAAATGAAAATGAAATGATTAATCCCTGCTTTGATAGTCCGAACTTTAGACCCCTGGGAACCAACAAAACTGTAATTAAACTTATTTCCATTTTACTATCCGCGGAAAGCTGTCTATAATACGAGCGATAAATAATTATTCTGTTGTTAGAATCAAAATCCACATTTCAACGTCACTTTGGATACTAACTGGACAATACATTTTAATTTTGTCATGCAATATTATTAATTAAGGAGGGAGTTTTGGGTCTGTTTCGCGGGATGGCGCCTACAGCCCAGCGGTCAGGCATAGTGGCTGGTGTACAACTACCCGTCTATGATTATTGTAGACATAAATTAGCAAGGTAACATTTATATGCATCTATCTATCTATACAATGTTTATCTAACAGCCCAGCAGTCAGGCATTGTGGCTGGCGTACAACTACCTGTCTATGATTATTGCAGACATAAATTAGCAAGGTAACATTTATGTATATGCATCTATCTATCTATTACTAGTACTACAGCCCAGCGGTCAGGAATTGGGGCTAGTGTACAACTACCTGTCTATGATTATTGTAGACATAAATTAGCAAGGTAACATTTTACATGCATGTATCTACCTATCTATCTATTACTACAGCCCAGCGGTCAGGAATTGTGGATGCGGTATAACTACCTGTCTATGATTATTGCAGACATAAATTAGCAAGGTAACAATTACATTCAACTATCTATCTATCTATCTATTACTACAGCCCAGCGGTCAGGCATTGTGGCTGGCGTACAACTACCTGTCTATGATTATTGCAGACATAAATTAGCAAGGTAATATTTATATGCATCTATCTACAGAGAGAGAGAGGTCAACGGGCTGTTTTATACACTAGTCCCCAAAGTTATATAATAACGTTTTCTTATTGCTTGCTTAACATTTTCGGGGACCTACATAAATTTTGATGGGTTCATTAATTAAGTTGAGTGTTCAACCACTAATTTTAATGTTCAGAAGGGGTAATTTTGTGTATCATCATTTGAGTTGTACATCAATTTATCGGCCATTGTCTATGCCTATCAATCACTGTACTTGTTATAGTTGTTACCGCTCTCTATTTTGCATCTTACCATTAATTGGAATATGCAATCTCAACAAAATAATCATTTTTTAAACTTTCTGTCTACGTACATACTAACGGCTACAATTGGGAAGGTTGCGGTTCCCTCCCCTAAAATAGTTATAATCCTTCCCTGAACCAATATCTATTATAGTAGATTAACTTTAAAGGAAAACCATATTGGTTCAGTGATTAGATCCTTTAAAACACCCAGACAGACCGACAAACATATTTTTACTTTCATAAAAGGATATATCTTAATCTAGAAGTAAAATGTTACCGGAGGGAGCGGCGACTAACCTGACGGCGAGTGTGTTGGCCGGTCTGGCCGCCTGTCTCGCCAGCAATCCTATTGATGTCATCAAGACAAGACTCATGGTGCAACGAAGGTAAACTGTTGTGGTGGTTTTCCCTCAAAGTTTTCTAGTCGAGCACTGAACCCCTCCCCTTGAAATTGATTTTAAGTAGGGGGTGAAAATGGTTTTGTTTATTACTCAAGGTTAGGTTAGGTTATACTGGGTGTCGGGTAGCCCTGCATTGTTCTTTTTCTTCTATGTAATTTTTTTTCTTTAAAGCTGAACAATAAACATCTGAGCTGGATCTTTAAATTAAAATAGCAGAGTTTTGAGCCTGGAACACGCACCGGCTTATTAAGGTGCCAGTGGGTGTTTCCAAAGTATTTTCCGGCTCAAAACTGCAATTATGCTTTCAATATCGGCTCACTAGAGGCATTCGCATTGGCATCGCTGTGATTTAAAGATTTAGCTCTGGTCTATGACTGACTATCCGTTTTACAGGATATTTTCAACCTTTATTTTACTTTCATAAGAACTTATTTGGCATAGATAATAAAAGTATGGACTATAATAGTATGTTATTATATCTTGTTTTCCTCTGAGATGTGTTTTGTTACAGGGAGGGAGTTGACATTGGGCTTTTTATTACACTAGTCCCCAAAGTTTTATATTAATGTTTTCTTGTTAGTTGGCTTAAAAACTTTTAGGAATTTTATTGAATTTTGATTGGTTGATTCATTAAATTGGGCGTCCAAACGTTTCAACCACTAATTTTATCCACAGAATGGGTAATTTTGTGTAACATCATTGGTGATGTACATCAATTTATCGGCCATTGTCTTGTCTCTGAAGATCCCTGCAAGAAATGGCTAGACAAACATGTAAAGAAAAGTAGAGAGAGAAAATAACTTGTACTAACTGCAGACGTTGAGAATGCACAACAGTACCATGAGAACCATTATTACCTCCAACGACCCACGACATTTTTTTTAAAGCGAAGCTTTTCTATAATTAGGGTCGGTCCGTCCGTCCTTCTGTCCGTACGTACGTCGTTAATTTATGCATGTTAGAGTTATCCTATCGATTTCAAACTCTGCATGGTGATTCCTGTAGTAGTTAGGTACGATTTAGAAAGCAACTTAAGTATGTCCTTAAATATTACCCTGTATTTAAGCAGTTTTTCCACAAATTTACATACAATTTGGATTCGACCGACATTTATACATGTTCTGACACTCTACAAATGTTAATGTTCGTTTTTCCTACAGTTTCAGAGCTTTGCTTTTATGGATGTTGTCATCCATGTTTTTTATAAAACTAGTTTCAGTTAGGCTCTAACCAGCCCTGTTAGGCTTCTAAGAATTTAATAATACTCAGTCTAACCTGAAAGAAACGTTCTAATTTCTTTATATTTGAATTTGATGTAAAAATGTAGAGGGGGGGGGTGTATTTGTCTACCACAGCTCAGGGGATGAATTGATAATCACCTCCAAATAATGATAAATAAAAAAATTCCTACATTGAAAATATTGGTTGAAAAGTTTGAACACTTATAGTTTGGAACCATACAATCAAAATTCAATCAAACTACCCAAAGTTCTTGCTATAAAACTTTGGGTACCAATGTAATTTACAGTCCTAGTGTCCTTAACTTTATATAAGAAGATGTGTGTGTGGGGGGGGGGGGGTTCTTCATTCTTCACTATTTTATTAAGGATTTGGCCACGGATATAAAATAAGAAAAATACATTTTGTTATTAACGTGAGTGTCAAATACAATTCATTTTCTCTCAATTTAAAATATAATTTTTCAACAAATATAAAATTTAGTTACACAAATTTGAATTGAATTTAGAATTAAATAAGGAAAAAGGGGGGGGGGGTGATTACTGTTTAGATCTCGTAATGCAAGAATCTTTGACAATTAACAACAGAAAGCTTTAAAATTACATTTACAATTTAGAGCTTTTTTTTACCCGCGAATGTAGCGTAACACGAAGTGCATCTGCTCTTCGTTGGGTAGTTATTGGGTCTAAATCTCGGCCCAAACAGCTATATCATTAAACCTTAACGGTCGGGATTTTCTCATTTTCTGTGTGTGAAAGATAAAGAACCCAAACTGCGTGACTTTTTAAGTATGGGTATGACACATAACTAAGAGTAGGAATTTTTTGAATATCTCCATCCTGGCGGGCACAGGATGCCAGCAAACCTGGCAGGGTCATCCAGGTAAAGAGCAAAAATATTTTTTGACTAAAACAAAGTATTTTATCATACCAAAATACTAAAATATCCTATAGTAGTACATCCTTATATGAAATACAGGTGTTTAAGTCACTTTCAGGTTCCAGGTATGATCCTGCAGTTCCTGATCCTCCATGTCTCCAGAAATCTTTAAAAGTCTCCTGTGACCGCAATTTTTGACTTAGATACTTCAAATTTTAAACTTAAGCTTTTCTTACATGTCTACATATTGTATTAAAATTTCATAAAGATCCGCCGCCGTTCTCCCGCCGACCGCCGACTGCGGCGGCTGGCAGCTGCCAAGTACAGTTGCGGCCCCTAAAATTTATATTTGGTGCTTGCTTACATGTGAAGACCGGAGCACCGAAAAACCCCCCCCCCCGCTTAGTTTTGACAAAAATCAAAAATAAGGGGGGGGTAGTTTTTAACCCCCCGCTTAGTTTTGACAAAAATCAAAAATAAGGGGGGGGGTAGTTTTTAACCCCCCCCCCCTTAATTTTGAAGAAAATCAAAAATAAGGGGGGGGTAGTTTTTTCACTGTACAACACGCCAGAAAGTTGAGTGAGGTAAATCAAGTAAATCCAGTATACCAGAGGGGAAACCTTATTACAGGGATATTCATGTTTTGGGGCATAATTTCCTTATTTATTGACTGATTTTAGTAAAAGGTTTTAATTTTGCGCAAAATTTACCCCCCCCTTATTTTTGATTTTCTTCAAAATTAAGGGGGGGGTTAAGTCTTTGCCTTGCTGAGCTTTTTTCCTCCTTGCCGTTTTCCAGACATTAAAAAACTACCCCCCCCTTATTTTTGATTTTTGTCAAAACTAAGCGGGGGGGGGGGGGGTTTCGGTGCTCCAGTCTACCACATGTAAGCAAGTACCTTATATTTTGATATTTCTAATGTAAAATTTACATAAAGATAAACATTTTCTGGAAAAAAAATTGTTTTTCTAGCTTAGAAAATAAGAAAATTACAGCCGTTTGAAATTTTTAAGTAAAAAAAGACCTGAAAACAAAGGTTGTTAAATAAAAGGGTGAAGGAAGCGAAAATTGACTTAGACTTATAAAAGGTCGGAAATTCATTATCAAACAGGGAACTTACATAAAAAAATTAGCTCTCTAGCTCTAATAGGAACCGAGATAAAAAGGGGGGGGGGCGTTGATGTGAGGATGTGAGTTTGTTTGTGTGTCTGTTTGTATCAAAAGATCTCGCTAACCGCTGAACCGATCGGGTTCTTCTTAACAGGGGAGCTTTTCATAGGTCCCGGGAAATTTTATAATTATTTTCTTTGGGGGGTGGGACACCCCCAACCCCCCCCCCCAAAATGAAAAATACCCCCCTGAAAAAAAAATTGTTTTTTTTTTAACTTAAATAAAAATTGAAGGGGAGGCGTACCCCCCCCCCCCCCCCCCCAATGAGAATCTAAAATGAGAAATTCAATTGGGTTATCAAATTCGACTCCCCCCTCCTCAAGTGCCCCTAGAGGCCTCTAGGGGGCGTAGCCGCTAGTTTTATATAATCTACTTAGATCATGGATCTATAGGGATAAGGCAATGGCCGATAAATTGATTTTCATCCTTAATGATAATACACAAAATTACTCTATCTGTAAATTAAAATTAGTGACTGAAATGTTTAAACACTCAACAATGAACCAATGAAAATTCACTAAAGTCCCCAAAGTTGTTAAGCCAACGAATAAGAAGCTTTGGGGACAAGTGTAATGAACAGCCCATTATCCCCCACTCTTACTGTAGTTAGATTATGAATCTATAACAAGAAATAACAAACAACAAGACACCAAATTAAAATTACCAAACACTGATTTTTTTTTATTTATAAAGGTAAGAAATGTACAGTGATTTATTGGATTAATTTAGCAAATACTTTACAAATCAACCCTGTCTGTCTTCATATAACTTCGTTACAAAAAAGAAGCTTAAAGACACAAATAAAATATAAACAAACAAAAAAATAACAAAAACAGAAATCTTAAATCAATGAAAGAAAACGAAGTAGCGGGTTTTGTATTTTCACAGTAGCTTTCTCCTATTTTTAGCCCTTGATGGGAGATCTAACCCTGCGGGAGAAAACATCAATATTTACCTAACCTAAAATTACCTATCCAAAGCTACTGTGAAAACACCACGAAACCCGCTACTTCGTTTTTTTCCATGATCCAAAATCTTTTTAAATATAAATATATTTTTTCTTTATATTAACTTATTTTTTTTGTTTTAGGTTTATTAATCAGAAAATTGGAGCTAAAAGTGAGATTTACAGGTAGTCTTTTTTTTTAACATACTAGCGGCTGCGCCCCTATCATCTAGGTACTTTTTAGTGTTAGAAAATGGTAGTAAAATAGTCTAAACCATCTAGGGGCTTAAATCTAAAAATAAAATAGCACAAAACCATCCCAGGACCTATGTAAAGCTTTCCTAAAAAGATGAATTCAAACATTTCAGTAGTTTTTAAATCTTAAGCTTCAGACAAAAAAAACCTTACTACTTTGTATAAGAGGATAAGAAGTATAATTTGTATTCTAGTCATGGAATTCATTAAGGTCTAACCTTCCAATTTTAAGAAATATTTCCTTCTATCATCAAATATCATGCTATCCTATTATATAAAGTAGTAAGAGTTTTTTGTATGTCTCGAAGGATCTCGCTAACCGCTGAACCGATATTGTTCTCCTTTACAGTTAAGCTTCTTATAGGTCCTTGGAAGGTTTTAAACTATTTTTGGGGAGGGTTTCTTCACCCCCTCCTCCCCCCCAAAAAATATTTTTTTACTCTTGAAACTCAAATTTAAAATGGGATAAGGTCGACTTTCCCCCCTCCTACATTAAGTGCCCCTAGAGGCTTCTAGGGGGCGTAGCCGCTAGTAATATAAACAGTAGGGTATTGTGTCTGTTTATTAAGATCTCACCAACTACTGAACCGTTATTTTTCTTTATAAAGGTCCTAAGTAAAGCAGACAGTTATCCACAAAGTGTCTCGTCGAACATAGAAACACATCTTCTTATTTTGAAATAAAAAGAAAATATTGAGGGCGGGAGGGGGTCATTTGTTTATTTTAATAGGTGAGGTTAGGTTTGATAAGGTTATATTGGGTACAGGGAAGCCCCGCAGGTCTAGTGCACCGTAGATATAAACCGCGCAGGGTTTAGCCCCCTTCGCATGGGTTCATACGATGAACCCTCCCCTTTATTTTCAATTATAATATTTGTGGGATGAGGTTTCTATGCTCGCTAGGTTTTTAAAGGGAAATCACCAAAAAGTCATTTTTTGAATGATATGCACGAAGGACTAAACATGATTTAATTTTAGATCCAGTATTGACTGTTGTATTAAAACTGTAAGAGCAGAAGGATTTATGGCGCTATATAAGGTATACCTAATTATTTTAATATTTAAATTGTTGCAGAAATTCTTCCATTACCGTTATAATATGTTCGTCCACCCCTGAGACACTTAAAGTGCAGATGTTTCAGAGAGGCACTTGAGGGGAGGAGTGCACTATGGTCTATTTAAGGGGTTTAGTGGAAATTTGGTATAGCTTTAATCAAATTTAAATATTTACACTTCTACCAGTCCGAATTCATTAAAATAAAAAGTTATGAGTAATATATTACATTAGGCAACTTTTTAAAGTTGGTCATGTATAGGTGCGTGCACAGGAATGTGATTGGGGGGTAACCAAAAAGGGGTGATTTTTAAAATATAATTTTTGTTACTATTCTGTTATTTTTAAAGATAATTGAACCAAATTTTTAGCCTGATTCAATTACTACCCTAGATAAACGATTATTAATAAATAATAGGGATTTCCCGCCGAAACCGCCGTCTACCGCCGAATTCCGCCGTGTTATTTGCTACCTCATTTGGGTGTTTGGAGTCAATAAAAAAAGTGATATATTTAAATAAAAGTATTATAATACACCTTTTACTATCCACTTACAACTGCTTTTTAATATTTATAATTTATTTAAGAGAGGTTAGGTCGTTTTAAACTTAAAGAAAATGAATATTTTGACTGGATAATCGAGCTTCCCATTAAAGATATTGATTAATTTTTTTTGTAAAGTATCTTATGTGTATTTTTCTACTTGTATAGTTTACCATTAAAAGTATCTATTTAAATTTAGTACTGTCCCTCAAGGGCCTACAGGGGCCAACACCGCCACCCCCCCCCCCCCCCCCTTCTACTACCAAACCAGAAGTTAAAATTTTACTGTTTTTAAGGTATTATACTGAGTTTAAAAGGAAAAAAGTATTCTCATAACTGACCAAAATATTTTTTGTATCTATGCCCCCCCCCCCCCTCCTATCTAACCAAAAGTAAGATAACCATCATAAAATTGATATCAAACAAAAGGGGGGAGGCGGATGTGCCACTTTTTGAAACCAAAACCAAAAGTCAACAAAGGAACTCATCTAAAAAAAGAGTTACAGGTCTGAGATTTTGCATGGCAGTTGCTTTATAAGGGTACAATATGCAACTGTGAAGAAACGGCGGCGCAACCGCCGAAAACCGGCGTTTCCCGCCGAATTTTTGTTTGCCTTTTCTCGGCGGTTTACGGCGGTTGCGCCGCCGTTTCTTTCCAGTTCCATATTGTACCCCTATTAAGCAACTGCCATGCAAAATCTCAGACCTGTAACTCTTTTTTTAGTTGAGTTCCTTTGACTTTTAGTTTTGGTTTCAAAAAGTGGCACATCTGCCTCCCCCCTTTAATTCATTTTAGAACAGTAAAGAAAAACCGGTAGACCAAGTAATAGACTAAAACAGTATTTGCCAGCTAAATCATAACATATCTTACAAAAAAAAAAGACAGAAGAAACGAACACATTTACTCTTTGAAATCTTAATGTTCTTAGAGTTTTACAGACAGATGAGGGGACCAAGTGAACTAAAGAGTAGATGCTTGTTGGTGAGCTTAACCATCACCAAAAAAATCAGCTTTTTTACAAAATAAAACTGCTTAGTAGATCAAATTTTCCCTACAGATATCTTATGTCTGTAAGAGAATTAACAACAGTCCTACGGACCAAATAAATCTTACAGTAGATGGTTGTTTGTACAGATAATGTTTATAAAAAAGATTTTCTTTCAACCGTCTTGAGTCGTAGCAAAGAAATTCACTATGTTTACATATAGATTCATACAGACTGACGGACTTTGCGAATTTGAAAGTAGCTACGCTACTACAAAATTCATTTTTGCACTTTCCTTCTAAGGACTAGAGTTGCAAACACCTTCCCTAAACACTAAAATCAAAAAAAAAGAAATGACCTATATGCAATAAATGTTTTGTTTTTTAAAATCTGCGGGCGGTCGCTTTTTTTTGCGGGAACTGCGGGTAAGTCGCGGTTTTCCTTTAAAATTATTATTCCTCTAAAAATTACTGATTAATTTTAAAAAGTTTTACTCAATTATCTTTAATAGTAATGGAATAACAGAGAAATTAAGATTGCTGTTATGGTATGTAATTCCCCCCCCCCCCCCTCAAATTTAGGTTTTACAGGCAATTTTCAGATTAAAAATTTTTAAAGTTGCGCTACCGACCCCACTCTGGAAACTTCACTTAAAGTTGTATTATATTCTCAAAATTTAGAATCATATATGGTTTGGTATGGGGTCGGTAGCGCAACTAGGAGTAAAATGAGGAAAACTAATTTTTTTTGCTAAATTTTTCAGTAAAAAAATGACGAAAATTTTTTCATAAATTTACTTTCAAAGCATAAAATTAACACTTTTAAGGTAAAATATATAATAAAAATGTTTTTATTTATTGATTTGGTATATATATTTGTAAAGAATATGAACGAAATTAGTTTTTAATAGATATTTATGCAAAAAAAAATTATTTTTCATATCTAGGAAGAAAATAAAAAGTAGATTTTTGACCTTCAAAAAATATTGATTTGACCCAACTTTGAAGTAAAAAAAAACTTAGTTCCAAACGTTATTTTTTCTTTTCCTAGTCCATTATGCATGGGCTGGGGTATGTAAATCAATAATATCAAGTTAAAATAAGAAAATTTGATCATGACTTTTTTGCCAAATTTCCACCCTTAGACCGTTGTGGAGTGGGGTTGAATTCAACAACCCAACTTTTGGTAGCGAAGTTACTCTATAATTCACTTTGTCTGTCCGTCCGTAACGCTATGTGGGAAATGGGATTTACTCAGCTCCTATAAAAAATAGAATGCTGAAATTTTTCAATAAGGAGCACAATTAACTATAAAACAGCAATGGCGGTCGGACGGCTTTTTAGCAGGTTTTAGGCTATTTTTTGATTTTCCACATTTTCCCCCCATATCTTTAATGTTTATGGTCCGATTTTCAAAATTTTTTCAGTATTAGATATCAAAATTAAGTTTCCCGCCTTTTTGCCGGTTTTTGGCTATTTTATATTTTTCCCCATTTCTTTGGTGTTTTTAGTCCGATTTTCAAAAATTTTTCAGTTAAAGATATCAAAATTAAATTTCCCGTCGTTTGAAGAAAACAACAATGACGATCAGTCCTATCCACGAATTTTTGTGCTTTGCTACTTATGGATGTTGTAATCCTTGTTTTATTTTAAAGAAGGTGTATCAACTTTTTCACTTTTTATTTAAGATAGCTAGCCGGCTCTTTTAGTAAGTAGTAGATGTAAAATTTTTCATAGAATTCAGATATGCAATCGGTTTTTTTGTAGACCTCTTATTTTTTAAGTAATTTAAGTTTTTAAAAAAAATAATTAAGTCGGTTTTAAGGTACTAAAACGCAACAAAATAAAAGAAGAAAATGGTCAGCATGAACAAAAATAGTAAGATCTTTAATTTGACACCTTACTTTTAAAATTCTGTTGAGTAATTATTGAAAAAATCAATTTTTTTAATCTCGGTTTAATAAAAACTTTAAACCTAAATATTTTATCAAACAGACATAAAAAATATGGGTTCATATATACCTTTAGAATCAGAAAAATATTACAAATCCATTCTAAGCGAAATTGAAAAAGTTTTTAAAAATTGTAATAAAAAAGTAAAAACAAAAAAAATAAAAAAGTTTATTTTAAGAATTGTAACTACTAAACTAGCCAATCACAAATCGCGAAAATTGATGAATCGCGAAGCTTAACCTATAAAGTTAACCAATAGAATTGCCAAAAAAAAAGGAGAACGTTCATACAATTTATACAATAGATACTACAATAAATATAGTGATATTACAGAACATGTAAAGAATGAAAAATTATGAACAAATATGCATCAGTCTGTTTATAAACTTCAAAACAATGCAGTTAAAAATACATTATTGTTTCTTGTGTTTAAAAAATATCTGCTACATTGCATTGTCTTTTGTTTAGGTTTTGTTCAGGTTTTATTCAAGCTAACCCTTTAAAGCCGAAAATTATGATTCTTAAAATAAACTTAAATTTTTTATTTTAGTTTTATAAAAGTTTTTCAATTTTGCTTAGACTGGATTCGTATTATTTTTCTCATTCTAAAAGTATATATGAACACATACTTTTTATGCCTGTGAGAGGATATTTTTAATTTCAAAGTTTTGATTAATCCGAGGTTAACAAAATAGATTTTTTCAATAATTACTTAACAGAATTTTAAAATTAAGGTGTCAAATTAAAGATCTTACTATTTTTGTTCATACTGACCATTTTCTTCTTTTATTTTGTTGCGTTTTAGTACCTTAAAACCGACTTAATTATTTTTTTTAAAAACTTAAATTACTTAAAAAATAAGAGGTCTACAAAAAAAACCGATTGCATATCTGAATTCTATGAAAAATTTTACATCTACTACTTACTAAAAGAGCCGGCTAGCTATCTTAAATAAAAGGTGAAAAAGTTGATACAACTTCTTAGAAATAATACCAACCTATGTAATTTTTTTTCTATAGACGATTTTTCTTCGGGTGGTGGTGGTACCCTTTCCCCCAAAATTTATAAACCATACCAGGACCTACAGGACATGAGATGCTACAAGTATGACTGACTGCGGACGGACAGACAATCACAGTAGATTCGCTTCTTAAATTCTAGATAAATCATTTCTTTTTCAGGGCTTTTTCCCAGCGTTTGGACGGATGGGTCCATGGAATATTATTTTCTTCCTGGTTTATGAACAATTTAAATGTGCTTTATAAAGAGAAATTATAATTTAGTTTTTAACTGTCAGAATATTTTTACTGGTTATTATATACTAGTTAAAAATGCTTTTTAAATAATTAGATTTTAAATAAAGATGTTAAATATTGAAATTTTCCATGATATGTAAAAATCAAAATATTATATAAGGCAAATTTATTGTGATATAGTTTCTGGTTTTAAAGTTAAAGTTACCAAAAATTAAAAATGATCAGATATAAATTGATTAATAATAAGAATGATTTAATTCAGGAAGGGAGAGGACATTTGGCTGTTTATTACAGTAGTCCCCAAAGTTATATAATTTATTCGTTGGCTTAACAACTTTTGGGACTTTCAATGAGTTTTGATCGATTGGTTCCTTAAGTTTAGTGTTCAAAAGTGTCAATCACTATTTGTTATCTGCAGAAGGAGTAGTTTTGTGTTTAATCATTGTGGATATACATCAAATTATCGGCCATTGTGTTATCTCTTTAGATCCCTGGATTAGATTAAAGGAAAATATTATTAAAAAGCAAAGATTAGGTGCAACCAAACATAAAGATGTGATATATCATGAACATAACATATTTCTTTTTCCAGTAGTGCTTTGAAACCGATTAATATCCGGTGGAAATTAGAACCGGTTCTCAGCAATACGAAAAAATTATGTCTAGCATCGTATTATATCCAGTTTTCTACTAATATAAAAATGTACAATCATAAGATGAATACCAGTTTTTTTTAGCCTGTGCCTTTAGCATCTTGGGGCTAAAAAAACTGGTTTTAATCTTGTAACTGTACATTTTTATATCCTCGGAAAGCCGATTATATTACGATGCTAGAAATAACTATTAAATTCATTGTCATAAATACTAAACTGTGTTAAGAAGCATCACTAATTCTGAAAATTTTAATAAAGCAATTAATAAAGGGATCAATTGCAGTTCACTGTAAAATTTTCCTGGTAACGAATATCTCCAAAAATCTATGAATTTCAAAGGCTGTTAGTTGCCAAACGGCTGAACGTACATTGATATCATGCCCATTGCCAACAGACAGTTTTAAGCGGCTAATAATATGGAATAGCCAAGATCCAATGATGTACAGGGAAAGCTTTACCTACTGAAGGAAAAACGCATTAAATACGTCTTTTTGTGCATTGCAAAATAACTGCATTTGGCCGTTAGAAGCCTTTAAAGTTCATAGGTTTTTAGAGATATTCGTTACCAGTAAACATTTTACCGTGAACTGCACTGGACCCAAAGAAAGAAACTACTAAAGTAATACGTAGGTACCTATTTGATTTTTTATTAACTAAGGATAGGGCTCAGTTTTTCCTATTACGCAAGATGTAATCAACGCAGGGATATTTCCATAAAGGATATTTTATTAATTTTGATTTTAGTTTAGTGTCTTTCTAGCAAAGACGTCCTAGCTTTTTTGAGGTTGGTCAATGAGTTGGAGGGGAATAATTTTTAAAATTGAGGCTTCTAAAGTTTTATGCGGGTAAACATCCCTTTACCCCCCACCCCCCCTCCTTCTAGAACTTTTTATGTGTATCTTGTTCTATGTAAAACAGTAGGACTATTAGAATAATAACCGCTGAACGGACATGGTTCTCCTTTACAGTGTAGCTTCTCATAGGTCCCTGGAAGGTTTATGACTTTTTTGGTGGAGGGTAACTCTACCCTCCGAAGTGAAATCTCCCTGGGAAAAAGTGACCCCCTAACATAAAAAACTCTTCTTTTCAAACTAAAGTTGAAAGTAGTGGTTCTATTTCCGCCCTCTTCGTTTAAGTTACTTAAGAGGCCTCTGGGGTTGTAGCCGCTAGTAAATCACTAAGTCCTTTCCATGGAAATATCTCTTATTCTTAACTTGTTAAATGCAGTTCGCAGTTAACTGGCAAATCAAAACTACATTCATAACATTCACATGAAAATAGCTTATACTATAGATATTAGTTTATGTCAAAAACAGTTATATTTGATTATTCTGTAAGGAAAAAAGCGTGTATCTTCTTTTAAATACTCAAAAAAAAATTTCATGTTTAATTACTCAGTTAAAAATGATTTTTGGCTTTAGAAACTTGAAGTAAGGTATTTTTCAGGCAAAATTTCTAAATTACGCATGGCAAACTAAAACTTGCGTAAATTTGCTAAGGGCTTGCTTAAGCAAGTCTTGGCCTTTTCGGGACTGTTTTTCCCCGCCGTTTGGCCATAAATGCCGAATCAAAATGCCCGACTTAAAATTTTCAAATAAATCCGGTTTTTGTAGGTATTTAATATAAAAATATGGTAACTAGTTATATTTTAGTTTTTTAGATTTTTTTAGATGTTTTGCATTACAATTATGTTAAACCCTAACCTGCCTGTTTTATAGTATTGTCAGGGAGGGAGGGGACATTGGACTGTAAATTACACTGGTACATAAAGATTTATAGCCATGTTGTCTTTTTTGTTGGCTCAAAAAAACATTGGGTACTTTTAATTTAATTTTGATTGGTTGGTTCCAAACTTTTTAACCAATAATTTTTTTTACGAAGGGGCATTTTTGTTTATTATCAATTGGGGTTTATATCAATTTATCGTCCATTGTCTTATCCCTTAAGATCCTTGGTTTTTTTATATTGAGTTTATATTTGTTTTAAAATATAGTTCATAAAGTTAATTATTATTTTGTAATAAGATAGCTAAAAAGGAGGCATAACAAAGTAATTTCATCGTAATCTAGGATTTTTAAAATTACTTTTCTCTTATTCATTCGAAACCGATTAATATACCGTGGATTAGAACCGGTTCTCATCAATATAAAAAACCTATGGTTAGCATCGTAATATATCCAGTTTTCTATGCATATAAAAATGCATAATCATAAGATTATTACCAGTTTTTTAGCCCGTGCCTGTACATTTTATATCTGCTGAAAGCTGTTCATAATACGATGCGAGAAATAGCTACCTATTATGATTTTTTCATTTGAATATTTCTTAATTCTCTGAAGAAATCATAGTTTTTATTCGGTTGTCATATCTCTTTCTTGATAATTTACTTTACATAATTTTCCAAAATCCTATATTACGAATTCTTGACATGTTATACCCCCCCCCCCCCCCACCCCCGCTCTCGGTGTATTTTTTTGCCTATTATAATCAATTATAATGATTTTGAGAAAATTAGTTTATTTTTTTTTATTTTGATCAATGATATCGTAAAGAAAATTCTGGTTATAATTGGAAATAATTGTTTTATAAGTAAAAGTAGGCTAGTTACATCATATCAATAACAAGTTTTTTTTATATTAATATTTTATGAAAATTCTTCAATAACATAAGTATTTGATAAAAGCCTTTTTTATTTTAACTACTCATTTTATGCGCATTTTATTTGAGAGTCAAAATTACTTTAAAAATCTGCAAAAATTAAATAAAATCTTATGTTTTTAATCCTTTTTTGATTTTATTTCATTTTTGTTGTTTTTTACGTGATTTTGGAGGATTTTTCACAAAAACAATTTTGCCTCACAAGCGATGCTGTGACCCAATTTTTTTTTTTAAGAATCCACCTCTGAAATATTTTTACTATGTAAATATATTTTTTATATTCAAGTTATATTTGATCTAAATACACCAAAGAAACAAATTTGTGGCTTATAAGTTTATGAACTTCACGAAAAGTATTCTTCAATTAAGGAGGGATTCCCAGACCCCCCCCCCCCCCCTTATTTAAAATAACTGGGGTAAGTTTCTTTTCCTAACACTAGGCTTACAAATTACCCAATATAACCTAACCTAATGCAAAAACAAAAAAATATCCCACCCATTTTCAAATTTGATTCATAATAATGGGGGGGGGGGGGTCCTGTACACGACTAGATACTTTTAGGGAAACTACCGATAATTTGAAATTATGTTGTCATCACAATTTTTAAATATTAGGAATCACATAAGTTTTAATCGGGCAGGTGTATGAAACTGAACCCATAATGCCTCCAAATTTTTGGCCAGTCAAAAATAATACCCTTATGCAGACTGGCCAGAGTGTACGTTTTGTACGTTACGCATCGAATCTGTGTACGTTCTGGACGTTATTTTGATATGTGTACGTAACGTATTTTGAAATTTGTATTTTTGTACGTTTTACGTTTTTTTAAAAAATAATAAGAATCAAATATTAGCAGAAAAGTAATTTGTATGTTTTGTACGAAAATTTTAACAAAAACTATAGGTGTATTATAAAAAATAAATTCAATAATATCTTAAATTTTCATAGAACAAAAATATGTAGGTAAAATATGTGATATATGTATGTTTTTAGAACTTATAGTTTAAATTTATGGATTTGAAATATATGTTTTATAGATATAGTTTAAAGAATTGAACAGAAAATAATATGCAGTTGACTAATTTCAAGTCTAAATGCACTTTGTGCAACTAACCTGTAATAGATTTTACAATAATTTTTTTCAAATTCTTTATATACCTATCTACTTAGGTAAATTTTCCGAGATATCATATGGTGTTCAGTTTAGGATTAAGAAGTCTTATTTTATGGTATCTTCAGTTTTTAAAGAATAAGAATCAAATATAAGTATAAAAGTATTTGTATATGTATTTGTATAAAAAGTATTACGAAAATAGTATATTATCTATAATACAAAGTAGAATGATGTCTGTCTGTCTGTTTGTCCGTCTGTCTTTTAGAAGCTTAAGATCTCAGTAACCACTGAACCTATTAGGTTCTACTCTTCAGGGAATATTTTTAAGCTATTTTCTTGGGGGGTGGGACACTTAAAGCTTTTTACTTACTACTAGGATTAGCGGCTTTGCCCCTATCCTCTAGAGGATTCGTTCCCTCCTTTATAGGATCGTTTGTTCGTAATTAGTAAAAAAAACGAAAAAAAGATATTGTGATGATTTTTTTTCATTTAGGCCCCACCCAGCTTATTTGCATTAGTTTACAAAAATAAATTAAGGGGTGGTTGTTTTCTTGGGGGGTTGGGTTTTCCACACTCCAAGAAAATAGCCTAAAGCCACCACAGGACCAGTAGATATATTCCCTGAAGAGTAGAACCGAACTGTTTAGCTATTACCAAGATCTTAAGCTTCAGACAGACAGACATTGTTTTACTTTGTAAAGACTAGTATTATCTGAGATCTTTAGCATTAGACAAAATAACCCTATATCCTATTACTAGCGGCTGCACCCCTAGCATCTAGGGGCTATATATTCGAAGGAATATGAAATGTCAGAAAAATAGCCTAAAACCATACCCAGACTTATTTCTAAAAACGAATAGCCTAAAACCATCTCAGGGTATGTAAGAAGCTTTACTGTAAAGGAGAACCATATCGTTACAGACAAAAAAGCATAAACACTTTATATATTAGGATATGTATAATCCTCTAAATCCTTTTTTTTCTGTAGCGAAGAATCTCGTTAACTGCTGAACCGACATGATCTGGGAGAGGTTGTAGGCTATTTACTCTGTCCTTCCATATCCCTTCGAGAACCTGTATTCAAAATGGTAGAAAAATAGCCTAAAACCATCTCGGTAACTGAGTGAAGTTTCCCTGAAATTGAAATCAATCGGTTCAGAAGTAATGAAAATCTTAAGCATCAAACAAAAAACTTACTACTTTATATAATAGGATATACTTCGTACGTAATAACAGGATGTATGTCTGTCTAATTGTTTGTTTGTACCGAAGGCTCTCTCTCAACCGATATGGTTCTCCTTTACAGGGTAGCTTCTTATAGGTTTTGGGAGAGGGTACAACCACCCTCCCAAGAGAAATCACTCTTAGAAAAAAATAACCACCCTTCCCCTATTTCTTCTTTCTTTTTAAAATTGAAAACAGAAATGGGGGTGGTCTAATCCACCCCCCCCCCCCTTCTCACTAGAAAAATTATTAGCGAAGCTACTCTATAAATACTTTCTCAGTCCGTTATGCCATCGGAGAAACGTGATTTTCTTAGCTCTTGTTTTTTGATTAAATAAGTTCACATCCTACATATTTTCATTGAGATTTACCTTTTGGTTGGGGTGCCAGATCTATTCCTAGATTTTCAAGTTTTTGTGATTTTCTCGACTCCTATTCAAGATAGACGGCTAAAATTTTCAGGAATTAGATAAATTCACATTCTACATATTTTCACTTATTTTAATTGCTCACTGATTTTTTATAGTTAAATTTTTCCAGATGTCTTTATAAAACTTTAGAGCTTCGCTACTTATGTATGTTGTTATCCATGTTTTTTACTTTTTCTTTTTAAATCTAAAATAAAAAAAATTGGGTTATTGAATTCAACCCTCCCCTTCTCAAGTGCCCCTAGAGGTCTTTAGGAGAGTAGGCGCTAGTTCTCTTTAATAAAGTAATAGGATATCTTGTGTCTGTCAGTCCGCTATGGTCCGTTATGGTGTTTCTCCGCTACTAGACTTAAATGTTTTGATAATTGGTAACTAGGAAAATATAAACATCTTTTTTATTAGGAATGTACGTTTTGTACGTTTTTTTTACTTTTTTTATGTACGTAACGTATTTTTTTTGTGTACGTTTTGTACGTTTTTTATTTTCAAAATTGGCTGGCCAGTCTGCTTATGTAGGTATTATATTATCATTTTTTGTTTATAAATTCTAGCTCGCCATAAACTGACACTAATGAAAATTGATTAAGTAATTTTTAAAAGCGAAGCTTTTCTATAATTAGGGTTGGTCCGTCCGTCCGTACGTCCGTCCGTCCGAGATAGATAGCTTTTATTCGTTAATTTAGGCATGTTAGAGTTGTCCTATCGATTTCAAACTTTGCATGATGATTCCTGTAGTAGTTAAGTACGATTTAGAAAGCGTAGCAACTCTATAATCATTACCAGAATGTCCGTACGTCCATTTTAAACATGTTGATTTTTCTAATTTTTTAACAGCAAATTTTTATGTGATCTAATTATCCGTTTGATCTGATTTTTGGTATATTGATTCCTGGGACAACAAAGAACAATATTTTAAGCGAAGCAACTCTATAATCAAATCCTAAAAATGTAAGTATGTCCATAAACTCAATAAACATTATCCTGTATCAAGAAGTTTTTCAACAAATTTACTCACAATCTTGCTTCGACTCTTATACTTTTATATTCTGATAATTCAGTTTAGACACTATACAAGTGTTAATGTCCGTTTGTCCTACTGTTTCAGTGCTTCGCTTTTATGGATGTTGTCATCCTTGTTTTCTTATGTATAGGGTTTATTACATTCTTAATATCAATTCATTCAGCATTATGTGTATATCAGAATAGATCTGTTACTTTAAAAAAATTTTAACAATTAAAAAAATAAAATTTTTACGAGGAAAATTCCGAAAGCCAATAATGTTTTGAAAATTCATCTTAAGGTTCATAGATAAACGTATGCACGTGGTTCCTTGTAATTTAATGTGGCCTGTCTACAACTAAAATATTACGAAACGAGTGTACACATTTCAATTCTAGATTTTTTGGAAGATTTATCAATTTCAATTTTAATAAAATATCATGTTTCAAATCTCATTGTCAAACTTTTAAAATGTAATTATAAAATTTATTTTGTATATTATGTTATGTAAAATATTACATTTATAAATAAATTAATTTCGTTATTATAATGTGTTATAGTTTTGTAATTTAAAATTACGTTGAACAGTTGGATACGATTTGAAGAAGGATTTCTAAGATCAAAGGCATAATGTTAAAAGCGAAGAATTTCTATTAATATGACTTGTTTGTAAGCATGTCTAATATCTATATTAAGCTACCTATTATTTTGGAATAGATAATAACAGATTTTTATTTCTCGTATTCATTCGAAACCCATAAATATCCCGAGGATTAGAACCGGTTCTCATCATTACGAAAAATCTATGTCTAGCATCTCGGGGCTGAAAATTGGTTTTAGTCTTATAATTGTACATTTTATATCCGCAGAAAGCTGTTTATAATACGATGCGAAAAATAACTATTTTAGATATTGTGTATCAAAAGCGCGTAATGTTCGTTTGTTATAAGCTTTTTATGGGTGTTGTCATCCTTGTACACTATTAAATTACACTTAGAAGAGAATATTGCGACTAGAAAAAGAGATACAATCGAAATGTTTATTTTATCGAAACATTTATATATTTAATTAAAATAATTTTTATGAATTAAAATATGCGCTAGAAAATCAATGAAAAATTTAGCAGGTATAAGGAAATGAACGGTTTGATAACACACTCCTAAATAAGAGAGGGGTAGGTTTCTGGTAAAATCCGTAAAGGTTATGTGTTATAAGTTAAAAACAGTAGTCGAACGATAAAAATTTATGTTAACTTTTTATAAAAAAAATTTTGTCTAGTTCTTTTCGATAAGAAATACACATATTTAGTGAATATTATCGTTCTACTACTATTTTTAAGCCTTAAAACACACACCTTTACGGATTACCAGAAACCTACCCCTTTTTGTTGAAATTCCGAGTGCGTAGCTACTAAACCTTATCCGATTAATGTTAAGTAAGGTTATGTCAGGGATCTAGGGGGATAAGACAATGGCCGATAAATTGATGTATATCCCCAATGATGATGCACAAAATTGCCACTTATGTGGATTAAAATTAATAATTTGAACAATCAACTTAATACACGAACCAATCAAAATTTACTGAAGTTGTTATGCTAACGAATAAGAAAAAGTTTTTATAAAACTTTGGGGACTAGGGTAATAAACAGCCCAATGTCCCCTCCCCCCCTAGGTCAGGGTAAGATTATTTGATATTAATTTGTGCATTGGATATCCCATTTATTGCCAATAATCTAAACCTAAATTAACTTTTGCCAGATTAGGTCTTTTGTATTAAGACCTTTTGTAGGATTAGGCCTTTAATAGCAATGCCTTACTGAAGATAATAATAAACGCTATTGTCGTTTCCCTATACATACAAGAATAAAAGCAGTTATGTGGAGCGAAGCTTTTCTATGATTTAGTTTCTCTGGCAACTGTTGCAGTGTTCACAATGGTTCCAATTCCTAAAATCAATATGTTGGAACTTAGACGTCCATTTGGTGGGAGGAGGGAGGGGTAAAGCGCTGAATACTCTCCTGAAACCTCTCAAACCCCCCTCTAAACCTCATCAAGGTTTCTAAAAATTTATTAGATTACCTCCCTAAAAACCCCTCTTAATCACCCCCTCCACCCCTAAAAAATAAGCTTGGACATCTTCAGATTGCAAAATTTCCCATTCATTTTGTAATTCAAAACTAATGGTATTGAACAAAATACAAAAAGATTTCATTGTATATGGGTAATTAATGTACCTTTGACTTTGGCAAAATATTAGACAAAAAAAAGTTTAAAGTATTTTTGATCTAAGCCTTTTTAGTTGGAGGTATGGGGTTAAACTTCAAATGATGCAGCACCGAATTTTATATCAAGACGTTGAAAAGCTTTTTTTTTGTAGGGGAGGGGGAGATGGGGGTCCTCACCTGCAACGCTGCACTCAATTTTGTCTCCAACTTGAACAAATTCGGGTGGATTCCTTAAATAAATTCAGACGTCAACTTTCAGATAAATAATATTTGACATTGTAGGTAATCGTAAGATTAAATTGGAAGAGGGGGGGGGGATGGGGGAATAATACAAAATAAAAGAAGAAAAAAAACGCTTTTAAGTAAAAGAGGGAAGGGGGAGGGTTAACACACACTCCAGTGAATGGCCGAAAAATGCATATTAAAGAAAATTATTATCAGTCTGCCGAGCTGGGGTTGGGGTAGTTTTTTCCTTATTCCTTAACCATACGGGGTCAACACCTGCAGGGCTACCCAGTACACAATATAACACTTACCTTATCTTAAGTAAAAACAAGAAACTAATCCTACCAGTACCCTATCTATATTTTCTAGATCAATAAGGCAAAATATGAGAATTCATTAGTGTAAACAAAAGAAACAACAACTCAGTGCAGGGAAAAGGGAATTTGATTCTGACAAACAATTCTAAAGAAATGGAATAATACACAGCAACGTTGTTGAAAAGAGACAATCTAAGGAAAAACACACAGCTTAATTTGTAGGTCTAAAGAAAAATTTCCCCACAACCCCCTACCCTTTTTTTCTCCCCTTCATTTACATACGCCAACTTTACCCCAACAAATATTAAATTTTGTGGCAATTTCAATTGGAATTTATTTGCTGAATAGCAGACCCTGCAACAACTAGTGTTTGTTCTACTCTTTGATTTTAGAGTTTCGCTTTTATGGATGTTATCATCCTTGTTAAATTTAAGTCTTGGTGTGGTTTTAGGCTATATTTAATTTGACTTACTTTGCCACACCAAGCCCTGCGGGGGTACCAGTCAGGATAACATCCCCTGGCAATAGTTCTATATGCTTGGACACATAGGATATTAGCTCTTGGATACCTAAATAATAAATGCATTATATATTAGTAGCGGGTACGCCTCTAGGGGCACTTTATTTTAGTTTTAAAAAGAATAGGTACAAACAAAATTTTTATGGGTGAAAGTCATTTTCCAATGTGCAATTTCTCTATGGAGGGTGGTGGTTTCCTCCCCAGAAATAGTTGTCAAATTTCCCTGGATCTATAAGAAACTACATTGTAAAGGAGAACCATATCGGTTCAGCGATTTGCGAGATCTGTTGGTACAGACAGTTGGACATCCTGTTACTTTTATACAAAGATAAATCCAAATCACTATATTTACATGACCTATTCTTAAATAAGTTATAAGGAATCAATTATCATCTCATTTATAGTATTTTGACTGCTAACAGGCCAAAGCAATGCAGGGCCGAAGATATTACGGGTATAGTCCCTTTCGTGGCAACGCCCCTTAAGGGGCGATTCGTCGTATTTTCATAATGGCCTTTGATAGGTTATTTTAGCTTAGGTTAGGTGTTTGCCCCGAAGGGTTAGAGCCCCCTGCAGGGGCTAGAAATAGGAGAAAAGCTATTGCGAAAATACGAAGAAACGCCCCCTAAGGGGCGTTGCCACGGAAGGGACTACACCCGATATTACTAGGGTTAGAAAGATGATTGGTATAAAGAAAGAAAAATAGAAATATCTGAGAATTACCGACACACAGAAGTAGAGTCAATTGGCTCCTAAATTTTTTTTGTAGGATTTAGAAAAAGGCGCTTACCTGCATAGTGCCTAGTAGAGCACAGAAACCCTTCCCCTTTTTTAAAATAAATCAAAAATAAGGGGTTAGTAGTGTTTTTATTTTGGCCAGTTCATATTAGGTACTGGTTAGCCCCGCAAGGTTAGATCCCCGCAGGGATTAGACAGGGAAAAAGCTACCCATTCGCATTTTCAATTTAATTGGGGGGGGGGGGGGTTCTGTGCTCTACAGGCACTTTGATGGAAAGCACCATGGAAAATTTACCAAATATCATGTTGCTAGTGTTGCCCTGCTGTTTTATAGCTCCGTTTACTCGAGTCTCCAGTTTCAAATTAAATGGAATTATCTAAATACAAAACAAGAACAATCATTAATTATATCTATTAGTAGAACAGCATAACTAATTAATAGCGTCATCCTTATACAAGATGTTTGTCTGTCTGTTTGTAGCGAAGGATCTTGTTATTCACTGGACCGATATGGTTCCCCTTTACAGTAACATCTCATATGTCCTGGAAGGTCTGTATATCTAATTTGGGGTAGGCTACATTAACATTCCACAGAGAAATCTCGGATAAATTGTATCCCTTCCTCCGAGAAATAACTTAAAACCTTCACTAGACCAACATTAGGTATATTCAATAAAAAGCACACCCTAATCGGTTCAGCGGCGGTTAGAATGATCTTAAGGAGCAAACCGTCGGACGGACGGATAAATCACTCTACTTTGTATGATAGATTGCAATGTCAGAATAAACTAAATAATTTATTTTGATAAGAACAAACTTTAATCACTAATAATCTATCCTTGTCCTTACCTCGTCTTTGGTAACTATGGCAGGACCAAGACTGCTAAATCCAGGAAAGTTCTGGAAGAAAATAATTTATTCAGTATGGCTCCGAATCCGCCTAATTTTCGCTGAATTTGAATCGGTTCTTAGCAACACTTGAAAAGTTGAAATCATGTACCGTATCGTATTATAGACAACATCCTATTAAAAATGTAATGATAGAAAAACTCCCATTTAAATTAAATGAAATAAAAATCAGATAAAAAAATTCTGTAATATTAATTAAATCCGCGGAAATTTGCTTATAATACGATTCGATAAATAAACTATTATGAAATTCAGTGAGTATATAAGATTAATCTAATAATGTTCCTTTAAAATCAGTTAAAATTTGACATACATACTAAGTCAAAACCTATACCTGTGGGGCCACCCTGTACCCAGTATAACCTAACCTAACATAAAGCCAAATATAAAGACATGAAATTTCATGACCCCCTCCATATGTTTAATCTATTTCAAAATAATGGGGTAGGGGTTCTTTGCTCAACTACACAATTTGAGGGAAACCAATTTTGGTATTAAAAATTTTCGCCATGGAAAAAATATTTATTTTTATTTCTTACCTTAGCTAATGTCCACAAACCTAAAAAATATTAAAAGTAAATTTTCACAAAACGTATAAAGTATAGATTCAATACTAAAATATTCGATAAAAAAAAATATTTTGTTGGTTGGGGACATATCACTCCCAATGAAAATAGCTCAAACCATCACAGGACAATTTGGAATATTCCCTGAAAGCACAACCTAATCGGTTCAGCGGTTAGTAGACTTAAGGCATTGTCAAAAATGGATGGCAATTTCGTAATGATAGAAATTTCGTGGGGACAGATTTTTCGTCAAAATTAATTCATATGAGTTTCAATAATGTGATAAAAATCCATTAATGACAGTAAGGGTAAGAATTCAATACTTGCCTCCATTTGTAGCTATAATATCTCTGGCAGTATAATCAATGCCCACAGTATACCCAAACACATAATCAAGAGCATCTGCCTCATCAACGTTCCTAAGTATATTTGTAGCTATAATATCTCTGGCAGTATAATCAATGCCCACAGTATACTTAAACACATAATCAAGAGCATCTTTCTCATCTGCATTCCTTAGGATATTAGATATGTTTATGATACATGGATCTCAATGGACAAGACAATGGTCGGTACATTGCCATTGACGTTAAACAAAGTTATCCCCTCTTTAAATTATAATTATCGGTTAAATGTTTGGACACTGCAAGTTACCTAATAAATTAACCAATCAAAAGTTTCCAAAGAATTTTAGCCAACGAATAAAATGTCATTTTTCAAAAAATTCTTTTGTCTATTATTTTTGTCAACTATATAACTTTAGTAAAGAGTGGGCATTACTGACATATTATCGACAGTTTAACATTCTAAAGTATAAATAGATGCTTTCTCAATGATTTCAAATGTTCCATTTGTACAGACGATGTGACAAACATACATTAACAATAGAAAAGCTTCTTTTTAATAATAAACATACTTTGCTCTTTTACCAATAACAACAGCAAGTTCTACTTCCCAATCCACTTGTCTAGTTATACTGTTGGGGAGAGGTAACATGGATCCAGTACCTAAATTAATAATCCACTCTAGTTATACTGTTGGGGAGAGGTAACATGGATCCAGTACCTAAATTAATAATCCACTCTAGTTATACTGTTGTGAAGAGGTAACATGGATCCAGTACCTATAATATTAATCTACTTGACTAGTTATACTGTTGTAGAGAGGTAACATGGATCCAGTACCTATAATATTAATCTACTTGACTAGTTATATTGTTGGGGAGAGGTAACATGGATCCAGTACCTATGATATTAATCTACTTGACTAGTTATACTGTTG
Source organism: Acartia tonsa (assembly GCF_053477335.1). Lineage (NCBI taxonomy): Eukaryota > Metazoa > Arthropoda > Copepoda > Calanoida > Acartiidae > Acartia > Acartia tonsa. The sequence goes on along the minus strand of NC_137272.1, from coordinate 14,633,797 downwards.
GGGAGAGGTAACATAGATCCAGTACCTATAATAATAATCCACTATAGTTATACTGTTGGGGAGAGGTAACATAGATCCAGTACCTATAATAATAATCCACTATAGTTATACTGTTGGGGAGAGGTAACATAGATCCAGTACCTATAATATTAATCCACTTGTCTAGTTATACTGTTGGGGAGAGGTAACATGGATCCAGTACCTATAATAATAATCCACTCTAGTTATACTGTTGGGGAGAGGTAACATGGATCCAGTACCTATAATAATAATCCACTCTAGTTATACTGTTGGGGAGAGGTAACATGGATCCAGTACCTATAATAATAATCCACTTGTCTAGTTATACTGTTGTGGAGAGGTAACATAGATCCAGTACCTATAATATTAATCCACTTGTCTAGTTATACTGTTGTGGAGAGGTAACATGGATCCAGTACCTATAATATTAATCTACTTTTCTAGTTATACTGTTGGGGAAAGGTAACATGGATCCAGTACCTATGATATTAATCCACTTGACTAGTTATACTGTTGGGGAGAGGTAACATGGATCCAGTACCTATGATATTAATCTACTTGACTAGTTATACTGTTGTGGAGAGGTAACATGGATCCAGTACCTATGATATTAATCTACTTGACTAGTTATACTGTTGGGGAGAGGTAACATAGATCCAGTACCTATAATAATAATCCACTTGTCTAGTTATACTGTTGGGGAGAGGTAACATGGATCCAGTACCTATAATAATAATCCACTCTAGTTATACTGTTGGGGAGAGGTAACATGGATCCAGTACCTATAATATTAATCCACTTGTCTAGTTATACTGTTGTGGAGAGGTAACATGGATCCTGTACCTATAATATTAATCTACTTGACTAGTTATATTGTTGTGGAGAGGTAACATGGATCCAGTACCTATGATATTAATCTACTTGACTAGTTATACTGTTGTGGAGAGGTAACATAGATCCAGTACCTATGATATTAATCTACTTGACTAGTTATATTGTTGTGGAGAGGTAACATGGATCCAGTAACTATAATAATAATCCACTTGTTTAGTTATACTGTTGGGGAGAGGTAAAATGGATGTTTGTCTCATTGTATCTCTGTTGCTTAAGATCTTACTAATTGCTGAACTGACATGATTCTTCTTTACAGTAAAGCTTCATATAGGTTCAGGTAAGGTTTATAACTATTTTTGAGAATGATACGTCCACCCTACCAGATTAGATTAGATTTAGATTTATTATTCTTAAGTGTACATACATAGAAAAAAACAAAACAACAATAATAAATTAATTATATGAATATTATATACATTTATATATACAGTCAAATTTTATTGATATGGTTAATTTATAAAAAAAATTTCCTCCCAAATGGTAGTTTCCTAAAAAGTAGGAAGCATGCAGTAATGTGTATTCACACATTATTTTCATACGGGCCATATAAGTAAGACAAAAAAAAATTGAAAAAAAAGATAATAAGCAATAGATTAAATCATATTGGAGAGGAAAGAATGATAATAGGAAGGGCACATTCGCTAGTATCAAAACCTTATATAAATGTAAAAACAAAAAATATAAAATCTATATTCAAGTCAAACTCAGTGCATGAATTATTTACAAAAAGTTGCTCCATATTTTTAAAAAATTAAAAAAGGGAAATATATTGAAAACACAAAAATGGGAAAAAAGGAATTGGATAGAGACAACCAGGCAGCAAATTTACACAGACAGCCGAAAATGTAGAGTAGCTAAGCAACTCGAAATTAATTTTACCTGAAATAGTCAAAGGCAGTTTGAGAAATACAATTGGTGACTTTGGCTCGGCTTTTCCCTGTTTAATATAATTGAAAAGAAAATAATAATTATTTTTCTAGAGTGACTTCAAACCCAAATTATAATCACTTGAGTGGACCGATTCTGAGTAATGCTGAAAAATCATGTCTTGTATCGTATTGTAGACAATTTTCCATGAATGATAAACAAATATCTTAACATTGATACCAGTTTTGTTGGCCCGGGCCATTGGACCCTCTTGATCAACAAACTAGAATTAATCTTAAATTTTTCATGACCAATGATAGCATTACCATTGGTCAATATAAAAAGTATACTGACCCATCATTGGTCATTAGTATTGTATGACGTCATTTTTTATTAAGCACTATATTGCTGATTCATAACATGATTATTTTCTTTTTAGTAGCGACGCTACTCTTGAATTTGTAATGGCCGTCAGTCTGGCAGTCAGCTACATTTACATTATTTTACAAGCTATCTATAATACAAAGTAGAACGATGTCTGTCTGTCCGTCTGTCTGTCAGTCCGTCCGTCCGTCTGTCTGTCCGTCCTACCATCCCTTAAAATCTCGGTAACCACTGAACCGATCGGATTCTACTTTTCAGGGTATATACCTACTGGTCCTGTGGTGGTTTTAGGCTATTTTCTTGGGGGGTGGGACACCCCCAACCTCCCCAAAAACAAAAAATCCCCCCCATTATTTTTTTTTTTTTGTAGAAGATTTCCTTGGTCCTTTTATTTCTTTTTTTTTTGCAGGAGATTTCCTTGGTCCTTTTACGAATTTCACCTTAATTTTTTTTATCACCTCTTGGGGCAAAGCCCCTAGAGGCTAGGGGCGAAGCCGCTAGTGAAATATAAATTAGCATGTTAGAGTTAAAAACTTACCAATTCTGCCGCTCCATCCCTTAAAATAAATAAATTATCAATTCTGTAATATTTTTCTATCTATCTAAGCAAATATAAATAATAAAAAATTCATGAAAATAAATAACAGTGTAAAAACCAATTATGATACAATATACAAGGGTATTAGTAGTTTAAACTGTGCAAAAAAAAAGAATCTTTTAAATAATTTTATATTAAGAATCATCTTAAAGAATGACGCACTGATAAACCATTTTAATGAATATTGAACACTTAACGCTGTACCCCTTGCCCTAAGGGCTTTGCCCCAAGAGGTGATAAATTTTTTTTTTTGGCGAAATACGTAAAAGGACAAAGGAAATCTTCTATAAAAAAAGGACCAAGGAAATCCCCTACAAAAAAAAATGGGAGGGGATTTTTTGTTTTTTGGGGGGTTGGGGGTGTCCCACCCCCCAAGAAAATAGCCTAAAACCACCACAGGACCACCAGGTATATTCCCTAAAGAGTAGAATCTGATCGGTTCAGTGGTTACCAAGATCTTAAGGGACGGACAGACAGACAGACATCATTCTACTTTGTATTATACCTTGTATTGATAAAAAAAATATAATTTAATTAAAACAAAAAATCAAAAAAAGTTATTACTAATTTTTATCGCAACACATTTTGGTTTTAAAAGCTTTAGAAATTTGAAGAAAAACAAGGATGACAACATCCATAAAAGCGAAGCTCTGAAACGGTAGAAGTGAATAAGCAGAAAATAAAGGAAAAATATAAAATAAATTTGTTGCAAAACTGCTTTAATAAAGGACATCTTGAAGACTTGATTATAGAGATGTTTCGCTTATAACATTGTACCTTGTTGTAATAGGAATCAAAATCAGATCAATCGGATAATTCTATCACATAAAAATTTGTTGTAAAAAAAGTTAAAAATCAAAATGTTTTAAATGGACGTACGGACATTCTGGAAACGATTAGGACAATTCTAACATGTCTAAATTAACGAAAAGAGCTATCCGTTACTGACGTACATACGGACCGACCATAATTATAGAAAAGCTTTGCTTTTTAAAAGGATATTCTTACTTATAGTTGAGACCAATGCCGATAATCTTGGAAGGATTTGTAATTGGTGATACCAAAGACACCTTAAACAAGATAGGAATTTTTGTGAATAATCCTTATGTCAAATACTTTGAATGACAAAAACCAAATTGTGTCAAAAATGATCCATGTGACATCATAAAAATGAGGGAGATGAGAGGTGAAGTGGGAAAGAAAACCCCTGAAAAAGAGATCAATAATCCAACATTTTTATGACGCCACATGGATCATTTTTGATACAATTTGGTCTTTGTCCTGTGGATAGATTATCTTTCGATCCGATCCCATGGAATTATTTCTTTATATCATCTTTTTACCATTACCTCATAAGGGCGGGATTCTCCTTAGATTTAAGTGATCTTCTAGAGAATCCAAAGCATCATCCACGTGTAAAGGGATGCGTATATTCTAACACCGAAGGATATTAGGTTAAGTAACATCCATCAGACAACCAACCCTTTGATTGCACGACCTTTATCTGAGAAATCCTAACTGTGCATGGTAGTGAGTTGCGCCTGTTTATGGGCCAAGGCATTTCCCCTACTCTTACTATTTATGTCGCGCACCAGACATAGCAGTAGGAACCAGTTTTAACCTCTTTAGTCATGACGCGGCGTCGGCCTATCACCTCCCCGACGACGAGCGCTACGTGTTAAGCCACTATCGCGGTTTTTTTTATGTCATCTTTACACACTCCCCTATTTCCTATAGAAACAAGGATGACAACATCCATAAAAGCGAAGGACAACGGTAGGACAAACGGACATTAACACTTGTCTAGTGTCTGAACTGAATAATCAGAATATAAAAGTATCGAAAGAGTCGAATCAAAATTGTAAGTAAATTTGTTGAAAAAACTGCTTGATACAGGATAATGTTTTGGACATACTTACATTTTTAGGACTTGATTATAGAGTTGCTTTGCTTATACTATTGTTCTTTGTTGTCCCAGGAATCAATATACCAAAAATCAGATCAAACGGATAATTAGATCACATAAAAATTTGTTGTTAAAAAAGTAGAAAAATCAACATGTTTAAAATGGACATACGGACATTCTGGTAATGATTATAGAGTTGCTACGCTTTCTAAATCGTACTACTACAGGAACCATCATGCAAAGTTTGAAATCGATAGGACAATTCTAACATGCCTAAATTAACGAATAAAAGCTATCTATCTCGGACGGACGTACGGACGGACGTACGGACTGACTCTAATTATAGAAAAGCTTCGCTTTTAAAAAGAAGATCCTTTATTTTCAACTTAAGTTGTAAAAAGAAAATTTTAAAAAATTGTAGAGTTATATATTGTCCAAAAGCAATTTATCTTGGGATGATTGAGTAACCCTCTGACAAAAATTGTAATAAAACTTTTTTGGACCTATGAGAAGCTTCACGATTAAGGAGAGGCATTTTGGTCGAGTGATAAGCAAAGCACACACATCCAAAGAGACATCATGTTACTTTTATAAAAGGATTTATTATTATATCATATGCATTTTATTGAGAAATAAGATATAAATTTGTGTTACCTTTGATCTTTGCAGGACCTTTAGATCTGAGGCAGAGGGATCTGAATCAAGCTGGAAAAATATTTTTTTTGTAGCGAAGATACTTTATAAAGGTTCGTGTATGTATGTCTTCCTATCTGTCTGTCTGAATGGTTCTCCAACTATTATCATTAATCAGTCAGCATTTTAAATAAGAAGACGAAGAAAGTTGTTCAATTTGACGTCATAAAAAAGAGGGATTATCTATCTCTTTTTAGGGGTTTTCTTTCCCACTCCTCCTCTCTTCATCCCTCATTTTTATGACGTCAGAATTTTTTTGAGCGACTTTCTTCGTCTTCATAAATACTTGTAAATACAGAACGTGCTAAAATTAGTACCAATAGCTTAGTGATTGTGTATCAAACGGAATTTGTACGAGCTTAAATATATACTGTTACCGTACGGCCGGACTCAGATTTCTGAAAGCCTAAATAAGAGCCTAAAGCATAAAATAAAGTATTTCTTCTTAGTATTTTTTTAGAAAATTTTAAATAACTAAAGGGATAATATTATCTAATACTTATATTAGCGGGAACTTTTGTTTAATGAAATCTTCCAATTTTTAACATTTACAAAACTTTTATTGCATCAAGATCCATGATAGATCTATATAGGAAATAAATGTCTATATATGAGCTCGAGTTTTGCAAGCAATAAACGTTTAAAACTCATTGTGCTCCAATAATCCGTAATAAACTCTCATTGACCAGAATGATAAGAACCATTATTTTACTGTATGAAGAATAAATTATTTGGATCATGGAAATAATTCCTAATTAGGACAGAAGTCACTGGAAATTGATCTAAGGAAGTCTACTTATGTCCTTCATCTAACAAAATCTAACTTAAGGGAGGTGACTTATGTCCTTTGTCTGACAAATTCTTACATCAGGAAGGCTGCTTATGTCCTTCATCTTGCAAAAAATAGCAAATTCTTGCAAAACATAGCAAATTCTTGGAAAACTTAGCTTTTCTGTCCTTCACATAGCTAATTCTTGCAAAACATAGCAAATTCTTACAAAACATAGCAAATTCTTGCAAAACATAGCAAATTCTTACAAAACATAGCAAATTCTTGCAAAACATAGCAAATTCTTACAAAACATAGCAAATTCTTGGAAAACTTAGCTTTTCTGTCCTTCACATAGCTAATTCTTGCAAAACATAGCAAAATCTTACAAAACATAGCAAATTCTTGGAAAATTTAGCTTTTCTGTCCTTCACATAGCTAATTCTTGCAAAACATAGCAAATTCTTACAAAACATAGCAAATTCTTGCAAAACATAGCAAATTCTTACAAAACATAGCAAATTCTTGCAAAACATAGCAAATTCTTACAAAACATAGCAAATTCTTGGAAAACTTAGCTTTTCTGTCCTTCACATAGCTAATTCTTGCAAAACATAGCAAATTCTTACAAAACATAGCAAATTCTTGCAAAACATAGCAAATTCTTGCAAAACATAGCAAATTCTTGCAAAACTTAGCTTTTCTGTCCTTCACATAGCTAATTCTTGCAAAACATAGCAAATTCTTACAAAACATAGCAAATTCTTGCAAAACATAGCAAATTCTTGCAAAACATAGCAAATTCTTACAAAACATAGCAAATTCTTGCAAAACATTGCAAATTCTTACAAAACATAGCAAATTCTTGCAAAACATAGCAAATTCTTACAAAACATAGCAAATTCTTGCAAAACATAGCAAAATCTTACAAAACATAGCAAATTCTTGGAAAACTTATCTTTTCTGTCCTTCACATAGCTAATTCTTGCAAAACATAGCAAATTCTTACAAAACATAGCAAATTCTTGCAAAACATTGCAAATTCTTACAAAACATAGCAAATTCTTGCAAAACATAGCAAATTCTTGGAAAACTTAGCTTTTCTGTCCTTCACATAGCTAATTCTTGCAAAACATAGCAAATTCTTACAAAACATAGCAAATTCTTGCAAAACATAGCAAATTCTTACAAAACATAGCAAATTCTTGCAAAACATTGCAAATTCTTACAAAACATAGCAAATTCTTGCAAAACATAGCAAATTCTTACAAAACATAGCAAATTCTTGCAAAACATAGCAAATTCTTGCAAAACATAGCAAATTCTTGCAAAACATAGCAAATTCTTACAAAACATAGCAAATTCTTGCAAAACATAGCAAATTCTTGCAAAACATAGCAAATTCTTGCAAAACATAGCAAATTCTTACAAAACATAGCAAATTCTTGCAAAACATAGCAAATTCTTGCAAAACATAGCAAATTCTTGCAAAACATAGCAAATTCTTACAAAACATAGCAAATTCTTGCAAAACATAGCAAATTCTTGCAAAACATAGCAAATTCTTGCAAAACATAGCAAATTCTTGCAAAACATAGCAAATTCTTACAAAACATAGCAAATTCTTGCAAAACATAGCAAATTCTTGCAAAACATAGCAAATTCTTACAAAACATAGCAAATTCTTGCAAAACATAGCAAATTCTTGCAAAACTTAGCTTTTCTGTCCTTCACATAGCTAATTCTTGCAAAACATAGCAAATTCTTACAAAACATAGCAAATTCTTGCAAAACATAGCAAATTCTTACAAAACATAGCAAATTCTTGCAAAACATTGCAAATTCTTACAAAACATAGCAAATTCTTGCAAAACATAGCAAATTCTTACAAAACATAGCAAATTCTTGCAAAACATAGCAAATTCTTGCAAAACATAGCAAATTCTTGCAAAACATAGCAAATTCTTACAAAACATAACAAATTCTTGCAAAACATAGCAAATTCTTGCAAAACATAGCAAATTCTTGCAAAACATAGCAAATTCTTGCAAAACATAGCAAATTCTTGCAAAACATAGCAAATTCTTGCAAAACATAGCAAATTCTTGCAAAACATAGCAAATTCTTGCAAAACATAGCAAATTCTTGCAAAACATAGCAAATTCTTGCAAAACATAGCAAATTCTTACAAAACATAGCAAATTCTTGCAAAACATAGCAAATTCTTGCAAAACATAGCAAATTCTTGCAAAACATAGCAAATTCTTGCAAAACATAGCAAATTCTTACAAAACATAGCAAATTCTTGCAAAACATAGCAAATTCTTGCAAAACATAGCAAATTCTTACAAAACTTAGCAAATTCTTGCAAAACATAGCAAATTCTTGCAAAACATAGCAAATTCTTGCAAAACATAGCAAATTCTTGCAAAACATAGCAAATTCTTACAAAACATAGCAAATTCTTGCAAAACATAGCAAATTCTTGCAAAACATAGCAAATTCTTACAAAACATAGCAAATTCTTGCAAAACATTGCAAAACATAGCAAATTCTTGCAAAACATAGCAAATTCTTGCAAAACATAGCAAATTCTTACAAAACATAGCAAATTCTTGCAAAACATAGCAAATTCTTGCAAAACATAGCAAATTCTTGCAAAACATAGCAAATTCTTGCAAAACATAGCAAATTCTTACAAAACATAGCAAATTCTTGCAAAACATAGCAAATTCTTGCAAAACATAGCAAATTCTTACAAAACATAGCAAATTCTTGCAAAACATAGCAAATTCTTGCAAAACTTAGCTTTTCTGTCCTTCACATAGCTAATTCTTGCAAAACATAGCAAATTCTTACAAAACATAGCAAATTCTTGCAAAACATAGCAAATTCTTACAAAACATAGCAAATTCTTGCAAAACATTGCAAATTCTTACAAAACATAGCAAATTCTTGCAAAACATAGCAAATTCTTACAAAACATAGCAAATTCTTGCAAAACATAGCAAATTCTTGCAAAACATAGCAAATTCTTGCAAAACATAGCAAATTCTTACAAAACATAACAAATTCTTGCAAAACATAGCAAATTCTTGCAAAACATAGCAAATTCTTGCAAAACATAGCAAATTCTTGCAAAACATAGCAAATTCTTGCAAAACATAGCAAATTCTTGCAAAACATAGCAAATTCTTGCAAAACATAGCAAATTCTTGCAAAACATAGCAAATTCTTGCAAAACATAGCAAATTCTTGCAAAACATAGCAAATTCTTGCAAAACATAGCAAATTCTTGCAATATACAGCAAATTCTTACAAAACATAGCAAATTCTTGCAAAACATAGCAAATTCTTGCAAAACATAGCAAATTCTTACAAAACATAGCAAATTCTTGCAAAACATAGCAAATTCTTGGAAAACTTAGCTTTTCTGTCCTTCACATAGCTAATTCTTGCAAAACATAGCAAATTCTTACAAAACATAGCAAATTCTTGCAAAACATAGCAAATTCTTACAAAACATAGCAAATTCTTGCAAAACATAGCAAATTCTTACAAAACATAGCAAATTCTTACAAACCATAGCAAATTCTTACACAACATAGCAAATTCTTGCAAAACATAGCAAATTCTTGCAATAAGGGTCCCAAACTCAAAAACAAATTTTCAGCGCGATCCGACCATCGGTTCTTGAGATATGGTGACCTGGTGTACTTGGTATCGACTGTAAGATTTGGGAAATGGTTCGAATCCTTAGTAAATTTGGCTAAGTCCAAAAATATTTTGACACTCCATTTCCCAAATCTTACCGTCGGTACCAAGGACACCAGGTCACCGTATCTCAAGAACCGGTGGTCGGATCGCGCTGAAAATTTGTTTTTGAGTTTGGGACCCCTATTGCAAGAATTTGCTATGTTTTGAAAGAATTTGCTACATTTTGTAAGAATTTGCTATGTTTTGTAAGAATTTGCTATGTTTTGTAAGAATTTGCTATGTTTTGTAAGAATTTGCTATGTTTTGCAAGAATTAGCTATGTGAAGGACAGAAAAGCTAAGTTTTCCAAGAATTTGCTATGTTTTGTAAGAATTTGCTATGTTTTGTAAGAATTTGCTATGTTTTGCAAGAATTTGCTATGTTTTGTAAGAATTTGCTATGTTTTGCAAGAATTAGCTATGTGAAGGACAGAAAAGCTAAGTTTTCCAAGAATTTGCTATGTTTTGCAAGAATTTGCTATGTTTTGCAAGAATTTGCTATGTTTTGTAAGAATTTGCAATGTTTTGCAAGAATTTGCTATGTTTTGCAAGAATTTGCTATGTTTTGTAAGAATTTGCTATATTTTGTAAGAATTTGCAATGTTTTGCAAGAATTTGCTATGTTTTGCAAGAATTTGCTATTTTTTGCAAGAATTTGCTATGTTTTGTAAGAATTTGCAATGTTTTGCAAGAATTTGCTATGTTTTGTAAGAATTTGCTATGTTTTGTAAGAATTTGCAATATTTTGCAAGAATTTGCTATGTTTTGTAAGAATTTGCTATGTTTTGCAAGAATTTGCTATGTTTTGTAAGAATTTGCTATGTTTTGCAAGAATTTGCTATGTTTTGCAAGAATTTGCTATGTTTTGCAAGAATTTGCTATGTTTTGCAAGAATTTGCTATGTTTTGCAAGAATTTGCTATGTTTTGCAAGAATTTGCTATGTTTTGCAAGAATTTGCTATGTTTTGTAAGAATTTGCTATGTTTTGCAAGAATTAGCTATGTGAAGGACAGAAAAGCTAAGTTTTCCAAGAATTTGCTATGTTTTGCAAGAATTTGCTATGTTTTGCAAGAATTTGCTATGTTTTGCAAGAATTTGCTATGTTTTGCAAGAATTTGCTATGTTTTGCAAGAATCTGCTATGTTTTGCAAGAATTTGCTATGTTTTGCAAGAATTTGCTATGTTTTGCAAGAATTTGCTATGTTTTGCAAGAATTTGCTATGTTTTGCAAGAATTTGCTATGTTTTGCAAGAATTTGCTATGTTTTGCAAGAATTTGCTATGTTTTGTAAGAATTTGCTATGTTTTGCAAGAATTAGCTATGTGAAGGATAGAAAAGCTAAGTTTTCCAAGAATTTGCTATGTTTTGCAAGAATTTGCTATGTTTTGCAAGAATTTGCTATGTTTTGTAAGAATTTGCTATGTTTTGCAAGAATTAGCTATGTGAAGGACAGAAAAGCTAAGTTTTCCAAGAATTTGCTATGTTTTGCAAGAATTTGCTATGTTTTGTAAGAATTTGCTATGTTTTGCAAGAATTTGCTATGTTTTGCAAGAATTTGCTATGTTTTGCAAGAATTTGCTAAGTTTTCCAAGAATTTGCTATGTTTTGCAAGAATTTGCTATGTTTTGTAAGAATTTGCTATGTTTTGCAAGAATTAGCTATGTGAAGGACAGAAAAGCTAAGTTTTCCAAGAATTTGCTATGTTTTGCAAGAATTTGCTATGTTTTGCAAGAATTTGCTATGTTTTGCAAGAATTTGCTATGTTTTGCAATAATTTGCTATGTTTTGCAATAATTTGCTAAGTTTTCCAAGAATTTGCTATGTTTTGCAAGAATTTGCTATGTTTTGCAAGAATTTGCTATGTTTTGCAAGAATTTGCTATGTTTTGCAAGAATTTGCTATGTTTTGTAAGAATTTGCTATGTTTTGCAAGAATTAGCTATGTGAAGGACAGAAAAGCTAAGTTTTCCAAGAATTTGCTATGTTTTGCAAGAATTTGCTATGTTTTGCAAGAATTTGCTATGTTTTGCAAGAATTTGCTATGTTTTGCAAGAATTTGCTATGTTTTGTAAGAATTTGCAATGTTTTGCAAGAATTTGCTATGTTTTGTAAGAATTTGCTATGTTTTGCAAGAATTAGCTATGTGAAGGACAGAAAAGCTAAGTTTTCCAAGAATTTGCTATGTTTTGCAAGAATTTGCTATGTTTTGTAAGAATTTGCAATGTTTTGCAAGAATTTGCTATGTTTTGTAAGAATTTGCTATGTTTTGCAAGAATTAGCTATGTGAAGGACAGAAAAGCTAAGTTTTCCAATAATTTGCTATGTTTTGCAAGAATTTGCTATGTTTTGCAATAATTTGCTATGTTTTGCAAGAATTTGCTATGTTTTGCAATAATTTGCTATGTTTTGCAAGAATTTGCTAAGTTTTCCAAGAATTTGCTATGTTTTGCAATAATTTGCTATGTTTTGCAAGAATTTGCTATGTTTTGCAAGAATTTGCTATGTTTTGCAAGAATTTGCTATGTTTTGTAAGAATTTGCTATGTTTTGCAAGAATTAGCTATGTGAAGGACAGAAAAGCTAAGTTTTCCAAGAATTTGCTATGTTTTGCAAGAATTTGCTATGTTTTGCAAGAATTTGCTATGTTTTGCAAGAATTTGCTATGTTTTGCAAGAATTTGCTATTTTTTGCAAGAATTTGCTATGTTTTGCAAGAATTTGCTATGTTTTGCAAGAATTTGCTATGTTTTGCAAGAATTTGCTATGTTTTGCAAGAATTTGCTATGTTTTGTAAGAATTTGCTATGTTTTGCAAGAATTAGCTATGTGAAGGACAGAAAAGCTAAGTTTTGCAAGAATTTGCTATGTTTTGCAAGAATTTGCTATGTTTTGTAAGAATTTGCTATGTTTTGCAAGAATTAGCTATGTGAAGGACAGAAAAGCTAAGTTTTCCAAGAATTTGCTATGTTTTGTAAGATTTTGCTATGTTTTGCAAGAATTTGCTATGTTTTGTAAGAATTTGCTATGTTTTGCAAGAATTTGCTATGTTTTGTAAGAATTTGCAATGTTTTGCAAGAGTTTGCTATGTTTTGTAAGAATTTGCTATGTTTTGCAAGAATTTGCTATGCTTTGCAAGAATTTGCTATGTTTTGTAAGAATTTGCTATGTTTTGCAAGAATTTGCTATGTTTTGTAAGAATTTGCAATGTTTTGCAAGAATTTGCTATGTTTTGTAAGAATTTGCTATGTTTTGTAAGAATTTGCTATGTTTTGCAAGAATTTGCTATGTTTTGCAAGAATTTGCTATGTTTTGCAAGAATTTGCTATGTTTTGTAAGAATTTGCAATGTTTTGCAAGAGTTTGCTATGTTTTGTAAGAATTTGCTATGTTTTGTAAGAATTTGCAATGTTTTGCAAGAGTTTGCTATGTTTTGTAAGAATTTGCTATGTTTTGCAAGAATTTGCTATGCTTTGCAAGAATTTGCTATGTTTTGTAAGAATTTGCTATGTTTTGCAAGAATTTGCTATGTTTTGTAAGAATTTGCAATGTTTTGCTATTACCCCCCTGAAATCTGTTGGCAGGGGTAAATTTAGTTTACCCCCCCCAAAATTTACCCCCGGGGTAAAATTTTTGGGGGGGGGTAATTTAAATTTTATCAAACATATAGTATTAGAAATGCGCGCGAAGCGCGCAAAAATTTTTTTTATTAGAGATTTCTTATTTTGGGGGGGGTATTTAACCCCCAAAATTGTTTGGGGGGGGGTAAATACCCCCTCCTTAATGGTTGGGGGTAAATTTTTAATGGGGGGGGGTAAAATGAAAAAAATTTTGGGGGTGCCAATTGGCCCATTACCCCCCCCCTTGGACGCCTATGGTGAGTAATGTGGTCAGATATTGAACTAAAATTTAACAGTTAACTAAACATTTTAACCCTTTCAGGACGATAATTTGAAATAAAAAATATTAAGATCCTAAAATAGTTTAAAGAAAGAAATCGGCAGGAAGAAGATAATGGAAGAATAGGGTTAATAGTCAGAATTCAGATAACCAAAAGAAAGTAAATAAAACATTGAATAAACCTAGCCAATAGCAAGAAGATTATATCGAGCCCAACTCTAGTATTACAAATTTGATAGATATTAAATTTCTTGTATTTTATTTATAATTTTGAATAAAGCACAATTTTGTTGTCACTTTTGTAATAATTCACGTTTTAACAAGAACAAACATTTTCAATAAAACAAGAAAAGAAAAAACAATGACTAAGAAGCCCTTAAATTTTTTAACGCCTCCCAGGAATTATGGTTTCTTACATTGTCCTCTATGTTAGAAAGACTAAGAAAGTCTCTCAAAAAATCAGCATGTGACGTCATAAATATAAGAGATTATCCATCTTTTTTTAGGGGTTTTCTTTCCCTCTCCTCATCTACTAATCCCTCATTTTTATGACGTCAGAAGTTTTTTTTGAGGGACTTTCTTCGTCTTCGTTTTGCCACCTTTCTTGCGATTTTTTTCTCCTCAAACCAAAAACGATGGGGGTTTAATCTTCAGGGTGTTTAAGCGTTAGGTTGTTAAGGAGACCCGACAAATTGGCTGAAAAAATGCGCCGTGTGACGTCATAAAAGGTAATATGAGAGGAAAAGTAAGACGTCACACGGCTCATTTTTTTAGCTGCTTTGTCAAGTCTCGTTGTTTAGACGTTTAGTTAGGTGAAAAATAGAGTTGCTTCGCTGCTAAAAAAAAGGTAAAACGCAGAAAGGAAACATGTTTATTTATCAGTATAACTATTCATATGTCAGATATTTTTAACCTAAACTATTTTTATCAACTATTTTGGTAAGATTCTTGAAAAATAATGTTTCCTCTTTTTAACATAAAGTTGATATTTGGAAAGTATGGAAAGTGTCATGAGTGACGTCATAAAAATGCGTATATTATCCATATTTTTAAGGGATGGATCAGTAATATTTGACATAAAATCACTTCACATAAATTCATTTCACATAAAATATTTCACATAAAGTATTATTTGACATAAACTCATTTGACATAAAGGTACATTTGACATAAAAACGTTTTACATAAATTCATTTGACATAAAGGTACATTTTACATAAAGGTATACTTGACATAAAGGTACATTTCACATAAAGGTACATTTCACATAAAGGTACACTTGAAATAAAGGTACACTTGACATAAAGGTACATTTGACATAAAGGTACATTGCATGGCAACCGGTGAACAGAATCTCAGTTCTGCACCACAAGCCTCGCACTACTGAAGTTCCCATGTCTATACAGTCATATTTATATGAAAATATTTTTAGAAGATTTTTAAATTTTTTTTGAAGATTTTAAAATTTTTTTGGAAGATTTTAGAAATTTTTATTTATTATTAAAAGAAAGCAAAATTACCTTGGGGAAAATCTTCAAAAAAAAATTCAAAAATCTTCTAAAAATATTTTCATATAAATATGACTGTATAGACATGGGAACTTCAGTTGTGCAAGGCTTGTGGTGCAGAACTGAGATTCTGTTCACCGGTTGCCATGCTCGAGGAAAAAAATGACAACCTCGGGTACACTTTGAAATGTATCTTTATGTGAAACGTTTTATGCCAAGTGTACCTTTATGTCAAATGTACCTTTATGTCAAGTGTACCTTTATGTCAAACGTACCTTTATGTCAAATGTACCTTTATGTCAAATGTACCTTTATATCATATGTACCTTTATGTGAAACGTTTTTATGTGAAGTGTACCTTTATGGCAAATGTTTTTATGTCAAATGTACCTTTATGTGAAGTGATTTTATGTCAAATGTTTTATGTGAAATGAATTTATGTCAAATGATATTATGTCAAATATTACTGATCCATTTTTAAGGGATTCCTTTTCCACTTCTCTCCTCTCATACTTTCTTTTTAGACGTATATTTATTAGGGTGGGTCGATTTTGGAATTGTATATTAGTAGACATTGGCAAGGGTTACTGGGCCAATATAAAACCCTGTGAAACTTGAAAGAGGTTTTTTAAAAGCGAAGCTTTTCTATAATTAGGGTCGGTCCGTCCGTCCGTACGTCCGTCCGTACGTACATCCGTCCGAGATAGTTAGCTTTTATTCGTTAATTTAGGCATGTTAGAATTGTCCTATCGATTTCAAACTTTGCATGGTGTTTCCTCTAGTAGTTAGGTACGATTTAGAAAGCGTAGAAACTCTATAATCATTACCAGAATGTCCGTACGTCCATTTTAAACATGTTGATTTTTCTACTTTTTTAACAACAAATTTTTATGTGATCTAATTATCCGTTTAATCTGATTTTTAGTATATTGATTCCTGGGACAACAAAGAACAATATTTTAAGCGAAGCAACTCTATAATTAAGTCCTAAAGATGTAAGTAGGTCCATAAACATTATCCTTTATCAAGCAGTTTTTCGATAAATTTACTTACAATTTTGCTTTGACTCTTATACTTTTATATTCTGATTATTCAGTTAAGACACTATACAATTGTTAATGTCCGTTTTTCCTACCGATTCAGTGCTTCGCTTTTATGGATGTTGTCATCCTTGTTTAATCCAAAAACAACGGGCGCGCGGGGGGTATACAATGTGCCCGCCCACTTATAAAACTAAAAATTGAAACACAGGCATGTTGCATATCAAAATGACCGCATTGAAATGCTGATTACAGATCTGAAAATTGTTTTGAAAAATATTGATTCAGTCTGAAATGATTTTCAAATAACCTACTAAAATGAACATTTTTGACTAAATCAGCTGTTTTTAGGTACTTAATGAGATCTTATTCGAACTAGGAGCAATATTTTTCAAAACGGTTTTCAGATTGGTAATCAGCATTTCAATGCGGTCATTTTGATATGCAACATGCCTGCGTTTGAAGGAATTAAATATTTTGGTCTTATAAGGGGGTGGTCACTTTTTATACCCCCCGCGCGCCGGCAGCCATAAGAGCCAAATAACTTCTGAAACTTGAATGGGGCTTATCATACATATATATGACTTCCGCAACTTATGATAACAGTAAAATCTGAAAAAAGGGTGAAATGGACCCACCCTAATATTTATGACGTCCCACATACTTTCCAGCGCTGATAATACTTATAGGTTTATCTTTTAAAAAGCCTATTCCGGTGGTGCGCTAACCATGCGGGGCTACCCATTACCCAAATATAACCTAGCTTAACCTGTCCTAAAGTTATCTATAATACAAAGTTGAACGATGTTTGTCTGTCCGTCTATCCGTTCGTCTGTCCGTCTGTCCCTTAAGATCTCGGTAACCACTGAACCGATCGGATTCTACTCTCTTCAGGGAATATACCTACTGGTCCTTTGGTGGTTTTAGGCTATTTTTTTTAGGGGTTAGGACACCCCCCACCCCCCCCCCCCCCCCCAAAAAAAAAAAAAAAAAAAAATCCCCCTCAATTTCATTTTAAATCGAGAATAGTAGGGGCATTTTATTTATTTATCTCTTTTTAATTTTTTTAAAATTACCTCATGGGGCAAAGCCCCTAGAGGTTAGGGGCGAAGCTGCTAGTATACAAACAAAGGAACAACTAACCAATCATTTTTAAAACATATCTTAAAAAATTACGGGGGGGGGCGGGGGGGGGGGTTAGTTAAATGCTCAACAGGGTGATATTTGTAAAGCCACCGAGGACGTAAAGTTGTGTGCAAGTTTCTAGTCAAATGCGCTTATTGGGTCAAACTGTTCCTAATTATTATGCGTTTAGTCAAATTAAGTACAGAGCTGGATCTTTAAATGTGTAGCCGTTGCCGTGGCCGTAGTAGTGGCCGTAGTCGTGGCGTCGTTGCCGTAGTTTTAGCCGTAGTCATAGCCATAGCAATAGCCGTCGCCACTGCAGTGCTGCCAAGAAACATGGATTTTTAAATGTTTAAAGTGTTTACGTATTATTATAATTATTATTATTTTATTTCATATTTTTACTTAAAATTCATAAAGTGGTTGTGATTTAAAGATCGCATATAGCCGTGGCCACGCGTAGCCATTTTTTTTAAAGATCGCTATTAAGTTAGTGGCTTTACCTCTGGCAGCGGCAACGGCTACACATTTAAAGATCCTGCTCAGCTTGACCTAATGAGCCAATTTAAATTAAAGCTTCCATCCAATTTTACGGAATAATGCGGAAAAAAAACATTTCGTTGCATTAAATGAACATTCAGAAAAGAATATAACGACGAAAAAGATTTTTCCTTTCAAAAGAAACAAAAAAAAACAATAATAATTGAGCGTACTATAGAGTTTTAGGAGGTTATGTTAACAGGGATATAACGGGATAAGACAATGGAAGATAATTTGATGTACATCCCAAATTATGATGATCTAAATTACCTCATCTGTAGATTAAGATTTTTGGTAAAAAGTTTTGACACAGCTTAACAAAATTGTAAAACAGTACTCAAAGTTTTTGAGGAAACAAATGGTGATTATTAAACTTTGGGTACTGCAGTGTAATTTACAATCCAATGTCCCCTCCCACCCGCGTTGTTAGGCACGTAAGATTGAGACCAAGATTGTAGGCAAGTTTAAAAAGTACAAGGGCAAATGACATCCTACTTATACTCAGAGATCTGAAGGGATAAGACAATGGCCGGTAAATTGATGTAGATCCCAAATGATGATACACAATTTACTCCCTCTGTATATTTCGATTAATGGTGGAAACATTTTACCACTCAACTAACCAATCAAGCCAAGTTTAAGCCAATGAATAAGAAAACTTTATTATAAAACTTTGGGGACTAGTGTAAAAAACAGCCCAATGTCCCCTCCCTCCCTGCTAAATACTAATATGGTTTTATTAGTATTTAGTTTCAAATTGTTTTTTTTTGTAATCTAATGTATTAAAAATATATTGCATTAAATATAGTATATCTAGACCCCTTATCAGTATAATGGACAAATCACTGGTCGCCGGAAGGGAAAAGCAGTTTTTTGAAACAGGCTCTCTGAGATTATTACAGAATCTAATAAAACATATATAGACTAATGAAAAATGCAAAAAAACGAAATCAAAAGCGTTTCTTCTTGGGAGAAAATGCGGGTAAAAGATCTCAGCTATTTTGAACCTAACATTGGTAAGCCTGTAAAAAAATACAGACATTTTAAACATGTCATTGCTCAGCACCTAAAAGTGGTAGAAAAATGTTACACATACCATTGTAAAGCTCATAACCTCTAGTTTTCATATTGGTATATAACATTTTTGTACTATTATTAGTTTTTTAGCTATCCTTTGAAGTATACACAAGTTTTAAAAATGCAGTTTTTTCTTGAGAATTTTTGCCCTAGGGGTTAGTGGGGTTAGGGGTTAGTGGGTTAAAACAGCCCCCAAAACACAAAAACCTAAGGTCTGAGCTTATTTTTAGAGATAACAAGCTGATTTTTAATGTAAACTTTTTTGCATAACTGAGCAAAGTAGCCACTAAAGATTTAATTTTAACACTTTCTTTCTAGGGGAAAGTGGGGTGAAACCCCCCGAATTGTAAACTTATAAGATCCAAGGTGAGAAGGAGAGTTTATACACTTATAGGCAATGAAATTCAGTATAAAATTTTGCTCTGAGCTGGATCTTTAAATCATTTTAGTGGTGAGCCAGATCGGAGAGAGCCAACTTTCCACCAATGAGAGCACAGCATTTTATGAAATGCCGCGCTGTGATTGTTGAAATTCGGCTCACCCCGATCTGGCTCACCACTAAAATGATTTAAAGATCCAGCTCTGGATGTTTGGGCTTGTTGTTATAGTTTTAAACCTGATCATTGTAAAATCTCTTATATGATTAAATCTACCAGTAAAACTTAAGTTTGGCACTTTCCTTCTATGGACGAGTGGGGTAAAACTGCCCCCAAAACTACTAAAACTTTAAGTTCTGGGCTTATTTTAAAAAATATTGGGCTGATTTTGTTAATGTATACTCTTTTTCAAATCACTATAGCATTCAATTAGGCACTCTCTTTCAAGGACTAAATTATTTTTTTCATTATGTGAAATAAGTTTTCATTAAAATTCAACATGATATCTTTGAAAATAAGCTCAGAACTCACAATATTTGTATTTTGGAGGGTGTTTTACCCCACTAGACTCTAGAAGGAAAGTGCCAGAATGAAATCTTTAGTGACTACTTAGTTCAATTAAGTGAAAATGTTTACATTAAAAAAATAGTTTGATATCTTTAAAAATAATCTCATTACTTACAATCTAAAGAAAAGTGCCAAAATTCAATTTTTAAAGCTTTAAAGGTGGATCAAATCATATTAGAAAATATTTAAAAAGAATCATTTGATAACTGTAGCAACAAGTCCAAACAGCCAGGCAAAATATGATACTGAAATATAATCTTAATGTTTAAGGGGTTGTTTTACCCTTCTAGCCCAAGAAGGAAAGTGCCAAAATGAAATCTGTAGTGGCTACTTATCTCAATTATGAGAATAAATTTTAAATTAAAAAAATCATCTTGATATCTCTAAAAATAATCTCAAGCCTTCAATTTTAGTGTTTTGGGGGGTGTTTTATCCAACTAACCCCAAGAAGGAACGTGACAAAATGAAATCTTTAGTGACTACTTAGCTTAATTATGTAAAAAAAAGTTTACATTAAAAAAATTGGCTTGACATCTCAAAAAATATGCTGTTTTGACCCACTAGCCCCTAGAAGAAAAGTGCCAAAATTCAATTTTTAAAGTTTTACTGGTAGATTTAACCATATAAGAGATTTTAAAAAGGTTAACAACTATAACAACAAGCCCAAAAACATCCAGGGCAAAAATTAATACTGAATTTCATTTACTAAGTATATTTGCGATAACTTTTATTTAATAGATTCTTCCAATTTTTACCATTTACAAAAGGGCCTGCTTTATTGCTTCAAGATCCATGACAGATCTATATAGGAAATAAATGTCTATAAATGAGCTCAAATCTTCCAAGGAATAATCGTTTAAAACTCATAGTGCTCCCATAATCCATAATAAACTCTCATTGCCCAGAACGATAACACCCATTAATTACTTTATTAAAAATAAATTCATTTTTTTCATTTCATGTTGCTATTTACATTATATTGATGTATTTAATTTATAATCATAAAAAAGAAAATCTAAATTTATAATATAGTAAATTTAAGAAAACTCTGTTTTAAAAGAACTCGATTGTGGCGACACTTTCTGTGTGTTCAAATATTGAAACTAAAATTTTAATCATATTAACCCTTTGGTGATGGTAAACTGAAAAAAATATAATTGAAGAATTCTTAAAATCATTTAAATTAACAAATATTAACTACTTTCTTTTAGATAGTAATGGCGGGGGCGGAAAATTGATTTATTGAGAAATAGATAAATAGATATATACTTATAGAACACTAGCCAATAGCGAGATAGTTATATCGAGCCAACTCTAGTTTCCTATAAGTGTATAAACTCCCCCCCTCCCTCCTTGGTTATTACTACAAACTATACACATTTCAAAGACAATTTTTAATTAAGCTAAAATTTAAAGTACCCAAAATATACAATTTTACCTATATTAAGAAAAAACAGCATTTTTAAAACTTGTTATATACCAATATGAAAACTAGAGGTTATGAGCTTTACAATGGTATGTGTAGCATTTTTCTACCACTTTTAGGTGCTGAGCAATGACATGTTTAAAATGTGTGTATTTTTTTATAGGCTTGCCAATGTGAATTTTAGGTTAGAAATAGCTAAAATCTTTTTCCCGCATTTTCTCCCAAGAAGGAACGCTTTTGATTTCGTTTTTTGCATTTTTCACTAGTCTATATATGTATATATCAGAATCTGTAATAATCTCAGAGAGCCTGTTTCAAAAAACTGCTTTTCCCTTCCAGCGACCAGTGAAGAACACATTGTAAGATCAATCCGGACATGCTATTCGTTAGAATATATACAAGATAAGTCAGCTTTAGACAATTGAATTTCTTAGGATAAAGGTAGCATTCGGAAAATTATTCTGACCAAAATTTTATAGCTCGTATTGGAATTAATTAATTATATGTGACAAAAAAGAAAATCTTCGTCTGCAAGAAATTCCTTTTTAACTTGGACGGATTATTGTATCTGATAGACCATCCAGGAGTTTACATATATTTTATTTGAAATACTCGAGAGAAAAAAACAATGTGTACAAAAAGTAAACTGTACAAAATTGTAGTCTGAATTATCCTATGATCCAGACAATGTTATGACACACTTAAAGTCTGAATGCGTGACTGTCTATACCTAAATATATAAATATGAGGTGCTTCCCCTAAAAGAACCCATCTAGCACTTACCCCCCTAATTCGAATAAAAAAAACTAATAAGTTTTATCTCAAAATTAAAAGAGATCGGGCTTCCGGTGAGACCTTAATATTCTAAGCTACTATTTGAGCTAGAGGTCTTAAAAATTTATACGCGATTTTTTTTTATAAATGTTATCAAAACAAAACAGTAGGGTCCATAATTACTTCCTTTACTATTTTATTTGGCAACCTTTGTCTATTGGTGCTTCTTTTAAGAAGAGAAGCTACTCTATAATTTGAAATGTCCGTCTGTCCGTATGTCTTAGTTTGGGGGAGATTTTCTCGACTCCTATAAAAGATAAAAGGCGGAAACTTTCCCATTATTAAGGAGCACAATTAACTACAAAAATTAAATTTCCTATCGTTTGAAGAAAACAACAATGACGGCCAGACTGCCTTTTTGCAGGTTTTTGGCTATTTTTAGATTTTTCACATTTTTCCCCATATCTTTGGTGTTTATGGTCCGATTTTCAAAAAAATTTCAGTGATATATATTAAAATAAAATTTCCTGGCGTTTTAAGAAAACAAACAATGGCGGTCAGACTGCCTTTTAGCAGGTTTTTGGCTATTTTTATATGTTCTACATTTTTCACCATATCTTTGGTATTTTTGGTCCGATTTTCAAACTTTTTAGCGATGACAATTTTTTCTGCTTCGCTACTTATGGATGTTGTCATCCTTGTTTAATAGTATTTTGTCAAATTTAATTTTTGCTGGGATTATGTAGATTGTTGAAGGTGCAATGTATGGATATTTAAAAATCAACCACTGCACTGATAGATATTTTAGGGTTTCATATAATTAATAAAAATTCACTATAGATAGTTTAAAGGTTGTAATAAATTCTCAATCAAAAGGTTTTTTTCTGAAATTCATTTGGTGTCATAAGCAGGCAAACAGTTTATAATTTTGACCAAAAAATATATTACCTTTACATATAGATTGTGAATATAGGAAAATATAAAAGAAGGTGTATTAACTTTTTTGCTTTTTATTTAGAATAGCTAGTCGGTGCTTTTAGTAAGTAATAGATGTAAAATGGTTCATAGAATTTAAATATGCAATCGGTTTTTTTGTAGACCTCTTATTTTTGAAGTAATTTAAGTTTTTTTGAAAAATAATTAAGTTGGTTTTAAGGTACTAAAACGCAACAAAATAAAAGAAGAAAATTGCCAGTATGAACAAAAATAGTAAGATCTTTAATTTGACACCTTATTTTTAAAATTCTGTTGTGTAATTATTGAAAAAATCTATTTTTTTAACCTAGGTTTAATCAAAACTTTAAACCTAATTATTTTCTCACACAGGCATAAAAAATATGTGTTTATATATGACTTTAGAATCAGAAAAATATTACGAATCTATTCTAAGCAAAATTGAAAAAGTTTTAAAAAATTGTAATAAAAAAAAAAAAAAAAAAGTTTATTTAAGAATTGTAACTACTAAACTAGCCAATCACAAATCGCAAAAATTGACGAATCAGGAAGCTTAACCTATAAAGTTAACCAATAGAATTGCCAAAAAAAAGGAGAATGTTCATACACTATATACAATAGATACTACAATAAATATAGTGATATTACAGAAAATGTAAAGAATGAAAAATTATGAACAAATATGCATCAGTCTGTTTTTAAACTTCAAAACAATGCAGTTAAAAATACATTATTGTTTCTTGTGTTTAAAAAATATCTGCTACATTGCATTGTCTTTTGTTTAGGTATTGTTCAGGTTTTGTTCAAGCTAACCCTTTAAAGCTGAAAACTATGATTCTTATATTTTTTATTTTAGTTTTATAAAACTTTTTCAATTTTGCTTAGAATGGATTTGTATTATTTTTCTCATTCTAAAAAATATATGAACACATACTTTTTATGCCTGTGAGAGGATATTTCTAATTTCAAAGTTTTGATTAATCCGAGGTTAACAAAATAGATTTTTTCAATAATTACTTAACAGAATTTTAAAAATAAGGTGTCTAATTAAAGATTTTACTATTTTTGTTCATACTGGCAATTTTCTTCTTTTTTTTGTTGCATTTTAGTACATTAAAACTGACTTAATTATTTTTCAAAAAAACTTAAATTACTTCAAAAATAAGAGGTTTACAAAAAAACCGATTGCATATTTAAATTCTATGGACCATTTTACATCTATTACTTACTAAAAGCACCGACTAGCTATTCTAAATAAAAAGCAAAAAAGTTAATACACCTTCTTTACTATAATTAAATACCTGCTTTTTGAGTGAAGTTACCATTTCTATTCCACCTTCAATCAATTCCTGAAATTTGAAAATGATTTCAAACTAAATTGGTAATGGCTGACACGATATCGTCAGCTTAATGACACAATATTTGACAGGATTCACTTATGAAAATAATTAGCATATATATAACGGGCGGATACGCATCTAGAGGCTTTTAGATGGGACATTAGGGTATAGGGGAGGGGGGGGGGGCGATTTCTCTTGAGAGAGTGGTGGTACCCTACCCAAAAATAGTTATAAACCTTCCAAAGACCTATGAGAAACTTCCCTGTAAAGGAGAAACATATCAGTTCGGTACACAGACAGACACACAGACACACAGAGAACCTTTTACTTTATCAAAATGATAAAAATTTATGTAATTGAACAGAACAATACAAAATAAATGTACATGTCTAAACACAGGCTTATAATATTTTAATTGGCCATTAAAATTAAAAAGATGTGTACTTTCTATCAGGGTTTTAAAGGAATAAGACAATAGCTGATAAATCTGTGTACATACACAATGATGATATTCAAAATTACCACTTCTGTAGATTAAAGTAATTGGTCAAAACATTTGAAAAGTTAATGAAACAACCAATCGAAATTCAATTAAAAATCCACAAAGTTGTTGTGCCAATGAATGATTAAACGTTATTATAAAACTTTGGGGACTTGTGTTATGAACAGACCAATGTCCCCTCCCTCCCTGACTTTCAATATTAATCTTTTCAAATTGACATCAGCAAAATTATGCTGAAATAAGTGAAAAACTATATTCCAGTTAGGCTTCGAAACCGATTAATATCCGCTGGATTATAACTGGTTCTCAACAATTCTGAAAAATCCTTCGGCCTCTCGGGGCTAACAACATAACAATGCAAGGTCCATACAAGAGAACAACAGGCAAAATGTGAATTAAAATGTTTACTAAAATACTTCTTGATCTTACAAAAACGACGCAAATAATTTGTCACCACTTTAAATTTCAAAAAACAAATCGAAACAATGATAATTAAACATGAAAGCTTCTAACAACCTAATGGAAAAAGAAATTTTTAATGAAATTCATTTTTATCTGTTGGTATAAAGCAGGTAATTGCAGGAATTTACATGTATATGTAGTGGCCAGGCAGAGATGGAGCTAGTTGTGCTGCTTCCAACTGTATCGTTCTTGTTGTAATTATTTATTATGAAATTGATTGTGGTATGATATGATTGCTTGCTCAAATACAAAACCGCAAGAAATCTACCTGTTCATTTAACCCTTCCTATCTTATCCCCACTCCCAACTACCATGTGGAGCGGGGCTACTCGCAACATGTACTTTATCTGTTAACAATGTGTATGCGCAGCAACTCTACAAGTTGCTGCTTTTATAGTGATCAGTTACTCATAGTATACTTTGTCTAGCCGAACGTGTCTACAGGACTCATATTCAGCCGTCACTACATATACAGGGTGGGGCAAATAAGACCGGACAAATTCTAACTTCTGAAGAAATGAACATAAAATCGTCAATTTTAAAGATTTTATTGAATTTTAAAAACTGGCAAGCAAAATAGGTATATGACTATTCGATTATTCAATAAAATCGCCGCCAGCCTTAATCACCGCCTCCTTAACCGCCGGCAGGTCCAGGTCAAAATGTACCTGTCCAAGCTGGCGTAGTTCTCCTTGATAGTGGCAATGTCTTCGTGGTATGGGCACGTCTATTGGTGCATGATTCAAAGAAGCCCCAGGCCCAAAAGTCCATTAAATAAAGATCGGGCTGCTGGGAGGCCACATTTCCTTAGGAATGTGAGTAACCGCAGGATCCAAATTCACCAAACTTTCAAGCTACCCTTATACACGGAGGCTCTTATTTGGACCACAGTTAAGCTAGAACGACGTTCTTTACCTTTTTAGAAATGGCATGAAGTTTCAGCTAGGGTTGTAAGCGCAACCCATAGTCTAAAATGAGTTTTAAAGTTTAATATGGGTCCCTGAAGTCAAGAACCGAGATATTTTAACGAATTTTCACGGTTTTTGACTTTTTTTACATCTAAAATCTGCCCTGTTTCACTTTGCTGGAGTACTACGGTCAAGCCATTTCAGACAGAGAGCTCTAGTCTTTTCTAGTGTCTTACTTGTGTACCTATCTAACAGTATCCCCAGCAAGTTGCATAACTCTACGTCACCTACAGATAGGCTGAGGTCAGATTTAGTGGGCCCTAGTCGAGAATCCAGATTAAACCACTGCACCGGCGCATTTGTAGTCTGCCTTGTTGAACATATGCGCGGCCAGCTCGTTGTACACGTCCATCTTCGTCCAAAGTTTTTGTGGTCAAACGTCCTGATTGGTCAAGTAGTTTTGGCTCTATGGCCGTTTAAAGTTTGTCCGGTCTTATTTGCCCCACCCTGTACATTTAGTTTTGGATATGGAACGTAATCATCCTTGTTTACAACTAAACATTTGTTAGCCTGAGATGGGTTTTTGAAAGATGAATGCCGCGTTTTTTCGACATTTTTTCGACATTGATTGATTGAACGAAGATGATAGGATTTCAACAGAGTATACAACTTAAGAATTAAAAATTTTAAAATTATTATTTTAGCCATTTGTATAATGTCTAATACAGCTCTAAAAAGATGCATTGTTTTTCTTCTATGAAGGCCGTAGCAACAAAAGCGAAATAATTAAATAAATACAGTGTTTTTTTTTTATGAGAACTTTTTTGAAAGCAATTTTACCCCACAAATAGTTATCAGAATTTAATGATTAATGGCTTATTTTCTTCGTTTTTTAAGGGAAATTATGAAACAACCAAAAAAATTACAGTTTTTGTTGAAAAAGTACAGTAAAGTTGAAAATTAAAAACTTAGGTGACAACATCTAAAAATGGTTTTAGCGCATTTTTCTTATGCTCAAAATTGGATTTTCAGTAGTCGACTTTGGGGGGCCAGTACTTTCTCCCTGATTGAGATATGGCCTTCAAACTTTGACCTATTCTAGTACATGTCCCCAATAGTATCTGTATCAATTTATAGCTCTATATCTCAACTTTGAAGCGTTTTGTGGCCATTCTTGCAAAAGGTAGAATATTTGAACATAGAAAAAAGGGGCTAAAACCATTTTTAGATGTTGACACCTAAGTTTTTAATTTTAGATTTTACTGTACTTTTTCAACAAAAACTGTAATTTTTTTTGGTTGTTTCATAATTTCCCTTAAAAAACGAAGAAAATAAGCCATTAATCATTAAATTCTGATAACTATAAGTGGGGTAAAATTGCTTTCAAAAAAGTTCTCATAAAAAAACACACTGTAGTTGTATAATCTGTTTAAATTTCGTAAAAAAAACGCGGCGTTTATCTTTCAAAAACCCATCTCTGATTAAATACTACGCAATCATGAAAATAATTATAAAACATCAAAACACGTTTTTAACTTAATATAATTTTTTCATAACGTGTGACATAAGACATAATCTTCTTTTAGAATTATTTTTTAAAAATCATTAAAATTAAACGTGTTTCTGACAGATAACGTAATAGCATTTAACCTAAAAAACTTCTTTATGAAGTAAATTTAATTACAAAAAGTTATTAAGTTCATAATTTCTATTTTTCTCGTAAGATTCCAAATTATCGTTTCTATTTACAATTGACAAAATTATTTTATATTGATAAATTGAGTTTTGCCTAACAATTATCAACCTAATTAGTTTTTAATAAATATTTTGTAGTATTCCTTAGATAAAAAAATCTAAAATATAGACTTATATTCATAACCAGACAACTACTTGGATCCCTATGTTGGGGACCTTTTTCGTCTGCTAGCAAATTGCTTTCTACTCTCTGTTACATATAAATTTAGTTTATTTCTAAATAGTCCTATTGTTTATGGACGAAATATTAAGATTTACATAGTGTTAATTTTTTGTATTTTTGCATTAAAGGTTCGAATTCATGCAAAGTATGACAAGCAAGTTAAAACCTAGATTTTATGAAATTAAAATATATTCCCCCCCCCCCCCCAATCTTTTTGTTTATTTTACTTTCAGTAACTGATAAATATTTGATATATTGCATCAATTGTCTATAAATACTCTGTATTATAATCATTGCGTGTTACGACCGTTTTCAGTCTTGATTTATTGTTTTGTTTTATTATGAGAGTTGGATTCTTTAAAAACGATTATCACTGTCAGACCACTAAATTTTACTTTGCACATAGGGGTCATTTTTTTCCGCATATTTTCTGTAAAGTTGTGTGTTACTATTTAATCAAATGCAGTTATTAAGTCAAACTGTTCTTAATAAGTGCATTTGACCAAATGGTAACACATAACTTTACATAAAATACGAGAAAAAAAGAACCCATTTTATTTGTAGGTTTAAAGAAAAGTAAAATTGATTGCATTTATGTAGGTTGACCTACAGAAAAAAATTGGTTGACCTCTAAAAGCTGTTTTTGAATAGTTATATAGCGGGTTCAGCGACACTTTTTTTATTTAAAGATTCCACCTCTTGTGACAAGATGATATTTTACCTGCATAGTTCCTTCTATTTGTATAATTTCACCCCCATCCCTTCTTTCTATACCAAGCTGTATCTCATCTCCCTGAAGAATGATTAGATTATTAGTTCCTTCTATTTGTATAATTTCACCACCATCCCTTCTTTCTATACCAAGCTGTATCTCATCCCCCTGAAGAATGATTAGATTATTTTTTAATCAGAGCTGGATCTTTAAATCATAAAGTGATGCCAACTGCCTTTGCCGATGCCATTGCTACTGCCAGTGCTGACAACAAAACATGGATCTTTAACTCAAAAGGCAGCGTTTCCTGGCTCACCACCGACATTTCAAAATTAGCTCATTAAAAAAGAGGCATAAGCAGTGGCATTGCTGTGATTTAAAGATCCAGCTCAGAAGTAAGTTTCCAGTATAGCTTCAAAACCGATTTATGTCAGATAAATTGGAACCAGTTCTGAGCCATACTAAAATAAGAGAATGTTGAATTAATAAAACAATTTTTCCTATGCTGCCGTATCTTTAGATTATGGACGTCATTTTGAAGGATGTATTTTTTGAATTTGAATTCCCCATCCCATTGCCAAGCTAATGCCCCCTTAAATGTCGACAAATGTTCCATTTTACCTTTCCCCTGGAAAACAAAATAGTTTTAAAAAAACTAAAACTAACTTCTTTTTTTTGCCTTAATGAATGTTGCACACCATGTTTTTTGTATCTTTTTCCCTGATGTTTTTTTTACTAAAAAAAAATTATTTTTCTCCTAACATATTATTTTTCTACTTTACATAACTCACACAGAGTTCTAAATGGATAAGATAATGGCCGATAAATTGATATACATCCCCAATGATGATACATAAAATTGCTTCTTCTGTAGATTACAATCAGTGGTTGAAACGCTTAAACAATAAACTTAATGTTTCAACCAATCAAAATTCACAGCAGTCCCCGAAGTTGTTAAGCCAACGAATAAGAAAACGTTATCATAAATCTTTGGGGACTAGTGTATTGTGTAATAAACAGCCCATTGTCCCTTTCTCTCTGTAACTCACTACTGTTCAAGGCAGATACTTAAATGCAATTTTGTGTATTGGTAGTGCACTCAAAAATTTTTAAAGAGCGCACTTACTAAATGATTTTGTTATTCTGTACGTCCCTCCCTCTCTTTTTTCAATCCATTCATATGCAATGGGATTAAATGCAATATTAGTTATTTATAGAAACGTATTATAGACAGCTTTCCACGGAAACAAATATGAAAAACTATAAGATTTTTCAAATTTTGTTGGCCCAGAGAGGCCAAAACTAACAAAACTAGCTTGATTTTATCATTCGTAGAAAATTTTCTGTAATACAATATGATTTATCATTTATCCGTAGGACTGGTTCTAATCCAGCGGATATTAATCGGTTTCGAAGCCATACTGAGCTGGATCTTTAAATCATTTTAGTGGTGAGCCGGAACAGGGTGCGCCACTTGGTGGGCCAGATCGCCAACGCCATTTTGATTTAAAGGTCCATATAAGTTGCGCCAAACTGGACCACGTCTGGCGCACCCCGAACCGGCCCACCACAAAATGATTTAAAGATCCAGCTCTGGAAATATTATTACCTTCTCGTTTTCCTTGAATTGAACAAATCTCATTTTGATCTGAAAATTTTGAACAAAATAATAGGAAAACATGTCAAATATAAATCATCCAGCAACTTCACTTCAACAAAAAGTGGACCACTGAAGGGTTCTTAAAACACTATTTTAAGTGGTATTAAACAAGGATGGAGAGGACATTGGACTGTAAATTACATTGGCACTCAAAGTTTTATTACTTAGGGCTAAAAAATTTGGGTACTTTAATTGAGTTTTAATTGGTTGGTTCTAAGCTAGTAGTGTTAACACCTCTCAACCGATCTTCAGATAGGGTAATTTCATTAAAATTATTTGGGATGTGTACCAATTCATAGTCTTTTGTCTTATCCCTTTATAAAAGCTCGTTATAATTCTCTGCAGTTAAAAATAAAAGTGTGGGGAGGGGGGAAGGGCTATTTGGTCCAGTTTTCATCTCGAGGGACTTTTCCAATCATTTGTAAAATTTCGTACTCTGCTGAAATGCATAGATAACAGTAGATAAAGATCTAAGTAGCTTTACATTACATTATTTTCCAGTTAAGAAGACACGTAGAAAGTTTAGTATATCTGTTAAGAATACATGCAGTGAAGGAAAAATCCGGCCATATTATTGGTTAAAATATGTGCACATCTTGTTATGAAAAGGGAGTTATTTTTTAATAGTTGTAACAGATAATAGACTTTCTTAGGATAAATCTACCGTCCAAAATTTAAGTAGCTCCTAATACAGTGTTTTTTTTTTATGAGAACTTTTTTGAAAGTAATTTTTCCCCACTTATAGTTATCAGAATTTATTGATTAATGGCTCATTCTCTTCGTTTTTTATAACCTTTAATGTAAAAGCAAAAAAATATTTCAGTTTTTATTTAAAAAGTACAGTAAATTCAAAAATTCAAAATTTAGGTGTCAACATCTAAAAATGGTTTTAGCGCATTTTTCTTATGATCAAATCTCCTACCCTTTGCAAGAATGGCTCCAAAACGCTTTAAAGTTGAGATATAGAGCTAAAAATTGATACAGATACTATTGGTGACATGTACTAAAACATTTTAAGCTTTGAATTTTGAATTTACTGTACCTTTTAAATAAAAACTAAAATATTTTTTTTGCATTTATATTAATGGTTATAAAAAACGAAGACAATAAGCCATTAATCATTAAATTCTGATAACTATAAGTGGGGAAAAATTGCTTTAAAAAAGTTCTCATAAAAAAAACACACTGTATAAACAAAAAAAATTTCGTGTAATAGAAATTCTGGATCATGATAAGAAAACGAAGTAGTGGGTTTCGTCGTATTTACAAAGTAGCTTTTCTCTTAATTTCTAGCCCCTTCCGGGAGCTTTAACTATCTGGGGCCAATTTCCTAACCCTGCAGGGCCGTAATTAACATTTCCCTAACCTAAGCTAACATATTTACCTAACCTAATCTAACATAAAATAGCATTTGAAAGTCTACTTTCTACTTACAAAGAAATCCGCTACTTTGTTTTCTTTCCCGACCCGAAATTCTTTTTTAAGTTGGATGAATTATTGTGTCTTATTGACTCTCTAGGGTAATAAGTCTAATTTTTGCAGTTTTTTTATAAGTTGTTGATTTATTGATTGCTTGTCAAAAGTCAAAATAATAAAAAGAAAACGTTTCAGCCAAACTTGGAAAAAGTCAAGAATTAAATAAGCTAGAATGCAGGGAGGGAGGGGAAATTAAGTTGTTTATTATTCTCGTCCTAAAAGTTTTAATATAGTGTTTAATATGACTTTAGGGACTTTTATTGAATTTGTTTGGTTGGTTCATTAAGTTAAGTGTCAAACGTTTAAACAACTATTTGTAATCTGAAGAAAAGTTAATTTTGTGTTTCATAATAGCGGATGTATGTACATTAATTTACCAGCTATTGTCTTATCCCGTTAGATCCCTGGCTAGAATGACATAAATGCATGACAAAATTATAATCTCCCAAAAATAGATCTATTCAGGAATCTAAAGGGATAAGACAATTGCCGATAAATTGATGTACTTGGTGTACATACTCACTGTAAATACACAAAAGTACCCCTTCTGTAGATTGAAATTAGTGGTTAAAAAGTTTTGACACTCAAGTTAATGAAACAACCAATCAAAATTCAATAAACTCCTCAAAGATGTTAAGCCAACGAATAAGAAAACGTTATTTCAAACCTTTATGGACTAGTGTAATAAACAGCTCATTATCCCCTTTCTCTGTCAGATACTAATTGCCCACAAATAGCGGAAGAAGAATTTTGTTTATATTCAAACACATATTATTAAATTCCATAATACAATGCGATGAAACATTTTGGACAATAGAATTCATTGTTTCATCCCAAGCAAGCCAAATTTTTATGGCTGTTCTCTCATTAGTTGAAAAAAAACCTTACCAAATCTTCACTAGGTTTAACAACAGTGTTTAAACTCTTCCTCCTATAACTTTAAACACAGAAGATATAATTTAGTTTAACATAATTAGGGAGGACTTTTTCACTTTTACTAACTTTTTCACTAATGACTTTAATCTACAGGAGGGGTAATTGAGTTTATCATAATTAAGGTTGTACATACATAATTTATCGTCCATTGTCTAATCCCTTCAGAATCCTAGTCTCTTACAGAGCTTTATTACAAACAAGGATGACAACATCCATAAGTAGCGAAGCACAAAAAAAATCATGAATAATAGAAAAAAATCACGAAACCTTTCTAAAATATTTTTTGCTTTTTAATATTTTTATTTTAGGGATCATGGAAAGAAAACAAAGTCAATGATCCTATTTTAGTATGATGACTGCCAGTTTAAAATCAACCAAAAACACCAAACATATGGAGAAATATGTGGAATATAAAAAAGTACCTAGCTAAAAACTTGCCTTAAAGCAATCCGACCGCAATAAATGTTTTATAATTATTTATTAATGGAAATGCTGACAAGAAAATCACATTTCCTCAAAACGTTTCAGACTGAAGGACAGATAGACAGACATTTCAAATTATAGAGTAGCTTCGCTACTAAATAAGCTTTTAATCATAAAAAACTTTTATATTGTTTTTATTATCAATACAAAAAAGACAAAACAATTAAAACTAATAATGAAGTTATAATCAGTACTATTGTCTAGTGACTATCTATTACGAGTGGCCACTCTATAACTCACTTTGTTTGTATGTCTGTCTAACAATTATTGTGAATATTCCTCTGACTTATGAACAAATGACAAAACATACTTGCTTGAATAATCTGTATATTATAGAGCAGCTTATAGTGCCTAATAACAAATGATAGGCCAGTATTAATTATCCCATTAGTCAATTACAATATTTTCTGGTTCATCATTGGTCATTTGTATTGTATGACGTCAGTTTTTATTAGACACTATATGCTGATTCGTATATTATATTTTTGACTATGCAAACTAACTTAAAAGGCCAAATCCGAACCAGTAGTTAGTAATTTTGAATCTTACATATTTCTTCAGATCTAGGTAAGACGAAGGAAGCCATGAAAAATCATAGTGTCTGGACAAAGTGTCTAAAAAATCAGCCATGTGACGTCATAAAGATTAGGGAGATGGGAGGAGAAGTGAGAAAGAAAACCCCTAATAAGAGATGGATAGTCAATCAATTTTATGACATCACAAGGCTGATTTTAAAGACACTTTGTCCAGTTACAATTTTTATAATTCTTCTTTTAATATTAAAATTGAAACACACCTTTATAATAGGTCCCAATGCACAAACATCCCAACTATAGCAGATAACTAACCCTTTAATTGTACGACCTTTCTCTAAAAGTCCTCGCTGTGCATGGTAATAAATTGTGCCTGTTTTAGGCCAAGGCATTCCCCATATTATCTCTATTAATTTCGCGCATCTGACATTGCAGCATTAGGTACAACTTTTAACATGTGATATAGACCAAGATTCGAACCATTCACCTCCTCAGCGGGTTTATGTTTACTGATAAAAGTTTTTTTCCTTTGTATAATTTTGTTTTGATATAAATAGCTTTTATCATTTTCCTTATCAAAGGAAGAAGTTACATTGTTATTATTAACTTGCGTGGCTTTTCAGAAACTATTAGTTTTTCTAAATATCAGAAAAATACTAAAGGAAAAATAAATTTTATTACATGTACAGCATAATGATAAAAAAATAAAAAATAAATATTTTACAGAAATGTTCTTTAAAAAAACCGATCTTGTCTGTATGTGTGTCGACCTTTAATACCAACAATAAATAATTTCTCGTTCTCATTTCCCCTAAATTTCTCTCTTTACAAAACAAGCTTCTTGGTTCTATTCCTCAAAGTGCCTTGCGAATAAACCCCCCTTCTCATATTTTTAAAATAGATGGAATTAAGGAGTTGGATTTAAATCCTGCGATGACCTTTGCCTAACACACGAAAAACTGTTTTAAGTATTCGACTAGGCATTTTGAGAGAAAAATCCATTTTTTCTTCATTTGATTATTGTTTATTGTTAAAACATTATATTAATTGTTTTAATTTTAAAGGAAGTCCTATCAAGAATGCAATGCAACGCTTAATCAAAGCAGTAACCTAAAGGGATAAGACAATGGCCGATAAATTGCTTTACATACCCAATGATGATTAACAAAATTACCCATACTGTAGATTACAATTAGTGGTTGAAGCGTTTGGACACTCAACTTAATAAACCAACCAATCACAATTTTTAAAGTTTTCAAAGTTGTTTAGTCAACAAATAAGAAAACGTTAGTACAAAACTTAGGGGCCTAGTCTAATAAACGGTCCATTATCCCCCCTCTCTCGCTCTCTGCAATCAAAGTATATTGAAAATATAAAAAAAAAACTTTATCAACTCAATTAAAGTGATACTGTAAAACTTTTCTTCCCCTCCCCCTTTTTTATTGTAAGAAACGATTCTGTTTGATTTTATTGGTGATAGGATCGAATCTCAGCCCAACACCGCGTCATAACTCAAGACATTTAAAAGGCTCCTACTGCTTTAATTGCGCGATATTGTTAAAGAAGGTGGAATGCCTTAGCCTGAATCAGGCGAAACTCATTACCATGCACAGTAAGGATTTCCAGACAAGGGTCATGCACTCAAAGGGTTGGGTGTCTGAAGGGCTTTTGCTTATATAATCATGCAGAATCCACAAAAAATATTCTGATTTGGCGCAGAGAAAAAAAATAAATAAGATCTCTAGGTGTTTGAAACGTTTGAACACTCAACTAAATAAAGCAACCTATAAAAAATCACTAAAGTCCCTAAAGTTCTTAAGCCAACCAATAAGATAAAGTTATTCTAAAACTTACGGGACTAGTGTAATTGACAGGCTAATGTCCTCTACCTCCCTCCTGCTAAAGATATCTGAAAATACTTGTTAAATCTAGCTATGTGCATATTATATACTATGTTAAATAGAAATGTTTATATTATAATAATTATGAGATATTTATCCGATCAATATTAATGTATTTTTTTCCCACACGTCTACATATAATTAAGATAGAATAGAGAAAAAAAACATCATAAAGGAGGGGATAGGCATTCTGTAAATTAATGGTTGGTTGTTTTTTTTCTTTTGTAGTCCCCAAAGATTTATGATAACTTTTTCTTATTCTTTGGCTTCACAATTTTGGAGACAATTTTTAAATTTTGTTGGGTCATGAAGTTGAGTGGTGTACAAACGTTTCAACCACTAATAGTAATGTACAAGAGGGGTAATTTTGTGTATCATCATTGGGGATGGGGAGGTACATCAATTTAACTGCCATTGTCTTATCCTTTTAAATCTCTGCATGATTACAGGCACCCAGTAAACAGAGAATGTACGACACCATGGAAACTGTCCCAATTTTGTATAACTTTTGCGGAACATGTTCCAGTTACGTCATATTTTTCTTTCCCGAAAAAGGGAAGGGGGGAAGAAAATCTCTTCAAAAGATATGGGGAAATTCCCCTTTTCTCCCATATCTTTTTTCTTCCCCCCTTCCCTTTTTTTTCTTTCTCCCTTCCCTTTTTCGGGAAAGAAAAATATGACGTAACTGGAACATGTTCCGCAAAAGTTATACAAAATTGGGACAGTTTCCATGGTGTCAGAATGTACACAAACTTGTACAAAGGTTAAAAACTTAATAGTGCCTTTAAATTTTTATTGGGTTTTATAGACCTTTCTTTAAATATTTATAAAATTCGACAAAAACTCTAATATATTCAATCTACAAAATCGGTCTCTTAATTAACCCCCAATAAAGAAGAGAGAAATAATCCAGGGATATAAAGGGATAAGACAGTGGCCGATTAATTGAAGTAAAATGTACATCCCCATTGGTGATACAAAAAAATCAACCATCTGTCCATTACAATGACGTTTGGACACTCAACTTAATAAAGCAACCAATCAAAATTCACTTTCCCAGTGTTGTTAAGCCAACGAATAAGAAACTGGTATTATAAAACTTTGGGGACTAGTGTAATAAACAGCCCATTATCCCCTCTCTCTCTCTCTGAACCTCTTCTCTTAAAAAACTTTTCTTCTCAAGAATATTTATTTTTGTTTTCTAGATAATGCGTTCTAACAAAGGTTTTAAAATACATAGACCAGATAGATAGATACAAGTTTTAAAGTTTTAATCATTTCACATTAAAATTCTAATAATGAAAAAATCTAGGATTAAAAGTATAATTGATATATGCATGTATAGATTAAAAACTTGTTTTTTTGCCAGTCATGGATTTATTTTTGTACAGTATCTTATACTAAAGTAACAGGATGTCTGTGTGTCTGTCTGTGTGTCTGTGTGTACCGAAGGATCTCGCTAACCGCTGAACCGATCGGGTTCTTCTTAACAGGGTAGCTTCTCATAAGTCCCAGGAAGGTTTTTAACTATTTTGAGGGAGGGTACCACCAACCTCCCAAGAGAAATGACAAAAAAATCAAAATTTAAAAAAACGTTTAGGAGACTTCAACGTCAAATGAAGAGGTATCGTACGTAAAAAAAATTATAGTATAGACTTTATCAAACAAAAACATTTAAAGTGCCACTAGAGGCCTCTAGGGGCGTAGCCGCTAGTATTGAATAAAGTATTATGGTTCTTTTTGTCTGTAGCTAAAGATCTCAATAACTACCGAATCGATTGGGTTCTCTATTTTAGGTAAGCTACACATAGGTCCCCTGATGGTACTAGGCTATAAAATTTTCAGATTCAAGTCTTTGGATGGTTTTAAGCTATTTTTCTCGCTCTTTTCTTCTCCTTTGAATACAGAGAACCTAGATGCTAGGGATGCAGTCGCTAGTATTCTATACAGTAGCATGTTTTTAGTATACATCTAAAGATTTCGGTGACTACTGATTAGATTAAGCTCTTCATTTTAAATAAGCTTTGTATAAGTCTTGGGAGGGTTTTAGGCCATTTTATTCATACATTGTTGTGATGACTTTAGGCTATTTTTCTTATCTTCCCTACCTCTTCAAAGAAAGGGTGAAACCGTCTGAAAGTAATTTATTAAATTTTAAAAATAAATATACTAGCTGCTTTGCCCATAGAATCTAGGGGCTCTGTACTCAAAGTGGTAGTAGGGGGCTAAAATATTAAGACTTAAATCTTAAAATAATAGTCTAAAACCAACCAAGGGCATATTTGAATCTTTCCTAAATTAGAGAACTCCTTTAGTCTAGTAGTTACTGAAATCTTAAGCACCAGACCAAATCTCTACTACTTTATATGATAGAATCAATAATGTTCCTTAGCCCCTAACTTGTTAAGCTTGGCTTCTTTGTCAAATTTTATTTTTTACAATCACAAATAGAAAACATATGATTTTTTACACTTGTTGTATTTTGTATTATCACATTAAAAAATTTTCACCAACTGCCTGTAGTTAGTTACTAGTGTGTGTGTCTTCAAAATGCATGGATCTTAAGGGACAAGACAATGGACAATGAATTGATGTACATCCCAAATGATGGTTATAAATGATCCTTTCCTTATTATTGGTTGAAGAGTTTGTACATGGAGGGTTTAGAACCAACCAATCAAAATTTTATAAAGGTACCCAAAGCTTTGAGCCAATGAGTAAGTTAAATTGGTTATAAAACTTTGGGTACCAGTGTAATTTGCCGTCCAATGTCCCCCTCCCTCCCTGCCAAAGTTATACTATTTTATTTACTACACATGTTACTAGGCTGTTTTTGTAAGATAACAAAAAATTCTAAATGTTATTTTTACAGTTTGACTTTGAATTCGGTATAAAAATTAAACAGATTTTTAAAAATTGTATAGTATTATAGACAGTTTTCCGCGTCTAGAAAAATGAGAAATTAGAAGATGAATTCCAGTTTTATGAAACTGAGGGGTCGAACGCCCGGGCCAATGAAAAAGTATAAAGTTCATGATATTTATTTTATTATTTGTGGAAAATTCTCTATATTAAGATATTATACATGATTTTTCAGTATGTCTCAGAACTGGTTATAATCAAGCGGAAATTATTCGGATTCGGTGACATACTGAAAACTATTATGCTGCATTACTTTTGAGCTGCATGACTTATATAATTTATTAATCTTTTGTAAATTGGACTTTTATCATTGTGTTATTTGCTGAAAAGTATTTTCATATTATTTCTGTATTACGAAGCTCTTTATAGTGCCAATAAAAAAAATGACGTCATACAATACAAATGACCAATGATAGGCCAATAAACAGACTTCATTTAAAATATTCACTATAAAAACTCCATGTAACACTTTTTAGCTATATGACTTCTAGTATTTATTAATCTTGTAATCTTGTAAAACTTTTATTTATTAAAAATTTATATCATTTTATATTTGCTGTTTAAATTTTTGGTGTCTTTTCTTAAAATTGTTAAAAACCAGATATTTCTGAAACAAGCCTTCAAATCAACAACAATATTAAAGCCGAGCCCCCAAACTTTAGTTACTAAAGAACATATTAACTTGGAAGGAGGGGACATTTGGCAGTTTATTACTCAAGTCCACAAAGTTTCATAATAACGTTTTTTTTTATTCGTTTGCTTAACAACTTAATTTGGTACGTTTACTGAATTTTGATTGGCTGGTTTATTAAGTTTAGTGTCCATATGTTTCAACCACTAATTGTAATCTACAGAAGAAAAATATTGTGTCACGTTGGGGATGTACATCAATTTACCGGTCATTGTCTTATCCTTTTAGATCCCTGACATATTGAGCATATATGTATTGATATCAGCACAGCTACTCTATATTTAGGTTATGTATATTTGTCCGTGCGTCACTTTGCCCCTAGTCTCTAATAACTTTTACCCTCCCCCCGCATTTATTTTTTTCTTCCGATATAGAAATTTTTTTCTGAGGTGGTTTTCGTACCTATCTTCTCCCTCCAAAAAAAAAATAAAAATTTGTCTAATATATCTGTAAATAGTGGATTAAACTGTTAACTAGATCTTAGCAAACATACAGACAGATATAACAGGGATAAGAGAATGGCGAATAAAATAATGTATAACCCCATTGATTATGCACAAAATTACCACTTCTATAGATTAAAATTAGTGGTCGAAACGTTTGGACACTCAACCTAAAGAACCAACCAATCTAAATTCATTTAAGTCCCCAAAGTTGTTACCTAACGAATAAGAAAACGGTTTTATACAGTTTTGTGCATTAAACAGTCCAATGTCCCCACCCTCCCTGCAGATATAAACAAACATCCTGTTACTTTTGCATATTGGATTGTTTTAACTTCATCAACGTTAGCCTATTATTTTGTCCATTCTTTGAAAGGTTACAATTTCGACGTGAATGTCAGTAAATGAACAAGGATGAAAATATACAAAAGTAGTTAAGCAGTTAAAATAATGTAGATGGAGAATCGAAAAAAGTGAGTCAATATCTATAATACTAAGTAGAACGATGTCTGTCTGTTTGTTTGTAGCGAAGGATCTCGCTACCCGCTAAACCGATCGGGTTCTCCTTTACAGGGTAGCTTCTCATAGGTCCCGGGAAGGTTTATAACTATTTTCTTGGGGGGTGGGACACCCCGAACCCCCCAAAAAATTAAAATTCCCGCCCTCAAAATTTTTTTTCTTTTTAAAACTAAAATAAAATAGTAGGGTCGACTACCCCCCCCCCTAAAAAAAAAAAAAATTTCATCCCTCCCAAAAATTTTAACATACAAAAATTTGTTGTTAAAAAAGTAAAAAAATCTGCATGTTTCAAATGGACGTAGGACATTTTGGTAACAATCATAGAGATGATGCGCTATCTAAATCGTACCTAACTGTTTTATTAATCATCATACAAAGTTAGAAATCGATAGGACAATTCTAACTTGTTTAAATCAAGAATGAAAAGAGCTAACTATTACGGACGTACGGACCGTCCCTAATTATGGAAAAGCTTCGCTTTTGATAATCAAAAGTAAAACTTTAAATATATTTATTTGGTAGTTATATCACATATTATATTTTGACAAACATAAATACTAATTTTCACTAAACATTTATATCACACTAGTATATTATTACATATTTTAGGTCAAGTGAAGTTCAAGGTTAAATGTTCCCGGTAACGATTATCTCCAAAAATCTATGAACTTTAAAAGCGGAACGTATAGATTTTGCTCGCACAAAATTTTACCGGCCAAAGAACGCCTACAAATAATCTGGAATAGTCTTTAATAAATAATGAACAGCTATCTCGCAGCGCACATAAATGCGCAATAAAAACACTTATCTTACGCGTTTTTCTTCAGTGAAGCTTTCCCTGTGCATCATTTATTATTCCAGATTATTATTTGTATGCCTTCTTATGTCGCTTAAAACGATTTGCGGGCATGATAAGTACGTTCAGCCGTTTGGCAGCTAGCAGCCTTTAAAATTCATAGTTTTTTTTTTTTTTTTGGAGATAATCGTTACCAGGAACATTTTACCGTGACTTGCACTTGATCCTATTTTTAGAATATTTTAAGTACTTTATTTTTAGATTATTATTGTTATACAAATACAAATAAAATACTTAATTAATATTATGTTTATATGTAGCAAATTAACTACATGTTTGATGAAAAATAAAGACAATTTAAACTTATACTAACGGTTGCACCCCTAGTATTTAGGGATAGCATAGACTGAAAAATAGGCTAAAAACTAAATCTAAAAACAAAACAGTCTGAAACCATCCTGGGACCTATGTGAAGATTCCCTAAAAAGTAGAACTCAAACAGTTTTAGACATAAAAAATCTTACTACTTTATATTAAAGGATATTAAAAAAAATCTTATGTGTGATGCTTTAAGGATAGGTTAGGCTACAAAAAGGGTTAAGAAGCTCTACAGGGTTACTGCTACTAGTTTAAAAGATTTTAACAAAAGTTGAAAGGTTCTAGTAACTGTCCTACTACCTAGATAAGTTTTGACCAAAAACAAATTAAATAAAAAGATAACAACAACAAAATATAGATTTTCAAATTTTAATTTTCTTATAATACTAAAATATAATTATTGAGGTAATGAACTATCACTCTATTTCTATATATTACAGTTATTTATTTGGGTCAACTGCAGTTCACGGTAAAATGATCCTGTAAAACGAATAATAATATCTCCAAAAATAATAAATTTTACAGGCTGCCAAACGGCTGAACGTATAAATGATGCCCATAATCCGTTTTTAGCAGCATAAAATTGCCTACAAATAATCTAGAATAGCCAAGATCCAATAATGAACAGAGAAAGCTACACTGAAGACAAAACGCTAAAAATAATTCTTCTTTGCGCATTTATGTGCACTGCGAGATAATTGTGCATTATTGATTAATGACTATTAGGCTATAAAAGTTTTCCGGAATTTTAATAAATATAATAGATTTGAAATCTGCATAAAATTTTAAGGATTTTTTATAAAATTCGTTTTTTATATAATTCATTATTTAAAAGCGCAAATCCAATTTTAGTTAATAAATTTTGACCAATAGGATAGGTGGATTGGAAACTACCTGCGCTCTAATTGGTTGAATGATGTACGTCACTTAAGCTTCTCCAATCAGAGCGCAGATAGTTTTTAATCCACCAATCACAGATGTCAAAATTATTTAACTTAATTTGTATTTGCGCTTATAGATAAAGAATTATACAAAAAACGAATTTTATAAAAATTCCTTAAAATTTTATGCAGATTTCAAATCTATTATATTTATTAAAATTCCGGAAAACTTTTATAGCCTAATGACTATTCCAAAATAATTGTATGCCTTCTTTTGTCTTTTACAATTTTGTTCGAGCATAATCTATACGTTCCACCATTCGGCCATTAGAGACCTTTAAAGTTCGTATATTTTTAGAGATATTCGTAATCAGGAACATTTTATGGTAAACTACAGTTGACCCATTTATTTAATCATTTTACATTGAAATTCAATAATCTTTTAAGTCAATTCAAACTGCAAAAAGTATAATTTCTTTTAAAACTTGAGACATTTAATAATTATAAAAATATTAGCTAAATATTATTCATTGAAAAATATATGTTTAATATTTTGATTTATTCTAAAACTAACATATAGGCTTTATAAACTTTTTATTAAGACTGTATTTTTTCATCAAATAACATTAATTTTAATTTTAAATATTTCTACTATTGCATTGTATTTTAAGTTTTGTTTTCATATTTTTTAATAACTTTTTTTAAGGCTGATTACATTTTAAACACTTTAAATAATGTGTTCTTAGCATGAAACTTATATTTAAGTTTCAACTAATATTCATTTTTTCACTTTTTAAGATTATTTTTAAGCTTTTAAGCTTTTT
Organism: Acartia tonsa; assembly: GCF_053477335.1. NCBI lineage: Eukaryota > Metazoa > Arthropoda > Copepoda > Calanoida > Acartiidae > Acartia > Acartia tonsa. The sequence continues at coordinate 14,590,345 of NC_137272.1, read as the reverse complement.
TCTTCTATTGTCTAAAAACTTCCAAATGCCGTCAGTTTAGCAGTAGAGGACCTCAGGAAGGTAGGGGACGTTTGGCTGTTTATTGCACTGGTCCCCAAAGTTTTATGATAGCGTTTTCTTATCCGTTGGCTTCACACCTTCGGGGACTTTTAATGAATTTTGATTGGATGGTTCATTAAGATGAGTGTCCAAACGCTTCAACCACTAATTATTATGTAGGGAAGGCATAATATTGTGTAGCATCATTTGTCAGCCATTGTCCCTTCCCTTTAGATCCATGTAAGGATCTAAACTCGTGTAACCGTGGGTACTATGAGGTAAGAGTTGTTAACTTCTTTCATCGGAATTTCAACTTGAATTTGATAATTAGAGTTGGTCTCTCTGGAGGATGAAAATGGGGAAGCTGCTGAAATCTGAGTCTGAAATAATTTTTAATTTGTTAGAATTTTAGTTTACTGAAAATTGTCTGTCCGTAACGCTATAAAAAAAAAAGATTTTCTCAGCTGCTTTTAATTATTGACAGCTAAATTTTTGGTGATAATTCCTGTACCAATGAGCATCCAGTATACTAATTTCTGTCTGTCTGTATGTAGCTCAAGTAGTTTGATATTGAAAAAAAAATATGTTAATTGAGTAGTTATTGAATAAAACTAAAGGATGGTTAGAGAGATTCTTTGTAATGAAAAATTCATAGGAAAAAAGTGAGGCTTTGAAACCGATGAATATCCGCTGGATAAGAACCAGTTCTAAGGACTACGGAAAAATCATGTATTATATCGTATTATATCCAGTTTTCTACAATTATAAAAAGTACAATAAAAATATTATTCCAGTGCCCTATGCCCTATATTACTTTGCTTACCGTACGTCTGGCCAGTGGTTTCCTGATGCTGATTGCTGATGTGTTCATAAGGCGGGAATTATTCTGATTGTCGTCTTTGTAACTGAAATAGGATAAAATTTTACGCGGGAATGCGCATGAAATCCACGTGATATCCCAGCTTCAATAATAGATATAGAACAGGTGGATATTGTGGGATATATTTGCTTGAACCTGATGAAATATTTCTCATAGAATTCTACCGCACCCCATCCCCCTTATGATTTTTACCCATCCCATCCCCTGACCATATAGAAACGTATTGATCAATATCTGAGGACTTCATTGAACCTAAATTGACCACAAATATCCACGTATTCTATATCTCTTGCTAGACTATACTTTCAATTCAATCTTTTTATTTTAGATAATAATAAAAATAATGTTAGAAAGAAATATGAATTTTTAATTAGGAAAATAAAAATTTAATTACCTTTCATTTCTTTCATTTGATCCATTCCTGAAAAAAGAAAATTTTCTAGATTTGATTTTATATCTTTTTAGTAAATAAAAAAAAAAACTGGTGGGTGGATAGTTTTCATTTGTTCTTTAGTTTATTTCTTTAGCGCGTTAGGTTAGGTTATATTGGATACTGTGTAGTCCTATAGGGTTGGAGCACTGTAGGTTTAGGCCTTACAGGTTTAAGACCCTCTCAGGAATAAAGCATATTAAAAAAACTAAATCCCCCCCCCCCTTATTATCAATTAATTAAAAAGATAATTGGTTGGGGTAGTCCACATAAAGACCAGCTTTGCTTCTAGAAATATTTTCTTATTTTCCTCATTTTTTATTTTATATGATCAATGCTAATTGATTAATATTGTAGCACTTACTGGAAAATAATTTTTGTTTTCAGAAATCAAAATGAATATGTTTATTTATTTATTACATTAATTATAATTAATTAATAACAAGGATGACAACATTCAAAGCAAAGCTTAAAAATTATGGATGGACAAATGGATGAAGAAAAAAAGAATCATGAAAACTTTTATAAAAAAACAAGGATGACAACATCCATAAGTAGCGAAGCATAAACAATTAAATAAGAATTTAGATATTAGTTGACAAAAGCATGTATATTAGGAAAAAATCACGAAACCTTTTCAACATATGTTTTTAATTTCTTAATATTTATTTATATTTCAGTACTATGACTAACAGACTGACGGTCAAAGTAAATTACATACTGGATGCTCAGAACAACGGGAAATTTAATTTTGATATTTTTAACTACAAAAATTTTAAAAAACGGACCATAAACACCAAAGATATGAAGAAAAATGTGAAAAATATAAAAATATCCAAAAACCTGCAAAAAGGCAGTCTGACCGCCATTGATGTGTTCTTGAAACGAAAGGAAATTTAATATTGATATCTATAACTGAAAAACTTTGGAAATTGGGCCATAAACACCAAAGGTATGGAGAAAAATGTGAAAAATACAAAAATAGCCTAAAACCTGCTAAAAAGCGGTCCTATCGCCATTGATGTTTTATAGTTAATTGTGCTCCTTGCTAATGGGAATGTTGTCAAAAAATTACAGCCTTTTATCTTTTATAGGAGCCGAGAAAATCACGTTTCCCCCAAATTAAGACGGACATACGGACAGACGGACATACGGACAGACGGACATTTCAAATTATAGAGTAGCTTCCCTACTAATAACATTACGGATGCAATTGCACACCAATACATAAATTTCTGACATATATCTTGAAAAGCATCCTAGAAAATCAAATTTCCCCAATTTTTTGCATTAAGGCTGAAGATACAAATGTTTTTACAGGTCCCATACCTTGTTTTTTTAGGGAGAGGGATGAGACATTGGGCTGTTTATTTAACTTGTCCCTAAAGTTTTATGATAATGGTTTCTAATTTGTTGGTTTAATAACTTTGGGGACTTTAATAGAAATTTGATTGGTTGGGACATTAAGTTGAGTGTTCAAACGTTTTAACTACTATTTGTAATCTACCGAAGGGGTAATTTGGTGTATCCTCATTTGGGATGTACATTATTTTATCGGTCATTGTCTTATCCCTTTGAATCCCTGTTTTTATTACCTGGATTTAAAACAGAAATTAATGCACAGGGCTTGGTGGAAGTAATTCTGAAATTTCCTGAAATAATTAATATACTTATAATTTGATAATGGATATAGAATATACGTGGATATATTGACAGGGAAAAATTTGTTATTAATTTATGTTGCTAATGTGGTCAGTTCGTTCATCCAGTAGAAGAGGAGGGGATGGGGTACAGGGGGGTGAATAGAGGTTATCATTATTTTAGCCAGCCGCGAGTATCACCTTACAGAGTAAAGGAAAATCTTTTTTTAAAAGTTATTTATATTATGAAATATTTTTGTAATTTAATGCAGGGAGGGAGGAGACATTGGGCAGTTTATGACACTAGTCCCAAAAATTTTATAAAACGTTTTCTTATTAGTTGTCCTACCAACTTTTAGGACTTCCATTAAAATTCAATTGGATGGTTCATTAAGTTGAGTGTCCAAATGTTTCAACCACTAAATGTAATCTACAAAGGGTAACTTTGTTTATCATCATTGAAGATGTACATCAATTTATCGGCCATTGTATCATCCCTTTAGATACCTGAATTGTAATAAATCATAAAGTCTTAAAAGGCTATATATTTTTGAAAGTATAATAATATAGCAAAAAGTTTGAATAAATTAAGAAATAAAAATGATCAAATTATTATTTTTAGTAGCGAAGCTACTCTATAATTTGAAATGTCCGTCTGTCCGTCTGTCCGTATGTCCGTCTGTCCGTATGTCCGTCTTAGTTTGGGGGAAACGTGATTTTCTCGGCTCCTATAAAAGATAAAAGGCTGAAATTTTTTGACAACATTCCAATTATCAAGGAGCACAATTAATTATAAAACATTAATGGCGATAGGACCGCTTTTTAGCAGGTTTTAGGCTATTTTTGTATTTTTCACATTTTTCTCCATATCTTTGGTGTTTATGGTCCGATTTCCAAAATTTTTTCAGTTATAGAATCAAAATTAAATTTCCTGTCGTTTCAAGAAAACAACTATGACGGTCAGACTGCTATTAAGCAGGTTTTAAGCTATTTTTGTATTTTTCACATTTTTCTCCATACCTTTGGTGCTTATGGCCCAATTTCCAAAGTTTTTCAGTTATTGATATCAAAATTAAATTTCCTTTCGTTTCAAGAACACATCAATGGCGGTCAGACTGCCTTTTTGCAGGTTTTTGGCTATTTTTATATTTTTCACATTTTTCCTCATATCTTTGGTGTTTATGGTCCGTTTTTTTTTTAAATTTTTGTAGTTAAAAATATCAAAATTAAATTTCCCATCCAGTATGTAATTTACTTTGACCGTCAGTCTGTAGGTCATAGTACTGAAATATAAATAAATATTAAGAAATTAAAAACAAATGTTGAAAAGGTTTCGTAATTTTTTACTAATATACATGCTTTTGTCAACTAATATCTAAATTCTTATTTAATTGTTTATGCTTCGCTACTTATGGATGTTGTCATCCTTGTTATTTGAGTAAATTATAAGATCTGTCATTTGGGAAAATTTATTTCTTTTCATTTTTTTACAAATCATTATGAGGTTCAGTGTTAAATTGATGAAAATTTAATTTAGTACTGCACTCATCTTGATAATTGAAAATACATTCCCAATGATGATAAACAAGATTAAATATTCTGAAGATGAAATTATTGGTTAAAAAGTTTGAACACTACTAGTTTAGAAACAACCAATTGAACATTCAACAAAAGTACCCAAAGTTTTCAGACAACTAATAATAGAAAGTGCCTGTAAAACTTGTACCCAAATAATAGAATACCTATTCATAAGATAGTAAACTGTTGGATTGATGAGTGAAGTTGACATGGCCATCAAATATACACCCAGGTACAGATCATCCAACCAAGGCTGCATGCGGATATCTAGCATAGAAAGATAGATAGTGAGATAGCAAGCTTTAGATATCTACCATAGAAAGATAGATAATAAGATAGCTAGCTTTAGATAGATAGGATAGAAAGATAGATAATAATATAGCTAGCTTTAGATAGATAGGATAGAAAGATAGATAGTAAGATAGCTAGCTTTAGATAGATAGGATAGAAAGATAGATATTAAGATAGCAAGCTTTAGATAGATAGGATAGAAAACTAGATATTAAGATAGCAAGCTTTAGATAGATAGCATAGAAAGATAGATAATAAGATAGCAAGCTTTAGATAAATGGGATAGAAAGATAGATAATAAGATAGCTAGCTTTAGATAGATAGCATAGAAAGATAGATAATAAGACAGCTAGCTTTGGATAGATAGGATAGAAAGAGAGATATTAAGATAGCTAGCTTTAGATTGATAGGATAGAAAGATAGATAATAATATAGCTAGCTTTTGATAGATAGGATAGAAAGATAGCCAGTGAGATAGCAAACTAACTTGAGATAGATAGAAAGGAAGTTATAAAGGAAGATATAGATCCAGTGGCGTGCGAACCGAAGGGGGCGTTTGGGGCAATCGCCCCCCCCTAGCGACCAAAACGCCCCCCCCTGCCCCCCCCCTAGCGACCGCCCCCCCTGCCCCCCCCTAAATGTTGAAAAATGCCCCGTTTTGCCCCCCCCTGGTAAACAAAAATGCCCCTTTTTGCCCCCTACCCTACAAAAAGCAAAACTCTACCAATTTCCAAAAAAAAAGATCAAGAAATACTCAACAAAAAAATTTTTTGGCGCTTCGCGCCAAACACACAGTTACTATTCATTTAACTCTAATAGGAAGTATCTTTTTTTGTATGATATAAACTTTTTACCAAAGAAATTTTGTACATCCCCAATGATGATACACAAAATTACCCCTTATATAGATTACAATTAGTGGATGAAACGTATGGAAACTCAACTTAATTAACCAACCAATCAATATTCCATTTAAGTCCCAAAAGATGTTGAGCTAGCGAATAAGAAAATGTTTATATGAAATATTGGGGACTAGTGTAATAAATAGCCCAAAACACCTTCCCTCCTCCCTGCATATTTGAAGAAAAAAATTTGCGCTTCGCGCCCTTCCAATTGGTTTCTGCTTTTTATCACATTGTATAAAAACATTTGTAAAAATTAAATATTTAATCAAAAAGTTATTTAACCCATTAGTGCTGAACCGGGTTTTAAAACCCGGTGCCAGAAAATGTAAAAAAAAACGGTTTCCGGCTTCATAAATGCATCATTCTCAGTATGAATCCCCCCTCTACTACCCTGGCTTTCATTTCCCCCTGGAGCAGGCAGTTTTGCTTACTTCCGTTTGCCGGTATAGATCAACAAAGTTTGAAAATCATGACAATTCAAAATACCCCATCTAACTTTTTTGTTTTTATAGTAAAGTCGCTGATTTTTTTCGTTAAATCTAAAGTTTATTGACAAGTACATCTATTTGTGAATTCGTTTTATTTAAATTATTATTTTTTATATGATTTTTTTATCGTTTTTTTACGCCCTATATAGGCCCGGTTCGTCATTTCCATTTTGAGTCTGAAATTTTTATTACCCGGTTTCACTAATAGATCTTTTTTGACAACAACAACAAAACAGGGTTTTTTTACCCGAAATTGCCGGCTAAACACGAAATTTGAATAAATAAATCGCTTCGTATTATACTTGTAGCTCTTTAGATTACATGAGGTTGTGTAGTTTTCAATTACGGATCGTATCAAAGTTCTAAAAAGTGTTCATCTCACTTTTGGCGTTCAAAAATTACATTTTTCGATTTTTGGTCAAAATAACCGGGTTTTTACAGGAAAACCGGGTTTTAACGCCGGGGGAAAGCACCAAAAACGGGTGTTAATGCCTGGTTGGTATTTATGGCCAAGCCGAACCGGGTTTTTTTGCAACTTTCCTGTGCATGCCACTAGAGCAAAACAAAAAAATACGAATTCCGTTTTGACCATTATAAAGCTTCCCTGAAACTTACAGCTCAATCGGCCCATAAAAGTGGCGCTCGGCACTAATGGGTTAAATAAAAATGAAACAGCGTTGATATTTATCTAAGCCTTTTTTTCAACATTGTATGTCTGTCTAAATGAATAACTATATGTGATGTCATATGATGTTCAGGATAAGTTTATCATTTTTTTGTGTACATACCCTTACAAAAAGACATGTTTTTTTATGGCAACTTTCGTTAAAGAGCCTTAAAACTAACTACACTCTATATTCCTAACTTGTTAAAATACGTCACTCTTGTTGTAGTTAATTGATTTTAGTTCAAAGAGGAAATAAATATTTTTCGGTGCGCTTTGCACACTGCCCTAATAAATCCTTGAAAACACCACTTCATGAAAAATTGACATATTGTTAAATTGCCATTTGAAGAGGGTAGGATATGTTGATATAACTTTTTATCTTCTCTATAATAACTATGGCTGTCAGTTTGTAATGCTAATGGGGAAATGTAATTTTCTTAACTGCAATTAAAGATAGAAGGCTAAAACTTAATGTTAACACTCCCAACATTATGGAGTATAATTAAATATTAGAAATTTCTGGAGGTCGGACTGCTTTTTAGGACGTTTTTGGCAATTTTGTATCTTTCACAATTCCCCCACAATTCACAAAATTTTTGTAGCTAAGGGTATCAAAATCAAATTTCGGGTATAGTCCCTTTCGTGACATTGCCTCTTAATTTCTTCATATTTTCACAGTAGCTTTTCCCCTATTTATAGCCCCTGTGGGGCCAATTGCCTAACCCTGCGGGAAAATCACATAACCTAACTTAACCTATAATAAACTATTAAAAGCTACTATGAAAATACGACGAAATGCCCCTTAAGAGGCGTTGCCACAAAAGAGACTATACCCCAAAGTTTTCCATATTTCTAAGAGATTTTCATATCTGTAGATGAAAGGACAAGTATTTTTTTTTATTTTTACAAAGTTCTTTATATCTTTGGATTTTATAGCACAATAAATTTTTTTGTGGATTATAATATCAAAAAAATAAAATCTCTCGTTGTTCCGAGCATCTAGTATGTAATTTATTTTGACTGTCATCACACAACATACAAGAAAAAGGATTTGTGACTTTTTCTACCTAAAATATTTATTTATTTAAACTAATGCTCTTTAAATCTTCTTGTCTATATTCTTTTTTTTTCAAAAATGAGTGTTTTTATCTCCCCCCAAAAAAATTTTTTTAATGAGGTTATTCATTCTTCCTGCTGAGATTTTATAACATCCCCTTCCTCCCATAAAAAATGTTTTGTGGTGGGGGGGGGGGGGGGGGGTGGAAGGTTAAAGGAAGCCTTCAGCTTCTATAACAAAAAAGTTCTAGGCATTTTAAAAAGACATTTTATGTACAAAAAAATTTTGAAAGAATTGCAATGCTCATGTTGAAAACTTTGAAATTAAACTACGTGGCCTAGAAACAAAATTATAAGCTTATTTTTGTCATAAATTTAGGTTTCCTGTAACTAATTATATTTTTACAATAAAAATACCCATTTTTATAGTCAAAATCATTAAAAAAAATTAAGTTTTACTTGCATTGTACCGAATGTACTGTAGCCAATCAGAAGGCTGAATCAGCTTAACAACCAATCGCAGCTAAGCTTGTATTAGTTTACCCCTTTGTTTCCGCTATGATTTTCGTTTTAAAATGCAATCTAAATCGAATTTTTTTCATAGATTTTGACTATGAAATGTGGTGTTTTTATTGTAAAAATGTAATCAGTTACAGGCAATCTAAGTTTCTGACAAAGATAAGGTTATAATTTTGTGTCTAGGCGACGTAATTTAATATTGTTTTTTCTTTTATGAGCATTGGAAATCTTTCAAAAATTCCATTGTACATAAAATGCTATTTTGAAATGCCTAGAACTTTTTTGTTATTGAAGCTGAAGGCTTTAAATTTGGGGTACTAGGTCTTCTTGTGGCAGTACTTCAGCAGTTAAAGCGTGTTATTTCTTGCAGGCGTCCTTTAAATTATCTTCTGTACTTTTTTTTCGAAAATGCTTTCTAGCTCCCTTCCCTTCGGTCATTGCAGGGTGGGGAGAAGGGATGGGGGAGAAGAGAGGGGGGGGGAAGAGATGGGGGATATAAATGGGAAATAGGGATGGGGAAGAAGGGATAAGGACTAGAAGGCCCATAATCAAATAATCCCACCCCTTAAAACGCCCTTATTTAAAATTATTATATATAATCAAAATGCCCCCCCCCCCCTAAAGCAAAGTGCCCCCCCGGGGCACTTTGATTTAGGGGGGGGCAAAATTTTACAAAATCTTCAAAATGCCCACCCCTAGCAAAAGTGCTTCGCACGCCACTGAGATCATCTTATAAAGGCAACATTCTATATCTATATATCCAGATAGATAGATAGAAGGCAAGGTAATTAGATACAATTGAGATAAGAAATTACATAGAAAGATATAGGGGTAAAATGATTTTTAAAATATAAATCAAATGAAAACTACAGATACATTGCGAATGTTTAGATATAGTTAAAGATAGATAATTAAACATTTAATTAAAGATATAACGATAAAAAATGTATTATAAAAAGTAATTTAGATAGGTAAAAAATTATCCATGTATTAGTCAATTCGTAAGTGAAACAATATATAGTTAAGCCACTGCAGGGTTAGGCAATCTGCATGGCTTAGTTTTTTTTTCATACCTGGAAAAAGGTAGACGGCCATGAAGTACATATGATATGGAAGCCAGCACACAGCAAACAGGATCACCACCACTAGGCTCATCTTTACAATCTAGATAGATAGATACATGGACAGATAGATAGATAGATATATAGAATGATAGATAGATAGATAGATAGATAGATAGATAGATAGATAGATAGATAGATAGATAGATAGATAGATAGATAGATAGATAGATAGATAGATAGATAGATAGATAGATAGATAGATAGATAGATAGATAGATAGATAGATAGATAGATAGATAGATATATAGATAGATAGATAGATAGATAGATAGATAGATAGATAGATAGATAGATATATAGATATATAGATAGATAGATAGATAGATAAACAGGATCACCACCACTAGGCTCATCTTTACGATCTAGATAGATACATATATGGACAGATAGATAGATAGATATATGGATAGATGATTAGATAGATATATAGATATATGAATGAGTCATTGATGAATAGTTAAATGGATGGATGTGTTGATAACTTGATGGATAGATAGATTAGATAAAAGATAGATAAATGTATTTACTATATATATATACTAGTTGTTGTGCCCCTAGCCTTTATGGTAGGGCGGATTGAGGTCAGTATAATAGCCTAAAACCAACCCAAGAGATCTTTAAATTCAATCAAAAGATCTTTCCTACTACTTTATACTATAGTATGTACATGTATATGTTAATATAGTTAGTTCAATTTAAGAGTAATTCAAATTACTTCCCAATTCAAATATAGTTTAATTCTTTCTGATCATTAATTTCTTTTTAAAAAATCGAATATCGAGATAAATCTTCCAAAATATTTTCCTTGTTTCCCTAATGGTTTTAAATTAATTTCAAAGTACAATTTTATGCATGAAATGAAAGCTTCAAGTTAACCCTTGTCTGTGGAGTAGAAATAGAATGATTATTTCTAGACCTCTTTCAATAATTTTTTGGTGCAACATTTTATTATACAAGTGACACAACCTTTGTTTTAAAGTTCTAACGTTTCATAATAAATGTTTGAACCTGTTATTAGGCCTATAGTAGTAAATGAATTTCACCCTTTAAACTAAAAATAAAATACGCCGTTGAATATTCTAGTATAATACTCTATAGTCCTCTGTTTACTGTGAATTCTCCTTCACTTTGAAGTGTCCTTATCAACCGAAAGGGGACTATCCACGAACGAGAGCAAGTGATTTTAAGCACCTTTCAGCATTGATTCTAAATGTTATTTAGGTGAATATATCAGGGTTATGTTTAATACTTTATATCAATTTAAAAAATAAGTTTCACCTTAATTATCTGCAAATAAAACTTTGAAATATTAAGCATTTTTTTTATGAAATATAATTATATGTTTTGTTGAGTTAACGGTTCAAAAAAAAACAACACAATATATAATCAAATGTTGTAAATTACGAAAGTACACTAATAAAACTGTTAACAATATTACCATCCCTTTATCTAAATTAACACTTTTCATTCAAAAAAGTTTACATTTGTGTCACAGCAGTTTGAACTCAACAAAACATTCAATGATATTTTTTCATATAAAAACTTTGGTAAAACCCTAGTATATTCACTAAAAAAACATTTAGAATCACAGCTGGAAGGTGGTTAGAACAACTTGCACTCGTTCGTGGATAGTCCCCTTTAAATACAACAAGCAAGCAAGTTATAAAGATTAGAGGGTCGAACCCTGGACCAATTTGAGATGTTAATTTTAGGAGAATAAAGGTACTAAGAAAGAGAGGTAATGTCTGATTGAGCCAATAGGAGAATCGCATCGGAGCATACATGAAATCTCATTGGTTGAATTAAACTAAAGTTTTCTAGTTTTCAACATTAGAGTTAATTAGAGCTGTTCTTTCAACTTTTACTCGAATCAAGTCCATCACATGAAGTACTGCCTTCATATTGTTGATTCACATCTATGTTTTATCTGTGCATTAATAATAAATATGATTCATCTATTGCAATCGTTGTAAAATAATAATTATCCCTTTATGAATTTAAGTTAATAAAATCATATTTTTTTCTTGAGTTTCTATTAAAACAACAAAATAATATCTTGGACTTCAAATGTACATGATTTATAATCTTTAATTCGTAATTCGTATCTATTATAAACATTTAAAATACATAAATTCATAGTTTGTTTTAGATTACTTCAAAATAAATGATATAAAAATAAAATAACAACAAATAGCAATACAACAGTACGTTCGTTACGTTTTCAACAGGACCTAGCGTTGTACTGTGTATACACTGTACACATATGGGTAAGAGGAAAGGGCATATTTTTTTCATTTTGTTCATATAAAGAGTCAGCTGTAAATAGTCGCATTTCTTAAGATAAAGCTTTTCTCACGTAAATTATATTGTGTTAAAATTTATTTTCTAGTATAGTGTAAAGCATATTACAAATCCTTTATTAAGTTAGCTATGAATTGTTGAATTCCTTAATATAAAGTTTGCTTTCTAGAAATTATATACTCGAAAAATTTTAAGGTTTTTTGTCAGCTGGAGGAGTTCCTTTGTCAGATTTACGAAAAAGGGGTTCACACTATACTTCTTCTCTTATAATTCTATTTTTAGGAGTATCCTACAAAAGACATTACAGTGGTACTGTCAGTTGTCAAAACGTTATCTCTATTTGAAATTTTAATGTTTTATGTCGACTATCTAGGTTTGACTAAAAGTACCCACAATTGACATTTTTTCTATCTAATAATATCTTACAATACCTTTATTTAAATTAGAATGCTTGACTTGCATTAAAAAATTTACAACAATGAAAATTTGGGGCTTTCCCTCAAAGTGTTATAGAGAACCCAACCCCCTACCCCTTTTAAAAAAAATAAATTGAAATACGGGAGGGGGGGAGTGGGGTGTGTAGTTTTTTTCCAATGTCAAACCCTATCCTGCAGAGCAATCCAGTATCAATATTAACCTTACCTTTCATAAAGTAATAAACAAACAAACAAAAACAAATCTCCTTTATTTTAATTATATAAATGTGGGACAAGGGGTTTATGTGGTCCACAAGGCACTATGAGGGAAATTGCAAAAACATGAATTTTAATGAAAGTTTAGGTCTGTCAATTCATTAATAAATATAAAATGTTTGAGGAGGGTTAAAAGCTGAATTTAATTTAACTTGGTGTCTGCTAAATTAATTTGAATGTCTTAAAAGTTAAGATTGATGGTTAGGCCAGGGATCCTAAGGGATAAGACATCTCCAATGATGATGTACAAAATATCCCATTCTGTGGAATAAAACCATTGGTTGAAACGTTGGTACACTTGTAGTCAATAAGAAACCAATGAACAATAACCAATATTTTAAAGACAACAAACGTGATCATAAAAACTTTGGGTCCGATGCCCCCACCCACCCTACCTATTGGTTAGGCAAAAAACCATTGACATAAAAAAAGGAAATAAACCACTCTCCTAATTTTTAATATATTTCAGAAATAAAAGGGAGGGGGGTGTGCTCAACAGGAACTTTGAGGAAAAGCACCGGATATATATATAGATAGATAGATAGTTAAGAAGGGATAAAAACATTTATGACTGGAAAAGATATTCCAATAAATAACACAGGAATAGATTAATAGAAAATATTACCTTTCGTTTTTTATGTTTAATTCTAAGGACCGCCTCAGATTGGTAAGTTTCCTCGAGACCCTTCTCTTGGCCCCAAAGTTTTAAACCTAAACAAGATTAGTGTTCATGCCGTTTTGAAATTAAAAAGAATTATCGTTCTTCCGTTTAAGAACATACAAACATTTAACATAACAAGGATCACAACATTCATAAAAGCGAAGCACTGAAACGGTAGGACAAACGGACATTAACACTTGTATAGTGTCTAAACTGAATAATCAGAATATAAAAGTATAAGAGTCGAAGCAAAATTGTAAGTAAATTTGTTGAAAAACTGCTTGATACAGGATAAAGTTTATGGACATACTTACATTTTTAGGACTTGATTATAGAGTTGCTTCGCTTATAATGTTGTTCTTTGTTGTCCCAGGAATCAATATACCAAAAATCAGATCAAACGGATAATTCGATCGAACCCGGTATTAGTGTCTTAGAAATTATCTTAGTGACGTAAAAAAAATAGGATGTGTCGATACTACTGATTTTTAAGAATTTTTAATATAGGCCTGAAATCAAGATTTTTTTGTGCTTTTAAAAAATATTAAAAATATTTCTAAAAATTCTACATTATTTTTGCTCACTTTTAAAAAACAAAATCAACTTGTTTTTATTTTTTTTTATAAAATTATCTTTCAAAATTGAAATAAGATCTATCAGCTGATATTGTACTTCTTACATAACTCAAGAGTTGACTTACAAAGTGTAAATATTTTATAGATTATTTAGCAAAATAATAAAAAACCTATATGTAATTTCGTGATTAATAATTGGCTTAATCTTACATTAAACATTGAATGATTTTAAATAATTTTCAAATATTTGCTTTTATAATTATACTTATTGTATAAACCCCTCATAAGTTAGCACAAAATGCTATATATTTTATCACATATGAGCTATTTTTTAAGCCAGCTTTTTAGTCAAAATTTCAAACCAATAACAATTAAATCAAAAGATATTAGGTTAAAACTATATATAAACGAGAGTAAAGAAATAAGATATTGCTATCAACAACAACAAAAAAGGGTTTTGTCTAGTTTTTGGTAAAAATAACGCATATTTATCATTTTAAATTAAAGCTATCTTTTCAAGATTACATCTATAAATTCGTCTGTATTTTATAACTTATACCTGTTACCATGAAAAATCAATTGATTTTCCATAATGATTTTATTTCTATATTAAATTTAGAGACAGCTAATTTTTCTTTAAATATAATGAGATGTTTATCAGAAATTTTTAATTAAGCATAATAATGTATATATAAAAAAGACAATTAGGAATAAAAACAAAACAATCAATTATTAGATTATTTATATCAATAAATTTAACGGAATTTGAACGTAATTGTTAAAAAAGCTAGCTTAAACAGTTTTGCCATTAAAAAATAACCTTCTTTATGAATGGTACATTCTAACAAGGGTAATGATATCCAGTAGAGCAACATATTTAACAAATATGTCTTTAAATAATCAGTCTATTTAACAAATATCTTTTTAAAATGCATAAGTTATATTACCTCTCACAAGATTGTTTAGTCCTTTGACACTGTACATAATTATTATTTGATTGATCTATCCTTAATTTTTATTCATATTCAATTTTATTGTTTGTATATAAATATTTAATACCTGTATTATAATACGGTTATTATTTTTTTTGCTATGTTTTTATAAAATAAATATCTAAGCAAATGTTACCAATTCTTATAATTATCTGGAATTGAAAAGAATTACTTTCATTCGGTTGCTAAAAAGAGGAGAAAAAGAAATGTATTGAGTCAGATAGTAGCCTTAACCTGTACAGCTTTACATTTATTTCATAGATAAATTGAAATTGAAATTAGATAAAATTATTAATTGATTTTAGATTATTAAACAAGACATGTTAGAATTATCCTATCAATTTCAAACTCTTCATTATGATTCCTATGACAGTTAGGTATAATTTAGAAAGCAACTCTATCATTGTTAACAGAAAGTCAGTACGTCCATTTAAAACATGCTTTGTGTGTTTTTTGGCTGCTATTGAAGAAAGACAACTGAAATTTTAAGTGAAAAGGTCTTTTAAGAGGTGTTTTAATGTATTTTTTTTTACAGTAGCTTTTGATGGATTATTTTAGGTTAGGTTAGGTGATTGCCCTGCAGGGTTAGGAAAATGGCCCCGCATGGATAGAGCCCCCCCCCCCTGCAGTGGCTAGAAATAGGATAAAATCTACTGTGAAAATACCAAGAAACGTCCCTTAAGAGGCATTGTCATGAAAGGGACTATACCCAAGATATATGTGCATCTACTTAACGACTTCCAAAATTTGAGGGTGCCCTCAAGTAATCACCCCTCCCCCCCCCCCCCCTGCATCTACTCTATACATTATTTTGTCTGTCTGACTGTTGGTCATGCTTAAAAAACCTTATTATTGGAGAAATGTTATTTTCACGACTGCTTTTTTAGATAGCCAGCTGTAAGTTTTAGTCAAGATACCTTATATTTATACAGATCTGCTCCATATATTTATTGTCTGTCTGTCTGACAGATATACTTAAAAGGACAATTTAGTTTTAAAAGAAAAAAATTTAAAAAATGTTGGTGGTTTTTTTTCTAAGCGCGTGAGGGTGCAGGTACCCTATCCTAAATTAGTTATAAACCTTCCCATGACCTATGACCTATGTCCCTGCAAAGGAGAAGCATATTAGTTAGGAAGATCCTTCCATATAAATAGACACACACACACAAACATTCTTTTACTTTGATATAAGGATTAGCATTTTGTTACTGTATCCTATTACTAGCGGCTACGCCTTAGAGGCCTCTTGGGGCACTTGAGGAGGAGAGAGTCCAATTTAATAAACCAATTTATTTTTCTAGATTTTAAAAGAAAAAGACAAACAAACAAACAAAGAGACAGACAAACAGACATCCTGTTACTTTATTATATCCTATTATATAAATTAGTAAGCTAAGCTTTTTTTGACTGTAGCAACGGATCTTGTTAACCGCTGAACCTAAAGGGTTCTTCTTTACAGTGAAGCTTATTATAGGTATAGAGAAGTTTATAACTATTTAGCACTGCATGATAGACTCGAAATAAAGTATTACCAAACTTTACCAATAAACTGTAAACAAATATGATAAATATACAAGCAAAATAACAAGTTAATGTTGAATTTCAATTCCTTCTCGTCCCTTCTTGAGCATAAAATGAATTTGAAAATTTTGAAAATAGATTTTAATTTCCTTATAAGGATGTTGTTTTTATATGTCGTCTTTATGACAGGTAAATATTTTATAAATATATTTCTTAAATTATATATAAAAGAAAATATTATACAATAATATCAAATTAAATTAAAAGTATTTCAACTTGTTTTATTTTTTTTGGTACTAAACTCATCCCTGACTTGAATGAGAGAAAAAATTTGTTTTGAATCAGATTGCAGAAAGAACATGATAATAAAATACACAATAGTCTCCTTGTGAGTTTAAATTTATAACATTATTTTTTGTTAATGAATTAATGAAAATTATTTTGTTTAAAATTTGACTAAATGACATCTCGTATAATATACTTTACATTCCATCTTAAAAATAAATCTGTAAGGTGTATATATATGTTTAGATATCTGTAAACCACCAATTTATGACTATTGATTTTTGATCAGCTGTAGGTTTCAATACTAGATGTTTTTTTTAAGTAGCGCAGCTACTCTAAATCTAGAGAATAAATCTAATTTTGCTTAGAATTTACTTTTAGGTGTTTTAAACATTGTAAATTAAAGATTTTATTTTAATAATTAATATTTTACAACAATATCTTCTAAAAACTGTGAGGAAGTTTGGTAAAATTACGTTTATTTTGCAAGCTTGTTTGAAAATATTTCATTATTTTTATAATTCTGACAAAATAGATTTTCTGTTTAAATAAATAACATAGCCACAAAAAGGTTTAAGTAGTTATTGAAATATTCTATTACTATTCTTGCTAATTAAATATTCGTTAACTATGTTTAATTTGCATTTTTAAAATAGACAAGAAAAATATCCTACTTAAATGCTAATTTTATGAAGTTATCTTAAACCTTTTCCAAAAGTTTGTTTTATAAAACTTTTTTATTTTTCATTGATTTTATTGATTATATAGGTTAAAAATATCAAAAGTATTTTTCAAAGGCTATAGATAAATTTTGATTAATTTCGATTTTTGATTTTTAAAATTTTTTTTAAAATCTGCAAGAATATGCATGTCTATTCAAAGAATAGATTATATAAAAAACAAAATTAAACATATTCAGGCTATCAAAAAGAAAAAAATATTCTTTTTTACCATTAAATCGCAAATATTTAAAATCATTAGATTTTAAGCTTATTTTGCATGGAAACACATTTTTTCAGTTATTTTTTCTCAACAATGGATCTTAAATGATTATTACTGAAAACTTTTATGAAAATGTTATTATCCAAAACTTCAAATAAAGGAAATAATTGCCGTTTGCAAAAATGTGTGCAAAAAGTTGCCAATATCTCGTGAGAAGGGACTTAATGGATTTGAATTCTTACTGCTTATGAGTTAGTAGACTATAAACTATTAGAAAAGTGTCACTCTAAGGTGAAATTTTGAGGGTCAACTTTTTTTCTTTTAAAATTCGCAGTGTTAGGAAGAGGGCTCTCCACTCTCCAAAAAAAATAACACCTAGAAAAAAAGTACCATCTCCGCAATTTTACTTCTTTGTTTTAAAACTTAAATTGAAAATTGGAAGAATGAACTTTCCCCCTTACCACCCTAAAAGCTTCTAGTGATGTTACTGCTAGTGATAATATATTATAGTTTATATCAACATAATATGCGGATTTTAAGAAAAATTTAATCAAACATGCGGACTTTTTTCAACCTTTTTTGACATCATTTATTAGACATATTAGAATTATACTATTGATTTCAAATTTTGCACGGAAGTATGTCCTTTTACTGTATGCTATATTTACGCAATTTTGCAACAAATTTATGTGCAATTTCATTTAGACTTCAAAATTAATATTCTGCTTATTAAGTTCTGACACTCTAGCTATTGTGCGTTTGTTCTACCTTCTGATTTTTGTGCTTCGTTTTTATGGATGTTGTCATCCTTGTCTAGAAAATACAAATTAATTAATCTATGGTAGAAAGTACAGAGAGTATAAATTATTTCCTACATTTTCTTTATCAATTATCAATTATCAATCACCTCTATTATCCATCTCTTTTTTAGGGGTTACCTTTCCCACCTCCCCTCTAATCCCTCGTTTTTAAAAGCGAAGCTTTTCTATAATTAGGGTCGGTCCGTCCGTCCGTCCGTCCGTCCGTCCGTACGTCCGTCCGTCCGAGATAGATAGCTTTTAGTCGTTAATTTAGGCATGTTAGAATTGTCCTATCGATTTCAAACTTTGCATGATGATTCCTGTTGTAGTTGGGTACGATTTAGAAAGCGTAGCAACTCTATAATCATTACCAGAATGTCCAAACGTCCATTTTAAACATGTTGATTTTTCTACTTTTTTAACAACAAATTTTCAAGTGTTTTAATTATCCGTTTGATCTGATTTTTGGTATATTGATTCCTGGGACAACAAAAAATAATATTATAAGCGAAGCAACTCTATAATCAAGTCCAAAAATGTAAGTATGTCCATAAACATTATCCTGTTTTTAAGCAGTTTTTCAACAAATTTACCTACAATTTTGATTCGACATTTATACATTTATGTTCCGATTTTTCAGTTCACATACTATACAAGTGTTAATGTCCGTTTGTCCTACCGTTTCAGTGCTTCGCTTTTATGGATGTTGTCATCCTTGTTAGTTACGTCACTAAGATGGTTTGTCCGACACTAATACTGTGTTCATTCACTTAAAAATTTGTTGTTAAAAAAGTAGAAAAATCAATATGTTTAAAATGGGCGTACGGACATTCTGGTAAAGATTATAGAGTTGCTACGCTTTCTAAATCGTACCCAACTTCTACAGGAATCATCATGCTAAGTTTGAAATCGATAGGACAATTCTAACATGCCTTAATTAACGAATAAAAGCTATCTATCTCGGACGGACTGACGTACGGACGGACGGACGGACCGACCCTAATTATAGAAAAGCTTCGCTTTTAAAAAGGAGCATAAAAAAGGAAAATAATGTCTACAAGTAACTCAGCATATTAATAATTAAAAAAAATAGATTTGTGAAAAAAAAATTTATTCTAAAAAATATAAAGTTGTTAAAAACAGGAAAATATATGTAGAATTTGATAGACTGTAAATAAAAATGCAAAAAAATCACGAAACCTTGTATGTTAAAGTTCTTTACTTTGTGACATATACAGACAAACGGTCGGACAGATTTATAGTTTTGATTTTCTAATTAATTGATTAAGTTTTTATACTTTCTAAGCTAATAAGTCTGTATTAACAAGATAGTATGTTTTGTACAAAACAAGAATGATAACAACATTAAAACCGAAGCTCAAGTATCTGTCTATAGTGCCCTAGCAAAATGGGGATATATGTCACTGCTTTTGGCCCATCTATTCTATTGACGTTTGGAAATACCCTATCCCCACTCTCATTTCTAGGGGGTTTCTTTCTCCCATTCCCATTTCTTTTTGCTCTCCTATGGCGTCAATAGAATATAGGTAGGCCTAAAACTGTGACATCTATCCCTATTTGCCTAGGGCACCAAACACAGCTACGAATCTCTAGACATCAGACGGTCAGACAAACGAACGTTAACAAATATAGAGTAACAGTTCATTCTAAATAGTAAATAAGCCTGGACAAAATTCTACCCCCAAATTACTCTGTGGTAATAATTTTAAAGTAATCATTACCCTGAGTTTGAAATCGTTTTTTTCCAAATTCCTAGTAACGCTAAGGGGTATACAATACAGACAGACGGAAGGACCAAACCTAAATTTAGAAAAGCTTTGCTATAAATAATAATAATCAAAAACACTTCCTAATATACTAATCGGGTTAAGTGATGGTGGAATGAGTACAGGATATATGCAGTTAGAGAGGGGGATATGTATCTTGAAAGAAAACAATATTGCCTCTAATTTTGTGTTAGTTACCACAGAGAGAGGGGACAATAAGCTGTTTATTACACTAGTCCCCAAAGTTTTATAATAACATTATGTTATTCGTTGGCTTAGCAACTTTGGGGACTTGGGTTCATTAAGTTGAGTGTTCAAACGTTTCAACCACTTATTGTAATCTATATAAGGGCTATTTTTGTGCATCATTATTGGGGATGTTCTTCAATGTTCGGTCATTGTCTTATCCCTTTAGATCCCTTGTTAGTTACTGTTTTAAACTTATGCTTTCATCCTTTCTAAACTATTGTGCGTTTATTTTAAAAAAAATTACCAAAAAGACTTTATTAGAATAATTTTAAATGGTAGTTATAGGTTTTCAGTTGCAATATATTTCTCTCATGTGCTTTATCCAGATCCATGGAAAAAAATATAAAAAAGTGTTCAGCAATTCAGAGATCTAAAGGGATAAGACAATGACCGATAAATTGATGTACATCCCCAATGATGATAGACAAAAATACTCCTACTGTATGTATATTACAATTGGTGGTTGAATCGTGTAGACACCAACCAATCAAAATCAATAAAGTCTTCAAGGTTGGGAAGCCAACGAATAAGAAAACGTTATTATACGACCTTGGGGACTAGTGTAATAAACAGCCCAATGTCCTCTCGCTCCCTGTCAGCAATTTCTATGTATTACAAAGTAATTGGAAAAAAGATTATATACGGATTTTCTGCTCAACAGAAATCTTTCATTTTTAAAGTAAATATTAGTTTTAAATAAATTTTAATGTAAGTGTTTGTTGATATCAAGAACGTCCAAGCTTGTTTTTTGTTATTTGTTTTACTGTGGGTTAAAATTACCCGATTTGTGAAAACTGAAGGCCCCCAGGGGTCAACAAACCTGGAATTCCTATACACAGAAAACTGTCTAAAATACGACGCGGCAAATAACTAGTATCACTATATTATACCATGACCGTAAGGACGTCATACGAGTGGACTTACATCAAACGTTAGCTATAGAGTAGCTGCGATACAAGAAAATAATTAATTTTATGCTTACCAACTCTAGTGTATGAATAGCCTAAAAAAATAAAAATAAATTGTTATTTTAAAATAATTAAGTACTTTTTTTTTATAGAAAATAATGATTAAAATGAGGATTAAAACTTATAAGTTATTTTATAATTTATCTATTTTTCTTCTATCTAACTATTTATTAATCTTTCTATCTTTCTATTTACCTATCTATTTATCATTTTTTTCTTTACACTTTTCACCATTTTAAACTATCTATCTATCAAGATCTTTATTTAATAAATATATCAATGTCCAAATTTACACCTCTTAAATCATCTATCTATTGATATATTTAGCTAACTATTTAAATTTTATTTTGTGTCAAAATTATACATCTCTTTAAACAATTTATCTATTGAGATTTTAAACTAAATATCTATCTATCTTACTATTATTTTTTTACTTTCTTAATATACATTTGGAGCACTTTCTCTTCGAAGG
Organism: Acartia tonsa; assembly: GCF_053477335.1. Taxonomy (NCBI): domain Eukaryota; kingdom Metazoa; phylum Arthropoda; class Copepoda; order Calanoida; family Acartiidae; genus Acartia; species Acartia tonsa. The sequence continues at coordinate 14,568,483 of NC_137272.1, read as the reverse complement.
TTGGTGACCCCCTCCCCCAAATAATTAAAATTCTTCCCAGGACCTATGAGAAGCTACTCTGTTAAGGAGAACCCGATCGGTTCAGTGGTTAGCGAGATCCTTTGGTACAAACAAACAGACAGACAGAAAACAGTCAAACACACATCCTGTTACTTTATTATAAAGGTTGAAATATCTAATTAAATATCTATCTATCTATTTTTCTTTTATATGTCCAATTATACATTGAGGGGCTACCTATGAGAAGCTACACTGTAAAGGAGAATCAAATCTGTTTAGCGTTTAGCAAGATCACACAGTACACACAGTCATCCCGTTACTTTTCTATGAGAATGCTTACCCATGATTGTGACTGGTAGAAAGTATGTTACAACACAAAAACTCACGTTATACCTGAAATAAATAATTATTTAGTAGTGAAGCTACTTAACAAGCATTGTTTGTTTGTCTGTATGTCACTTGTAGTAAAAGCTTAAGCAGCTGATAAAAAATCACGTCATACAATACAAATGACCGATGATAGGCCAGTATACATTTTACTATTAGTCAATTACAATACATACTAACCTATCATTGGTCATTTGTATGACGTCATTTTTATTTGGCACTATAAGCTGCTTCTTATTGTTTTTTTTACAAACTTCCAAACTTTAGGTCATATCTCATACATATTAAGTTATGTCTTGTCAAGCCTTACATAGTTCTATCACAAGTTATCTCGCCCCTAGCCTCTAGGGGTTGGCTGGAAAGTAAGGGAAATAGTCTAAAACCACATCAAGACATTTCTAAAGCTCTCCTGAAAATTATACCTAAATTGAACCAGTAATTTCCGAGATGTTTAGCTTCAGACATAAAACCTTACTACTTTATATTACACCAGCGGCTTACGCACCTAGCATCTATGGACACTGTACTTTAAGAGCTAGGAAATAGCAAAAAATAACCTAAAACTATCCCAAGACATAAATCCGAAAATAAAATAGCCTAACCATTCTGGGACATATTTGATGATTCCTTGAAACGGAGAACTAAATTGGTTTAGCGGTTAGTGAGATCCTTCGTTACAGAGAAAAAAAGCTTATTAATATTTGTAGGATTTGACCAATTATTCTGTCTTGTTATATTCTATACTTTTATGTATAGTCTATGAGATATTTATTACTATGATATATTCTGTATAAAATATTTCTGTATTTATATGATATTCTTTATTTATGTATTTACAGGGAGCTAAAGGAATAAGACAACGGCCGAAAGATTGATGTACATCCTCAATGATGATAAATTAACCCTGCTGTATATTACTATAAGTGGTTGAAACGTATGGACACTCAACTTTATGAACCAAAAAATCAAAATTTATCAATACTCCCCAAAGTGGAGAGCCATCAATTAAGAAAACATTATTATAAAACTTTCAGGACTAGTGTAATAAACCCAATGTCCCCCCTTCCCTGATGTATTTATTATTCATGTATGTCACTATGTACTTAATGTGTAGCATATCTTTTTTTTGTCAGAAGCATAGTATTTACAAAATTAAGTTCTTCTTTAAGATTTAAAACTTTAGTTAGTTAATTTGTATTTTATAATACGATATAAAAATAAATAAATATGAAAAGTTAAAGTTGCTTTCCCTCAATGTACCTATCGATCACTGCCCCCCTCCTCCAGCTTTTTAATGAAATAATAAAGGGGGGGGGGTGGGTTGTCTTGTTCTAACCCTGCAGGAGTCTATAACCCTGCGGGGCTACACAGTGCCAAAGATAACCTAACCTAAAACGAAAAGAGAATATGCTCCAATAATGTTAACATCCTTGTTTATTCGTACTGTAATCTTTAATCTTTAAAAGTAAAAACTCAACTTTTTTCATATTTTTTTGCAGAGTTTATATTTATATTTTTTCAAAAAAAGGAAAAACATTTATTATTTCTACCAACGTCTATCTTAAAGTAAATTTTATTTTTTAGAACATCAAATTACACTAGTCCCAAAACTTTTATAATAACGTTTATTAATTCGTTGGCGTAACAACTTTGGAGACTTTTACTAAATTTTGGTTGGTTTGGTCATTTAGATTAAATATTCAAACAGAAAAGGTAATTTTGTGTATCACCATTTAGGATGTATAACAATTGTTGTACTTTGTCGCTAAGTACAACGCAACTGTACACAAAATTGTACACTTGTTATGCAGTTACTGTCAGGAATCTTAAGGGATAAGACAATCGCCGATAAATTGATGTTCATCCTCAAAGATAATACACAAAAATACTTCTTCTGTAAATTAGAATTGGAGGTTGAAACTATTGTACACTCTAATAAATGACCAACCAATCAGAATTCAATAAAGTCCACAAAGTTCTTAGGCCAACGAATAAGAAAAGTTTATAATAAAAATTTGGAGAATAGTAGAGAAACAGCCCATTGTCCCCTCCCACCCTGCAAAAGTGTACACTTATTATGCAGTAAAAGTACACTATACACAAATTAGCAATATTGTTGTAGTAATACTATTATGGTTTACATAATAATCAAGGACAATGGACCTAAAATTCATTTTCTTGGCTGTCTTAAGGTACTGGAACGAACGCAACTTTTCTTATTTTGGCTAATTTTGAAGAGTTTGGGGATCAGTGCACATAATGCCGCTGAATTTGTTACTGGCAATATTGTTATATTTTAATATGGTTTGGCAGTTAAACTTCACAGTAAAATATTTCTAAAATCGAACCTTTCATAACAGACAAACAGATGTTTTTTTCTGCTATGGTAGTCTATAAAAATCTGATATTCTTTAAAGGTTTGATCAAGCAAACTTCAATCTTTTTAAACACATATAATTAGAAATTAATTAGAAAGTTTTAAAGTTGCATATATACAAACTCCATGAATTGAATATTTAAAAGTTAAAATTGAAATTGTAATCTAATCCCATCTATTCAACTTTATGTTTCATCATTTAATTCTTAAAAAGTTAGCTTCATTAATATTTCTACAAAAATCTACAAAATTGCAGGGAAAAAATAGCGATCCTTAACTTCTTACGGGCCCAGAAAAGGTTTTAAACTTTTGAGATAGAGAATTTTCCCAGATAAATCGATCCTTGAAAAAATAAAACCTCCAAGAAGTATGGTTTTAGGCAACAAAAAGTATAGAGTAATGTAAATTGATATCAGAATTAATGTAAAAAAAAGAATATATAGGAAATATTTGCAGCAATGATAAAATATTCTTTGGAATTTGATCAAACTAATTCTAATTTTATTTGCAGTTGAATATTTAAGTCTATTATATCATTTCCACAGAATAGAGAGGAATAGATGTGAAAACTGTTCATAAATACATTTAAAAGTTAGTACTTCTGAGATTTAGATTTGTAGAAAATCCTTGGAGAACTTGCAAAGATCAGGGAGGGAGGGGACATTGGGGTGTTTATTACACTAGTCAAAATTTTTATAAAAACGTTTTTTTGTTCGTTTGCTTCACAATTTTGGAGACTTTGAAATTTTTGATTGTTTTGTTTATTATGGTCCAAACCTTTCAACCACTAATCGTAATCTACAGAAGGGATGATTTGGTGTTTTATTATTGGGGATGTACATCAATTCATCCGCCATTGTCTTTTCCCTTTAGATCCCTGTGGAAAAGTACACTTGTCAGGAAAAAATTAGATCCAGCCAGCGAAATAAATCTAAAATAATAAGTGCCATGTGGGACGTTAGAAAAATACGTCTAAACAGGGATCAGAGGAGAAGTGGAAAAGAAAACTCCTAAAAAAGAGATGGATTTATACGTATTTTTATGACGGCACACATGACACTTTTTAGCGCTTCAAAAAAAAGTTGGTTATTACTACTAAGCATTTCCACCCAAAATTGCGCAAAATCAGGAATCCTATTTTTTTTAACATTAATTCCGTAAAATTTGCTTAAAAGCTTCATAAACCAAGTTTTTTCTTTAAAAAAAATCATTGTGTTTCTTATACGATATGAAGAAAAAGAACAAAATATTATAACAATTTATTGACACTGAAATCAAGTGCTTTTAAAAAGTCAAACTGTATCTAATTCAAATAAAAGTCTTACATAATAAAAATTTTTAATTTTTTTAAAATTCAAGTTCTTTCGATTTTTAGCCAATATATAAATAAATAGTTAAACGCCAATCCTAGTAAAGTTAGTTGTTATTTGATTTGTTTTCAAACTCAAATGTATCCTTTGGTTTAGTAAATCTTTAATTAAAATGAATATATCCAATGACAAAAATAGTAGGAAAAATCTCAATATTGTAATCAAATATTGTTTTATTTACATTTTTCTTTGAACCCCAAACATTCATTTAAAATATATTTGAATTCTTAGTAATAATTTATTGTATATGATTTGATTATTTTTTAACTATGGGTTCTTTAGTCAATTTTTGACCACAGAAAACATTCCCTTTTTCTGATATTTTTAAAATAGATTGTATTAAAGGGGGAATCTTACATGGATTATTTGTTATTATTTTTGGGAAGGAAGAAAATAATGGAAAAGAAACGTGGGATTGGTTAACCCCTTACTGGGGCCCTGAACCTTCAGGCAGGCTACTGTGGTATGCGGCAGCTCTGGACCATGCAGAAACCAAGACATTATAGTGATGCCACGCACCTAGTTAAATCCCGTTATTCTACAATTATGAAGCCACCTGAAAAGATGTCAGATAACGGTACTGATTTTATCTCTCAGTTGTCCTGCAAATGGAGGGAGGGGTGTTACCCCTCCCTCTCCCATCTTAAGCACCGGAACCTTCCCCTTCACCCACCAAGTTATCAGCACCACCTCAACCCTGAGGATAAAGGATCTAAACCTGCCCTCACCTGATAGAATCACCCCCACACAAACTGTTGTTGTCACAAGTAATCATCAAACCTTCCCTCTTTAGTACCCAGACCTACCACTCAACCCCTCTATGCTTATCTACCTATTGTGCTGCTCCATGGGCTATCCTGCCTGCCCCAGACAGGGATAGCCATCTACCTAACCATTGCAATTATCTATGTTTTACTGTATGATTTATCTTTAACCATCTTTATTCCTAATCCATATGTATTTATATTATGGTTAACTGTATTCTTAATTCCCCCCACCCTTTCCAGGGATGGGGAATCATGATTGCCCAAACTGACTATTGTATATGTATTATAATGCTTTTATGTTATGATCATTTATTCCTATCCATGTAGTTATTGTTTGTTGTATATAGCTTTAGTATCCTTTAACCCTTCAATAAAGTGACAACTGAAATAGATGTTGATTCTTGTCTAGTGAATGCTAGAGAAGCGTAGCTTCTCTATAGTAAGGTGTCCACGTCTGTTCACACTGCCGTAGTCTTTATTCAAACTCTGGTGTCTGCCATTTACCCTAGGCGGATACCACAACTTTGGTGACAGCTGTGTGAGATTACGGCGAACCACAAGTGTAGAGCAGACGCGCATCTGAGGCTAAGGTACTCCCAGCAGTGAATCTGGCAAAACTGACGCAAGCAACCTGAATTACCCACCCTGGACAGCAAAGTTTAACTCTGCATCCGGCAGTTGTGGAAGCGAGACAGCGAAATTTGATGAATAACCGCGAGCAGCGCTGATATCTAACGGAGAATTGAGCGCCAAAAGGGCTGAAACAGGCCTGCGGACCGGCTGAAACAAGCCAAATAAGTGTAAACGGCTGAAAATAGGCCAATTTTACTGCAAGAGATAGCAGGATCCGAACCAGTGGCGCTAGCAGGACGGGACATTCCCTGCCGCCATCAGCTGGATTTGGATAAGCGGCGCTAGCAGGACGGGACATTCCCTGCCGCCGATAGGCTGAAACACGCCACATAGCTGCAAGCGGCGCTAGCAGGACGGGACATTCCCTGCCGCCGATAGGCTGAAACACGCCACATAGCTGCAAGCTGCGAGCCAACATACGAGTGTAGTGCATCAGAACAGAGAAAAACTACGTCAACTCCAAGTATCCTGAGAGGCTACAACGCAGCCACCCATCTAGAAAAAACAGATATTATGTTACATTGCAGGGATTACCACCCTGGTGTTATGGCCAAACAATAGATTTATGAGCAAAGCTTGGCAAACAAATTGTTGTGTTGTGATAAATCTAAGAATAGAACAGGCTTGGATTATTGTGTATTGTGATAACAGCTAAAAATAGAACAGAGTTGGTAAACAAATCTGTTATGCAATTGTGATAAGGACAAAAATAGAAGCTAGATGTAATATAATAAAGACCCTGATATACAATCAAATCACCTCAAGCCTATAGCACAACAACAATACACCCCTTATTCCAAGGGAGAGGGAGGAGCCCCTCTCCATTGAAGGCAAATACAATCAGGGTGATATAATAGATAAGCCTAGGATTAAGAAGAACAGGCACTATTATACCAGCACACAGTTACCTTCCTCCCTCACAGGGGAAACGGACGGAGTTACCCCCGTCCCCTCACGCGCTTCCCCCTTCCTACCCACACTAGACTAAGTCCGTCTGTAGTGTGGGGCTAGCGATCGAACACACAGAGCGCCATTCACGGGTAGCGCAACAGAGTGCGGAAAATATCATAAATCCAACGGACGAAGCGGACCAATGAGAGAGCGAGTTGAGGGGTGAGAGCGCGTTTTATCTGTGTGCGCGGATTGACGGTGCGTAAGCGCGCTGCACGGAAAGGAGATTTCACGCACACACACACACACACACCGGAGAGGGGCCACTCTATAGCATACATCAGAGATATTTTTTTAGGAGAAAAACTTGCAACCTCCTCCCTCCCTGTCTACAGTGTGATAAGGAAAACTAAACCAGTTCTTTAAACCCGCTCAGACCCTCAACATCTCCTAGCCCTGCCAACCCTACTTCAAAGCTGAGTGGTTAGTGAAACAAATATATGTATATATCAATACCCAAGTGATAAATAATGTTTTTTTTTTTTTGTATCATGGGTACAAGTAAGTGAATACTAACCCCACCATACAACACTGGAAACTGATATGGTAACTGAACGAAAGTACGCCCACCCTGTGGACATAGCCTGACTTGATGCCCCACACTGGGCAGTGGTGGTGTGTACCTGGACCATCGACCTCATAGTTGTGAACTTTATACAGAGGAAGCGTGATTTTCTTTGGAGCAAGGAGGAAAGCTAGCTAGCTCTGGGGATATTCTTATACACGTATATATATATATGGGAGTGTAGCCCTATATATATATATATAGTTAGCCTACCTATCCATATATCTACCAGCGGATACGCTCCTAGAGACATCTGTGGATCCCTAACATATTCCTTTTACCTTTAAGCTAAGATCCGCTGGTTATCACAGAAATCAAGAGCTATACTGGAAAGGAGAACAACTCAGGCTCAACAGTTAAACAAGACGTTGGCACCAACAGACCAACCCCCTGCTACTTATCATGGGGACGCGCCAGCCACAGAAACTCTTGAGCCAGGAGGACCGAGCCTACGGCTACGTGGACTACCACCCTAATTACACAGCTATAGTATTTATATTAGGGGTGAGCCGGCTCGAACCCCCTTGCGGCGCGGCTACTCTACTCTGCTCCTACATCCACAAGATAAGAACTTGGCAGCCCCTAGCCTGACGTGCGGAAATAGAAGACATACATGATTGGGCATTAACTGTGTGCCTAGGCCTGCTGCTGACACTGTGGTGGACAGAAGTCTTCATTTGGACCAGAACCACCAACATCTGTACCCCACCACTCTCTGCTTCTTCATACACGATACTGCTTCTGTTATTACTCTGGCCTACTGTGTTGAGTACAGTGGACATCAAACACATGCCAGGTCACAGACCCCTGGTCCCTGAGATGCCCTTGTCTGGAAGGGTGACTGAATGTCCGCTGCACCGCTCCTGTGCAGTTGGTGCTCAACACACGAGAAATAGCAATACTGGACTGGGGATTGCTGAACCTGTAGGTGTCCTCCTGGGGGTGTTGAACGATGCAACTGAGCCTAATGAGAAGGTGACAAGCTTCAGAGACTTAGTGGCCAGCCCCAAGATGGACACTACTACCAGAACTGAGATTTCAAAGGGGCCCAGCCCTAGGGCCAGTACCACCTGTTTCTGGGGTGGAAAGGTCCTCCCTGGCACTGGCCTCACCAATCTGGAGGATGGGGAGCTGTCCCAGGGGAATAGGCTCTTCACCCAGATGCCCAACGCGTACCTGGGGGTGGGGGAGCCGCCACCCAAGCCTCCCTGGGAGCCCCCAGGCATGGAACGACTGGGGACCGGCCTAAGGGTGGGGGCTGGTGACCTGCTGCAGTGGAAGACTTTACCCAGCACGGAGGGAGCAGGGTTGACCAGCAGCAGTGAGGCTGTTCCCCCACACTCCAAGACCAGATGCCGCTACTCTGTTGAACCACTGCACATGTCCCAGCCAAGTTCCCCCATGCTGCTGAAGATGGAGGCCCACCAGGATGCAGAGCTCCAACTAGGGAAGTCAATAAGAAGGCCACCCCTTGCCAAAACCAGAACCACCGCAGGGGCTCCCCACCAGCAGCTGACGGAGCCTGGCAGGGACGCAATACCAGCTGGCAACTCTGGCCCAACTCAGGTGGCTACCAACAGTCTGCTGACAGTCCGGAATACAGTTCAGGCTACCATCAGTATGGCATCTTCTGGGCCTTGCTGGTCCACCTGTGGGTACCTGTCCACCCACTGGCCACAGGTACCCCCCAGAGATCATAGCCCCCTTTCCGACTGGCACCATCAACAGCCTTTGCTACCAACCACCTGGCATACCCAGAGGCAGGATCCCTCATGTGGAGAAGCACCCGCAGAAGCTAAGGCCGAGGCTGGCCTCGCCACCCAGGGGAGGAGAGCCGCTGTTGGATGGAAGGAACCTGTGTGTATGGGGAGGAGGCTGAATGTAACCAAGGAGCCACCACAAGCAGCCCAGCACCGCCTGACCCCTAGTAGGGGAGGCCCTGTTTGTCAGCTGGTGCCCCAACTGGAGGAGGAGAGACCTGGCAGGTTGATACACCCTGGGGAAGCCGGCCTGATGGGACCCAGCTGGACGAAGGGGCGCTGCCGCTTCAACGGCCACACAGCCGCCAAGTGTAGAACCGGTTGGGACCGGGCAATGAAGAAACACCAGGCCGCCCAACAACCTGCATGCAACCAGTCTGCCACCCAGGTCCACCTGGAGGGAGATGCCCAGCCGTCACCCCAACTAGCTGCCGCCGCTGGGGCCGCGGCTACCCAGGAGTCTGTGTCTCAGATTGGGACCATGGTGGCCAGGATCAACGTGCTGGGAGGAGCGGCTGAACCCAACCGGGTTGGCCTGGACCTCAGCCGCAACCACAGGGGACCGGTGTCCGTAACCCCTGTCACCCCCAGCAAGAGGCAAGAGGCGCTAGCCAGCGAGTCTGAGTCGATGTATGGGACGCCAACCGGCGTCGCCACCTGGAAGGAACGAGAGGTGCTTCCCTGCACCACCAAGCTGATGTCTGGGGCGACAACCGTCGCCGCCACCTGTGAAGACTGGGGGGTGCTATCCAGCGCCCCACGCTGGTGCCTGGGGCGACAACCGTCGCCGCCACCGAGAGACCTGGACCCCTGTGGAGACTGGGGGGTGCTATCCAGCGCCCCCACACTGGTGCCTGGGGCGACAACCGTCGCCGCCACCGAGATACCTGGACCCCGGAATGAGCCCGCAGCCCCAGAGGAAGTGGTGACACCCGTCACCCCCAGCCAGCCAGAGCCCCCAGCCAGCAGGGAGAGTCCAGCTGTCCCTCACCCTCAACTGCATCCAGCTGTCTACCTCCCTCAACCAAGCCAGGGTAATTGTATTGCACTGGTGTACCAGGAAGTTTGGGCTGGGCCAAACTTGCCTGCGCCCCCTGCATCTGCCCCAGGAGCCAGGGTATCAGCCATTACCAGCCAAACTGAAGAAGCTTTGACCGCTGCCTGGGGAGTAACACAACTAGATGCGCCAAGTGCCGAGCCTAACCATAGAAGTAGAGGATCTCCAACAATTATGTCTACCCAAGATGGAGACAATGTGCCTGGACCCCTTCAGGCTAGGGGAGGAAATCCGGAGCCTTGTGCATCCAGTCCACTAGCAGCAGTGTCCGTGGATGGGCCTGTCTCCCAGCCAACTAGAGCGGAGCCACCCTTGCAGATCCAAGACAGCCTCCGGCATAAAGGGTGGACGGTTACCTTTCCCTACCCCGCAGGTCAGACTGCCATGCACCACCCTGCCAATGTCCAGAATGAGCCTGAAGGAGGCAACGCTCCTACAGTATGGCAACCACCACCTGCCCGCGTTGACAGAGACCCTGGAAGCCGAATGAACCTGACCAGCCCCGAGGGCGAAGAAACTGCGCCTGCATCCAGTAGCCAGCCTGCCAGCAGCAAGGTGACCAACACGATGGAGACCACCAGCCCAGTGGAGAAACCTGCAGAGGTGTATACCAGGCGGCTGTTGGTCCAAGCCCCCTCATGTGCTGTGCCACCCCTGGAGGTTGCCAGGGTGGCCTCAGAGGTACACATCCAACGGCCAGAAGATCCAACAGGACCAGCTACTCCAGCAGATATAGCCGATTCCGTTAGACCTGGGGAGGGCTGGAGTCCACCACCGTCCAGCAACTGGTACCCTGGCGGACCCATTCCACAAGGACAACAAACTGAAGGCCGCAACCACTGTCGGAAGTCTGGCGGTGCAGACAACCCCTCCAGCCTTCCGAGGGGAGAGTTGTGGTATGCGGCAGCTCTGGACCATGCAGAAACCAAGACATTATAGTGATGCCACGCACCTAGTTAAATCCCGTTATTCTACAATTATGAAGCCACCTGAAAAGATGTCAGATAACGGTACTGATTTTATCTCTCAGTTGTCCTGCAAATGGAGGGAGGGGTGTTACCCCTCCCTCTCCCATCTTAAGCACCGGAACCTTCCCCTTCACCCACCAAGTTATCAGCACCACCTCAACCCTGAGGATAAAGGATCTAAACCTGCCCTCACCTGATAGAATCACCCCCACACAAACTGTTGTTGTCACAAGTAATCATCAAACCTTCCCTCTTTAGTACCCAGACCTACCACTCAACCCCTCTATGCTTATCTACCTATTGTGCTGCTCCATGGGCTATCCTGCCTGCCCCAGACAGGGATAGCCATCTACCTAACCATTGCAATTATCTATGTTTTACTGTATGATTTATCTTTAACCATCTTTATTCCTAATCCATATGTATTTATATTATGGTTAACTGTATTCTTAATTCCCCCCACCCTTTCCAGGGATGGGGAATCATGATTGCCCAAACTGACTATTGTATATGTATTATAATGCTTTTATGTTATGATCATTTATTCCTATCCATGTAGTTATTGTTTGTTGTATATAGCTTTAGTATCCTTTAACCCTTCAATAAAGTGACAACTGAAATAGATGTTGATTCTTGTCTAGTGAATGCTAGAGAAGCGTAGCTTCTCTATAGTAAGGTGTCCACGTCTGTTCACACTGCCGTAGTCTTTATTCGAACTCTGGTGTCTGCCATTTACCCTAGGCGGATACCACACTACCATATACCTTATAAAACCTAACCTAATCTAGGTTGAAACCGTTATGCAGTTACTTATATGAAAATTATTTTTTGATTTATTTCACAATAAGGGGAGAGGGCATCCTTTTCTTGAACATACATTTTAAAGGAAACTTAAAAATAACATATTTCTTAATTATTTTCAAAGACAAATATGAAAATACTTGAATTAAACCCACACTTCAATTCATCTTAAATTCAAGATATTTAGGTTTTTATCAAAGACTAGCGGATACATTCCTATATAAGATCAGCTGTTTTTATTCATGTTTCTGGCTCTTTTAATAAATCATTTAATTTGCTTAGACTTTCTCTCCTTAAAATTTAACAGAAGCGTTACACTTTAAGACCAAACTACAAGACATCAAGGAGGCTGAAGACATTGGTCTGTTTGTTACACTAGTCCACAAAGTCCTCTAATAACGTTTTGTTATTCGTTGGGTTTACTACTTCGGATATTTACGTGATTTTTGATTGAATGTTTCATTAGGTTTAGTTTTCTAACATTTCATCCACTAATTTTAATGTACATGAGGGTTAATTTTGTTTATCATCATTGGGTATAATCATAAATTTATCGGCCATTGTCTTATCCCTTTAGATCCCTGCAGAAAAAAAAAGAATTATTCCCCTGGTAAGGTTTTTGTAAACCATTTATATCCATACATGGGATAAACTAATTATGAGAACACTGTTGTCTAAATAGAGGCATGTGGAAATACACATTCTTAATCTTATCCTATTATATAAAGTAATAAGATGCTGTGAGTATTGGTGCAAAAAATATGACGTAACAAAAAAAATTAGCCAATGAGAGGCCGTTATTGACCAATGGTAAAATTTATAGTGGCCTCTCATTGGCTAATTTTTTTTGTTACGTAATATTTTTTGCACCAATACTCACAGCATCAAGTAATAAGCTTTTTTTGTCTGTAGCGAAGGATTTTGCTAACCACTGAACCAATATGGTTCTCTTTTACAGTGAAGCTTCTTATAGGTCCAGGGAAGGTTTTTAACTATTTTGGGGGAAGGTATCCTCACCATCCCAATAAAAATGATGCCCTTATAAAAAAAAATATTTTGATTTTTCTTTCTAAAACTCAAATTAAAAATGGGAGGAGGCGACTTTTCCCTTATCCACCTTAAGTCCCCCTAGAGGCTTCTAGGGGTTCGTAGCCGCTAGTACATAGATATGACTGACACTAGGAATAATTACTTATCAAATCGTATTATAAACACCTTTCCAAGGATATGAAAATGTACAATTATAAGAATAAAACACATTTTTTTAGTCTAAAAAACTGGTTTTATTATTCTGATTGTAAATTTTTATATTTTAAGAAAAATGGATATAATACGATGCTATACATAAATTTTCTGTATGGCTAAGAACCAGTTTTAATCCATCGGATATTAATCAATTTCAATGTGGTACTGAAAATAAATTTCCCCCAGTGAAGAAAAAGATTTTGATTAAAACATGTAAACAAGAACATGATAAACTTGTATGCATAATATTTTTTTATTTCTAATTTTTTTGTTACAAGGCAATCATAAGGACAAACATATTAAGGGAATTAAATAATAATTATGAAGAATTTTTAAATATATAATTTATTTTTTCTGCTCTCAGAAAAAAATTAACAGTAGGTATTAAGGTAGTGTAATAAAAAATATTTTTCATCAAGAAAAAAACTATAATAGTTATTTCTCGCATCGTATTATAAACGGCTTTCCGCGGATATAGAAAGTACACCTTTGGCACCTCGGGGCTAAAAAAACTAGTTTTAATCTTTTGATTGTGCATTTTTATATTCGTAGAAAGCTGGATATAATTACGATGCTAGACATAGTTTTTTCGTATGGACGAGAACCGGTTCCTATCCACCGGATTCGAATGAATACGAGAAAAAACTTTCATAAACCAATTAATATTGTTTGTAAAAGGTATATACAAATTCGTCCTTTGAGGACCTTTCTCTTATTCTGTTTTTTGCCAAGTCATGCCATGAGTCTGACATAGCAGCAGTGTGCATTGTCTTTAAAGCAGTAATAAGTAACTGGACAAAGTGTCTCAAAAATCAGCCATGTGACGTCATAAAAATGAAGGAGATGAGAGTTGAAGTTGGAAGTTGGAAAGAAAAGAGATGGATAACCACTCATTTTTATGACGTCATATGGCTGATTTTTAAGATACATTGTCCAGTTACCAGTAACAATTCTAAACTCACCAGAAATCTTGTTTGGACTGAAATGGAATACCATCCGGCCACAGAAGAAAGCATACAGTGTGAGGGGTGGAACCAGGCTCCAATGAACTACCAAAGAAATTAGCGTTAAATATTCATATAGACTGACATAATAAGGGATGGAACCAGGCTTCAACAAACTTCTAAAGAATCTAAAGTGTGTTACCTTTTTATATGTTTCATTATTATTTCGCCACAACTTGGTCAAAAATACTCACAAATCAGACCTTTTTCAATTATACTCAAATGATTCCTTTACAAGCCCAATCAATCAGTTTTAAGATATCTTTATATTTCAAGGAAAATACCAAAAAGGCAAATTTTGGGTGTTACCTTATATACACAGATACCATAATATCAACAGAAAAAATACTTATTTTTACTTTTCTCTCATTAAATTGTCTATTCTTGACGGGATTTATGCATTGATTATACAAAAACATAATATTGGGTAGAAATTAATGTATTTCAAAGAAAGAAATTCGACATCTATCAATTCAGAGGACAGCTGCAACCTAGAGTTTACAGGATGTAGTTAAATACTTGTAAGCGATAATAATTAGCCCAAAAAGTAAAACAAAATTTTTTTTTTAATATGGTGAAAAAATGATAATCTAAATCTTAATTTTAGGGATGATGATCTTAAGGACGCTCTTACTGGTGGTGATGATGACCCAGATGGTATCAAAGTACATTAGCATTATGACAACTCATCTATTGAACTATGGTCCAATTTTTGTACTTGTAGCAGCCTTCTATAAAAAGTAGTAACAAGAAATACAAATACAAATGGTGCCCATATTAGCAAGTTGAATTGACAACAAATTTTTCCCTGTCAATATATCCACGTATATTCTATATCCAATGTTTCTTGCAATATTTTTCAAGCTGTCAAGTTTTTCATTTTTCATATTAAAAAGGATATTTTTTCAATATTTTATAAGGAAAGTCACAAAATGAAAAAGTTTTGTAAAAAAAAGTTTTATCACATGAGAAAAATGAAAAAAAAATATGGATGAAAACATACATAAGTAGCGAAGTATGACAAAATAGGATAAACAAACGGACAAAGTGAGTTAAAGAGCAGATTTTTATATAGAGATACAGATCTTAATAGCTAACCAGTTTTGTTAGCCTCGAGGGGCTGTATTTTATGATTTTTTTCTTCTAATATTGGTGGAAAATTGTAATTCGATGTTATACATGATTTTTCAATATGGCTGAGAACCGATTCTAATCCAGCGGATTTTGATCGGTTTGGAAGCCATCAGAAATAGACAGACAAACAGACAGACAGACAGACAGACAGACAGACAGACAGATAGATAGATAGTTACTAACCTGGTGCTACCAATCTTAGTATATAGAATGGTGGGTAAGCACAGGAGGGAGGACAGACAGATAGACAGACAGACAGACAGACAGACAGACAGACAGACAGACAGACAGACAGACAGACAGACAGACAGACAGACAGACAGACAGACAGACAGACAGACAGACAGACAGACAGACAGACAGACAGATAGACAGACAGACAGACAGACAGACAGACAGACAGACAGATAGATAGATAGATAGATAGATAGATAGATATATAGATAGATAGCTACTAACCTGGTGCTACCAATCTTAGTATATAGAATGGTGGGCAAGCACAGAAGGGAGGACAGGCAGACAGACAGAGAGACAGACAGACAGATAGATAGATAGACAGATAGATAGATAGATAGACAGATAGACAGATAGACAGATAGACAGATAGACAGATAGACAGATAGACAGATAGACAGATAGATAGATAGTTACTAACCTGGTGCTACCAATCTTAGTATATAGAATGGTGGGTAAGCAGAGGAGGGAGGACAGACAGATAGACAGACAGACAGACAGATAGATATAGATAGATAGATAGTTACTAACCTGGTGCTACCAATCTTAGTATATAGAATGGTGGGTAAGCAGAGGAGGGAGGACAGACAGATAGACAGACAGACAGACAGATAGATGGATAGATAGATAGATAGTTACTAACCTGGTGCTACCAATCTTAGTATATAGAATGGTGGGTAAGCAGAGGAGGGAGGACAGACAGATGACAAGGATGATCCCGCCCAGTGCGTGTACACGGCGGGGCTTCGGCCGCAGCGGCATCATAACAACATAATACCTGCCAAAATAGAAATGATTATAAAAACTAATATAAAGTAACAGTTTGGATATCCAACTTTAAAAAGATAATGGATGAATAAATGGATGGATGGACAGAGATATTATATCATATTAGGTAGTGGCAAAGTCTAATTGTTTTAGCGTTCTAAAAGTTATTGGTCCAAAAATGTTTTCACTCAATAAACTTCAAATTCATTAATTTTGACCAAAATGATTAAAAAATAAAGTGTATCTTTAAAGCACTAACGTAATAAAAACTAAAAAAATCAATTAATCTTAAATTAATTAATTAAAAACATTTTTTTGTCTATTTCTTATTGATGTTAGAAAGCTATAACAAATAGATTAATCTACGATTTAATCTAATAGTCTATCTATAAATCTATCTGTCTATCCATTTATATGTTCATCAATGAACACAGTAATAGTGTCTGACTGATTATGACGTAACAAAAAAAATTAGCCAATGAGAGGCCGTTATTGACCAATGGTAAAATTTATAGTGGCCTCTCATTGGCTAATTTTTTTTGTTACGTCATAATCAGTCAGACACTATTACTGTGTTCTTCATCAATCTATCTATACATCCATATATCTGTCCATCCATCTATCTGTCCATCCATCTATCTGTCCATCCATCTATCTGTCCATCCATCTATCTGTCCATCCATCTATCTGTCCATCCATCTATCTATCCATGAAATTACCTTTCTAAAGTTAAAGCTAGAAGGCTGAAAACTGAGACTGCAACTATGTACAGTGATGATTGTTCATCCATCTATCTGTCCATCTGTCTATCCGTCTATTTATCTATCTGTCCATCCATCTATCTATCTTTGAAATTACCTTTCTAAAGTTAAAGCTAGAAGACTGAAAACTGAGGCTGCAACCGTATATAATGACATAAAATTGTTAACCATGCAATAACCATATCCAAACTTCCAATTTCTGAAAAAAATGCATTTTCTAATTAACTGCAATTTTGACCTCTGAAAATGCAGGCTCATTTAGGGAACTAAAGTATAGATTAATTTACCCACATACCCTTGACCAGATGTCAAAGTTATTTGTTGAAACAATAACCTTTTAAGTTTGCCTAAAGTCCCTCCCTCTCTGGTTAAAGTAAAGTATCAGAAGGAAAATGGCATTGAAAACTTTTAATATATTTAATTTTGACTTGGCACAAAGCTACAATATATACTTTTATTAAAATGACAGGATATTTGTGTGTCTGTGTGTGTGCCTTTTGTGGCGTAGGATCTTTCTAACAGCAAAACCGATATGGTTCTTCTTTACATTAAGGCTTCTTTTTTTCCCAAGAAGCTTAATTGTTAAGGAGACCCTTATGTCGGTCTTAAGCTAAAGACACACTCATATAGACGGACAGACAGACATTCTGTTATTTTTATATAAGAAAAGAAGTAGCTTTTAGGATCTGTTTTAAAAGAGGTCAGAAATGGGCAACAAAATAGCCTTAAACCACCGTAAAGCTTGGGACTAAAATTAAACTTGTTCAAAAAAATCCCGTGTCCAATGTAAAGCTTCCCTAAAATTGAGAACCTAATCGTTTCATCAGTTAAAGAAATCTCAGACAAAACCTTACTACTTTTTATTATATGTTGGGATATTTACTTGTAAATCATATAATCCAGATTGAAGGCACAGTTGAACACACACATAGCCAGATCTGACAGAGCCAGGTGAGCCAGGAAATAGTTGGCTACATTCCTCATACTAGCATGACCTAGATAGATAGATACATAGCCAGATCTGACAGAGCCTGGTAAGCCAGGAAATAGTTTACTACATTCCTCATACTAGCATGACCTAGGTAGATAGATAGATAGATACATAGCCAGATCTGACAGAGCCAGGTGAGCCAGGAAATAGTTGGCTACATTCCTCATACTAGCATGACCTAGGTAGATAGATACATAGCCAGATCTGACAGAGCCAGGTGAGCCAGGAAATAGTTGGCTACATTCCTCATACTAGCATGACCTAGGTAGATAGATAGATAGATACATAACCAGATCTGACAGAGCCAGGTAAGCCAGGAAATAGTTGGCTACATTCCTCATACTAGCATGACCTAGATAGATAGATAGATAGATAGATAGATTAATAGATACATAGCCAGATCTGACAGAGCCAGGTAAGCCAGGAATCAGTTGGCTACATTCCTCATACTAGCATGACCTAGATAGATAGATAGATCGATAGATACATAGCCAGATCTGACAGAGCCAGGTGAGCCAAGAAATAGTTGGCTACGTTCCTCATACTAGCATGACCTAGATAGATAGATAGTTTGATAGATACATAGCCAGATCTGACAGAGCCAGGTGAGCCAGGAAATAGTTGGCTACATTCCTCATACTAGCATGACCTAGATAGATAGAAAGATAGATATAGTCCACATAGAATGAAAAACAAAAGTTTATTTGTAATAGATAGATAGATAGATAGATAGATAGTTAGATAGATAGATAGATAGATAGATAGATAGATAGATAGATAGATAGATAGATAGATAGATAGATAGATAGATAGATAGATAGATAGATAGATAGATAGATAGATAGATAGATAGATAGATAGATAGATAGATAGATAGATAGATAGATAGATAGATAGATAGATAGATAGATAGATAGATAGATAGATAGATAGATAGATAGATAGATAGATAGATAGAAATATTTGAATAAAGATATTCATAATTAATTAGGTAAAAATATACAAATAAGGTCTATGCCACGATGAAGTACACGTGGTCCTACTCACAGATAAACAGGGATAGACCAATACAATACAAATTATTTTCTTCAAAATTCTTTAATCTGACATTGAGATCTGTATTTTAGGGGTATTTGATCAATTAAAAAGTCATTTTCTACATCTATTTTAGGATTTGACAAATCAGCTTATAGTGCCTATAAAAAATGATGTCATACAATACAAATGACCAATGAAATGTCTATACGAATAAGAAAACATTATTATAAAACTTTGGGGACTAGTGTAATATACAGCCCAATGTCCCCTCTATGAGTACATTATGATAATATGCAGAATGTTTATTAGATTAGGTTAAAAGCTTATTAACATGACTCACCCGCCTTACCACTTATGTACGTTAGATGTTAGTTTTCTTGGTTTAGGAGCGAAGCTACTATAAAAGTCTTTAGCATTTGTCTGTCCGTTTTACAGATCATTTGTCGTAGCATGCATATGCATAAAGTGCCCCCTCCCCCCCAAAAAATGACGTCAGAATAAATTTACCATTGGTCTATTACAATGCTTACTGTCCTATCATTGGTCATTTTATTTTATGACGTCATTTTTTTGGAGGCACTTTACGCTGTTTCCATGCTTATAAGATTAAATCCGGCAACACATAGTTGAATTGACAACCTTTTTATCTGCCCCCCAATTATTATTTTAAATTTATTTCGCTTGTTGGCTATACCTTATTCTTCGGTCACTAGGTCAGCAAGATCTTGAAAAAATCCTTTTTGTAGTTCTTAATATGGAAAACTTTTAATTCAAGACTTGATCATAGAAATACTTCAGTTACAACATTGTTGCATATTAATCGTAGGATTCATAGGATTAATCATTTCATAAGTCTTTTTCCACCAAGGCTCTGCGACTTTATATTAAATTCTATTGAATTTGACGAAATGAAAATAATGTTTAGAGATCGATTTTATTGCATTTTAAGTACTTTTTAGTTGTGTAAGTTTTGATGTTTTTTGCAACACATGATATTTTATTAAAATTTAACAATATACAATAACATAAAACTGAAATTAAATATTTATCTCATTCTATTTAGGGATAAGACACTGGCATACAAATTGATGTATTTACCCAATCATGATACAAAAAAAGTTACCCTTTCTGGAGATTACAATTAGTTATTGAAATGATTGGACACTTAACTTAATGAACTAGCAATTAATATTTAACAAAGTTGTAAATTCAACGACTATGAATTTATTGTAAAACTTTGGGGACTAGTGTAATTAACAGCCCAATGACTCCTTCCTCCCTGCATTTAAATACAAAATTTACAAAATACAACGGGCGCGCGGGGGGGAATAAAAAGTCCCCACCCTCTTATAAAACCAAAAATTGAAATTCCTTCAAACACAGGCATGTTGCATATCAAAATGACCGCATTGAAATGCTGATTACATAGGTATCTGAAAACCGTTTTGAAAAATATTGATTCAGTCTGAAATGATTTTCAAATAACCTACCAAAATGAACAATTTTGACTAAATCAGCTGTTTTTAGGTACTTAATGAGCTCTTATTCGAACTAGGAGCAATATTTTTCAAAACGGTTTTCAGATTCGTAATCAGCATTTCAATGCGGTCATTTTGATATGCAACATTCCCCCCCGCGCGCCCGTTGTTTTTGGATTAAAAAACCTGTTTCACAGGGTTTTATATTGGCCCAGTAACCCTTGCCAATGTGAAAAAATGTGAAATTCCAAAAAAGTTGGAAATCAACCCGCCTTGTCCCCCGCAGAAATATGCATAAAAAAATACCGCCATTCCCACCCTTATTTCAAATAACTCAAAAAAAAAGCGGTGGGGGTGTTTAGTGCTCGACAGGCAATTTTGTGGAAAGCACCTAGAGCCCATTGTAAAGAAAGAGTGTATTAGAAAATGAAGATAAATTGTGTTTTTTTCAATCCTATTTTTTTCAATTTTCTTTCTATTTTCTTTTTCGTCTTTTGTTGTTGTAAAAATTTTTTTTTTTAAAGAAGCTTTTCTATGATCCAAATCAGATGTATGACCTTATGTACATCTGACCTTACATAACGGATAGCTCTTATAGATTATCTCAGCATGCTTGAATTGTCCTATAGATTTTAAACTTGACGTGATGATTCCTGTAACGGGTGGGTACAATACAGAAAGCGTAACGATTCTATATTCATATGTCCGTATCAAGTATCTTGTATTAAATTTTAAATCTTTATGGTTTAGAACAGGTTTTAATCCAGCTGAAATTAATCGTATTGGGGGCCATAATCATAAACCTTGAATTTCTTTAAAATATTCAATGCAGAAAAAGTTCCTACTTTTTTCTTCTGAAAAATGAAAATTCGTTAAATTAATAAAGAAATTCAACTGTCAAGGGGACAAAAAATGTAAATAGCGGAAATGAGAAAAATGAAAAATAACGTCAGCCACAAAAATTCAAATTCTCAATGAATTCGGAATTTTTATTTTAAAAAAATAACGTCAGCCACAAAAATTCCATTTCTCAATGAATTTGGAATTTTTATTTTTTCACCTGTTTTTGTATCTTAAAAGTTAAAGTTTTCAGAAAGGTACAAAGGTACAAAGTACTAACATTAACATTTTTAAAGCGAAGCTTTTATATAATTAGGATCATTACGTACGTACTTAAGTAAAGATTACCTCTTTTTGTCAAGTTAAACATTTTAGAATTGTTCTATCAATTTCAAACTTTGGATGATGATTCCTGTAACATTAAGGTACGATTTAGAACTCTATAAACGTTACCATAAAGTCCGTATGCCCATATAAAACTTTTTATCTTTTGACAACAAACTTCTCTGATTTTTTTATATCTTTAAATTACTAGTCTGTTTATCAAGTTATGACAACTTACAAGTGTTCATATTCGTTTGTTTTACCGTTTGATTTCAGAACTTTTCTTTTATGGCTGTTTTCAAACTAGAATCTATAGTAAATAAATTGTTTACGAGAGCTTAAATAAAAATAATACATTGCGCTTATAAATTTAATACAGGAAATAATAGAGAAAAACATTTTAATTGCAAATGTTAATCAACTTTATAATTTACAGGGAGGGAGGGGACATTTTGACGTAAATTTCATTGGTATTCAAAGTTTTATTACCACGTTATCTTAATTGTTGGCTAAAAAAACTTTGGGTACTTTTATTGGTTTCCA
The DNA here is from genome assembly GCF_053477335.1 of Acartia tonsa. Classification (NCBI taxonomy): domain Eukaryota; kingdom Metazoa; phylum Arthropoda; class Copepoda; order Calanoida; family Acartiidae; genus Acartia; species Acartia tonsa. The sequence goes on along the minus strand of NC_137272.1, from coordinate 14,546,487 downwards.
TTGGTTTTAAAGTAAAGTAAAGTAAAGGTAAACCTTTTTAACCAATGATTGTCATCAGCAGAGGGGGTAATTTTTTTATTATCAATAGGGATGTCTATTGTCTTATCCCTTGAGGTCCCTGATAATTCTTAATTAAATGTATTTTTTTTGCAAAAAATGGCAGAAATGAACATTTTAATTAATTCATTTGTGGGGGCCCAATTTCAGAATAGTTATGTAACTAAATAATAAAACGAGAAAAAAATGTTTCATTAAGGATTTTCCTCACAAATATAAAAAAATATTTAAATAAAAGCAAAGCTATAAATTAGGTGGGTAGGGAAAAAAGGAACATTAACACTTGTAGATTGTTAGTACTTAATAACCTTGTTGTCATAAGAATCATTATAAAAAAAATCAGATGAATTGGATAATTAGACTAGAACGTTCAGAAAATTAACATGTTTCAAATGTAATGATTATACAGTTGCTACGCTTTCTAATTTGTACCTTTTTGTTACAGGAATCATTATGATAATTCTAACATGCCTAAATTAACTTTTAGACGTTATGGACAGACCCTAATTAAAGAAAAGCTTCGTTTTAAACAAAAGTTAGTGACATAATGCTGCTAAATGTAAAATTAGAGAAATAGAGTTGCTGCGCTACTTAAATTTATATTTCACAAAACAAAACAACAAAAAAACAATATATATAAACTTAAAAATGTTAATAAGGCTGTGTATTTTAATAAGAAAATTATAATCTAAACAAGGATGAAAACGTCAAGAAGTATTAATGTACAAAAATACAAGGATGGACAAACCGACAAAATGAGTTAGAGAGCAGATGTTTAGTGGAAGGAAAATTTAGAAAAAAGAAAATCTAGAAGCCCTATAAAATTACATAATTATAGGCCAATTTTAGCATTAACTGCAAACCGACGGACAACTTAAATTACATAATGGATGTCCATAGGTATAGGGAATCTGCACAAAAAATTCAGCCGTTTATCTTGAATAGGAACTGTGAAAATCAAGTTTCCCCCAATGTTTTAGACATTTCAAATCAAAGAGTAGCTCCTCTCCTTATTAATCTTTTGACTAATTCAGGGAGGAAGGGGACTTGGGACTGTTTATTACACTCCAAAGTTTTATAACACTTTTATCTTATTCGTTGGTTTAACAACTTTGGTGACTTTTATTGAATTTTGATTTGTTTGTGCTTTAATTTGAGTGTCCAAACGTTTCAAGCACTAATTGTTATCTACACAAAGGGGTTAATTTTGTACATTGTCATTGGGGATATGCATTAATTTATCGGCCATTGTCTTGTCCCTGGACTAATTACTTTAAAAGCAAAAGTTGTTGAGAACCTATCAAATTAAACTTTTTAATCTCGTGGATTTTAAATGGAAATAAAGTAAAACAAGTACAATATCGTCCATAGGTAAAGTAGCTATTTGCCAATCTTCTATAATACAAGGTAGAACGATCTGTCCGTCTGTCTGTCTGAAGATTAAGATATCAGTAACCACTGAACTGATTTGGACAACTCTATGGTTTTGATACAATACATATTTTTACAATAAGCCTTAAAAATGTTTTTTTTTTAATCGGCCAATGAAAGAATTTGATGATTGCTAGTGTTGATACGCTGGATCAATTCTACTTTGATGTTACAGGAATCATCGTATTAAGTTTTAAAATTGATAAGACTATTCGAACATAATAATAACAATCTAACCGTTACGGACGAACGTACAAACGAGCCTAATTATAGAAAATATAAAAAATCTAGTTATGATAAAGTTTAAAGGGGCCTAAATAATAATCTACAAGTAAAGTGCAATAAACTGAGTATTTAGTGATAAATCAAAAGTTTCTATGGTACAGTCTCATATTATGCGAATTGAAAACGTACCACAAGCCCCCCCCCCCCTTCTCTAAATACGTGTAAAATCAAGGGGTACAGACAATTTGACACTTGACGATTCATTACTGAAAGAAATTTTTAATTTGAGAAATGCTGGAGATTTTTAAACTGTCTTTTAAAAAAAACCTAAACTAGCGGCTGTGCGACTGGTATCTTAGAAATTAAATAGCCTAAAACCATCCCGGGGCATAAGGGAAGCTCCCCTAAGATGAAGTACTCAATCGTTTCTGCAGTTATCGAAATCTTAAGCAACAGACAAAATTATATAAAAGGATTATGTACTACACGGAAAGGGGGAAGAGAAGCATAAAACGAAATTTTGCCAATTTTTGTATATGAAAAAAACTTTTTAAAAGTTTGTTATGCTAAACTTTTATGATTAATTATTTCAGTTTTATCAGTTTAGACAAACATTTATACAATGCAATATCAATATCAAAATTAAGTTTTAAAATGATAGTACCATTCTAAAAATCACAATCAAAGCTATTATTACGGTCTGACAGACGGACGGTAACACCCAAATTTAGTAAAGCTTCGCTTCTCAAAGAACAAAGCAATAAAATTTGTGTAAATATCAATGTTTTTTGTTGAATGTATGACACATTGCAAAGAAAAAATGACATTTTTTGCATTTTCTATTCATGATGAGTGTATGTCAGGGATCTAAATGGATAAGACAATGGCCTATAAATTGATGTACATACCCAATGATGATACTCAAAATTATACCTTCTAGAGATTACAATTAGTGGTTGAAACGTCTGAACACTCAACTCAATGAAAAAACTAAACAAAATTCACCAAAGTCCCCAAAGTTTTGAAGCCAACGAATAAACATTATTTTAAAACTTTGGGGACTAGAATAATAAACACCTCATTGTCCCCCCTCTCACTGCATGTATGTATGTATATATGAATGATAATACGTTGCACTAATGGATATATGATACTTAGATATTGTGCCTCAGGAATTTTTGTCGTAAATTTAGGTTGCTAATTTAGTTCTTAGATATTGGCCAATACGTTCCTCCATTGTAAAGTAATTAGGGGAGGGGAGGGGGGTAGAGGGCATTGTTATATTAGCCAGCTAGGAAAAAACAATTTATTAAGGTATGCGAAAATCTCTCACAATATCCACATATTCTATATTCATTGGTGCAAGATGCCTCTAGAGGCTTCTGTAGAAAACAATGTTGAGGGTTGTAAATTTTGGACTAGGGTGAATGAATCCTCCCCGAAAATATTTCTTGTTAAGTCTTCCTGGGGGAAGAAGCGTTTCAGCGGTTAGCGAGATAGTTTGGTATAGATAGACAGACATCCTGTTACTATAAAATAATTATATTTGTATTTAACGGCTCTAAGCCCGCGAGACTCCTTCCCTACGGGTTACTATAAATGCAAAAGACTTTTCACCTCTACTTAATTTATGTCAGTTTAACTTTAGAAAAGCATTTAACATGCATTAATTTATATATTTCAACTACAATTAATGGGGAAGTGTTTTTTTGTAACTGGACAAAGTGTCTCAAAAATCAGCCACGAGACGTCATAAAAATGAGGGAGGTGAGAGGAGAAGAAAAACCCTAAAAAAACTGATGGGTAATTTTTATGACGTCCCATGGCTGATTTTTGAGACACTTTTTCCAGTTACGTGTTTTTTTCAGTCTTATAGTTAAAATAAATAGTACCTTATTACATTTTGCTACTAGATCATGTATTATCTTTTATTATTATAAAAACGTCTGGATCATGAAAAGGAAACAAAGTAGAGGTTATCGTTTTATTTTCTCAGGAGCTTTCGATAGGATATTTTAGGTTTGGTTAAGTAAATGTTAATGATTGCCCCGCATGGTTAGGAAATAAACTACTGTTTAATTTCGACGAAACCCGCTACTTCGTTTTTATTCAATTATTCTAACTTTTTAATAAACTTTTGATAACAACTTGGATGGCTTATTGAATCTTTTTACATTTTAACAATTTCAGTATATCATTATGAGGGATTTACATCTATTCATCGTCAATTGTCTAATCCTTTAAGATCCCCGGGTTTAAAAAGTAATTAAATCCATTATGAACATTCATTCAAATTTAAATGAATTTTTATTTTAAAAAGGTACTTACATATAATAATCCAGATAACAATAAGATTCATTGTGATAGCTACAGTCAGCATCCCTCCATATACAATCTAAAATAAAAAACATTTACATTAATACAGTTTTTGGGCGGTTTCCCTCTCACAAAGTTATCAATCGAGCACAGAAAACTCTACAATTGATAATAAAAGAGGAATATAAGTTTCTTTGTTGTCTATTACTTTATTTCAGGTTAGGTTAGGTTATAGTGGGTACTGGGTAGCCCTGCAAGGGTTAGGGATAGAAAAAAAATTTCAATTTATTTGGAAAATAAGTTATGGGTTTCAATGGTCAATGTGTACTTTAAGGAAAAGTATTATTAAGGTATATTTCACAATTCTATTTTTGCATTCAAAATCTACATGGAAGCTTTATTGGAAATGATAGTAACCCCCCCCCCCCCATTACAACCAAAACTTATTATTTGCTTAATAAAGTCTAGAGGCAAAATCACTATTTTATTTCAAAATTATGTAAAGCTGAAATTAAATTATTTGTTTGTTTTGCGGGCAAGGGTGGGCAACAGGGAGGGAGAGGACATTGGGCTGTTTATTACACTAGTCCTTAAAGTTTTATAAAAACACTTTCTTTTTCATTGGCATTGAATTTTGATTGGTTGGTTCATTAACTTAGGTGTCCAAACGTTTCAACTACTAATTGTATTTTACAGAAGGTGTAATTTTGTGTATCGTCATTGGTGATGTACATCAGTTTATCGGTCATTGTCTTATCCCTTTAGATAACTTGTAGGCCTGATTTGATACAGCTGTAGGGAATAGCAAAATATTTTCAATCAAATATTTTATTTACCTTTCTCAAATTAATATTTGCTTATTTCCAGGGAGCGAGAGGACATTGGACTAGAAATTATAATGACCCCAAAAAGTTTAGGAACTATTTTGCCGGTGCAGTGGTTGGATTGGAATTTTATGGGTCTAATTGTGATTGGTCTGTACAAAGTAACAGTATCTTAACTTTTCCACCAATAAAGGGTGATTTTGTTGATCATAGTTAAGTTTTACATCAATATATAGTCAATTGGCGTATGGATATTAATAAAACTATTTTGCTCCGATTTACTTTAAATTTTGAAGATGTGTAATGAATTATATCTTAAAACTTTGGGTACCCGTGTAATTTATACCCGCCAATTCATTCCATGATTTTTAAGATTATTTATTTAGAATTATAATAAAATATAGATTTCCTAAATATTTCTAAGAAAAATCCATATTTCCTATATTTTTAAGATTGAAATTTATACAATTTCTAGAAATTTAATAAATAGGATAAGATTGTGATACAAATTTTAAATTCTTGTGGTCAAATTAAATTAGAATCTTAAAGATTTTATCATTTAAATTTAAAAATATTTTAAAATGGTTTTATAAATACATCATATTGCTCTAAAGTTCAAAGAGTGAAAAGCAGGGTTCGGAAGCCGCGCCTCAGCCGCGCATGAGCCTCAGTTTTAAACCTGCTTGTGAGCAGAAAAATAAATTTCAGAAAGAAGGATTGTCTGCCAAAGAGCAGTTTTATACATCCAGCTAAATTTTATAGTGATAAAATGACGATTTCAGTGAGGCTTACACGCGGCTTCCGATCCCTGGTAAAAAGGATTCAATATTTAATAAAAAAAACTGTAAAACACCGAATTCGAATTTCAAAAAAAGAACTTTTAAAATCTGTTAAACGGCTGAATAAAAACATATGTTTGTACATCAAGGCAAAAATGAAAAAAACTAACTTCGAGCGGTTGGCTATATATTTCTTTTTCGGGCATCTACATACGCTGCAAGATAACTAAGTATCTGTCTGTTATAGATTATTTGTAGGCATTCTTTTGCATGTTATAGCGAGGTTTGTAACCAAAAAGTCAGGGATCTAAAGGGATAAGACAATAGCCAATAAATTGATGTACACCCCTAAAGATGGTACACAAAGTTAACACTTCTGTAAATTACAATTAGTGGTTGAAACGTTTGGACACTCAACTTATTGATAAACCAATTATAATTCACTAAAAGTCCCCAAGGTTGTTAAGCCAACGAATAAAAAAACGTTATTAAAAACTTTGGGAACTAGTGTAATAAAATGCACATTGTCACCTCTCTCTCTGCATTTTTATTGTCCAAGGATAAGAAAATAAAAACTACACTACCTGCCAACCCGACATAGTTCTTCTAGTCTATATTTCACTTCAGTTAGAAACAATTATTTTTATTTATTTCTACTTGAAAAAATTTCATTTCTTTAATTATCATTGTTATTTTTAACAAGTTTGTTATTTCTGATTTGACAATTTTTTTATAACTTTTTTCTAACTTTGAATGTTTGTCTGTCAAGAGCGAATGATCTAAAATGACTCCGACATAATTTGTATCAAAGGTTGGACCCGACAATTTAGGTCTCTTAGAGGTTTTCAGAGGTAACAGAGAAAATAAGTTTTATCGGAGAATGAGAGATAGGGTGAAGAGAGAGAGAGAGAGAGAGAGAGAGAGAGAGAGAGAGAGAGAGAATGAGAGAGAGAGAGAGAGAGAGAGAGAGAGAGAGAGAGAGAGAGAGAGAGAGAGAGAGAGAGAGAGAGAGAGAGAGAGAGAGAGAGAGAGAAGGAATATGAGATATAAATAAATTAGGTTCGGTTGCATCTGGACCAAAAATTACTTTTTTGACGAAGTAATAAAAAAACACAAATCTAAGCTAAGAAATCCGTAAGATATTTTTAATGTCTGCCATTTCAGGCACTCACAAAAGATATCACATATCCATTCTAAAATCTTTTTTTTAACAAACTTCTTATTTCTTCTTGGCTCTTTCCTGCTATTTTGCTGATATTTTGGCAGAAAATTTTGAGGTTGTTTTTGTAGTAATTTACGAAAACCCGATTTGTTATATAATAAATTATTCCTTATTCCTGTTAACAATAGATTTATTGCCCTTGATGATCAAACAGTTAACAGACTAATTTGTCGAAAAATTTTTGTCAACGAATAAGGTAACGTGGTTTCAAAACTTTGGGTACTTGTGTAATTTACAGTTCAATGCATGCCCCTACCTTCCCTTGGTTTCCAATGTTTTATTAACTCAAGATAATCTAAAAAAGAATTTTTAAGGAATTTTTGCTACGTACTAATTATTATTATTTTCTATTGTTTTAATAATTGGTTTTGAATTATAATTTTGTTGAAATCGTTTTATTTTCTTGATAATTTACGATAATTTGTTTACGTTTTTATACAATAAACAAGGATGTGAAAAAGACATAAATGGAATAAATCACGAAACCTTTTAAAAATGTATAATGTCTTTTTAGGCATTAAGCTAAAAAGAAAAAACGTAAAATCTAGGAATGGATCTAGCACCCAAACCAATAGCAAGTCTTTATTAAACTTAGAGAAAATATGTATAATGTTGACTCATTTCATCCCTAAAAATTCCAGCTTTTTATCTTGAACAGGAGTCGAAAAATTCATGAAAACTTGAAAAACTAGGAATCGATCTAGCATCCCAAACAATTATCATATCTTTAAAAAACTTAATAGAAATGTGTAGAATGTTTACATAATTAATCCCTAAAAATTCCAGCCGTTTAACTTGAACAGGAGTTTAGATAATGATGAAAACTTGAAAAACTAGGAATGGATCTAGCCCCCTAATCAAACTAAATATTTAGGATGCAAATTTATTAAATCCCTGAAAAGCTCAGTCGTCGGTGTTGAAAAACAGTCGAGAAAATTACGAAAACAAAAAAAGCTAGGAATCGATATAGCACCCCAATTAACAAACAGATGGACAAACAATGTATAGATTAGCTGCACATATGTCATATGAATCTTCACTAAAAATTTCAACTGTCTATCTTTAATAGGAGCCGAGAAAATCACGTTTTCACTACTTTGTCTTCAACAGACGGACATTTCAAATTGTAGAGTAGCTTCGCTACTTAAAAATGTAATGCTGATTAGTACGAATAAGCAGAATATTATCAGTGGAACCTCTTTAGGATCAAGTCTTTAAATCTAGTATTTACCTTAATTTAAGCTTATTTTATATATATTTTACCAGTATTGCTTCCGAACAGATTAACATGCCCTGGATTATAACCAATTTTCAGCCATACTGAAAAATCATGTATAGCATCTTGTTACAGACAATTTCCCACGAATACAAAATCATTTTTAGCATCGTATAAAAGACAATTTTCTACAAATAAGAAATAATACAAGCTTTGTTATCCCGGGCCTTCAGTCCCTCGCAGCAAACCAAACCGGTTTTAATCTTAGAATTTTTCATTTTAATCTCCGCAGAAAGCTGTCTATAGTATGATGCGATAAATAACTATTACTGAAATTTTATTGAGACTTCTAAATAACATATATATAGTATAGATGTATATACAGATAACTACCTCCCTTCCTTTTTCAATGATCTTATTCGTCTGCTACCAAATTATTTTCTGCTACAGTTCTGGAATACAGTTATTTAATCCTTTCCCTCTCTAGTGTTTTACTCTAATTTCTAAATAATACAGATTACTCAATGCGTTGTTACTATAGATTTGTTACTGTTCGTTAGCCTGAACGTCTGACGTTATGAGCTTCGCGTTATGGATTTTGTCATCATTGTCCTTATATAAATCTAATTTCCTGACTTAAAAAAAACCCGCATATTAAACTTATACAACAAAATTTAAATTAAATACAATTTTCCTTCTTGAGTTAAAAAAACACGGTGTTTTTTTTTACAAAGTTATGCAACATATTTTGTTTAGTCTTTTACATTAATATTCTGCATAATCAGTTCTGACACTCTACAAGTTTAAATGTTCGTTTGCCCTACCGTTCCAGAGCATTGGTTTTATGGATGTTGTCATTCTTGTTATAAATATAATACTAGCGGATTTGCCCCTAGCCTGTAGGGGTTTTGTCCCAAGAGGTATAATTACATCTTCAATTACCTACCCAGCGGAAAAAATACGAATGGATAACAAATTTTGGCGAATAAATAGCGAATTCGCAAAATTAGCAAAATTCGCTAAATTCGTAAAACAAAAAAATGGGGGGGATTTTTTTGTTTTTTGGGGGATTAAGGGTGTCCCACCCCCCAAGAAAATAGCCTAAAACCACCACAGGACCAGTAGGTATCTGATCGGTTCAGTGGTTACCGAGATCTTAAGGGAAAGACGGACAGACATCATTCTACTTTGTATTATAGATAAAAAAGTAACAAATCAGCAAGTTTTAAATTGAATTTCTGGTAACGACTAATGCGTTGCTACGCTTTCTAAGTCGTACCTAACTATTAAAGGAAGCATCATGCAAAAATTGAAATCTATAGGACAATTCTAATTTGTTTAGATAAACGAAAAGAGCTAAATGTTACGGACGGATGGACCGACCATAATGATATAAAATCTTTGCTTTAAAAATAAACTAATATTGAAAATATTCTAAATTAGATTTGATTTGCTATTTTGAGACTAATTTCATATTGCGGGTATAGTCCTTTCCACGACATCCCTCCATAAGGAGCGATTCTTCGTATTTTTCACAGTAGCTTTTCTCCTATTTCTAGCCCCTGCGGGGGGCTCTAACCCTGCGGGGCCAATTACCTAACCCTGTGGGGCAATCACCTAACACAATATAACCTAACCTAACCTAAAATAACCTATAAAAAGCCATTTTAAAAATACGAAGAATCGCTCCTTATGGAGGGATGTCGTGGAAAGGACTATACCCCATATTGCTAATGTCGCAGCTACTCTATAGCTCGGAAATGTCCGTACTGATATTTATCTCTTTAAACTATAACCTCTTGTTTATTGACAGATTGAGTAAGAAAAAAAAGATAAAAACTAAGGATTTTCATAATATTATAATATACATTATTTTTAATTGAACCATAATTTTTTTTACATGTTATTGTTGCGTCACTAATTGACTTGTATTTTACAATAAAAACCTAATGGCAACTTTTGGCCAGTCAAATTTAATCACTTAAGAACAGAATTTATTATTTTCTGCATTTTACTGTACTAGAGCAAGCTAAATGAATATAAACAAATTAGATATAAAAAAGTAAAATAATCTTCAAGTGACATATCCCCACAAGAAAGTACTACTATCTGATTTTATTTTAAGAATTAAATTGATAATATCCTATAAATAGAAATAATTCATTTCAATTATGTATGTATCATTTAAATCCAAATCCGGGCGGTTTCCCTCAAATTGCCTTGTAGTGCACAGTACCCCAACCCTTATTTTAAAAGAAATTGAAAATAAGGAGTTTTCTCGTATTCATTCGAATCCGGTGGATAGGAACCGGTTCTCATCCATACGAAAAAACTATGTCTAGCATCGTATTATATCCAGCTTTCTACGAATATAAAAAGTACAATCATGAGATTAAAACCAGTTTTTTAGCCCCGAGGTGCCTTCTAATTGTACATTCTATATCCGCGGAAAGCCGTTTTTAATACGATGAAAGAAATAACTATTCCTTATTTTATTTATTATTTTAGGGCAGGTTAGGTTAGAATATTGGGTACTTTGCATTCCCAAAAGGGTTAAGACACCCCAGCAGGGGTTGAGCATTAGAATAAAACACCCCATTATTTTTAATCTATTAAAAAAATTGGGGGGTTGGGTTTTTAGCGCTTGAATGGCATTTTGAGGGAAAGGACCCAAATCCGTTTGGTAGGAAATTAAATTAATGACATTCAATTTTATTTTATCTTCTTTCTAACTAGAACAATTACTAGGGCAAAAAAAACACAGCAAAATAAGAAGTTTAAATTTAGATTTTACCATTGTAAAGGGTATAAAGTAAATATTTCGTAAATCAAAGTATCTAGTAAATAATTTGTGTCTAAATGGAGCATAAAAATGGACAGACATTTCCTCGCTATAGAGTAGCTTTGAGATATTTAAAAAATATTTAAGATCTGAGATATTTAAGATCGTTGGTCCATGCTAATACTTTATTCATCTGAATTTTGGAATGTAGTTTCTCAGGACAGCAAGGTACAATGTTAAAAGTGAAGCTTCTCTATAATCACGTGCTAAAATAAATTTTTGATCTTAAAAAGTAACATTAGCTGGATCTTTTAATCATTGTAGTGGTGAGCCAGATCGGGGTGAGCCGAATTTCAGCCAATCACAGCGCGGCATTTCATAAAATGCTGTGCTCTCATTGGTGGAAAGTTGGCTCACCCCGATCTGGCTCACCACTAAGATGATTTAAAGATCCAGCTCTGTATTTTAGCAACTGTATGAAAAATTTAATTACAATTTTGTTTTGACTAATATATTGATATTCTGTTTATTAAGTGCTGACACTTTACAAGTGTTGATGTTTGTTTGTCCAACCGTTTTAGAGCCTCCATTTGATGAATATTATCAGCCTTGTTATCTTGAGGATATTGGTAGTGGGATCAACAGAAAATTGATTGCCCATTTCTCCCCTAATTTGCAAAGTTGTACAGCAGATAACTTAAATATTGCAAAAGCTATTTTCGGCTACTCCGGTCAAAGGGAAATCGACATAATGTATAAACGAGTTATACATTATACAGTATACATTCAGATGTTAAATTCAGATGTCAAATTTTGAAGCTTTTTTAGTTAGTAGTAAATATTGAGATAGGACGAGGAAATTATGTACACCATCGGAAACTCAATTTCAACTGACCGGTAGTGAATCATTATCCAGGGAGGGAGTGGACATCGGGCTGTTTATTACGCTACTCCCCAAATTTTTATAATAAGATTTTTATTTGGTGGATTAGCAATTTTAGGAACCTTTATTTCATATTGGTTGGTTCAGTTTGATTAAGTGTTTAAACGTTTCAACCGCTATTTGTAATTCACAGAATGGCTAATTTTTTGTATCATTATCGGGACTTACATCAATTTTTCGGCCATTGTCTTTTCCCTTCAGATCCATAATCATTATATATCTTTCAACTATTTCGACATGTCATAAGATTAATCGTTTTATTTTTTTTTTGCAATTTTCCCTGACAATTTTCAATCTAAAGTTAAAGAATACATTTGTCTTTTTGTAGCACAGCAACTCTGTAATAGCAATACTTTCACACAAAATGCCTGTTGAGGACTAATGACCCCTTCCCCCATTTATGATATGCTATGAAAAAGATGCAACACTGAACAAATACAAATCTTTATTTTTATATTTTTCTATCATTTATTACTTATGTACAAAATTGAAATTAGTCTTAGTGTAGAACTCTTTATAACTACATGTACATTGTAGCTACTCTATATCTAGTTGTTGAAGTATGATGTAGATGAACATATACAAGGTTTTATCTCCATGTTTGTCCCTTCGTTTAGCTCAAAACAATCCTGAAAAATAAATTAAATATTCAAGTAATGTATAAAAGATATTTTTAGTATTGCTTCAAAACCGGTTAATATCCGCCGGATTAAAATCGGTTTTAGGTCATACTAAAAAATTATAAAGGCTACTATGGACCAAACAAAACTGTAATAAATCACAATTTTTAATATTACTATTCGCAGAAAGCTATCTGTAATTCAATGGGATGATTTTATCCTATCGTATCAAAGACAGCTTTACGTGAATAGTAAAATGAAAAAAAGTATAGGATTAAGGCCTGTTTTATTGGCCACAAGGGTCCGCAGACCAGGCCAATCTAGGAAAGTAGGAATTTTGAATAATATGAAGGGGAAAATAAATTAGAATTTAATAACCCATCCTCGGCTAAATGACTTATTCAAAGTATACATTTAGTTTTCAAAAGAATAACATACTTCAAAAATGTCTAAAATATACTTTAAATATAAAATATTCTGTAATGTATAATAAGCCAGGGGGGTAGGGGGCATTGGGCTGTTTATTCTAATAGTCTCCAAAGTCCTATGATAATAACCTTTTCCTATTCTGATAATAGAAAATTGTGCCTTTATCTTTGCTTCTTTTGTCATTGTTGTGGTACAGCGGAAAGTGTCATGTGTGACATCATAAAAATTACACATCTATTATTCATCTCTTTATTAGGGGGTATTCTTTCCCTCTTTTCATCTCATCCTTCCTTTTAGATGTATTTTTATGACGTTACACATGACACTTACCGCTGTCAAATTGTTGTATTCTTTATTTAATTTTCTTATCTGCCAGTTTGACATTAATTTAGGAGTATATTAAAAATAATTCAAAGAAATACTTAATTAATATCACGTACTCAAAAGATCTTTTATATTAATGTAAATTATATTTCTAATATCATGTGAATTATTTCTTAAGATTATCTTTAAATAGATGAAATAGAATTAAATTCAGACAGTTTTCAGTGGTGTAAAGAAATATATTCTAAAAAAATTGAATAAAAGGCTCCAATGTTTTGAAGCCAACGTATGAGTGAGCCTAATTTTAAAATTTTGGGGACCAGTATATTTACGCCTCTAAAATTTTTAAGACAACGAATAAGGTAACGTAGTTTTAAACTTTTGGGACCAGTAAATTTACAACCAATTTCATTTCTCATTCTGTTTTAAACTTATCAACCAATAATTTCATTCTTTGTAGTTCTTATCCAATTGAAGTGTTTAAGAATTTTCCATTCAAAATTATACAAAAGATCTTAAAATAAAATCTAAATATAAAAGTATTTGCAGAGTATCATATAACAATTTGTGCTAAGTTATTTTAAAATCTTACATAAAAAGTAATTTTAGATTTATAATAGACGTCAAACAAAAAAAGCTTAAATATCTTAAAACACATGCAGCTTGGACACTATATATCAAAACTGCTGAAATACAGGTGCATCGCTTATAACATTATACCTTGATGTAATAGGAATCATTATTCCATAAATCCGATATATTAAAAAAATTAAAAAATCAGCATGTTTAAAATGTACATACGGGCTTTGCTGGTAACGATTATAGAGTCACTACGCTTTTTAAACTGTTATAGAAATTATCATGCAAAGTCTGAAATCGATAAGACAATTCTAACATGTCTAAATTGACGAAAAGAGCCTACAGTAACGGACGGACGTACGGACCGACCCTTATCATAGAAAACATTCTCTTTTAAAAACACGAAAAATGTAAAATAACCTTTATTGTGGAATTGATGGATGGATCATTGCTGTTACAGATTCGAGTTCTAGCCTAGATAAAATACAGGTGCACAGAGTTTAGCCACGGGGGTATATCTATCTATCTATCTAAGTATCTATATATGTATCTATCTATCTAGCTATCAGTCTGTCTCTCTGTCTGTCTGTCTGTCTGTTTGTCAGTTTGTCTGTTGTTTTGTTTGTCTGTCTGTCTGTCTGTCTGTTTGTCTGTCTGAATGTCTGTCTGTTTGTCTTTCTGTCTGTCTGTTTTTCTGGCTGTGTGTCTGTCTGTCTATCTATTTGTCTGTCTATCTATATATCTATCTATCTATCTATCTATCTATCTAACTATCTATCTATCTATTTACCTGTGTCTGTCTAGGATTTCAGGGTGTAGAGGTACACTGTGTCCACTCTGTCTCTCTATGTATCTATCTATCTACCTGAGTCTCTCTAGGATTACATGGTGTAGAGGTACACTGTGTCCACTCTATCTATCTATCTATCTATGTACCTGAGTCTCTCTAGGATTACATTGTGTAGAGGTACACTGTGTCCACTCTGTCTCTCTATGTATCTATCTATGTACCTGAGTCTCTCTAGGATTACATGGTGTAGAGGTACACTGTGTCCACTCTGTCTCTCTATGTATCTATCTATGTACCTGAGTCTCTCTAGGATTACATGGTGTAGAGGTACACTGTGTCCACTCTGTCTATCTCTCTATATATCTATCTATGTACCTGAGTCTCTCTAGGATTACATGGTGTAGAGGTGCACTGTGTCCACTCTGTCTCTCTATGTATCTATCTATGTACCTGAGTCTCTCTAGGATTACATTGTGTAGAGGTACACTGTGTCCACTCTGTCTCTCTATGTATCTATCTATGTACCTGAGTCTCTCTAGGATTACATTGTGTAGAGGTACACTGTGTCCACTCTGTCTCTCTATGTATCTATCTATGTACCTGAGTCTCTCTAGGATTACATGGTGTAGAGGTACACTGTGTCCACTCTGTCTCTCTATGTATCTATCTATGTACCTGAGTCTCTCTAGGATTACATGGTGTAGAGGTACACTGTGTCCACTCTGTCTATCTCTCTATGTATCTATCTATGTACCTGTGTCTCTCTAGGATTACAAGGTGTAGAGGTACACTGTGTCCACTCTGTCCAGGATCCCCAGCTAAACCTTTAAAAAAGGAAAATCTATAGATGTATATGTAAATAACTACCTGTCCCACTTTTCTGAGGACCTAAAAGTTTGCAGACGGTTGTTTTTCTTTATGGTCAAGAAACCTTATAAGCTGTCATTGAAATAACTTTACTATTTAATTAGAATCACAAAATTTTTTGGGGGACCTTTATTTTTAATTAATGTCACTTGATTATTTCTAAAAAGAGTACACGGATATGATAGCATCCATAAGTAACTAAGCAAAAAAAACTAAAACATCATTAATATAAAAGAGTGAAAATGCCAAATCAAACAGTCGGACATATGCACAAATATTAACAATTTAACACAATAAAACCTCATTTGATATTTAAAAAATAAAATTATATTACTTAAGATACACTAACGTACTTACATTAATTATAGAAATGCTTTTGCTAATAACATTGTATTCATTTGTTATAGGAATCACTTTTTAAAATGTTAAGTTAGAAGTATAGTGATATAAATTATAATGTAAACTATCGTTGTAAAAATTAATGAATTTATGAGTTACAAAACTAACTGAATGTACCTATGGGCTAATTTTGATAATCATGATCGGGGATGGATATCAATTTATCGTTCCTTGTCTTATCCCTGATAAAATCGAAATTTGAATAATTTAGCAAAAAATGGCATCAGACAATTTGCAAAGGAATATTGGTTGAGACGCATAATGGATATAGGATATTTGTGGATATATTGACAGGGGAATATTTGTCGTCAATTTGGACCTCATCTAATCGTAAATTCGTTCATTCAGTAGGAGGGGATAAGGGGGTGTATTGTTATTTTAGCCAGCTGCAAGCATCACTTTATCAGAGTACATAGAAATCTGGTGCAACCTCCAAGAAATAATATATCGATATGTGACGTACTTCTGAAAGACCTTAATTATTGAATATCTTTACTTTCAATAAGACTTGTGACATGAATCAAAGAGATATCAAGGAAAAAGACAACAGAAAATAAATTGATATACATCCCCAATAAAACAAATTCCCTTTACTTTTAAATTATTGGTTTGGACACCAAGGCTGATACACAGAAATATTCCTTCCGTAGATATAATTATTCGTTGAAACGTTTAGACACTATGCTTAATAAACCAACCAGTAAAAAACGCAATAAAAAGCGCAAAAGTTATTAAGCCAACGAATAAGGAAACGTTATTATAAAACTAGGGGAATAGTGTAATAAACAGCCCATGGTCCCCTACTTTCTGGGTTTGGAGACTACTATATAGTTTATAACCAACCAATCAAAATTCGAAAAAAGTAACCAAATTTATTTACATCACCGAATAGGATAATATAGGAAACATAAAACTTTGGGTACCAGTGTAATTTACGTCTAATGTTCGCTCCCTCCCTACATAACTCATGAATGTACATTACACATATTAATAATAAAAATTGATAATAGATTATTATTACAGCATCAAAACATGTACTTTTACTTAGTCCATAAGCGTACTATTATTTTCCCGGAAAAATATACACTCATACAAGTAATGCAATGAGGGGAGGGGACATTGGGCTGTATATTACACTAGTCCCCAAGGTTTTTAATTACGTTTTCTTTTTTGTTGGCTTAACAACTTTTTGGACTTTTATTGAATTTTGGTCTGTCTATAGAGTTGAGTGTCCAAACGTTCCAATCACTAATTTTATCTACAGAAAGGATAATTTTGTTTATCATTATTGGGGATGTACATCAATTTATCGGCCATTGTCTTATCCCTTTATATCCCTGGATTTAGCATCAAAACATGTACTTTTACTTAGTCCATAAGCGTAATGTATTTTCTCGGAAAAAAGTACATGCATACAAGTAATGCAGGGAGGGAGGGGACATTGGGATGTATATTACACTAGTCCCCAAGGTTTCATAGTAAAGTTTGGGGACTTTTATTGCTTTTGATTGGTTTGTCTATAGAGTTGAGTGTCCAAACGATTCAACCACTAATTGTAATCTACAGAAGTTGTAATTTCGTGCATCATCAATGGGGATATTTATCAATTTATCGGCCATTATCTTATCCCTTGAGATCCCTGCAAGGTAATGGCAAAAATCAGGGACATCCAAGGGAGGGGGGGGGGGTGGCTGAGCCATGGGATATATTTTCTCGGCTGCTGTATAAGATAGATTACTGATTACCCTTTACAACTTAGGGTAAAAATACATATTTTGCTTTTACAGAACATTTAATAGGGATGAGACAATGGCCTATAAATTGATGTACATCCCCAATAATTATACAAAAAAATACCCTTTCTGTTGATTACAATTAATGGTTGAAACGTATGGACAGTGGGCACTTACTGAATCAATAAATCAAAATATAGTAAAAGTCATTAACGTTGTTAAGCCAACGAATAAGAAATCGTTACTATAAAACTGTGGGGACTAGTCTACTATTCAATTTGTCCTTTTGTCAATACAAGATTATTTTGTAATGGTCCTTATATGTAGGAAGATGGTGTAATCCTTGTTTTTATTTATGGTTCTGTCTAAAAATATATGAACAAACAGGAAGGGAGGGGACATTTTACTGGTACCTAATTGTGTGCTTGGGATGGGAGACCAGTTACGTGCACGCCGTCCATCCTGCACCGTGCATCAATGATCCTAGGAGCTACACCAGAAGAGTCCTACTGTGCTGGAAAGGTCCTAGGGTAGATGCCAGACTGAATTCTGGTCACTTCCCCCAGTTCAGGGGGTTTGGGTGGGGCTAACAATCCTTCCCTAGAAAAAACCTGCTCACGTTCAATCTGCACAAAGTAAAGACCAATTTAACTTTGGGCTCGGGAACGAAGTAGAGGTTGGAAACAACAATATGATGTTTGGCTGGGAAACCGCTAAAGGACCAGTCAGGCGGATGATTCTGAATTCCCGCAGACCAGCAAAAATTTGCACCTGGAATGTTCGGACAATGTTTCAGTCAGGCCAGACAGAAAACATTTGCCGAGAAATGCTTAAAGCCAAGGTTGATATCCTGGCTATCACCGAATCAAGGTGGACAAATAATGGAGAGTTTAAACATCATTCTGGCTTGAAAATACTTTACTCAGGCCATATGAATGAGGATCTAGGACATAACCAAGGGGTGGCTCTTATGCTGACCAAGCAAGCAGAGCAGGCCATGATCAGTTGGCAACCCCATGGTCCAAGAATCATGGAGGCTTACTTCAAATCCTCAGATAAAAACATCAATCTGAGAATAATAGTAGCATATGCTCCTACAGAACAAGCAGATACAGAGGTCAAAAACGAATTTTATGACCAGCTTGACTCTGTATTTAAGAATGGTCATAAAGAAAAGGACCTGACCATGCTCCTAGGTGATTTCAATGCTCAAGTTGGGAGTAATAATGAGAATTTAGAAGAAGTCATGGGCAGATATGGCCTAGGCTTAAGTAATGGCAAGGAAAATGACAATGGTGATAGACTTGTAAGTTTCTGTACTGAAAACAAACTTGTCATTGGTGGAACCATCTTTAAACACAAGAAGATTCATACTGCCACCTGGAGATCACCAGATCAAAGAACCTTTAATCAGATAGATCACATCTGTATATCTAGACGTTTTAAAGGTTCTCTCCTTGATGTCAGGGTTGAAAGAGGACCTGATGTTAATTCAGACCATTATCTTCTATCTTCTAAAGTTCGGCTTAGATTTAAAAAGCAGGACACAAAGCCTAACCCCAGGAAAAAGTATAATTTAACAACCCTTCAAAACTCTGAAAAGCTACAAGAGTTTAAGCTCACTCTAAAGAACAGATTTGAGTTGTTGACTCTTCAAGAGGATGATGGAGTTGAAGATATTTGGCAAGGTATCAAAAAAGTTTATAATGATACTAGCCAAGAAAAATTAGGTTTTAAAAAGGCTAACCAAAAGCCGTGGATCACTCAAAGATCCATTGATCTCATGGATCAAAGAAGAGAGGTAAGACAAAAGACACTCTCCAGAAACTCTCCAGAAGATAAAGACCTGTATAAGATGCTCAGCAGGGAAATCCAAAGAAGTGTCAGAATTGACAAAAAAGAACACTTGGAAAACCTTGCTATGCAAGCAGAAAATGCTTTTAATCTAAATAGAATGAAAGATGTCTATGAGATTACTAAGAGCATTGCAGGTAAAGTACACAAATCAGGATCACACATCAGGGACAAGGATGGTTCACTCCTTAAAACTGATGAAGATATTCTAAATAGATGGGCAGAACACTTCACTGAACTGCTGAATCTTCCAGTTCCAGAGGAAGAAACTGAGATTCCACCCTCAGATGCACTTGACATTGACTGTCGAGCGCCAAATCTATTGGAAATCAAGGAGGCCATTAAAAGTTTGAAAAATAACAAGGCCGCTGGACCTGATAACATCCCAGCTGAGGTCATAAAAGCAGACCTAGATACATCTGCTGAGGCATTCCTACCTCTGATCACAAAGATATGGAATGATGAGTTATGCCCAGAGGACTGGAAGAATGGACATATCTCAATACTAGCCAAAAAAGGAGACTTGACCCAATGTGGAAACTACAGAGGGATAATGCTCCTTTCAGTACCTGGCCGTATCCTTAGTAAGATTCTTCTTAATAGAATAAAGAAGAAGGTTAATGAAAAGCTAAGACCTAATCAGGCTGGATTTAGACCAAACCGTTCCACTATTGATCAGATAACCTCTCTAAGAATCATCATAGAGCAATCCAAGGAATGGAACTCTGAGCTTTTTGTAAACTTCATTGACTACAAAAAAGCATTTGATTCTTTAGACAGAAGATCTCTCTGGAAAATCTGCCGACACTATGGCATTCCAGAAAAGATAATCAATATCATTAAAGCTATCTATCATAAAGGAGGTGGAAATGTAATGTATAAAGGTAAACTATCAACCTTTTTTGAGATTGTAACAGGCGTCAGACAAGGATGCCTTCTTTCTCCCTTCCTTTTCCTCCTTGCCATTGACTGGATCATGAAGAACTGTGAAAGTAATGATGGCATTCATTGGGAGCTATTTGGCAATCCCAAATATTTAGGAGATCTGGACTTTGCTGATGATATCGCTTTGTTAACAAGCAATAGAAGTCAAATGCAAAGAAGGACTAACAGGATAGCTGAAACTTCCAAGAAAGTTGGACTGGAAATAAATGTTCCTAAAACCAAAATACTCAGATTAAATGCAAATTCCCAAGAACCAATTACTAT
This sequence comes from Acartia tonsa, assembly GCF_053477335.1. Lineage (NCBI taxonomy): Eukaryota > Metazoa > Arthropoda > Copepoda > Calanoida > Acartiidae > Acartia > Acartia tonsa. The sequence continues at coordinate 14,525,888 of NC_137272.1, read as the reverse complement.
TGGAGACCAAATTCTTGAGGATGTAGATTGTTTTGAGTATCTTGGAAGTAAAATTGATGAAGCTGGAGGCACTTTAACAGATGTTAAAGCTAGAATTAACAAATCTAGGACAGCCTTTGCCAGCCTGAACAAAATTTGGAATTCCAACATCTCCATAAAGACCAAGTTAAGACTGTTCAAGTCAAATGTTCTCTCTGTTTTGCTGTATGGGGCTGAAACTTGGTTCCTAAACACAGCAGTGGTCTCCAAGCTACAGACATATGTCAATAAATGTCTAAGGAGAATCCACAAGATCTTTTGGCCAAATAAGATCACAAATGCTGAGCTTCTAGAGCGCAGTGATATGTCAGACATTAAACTGACAATAAAACAGAGAAAATGGAGATGGCTGGGGCACACTCTAAGGAAAGGGCATGATGATATAACCAATCAAGCCTTGACTTGGAACCCCCACGTAGGAAAGAGGAAACCAGGTAGACCAAAAACAACCTGGAGGAGGGAACTCTTAAGTGAACTGAAAGAAAAGAAAATTTCATCTTTCAGCAATGCCTCTAAACGTGCCCAAAAAAAGGAAGATTGGAGAACCATTGTGCATGGCCTACGTTCTGCCGAGAACTAAAAGGCAATGATGATGAATTGTGTGCTTGTTTTATCATCATTGTGGTTGTATATCCTTCATTGTCTTATCCCTTAAGATCCCTGATTTATTAACCATGTTGTACGATATTCGTGGAAATATATTTTAAATTCTCAAAATTACTTATTTACATTATCATGAGTAGAAAAACAAGGAAAAATAAAGTTAGAGAGAGCGCTCGTATTTTCTATAATGTGTTGTTATGTCTAGGGAGGGAGGGGACATTGGACTGTAAATTATACTGGTACCCAAAGAATTTTATAATCAAGGTTCAAAACGAATAGTGTCAAAACTTTCCAACCAATAATCATGATGTACGTAAGGGGTAATTTTGCTTATCAGCGTTGGGTATGTTTATTAAATTTGTTTTTGTTGTTTCCAAGCTGGTAGTGAACAAACTTTTTAAACAATAATTTTAAACTACAAATGGGGGAATCTTGTTTTTTTGTCATTGGGAATGTAAATCAATATATCGTTCATTGTCTTATTCCTTAAGATCCCTGGGTTGAAGCTCTGAAATCAGACGATAGGACAAACAACGAAAACAGTAAAAGTGTCAAACTATGACGTCAGAAAAAATTAACAATTAACCAATGAGAGGCCGCTATATATTTTACCACAGTGAATTCTGGCTTCTTATTAGTTAATTGTTCATTTTTTCTGACGTCATAGTTCGACACTTTTACTGTTTTCCAAACAACCATTAACATTAGTGTATTTTAGACTTAATCAAAGGGTTTGATACATAACATGATACGTCTGTGTAATACAAATTAGAAATATTTCAGCATCTTTGTCTTTCTGTCCATCAGACGCTTGAAATAAGGCTTAATAATTATTTATTTTTAAAAAAATAATTATTTGTGCAACTTTCATTCATATTATAATTTTTATTAGCAGCTACCACCTCTAGGGGTACTTGAGGAAGGGGGAGGTGAATTCGATTTTTAAAAAAATAAAGAAATTTTTTGGGTTGGGGTTGACTCTCTTCCTCTTGGGAGGGTTAAAGTACCTTCCCGCAAAATAGTTATAAACCTTCCCAGGACCTATGAAAAGGTAAACTGTAAAGGAGAACCATATCGGTCCAGCGGTTAGTAAGACAGACAGACAGAAACACTCACGGAATTACAAAATCACAGACATCCTATTACTTTATTTTTAAAGGATCAATTTATCTTGGGACGATGAAGTTTTCCTACCAAAAAAGTTATAAACCAGAAGCTACCCTGTTAAGGAGAACCATATCGGTCCAGTGGTTAGTAAGACAGACACATACACGGAAAGACAGAATCACAGATATCTTGTTACTTTTATATAAGCATAACATCCACTAATAAGAAACCTTAGATAACATACATTTTTTTATTACCTAACAAACTTTTAGGAAACGTTTTGTATTTCAAAACAGGAAAAAAATATAAACAAAATTAAATAATTTTACCATTTAAGTAAAAAACTTTAAGCGTAATATATATCGTAATAACTATGTTGGTTGTTTTCCTCTAAGTGCATAGTCAAACCCTCCCCCCCTCACTTTAGTCATACCTCTATTTTGAAGAAAAAAAAATAAGTGGGTTGGGTAGTTCTCCATTTGTTTGTTTATTACTTTAAGATAAATTGGGTACTGATTGGCCCCCAATGGTTAGGGCCCTCGCAGGATGCTGTCTAAAATGGTGCAAAAAATGGGGACAAATTTCAAATTGATTTGACGGGGCTGTTTATTTACGTCACAAGTGAGGGGAAAGAAAAGGGAAGGAGGAAAGAAACCCCCTAGAAAAGAGATGGGGGTATGACGTCACACGCCAAAACAATTTGAAATTTGTCCCCATTTTTTGCACCATTTTAGACAGCATCCCTCGCAGGGGCAAGCACTAGGGGGAAAAAATATCCCCAAGCCCTTATTTTCACTTTATTGAAAAGATGAGAGGGAGAAGGTGCTCAATTGACACTTTAAGAGAAAGAACCATTAAGTTTTGCTTATACAACAGAATCCTTTTTAATTTACCAATATAACCAAGTGGCTTTCATAAAATTATAATTAATATCTTTCAAGCATCAACTAATGTATGCCCATACGTTCATGTATTTTATTGTATTGTCTCTACACAGTATCTTTGTAGGCATACATGTACAATTTACATAATTGTTTCTATAATTAAACTGTTTTTGTTATAAATTCAAATTTGTTATTGCTGCGCTACTTCTAAAAAACACCCTTGTACGCCAGTCCATCCGTCCGTCTGTAACGATATGGGGTTAAATATGATTTTTTTCGGATGCTATTTAAGATAGACGGCTGATTTTCTTGTTCCTTCTGTCTGTCGGTCATGATTCAAAGTATATTTTTTGTGTAAAGGTTTCGTGATTTTTTATATGATTAATCGAATATAATATCTTTCTGAACATCTGCTTTATTAACTAAATTTGTCCATTTTTGCATCCTAAGCTTTATGATAATGTATATTTTTATTTAAAATCCCAGCTTAAAGAAAAGCTTTGGTCCCAATAAAAAATAAAATAAAAAATGCTATATAAGAAATAATTAAAATTTACCTCTTAGTTCGACTGGTACTCGAAAAATCTAATAAAAATATTTCATTAGAAAACATTAAATATAAAAATTTATATAAATGATAAATATTAATTATAACTGTCAAGATAGTTTTTTAACAGTGAATCTATTCTACAAGTGTAGTCCTACTATTTTTTATCTCTCATAGATTGTGAATGGGGTATCGGTCCATCATTTATTCCCTTGGGTAAGAAATATTCATTCCTAAACAAAAAATTGGACAGGAATATCATTCTCATTTAAACAAAAAACTCATTTTTTATGCTAAAATGTGGTTTAATTTTGGTTTTTAATTTTCATTTATTTCCCGGCTATGATAATTTTTATCCCTGATATAAAGTTTCTTTTAATAATTAATAAAAATTCAAAAATCTTCCAAAAAAATTTGAAAATCTTCTAAAAATGACTACCTCAGGGAAATAAATGGTTACCTCCGGGAAATAAATGGGGTATTCCTGTCCAGTTTTTTGTTTAGGAATGAATATTTCTTACCCTCGTGAATAAATGATGACCTATTGGTCCATCATTTATTCCTAAACAAAAAACTGGACAGGAATATCATTCTCATTTAAACAAAAACTCATTTTTATGTTTTTAAATTTAATTTATTTCCCTGGTATAATTTTTCTATCTTTTAGTAATTGATAAAAATTATAAAATCTTCCAAAAAAAATTAAAAATCTTCTAAAATCATACCAGGGATATAAATGAGATACCAGGGAAATAAATGAGATACCAGGGAAATAAATGAATATTTACATCCACTATTTAAGGGGTTGTTTATATGGGAATGAATATTTACATCCACTATTTAAGGGGTTGTTTATATGGGAATGAATTGTTATGGATATTTCCTGAAAAGCATAGCCCAATCGGTTCAGCGGTTATTTAGATCTTAAGTTCTAGACGGAAAACAGACAGGTAAAATGACTGACGGATAGACAGACAGATATCAATCTCTTTAAAAAAACCAAACATTTAAATTAAATTAATATCTTATCTTCTTTTTAAGATCTAGAAAATTAGGCATTTACTTAGTCATTGACTATATATCAGAATTTCCCGCGTAATAATAAACTAGTCACCTGATTGGCTAGAAGAGAAAATGTTGCCAGAGTTAAATGATGGCACAGTGTTACCAGATGTTGTCTGATTAAATTGGCCAATTGCACTAGGTTTTGCTACAGTAATGATATCTCCTAGTAAAAATATCATTTTTAAATGTAATATTGTTTTGGTCTGTTGGTAATTAATCTTGATATTAATTCATTGTCATGTAGTAGATTGATAAACTTTTGTATAGCCACTTGGGTAAGCTTAAACTCGAAATTCCCCCCTAAATTGCCTGGCCTACAGGCTTCTAGGAGCGTAACCACTAGTATGTTAAAAAAGTAGCATGACTTTTTACTTTCTTTTTAATATTTCTTTATGGTACAGAGCACATTTTGTGATTTAATACTTAATGATGCTGTCATCCTTGTTTCTCCTTTTTTCCCCAACCATATTTCGAACCTTGTTAACCAAATATAAAATATTAGAAACAATATAGTTACATAAGAGAATAATTAGTAAATGTGTATGTATATCAAATAATAATTAATTATTTGAAATTCTCCTTAATAATCTCTAAAATAAATTATTAAATATCTCATATTGTGCTTAAAATATGTACATATGATCTTTCATTATATTTTGCACCTATATCTTAAAATTTATGAAAACAAGGATGACAACATCCATAAAAGCGAAGCACTGAAACAGTAGGACAAACGAACATTAACACTTGTATAGTGTCTAAACTGAATAATCAGAATATAAAAGTATAAGAGTCGAAGCAAAATTGTAAGTAAATTTGTTGAAAAACTGCTTGATACAGGATATTGTTTTTGGACATACTTACGTTTTTAGGACTTGATTATAGAGTTGCTTCGCTTATAATATTATTATTTGTTGTCCCAGGAATCAATATACCAAAAATCAGATCAAACGGATAATTAGATCACATAAAAATTGGTTGTTAAAAAAGTAGAAAATCAACATGTTTAAAATGGACATACGGACATTCTGGTAATGATTATAGAGTTGCTATGCTTTCTAAATCGTACCTAACTACTACAGGAATCATCATGCAAAGTTTAAAATCGATAGGACAATTCTAACATGCCTAAATTAACGAATAAAAGTTATCTATCTCGGACGGACGGACCGACCCTAATTATAGGAAAAACTTCGCTTTTAAAAAGTTTACTCCTAACTTAAAATGCATTTCCTTTTCTTTTGAAAACTAAAACTGAAAGGGGGATTGATTTCCCCCCCGAACCTCAAGTGCCCAATATAACCTAATCTTCCCTAAAGTAATAAACTAACAAAGTAAAACTACCTCCCATTCTTATTTTCAATTGATTTTAAAAATAAAAGAGTGGAGGTTACAGGCGGGAGTGTGGTGCTACTCCGGATACAAGCCCTCTCCATATAAGAAATGGGGGTTTTATGCTAAACAGGCACTTTGAGAGAAACAGTTGATATTCTGCTGTCTGTACATACCTTGAAGATAATATATGGCAAGTGCGGCAGGTACTAGAACACAAATTATAAGAGCAGTCAGTTTGCACCCTAGAGGGAAACTCCGTTTCCCCTCATTCTCCCCCTCTTTCAACTCATTCATCCTAAACATGAAGCGAGATCAGTTTGCAACCTAGAGTGAATCCACGCTTCCCCTCATTCTCTCCCTCTTTCAACTCACTCATCCTAAAAATATAAGAGCGGTCAGTTTAAAACCTAGAGTGAAACTCCGCTTTCTTCATTCTCTCTCTCTCTCTTTTAACTCATTCATCCTAAATACGTAAGAGCGGTCAGTTTACAACCTGGAGGCACAATCCGCTTCCCCCCATTCTCTCCCTTTTTCAGCCCATTCATTCTAAAATCCTAAAGAAAATAAAAGGATGACAACATCCATAATAGCAAGGCTCATAATTCAACAAACAAACATGAACACTTGAAGAGTGTCAAAAAGTAATTTAATGGCATGAAGAAAGTAGAATATAAACTTGTTGCAAAACAGCATAAATATAAAGAATTCTGTATAAGGACATACACTAGTTGAAGAACCAACCAATAACACGGGATTATAAAGCTTTAGGCAATACTGCAAAAACTAGTCAAATGTCCCCTTCATCCCTTAACAAATTTTGAAGAATCAAAACCACTATATATTTTCTTAAAAGCAAATCACAAATAATATTTTATATAAAATAATTAATTATGAAATATAGGATTTAGATAAACTGTAGCAAGATGTAAGTCTAAAATTACAACATAGGATAAAAATAAGCAAGCTAGTAAAACTTAATAATTAATTAATTATTTGTATAGCAAAGAAATTCTTTTCATCAATAAAGAATTATTGGCAGAGCTACTTTATAATGCTTTTATAGTGTCTTTAGTAGGTACTAGTGACCATTGAAAGTGAGAGGGGGAAAGAGACCCTTCCCCCCTAATCCAATCCTTATACTAAAGTAACAGGATGTTTGTCTGTGTGTCTGTCTGTGTATCTGTCTGTGTGTCTGTCTGTGTGTCTGTACCGAAGGATCTCGCTAATCGCTGAACCGATCGGGTTCTCCTTAACAGGGTAGTTTCTCATAAGTCCTGGGAAGGTTTATAACTATTTTCTTGGGGGGTGGGACACCCCCAACCCCCCAAAAATGAAAAATACCCCCCCCCAAAAAAAATTTTTTTTTTTTTTACGTTTTTTAAATTTTTCTTTTAAAATCTAAAATAAGAAATTGGGTTATCAAATTCGACTCCCCCCTCCTCAAGTGCCCCTAGAGGCCTCTAGGGGCGTAGCCGTTAGTTATCAATATAGTATTTAAAAGAAGAAGTAAAAAAAAATTTGGTAGAGGGTAATTTTTTCTAAAGGTGAGTACTCAAAGTCGTCAAAATTATTAAAGTTTTCTTTGGTTCAAGTACCCAAAGTCCAAAAGACCTAATTTTACTACCTTTACCTTAAAACCTTTATTCCTAATCTTTTCTTTTTTCTATGTGCTTCGCACTCTATATATATACTAGCGGCTACGCCCCCAGAGGCCTCTAGGTGTACTTGAGGAGGGGAGAGTCAAATTTGATAACCCAATTTCTAATTTTAAATTTGAAAAGAAAAATTAAAAAAAAATTCCAGTTTTTTTTTAAATCTTTTTTTGGGGGGAATTTTTTCTAGGGGCGATTTCTCTTGGTAGGGTGGTGGTACCCTCCCCCAAAATAGTTTTAAACCTTCCTGGGACCTATGAGAAGATACCCTGTTTAGGAGAACCCGATCGGTTCAGCGGTTAGTGAGATCCTTTGGTACAAACATACAAACACACAAACATTCTGTTACTTTAGTATAAGAATAGTGATTGATATCATCATTGCTCTAATGAGTATTTACATTGTCTACTAATTAATCTACAAACATGACAACAACAGGATAATTTCTAAATTAGTTTAATTAAAAAGAAATAATTGGATTGCAAAAAAAAGACCAAGGACATACACCTCTATTAGTCCAAGGACAAATTACCGATGTCAGAGATATGACATTAATAGTTTTAGTAGGGGGAATGTCTCGGCCCAAATCAGGTGCAACCAATTACAATCTAGTTAGAATGTTAGTTCTTAAGGACTACTGCATTATCTGATTCTACTTTTCAATAAACCTTCCCCAAAAAAGAGGACAAATTTTTTGGCCAGAGTGTCCTGATCGACAACGTCATATTTCCTTCTAGGAGATACTCTTACCAGCTGCTATATGTTATTATTTTCTTTATGTAATAAAAATGATGAGTCCCAAACCTACCTGTTAGTAATAGTGTTATTCTGTTGAGCTGGCAAAGGAGTTGAGTTGCCCATATTAATACCATAGAATTCAGTCAGTTCATAATCTCCACACAAACCTAGTTATTTGTTGTTAATATTGAATATAAACGCTGTTGGATATATGTGGTGAGTATACAGACGCCCCTGCTACAGATAACCAGTAATAGACTTCAAAATTAGAGAAAAAAACTTCCTTGGATCAATAAAATCTTGCCTAACAGTTTGTAAAACAACCAATTTATTGGTTGATAATACCTTACTGACATAGATACATGCATACAAATAGAAATCATGTTATTTAAATAGTAAACAGGATAATTATTATGTCAGAGTATAATAGGAAGTATGTAAGTTTATTTCCTTAATTGTCCTATCGTAGCTTAAAATTTTGCAATGTAAATAATTTGCATAAACAAATATTCCTGGAATAAACTCACCATCTTCCCCTAATCCATTTTCAGTTTCAGGGTAATTTGTGGTTGAGGCGGGTTTATATGGCACAGAGTACACATTTACAGTATTAGTCAATGTCGTCGTTGATCTTGGGTTAGGCGGAGGCGGAGCAGCGCCGCCATTTTGAATTGGAGTTGCGCCGCGTGTTGAAGGAACTGATGGTTTGCCGCTATTTTTGATCAGGTACTTCTTTTGTTGTTTCTTATCTAATAAAGAGCAATGTCTATTTTATAGATAATTTTTTATCTTATTGATTATGACAAAAAACTTATTTTTAAGCAGAAAATTATTATTAGCTTTTACAACATTAGATTTTTTATGCATGAGTTCACTGAAAAAAAACTATTGAAAGCTATTTTTAACATTTTTTGAAAATATTCATGATTTTGGATTTATCAAAACTATTTTTTTTCGCAACAACATAAGTTGAAATAAAATGATATTCATCATATCTGTTAATATAATTTGCAAGTTAATTAAAGTACGTCCAGAAAATTAAATGAAATTTTAAAAATTCATTAATATAGGCATTACATTCATGACATCATACATGGAAATATTTAAATAAGCTGAGTAAATTTCTACTAGATCTTTTATCCTGGCTAAAAATGGCAAAATTTTTTTTGTAGTACTTTATACACTAACTAGCGGCTTCACCCCTAGCCTCTAGTGGCTTTGCCATAAGGTAATTTTTAAAAAATGAAAAAAATTATGGGTTTTTTTTATTTTAGATTTAAAAGAAAATTTGTTTTTAAAACAATTTTTTTGGGGGGGTTGTTTTTTTTTGGGTGGGGGATGTTAGTCAACCCCACTATTTTAATTCTAGTTTTGAAAAGATTTTTTTTGGATGGGGAGGTGGTTATTTTCATTTATTTGGATGGTTGGGGGTGTCCCCACCCCCCCCCCCCCAAGAAAATAGTTATAAACCTTCCCGGGACCTGTGAGAAGCTACCCTGTAAAGGAGAACCCAATCGGTTCAGCGGTAAGCAAGATCCTTTGGTACAAACAGACAGACATACAGACATAGATATCTTATACATACAAAAAAGTGTTCTAAAAAATGTGAAAGATTTCTAATATTTTCTTGTTAACAAAAGAAGAAAGAGATACCTTTAGTCTAATTATCAAAATATTCTTTAAATAACTTATAAGAACAAATATGTTCAAAGTAAAAAAACAGCATTGATAAGCTGATTTATTTGGTTTAAGATTTTAAAAACTTTATTTTGGCAAGTAATCACAACATACTAGGAAAAAAAGTTTTTGATCAAAAATTATGCAGAAAGGGATGTTTCCAACCCTCCTGCAAAATTAAGGTGTCACCCCCCTATATCCCCCTGATAAAGGCCTTCAACCCTCCCTCCAACCACTATACAACCCTTAAAACAGCCAAGGTAGGTGTCCAGAATAAAGAAAGTCACACCTGCCTTGAATTTAAGAGGGGTGCAAAAAAATTCGCGCGTCAATTCACCAGTTAAAGGACGCTTTTTTGACTTTTAAGTAAGTTGACTTTGTAGGGGGGTGGATCCCTTTAGATCCCATATTCCAAAAGAACGTTAGTGTGTTTATTACACTAGTCCCCAAAGTTTTAGTAAAACGTTTTCTTATCCGATGGATTAACAACTTTGGGAACTTTTACTGAATCTTGATTGGTTGGTTCATTAAGTTGTGTGTCCAAATAATTCAAGAACTTATTGTAATCTACAGAAGTGGTAATTTGTGTGTCCTCATTGGGAATGTACATCAATTCATCGGCAATTAGCTTATCCCTTTATATCCCTGGTATGATAGATATTTGAATGTAAATTACTGACAATAAAATCTAAAATTGAAATTTTCAAATGCAGTTTTTTTACTTATTTTACTGAAATTTTTTGATATTTAGCTTTTATAATCTTTTTTTTGCGTTGCTTAATGTTAGATTAAAGACCAAAACTGATTTTAAAGTAGCTGCGCTTATAAAATACCTTAAACATTTTTCAAAAATAGTATCTCTACTATGTACGTACATCCTTTAATTTAAAGTGTACGAAAGAATTTTTTCTGCATTTCCCAAAAATTTCTTTACCAGACAACTTGTTGAAATGTATAAAAAATCAGATATATTATTTTTAAAAAAGATAAAAGTTTCATGAAATAGTTTAAAGTTAAATAAGTTACTAAGGAATTATCATAAACTTTCGTCAAAATATCATCATTATATTTGCATTTTATTGTATATAGACTTAAACATTGACGCAAATATCAAAATGTTTATAAAGTAAATGAAACTTTTAAGCAGGCGTCAACAGCCTCAGCCCCCATCAGCAGCGCGGCTTAGGGAAGCCTCAAAAATCAGCCCCGCGACTCTCATAAAATATAAAAAGATTGTACGTGCTACTACTAACACAAATAGCTTAAATATTAGCTATGCTACACACAAAAATATTTTTACCTTTTCTTCTTATTGAAGGGAATCGTCTGGTAAGTCCAAAAGGATCCACAGCAACTGCCTAAATAAATAACCGGATTATCCTCTTGTTGGTTCAAAAGGATCCACAGCAACTGTCTAAATAAAAAACCGGATTATTTCTTTGAGTTCAAAAGAATCCACAGGAACTGGATTTATAAAAAAAACTGGATTATATTCTGGTGAGTCCAAACGGATCCACTGCAACTGCCTAAATAAACAAGGATGACAACATCCATAAGTAGCAAAGCTAAAAAAATATGAATGGATATCGGGAAAAATTCATTGTCGTGTCATTCAATAATCATTAAACTTGATAAAATAGGGAAATCACAATAAAGGTACTCTTCTATTTCTATTGAAATCACAAAGCATTTAATATCACGCAACCTTATAATTATGAAAACTTAAAAATTTAGGAATCAATCTAGCACCGCAATTAATAGACAAATCTTAATAAAACTTGCCAGAAAAATGTAGAATATAAACATATTCCAGCCCTGATAATTTCAGCCGTTAATCATGAATAGGAATTAAGAAAATCACAAAAACTTGAAAATCTAGGAATCAATCTAGCACCCCAAGTAACAGACCGATCGACAAAACAATGTATAGATTAGATTGGCATATGTAATAGGAATCTTCACTAAAAATTTCAGCTGTCTATCTTGAATAGGAGCCGATAAAATCACGTTTTCCCCCATAGCGTTACGGACTGACCGTCGGATGAACTGACGGACAAAGTGAATTATAGAGTAGCTTCGCTACCAATAACAGGATTTTTTCCAGTTTGGCTTCGAAACCGATTAATTCAATGAATTAGAACCAGCTCTCTGCCTTGACTATGAATTTTCCAAGACGATTAATATAAAAATAAAAAAATCTTATAAATTTTCATTGGTGCAACCTATATTTTGATCAGATTTTCCTTCTTTTCCTTTTCTTTCTATCATTATTCAATACAGAACTTTAGTCTGTGAAAACAAAGTTATCTAAATAAATATTACCAAATATCATATTGTTATCATTACCAGGCAGGGAGGGGACAATGGGGCCTGTTCACTAGTCCCCAAAGTTTTATAGTAATATTTTCTTATTCATTGTCTTAACAACTTTAGGGACTTTTGTTGACTAAGTTGTTGATTAAGTCTACAAAAGTTTTAATCACTAATTGTAACCTACAGAAGGATAAATTTTGTGTATAATCATTAGGGATGTTGCAATTTTTGTCATATCCTTTTAGATCCCTGTATCATTAACAATCTTATATGAAAGTTTTATAAATCTCAATAAAACAAACACTATAAACCTTAACCACTTAAAAAAGAAGCAAAGCTAATCTCTTATTTTTAATTCCAGTATAATTCTATACAAAAATTTTTGGTCTCATTTAAGCATAATATATTTTTTACTGCATACAAAAGCTCAAACTATTATATTTTTAGTTTTTTGATTGATTGATTGATTAGCCATAGTTTCTTAGGGATGGGCACATTAGGACTTGACCCGCTGTCTCATGAGAGCTACTCATTATTACCTCACCCTCGCCGAGTATGGCAGGTGTCCCAAATTAAGTCACCCTAATGAATGATGCTCTCAGAGGAGCTTGGGATAAGGGTAGTACTGATATCATGTACGGGACTATTGAGTATCCAAACTTACTCAATAATTCCCTTCTAACACAACCAGGGGAAATTGCGTGATTATTATTGCGAATGAGAAATTTGAGTCAACACACAGAGAACTCGAACTTTCACCACCGTAGCTCAGTGTGTTACTGTAGTAGCAGCCGCAGTTATCAGCCGTTACTGAGTTCGGTTATTACGGCGGTGTAAACAGACATGGACAAGCTTTGTTATAGAGGAGCTGCACTTCCCTATGTTTCACCAACAACAACTAGAATATCAGTTAAGGTGTGGATTTATTGAAGGTTCACAAAGTACTAACTATAATACAACAAAATGATAGATACATGGATTGGGATAATTAATAATCAAAGTCAGAGGTTAAATATATATGTACAACAACAATAATTGGCAAAAGTTATTCCCCTCCCTGAAAGGGGTGGGGAATGGTAAGATAAATTAGAATACACACAATAGGGTTGTCAAACTATAAATACTTTACTACATGGGGGGGGGGGTTTAATTGCCCCACCTCCTTATCAAGGGAGATCACTAGGACCGCCCTTAAGATGGAAGCAAAGCTGACCTACAATTAGGGGCATCGGGTGGCGAATACCACATTACCACTAAGCCACCGCGCCCCTTTTTAGTAGTGAATATTAGTGTCTGTCTCTCCATCAGTTTTTTTTATGGTAGAACCGTTAGATTTTTTACCACTTACCCTTCCACATATAAAGATTGTACTAAAAAAGGAAATGTTATGCGCACTAAAGGGCTCTCTGAAAGCACCTACCTTATAGGTAAATGTTTGTCAGCTAGGATATGACAAGAAAAATACATTTAATATGAGAATTAACTTCCATAGCAACTAGAAACTCTTTTTTTTGCTTCCTCTCTATTTTCTTTACATCTATAATACAAAGTAGAACGATGTCTGTCTGTCCGTCTGTCTGTCCGTCTGTCTGTCCGTCTGTCTGTCCGTCTGTCTGTCCGTCTGTCCGTCTGTCTGTCCGTCTGTCTGTCCGTCTGTCTGTCTGTCCCTTAAGATCTCGGTAACCACTGAACCGATCGGATTCTACTCTTCAGGGTATCTACCTATTGGTCCTGTGGTGGTTTTAAGCTATTTTCTTGGGGGGTTGGACACCCCAAACCCCCCAAAAAAACAAAAAATCCCCCCCCCCCATTTTTTTTTTTTTTTTTTTTTTTTTTTTTGAAGGAGATTTCCATGGTCCTTTACGATTTTTGCCATAATTTTTTTTTATCACCTCTTGGGGCAAAGCCACTAGAGGCTAGGGGCGAAGCCGCTAGTGTACATATAATGTACATATAATTATATTACAGAAATAAAACTCGAATATTCTCCTTCTTTTTGTAACTTTCAATATTTTGATTATAATTTCAAACAGCTTCTCTGCCATGGACAAAATCATCTTTAGTTCAATTTATGTGAAGCATGCCATTAAGATTTATTATTAACTTTAAAATGATTTTAGAAGTGCTACTTGAAAAATTATTTTCTATGATGCTTCCTTAAAAGAAAAAAAGTTTTATGACATATTAGGCATCATAGATGGAATATATAATGAAAATATGTCTATACATGAGTCTGTAATATATTCTACCCCACTTATTGATGAAATACTAATAACTTTTACAGTACAGCTAGAGAATATGAAAATATGAACAAAATATAATTAATATTAATAGGCAAACATTAATAAAATAGAAAAGTACAAGTATATTAAAAGATATTAAAAGTTATTAATTCAGACAATTTTGTCACAAACATTAGAATCTCAGATCTTTGACGCTATGAAAGAATTAAAATATAAAGAAAGAGAAAGAAATATAAAGAAAGTGAAAGAAAGAGAAAGAAAGAGAAAGAAAGAGAAAGAAAGAGAAAGAAAGAGAAAGAAAGAGAAAGAAAGAGAAAGAAAGAGAAAGAAAGAAAAAGAAAGAGAAAGAAAGAGAAGGAAAGAGAAAGAAAGAGAAAAAAGGGAAAGAAAGAGATAGAAAGAGATAGAAAGAGAAAAAAGAGAAAAAAGAGAAAAAGAGAAAAAAGAGAAAAAAGAGAAAAAAAAAGATAGAAAGAGAAAGAAAGGTAAATAAAGAGAAAGAAAGGTAAATAAAGAGAAAGAAAGAGAAGGAAAGAGAAAGAAAGAGAAAGAAAGAGAAAGAAAGAGAAAGAAAGAGAAAGAAAGGAGAGAGAAAGAAATGGAAAGAAATATAAAGAAAGTGAAAGAAATATAAAGAAAGAGAAAAAAAGAGAAAAAAAGAGAATAAAAGAGAAAAAAGAGAAAAAAGAGAAAAAAAGAGAAAAAAAGAGAAAAAAAGAGAAAAAAAGAAAAAAAAGAGAAAAAAGAGAAAAAAGAGAAAAAAATAGATAGAAAGAGAAAAAAAGAGAAAGAAAGAGAAAAAAAGAGAAAGAAAGAGAAAGAAAGAGAAAGAAAGAGAAATTTTCTACATGTAATTTGTTAGTTCAGAGTCCCAAGATAAAATTTTTTAATATAACATTTGTATCCTGTTTTTTCTAGAAATACAGAAATGATTTTTAATTAGTGTTGAAAAAATTAATTAGAACTTATAAAGTGCATTTTTGTGACCTTATTAAATTTATTTTGGTGGTAAAGCTGCTCCATATGCCGTATTGAAGTGTAAACCAGAAAACAATCTGGTCCAAGAGGTGGAGACCCTTTACGGGATCTTAGACAACTGTTAATAATAATCATGACGGCAGCGCCTGGCCCCCTGGCCTGCATAGCCGCGGGCGCTCGGCCCTCTAGCTATAATATAACCTAACCTAACAATTGTAAAAAGAAATTGAAAATTGTAACAAAAAATTTCCCAACAACTTTTTGTTAAATCAACGGAATTATAAATCAAAAATTTATGAATTTTGCAAAAAATGGTTGAAATATTTTTGACAACTTTTAATTTCGTTTTACAAGTTTTAATTTTTATAACAATATTTTGGTAAGACTATCATAATTATTAACAGATAAATATAGTGATTTTTTAAAATTGCTTTTTTATTAATTTAAAAGAATTTTGATTATATTTTACAAAACAATTATTTAACTTTTAAAACATACCTCATGATATAAGTGTAGGAAAAAAATAACTTCCTTTTCGTACCAAAATATGTAAACTTTCTAACCAAGAACGTCCAAGGGGGGGTGGTAAAGGGGTGATTACTCCCCCCCCCCAAAAAAAAAAAAAATTTTTATTTTACCCCCCTCATGTAAAATTTACCCCTACCTTGGGGATGCCCTAGGCACCCCCAACAATTTAGGAGGGGGTAATTAACCCCCCTAAACAACTTTGGGAGGGTAAATACCACCCCCCCCCCAAAATAAAAATCCCTATAAAGAAAATGTTGGCATGCATCGCGCGCATTTTTTTTACTACGCCCCTGTTTCTAACCAATACTATGGTCGAATTATTCCTCCGCTGTTTTTCTATTAGCTAATTTGGGGAGTTTGTATCTAGATTTTCTATATCTATTATTCGAAACTAGAAAACAGCTGAGCTTGATCTTTAAATGTGTAGCCGTTGCCGTGGCCAGAGGTACAGCCACTAACCTAATACCGATCTTTAAATCAAATTGTCTGCGCGTGGCCACGGCTATATGCGATTTTTTAAATAGCAACCACTTTTTGGATTTTCAGTAAAAATATGAAAAAATAATAATAATGATAATACGGAGAAACTTCAAAAATTTAAAAATCCATGTTTTATTGGCAGCAGCACTGGCAGTGACGACGGCTACGACTACGGCCATAGCTGGTTACGGCAACGGCTACACATTTAAAGATCCAGCTATTTTGCTATTAGCTAAAACTCGAAATCAGCAGCGATCTAAAGGGATAAGACAATGGCCGATAAATTGTTTTACATCCAAAATGATGATACACAAAATTAACCAATTGTAGATTAATATAAGTCGTTGAAACGTTTGGACACTCAACTTAAAGAACCAATTAACAAAAGTTCCCAAAGTTATTAATCTAACGATTAAGAAAACGTTTGGGACTAGACTAATATAGAGCCCATTGTACTCTAACTCCCTGAGAAATCAGACTTTATTTTATTTTGCAAAGAAATTGCATTTATTAAAAAAGAAATGAACATTTTATTTGTTAGTGCTGTAATCTTACAAAACCTAATTTTTTATAAACATGCAGGGGTGTAAAGGGATAAGACAGTGGCCGATAAATTGATGTACATCCTTATGATGATACACAAAAAAAACCCTTCTGTAAATTGAAATTATTGGTTGAAACTTATGAACACTTAACTGTATGCATCAACCAATCAAAATTAACCTAAAGTTGTTATGCCAACGAATAAGAAAACGTTTTTATAAAACTTTGGGGACAAGTGTAATAAACAGCAAATTGTCCACTCTGTCTCTGATAAAAATGAAATGAACATTTTATTTGTTACATCTGTAATCTTACAAAACCTGAAGTTTTATAAACTTATCTAAATTTACAGGGATTAAAGGGATAAGACAATGGCCAATAAATTGATGTACATCCTTATGATGATACACAAAATAACCCCTTCTGTAAATTAAAATTATTGGTTAAAACGTATGAACACTTAACTGTATGCATCAACCAATCAAAATTACCCTAAAGTTGTTATGCCAACGAAAAGAAAAAGTTTTTTATAAAACTTTGGGGACAAGTGTAATAATTGTCCACTCTGTCTCTGATAAAAATGAATTCAACATTTTATTTGTTACATCTGTAATCTTACAAAACCTAAAGTTTTATAAACATATCTAAATTTACAGGGATCAAAGGGATGAGACAATGGCCAATAAATTGATGTACTGTACCCCAATGATAATACACAAAATACCCCCTTCTGTGGATTAAAATTAGTGGTTATAACGTTTGAACACTCAACTTCAAACCAATCAAAATGCACTGAAGTCCCCAAAATTGTTGAGCCAACGAATAAGAAAACGTTATTACAATAAACAGCCCATTGTCTCTCTCCCTCTGTTTGCTAGTACTATAATCTTACAAAACCTAAAGCTACATAAACATATCTAAATTGATGTACTGCGCCAATTGGATTTGCAGAAAATTGCTGCAAATTATCCAATCTATATTATTATTTAGTAGCGAAGCTAGTCTATCCCTAGTAATCTCAAAACGTGTAAGTAAGCAATTAACATTTTTTTTGGCTTACTTAAATGTGCCATTGTGCCATTTTTGTGGTAAATTACTGATAAGCCATAAAGAATACTAATTGCTTACTTATATCAGCATTCTACAACAATTTGGTCTTACTTGTGAGATAAAAGAGGGTGGAGTAAATAAATACTCAGTCATTTACAGTAAAAGTGGCTTATATAAGTTGAAGTGAAGAAAAGAAGGAGGAGTAATAATTAATCCCTTCCTTCCTGTAAGCAGTTTATGAAAAAAAGAGAAGATTTGGCTGATATAAGCCAAATAAGCAACCAATGTGATTGATTGCTTATAAGTAATTTATCCAAAAATTGCATGATTTGGTATATAAGCCAAATAAGCATTTATTGTGATTGATTGCTTGTAAGTATTTTATCAACAAATTGGATGATTTGGTATATAAGCCAAATAAGCATTTATTGTGATTGATTGCTTATAAGTAATCTATCAAAAAATTGTATGATTTGGTATATAAGCCAAATAAGCAATAAATGTGATTGATTGCTTATAAGTAATCTATCAAAAAATTGCATGATTTGGTATATAAGCCAAATAAGCATTTATTGTGATTGATTGCTTGTAAGTAATCCATCAAAAAATTGCATGATTTGGTATATAAGCCAAATAAGCATTTATTGTGATTGATTTCTTATAAGTAATCTATCAAAAAATTGCATGATTTGGTATATAAGCCAAATAAGCATTTATTGTGATTGATTACTTATAAGTAATTTGCATTTTCATTGATTGCTTATAAGTATATCAGAAGATTTGGCTGATATAAGCCAAATAAGCAACCAATGTGATTGATTGCTTATAAGTAATTTAACCAAAAATTGCATGATTTGGTATATAAGCCAAATAAGCATTTATTGTGATTGATTGCTTATAAGTAATCTATCAAAAAATTGCATGATTTGGTATATAAGCCAAATAAGCATTTATTGTGATTGATTGCTTGTAAGTAATTTATCAACAAATTGGATGATTTAGTATATAAGCCAAATAAGCATTTATTGTGATTGATTGCTTGTAAGTGATTTATGAATAAATAGCATGATTTGGTATATAAGCCAAATAAGCATTTATTGTAATTGATTGCTTGTAAGTAATTTTTCAAAAAATTGCATGATTAGGTATATAAGCCAAATAAGCAATCATTTTCATTGGTTGCTTGTAAGTAATCTATCAAAAAATTGCATGATTTGGTATATAAGCCAAATAAGCATTTATTGTGATTGATTACTTATAAGTAATTTATCAAAAAATTGCATGATTTGGTATACAAGCCAAATAAAGATTTATTGTGATTGATTGCTTTTAAGTAATCTATCAAAAAATTGCATGATTTGGTATACAAGCCAATAAAGATTTATTGTGATTGATTGCTTATAAGTAATCTATCAATAAATTGCATGATTTGGTATACAAGCCAAATAAGCATTTATTGTGATTAATTACTTAAAAGTAATTTATCAAAAAATTGGATGATTTTGTATATAAGCAAAATAAGCATTTATTGTGATTGACTGCTTGTAAGTAATTTATGAAAAAATAGCATGATTTGGTATATAAGCCAAATAAGCAATCATTTTCATTGATTGCTTATAAGTAATTTATGAAAAAATAGCATGATTTGGTATATAAGCTAAATAAGCAATCATTTTCATTGATTGCTTATAAGTAATTTATGAAAAAATTGCATGATTTGGTATATAAGCCAAATAAGCAATCATTTTCATTGATTGCTTGTAAGTAATCTATCAAAAAATTGCATGATTTGGTATATAAGCCAAATAAGCATTTATTGTGATTGATTACTTATAAGTAATTTATGAAAAAATAGCATGATTTGGTGTATAAGCCAAATAAGCAATCATTTTCATTGATTGCTTATAAGTAATTTATGAAAAAAATAGCATGATTTGGTATATAAGCCAAATAAGCATTTATTGTAATTGATTGCTTGTAAGTAATTTTTCAAAAAATTGCATGATTAGGTATATAAGCCAAATAAGCAATCATTTTCATTGGTTGCTTGTAAGTAATCTATCAAAAAATTGCATGATTTGGTATATAAGCCAAATAAGCATTTATTGTGATTGATTACTTATAAGTAATTTATCAAAAAATTGCATGATTTGGTATACAAGCCAAATAAAGATTTATTGTGATTGATTGCTTATAAGTAATCTATCAAAAAATTGCATGATTTGGTATACAAGCCAAATAAAGATTTATTGTGATTGATTGCTTATAAGTAATCTATCAATAAATTGCATGATTTGGTATACAAGCCAAATAAGCATTTATTGTGATTAATTACTTAAAAGTAATTTATCAAAAAATTGGATGATTTTGTATATAAGCAAAATAAGCATTTATTGTGATTGACTGCTTGTAAGTAATTTATGAAAAAATAGCATTATTTGGTATATAAGCCAAATAAGCAATCATTTTCATTGATTGCTTATAAGTAATTTATGAAAAAATAGCATGATTTGGTATATAAGCCAAATAAGCAATCATTTTCATTGATTGTTTATAAGTAATTTATGAAAAAATTGCATGATTTGGTATATAAGCCAAATAAGCAATCATTTTCATTGATTGCTTGTAAGTAATCTATCAAAAAATTGCATGATTTGGTATATAAGCCAAATAAGCATTTATTGTGATTGATTACTTATAAGTAATTTATGAAAAAATAGCATGATTTGGTGTATAAGCCAAATAAGCAATCATTTTCATTGATTGCTTATAAGTAATTTATGAAAAAAATAGCATGATTTGGTATATAAGCCAAATAAGCAATCATTTTCATTGATTGCTTGTAAGTAATTTATCAAAAAATTGTATAATTTAGTATAGAAGCCAAATAAGCATTTATTGTGATTGATTGCTTGTAAGTGATTTATGAAAAAATAGCATGATTTGGTATATAAGCCAAATAAGTATTTATTGTGATTGATTACTTATAAGTAATTTATCAAAAAATAGCATGATTTGGTATTTAAGCCAAATAAGCAATAATTTTCATTAATTACTTATAAGTAATTTATCAAAAAATTGCATGATTTGGTATATAAATCAAACAAGTATTTATTGTGATTGATTGCTTGTAAGTAATTTATCAAAAAATTGCATGATTTGGTATATAGGCCAAATAAGCAATAAATGTGATTGATTGCTTATAAGTAATCTATCAAAATATTGCATAATTTGGTATATAAGCCAAATAAACATTTATTGTGATTGATTGCTTATAAGTAATCTATCAAAAAATTGCATGATTTGGTAAATAAGCCAAACAAGCATTTATTGTGATTGATTGCTTATAAGTAATTTATCCAAAAATTGCATGATTTGGTATATAAGCCAAGTAAGCATTTATTGTGATTGATTGCTTGATTCTAAAATATTACATTAATTACTTCATTTGTTAAATAAGCAAGAATTTAGATTGATTGCTAATAAGTAATTTATCAATAAATAGTATTATTTGGTATACAAGGAGGGGTGTATATTCTGCACAAGATTAATTTTTTTCTCCTGCTACTAATTCTCCCTCCTTCTAGTTTTTTCCACTAAGTAGGGGGGAGGGGGGGGGGGAATGAAAAAAATATTTAAAGAACTCTATATTTCATTAATTTTTTTCCCTCTCCCACATATTTTTTTTTTTCAACAAGAAGAGGAGGAAAATGGTAAACTGTTTTTAGTTAACTTTTTTCCACCAACCATTCATTTTTTATTTTTCCCTCCCCCTTTTAGCAGAGTAGCTATGTAGAATATGCATCCCTATATATAAGCCAAACAAGCAAGAATTTTCATTGATTGCTTATAGGTAACTTATCAAAACATAGCATATTTTTGTAAATAAGACAAATAAGCAAAATTTTTCATTGTTTTCTTATAAGTAATTTATGAAAAAATAGCATGATTTGGTATGTAAAAAAAATAAGCAATAATTTTCATTTATTACTTGTAAGTAATTTATGAAAAAATTGTATGATTTGGTATATAAGCCAAATAAGCATTTATTGTGATTGATTGCTTATAAGTAATTTATCAAAAAATAGCATGATTTGGTATATAAGCCAAATAAGTAAAAGTTTTCATTGATTGCTTATAATTAATTTATCAAAAAATAGTATGATTTGTTATATGAGTCAAATATGCAAAAATTTAGATTAAATAAAAACCTTAACATTCTTTTTCCAATTTGTGGACCAACCATGCTCATGGATCTTTGATCTGTAAATTATATTTATACCCAAGGCGGGAGTGTATATTGGACTGTATTTACACAGGTAACCTAAGTTTCTTTACCATCCTTAGCTTGGTTAGCTTAAAAACTTTGGGTATTTTCATTGTATTTTGTTGGTTTCAAACAAGTAGTGCACAATTTTCAATTAATTTAATCAATAATTTCAATCTACAACAGGGGCAATTCTATTTTCAGTATGGCTTCAAAACTGATTAATGTCTGATGGATTTGAACCGGTTCTAAGTCATACTGGAAAATCATGTAACATAATATATTCTAGACAATTTTATACAAATATCAATACCAGATTTGTTAGTCCCTAAGTATTAACAAAACAAGAATCAATATTATAATTTTTCACTTTACTATCTCTGGAATGCTGTCTATATTATGATGCAATAACATTGGGGATGTATTTCCATTGAACATTGTAAAATTTGTGGTTTCACTCAGGATACCTTGTTGAGTACTAAAACCCTCCATCTCCCCTTAATAATAAAATGTTTTGAGAAAATAATTTATAATTTAATTATGGTAGGGGCTAGCTTATTATTTGTTTGTTTATTATTAGATGAGTAGAATAATTATTAAATACAAAAAATTTGATGAAAAATGTTGAAAGATGTTTTGAATTGACTTACAGACTTTTTGGTAAAGATCTCAAAGTTGCTAGGTTTCTAAGTAATATCTTCTGTTAATATTACATATATAGTTAATATTCAACTGTAAAGAGTTATTAAAAAAAGTGGTGAATGCTGGGATCTTTTACAAAGAAGCCTTGGACAAAGTAGCTTCTAGGACAAAGCAGATAGGGACAAATACTTAAAGGAACCCTGCACAAAATATACCACTTTAACTACTGAAAGACCACCATGAGTAGACCCAATACCCAAAATTTGAAGCCTCCAGCTTCAATAACAAAAAAGTTATACATGACGTAGAAAGAACATTATAAGCTTATTTATGGCAGAAACTTAGGATGCCAGTAACTGTTATCATTTTCATAATAAAAACACCCTTCTTTATATTCAAAATCATTCAAAAAAATTCAGTTTAATTTGCATTGTACTGGTAGTACTGTAATGTAAGAATGACAGCCTTTAGGATTTCCAGCCAATCAGAAGTCTAAGTCCTTGCTAAGTCCCCTGAACAACAAATCACAGCTGGTCATCTGTATTACTGACATTAGTTTCATTCTTTCCCGCTATGACTTTATGCGTACAAATGCAATTTAAACAGAATTTTTAAAAGAGATTTTGATTATGAAAAGGTATATTTTTTGTAAAAATATTATTAGTTACTGGCAGCCTAAGTTTCTGACAAAAATAAGCTTTTACTTTTGCTTTAATATTGAAATTTCCATCAAGATCAATAAAAATCTTTCAAAATTTTCATTGTACTAAAAATAATTTTTCTTGCAGGGTTTCTTTTAGAAAAGTAGCCTCCACTGTTAATAAAGGTCATGTCTACAGCACTTGGCCCCCTGGCCTGCCTAGCCAAGGGCGCTTGGTCCCCTAGCCTATAACCTAACCTAACCTAACAAATGTATGGAATAAAAAAATATAAAATTAGAAGTTAATGTACATTAAACATAACCTAACCTAACATATATATTAAGGGATATAAGTTTTCCGGAATTTTGATGTAGGGAGTAGATTTAAAATCTGCATCAAATTTTAAGGATTTTTTATAAAATTCGTTTTTTGTAAAATTCTTTATCTAAAAGCGGAAATACATTTTAAGTTAATTAATTTTGACCAATAGGATAGGTGGATTTTAAACTACCTGCTCTCTAATTGGTTGAATATTTTTATTCCATATATATTAAGAGATATAAGTTTTCCAGAATCGTAATGTAGGGAGTAGATTTGAAATCTGCATCAAATTTTAAGGATTTTTTATAAAATTCGTTTTTTGTAAAATTCTTTATCTAAAAGCGGAAATACATTTTAAGTTAATTAATTTTGACCTATAGGATAGGTGGATTTTAAACTACCTGCGCTCTAATTGGTTGAATGATGTACGACATCCAATCAGAGCGCAGATTTTTTAAATCCACCAATCACGGATGCCAAAATTAATTAACTTAATTTGTATTTCCGCTTTTAGATAAAGAATTATACAAAAAACGAATTTTATAAAAAATCCTTAAAATTTGATGCAGATTTCAAATCCACTCCCTACATTACAATTCCGGAAAACTTATATCTCTTAATATATATGGAATAAAAATATATAAAATTAGAAGTTAATGTACATTAAACATTCATTCATAGGTTAGGTTAGGTTATAGGCTAGGGGATGGAGCGCCTGCAACTAGGCAGGCCAGTGGGCCGAGCACTGCAGCAATGACCTTTATTATAAGTGGAGGCTACTTTCCTGGAGGTCAACCCGTAACCATAGCTCAACATGTAGTGCACTTGCTCATCATTGGGGAGGTGATAGGTTCATATCTTGGCCTAAACCCCGTGTCATAACTTAAGGCATTAAAATGGTTTCTACTTCTACTACATCAGGTGCATGACATTATTATTTAGAGTAGGAGGAATGCCTTGGCCTAAAACAGGCGCAACTTATTACCTTGTAGGACTTCTCAGACAATCAAAGGGTTGGTTGACTGATGGGTGAATGAACACTTTACACCAAACTCATAAGTGGAGTTTGTTGCAAGGTGCATGGAGAGGTTCAGAACTTAAAGCAACACCAAGTCTCCTACAGTCTTAACTCTTACTTTCCCTAGAGGCTACTTTGTCCGGAGGCTACTTTGTCCAAGATCAGATTGCAGTCATACCAATGACAATTCTATTGTAAATTAGTTAAATAAATTAACGTCTGAAACATCCAGCATAGAAGAATTTTCGGGGTCCCTTTTGTGGCAAACCACATAAGTGGCGTTTTGCCATATTTTCACAGTAGCTTTTATAGGTTATGTTAGGTTGTTCCCCCACAAGGTTAGGCAATTGGCCCCACAAGGAATAGAAAGAGGAGAAAAGTTGCAGTGAAAATACAACAAAATTTCACGAAAGAGAATTTTCTTCCACAATTTCTATTTAACTATTGACTGATTGAATACAAGCTTGTGATTGGATTTTTTTTATATAAAAATGTATAAAAATCAATCTGCATTTGTCCTATCCCTCCAACAATAAGTTTTATGTTGGCCTATATTTTATGTTACAACACATACATGGTACTTAAAACTTATGTTGTTGTTGTGTAATAAAAAGCATTCACTTAAGCAAAGATAACAAATGAAATTATGAAACTAATCAGGGATCTAAATAGATAAGACACATTCCTTAATATGACATGCTAAAGTACCCCTTCTGTAGATTAAAATTAGTAGTTAAAATGTTTATACACTCAACTCAAAAAACCCTTAAAATTCAGAATAAAATGAACAAAACCAATCAATTTGGTGGTGCCTTAGGACCTCTAAAAATCTGTCCAATTTAACCCTCAAAAATAAAATCCTTAAAAAAAATATTGGCAAACTTTGTGTGCTTTTTTACTTTCACTTTCAAGTTTTTGTACCACCACCCAAAAACAAAAGACTATATAGTTCCACCAGCTTAAAACAGTTCTAAACCATGATAAAAATGGTTTGCAATGGCCCTTAAACCCATTAGTGACGAACAGGTTTTTAAAGCCCGGTTACAGAAAATCGTAAAAATAACCGGTTCCCAGTTTCTCAATTGCATCATTCTCAGTATGAATCCCCCCTCTACTACCCTGGTTTTCATTTCCCCCTGGAGCAGGCAGTTTTGCTTACTTCCATTTGCCGGTATAGCTCAACAAAATTTGAAAACAAAGAAAAACAAGGTGATTTCAAAATACCCCTCCTAACTTTTTTGTTTATGAAGTAAAGTTGCTGATTTTTTTTGTGAAATCTAAAGTTTATTGGTAAGTGCATCCATTTGTGAATTTGTTTTATTCAAATCATTATTTTATATATGATTTTTTTATTGTTTTTTTACGTTCTATATAGGCTGGCTCGACTTGGTTAAAAAAGCCCGCTAGTTTTATTACCCTGCTTGGCTCGGTTATAATCACCCGGTTTTAACTTTTCAACCATTAGATATGAAAGTTTTAAAACAATGTATAAAAAAATATTTAAATCAAAATTAATTGTCTAGCTTCCATAAATAGATAAATCAACTCAATAACCAATAAATAAGCTTGGATGCCCTTGTGATTAATTATTACTCCTCATTATACTTCACTTCAAATGATATAAGCAACATTTACTATAAATGACTGAGGATTTATTTACTCTACCCACTTTTAACTCACAAGTCAGACCAAATTGTTGTAGATTGCTGACAAGTAAGAATTTTATATTTATGTGGCTGATCAGTGATTTACCACAAAGATGACACAATAAATAACATTTTACTTTTTTTTGCCTACTTACACAGGAAGACATTACTAGGGATATTTATGAACATCAACACATAATTGAGCTTTTGTACTTGTGTGGCATGGCGCGTCATTTGATGAAAAAAAAAAATTGTTACTTATATCTGCCACTAACGCCGTAATTGTGCGTCTTACGTAGATTCTACAGATAACAACTTTTGTAGGGCGCTTTAAGTTCTTGAAAAAAGTATTTCTAGGTCAAGTCCTTAAAATAACTCCCAAGACTACTTTTATGGGTTGAAAAGTTTCGAAACGCGTTTACGCCGCTCAAAATTGCCGCTATTGCCGTAAAGGAGCATTGTAGGCAGGTGACACAGAATTTAACTTTGGTCAGGCTTGGTCAGTTCTACAATATTGTATTTAAAGATGACGCCCGTAAAACGACTCCATCCATGAGTTTTGTTAGCACTAAAAGTGTAAATGTACATTTAGCATTCAATGCGATGGTTGCATTAGTTTGTTTGTATATGCGTGTTTGTGTGTGTGTGTGTGTGTGTAGGAGTGTGTGTTACGCCACTGTGTGCGGGTCAGATCTTCAGTTTGGTTATACCTGCCTGAAGTGAAACATTGAGCGAGTGTTAAAGTTAAAAGTTATATCCTTAAAATCCTTAATTCAAAGCCTTGTATGTGAAAGCAAATTAATATTATTGATTTATTATGTTGACAATGCTGTAAACATTTTAAAATTCAAATATTAAATGAGATTGTTTGAGTTTTATTATGTTAATAATGCAATGTTGATAAAATCACACTTTAAAGAAATAAACCATAACAAACAAAGAAAAATACAAATATACTTGTTGCAAACTTCTTGTGTATATATAAGGTAGGGGTATATATAGGTCTAGTAAAATACTTTTCCGTATAGCTTTGAAACCGATTAATATCCGCTGGATTAAAAGCGGTTCTATGTCATATTGAAAAATCATTTATCGTATTGTATTATATCCGGTTTTCTAAGCATTGTTTTAAAAAATATTTTTATTCTTACAATTGTACATTTTTAAATCCACGGAAAGCTGCTTAGTGTTTATAATACGATGCTATAAATAACTATTTCAGTGTGGCTACGAATCTAATTTTTCCCTCTTGATTAATTAGGTTTTTAGTCATACAGAAAAAAAATTATCCAATTATAAAATGGGACCCCTTTTGTAGATAAAATAAGCAGTGGAAAAGTTTGGATACTGCCTGTTTGTACAATTAATAATTTTAATCTACAACAGGGGATATTTTATTTTCAGTATGGCTTTGAAACCGATTAATATCCGCGGGATTAGAACCGGTTCAAAGCCATACTGGAAAAATGTGTAATGTAGACAATTTTATTTGAATATTAAAATGAAAAAAACCCACAATAATAATGCTAAATTTGTAAGCTCAGGACTTCGGCCCCTCAGGGTTAACAAAACTGGAATTAATATTTGGATTTACTATCCGCGGAATGCAGTCTATTTGTAATTTAACGCTACACACACACATACAAAGAAAACTGGTTTTAATTTTATGATTTTTAATTTAATATTCATATGATATTATTGTAAACGATTTGGTTGTAAGGAAGGAAATAGGCGGAGTCAAAATATAAGGCTGGAGTTTGGTTAAAAGAAATAAAGTAAAGGAAATGGGATGGGGACAAAAATCTACTCATTTGTGTACTATTTGAAATTTAAAACATTGGAAAGAAATTATATCTAACATATTTTACATAAAATTACAAAAAATCTTTAGCATTTAGAATACCACCTCCCTTAAAAAAGATTAGTACAAGGGTTAGGTTTATCTTTAAATGTGTCCACTCGTATTCACAAACTTTAAGTTTGATTGTAATGAATTTAAAATAACAACCATTTAAAACAAGTAAGGTCGTCCAATGGGGGGAGGGGGTAAAGGGGTGATTACGAATTTGGGGGTGCAAAAATATTTTTCATTTTACCCCCCCCATGTAAAATTTACCCCTACCTTGGGGGTGCTGCAGGTACCTCTAACCATTTAGGAGGGTGTAAACACCCCCCCCCCCCAAAACGACAAATTACCCCCCCCCCCTTAAAAATTTTCACCCCCCCAAATTAAAAAGCATAGACACCCCTGAAAACAAGTTTTGGTTTTTAACCTTAGGTTAGGGTTTGGTTTTGCTTATGACCATCTGACTTTTGGATTGTTTATATTTATATTTCCACAGATAGAGACAAACATTTTAATAACTAAAATGTTAACTTTCAATGTACATTACACATTATGATCTAGTTTGTAAATCTTCGAGTCTTTGCCCAACTACACTTTATATCTAGATATTTTAAAAATGGTTCATGCTGCTGCTATGTCAGGTGCGTGTCTTAAAGCTATTCTAGGCTGTCCTACTGTAAAAAGCAGTAAGGTTTTTTTTATCTCTGTCTTAAGATTTTAAAAGGAACACAGTAATAGTGTCTGACTGATTATGACGTAACAAAAAAAAAATTAGCCAATGAGAGGCCACTATAAATTTTACCATTGGTCAATAACGGCCTCTCATTGGCTAAATTTTTTTGTTACGTCATAATCAGTCAGACACTATTACTGTGTTCTTTTAAAAGCAACCGAACCGATTGAGTTCTTTGTTATATGGAAGCTTCACATTTTATTTTTTTGAGGATGGTTTTATGCTATTTTGTTCCCTTCCCTACCACTTTATATTCCGAGATACCAAGCTCCCAAATGTTAAGTGCTGCCGCTAGTCAAGTAATTATTAGAGAAACAGAAATTTGTTGTTTACGTTCTTATGAAATAATTGAATTCTTACACTTTACGGCAATATTTTTTTCATTAATCTTTCCCTACTCCACTTAGATTTTTGTTATGAAAATAAACCACACTGAGATCTACGCATTTAATAAGGAATAGTTATTTATCGCATTGTATTACAGCTTTCTGCGGATATTAGAATGAGAATGAGATTTACATAATTTTTAGTTTGACTGAGAACCAGTTCTAATCCAGCGGATATTTTTCGGTTTCGAAGCTATACGGGAAAATGGATTATCAATTTTTAAAAGCAAAGCTTTTCTATAATTGGGGTCCTTCCGATCGTTGGTACGTCAATATTGGTTCTTTTCGTTTAGACTTATTAGAGTTTTTCTATCGATCTAAAACTATGCACTATGACACTATAATCAAGTCCCAAAAATATAACTATGTCTTTAAACAGTATCATGCTCATTTCAGAGCTTCGATTCTATGGGTTTTTTCTTTGATATTTATCAGGGATCTAATGGGATAAGACAATAGCCGATAAATTGATGTACATAAATTTTGATAATTATAGAGTTTTAGTTGGTTTCAAACTTGCTGTGCCCAAACTTCAATCAATTCAATTAATGATATTATTCCATAACAGGAGTAATTTTATTTGTCAGCATTGTCTAATCTCTTAAGATATCTGAATTATACCTTACCACTTAATGGCAGGATTCTCCTTTGATTTTTAAGTCATCATCTAGAGTTGTTAACCGAAAAAATATATATAAAAACGTAATTATGAAACTTTGGGGACTAGTGTAATAAACAGCCCAATGTCCCATCCCTCCATGAAAAAACTCGTTTATTGGTTAGCTCAAAAACTTTGGGTACTTCTATTAAATTTTGATTGTTTGGTTTTAAAATAGGAGTTTTGACTAATAATTTATTTATTTCTTATCATTAACTGATAATTTCTCGTCCATTGCCTTATTCCTTTAGATTCCTGGTTAAAATGAAAATTTAGTTTGAAGAAAAAACAAGGAAAATACACCTATAAAAGAATTAAAAAATATAAATATTGACGCTTTTGCTTGAAGTACCATTGTGAGCACTGAATTTTGGGTCCGGTTAGGTAAGATTGTATAAGGAGGCGAGGGTGTGGGGTGGGGGGGGGGGGGGTGTTGCCATAATTACACTGGTACCCAAAGTTTTATAACAATATAACTACTTTTCAACATAAAATACTATTACCCTTATGTATCCTTATAATAAAGTAACAGGATGTGTGTTTGTCTGTGTGTTTGTCTCTACCGAAGGATCTCGCCAACAACTGAACCGATCGGGTTCTCCTTTACAGGGTAGCTTTTCATAGGTCCCAGGAAAGTTTATAACTATTTTGGGGGAGGGTACAACCACCCTCCCAAGAGAAATCGCCCCTAGAAAAGAATTACCTACCCCCCCCCCCCAAAAAAAAAAACTAAATTAAAAAAATAGGTTTTGGATTTAAACTCCCCCTTCCTCAAGTGCCCCCAGAGGCCTCTAGGGGGCGTAGCCGCTATCCTATTATATAAAGTAATAAGCGTTTTTTGTCTGTACCAAAGGATCTTGCTAACCGCTGAACTGATATTGTTCTCCTTTACAGTGAAGCTTCTTATAGGTCCTGGGAAGGTTTTGAACTATTTTTGGGGAGGGTGTCTTCATCCCCCTCCCTCCCGAAAATATTTTCAAAAAATTTTTGAAACTGAATTTTAAATTGGATGAGATCGACGTTCCCCCTACTTCCTAAGTGCCTCTAGAGGCTTCTAGGGACTTAGCAGCTAGTATTGTATAAAGTAATAATTTTTTTTCTTCTGAATCTTAAGTTCTAAAAAACTACTAAACCGATTGAGTTCTCTATTTCGGGTAAGCTTTACATCAGTCAACAAATGAAATACTGTATTTATAATACTTTAGGTACCAGTGTAATCAAGAGTCCAATGTCCCCTAACTCTCTGGTAAAGGCTATTACATCGTTTTTAATATAAACATGACATTACAAGATTAATCTAAGACATGTTGGCCCTGAAGGTCCCAAGCCCAGAGCTAACAAAATTTTTATTTAGCTTTCTCTTACTAAATTAGATAAATTTGAATCTTTTATGACAAACTTGTTAAGACATTATTTTCTAATAAAGTTGACCTTTTATTTGCTTTTGACACTTTTTATTTTTAGGTTTTTGATATTTTAAAATATAACTAGCGGCTGCGCCCATAGCATCTAAGGGCTATGTATTCAAAGGTTTTAAAAAATAGGTTAAAACCATTTTGAAGTCTTGAATTAGAATCGCGGGACCATGTTATAAGCATCTTTATAAATATGTCCTAACAATGTAAGATGTCCTGGAGCAGTATCATGCTTATTCAGTTATGCCACTCTTATACAATTGTTAATGTTCATTTCAGAGCTTCGATTTTATGGATGTTGACATCCTTGTTTCTCTGATATTTATCAGGGATCTAAATGGATAAGACAATGGCCGATAAATTTAAATACATCCACATTGATGGTAAACATAATTACCCATTCTGTAGATTACAATTAGGGTTGGAAAGTGAAACGTTTGAACACTAAAGATAATAATGATAGATTATTGAATTTTGATTAGTTAAGTTTTCAAACTTGTTTGTAAAAAGGGAATTTTTATCAAAATATCGTCCATTGTCTTAGTCTTTAAGATTCCTAGTTAAAACAAAAATTTAGTTTAAAGTAAAAACAAGAAATATAAATCCATAACTGCAATGCTCTAAAACAAAATATTGGCGCTTTCACTCGAAGTACCTTGATGAGCACTGAAACCTTCAATTTTGGGTCAGGTTAGGATAGGTTGTATAAGGAGAAGGGGGGTGGCATTTTTCTTGAAACGTTTTTAATTTGAGGCACATCTTTGAGCAAATAAAATAAAGTTTTCAACGCATTATTCTAAAAATATTTTTACTCTTACAATTATACATTTTAAAATCCACGGAAAGCTGTTTAGTGTATATAATATGATGCTATAAATAACTATTTTAGTGTGGCTACAAATCTAAGTTTTTCTCTTGATTTAATAGGTTTTGAGTCAAAATGAAAAAAAAAATATTATATTGTAGAAAAACAGAAATTTACTTGCGCGATAACTGTTTACAATATTCACAATTACAATTATTAAACGGGACCACTTTTGTAGATTAAAATAATTGGTGTAAAAGTTTGAACACTGCCTTTTTGTAGACACACCATACCCAGGGATGTAGGGATCATTGAGCAGCAAATTACATTTTTACCCAAGGAGGGAGGGTACATTGGACTATATTTTCAAAGGTACCCAAAGTTTTATTACCATCCTCGCCTATATTTAGCATACAAACTTTGGGTACTTTTATTTAATTTTGATTGGTTGGTTCCAGACAAGTATTGCCCAATCAATGATTTTAATCTACAATAGGGGTTATTTTATTTTCAGTATGGCTTTGAAACCTATTTATATCCGCAGGATTAGAACTGGTTCAAAGCCATACTAGACAATTTTATATGAATATTAAAATGAAAAAACATAACATCAATACCAGATTTGTAAGCCCAGGACTTCGGCCCCTCAGAGTTAACAAAACCGTAATTAATCTTTTAAATTTACTATCCGCGGAATGCTGTCTATAATACGATGCAATAAATAACTATTATCATCATTGGGGATGTATTTCAATTAAACATTCATTGTCTTATCCCAATTAAAATTGTAACTTTCACTCAGGATACCTTGTTGAGCACTAAATCCTAAAACCTTTGAAAGAAGGTGTATCAACTTTTTTTTTTATAGCTAGCCGGTTCTTTTAGTAAGTAGTAGATGTAAAATTTTTCATAGAATTCAGATATGCAATCGTTTTTTTTGTAGACCTCTTATTTTTTAAGTAATTTAAGTTTAAAAAAAAAAGATTAAGTCGATTTTAAGGTACTAAAACGCAACAAAAAAAAAAGGAAGAAAATGTCCATTATGTACAAAAATAGTAAGATCTTTAATTTGACACCTTACTTTTTGAATTTTGTCAGGTAATTATTAAAAAAAATTGATTTTTTTAAACCCATGAGAATAAAAACTTTGAACTTAATTTTATCATTTCACAGGTAAAAAAATATGGGTTAATATATACCTTTAGAATCAGAAAAATATTACGAATCCATTGTAAGCAAAATTGAAAAAAAGGTAAAAAAATAAAAAATAAACAAATGGCCAATTATATTTTTTGTTTAGGCAACACTTACGTCTTCCCTTTTTTACCCCCTCTTTACCCCCTTCCCATTTTTATACTCAATTCAAGAATTAAGACATTGCCTGTATAATATAATATGATATTTTCATATAATTCCTTTTATTGTAGTTTATATACTATATTGTAAACTTTTTATTTCAATTTTGCTTAGAATGGATTTGTAATACTTTTCTCATTCTAACAGTATATATAATGCCTATTTCTTATGCCTGGGGAATGAAAAAAATAAGTTCAAAGTTTTTTTTTCTCGTGGGTTTAAAAAAATCGATTTTTTCAATAATTACCTGACAGAATTGAAAAAGTAAGGTGTCAAATTAAAGATCTTACTATTTTTGTTCATAATGGCCATTTTCTTTTTTATTTTTTTGCATTTTAGTACCTTAAAATCGACTTAATTTTTTTTTTTTTAAACTTAAATTACTTAAAAAATAAGAGGTCTACAAAAAAACCGATTGCATATCTGAATTCTATGAAAAATTTTACATCTACTTCTTACTAAAAGAACCGGCTAGCTATAAAAAAAAAGTTGATACACCTTCTTTAAAGGACAACTCTAACATGCCTAAATTAACGAAAAGGTATTGACAGACATACAGACGTAAACAGATGGACAGACAGACAGACGGAGAGACAGATAGACAAATGGGCAGATCGACGGAAAGACAGACAGACAAACTGATGAACAGACAGACGGACATATACTTTTAAGAATATTTTGAGTGTTAATTAAAATTATGCATTAAATTAAATTAAAATAGGCACGTCAGAATTTTTCTATCAATTTCAAAATTTGTATGGTGATTCTTGTGGTTGATAGGTAGACTTCAGAAATTGTAGGAACTCTATAATTTTTACCTGAATGTCCGTACGTCCATTCTAAACAGCTAATTTTTGTGTTATATAATTTTTTGATTGATCTGATTTATGAAAAATTGATTCCTAGGACAACAAAGTATGATTTTGTAAGCGTAGCATCTATAAAAATGTAAGTATGTCCTTAAACATTATTCTGTATCTAAGCAGTTTTTCAACAAATTTAATCAAAATTTTGTTTCATCTTTTAAACATTTATATTCTGATTATTTAGTTCTGACACTCTAAAAGTGTTAATGTTCATTTATCACACCTTTTCAGAGCTTCGCTTTTATGGATGTTGTCATCCTTGTTTACCTATTTTGACCCCACCCTTTTAAATTTTTTTATGAGCAAATCATTTTGTTTTTTAAATTTCCTTGTTTTAAATTAGTAAATGGGTTAATGTTTGGCTTTATTTCTTAAAATGTTTTTAATATGCATTTGTTTGAGCAAACAAGGAGGGAGGTTTGTGATTAATAGTTTGAGTATGTGGAATGTCTTGGTTTATAACAGGTGCAACTCATTACCATGCAGTTAGGACCTCTAGACAAAATTCGTGCAATTAAAGATTTGGCTATCTATTTGGTGTTACCTTACTTAATTTTTACCCAAAGTGTCACCGAGCCCCTAGAGGTAATACTGGTATAAGGACAAGTATGACATAAAAATTTTTTCTGGTGGTTCATGTGTATTTTTAGAGAAAATTACTTTTTCTAGTCATAGCGGTCAGACTGCTCCTTAGCCGCTTTTTAGCGGCCAGCCGCTAAATATTAAAACAGCTGTAGAGCGGCCAATTTTGCAGCTAGGATGACCAAATTTTAGGAAGAACTTTTAATTTTTCATAACAAAAAAAATACTTTTTCTAATCATCGCCAAAAAACAGCAAATAACGGAAACCGCCATTTTCAGCGGTAAAACAGCGGTTGGCGACGCCAATTAATATTTTTATCTGTTTATTGTTGCTCGAGGATTTACCAAAAAAATTTATAGGTCTCTAGCTGTAATATAAGCCACGATATTCATGATATATGTTTTTAGTAAAAGCCGGACAAAAAACGGTCATAAAGTCGGTCAGGGAGCGGTCAAATGGTCATAACACCACTTTTCTCAGAAGGTCATTGATATCTAAGTATTCACCAAAAAAATTTTAGGTTTTGCTTATACACAAAAGTCATAATGTAGAAATTAAGATTTATTTAAAATTTTTTCTTAATTTGGTGCCACCTAACCAACTTTGACTGGATGCCACGACCGACACAGACCAGATATCCTTATAAGATCAACTATTGCCAACGTATAATTACAAAACTTAAATAGTCATGAAGTCACAACTCTCTATCTTACCTACAAAAAAAATGACATTGAAATAACTAGAGGGGGGGGGGGGTCAATATGACTCCCCCCCCCCCCCCCCCCAATCTGTAAGGGTTAACAAGGACATTAGTAACGCAACATTATTCCTTCTAATGTTAACAAGGACAGTTATATACATATGTAAAACAACAACATTATACTATACTAATTTAAAACAAGGATAAGTATATCCATAAGTAGGGCAGCAACATTAAACTATTTAACAAAGTATCCTCATTCCTCTCCCCCTCTGTTTTTTAAAAACTTTCTGAATATAATTGATTCTTACACAAATAATTTTTTTTTATTACTCCCTTATCATTTCTATGGCATTGGGGTACCCAAAAATATAGGTACCCTAAAGTTTTTCTGTGTGTGTGTGTTTTTGTTATGCAGCAAATGCTACAATAATATTTATAATTCAGTACCAAATTTTGCCCTGGATTGTTGGGCTTGTTTTTATCCCCCAAAACACTAAAAATGTAAGTTCTGAGCTTATTTTTAAAGATATCAATCTGATTTTTTTAAAGAAAACTTTTTTAACATAACTTAACTAATTAACCATTACAGATTTCATTTCGGGACTTCCTTTCTAGAGGCTAGTGGAGCAAAAGACCCCCTCTAAAACTATGAATATGAGTTCTGAGCTTATTTTTAGTAGCAAAGCTATTCTATAATTAGTAGTGAAGCTACTCTATTATTTGCAATGGGTATCTGTCTGTCCGTCCATCTGTCCATCTGTCAGAGACAGAAAGGGTGAAACATGATTTTTTCAACTCCTATAAAAGATACAGAGCTGAAATTTTTAGGGATAATTATGGTAATAATCTTCATATTTTCATTAGGTTTCATTAAGTTTTGCAAATTGTTTGGGGTGCTAGATTGATTCTTACATTTTTAAGGACTTTCAAGCTTTTTTTTGAAAGGAATGGTAATTTCCATTTCAGGTTGTAAATCTTTTTTATTCCCAAAACTTTTAACCTTGGAACTAAAATTTGTGGGTATAAATAATCCCAACAATAGAAAAATGCTTTTAACTCTAAAAACTTAATTTTTTCATCACAATGTGTATAATAAGGGAAAAATTCCGACATTTATTTGGCCCCCTTTTCAACATATCTCTTTAGATCTCTGGTAAATTATGCTTTTGAAAATCAAAACTCATTTTGATGAAATTTTATTTTGTTGATATCTTTTTTGTTAATAAAGTTAGGATCATGAAAATATCATTAACCTTACAAGACTCAAAAAAATACTTTCAACTTAAAAATTATTTTAACTTTTTACTTAAAACTTATATAAGTTACTTTTTCTTAAGTTACTTTTTCAAAATTTAGGCTCTTTCTAAAATTTTTTTCTTGTGTGGAAATGTTAAGAGATCAAGAACATATGCTACTTTTTTTGATACACTAAGTAATATGGTCTGTAAACCCTAAAAAATACTTTTTGTGTGTCATGCTGTATTACATAGAAGCTCCACAATGATGTCTTAGTTTCTAAATGCCAAATTTCATTGGGGGTGGGGGTTATCATACCTGTACATCCCTCCCCCCTTAGACATCAGTGCACTTCATTGCTTGTTTTTATATATAATAGCTTTAAATTTTTTTTTGAATAAAAGTCTAATCCCAAATGACAAATACTATATTAGATATTTTACTATTATTTATTTATTCTAAATGTTAATAATAATTCATGAATATTTATTGTAAATATTAAAGAAACATATGTTAGAAAGAGTAGTTTTGTGTATTTCATATCAATATTAAATATATTTTATTTTTAGTAATTTTTTTTCAGGAGTTTACTTCATTGGAGAACAGAGTTGATAAGTCAATCAAAATATCATTAGAGTACATTAGAATCACTCCAAAGACAGATTGTCTCAGTCTGTGGTTAGAGTGGTTTTGCTGGAACTTTATAACACAACTTTAAATCAGAAACAGAAGATTGATTATGCAGAAAACTAGTGAATTTGATTTAAACATCTAATTTGTATAAATTTAAAACAAATTTTCATCAGTCATTTTTTAAACATGAAAAGAATATAAAATTGTTGAATGTATTGTAA
Organism: Acartia tonsa; assembly: GCF_053477335.1. NCBI lineage: Eukaryota > Metazoa > Arthropoda > Copepoda > Calanoida > Acartiidae > Acartia > Acartia tonsa. The sequence continues at coordinate 14,488,130 of NC_137272.1, read as the reverse complement.
TACTGTATAATATCATGTAGTTTAATGTAATTTGACTTACAAAGTTTTTTTTTTACATTAATTATAGGTTCAATTTTGCCAATTTTCATCGTGAAAGTAGGAAATAAATCACAAAAATGACTTGTTTAAGTAAGGATTTTGTAGCAAAAATGGAAGATTTAAGTAAGAAATTAATCTCAAAAATGGCTTGTTTAAGTAAGAATTTTGTAACAAAAATGGAATATATAAGTGGGAGATTAATCACAAGAATGGCTTGTTTGAGTAAGAATTTTGTAGCCAAAATGGAAGAAAAAAATAGGAATTTAATCACAAAAATGGCTTGTTTAAGTAAGGATTTTGTAACAAAAATGGAAGATATAAGTAGGAAGTTAATCACAAAAATGGCTTATTTAAGCAAGGATTTTGCAACCAAAATGGATGATCTAAGTAAGTAATCAACCCCAAAAATGGCTTATTTAAGTAAGGGTTTTGCAACAAAAATGGATGATTTAAGTAAGCAATCAACCCCAAAAATGGCTCAATTAAGTAAGGATTTTGCAACAAAAATGGATGATTTAAGTAATTAATCAACCCCAAAAATGGCTTATTTAAGTAAGGATTTTGTAGCAAAAATGGATGATTTAAGTAAGCAATCAACCCCAAAAATGGCTTATTTAAGAAAGGATTTTGCAACAAAAATGGATGATTTAAGTAAGTAATCAACCTCAAAAATGGCTTATTTAAGTAAGGGTTTTGCAACAAAAATGGATGATTTAAGTAAGCAATCAACCCCAAAAATGGCTTAATTAAGTAAGGGTTTTGCAACAAAAATGGATGATTTAAGTAAGCAATCAACCCCAAAAATGGCTTAATTAAGTAAGGATTTTGCAACAAAAATGGATGATTTAAGTAAGTAATCAACCCCAAAAATGGCTTATTTAAGTAAGGATTTTGTAGCAAAAATGGATGATTTTAGTAAGCAATCAACCCCAAAAATATCCTATTTAAGTAAGGATTTTGCAACAAAAATGGATGATTTAAGTAAGTAATCAACCCCAAAAATGGCTTATTTAAGTAAGGGTTTTGGAACAAAAATGGATGATTTAAGTAAGTAATCAACCCCAAAAATGGCTTATTTAAGTAAGGATTTTGTAGCAAAAATGGATGATTTAAGTAAGCAATCAACCCCAAAAATGGCTTATTTAAGTAAGGATTTTGCAACAAAAATGGATGATTTAAGTAAGTAATCAACCCCAAAAATAACTTATTTAAGTAAGGGTTTTGCAGCAAAAATGGAGGATTTAAGTAAGCAATCAACCCCAAAAATGGCTTGTTTAAGTAAGGATTTTGTAGCAAAAATGGAAGATATAAGTAGGACATTAATCACAAAAATGGCTTGTTTAAGTAAGGATTTTGTAGCAAAAATGGAAGATATAAGTAAGCAATCAACTACAAATATAGCCTAAATGGCTGAGAAGGGATTAAATTTTGAGGAAAAATAATCCGGATTAAAATCTTAATCTGTAAGACATTTACGTCAAAAGCGTCCGATTTGGCTGATTCTTATCAGCCACCCTTATTTTTGGGGATTTTTAGGGGTTTATAGGGCAATAATAGTTCTTCAAGTAAGCAATTAACCTACGAAAATGGCTCGTTAGTCCGACATGTCCGATTTAAGTAAGCCACTTTTGTTGTAAAGTGCGGACTTTCTCGATGTGAGCACGTCCTACTTAAATCTGACAAAAATGCTTATATAAGCACAAAAAAAGGTAAATTGCTGAGACAGAGATTACTAGGGTATAATTCTCTTTGTCTGACCGTCCGTCTGTCAGTTCACAATGCTCTGGGGGATATATGAGAAGCAGCCTATAGTACCTTAAAAAATGACGTCATACAATACAAATGACCAATGATAGGCCAGTTTACATTTTACCATTGGTCAAAAAAAAGGATACTGGTCTATCATTGGTCATTTGTATTGCAATTGTTGTAATTCTAATTTAGGGACTCTAAGCTGCTTCGAAATATGATTTTCTTGTCTGCTATTTAAGATAGATAGGATAGATTTATTGTTTAAGAAAGAGTCCCAATATCAATGAGCATCCAATTTGATTGGTCCGTAGGTCTGTCAGTCAGGCTGTTCTTGATGAACATTTGCTCTTTAAATCCAGGGAGGAAGGGGACATTGGGCTATTTATTTCACTAGTCCCCAAAGTTTTATGATAGTGTTTTCCTAATAGTTGGCTAATAACTTTGTGGACTTGTTGAATTTTGATTGGTCCAAGCATTTTATTTACTTAATGTAATCTACAGAAGGGGTAAGTTTGTGTATCATCATTGTGATGTATATAAATTTATCGGCCATTGTCTTATCTCTTTATATCCCTATTTTAAATCCACATTTTCGTATTTCTATCAATGATTTTTTTATGTGCATCACTCCCTAAGAATGTTGTCATCCTTGTTCTTTTTATTTTCCTCAGTACATACCTACTACATACGTAATGGTAATTTTTTTCTAATCTTTTTTCCTGCAATTAAGTAACCTGACCATTTATCTATTGATAGACTATCTATTTATCTACATTTTTTTTATCTATTTATCTAATATTTTTCTATCTATCTATCTCTCTATATATCATTGTATGTGACTATATCAATACATTTATCTATCTATCATTAATTTCTTTAATATATGCAAACATAGAAAATTAATAATATTGTCTGCTATTTATACTATCTTTAATACAAAGTAGCTTGATGTCTGTCTGTCTGTCTGTCCGCCCGTCCGTCTGAAGCTTAAGATCTCGGTAACCACAGAACTGATCGGATTCTACTCTTCAGGGAATATTCCTACTGGTCCTGTGGTGGTTTTAGGCTATTTTCTTGGAACACCCCCAACCCCCCCAAAAATAAAAAAATCCCCCCCCCATTTTTTTTTTGCAGAAGATTTCCTTGGTCCTTTTTTATGCAGAAGATTTCTTTGGTCCTATTACGAATTTCGCCTAAATTTTTTTTTATCACCTCTTCGGGCAAAGCCCCTAGAGGCTAGGGGCGAAGCCGCCAGTCTATAATACAAAGTAGAACGATGTCTGTTTGTCTGTCTGTTTGTAGCGAAGGATCTCGCTAACCGCTGAACCGATCGGGTTCTCCTTTACAGGGTAGCTTCTCATAGGTCCCGAGAAAGTTTATAACTATTTTCTTTGAGGGTGGGACACCCCCACCCCCCCCAAAAAAATGAAAAATCGCCTCCCTCAAAAAAAAAAATTTCTTTAGATTTTTCTTTTAAATCTAAAAAACGAAAAATTGGTTTGATTAAACCTCTTGGGGCAAAGCCCCTAGAGGCTATGGGCGAAGCCGCTGGTCCTTTTAATAAAGTAACAGGATGTCTTTCTGTATGTTTGTAACAAAGGATCTCGCTTACTGCTAAACAGTTATGTTTCTCCTTTACAGGGTAGCTTCTCATAGGTCCTGGAAAGGTTTATAAATATTTTGGGGGAGGGTATCCTCCCAAAAGAAATCGCCCCTAGAAAAAAATTACCCCCAAAAATTTTTTAATGCAAAGTAGAAAAAAAATTAGCAGTGCATTTTATTGTTTTAGTCGCTCTATTTCCTTTAAGTGCTTATTCAAAATCATGTTACTCTTGATTATCATTAAAATTAATTTGGTTTTTTTTTGTACTAACTATAAAATTAACTTTACTTGTTTTATCAATGGACAATCATGTTAAATTTAGCTACCTAACTATTTATCTAAAGGTATCTGTGGTCAAAGCTTGAATGAAGCTGAAAGTTTGAAACATATATGCATCAGGGAGGAAGGGTGCAATGGGTTTCACCAGCCTACAAAGTTTATAATAACGTTTTCTCGTATTCATTCGAATCCGGTGGATAGGAACCGGTTCTCATCCATACGAAAAAACTATGACTAGCATCGTAATATATCCAGCTTTCTACGAATATAGAAATGTACAATCATAAGATTAAAACTAGTTTTTTACCTCGTGCCTTTGGCACCTCGGGGCTACAAAAAACTGGTTTTAATCTTAAAATTGTATCCGCGGAAAACTGTTTATAATACGATGCGAGAAATAACTATTATATTCGTTGGCTTAACAACTTTGGGGACCCTAATATCGGCAATTGTCTTATCCGTTAAACAACACAACAACAAACAAGAATATTATTAAAAATCAATTATTCTATCCCTTAAATCTGTGGAGGAAACCACACAAGTAAAGTTAGATAGGTAAACTTTATATAGAACTACATACTTACTGAATCAGAGAGAGAGGGGACAATGGGCTGTTTATTACACTAGTTTCCAAAGTCTCATAATAATTTTCTCATTCGTTGCCTTAAATACTTAGGGCTTCAGTGAATTTTGATTGGTTGGTCCATAACTTACGTGTTCAAATGTTTCAACTACTTATTTTAATCTGCAAAAGGGGTAATTTTGTGTATCATCATTGGGGATGTGTATTAATTTATCGGTCATTGTGTTATCTCTTTATAACCCTGATACTTAATAAACAAACAAACAAATGCAAGGGATAAGGCTTAAAAAAACAAGGACGATAACATCCATAAAACATTAAGCTCTAAGACCAAAGTTAAAACACACCAACATCAACACGCGTAGAGTATCAGAACACATAACAGAATAAAGAAAACCCTAACTCAAGCAGTCTAAAAAATTAATATAAGTATTGACTTATTGTTGAAGCACTACTTATGTATCTACTTTTCCTTATTCAAAGCGAAGCTTTTCTATTATTTAGGTCGGCCCGTCCGTCTGTCCGATTTAAAACTTTGTATAATGATTCATTGAACACAGTAATAGTGTCTGACTGATTATGACGTAACAAAAAAAATAGCCAATGAGAGGCGGTTATTGACCAATATGGTAAAATTTATAGTGGCCTCTCATTGGCTAATTTTTTTTGTTACGTCATAATCAGACAGACACTATTACTGTGCAGTTCTGATTCATTTAAGGAAAAAGGTACGATTTAGTAAGGATAATAATTCTATAATCGTTACAAAAAAAAAGTTCATATGTTCATCTAAATTTTTTTTTACTTTTTATCTTATTTTTGAAATACTGATTCCTATTTCAACAAGGTACAATGCTCTAAACAGTATCATTTATTTAAGCAGGGTTTTGCAACACATTTACTTACAATTTTTTATTTATATTCTGTTTATTTAATTCTGACACTCTGCAAGTGTTAATGTTCGTTTGTCCTACCGTTACAGAGCTTCGCTTTTATGGATGTTGTCATCCTTGTTTATGCTTCTATTATTAGCCTATATTAATAAGGAAAATTGGCTTCTATTCATAATTTACTTTTGGGACTTTCTCTTAAAGTGCTCATCGGACACTGAAATCACCCCCTCCCCACTATTTTTGAATAATATAAGATAAAGGGGATTGAATTTTTTTCATCACTCTATGGCCTAACCCATACGGGGTTACTCACTGCTCAATTAAACCTAAACTGACCTAAAGTTATCAACAAACAAAATAAAGAGCGGTCGGGTTTAGCGCTCGACTAGGAGTTTTGAGGAAAACCGCTTTTCTTTCCATACCACTTTATACCAATTACAGAAATCAATATCAATACAATAAACAGACAAAAGCAAAGCTATTCTTCATTTATGTTTTGTCCGTCCGTAAGTCTGTTTGTCTATTTACAAATGTAAGCGTTCTATCAATTATGAATCTTTTATGAAGATTCCTTAAATGATAAGGTAAATGTTTAAGCATTGCTTTGATATGGCATTATTGATTTGATATAGGACATTAATGTACAAAGAGCGTATTTTTTTGCATAATTGCGTAAAGTTATGTTCAAGTTTCATGTCAAGCGCTCTTATCAAGGTCAAGTTGTTCTTAATTGTGACCAATTGCATAGTATGATTAAACGCATAATTAAGAACAATTTGACCTAATAAGCACATTTGACTGTAAGCTTTACAGAGGATCTTTAAATCATTTTAGTGGTGAGCCAGATCGGGGTGAGCCAACTTTCCACCAATGAGAGCACAGCATTTTATGAAATGCCGCGCTGTGATTGGCTGAAATTCGGCGCACCCCGATCTGGCTCACCACTAAAATGATTTAAAGATCCAGCTCAGAATTATGCGAAAAAATGACGCTCTTTATAAAAGCGTACCTTCTATAGAATTGTAAGATGTTAATCTTGAAATTCAAGAAACTTTGGTGATTTCCCACAAAGTACATGTAAATCACTAAATCCTCCCTCCTATTTTTGATACAAATTAAAGAGGAAGTATTTTTTTCCAATGCCTACAGGAATCTCTAACCCTAATGGGCTTATGCCTACGGTACCCTAACCCTGGAGGGTAGATTATGTGTTTCTGCCAGTTTAATTTTATCCCTGGGTATAAATTTTGCCTTTGGGGAGGGTAAGAAAATTAATGAACGTTTGACAATTTGAATTAACATCCCCTTCTATTTTAGTTTCAAGAAAATAAAGCAAAGAAAATTTATTTCTGGGGATCATTTTTTTCTAAAAGAGCGATACCTTCCTTGAAAATATTTATAATTCTTTAAAAGAATCACAATAGTAAGGAGAACCATATATGTTCAGAGGTGAAAAAAATCCTACGCTACACACTATGTAAAAACCTTCATATTACACATTAATATTAACAAATGTAGAAAAGATTTTAATATTCTGAGCTCATTAATTTTTAATATATTGCATATAAAAATAGAGATTAAAGATCTATCTCTCTATCAATCTAGTCAACAATCTATCTATTTAAATGATAAATTACTTGTTTGTCTGTCTGTCTATCTATCGATCTATCTATCTATCTATCTATCTATCTATCTATCTATCTATCTATATATCTATCTATCTATCTATCTATCTATCTATCTATCTATCTATCTATCTATCTATCTATCTATCTATCTATCTATCTATCTATCTATCTATCTTTCTATCTATCTATCTATCTATCTATCTATCTATCTATCTATCTATCTATCTATCTATCTATCTATCTATCTTTCTATCTATCTATCTATCTATCTATCTATCTATCTATCTATCTATCTATCTATCTATCTATCTATCTATCTATCTATCTATCTATCTATCTATCTATCTATCTATCTATCTATCTATCTATCTATCTATCTATCTTTCTATCTATCTATCTATCTATCTATCTATCTATCTATCTATCTATCTATCTTTCTATCTATCTATCTATCTATCTATCTATCTATCTATCTATCTATCTATCTATCTATCTATCTATCTATCTATCTATCTATCAATCTATCTATCTATCTATCTATCTATCTATCTATCTATCTATCTATCTATCTATCTATCTATCTATCTTTCTATCTATCTTTCTATCTATCTATCTATCTATCTATCTATCTATCTATCTATCTATCTATCTATCTATCTATCTATCTATCTATCTATCTATCTATCTATCTATCTATCTATCTATCTATCTATCTATCAATCTATCTATCTATCTATCTATCTATCTATCTATCTATCTATCTATCTATCTATCTATCTATCTATCTATCTATCTATCTATCTATCTATCTATCTATCTATCTATCTATCTATCTATCTATCTATCTATCTATCTATCTATATATAGTATATCTATTAGGTTGTGAAAGCTCTGGAATCTGGTACAGGCTTTCATATGCGTCCATACCTAACTATCTATCTAAATATCTACCTGTAGTGGCAGGCAAGGTTGTGGTTAGGGTTGGGCCGGATATCCGGTGTGGCCGGATATCCGGCCGGATATCCGGCCATTTTCAATATCCGGCCGGATACCGGATATTGAAACTATCCGGCCGGATATCCGGCTCTATACTTTTTTATACTTTACACCAAAAATCTCTGCTTTTTAAAATTTTAAATGGCTATAATTTTCTTATTATTGAAGCTAGAAGAACATTTTTTCTGAATAAGTTTAACTTTATGTAAATTTATATAAGATTTCTGAAGAAATTTTTTTTTTACTACTTTAATATCTGGTAATTTGGCCGGTTATCCGGCCGGATATCCGGTAATTTGGCCGGATAACCGGATATTTGCCGGATATCCGGCGTTGGCCGGATATCCGGCCGGTTACCGGATATCCGGCATTTGAAATCAGCCGGATATCCGGTATCCGGTATCCGGCCAAAAAAGTATCCGGCCCAACCCTAGTTGTGGTATCTCTGGATTCTGGTATCTATCTATCTGCATACCTGAAGTGTCAAGCTAGGTTGTGGAAGCTCTGGTATCTGGTACAGGCTTTCATAAGCGTCCATACTTTTCTTTCCTAAAACAAGGATAACAACATCCATAAAAGCAAATCACTGAAATCAAACGAACGTGAACATTTGTAGAATGTAGACTGTAGAATAAGTAGAACAAAACTGTATATAAGCTTGATGAAAATTTAGATACAAAATTTTGTTTAAGGACATACTTGCATTTTGGGACGTAATTATAGAGACGACTTGCTTAATAATATTGAATCTAGTTGTCCTAGGAATCATTGTTCTACAAATCAGATTTATCGGATTATTATATCATACAAAATTGTTGTCGAAAAAGCTATAAAAAATCTAATGACATATTTTTATAGAGTCACAGCGGAAATACGGACATACTATAGTTATAGAGTAGCCGTGCTACTTAATAAAGGTATATACAATTATAAAACCTTCAATTGTCAGTTCCTTATATGTAAATAGGATATAAGATTCTGAAAGTAACTCGTTATAATAATCGATATATATAATAACTTGGATGTTGCGCCATATTTTCATGTACTCTACTATGTGTGTGATATTTCTCAGCTGGCTAAATAACAACAATACCCCCCATCCAATTAACCAATAAATGAGGTCCTTATGAGCAACCTAAATTAAAGGCAAATTTTCTCCTGCCAAAATATCCACGTATTCTATATCCATTGTTTTAATTGAATCATTATATTCCAACTTTATTGCATTAAACATAAGTTGTCATGGATTATATGCAAACTATCAAATGTCGTTTTAATGCTGTCATTGTGGTATTATATTAAAGTGGCCAGGAATAACATATTATCGAAATAACATTATTTGTTACTTCCCTCCAATGCATTATTTTTTAAATAAATTAAAAATATATGAAGGATCCTAGCCCCAGCGGGGCTACCCAATGCCTCATATAGTAATAAACTATCAAACGAAAACCCACCTCCCCTTAATTTAAAATAAAAGTGGAGGGGTTTTAGGGCTCGAAGAGGCACATTGAGTAAAATTACCCATGACTACAATCGTCCAAAAGGAGAGAGAGGAGAATGGGAATTAATAACACTAGTCTCCGAAGTTTTAAAATAACGTTTCTTATTTGATGGCTTGGCACCTTTGAGGACTTTAGTGAATTTTTATTTGTTGTTGAAACGTTGAAACACTTAACTTGATTAACCAACAAATCAAAATTCACTAAGTAATCAAGAGAAGGGGTAATTATGTGTATCATCATTGTTGTTTTACATTAATTTATTGGCCATTTTCTAATCCCTTTATGTCCCTGAAAATCTCAGAATCTTTTCCCCTCTCCCAAAAGATGCAATTTGTCTTAATCCAGGTTTTTATAACAAGTTTATATCTTAAAAGCTCTACAGAGACAGAGGGAACAATGGGCTGTTTATTACACTAGTCCCCAAAGTTTTATAAGTTTTAAAAACTTTGGGATATTAGTGAATTCTGATTGCTTCATTAAGCTGAGTGTTCAAACGTTCCTACCAATAATTTTAATCTACAGAAGGGGTAATTTAGCTAATAATAATTAGGGAGCTATTGGAATTTATCGGCTATTGTCTTATCCCTTTATTTCCCTGCAAGCTTTAGCTCTATTCTTTAAAAAATTTTATTAATCTTAAGGGATAAGACTATGGGCGATAAATTGATTTACAAAATGATAAACAAAATTGTCCATACTGTAGACTAAAACTGTCAGTTGAAATATTTGGACCAACTAATTAAAATTTTGAAGAAGTACCAAAAGTTTTGAACGAATGGAATTACATCATGGTTATAAATTCTAGATACCAGTGTAATTTACAGTTCAATGTCCCCTCCTTCAATAAAAATTCCAAGTAGTGTCTGTTTTCACAAAACACAAGTATTTTTTTTAATGCGTTCCTAACATCTAGGTAGGGGGACAAAGTCAATAAAAAATCAGCCATGTGACGTCATAAAAATGAGGGATTATCCATCTCTTTTTTAGAGATTTTCTTCCCCACTTCTCCTCTGATCTCACTCATGTTTATGACGTAGTATGGCTTATTTTGAGTCGCTTTGTCAAGCTACGCATTTGGTTCTTATTTTAAAAGTTAATTTAATTGGTTCAACTTGGGTTGGGGTAACTTAATGGAAAAACTAAAAATCTCGTGGCTTCGTCCCTGGCATTTAGGGGGTCTGTATTCTTATGGGTAAGCCAGATAGCCTAGAACCAACCAAAGTCTTAAATCTGATCTACGTGTTCTTCATTCAGTTCATTAGCTTCTAAGTCTTCAGCTTCAGACCAGAAAGAATCCTATTTTATATAATAGAATACTAAAAGTACGACTAAGGTAAAAAGGATCAAACTTAAATGAACCCTCACCGTCTCAATATATGTTTTATAACACAAAATTCTTTGATGCACTATAGAACTTTCCAGGAAATTAGGTATAGCCAACAACTGAAAAAAAACTAAAATAATATTTAGGGGTAAAAAAGGGTGGTCTTTGCTACGAAGTGTTGCCCACCAAATTCACGAGAAAATCTGTTGAAATTACCAAATATTTTTAAAGAATTAAACCAGTTGTTGGTTATAGCTAAGAATTGTTACAGAATAGGGATAGATAATGAAATAATGGATATTTTGTCATATAGATTTAAAAAAAAAAAAAAAAAAATCTTTTGGCGGTTTCCCTCTAAGTGCAAAGAACCGCACAGAAACCCCCCTTGTTACAATTTTAGTTTTTCTTCAGTTTATTCATTGCTTTATGTCAGGCTAGGATAGGTTAGGTTATATTAGATACTAGGTAGCCCCAAAGGGTTAGGGCACTAAGTTCAAAAAACCCCTCTCTCATTTTTAATTTATTTTTTTAACAAGTGAAGGAGAGGTTTCAAAGCTCGATAGGCACTACGTAGTCTTATTAATTGGCTTAAATTATCTAGATACTTTTATTAAATCTTAATTGGTTCGTTCAAACTAACAGTGTCCGAACATTGAAACAGATTTATTGTGCATTGTCTTATCCCTTAAAATCCCTGGATATCGTTCGTGAAGAAAGTCGCTCAAAAACTCAGCATGTGACGTCATAAAAATGAGGGATTCTCCATCTCTTTTTTAGGGATTTTCTTTCCCACTTCTCCTTTCATCTCCCTATATGGATATCACTATGAAATTGTTTATGGATCTTAAGGTACAATAAAATGATATACACCCCCAAAATAAAAATGAATAAAATTACTTACTGTTTAGATCAAATTATTGGTTGAAAAGTTTGGACGCTATTAGTAAGGAACCAATCAAATTCATTAAAAATAACAAAAGTTTTTGATCCAACAAATGGGATACGGTGGTTATAAAACTTTGGGTACCAGTTTGTTTTACAGTTCAATGTCCTCTCCCTCTGGTACATGATCCTTCTGATCCTCTCCCTCTGGTGCATGATCCTTCTGATCCTCTCCCTCTGGTGCATGATCCTTCAGATCCTCTCCCTCTGGTGCATGATCCTTCAGATCCTCTCCCTCTGGTGCATGATCCTTCTGATCCTCTCCCTCTGGTGCATGATCCTTCAGATCCTCTTCCTCTGGTGCATGATCCTTCTGATCCTCTCCCTCTGGTGCATGATCCTTCTGATCCTCTCCCTCTGGTGCATGATCCTTCTGATCCTCTCCCTCTGGTGCATGATCCTTCAGATCCTTTCCCTCTGGTGCATGATCCTTCAGATCCTCTCCCTCTGGTGCAGGATCCTTTAGATCACTTACAAAAGTGTAATAATGGATATAGTATACGTGGATATACTGACAGGAGAAAATTTGTCATCAGTTTAGGTTGCTAATATGGAACTCATTTATTGGTCAGTTATTTTATCAAGTAGGGAATGGGTTAAAGGAGGTGGCATTTTTTTGGCCGGCTGTGAATATAATTTCATTAGAGTACATTAAAATCTGTTGTAAATTCCAAGTAAAAATATATTGATTAGTGTAGAAGGAAAAGGACAAAGAATTAAATGATTGTGACGAATATACTCAGGGATATTAAGGGATAAGACAATGGAAGATAAATTGAAATTCATCCCCAAAGATATTATTATTATACACTTTGGAACCAATGAAAATTTGATAGAAGTACTCGAAGTTTTTGAGCCATCGAAGCAGATAATGTGGGGTTAGACTTTGGATACCAATATTCCAATGTCCCCTCCTTTCCTCCCTGACTGAATGTATGCACTTTGAATTGTAATTAAATGCTTGTAATGTAGATAATGCAGGAAAGAGAGAAAAACAAAATATAAGTTGTAACATAGTAAACATATGATAGATGGAAGGGTACATGGCATAATCAGCACCGTCTAAAATATATTAAAAATAATTGTTAATAAATATGTGTTGGCTTAAATATTTGGGTACTTTTTGAATTTTAATTAGTTGATTCTTTAGAAGTTGTAATTATGTTTCTCGTATTCATTTGAATCCGGTGGATAGGAACCGGTTCTCATGAATACGAAAAAACTATGTCTAGCATCGTATTATATTCAGTTTTCTACGAATATAGAAATGTACAATCATAAGATTAAAACTAGTTTTTTTAGCCGGTGCCTTCGGCATCACGGGGCTAAAAAAACTAGTTTTAATCTTATAATTGTACATTCTATATCCGCGGAAAGCCGTTTATAATACGATACGAGAAATAACTATTATCATCATTGTGGATTTATATAAATTTACCACCCATTGTCTTATCCCTTGAGATCCCTGTTTTTACCTGAATTGTTGGTGAACTCAATTTGTTCATAGTACTGGTTGTCCGCCTGAAGATTCTGATAGTCACCCTCGTGAATCTAAACAATGGAGAACAATATCGGTCTAGCGGTTAGTGATATCCTTTGGTGCAGACAGAAACACACACATACAGGTTCTGTTACTTTCACATGAGATACGGAAAGTGGCATATGTAACGTATAAAAATACGTCTAGATCCATCTCTTTTTAGGGGTTTCCTTTCCCACTTCTCCTCTCATCCTTCCTTTTTAGACGTATTTTTATGACGTCACATTAGACACTTTTTGTATCTCATATAAAAGTAACAGGATCCATTTGTCTGTTTGTCTGTCTGTACCTTAACTGCCAAACCGATATGGTTCTCCTTTACAATGTATCTATTCATGGGCAGGTTTAAAACTATTTCTGGGTAGGGTACCACTTCATTCTAAAGAGAAATCGTCCCTAGAAATGATACACCAAAAATATTTCAATGTGCCGCTAGAGACCACCACCACTGGCGTAGAAACTATGTCTTAAAATGCCGGTAGAGACCTCTAGGGTCATAACACCAAAGTAATTGAGAAAATTCTGACCTGAGGCCCCGAAGATCTAACAAGTTGTTGCGTAACAACCGCAGGGGTAGCGTGTACTAGTCCTTCTATCTGGGGTAATTCCTAAATACAAAACAAAATTATATTTTTCTACTCTCAAATAAAAGAGAAATTCTTTTTTTTAAACAAAATTTGGTGTTTTATATCTTTACATCTTTCATTTTGCATATTTTGCTTGGTTTAGTATATATGTGGATAGACTAGCGGTTGCGCCCCTAAGATATAAGAAAGGGGCAGAAACATATATAGATAGATAGATAGATAGATAAAAAGATAGATAGATAGATAGATAGATAGATAGATAGATAGATAGATAGATAGATAGATAGATAGATAGATAGATAGATAGATAGATAGATAGATAGATAGATAGATAGATAGATAGATAGATAGATAGATAGATAGATAGATAGATAGATAGATAGATAGATAGATAGATAGATAGATAGATAGATAGATAGATAGATAGATAGATAGATAGATAGATAGATAGATAGATAGATAGATAGATAGATAGATAGATAGATAGATAGATAGATAGATAGATAGATAGATAGATAGATAGATAGATAGATAGATAGATAGATAGATAGATAGATAGATAGATAGATAGATAGATAGATAGATTATACCTGGAAATTAGACTGCTGGTAATTGTCAGCATAAGTTGTTGTTGGTTCAAGTCCCAGCTTAAAATCTAATGCCTAAATAAAACAAAAGAATTCTTATAAAAAAAAACTATAAAAATTATATATAATTATCCCATTCATAATCAAGTCCTATAAATGTAAATATTTCCTAGAACAGAATCTTTTATTTAAGCAGTTTTGCAATAAATGAACTTACAATTTCGTTTAGACTTATACATTTATATTCTGCTTATTCAGTTCTGGCATTCAACAAGAGTTAATTTTCGTTTGTTTCGCTTTTTTGGATGTTTTCATCGCTGTTTGAATGCAGGTAAAGGCTTAGAAAATAATATTATTAAAAATTTTCTAGGAAAAATGCACAAATAATATAAAGTTTAGATAAGAGGTAGAAATAAAAGTAATTGATTAATATTATTTCAATAAAGAACTGAAGTTGTTTTTTTAAAAATAAGACGAAATACCTATAATCTTAAGAAAATAATTTAAACTGTAGCAACATATTCATTTTTTTATCAAAGATAAATTGTTAAGATCTTTAATTTTAATAAACAAAATTACCCCTTCTGTAGATTAAGATTATTGTTTGACAAGTTTGGACACCTCTAGTCTCTAACCAACCAATCTCAATTCATCCAAGTATCACAAGTTTCCAAAGTTTTTAAGCAAACAAATAAGATAACGTGATACCCAGGGAGTAAGGGAGGGGACAATGGGCATTTAAGAGTTTTGGCTGAAAGACAATAAAATCCAGATTAATCCAGAAAATATGGAGGAAATTGTAAAGGGAGAGTTAATAAAATACAGAAAACTACAAAATAAGAAGAAAGTTCCAAGAAAAAAGCATTCATTTGAAAATTATATTACCAGCACATCAGTCTGACCAAAATTTAATTGGGTTCTTAAATTGTTTATTAAACAAATATCACAATAAAGTTTTTATCTATGAAATGATATTTTCTGGAGAGAAAAAAATTGTTAAAACCAGCCACATCATAACAAATTAAGTTTATTGATACTTGTCTGCTATATTGAAAACTAACACACGAGTGCGCGGCATTTTGTGCGCTAGTACCCAAAGTCAGTCAGAAACTGCTAAATTCTTGTACATTGTCCCTTTAAGCCAGTACCCAAAGTCTGGGACTCCTAAAAATTGAATATTCGATCCATTGTCCCCTCCCTTACTCCCTGCGTGTTACCAGTATATTTTACAGTCCAATGTCCCCTCCCTCCCTCTCGTGTTGTTATTAAACGAAGAAAACATATTTTTGATAAGATTTTGACAACTTATGAAATATAGATACAGAGAATAAGGATAGGTGAAGGAAATAATTTTTTTTTTTTTGGGGGGGGGGTAATTATTTCTAAGGACGATTTATCATGAGAGGGTGGTTGTACCTTCCCACAAAATATCTAAAAATCTTCAATGGACCTATGAGAAAACAAATTGTAAAGGAGAACCGTATCGGTTCAGCGGTAACAAATTGCCCCTTCTGTGTAGATTAAATTTATTTCTTAAAAGTTTGTACTAGTACTAAAACACCCATAGTTTTTAAGCCAACGAATAAGACGGTGTTATACCTCTTTTGGTTGCAGTCCAATGTTTTCTCCCTTTATGATGGAATTCAACCCTTTGGAATTCTGCGGGTAAAAATCAGTGATATATAGGGATAAGACAATTGCCGATAAATTAATGTACATCCCCAATGATGACACACAAAATTACCCCTTCTGTAGATTAAAATTTTGTACATCCCCAATGATGACGCACAAAATTACCCCTTATGTAGATTAAAATTTGTGGTTAAAACTTTGAACACTCAACGTAATAAACCAACCAATCATAATAAGTCCCCAAAGTTATTAAGCCAACGAATAAGAAAACTTTGAGGACTAGTGTAATAACAGCCCATTTTCCCCTATATCTCTCTGGTAAAAATAGAATAAAACCATCTATGGAAAGAGGGTGAATCCCTTGTTCTAAACTAGATGGAAATTCAATAATATTATTGTTTTGAAATATGTTTGAAATTAAGCATGTGGAGAATTTTCTAATAGTCACAATAAATGTTTCTCTTAAAACATGAATGTAACTAAAAAGTACATTTGTAAAGCTTACCACAGAGGTCTAAAGGGATAAGACAATGGAGATAAAATAGAGTACATTCCAAAAGATGATTAAATAAAAACTAAAACTGACAGTTAAAACTAACCAACCAACGCACGGTTTAAAGCCAACGCATAAGGTATATAGCCTATCTAAATATAATACAAAGTAGCTTGATGTTTGTCCGTCTGTGTGAAGCTTAGGGTCTTGGAAACCTATTGGGCTCTACTATTCAGGGAATATACCTTGGTTCTGTTGTGCTTTTAGCCTATTTTCTCGGAGGATGCGACATCCTTACCCCCTCCCCACAAAAAAAGGAAAAATACCCCTCTCCAAAAGATTTTTTGTTTTTTTTTGTAAACAAAAACATATAAGCGTTGGTGCGAAGTCCCCGTGAATAGCCCAATGTCTTCTCCCTCACTGAGTTTAACACAAGCAATATTACAACTTGGAAATAGATGATTCGCTCATAGCCTTAAAGGGGTCTAATGAAAATTTTCTTTTGACATGTTAATTTATAAATACTTGACAAAATAAAAAGAAGTTGAAATTTTATTTGAATAAAAAGTCATTTTAGTTTTTAAAAAATGGGATCGCGGCTTTATAGAGCTATACAACACAACAAAGAACAAACTTCTTCGCTTAAAAGCTTTACTAAAGTCAAAACTACACTAATTAACAATTTGCTCTAAAAATTACATTAATCATATTCCAGGAGTTTCTGTAACAAAATCATTGAATGTAGTTATGTTTGTGGAATTGCCTTGGCCAAGAACAGGCGCAACTCATTAATTCATTAATTTTATGTTTGTATTACAGGGAGGAAGGGAGTGAACAATTGAAAGTAAATTATTGTGCCCTAAGTTTTCTATTTACGTATTTTCTTATTAGTTGGCTTACAACTTTGTGTACTTTTGTTGGATCTTAAATGGCGTCTAATCTTCTTGAGCAATAAATATACAGAAGGGATTATTTTTTTTGTTAGCATTGGGCATTTAGACCAATTCATTGTCTTCTGTCTTATCCCTTAAGATCCCTGACAGTTATATACTCATACCTGATGATTTTTTTCCTCAAGATTGTCTTCAGGATTCTCTAAACTCTGTTGGATGCCCCACTCAAGGTTATCTTTATTATCATTGGTAGTATTGATATTATGCTTGGTGGTAAGTTCACCTGTACCCTCATGGCTCTCTTCTAATGTCAGAGTTTATAATTTATATGTTATTTAATAATACTTGTGGCTTCGCCTTTAGCCCCCTGAGTCTCTGAATCATTTTAAAATTACAAAGTGCTTTCCCCTAAAGTGCCTATCAAGCACTGTACCTCCACTCTTATTTTAAAATAAATTGAAAATAAATGGGAAAGGGTATTTGTTCTCTGCCGAACCCCTGCAGGGGCTCATTAACCTGGCGGGCAACCCAATATAACCCTATTTTCAATTTATTTCATAATATGGAAAAATACAAAAATACTTTTCTCCCTATTTAAGATTAAGCTTAACATGTTTCAAAATATAATATAAATATCAAATTTTCAATTAGAAAGTTTTACAATATGTTTAGACTAAAACCCTGCCTAGTGGAGATTTTGGTAGATTTTGTGTAGAAGGCAAAGTTTGGGTTGAATGAATATCTGCTAGCTCCTGGAAAATGATACAATAAAAGGCCTCCAGGGGCAATGGGGGGGGGGGGGTTAAGTGCTAAACTGATTAGACAATAGACATTCATAAAACACATTCTGTTAGGTTTTGAATGCTGCGCTCTCATCAACAATCAACAATCAACTTAAAATTATTAATTTGTTTTACCTGATTTTTCCTCTTATTATGGTAGATTTGCTTATAAACTGATGGCTTTTCCTAAATATTTAGTAAACATGTTTCATGCTATATTAAAAACAAAGATGTCTACATCCATGAGAAGTAAGGCATAGAAAAAAGTAAGAGAAATTCTAATATACCCTATACCCTATTACTGACTAAGTGATATACTGGATAATAATTGTCATAGAGAATATTAAAAATTCAGACGTAAATCTTGAATAGCAGCAGAAAATGTTTCTTAAAGAAATTTTGCCACAAGGGATTATAGAGAAAAAAATGTGGGGAGGGGGGTGATCATATTTTAGGGGTAATTTTACTTGGTGGTAACCTTCCTAAAAAAGCTATAAACCTTCCCAGTTCCTATGAGAAGCTGCACTGTAAAGGAAAATCAGTTACCAAGATCCTTCAGTACAGACAGACAGACATAGATCCTGTTACTTTTTTACAAGGATATACCTGGTCCGCTAATTTTTTCTCATACTCTAGAATCCTCAAATCAACGGGACTTCTAGCTTTATTTATATTTTTGTTCTTGCCAGGCGTTGATTGACTGACATTTTCTATAGAACTATTCCTCCTGAAGCTTGTCCTGATATTATTGACAGTAATATCATTATCATAATCATCACTTGAAATATTAACATTGTTAAAAGTTGTCCTAAAATCATTTTTTATTGGATTTCTTAGTCTCCCTTTGGGACTTTCATTTGTTATTTTTTCACCGTTTTTCACTATGTTTATGTTCCTAGGGCTGTTTAAAGTCCTAGCTTCACTAATTTTTGTTTTATTTTGTAACCTAGGACTCTTTAATGTCCTATTTTCACTGTTGATAACATTGTTTCTTATTCTAGGACTATTAAATGTCGTATTATCATCTTTATGCAAAGTCGTTTTATTATTTCTTAAAGCCGTCTTCGCATTTATTGAGTAGACACCTTCATTTAGCGGCATATTTCTGTTATCAGAGACATGTTGCAATGTAAAGTCAATACTGCTGTCATTTGTTGGCGGATTTTTAGTTTGACTGTAGATTTCTTCGGGAATCAAATCTAATGAATCCTTTTCATCTATAAAATACATGTTCAGAAATATAAAATCATTAATCTCATTATATTTTAGACAGCTTTCCGCGGATAATAAAGAAAAAAATATAGTATTAATTCGAGTTTGAACTTCCCTGAGGGACAAAAGGCCTAGGCCAACTAGATTGGTATTGATGTATAGATTTTTAGTAGCGAAGCTACTCTATAATTCACTTTGTCCGTCCGTCCGTCCGTCAGTCAGTCCGTCAGTCAGTCCGTCAGTCCGTCAGTCCATGGGGGAAATGGGATTTACTCAGCTCCTATAAAAGATAGAATGCTGAAATTTTTTGACAACATTCCCATTATTAAGGAGCACAATTGACTATAAAACATCATTTGCGGTCGGACCGATTTTTAGCAGGTTTTAGGCTATTTTTATATTTTTCACATTTTTCTCCATATCTTCAGTGTTTATGGTCCGATTTTCAAAAATTTTTCAGTTACAGATATCAAAATTTAATTTTCTGTCGTTTAAAGAAACAATCATGAAGGCCAGACTGCCTTTTTAGCAGGTTTTAGGCTATTTTTATATTTTTCACATTTTTCTCCATATCTTCAGTGTATGGTCCGATTTTCAAAATTTTTTCAGTTATAGATATCAAAATTAAATTTCCCGTCTTTTAAAGAAGACATCCATGACGGCCAGACTGCCTTTTCAGCAGGTTTTAGGCTGTTTTTTTTATATTTTTAACATTTTTCTCCATATCTTCAGTGTTTATAGTTCGATTTTCAAAATTTTTTCAGTTGTAGATATCAAAATTAAATTTCCCGTCTTTAAAGGAAATAACCATGACGGCCAGACTGCCTTTTTGGCAGGTTTTAGGCTATTTATAAATATATTTAACACTTTTTTTCCATATCTTCAGTGTATATGGTCCGATTTTCCAAATTTTTAAAGTTTTTAAGGATTTAAAAATTAAATTTTTTGTCGTTTTAAGAAAACAACCATGGCGGCCAGACTGCCTTTTATCAGGTTTTTAGCTATTTTTATATGTTTTACATATTTCCCAATATCTTTGTTTATTTTGATCCAATTTTGTCATCATACAAAATAAAACAAGGTTTCATATTTATTTTATCCAATAAATCTATTCTTGATTTTAGTAAAAACCTTAGAAATCTACCTGTACGTATTCCCATCTATGATTTTTTGTGCTTCGCTACTTATGGATGTTGTCATCCTTGTTATTTTATTATTCGGGTTAAATCATTTGTAATACGATATTATACATGATTTTTAAGTATGGCTCATAACTAGTTATATTTCTAGCAGATTCAAATCTATTTTGAAGCCATACTGAAAAAATTTTAGGCTTCTCTAAATAGATAAACAGATAAAATCAATTACAGAATACTAAAATGAAAATAAAAATACTTAAATTTTCTGAAATTCCTGAATTATTTGTAGACTCAGCATACCCCGAATCTCTGGCCCAATATTCTGTCCTAAAATAACTTCAACATAAGATTACTTGTGGCTACGCCCCTTAGAAACCTCCAAGGGGTGGGGGGGGGGGGGGGTTAAGTCGAACATCTCACATTTTTTATTTATCAAAAACTTAAAAAAATCGTAAAAAAAATTATTTTTAGGGTGGCCATTTTTACTAGGGTTGACTTCTCATTGTAAAGGAGAACCATATTGATAAATCAATAGTGAGATCCTTTTATTGTTATCCTTATATAAAAGTAACAGGGTGTCTGACTGCATGGAGTAAGGGAGGGGACAATGGGCAATTATTTCAATTTAAGAGTTTTCGCTGAAAGGCCATAAAATACAGAATTATCCCGAAAATTTGAAGAAAATTGTAAAGGGTATGTTAATCAAATTTAGAAAACTGTAAAAAGAAAATTGTTCTAAGAAAAAAGCATTAATTGAAAAATTAGATTACCAGTACATTGGACTGACGTAACCATTCTGTAATTAATTACTAGAAAAATCATTCCTGGAACTCATTCACCACATATTCCTAAATTTAAATAAAAATGCAACTATTTACAAGAATTAAATTTCAGGGTTCTTAGATTGTTTATTACACAAATATCACAATAAAATTTTTATCTGTGAAATGATATTTTTGGAGAAAAAAATTGTAAAAAACAGCCATCTCATTACAAATTTTTCTGTCTGCTATATTCAAAAATAACTCAGCAAGTTAGCGGCAATGATGAGCTAGTACCCAAAGTCAGTCAGAACCTGCTAAATTCTTGCACATTCCCTTAAAGCCATTACCCAAAGTCTGAGACTCCTAAAAATTTAATATTCGATCCATTGTCCCCTCCCTTACTCCCTGGCCTGACTGTCTGTAACTTTTGTCCTTGCTTACCACTGGACTGCCAGGGTCCTCCTTTATATCAAAGCTCCTTAAAGGTTTACGAAAGGATAATAGCTCCTTTGGTGTAGGATACATTCACACCCTCTCAAGAGAAATAAAAAATAGGTGAGTAGCCGCTAGTATTTATATAAGAATTAAAAAGCCTACATAATATATTGGATTTATTGTGTATCATATAACCTTTTCCCTTTTAGTTATCTTTTTTAGAGAATATTAATAATTAATATTTTGAGTGTTTATGAAAGAATCCTAGCTGCTCAGTAACTCAACTTTTAGAGCAATAAGATATTTTTTCAGTTTAACTCTTATTACGATTCGTTTCCACCAGATGAAAACCAGTTTTAGTCACAACGAAAAAAAAATAAATTGGCCACGAACAATAAAATAAAAATCATATAAATATATAACTGTTGGTAGGGTCTTTGGTTAATTGAGGCCAACATAATTGGAGTAATTCCAATTTTTTAAATTTTATTATCTGCGTAAAACTATCTATAATACAATGCGATAAATGAGTATTTAGCTTCTGCTGAAGAATCTAATTTTCAGAGGTTATCAAAGCTATAGACACCCTTTTATTCTTGTTTTTTCCTAGCATAAGTGTTTTGGTTCGAATCTCTTATTTCTCCAGTTTATCAACCTTTGCTTCTCTTGACTTATGTAATTTTGAAAAGCTTTTCTAAAACCTACTTAACCTAACCTAAATATATACATTTTTTATAACAAGTGGCTACGCCCCTAGAGGCATCTATTTCCATCTGAAGGAGAGGGGGGGGTGAGGTGATTCGAGCCTAAAATTTTAATTTAAGTTTTAAATAGTTATAAACCTTCCCCAGACATTAATTGAAGAGAAGAATCATATTGGTTCAGATGTTATCAAGATCTTAATCTACACACAACCATACATCATGTTACTTTTATGTAAGAATAAATTAGGATTATTAGAGCACTATGAGTTGTATACACTCTATAGTTGGAGAACTCGAGCTCAACCATAGACGTTTCTTTCCTATATATATCTGACATGGATGTTGATGCAATAAAGCAAGCCGTTTTGTTAATGTTTGAAATTAAAATATCTTGTGTAACAAAAGTTGTCACAAATGTAGGTATCAAATTATAAAATGAATATAGGGAGGGGTTGAGGCTATTTATTGCCCGCAGTAAAATAACAGATTTCTCCTGGATAAGAATTTAATAAAAATATTTGATGACACTCTCATAACATTATTATCAAGAATTCCTTATCCCATACCTACATCACGTAGAAAGGGATAGGAAAAATAGCCTAAAAATCTGCCACATAAAGCTTCAATGAAGATCATTAACAATCGATTACTTGATATACTAGCGGCTACACCTGTAAGTGCAAACTAAAGAGAAGAGTTAGTGAAAAAGAAACAGCGTATAGTGTCCAATAAAAAATGAAGTCATACAATACAAAGGACCAATGATAGGCCCGTATACATTGTAATTGACCAATGATAAATTGTATATGGCCTATCATTGGTCATTTATTTTGTAAGGCGTCATATTTTATCCAGAAGTTAGCAAGATCTTTTGGTACAGACATAGACACTGAAAAACAGACACCCTGTTACTTTAGTTTTTGTATAATATTTACTCCTAATATCAATCCTTGAAATCCGTGAAAATTTTTACGCTGATGTTATATAGACAAGTATTAATTAAATAAAACAAAAACAATGTATATAAGAGACAAATACGTATAAAAATAAAAATCTATTGATAATGAAATATAAATAAATGGTTGCAAAACGATTTGTATAATTTCTCAGAATGCTATTGTGTCCATTAATTAATTTTATTAATGTTCTTTGTAAATATTGTACATGCATACATATCCGTAGATAACAGCACACCTAAAATATTTTATAAGTGCTAAAAACCCACATTAACTGTGTAAAGTTTTTTTTGGATTATACCACCCACTAAATAAGGGGGAGATGGGATTGACTTCGACAAGCAACTTTTTTTTTAGATTTAAAAAGAAAAATTTGTAACAAATTTTTGTCGGGGTGGTGGCACTTTTTTATTGAGGGGGGGGGGGGATTCGACCACCCCAATCTTTAATTTTAGTTTTAGAAAGAAATATTAAATTTTTGTTTTTGTAGGGGAGGGGTTTCTAGGGGCTATATTCCTTGAAAGGGTGGTGGTATCCTCCCTCAAAATAGTAATACACCTTCCCAGGACCTATGAGAAGCTACTCTGTAAAGTAAAACCATATTGATCCTTCAGTACAGACAGATAAACAGACAGTGATCCTGCTACTTTTTATAAAAGGATTTACACCTTACAGGTATACCTGAGTCAAGCCTATAAAAAAATGACGTCATACAATACAAATTACCAATGATAGGCCAATACACAAACTAAACTACTAATGGCAGGCCAGTATATATTTTAATTGACCAATGTTAGGCCAGTATAAAGTCATTTTTATAGACACTATAAAAAAAAAACTTTTACCTGAGTTCGATTTCTGTAAACAATTCATAGTTTATCTCCTTATTTCTCTCCATTATCTGTCATCATTAAATCTGAAACAACACTTTAATTATTTTTAGTAGCGTAGTAAAGGGTGTCCAAAAAAGCGGACTTTTTTAAAATTGAAATTGCGCGGCTTGTGTTAATAGTAGAAAAATACTACGCGTACCGTTAGAACCGTAAGAAGTCTATTTTTAGGAAATATTAAAACGATTCCTGTGCTACGAATAGTTTAGGAGCTATGTGTTTAAATGTCCCAACTGACTTAAAACTTTACTTGCGAGTAAATTTTGGGACATTTTACCATCTGGCTCCTAGATTATTTGTAGCACAGGAACCGTTCTATTATTTCCAAAAAATACAGTTCATAGCGGTTCTAACGGTATGCGCAACATTTTTCTACTATTAACACAACCCGCGCAATTTGAAATTAAAAAATGTAGTAATCTCTTTTTGCCAATATCTTCTCTAATTTTTAGTTATATTTTAAAATTTACTCGCAAGTCAAGTTTTACACCAGTTGGAACATTTTAACACGTAGCTACGTAACTATACGTAGCGGTCAACTGAAAATAGTTGCCGAATGTGTACGCAGTTTCCTGAGTGTTTCCTCATCCTAGCTCAATATTTACTACTAGCTAAAAAAGCTTCAAACTTCAAAAAAAAAATCAAAATTTAAAAAATTCAAATTTATAATGTATAATGTATAAATCGTTTACACATTCAAATTTTGATTTTTTTAAGGGAAGTTTGAAGATTTGTAGCTAGTAGTAAATATTGAGCTAGGATGAGGAAACACCCAGGAAACTGCGTACACATTCGGCAACTACTTTCAGTTCATCTACGTAGCAGAGGAATCGTTCTTATAAGCTGCGCAATTTCAATTTTTAAAAAGTCCGCATTTTTTTGCACACCCTTTAACTCTATAATTTTCTTTGTATGTGGGGGAAATGTCATTTTAACTGCTGCTATTCAATATATATTTACATGAAATTTTTAGTTAATATTCAATAACATATGCGCATCCAATCTATACATTGTTGTGTATGCATGTATTGCATGTATGTATGTAGCCCTGATTCTCTGAAGTTATATTTCAGACGCACACGGAGATTGGAGGTGAGAATCCTTTGGCCAATCGTAGATTGGTAAGCTTCGCGCACAGCTGAGTGTATTTTATGTTACATTACAAGCTAACCCGCAATTCTCGTGGAAGCTACTCAATTATTACATTACCCTGGCCTAGAATTTTGGTAGATGTTCGATATTAACCCACCCTAATAAATGGAACACTCATATGAATGAGGAGTATGGATGAGGAAAAGCATGATATACATTGTTCTGTCTGTCTCTCGGCCAAGCATAGAAAGATGCAAACGTTATTCATTAAAGTTTTATAGTTTTCTAGCTACTGTGAAAAATATGAAGAATCGCCCCATAAGGAGCGATGTTACGAAAGGGACTCTACCCGAGTTTTTGCATATTCTCTTTTTTTCGCAGTTATGAGAACTGAATATCACAGACCTATAACTGTCTGTTTGTCCATTCCATGATTTATTATGCTTCGCTACTTATCGATGTTATTATTTTATTAGCGTAGCTATACACTATAACTTGGGTTTGTCCGTAGGTCTTATTATATTTAAAAAAACACAATGACAAAATTAACGAAAAAAGGTAACTTTTGAAATTTATACTTTTTATATTTATCAGCCCTCATAAGATAAAATATTTTTCGGAAGGGCAAAGGAGGTCTAAAATATAATTGCACATTTTAATGAACTAAGTATTTAAGCTATACCATGGTCTACTATGAAAAAACACATAAGATGTAAAAACTGTAATTACAAATAACCACCTGTTTTGCTAAATTGTGTGTCTTTCTTTTTTCAATGTAGCTACTCATAGGTCCTGGGATGGTTTATAACTATTTTCGGGGAGGGTACCACCACCCTACGAAGAGTAATCGCCCCTAAAAAAAAATAACCCCCACCCAAGAATTTTTTTTAGATAAGATTAAGAATTTGTGGGTGGTCGACTTCGCTATTTTGACATACTGAAATTTAATTCAAATTTTAGGTGCTATGACAAGCTACTTGTTGCTTAAGATCTCTTGATGAATTGCTTGGTTCCCTAAAACACTTACTATTAATTTTGTTATGACATTTTTCTTTTTAATAACATAACTAACAAAGGACTATTCACTAAATTTTTCAAAAATCTTCATAATGATAGTCATAACTAAAGACAAACAAACTTAAATTTTCAAAGCCTTTAAAATTTAAAGAATCTTTATGTCTAAATTTTTAGCTTTAAAAAACACTTTCAAAATAAAATCCCTTTTTATATATTCTTTACATAATAAAAATTGAATAAAAAATCTATTGGTCTAAAATTGAAAAAGCTTATAATTTCGATTTTTGACTTGGACTTATTTTGATTAAACCAAAAGAGTTATTTTTAAAAAATAACAATTAATTTATTTGGTAAGGGTGAAAGAAATCTTTTAAAAATCATTCAGCCATTTTTAATGTCTTTCTATGAAAAGTGTAGATTCTGAATTGATAACACTGTGATAAATCGGCTTTTTGGAATGCAATCTTTATCATTTCTTGACCGATTTCCAAAATGGTTTGGATACACAAAAGAAAATTCTATTTGTTCACAGAAATTTAAATTATCATATAAAAGTAACAGGATATCTATG
The DNA here is from genome assembly GCF_053477335.1 of Acartia tonsa. Taxonomy (NCBI): domain Eukaryota; kingdom Metazoa; phylum Arthropoda; class Copepoda; order Calanoida; family Acartiidae; genus Acartia; species Acartia tonsa. The sequence goes on along the minus strand of NC_137272.1, from coordinate 14,461,292 downwards.
AGTCTCTCTGTTTGTCTGTGTGTTTGTTCCAAAGGTTCTCGTAACCACTAAACTGATAAGGTTCTCCTTTACAGTATAGCTTCTGGTACCTATACTGGGAAGGTTTATAACTATTTTGGGGAAAAGAACCACCAACCTCTCGTATAGAAATCGCCACTAGTAAAAAATACCTCACACCCCAATTTTTTTCTTTACCTTTTCTTTTAAAACTAAAACTGCTTGGAGCAGAATTTTTTTACTTATTGAACTTTTAAAGAGGCCAGTAAGGTAGAGGGCATTGGGCTGTTTATTACACTAGTTCCCAAAGTTTAATGTTTCCTTATTCGTTGGCTTAACAATCTTGAGGACTTTTATTGAATTTTGATTGGTTGGTTCATTTAGTTCATTGTCCAAACGTTTCAACCCCTAATTGTAATCTACAGAAGGGGTATTTTATGTATTATCATTGGGAATGTGTATCAATTTATCGGCCATTGTCTTATCCCTTTAGGTCCCTGAAAAAAGGCCCTATCCATTTCAAAGGCCACACTGTGCCATGAAACTAAATTGAACGGACAAAAAATCACGTTATAAAAAATGTTATATATATCTATAAAAATAAAAACAATAAGACAATTTCTTACGATTGGATGGTTTTCTTTATAAAATAACGTTTTAAATAAGTTTGAGGTCTTTAAAATTTTCCTATAATCTTATCTTGGATAAAGGGGTAGGTTAATTACGGATAAAAAATCCTTTAGTTTATTTTAAAGCAGAGGCATATATTATCCATCCTCCTAAGTGTCCACATCCTACACCCCTCTTGAAAAAGGTCTACGCCCCCTGATATACCCCCGAACCCCTTAATACATCCAAGGGTGATGTATAAGGTAGAAAGAAAAGGTGTGGATTTAAATTTGGCCCTAATTGTGGGTGGAGATTTGAATTCTGAAATCTGCTGGGTGTAGTTATTCTTGGAAATCAAGATGGTCAATTTAAAATTTAAATCTAAACTAAGATAGTAAATAGAATTTTAAATATGTGTATAAAATCGGTCAACAAATAAAGACAGACGGACAGACCTCTTGTCATGGAAATCAACTAAAAAAACAGGGATCTAAAGGGATAAAACAATGGCCGATAAATTGATTTACATCCCCAATTATGATAACAAAATTTCCTCTTAAGTATTTTAAAATTATTGTTTGAAACCTTTGGATTCTCAACTTAACATGACAATTAATCAAAATCTTAAAGTCCCCAAAGTTGATAAGCCAACTAATAAGAAGATCATTATTATAAAACTTTGGGGACATAAGCATCCCAGTGTCCCCTCCCTCAATAACTAAATATCCTTAAATTTCTTTTTTATATTTTTTGAAAAATTATCTTTTGTTAATTATGTTAATTATTTCAAAGTTAAAGCTTGATAATAAAATTCTTTCTTATTATATCAAATTTTATTATCTTATGCTTTTATTTAAATTTAAAAGAAAGTTAGCAGAGCATGGACTCTTTTCAAATACAGGGTGTTTCAAGAGAATTGTTTATTAAAATCTTAATTATGAATAGCAAATAAAAAAATTATATGAAATTCTTTATATATTTGGAAAATGTGTTCTGGGACATTTATGTTTCAAATATCTAAAAATGATTTTTTCAACAAATTATACCTTTTTCAAAGGCCTTATTTTTTAGGATTTATGGATTTAAAGGTGAAAAAAATGCGCACTTTTAAAAATTTAAATTGCAGGTCTTGTATTAAAAGTAGAAAAACATCATGCATACCGTTAGAATCGTCTTAAATTCTAGTTTTTGGGAATATAAGTACTATTTGAACTTTCTTGCTAGTTTAAGAGCTACTTAGCTCATAAACTATACGTAGCACAGGAATGGTTCTTATATATCCAAACTGTTTTTAATTCTCTTAAAGTCATGACTTTATAAATTCATAAATTTCTTTCTTATCTATGAATAATCTAATCTTCTACATTAATATATGTATAAATAGAAAATACATCAGAAGGAAAAATTGTTAACATTATAGTATAAATAGTTCTTTAAAAAAGCCTTCTTGAAGTTAATAAGTTTAATTATCCTTATATAAGTACCAGGATGTTTGTGTGTCTATGTGTTTACCGAAGAATCTCGGTTACTTCTGTACTGATATGGTTCTCCTTTACAGTGTAGCTTCTAAAAATTTTTATTGCATTCGGCCCAATGATCTTTAACGGAGCATTTCTAAGTACCCTATTAAATTACAGACAATGCAACGAATCAAAAAAGTAATTCACTGATTGCCTATTAATATAGAAAATCACCTTTCCCATTGTATTGTGGACTGACGAACAGACAAAGTTAGTTAGGATTCGCTTTTAACAAGACGTACTATCAATTAATTAATTGCAAATTTGTTGAGACATGTTAACAAGAGATAAAACATGGATAATTATGAAATAATTTCTGTCAATGATTCATCTCATTTTACACTGCTAATGAGACTCAGAAATGTTATTATATATGTGTTTTCTTTTTTATCTGGCATAGAACCGGCAGGGAGGGGATAGGGGACTGTAAATTGTGCTAGTACAATGGATATAGAATTTATGTGCAGATAAAACAGGAGAAAAATTGTTGTTAATTTAGATTGCAATTTTCCCCCGCATTTATTTGGAACACAGTAATAGTGTCTGACTGATTATGACGTAACAAAAAAAAATTAGCCAATGAGAGGCCGTTATTGACCAATGGTAAAATTTATAGTAAATCTTATGATTGTACATTTCTATATTCGTAGAAAACTGGATATAATACGATGCTAGACATAGTTTTTTCGTATGATGAGAACCGGTTCCTATCCACCGGATTCGAATGAATACGAGAAAATGCTTTACATTGCTTGGAAAATTATTATTTCAACAAATTATGCCTTAAAAACCGGTTTTACCAAAGGCCTTATTTTTGAAAATATATGGACCATGACCAACTTGAAGGCTGTGCAAATGGTCCGATTCTAAGAACTAAATTAATTCTAAAAGAAGAATTTCAGATGCATTTTTTAGGCCTCTCTAGTATTTACTAAAACTGTCCCACAAAATCAGCTAAAATTGAGAAATATTAATGTTCGAATTATTTCCATTGTTGGTTTCAGCTGATTTTATTATATTTTTAATTGATGTTTCATTCAAAGATAGAGAGGGGACAATGGACTGTTTATTACACAAGTCTCTAAATTTTTATGATAAAGTTTTCTAATTCGTTGGCTTATACCTTGGGTGACTTTTAAGAATTTTGATTGGTAGGTTTATTAAATTGGGTGTCCAAACGTTTCAACCACTAATTGTAATATGAAGATGGAGTAATATTGTGTATTAACATTGGAGACGTAAATCAATGTATCGGCCATTGTTTTATCCCTTTAGATCCCATTCCCCGTGTATCATTTACGTTTGGACCAACTATACTAGTTAAATAATTAACTAATTATAAGAGATTCAAAAAGAGATTTGTATCATTAATTTGAAATGAGACACGTTATATAACACGTTTCTATTAGGTATATATTTTAACAAGGTCGATTAAGTACAGCTTTAAAATCAAACAATAGTTTTAAAACAGCTTTCCGCGGATATTAAATGTACAATAAAAATGATAAAACCAGTTTTTAAGCCCCAAGATACCGAGGGCACGGAATAAAAAAACTGGTTTTAATTTTATGATGAACATTTTTATATTTGTAGAAAACTGGATATAATATGATGCTAGACATAGTTTTTTCGTATGGATGAGAACCGGTTCCTATCCACCAGATTCGAATGAATACGAGAAAAATAAATATAACCACTAAATATATCATGTCCAGGATTTTAAAGGATAAGATAATGCCTGATAAATTGATTGTAAAAATCAGTCATGTGACGTAATTAAAATGAGGGAGATGAGAGAAGAAATGGGAAAGAAAACCCCTGAAAAAGAGATGAATAATCCCTCACTTTTATGACGTCACATGGCTGATTTTTTTAGACACTTCTTTTATACATAAATATTAATGATAAAAAATACTAGTCTGTACCCAGGGGCGTCCAAGCTTTTTATTTTAGGGGGGTAAAAATTTTTTAAGGGGGGGGATATTCGGTTTTTGGGGGGTAAAATGAAAATTTTTTTTACCCCCCCCAAAATTTTTACCCCGGGGGTAAAATTTGCTTCGGGGGGGGGGGTAATTACCCCCCCTGAAATCTGTTGGCAGGGGTAAAATTTGTTTACCCCCCCCAAAAATTTACCCCCGGGGTAAAATTTTTGGGGGGGGTAATTAAAATTTTATCAAAAATTTTTTTTGTAAGAGATTTTCTATTTTAGGGGGGGTATTTACCCCCCCCCCCCCCCAAAATTGTTTGGGGGGGGGGTAAATACCCCCTCCTAAATGGTTGGGGGTGCCTACGGCACTCCCAGGGTAGGGGTAAATTTTAAATGGGGGGGGTAAAATGAAAAAAATTCGTTTGGGGGGGGGAGTAATCGCCCCATTACCCCCCCCCTTTGGACGCCTATGTCTGTACCAACTAATCAAGGTTCTTAAAAAGTACCCAACGGTTTTATGCAACAGAATGAGAGAATTGGACAATGGACTGTTTGTTACTCTAGTCCACAAAGTTTTATAATAAGTTTTCTTATTCGTTGGCTTCACAACTTTGGGGACTTTTAATGAATTTTTATTGGTTGGCTTATTAAGTTAAGTGTCCAAACGTTTCAACCACTAACTTTATTCTACAGAAGGGGTAATTTTGTGTATCAACATGGGGAAGGTATATAAATTTATTAGCCATTGTCTCATCCCTTTAGATCCCTGGTTTATAGTTCTTTGGGTAATACCCTTCTTGAAATCATGTAAAGGCTTTTGCCATTCTATGAAACAGCACTGCATTATACAGAACGTATTGACAAACAAACTGACTGACAAGAAAGAATTATAAAGTTGCCTCGCAACTAAAAATATTTGTGAAATTCTAAACCAAAATAACCAATATTGAGAGGTATCTAATAGTTCCTATTCAATTTAACCCACGCAGATTTTTTTTGTAAGTTATGCTTTCCCTTATAGCTTTTAGCGAGCACAGAAACCCTCCTCCGCCTTATTTTAAAGTTAATTTATTTCAAAAAAGGGGCGGCGGGGCCTGTTCGCTAAAGGACACTTTATAGGGTACTAGTGTCAGTAATTTATTTTTAACACCCCACTTAAATTTGAAGGGGGTTGTGACTTTTGCCGGGGGTGGGGGTGGATACACCCTCTGATACCCCCCCCCCCCTGTTATCAGAGGCTACACCCCTGAAGGCCCCTAGGGATGTAGCCTCTAGAGGAAAGAGTCAACCCCCCTCCGCTTTAAATCAGAAGTTTAAAAAGAAAAAGTAAAATCAAAATTTGTAGGGGAGGGGAAGGGTGGTAGAATTCATAATGTTCTAGGGGCGTCGATGAGTGAGGTGGTGACTGGAAAGAAGAATCCTATCGGTTTAGCGGTTAGCTAGATAGATCCTTCGGTACAGATAGACTCACAGACCTCCTGTTATTTCACGTACGTAAAAGCAGACAATATCATGTTTATTCTTTATGAATTTGAAATTGAGAATATAAAAATTTTAGAATGCAATGAATTACAAATATATAATTGTATACGTACTATTTTAATGTAACAAATTCAAATTTGAAATATAAATTATAATAGTACTTTACATATTTAATACTAGATTGGGTTGTACAAACTAGCAGTGTCATTTTTTTTATTTTATTCTTCAGAAAAAGCAATTTTGGTCATTATAATTTAGGCTGCATGTAATTTCATAGTCCATTGTCTTATCCCTAGAGATTCCTGAGTATTTGTATGATTATCTATCTATAATACAAAGTAGAACGATGTCTGTCTGTTTGTCTGTCTGTTTGTTTGTTTGTAGCGAAGGATCTCGCTAACCGCTGAACCGATCGGGTTCTCCTTTACAGGGTAGCTTCTCATAGGTCCCGGGAAGGTTTATAACTATTTTCTTGGGGGGTGGGACACCCCCAACCCCCCCAAAAGTGAAAAATACCCCCCCCCCCAAAAAAAAAAAATATTTTTTTTTTCTTTTTAAAACTAAAATTAAAATAGTGGGGTCGACTACCTCCCCCCCCCAAAAAAAAAAAATCCCCCCCCAAATTATTTTTTAAAATCTAAAATACGAAAAAATTGGTTTGATTAAACCTCTTGGGGCAAAGCCCCTAGAGGCTAGGGGCGAAGCCGCTAGTGTTAAATAAGAGACATATACCGATCACAGTTAAGTTTTATGCTAATTTCGTATTGTAACAAAATGTTTAGTCCTATATTAAAATTTCTTCAACTCGAACATTTTAACTTTTATTATAGATACTTTGATTAAAACAAAGTTAACCCAAACTGTCTGAGAATATAAAATTTAGACAGGTCAGATAGATAGTTAGATAGATACTTAGATATAGGGATAGTTAGATGAATACATAGGGAGATAGTTAGATAGATACATAGGAAGATGGAGAGTTAGATAGATACATAGAAAGATGGAGAGTTAGATAGATACATAGAAAAATGGATAGTTAAATTGATACATAGAGAGATGGATAAATAGATAGATATATAGAAAAATGGATAGTAAGATAGATACATAGACAGATGGATAGTTAGATATAAATATATGTACATAGAAAGATGGATAGTAAGATAGATACATAGAGAGATGGATAGTTAGATAGATACATAAAGAGATGAATAGTTAAATATATACATAGAAAGATGGATAGTTAGATAGATACATAGAAAGATGGATAGTTAGATAGATACATAGAAAGATGGATAGTTAGATAGATACATAGAGAGATGGATAGTTAGATAGATACATAGAAAGATGGATATTTAGATAGATACATAGAAAGATGGATAGTTAGATAGATCCATAGAGAGATGGATAGTTAATAATATACATAGAGAGTAGGATAGTTAGATAGATACATAAAAAGATGGATAGTTAGATAGATACATAGAGAGATGGATAATTAGATATATACATAGAAAAATGGATAGTTAGATAGATACATAGAAAGATGGATAGTTAGATAGATACATAAAAAGATGGATAGTTAGATAGATACATAGAAAGATGGATAGTTAGATAGATACATAGAAAGATAAATAGTTAGATAGATACATAGAAAGATGGAGAGTTAGATAGATACATAGAAAGATGGAGAGTTAGATAGATACATAGAAAGATGGATAGTTAGCTAGATACATATAAAGATGGATAGTTAGATAGATACATAGAAAAATTAATATTACAATAAATATAATGAAATAAGTCTGATGAGATATGAAAAGAGATTTTTTATCATACATGTTGTTTGTTTTAGCCAAGTCCTTTTGTCTAATTCTATTTTAACACCTTTTTAGATATTTATTTTTCTTATACAAAAATAAATATATTATCTTTTATTATATATATTTTTTAATCATATAATTATGCTAAGTTGTTTAAACGCAAAGTTTATTTCTATATTTGAGAATTGTTATTTGCTCATAAATTTATTGATTTAAAAATCTTACTCTCAATCATATTATTATGTTAATTTATATTATGACGGTACATTTAGAACTCTTGAAAGCTACTTAATTTGTAATTTTTTAGGTTTGTTTGACAAATAATCCCCTTGACTTTCATACTTACCCATTATTCTAGTAAGAAAAATGACGAACATACAAGGTGGGTTATAGAGTATCATTGCTGTTTAATTGAATGCTGTGGTACAAACGAAGCTTTAATAACACTTTTCTTCTATTTATTTACAGTACATTAATATAAATACAATTAACTTTTTATTAGTAGCGAAGCTACTCTATAATTCAAAATTTGCGTCCATCCATCTGTCAGAAACAGAAAGGGAGAAACGTGATTTTCTCGGCTCCTTTAAAAGATAGAGAGCTGGAATTTTTGTGAAATTATTTATATTAACATTCTCCATATTTTCATTAAGTTTTGTTAAGATTCGGCAATTGGTTGGGGTGCTAGATCGTTTTCTTCATTTTTAAGTTACTATGATTTTTTAACTCCTATGACAGACAGCTAAAATTTTCAGGGATAAAATACTTTCATATTCTGCATACTTTTATCAAGTCTTATTGAGATTTGCTTATTGGTTGGAGTGCTCGATTCCTAGATTTTTAAGTTTTCATATTTTTCTTTACTCCTCAAAAGCTGATATTAAAACCAGGATTGATAAGGCTAGGGTTGCTTTCAACAGTCTACACAACGTTTGGAATTCAAAGAAACTTGGTCTGAAAACAAAAATCAGACTTTACAACAGTAATGTGAAATCAGATCTTCTTTATGGAGCTGAATGCTGGAGAACTGTAAAAACTGAAACAAATCAACTTCATTTCACAATAGTTGCTTAAGAAGAATTTGCAAAATATTCTGGCCAAACAAAATATCAAACCTTGAGCTGTATGCTAAGACCAAGTGCAATAGTATTGAAGCAGATGTGAAATATAAAAGACTAAGGTGGCTAGGACATGTGTTCAGAATGGAACAAAATAGGTTTCCAAAAAAGTGCTTAAAATGGAACCCCACCACTGGTAAACGTAAACAGGGACGACCAAAAATGACCTGGAGGCAGAGCACTGAAAAAAACCTAATTAATTTAAAATTAACATGGAGAGAAGCTGAGAAACTTGCCAAAGACAGCAGGAATTCATGGAGGAACAAGGTGTCCGTATTCTCTGGCCTTTACAGTCAAAAAGAGAGATGCGCCTGATGATGATGATTATTTCATTAGTTGAGGTGCTATATCAATTCCTAGATCTTCACATTATAAATCTTACAAGGTTTCGTGATTTTTTAGTTTAATCTTTTTTTTTATGAAACTGCTCTATTGTTCATTTTTTCGGATTTCCATCCATAATTTTGATCTTCGCTACTTATGAATGTTGTCATTGTATAAATATGAAAACAAATTTACATATTGATAGAAAACAAGGAAGGCAATATTTATAAAAGGAAAGCTATACAAATCAAACAGAAGAAAACTTGTATCTTAATGGATAAGATAATAGAAGATAAATTGTACACCCCCAATCATGAAACACAAAATTAATCTTTATGTAAATAAGGTTTCTACAACCCAATCAAGATTTTATAAAAAATGCTCAAAGTTTCTTCTAACAGACACACCCGAATTAGACAAAAACTTCTTCAAAAATAGACAATGAATTTTTTCCAACTTTTCATAAAATAAATATTAACTTGTATTTTTTAGTTCATATAATTATTAAAATAATCATATTATGCTGTTATGCAATATTTATCCCTGAAATACAGGTTTTTAAGTTTTTGGTTATGTTTTGTATGATTTGTTTGATATTTTCAGTTTGTGTCTTTTATTCATAGCTTCCCTCCCTTTGTAGTTCACCCACCCTTGTTCGTTGGAATAGTTTTTAAAATTCGTTCATGCATGATATGGTTATTGTCTATTTTAAGGATTTTATTTATGATTTTATGATTTTTTTTATGTAATTATTTGAATGGTATTGCACATTTGTATTTTTCTATTCTCGCTTTTTATGAATAAATGGACTAATATCTGATTGTTGTTTTATTTTGGGATAGATATTGTATAACATATGTTATTTAGACTTGGATAAATAATTATAATTATATTTTTTTAACAATCAGAATATGACCTACTTGCAGCCCATAGAATAAGGAGGAATAGAAGTGAAAACCCTAAATATTTCTGGGAAATTTGAAGGAATCTTTGACTTGCGCAGTAAAGACAATAATGCTAAAAATCACACTGACTAGTTGGACAAAATTAAAAAAGTTTAATTTGTATCAAAATCTAAAAGATACTGTTACATATTTGTTTAAAGCCTTTAAATTTAGTTTTATATTGTATTTTGTAAGATTTGTCCTTGAATAATTTGCTATCATTTACTGTGGATAGTAGGTACTCTTTAACCCTTAAAAATATTGGTGTCATACTAAGAAAACCACCACTGTAACACTCTTCATGTGGAGGTGATTCCAGCATTAGATGCTTGGTCGTTTAAGACAAAAATGAAAAGTTACTTTTAATGTACACCTTGTTTTGATAAGTATGATTGACCACGTTTATAATTTTTAAGGGTCAGCTAAATGGGTACAACCCCTCCCCCCCCCCCTTCCCTACCTCAAGTTCATGTATGGATGTAGTTGCTAGTATGTATAATCAGCTGTTTGAAAACAGCTTAGGAGCGAAACCTATCATATAAATGCTGAGACCAATAATTTTGGTACATTTTGAAAAGTAAGTTGCTTTCTTAATTAAAATTTTTAAGGCTTTGCACATAAAATTCGATTTTAAGGAATTTATTTTGAATATTTTTCAGAATAATTACTTAAATCATGAGATTTACTAACAGCCTTATAGCCGTTTTGGTCTTTCAAATGTTCCAATTTTAATTCAGGCTAGCCAGACAGAATCTTCTACCTGGATTCTATTCTATACTTTATCTTCTTTGTTGCAGCCACACCCCTAGCGTCTAGTGGCAGAAGATTTAAATAAAATCAATACCATAAGTAATAATTTCGATGAATTAAATTTACTTTTGAAATTATCTTAGATGACTCCTCTCATATAAAAGCACTAACTCTTGTTGATATCTTTATTTATGTTTGTGCTTTGCTAATTATGTCATCCTTGTTATAAGATATTCCCCTCTTTACCTTACCCCAAGACACAACCTGAAGAAGTACTTTTTTATTTGCGGGGATTGATAACGTCTTCAAACTAAGATAAAAATTTAGCAGTTCTAAGTTTTAGTAGACATCAAAGACATTAGTTTCTTTAGGGGGGGGGGGGAGTCGACTTCCCCACCACATTTTTAATTTGTGGTAAAAAGTAAAAGTAAATAAAAAGTTTTTGGGGTAATTTTTTCCAGGGGTGATTTCTCTTCGATGGGTGGAGATGCCCTTCCCAAAAATAGTTATGAATCTTCCATGGTACTTAGAGAAGTCTACCTGTAAAAAAGAACCTAACAGGTTTGGCAGTTGCCATTTGCTACAGACAAAAAAAGCTTATTACAGAAATAGTTGGATTGGATTGAAAGTGGAACAATGAATAATTATAATGTGTAGATAAATATATTTGTCTTTTTACTAAGCATAAAATAATATAACATCTGTGAATTATGTATAAATAATAATAGAATATTTTTTTACAATCAGTATTGAGAATACAAAGCAAATCATCATGAGGTTTTTTCTCCTTGTATGTTTGGTAAGAGTATATTTTTTTACATTACCCTATTCTTAAAGTAGTATTATTATTTGTAAACTTTTGTTATTCAAATTAAAATCTGTCACAAATTGTATTATCATTTTATATCACTTGAAGTCAAAGCATCCAGATAAGGAATTCACAGATAAATATAGTGGGTGCGCCCCTATCCTCTAAAAAATTTATACTCTAAGAGTTGGGGGAGGGCAGAAAAATAGCCTAAAGCACTTCAAATACCTTAATCAAAAATTGAAATAGGCTGGACCAACCCAGGACCCATAGTAAGATTCCTTTAAATGTAGAACACAATTGATTTAGTAGTTATCAAAATCCTAGCTTTAGACAACAAAAACTTACCACTTTATATAATGTGATTATTATTTTTTGCTGTTTTTCAGGTTCCCTTGGTTGCAAGCAAAGCTGCAAATGTAAGTATATTTCATTGTACTAAAATAGCATAGTTAAGCTTCATAATAAAGTTATAGTCATAGTCAAATAATGAGTTATATTTATGAAAAAAAATAATAATAATAATCTTTTGTTATATATGATGCTTAATAATAGAAGTAAACTATTAGCAATGTCCCTAATGGTACAAAAAGTAACTTTTTGAAGAATAAAAAAAAATGAAGGTTAGGTTAAGTTATATAGTGGTTAGTAGAGCCCCAAATAGTTTATTTTAAAAATCAAAAATAAGTGAAAAGGTCTAAGTTTTAAAAGAGATATTAGTATTAGTAACATCATTTTTTATATACAGAGAAGTCCTTGCAATCCAAATGAAGTTGATTGTGGAGAGAATGGTTGCTTCCCCATGTATTATGAAGGTTTGATTATCAATTACTTAATCAATATTCATGTTTTTTTTATTTATTTGTACAAATCAATATATTTACTGAGTTTAGCAGATTTTTAATGTTATTATTATTTACTTGAAGTAAAATTGAATTTTGGTTAACTTAAATAACCTAAAAATGTTTTTTTTTTTAATTTAAGTTCTTAGAACTACTTCATACTTGATTTACAAATAAATCTTGATAAAACTCAATTAGGTACAAATGGGTCCCATTGTCTTCAAACATGTCCTATCTCCTGTGGACCAGAAGAACAGGTCTGCAATGGAGGTACAGGCATGTCTTACGACACTAACTGTATGCCATCTGCCTATGACTACTGCTATCCTTTAACAGTAAGTAACTTAAAAATATTATCTAAAAATTATTTAGTTCATCATTAGGATTATACCATCTTATTTGACAAAAAAATATTACTGTTAATAAAAAATCATATTTCATGACCAGGCTGGTGAATGTCAACAACATTGTCCTGTAACTTGTGGAGAAAATGAGATGGTTTGCTCTTCCTTTGATCCATACACTTTTTGTCCAAATCCAGATTACTGCACTCCTGCAACTTATGAAGGTATTGATTTTATTGCCATTAGTGTGATAATGGAAAACTTAAATAAATCAAGGTGTTCAATATTTCTTGTACTAGAATAGATATATTATAGCTGGATAGTCAAACTGGCCCTACGATTTGTCAAACTTAGAAAAAAGAAATTACAGCAATCACACACCTTATTTTTTGTTTGTTATATACATACAATCCATTCAAGTATTACAAGCTAACTTAATCCTAAGAAATTTACTTTTCATATATGATTTATTATTTGTTTTATCATATGCTTTATATTATACAAAGAAAGAAATGTTTACACTATATGATTTACCCAAGAAAATATTTATGGCCGGATTGTTCTTCCTATTGGCTGATCAAAAGATTCTCTCTCTAGATTATCTCTATTTGTATTAGGCAATAATGGCTTTGCATGTTCCACTTCTTGTCCAGTAACCTGCAATGTTGGAGAAATGTATTGTCCTGGAGTTCAAGATCCTGTAACAGGTAATTAATTCCCCATAATAATATATAGTAGTCAGTCAATTAAGATCTTACTATCAACTATATTGATTTTATAACAATTAGATCATATTAAGAAATCTAACTCCCCAAAGCTCAGATTTTTATGGTAGAAAACCTGTGTATATTCTAAATTCTAAGGACTTTTATTGTACTTTTGCATCAATAAATAAATAATAACTACTTTAGGATGTATGGGAACTGATATTTGCATACCTGAAATGGTTGGAATGTGTCCTAGTTTCTGTCCAGTAACCTGTGGACCTGAGGAGACCATGTGCCCCGGCATGTTTGATGAAACAACTGGTTGTGAAATGGACCCTGGGTATTGTGTACCTGTTGGAACTGAATGTTGAACATTTGAAATGTTTAAATTTAAGTATTAATCTAGAATATGGTTTTTGAATAAATATGAATTTCACATTTACTGCATTTTATTTACTGTTCAATCTTGTTTCAATTTTAATTCATATTATCAGCTAAAAAAACAACAAAATTAGTTTGAAAACAAATCAGGAAACCTATACATGATTATAAGCAATTGGGGGCAATACTTAGTAGAATTGACGACCTTTCTATCTACCCACCAAATATTATTTTAAATTCATTTCACTCGTTGTTTATATCTTATTCCTGGCATATTATAGATGAGTTACAAATTAGTAGTAAATAGTTTGATAATAAAAAATTAAGTCAATACATATTATAAAAGCTATTGAATTACTGAAAGCCAGAAGAACCATTAGATTTTACAGTATGGAACTGTACACAAATCTAAAAGTACAACCAAGTTAAATATATATCCATTTTACAAGAATTGTAAAATAAATTACAAGAAAACAACAAATGCAAGATAAGAAATTTGTATTCTATATAATTTGAGAAGCAAAGCTATTCTATATATAAATGCTGTCATCTGTTGTTCATTTTTTTCTTTTAATTGTTCTCAGAAGACTTACAACAAAAAAACAAGATTTGTAAAATTTTAAGTAAAAATGTCAAAAGATTATAAGAAAATGAAATTAATTTTTAATGTCATCTGAAAGTTGTTATTGTTGACTATAAAATTTTATATAAACTATGGTTTGATGAAAAAAACCCATAAAGTTTCAAATTTACATCCCCCTACTCATGGTTATCCCAGTTGCTGTTAGAGCTAGAAATTGAAAATTTATGTAGTTAACTTTACCTTATTGCACTATATTAAAGTGTTCACGAAGCTGGGAAAAAGTTGATATATGTCACTGATTAATGTTTTTTAAGAGTACTATTTAGAGAATTAAGTCTTAAATACTTCCCATTTAAAAATAAATCAAACTTTAAAAAAACGAATTTATTCCCTTGAAAACATTGTTGTATTTTGAGTTTTATTATACATATCTTAAAACCTATCAAAATCGACAAATAACAATCTTTTTGTTGAAGTTTACTTGCAAATTTAGAGTAGAATAAATTCTTTTGTTACATACATATTAAACTAACCAAAAAAAGTTTGTAATTTCTTTTTACGGGGAGATTAAATGATTTTTACCAATAATCGAAAAGATATTACTAAATATGGGTATAAGGTCAGCTGATTTATAGTTGTCGATTGTGTAACATAGCACCCTCATCCTATCTCAATATTTACTACTTGCTAAAAAAGCTTCAACATACTGCAGAGCTAAAAATACGATTAGGCCCCCACATAATTGGGGGATTTACTATAGATTGAGAAAGTTTTTAGCTATTATGGTTTATTATTTTGGGGTAAAATTCTTGCTTAGATTATATTTGATTAATTAACTAAAATCTATAAAAGATATTTAAAAGAAACAATCTTTGAAACATGAATTAATTTGCTATAAGCGTTTTCTAAGTACAGCCAGGTTAAATCAAATACACACACACACAGGTGAACTGAATTTAGTTTCCGAAAGTGTGCGTAGCTTCCGCGTCCTATCTTAATATTTGCTACTAGCTAAAAAAGCTTCAAACTTTAAAAAAAAATCAAATTTTGAAAAATCATAATTTTTGAATGTATAATGTATAAATCGTTTATACATTAAATCGCTTTTCCATTTGACTGGAGTCGCTGAAAATAGGGTCTGCAATAATTGGGTTATCTGCTGTACACTTTAGGAAACTAGGGCTCGAATAGGAAATTTATTTCAGCTGATCACACACAAACATACATAGGACTCCACAGAACTTGATTGTTTAATACTTCAAAACATGGAATAAGATAAAGAGCACACAAATTATATTCTTTTAATATTAATCTGTTATTCATGGATGTACATTAATTAAAGCAAGGCTTTTATCTTAATCCTAAACACAATGTAAAGATGGTTCCTGAGGTAATAAATCAAGTTAGTTAGCAATAAACCTATACAAAAATTGAAATAAAATAACATGTTTTTTCAGTTTTGGGAATAAAATTATTTACTTTTTATAGCTATTGAAATTTTCCCGTACTGGTCCAAACTTACAACTTAAAATACACTGAAGGGACTGCGACTTTTACAATATTCAGTAATGTTTGGTTTCTATACTTCAACTTAACAAAATCCGTTGGTACCATTTGTACCACAAAAGATAAGGAGGGGGGACAGAGAATGGAAAAGGGAAACATGAATGACCAATGTAAGTGAATGAGTGTGTGTGTGTGTGTATAATGACAGATATTTAATTAAATTCGACACATTACGAGATTATTTTACGATGATAAAATGTTTTTTTTTTATGTAAATACTATAGAAAGACTGCTATATTTTATGCTGAATATGTGCAGCAAATGATATTTGTTTATTCTATTTAAACATTTTAATTCTTAAATATCATGCTTTCTACAGATTTAAACAATTTTTCTTTTGTCACTATACCTGCATAAACAAAGCGGTATTTGGTTAATGATTTTATAAAATAAACCAAACTTTTTCATTACATTTTAGAGAAAGTTCAAAGATAAATATTAATAGAGATATATTACAAAAATATTTTCTAAGTATCAATTTTTTTGTTTTTATCTGCAAGCGAAGAAATAACTTATTTTCTTTTAGTTTAATTGATGCTCAGATTTTAACATTATTTTCATGTGGCAATACTCTCCGCATTTTAAACTGATTTTTTTCTAACTTAACTGAACTTTTAAGGCATAATTCTTTGAAAATTACTTCAAATATAAAAAAAGGTAAACGAAAATGCATTTTGAAAAATTAAATTCGCGATCACTTTAACCCCTAACAATCGCTTCTTAATATCATTATAATATCAATGTTACCCCCCCTTTTATCACAGCTCCTATTAGAGCTAGAGCACATGTGAAATTCAAATTTTGCTTCCTTAAGACTTGAAGTATATAAGTAAAAAATTGCGGTCACATGAGCCTTTTGAAGATTTCTGGAGATCTGGAGGATTAGGACCTGCAGAATTATACCTGGAACCTTAAATTGACTTGAACACCTGTATTTCACATGAGGATGTACTACTTAAGGAAATTGTTGTATTTTGGTAATATAAATTGCTTTGTTTCAGTCCCAAAAACGGCCCCCCCCCCACCCCCTCCACAACTAGTAAGGGTTGATAAACATTAGAATTAATATTTACTTTAAGATATTAATTAAACTATCTTTTTTTTTATTGGATTCTCTGTGTCTCAGTCTCCTAGCTCAACCATGAAATTTTGGTGTCTTTAATAATATGTTGCAAGCTCGGACCCACCATATATGAAATGATGTTTTTTGGTCATTCCAAAATTGTCATTATTGCTGTAGAATACTTTTTACTTTAAGTCTAAAAAAATGTCATAAAAGGTATATAAAATAAGATTAGAATTTCTTATAAAGTATAATATAATTGACATGATATTTCCACTACTAACAAAAACCATTGAAAATATTAGACCCAGGGGTAAAAAAAGCAGCCACATGCATAGCCAATATGGAAAAGATATTCAAGATTTTATTTATTTTTTGAAAATGTTATTTTACATGTATTGACTCCATCTTGGATTATGTTATTAAATTTCTGTAACAAGATTTAAAAGAAAAAATAAAATACAATATTTCATAATGAAAAAAATGTATTAACTAAAATTGACAATAAATCAAAAGATAATTTTTTTTTAAAGAATTAACATTACCAATGTTTTTGATTTAAATGGAAATATAACCTTAATGCATCCCTCAAACCACTAATTTTTATGGTAATTATATTTCAAAAAATAATATGATTGAATATCAATTTTAAAATGGAACACTATTTTTCAACACTATTTATCTTAAGTATTTCGTAAAAAGCATTTCTTCTTTAACCTCTTTTAATTTATTATTATTAAATAAAATTTTGCTTTCACATAAACGTCAAAGAATCAAATGTTTGCGATATCTTAAGGAGCAAAGCTTTTCTTTATTTTAATTCATAATATACATGAAATTATATAACAATTTATAAGTAACTTTTTTTACATTGTCAGCATTGCAATTTAATTTTCAGATTTATCATGTATATATAGATTATAGCTAGTTAAAGTCATATTAAAGCACAACAGATTCATTTAAGAAAAGTATGGAAATTATATTGAAACAAAAATAAAGTTATGTAGCCTGTAAAATAATATTCTTGTAGATAAATATTGTATCTGTGTACTTCTTTTATATTAAAAACAAGTGTTTCTTTAAAGATATTTGAAAACATTAGAATTTTAGAATATTTAAATATAAGTTTATCTTAAATTACATTGTTTCATTTTTGAGCATGTTACCTGAAGAGCATGAAACAATTTGAGAGGCAGTTTATCGTACTTTTTGCTTCCAAATATGATAATCACTAGTCACGAAGCGGCCTCAGGCCGCCTTAGGATCCGAGTTATTAGGAAAAAAAAGACAGAGGGACATTTCAAATTATAGAGTAGCTTCTCTACTAAAAAAATATTTTAGCAGAAAAACTTACACGAACTTTATATTTCTGTCTGGTACACAATCAGAATTATGATTTACTTAATTAAAAATAAAAATAGAAAGCAAATTTGTATGTGAGGATTTCGCTGACTAAAAAGCATTATATATTCAATTAACTTTGTCAGTCAGTCCGTCTATTATGTTAAAGTTTTAGTTATTAGATTTTATGGTATTAGAGATGTATGTTTAAAGTTTGCTGTATATGTATATTTCTCTTGAAATCTAATGTTTTAACCACATTGTCCGTATACCTTATTATATTTTTATTAACTTTACCAAGTTTATGGATTTTATGATATGTTTCTTTGTACTCTAATTGAAATGCCAGTCTGTATGTCTATAAGAAACCGTAAACGTGAATTTCTCTTCAGTTATTTAAGATCAATGGCTGGAATTAAAATAAAAACATCCCCATACTGATGAACATACAGTTTATAGCTTACTTTGTCCGTCCGTCCGTCCGTCCGTTGGAATGCTTTGATATGCATCTACTATCAAAGATATTGTATAAATTCTATTGTAAAGATTTCCATGTTTATTACCTTTACTAAGGACTTATAAATGATGTCTTATATGTTAAGCTTTAAAATTTCTTAGAAATTCTATATGTTCTATAATCAATATCTTATCAAGAGAAATGGCACATCAAGGGTAAACCTAGGTGGGTTAGGGCCCCCTGCAGGAGTTAGGCTAATGGGAAAAACCTATCCCTTTTAATTTACAATTTATTTCTGAAATATTGAAGTGTATTTTCAATGCTTGATATGCACTCAATATGGGAAAACACCCTAAACCTCACTTTGGCTGTCCTTGATTTTTCATTAAATATATTTTTTTTACGCTAAGCACCTCTATAATAAGAAATGTCTGTCTGAAAGTAAAACATAATTCCCCATCTGCTATTAAAGATAGACGGCTCTACCTTATTTAGTCGGTTAGTCTGTCTGTAACCCTCCATATGACATAAATTTCTGTAGGAAAATGTGCCTTTTCTTCTATTAAAGATAGAAGTCTAGCCTATAGTCCTTAGAATAAAGTAACAGGATCTGTGTGTGTGTGTGTCTGTCTGTACTAAAAGTTCTCTATAAACGCAGAATCGATATAGTTCTTCTTTACAAATAAGCATCCATTATTAATTTATCTGGTCTGTCAGTCTATTGGTAATGCCCTGATGGTCATTTGATTGAAAGAAAGATTTTTTTTTTGGACAAAATTTTACAGGGCGATGAGCATTTCTCAATTGGCCCGTCAGTCTGCCTGCAATGCTCTAGAGGCCATATATTTTACAGAAAAAATGTGTTTTCCCACTTTTTTTATGCCGTCGGCCTGTCAGTATAGCTTTTAGTATTTCAAGGGAAGACTTTTATAATCTAAGCTTCTATTCAAGTTTTGTATGATTTACAACATACAACAATAAATAACTAATACAAATATTTTTATTTGTAAATATATTGCCAATTTGATTTCAATGTCTTAATATCTAATAACTACTGAACTGATTGGGTTCTCTATTTTGTATTAACTTAACATAGGTCCTGTGATGGTTTTAGGCTATTTCATTTTCAGATTTAAGTCTTGGGATGGGTTTAAGCTTTTTTTCTAGTCCGTAGATAATAAAGGCGCAAACACTAATAGTAGTTTGTCTGAAGGTTAAGATCTCAAACTACTGAAGCGATTGGGTTCTCTATTTTAGGTAAGCTTCAAATAGGTCCCATGACGGTATTAGGCTATTTCATTTTCAGATGGTTTTAAGCTATTTTTTCTAGCCTGTTTCTGTCCCTTTTATTACAGAGCCCCTGGATGCTAGGTACGCATCCGCTAGTTTAGAATATTCTTATGCATTTTCTTATTTATAGTAGAAAGAGATAGAAGTATGGATTTTGTTAAAATTTCCCTGACAATTCATATGCACTTTTTTTGAGGGGGGGGGGGGAGGGGTTCACTTTATATTCCTATATAGAAATATTAGAAAATAAATATAAATATATCAACTTACACATAAAAAATACATCAAGTTCAACTAATTACATTAGAATTTCTGTCCGGCTGATTTTAGTTATTTATTTTATAATTAAAGCCTTTGATACTATGAACGTATTAACATTCTACCTTAGCGTTTTCTTATTTTTTTTTACCTCTCTCTCACTTGATTTTTCTTCCATTTTTCTTTTGATTTCTTTATTTTATCTTCAGATATGTATTTATAATAGTGCCCTTTTCATTCTTTCAAAAATGCAATTTGAGTTACGGAATTTATTTTCCAATATATATTTTTTTATTTAACTGTCACGAAAGGGTTAAAATGTTTTTAATTTTTGTTTCTAAATCTGAACACATAAGGGAGGGGCGCTAGAATCAATTCATTTTAAAACTAAGTTTTCTTAAATTTACTATATTATAAATTAAAATTTTCTGTTTTAAGAATAGTAATTAAATACTTCAATATTATGTAAATAGCAACATTAAATAAAAAAATTAAATTTATTCTTAATAAAGTAAAATAATGGGTCTTATCGTTCTAGCCAATGAGAGTTTATTATGGATTATTGGAGTACTATGAGTTTTATACAATCATCTTTTGGAAAACTTGAGCTCATTTATAGACATTTAATTCCTATATAGATCTGTCATGGATCTTGAAGCAATTAAGCAGGCCATTTTGTAAATGTTAAAAATTGGAAGAATCTATCAAATAAAAGTTATCGCAAATTTACTTAGTAAATGATAATTAACAATAGTATTTTCTTACAGAATTAATAATATGTATATGGTGAATATGCAGTAAGAAAACAAGGATGACAATATTCAAAAGTTACTAAGTAATAGTACTAAGTACTAATTGATAAACTGCATATGTTCAGTGGCATTAATAAACATAAATTTATAGAAAGAAATCATGAAACCTTATTCATATGCCCTATAATTCCTTTTTATTATTATTTTATTAAATTATATATTATGGATGCTTATTGGTATTGGATATCTTAACCAAAAATTTCAGCTATCAATTTTAAATAGCAGCCGAGAAAATCATGTTTCCCTTCTGACTGCCGGACGGAAAACAAAGAGAGTTATAGAGTAGCTTTGTTATTAAAAATACATTTATTGAAAGAGAAGAATAGTTATTTCTCGCATCGTATTATAAACGGCTTTCCGCGGATATAGAATGTACAATTATAAGATTAAAGCCAGTTTAGCCCCGAGGTGCCGAAGGCACGGGCTAAAAAAACTGATTTTACTCTTATTATTGTACATTTTTATATTCGTAGAAAGCTGGATATAATACGATGCTAGACATAGTTTTTTCGAATGGATGAAAACCGGTTCCTATCCACCGGATTCGAATGAATACGAGAAATTGAATTATTATTTTATTTGTATATATCAGTTAGGGAGTTGAATCCATTTTTATAGAAGCAGAAATATAATCTATGATTATGGTTTGGACCCTCTAAAACTGTAATCTACCCTTCCACTTTCCCCTCTCTTGGTGATGATATCTTGAACGCCGATACGATTTTTGAAATATAAGATTCCACTTTTGTCTCTCTTGTTGAAGATATCTTCATCAAGAGAGGCAAAAGTGGAATCTTAAATTTCAAAAATCGTATCGGCGTTGAAGATATCTTCACCAAGAGAGGGGAAAGTGGAATATTACATTTCAAAAATCGTATCAGCGTTGAAGATATCTTCACCAAGAGAAGGGAAAGTAGAATCTTACATTTCAAAAATCGTATCGGCGTTGAAGATATCTTCACCAAGAGAGGGGAAAGTGGAAAGGTAGATTACAGTTATAGAGGGTCCAAACCATAATCATAGATTATATTTCTGCTTCTATAAAAATGGATTCAACTCCCTAACTGTATATCATATCTATTTTTTTGTATATTCATTCAAACGTCACATCCTATAACCTTTATATTTTAATCTATTAGTGAATTTTGAGTACTCGTTTTCTACCCGTTTGGTTAAACTTTTGTTATGATAGAAGAGTAAAACTATAGAGGGGGAAGGGGAAAAATTAACTGTATGCCCCCTTCCCGTATTGTTGAATTGAAAATTAACCTAGCGTCAGGAATATGAAAACAGCCAAGTCGCTACAAAAGAGCAGAAAGGAATTTGTTAGCAGACGAAAAAGGTCCCTAAAAGGGGGATCCAGGAAGTTGTCTGGTTATACATACATCTATTTTATAGATTTTTTGTTTGGATTAAGATACACATTTTTATTCGAATTAAATTCAATATATAACAGTATCAATCAAAATACACATTTTTTACACTTTCCTGAATTTTAAAGGGTGTGACTTTTAGTAATTAGTAACTCCATGTTTTAGGGGGGGGGGGGGGAAGTGAATACTTGACACCTGGCAAGGGCGGTGTAGAGGGTTGGGCCCCTAGAGGGCGATTGGTGAACCACATCTGTACGCTTCTGAAGTTGATTATGTTTAATTATGCAATTTATAATTCCTATTTGTCATAAAACTTTTATAAACTCTTTCTAAATCCTTTTTCCCTCTCTTTATAATAGACGTATTACAAATAGAGTTACATAACTAAAAAATCGAGTTAGTGATTAAATATGTTTATCATGTCGCAGATTTTCTATGTTACTCAAATTTTATATTAGGAATCAATGTTGTGCATGGTAGTGCCTTTCCATGAGCCAAGGCATTATTTCTACTCTTACTACAGACACATCTGTAGTAGGTACCATTTTAAAGTCTCTAGTATGACAAGATGCTGACCAGACTCGAACCTGACACCTTCCCATACTAGCGAGTCGCTATCCCAGTGTTTTTACCGCCCTCAAAGGCATTAAAAAAATCCCCCGCCACCCCTCCCCCTTCTTTATTTACATTTTTTTGAAAATGGGAGGAAACTCTACAAAGTGTCCGAAAAATGAGCCGTGTGACGTCAATAGATTTTTTTATGGGTTTCCTTTCCCACATCTCCTCTCATCTCTCCCTTTTATAACGTCCTTACGGATTATACATGCTTATATTATTAATATTCTTGTATCTATATAAGGTGGTTTCACACAAATTGCCTGTTGAGCATTTATACCCCCCCCCCCCTTTTTTTCTTTAAAGCATAACCACTGCTGGAACCCCTAAACCTGCGGGGCCTATACATACAAGGGGTTTCTCTAATTCTGCTGACCCAATATAATCTTACCTAACATGACCTAAGAAACAAACAAACAAAAAACCAACCCTCCCCCTTTTATTTTAATCTATTCAAAGATAAGGGGTGGGGGGATATAAATGCCCAACATGGGGCTTTGATGTGAAAGGGCTAAAATTTCATAGTTTAAAATCAAATACTACACTTTCACGTTTCTTTTGATTCAACAATTTTTGTTTGACATGGTTAGGTTAACATTATAGAAGTCACAGAAATAGATGTAAAATATACATGGATATTATGACAAGAAAAAATGTAAGTGTACAAAGTGTCTCAAATCAGCCATGTGACGTAATAAAAATGAGGGATAATCCATCTCTTTTTTAGGGATTTTCTTTCACACATTTCCATCATTTTTATGACGTCAAATGGCTGATTTTTGAAACACTTTGTTTACTTACGAAAAAACTTGTCTTCAATTTGGGTGTCGTTTATTGGCCAGTCCAAAAGGGGAGGGGATCGGGTAATGGGGTGAATAATTACTTTAGCCATTTGCAAGTTTCAAGTACATGATAATCTGGCATAAGATCCAGGTAATAATAGATCCATTGTCACATTGATATGTCACCCTGGTGCTCTATACTTGCGTATTAGTCAAGTCAAACTACATGTGAAGCAAGGGTAGCGCAAAACCTTTTTTTTCATGGTGTCCATGTAAAACAGAATAAAAAGTATTTTATGTAAAGCAAATACACTTTAACCCTTTACAGTCGGGCCCCTAGCCGCACCTTAATCGGTCGGGGGGGGGGGGGGCGTTCAACGCCCCCCCCTTATTATCTCAGTTCCTATTAGAGCTAGAGGGCTAAATCTTTTTGTGCAAGTCCCTTGTTTGATAATGAATTTCCGACCTTTTATAAGTCTAAGTCAATTTTCGCTTCCTTCACCCTTTTATTTAACAACCTTTGTTTTTAGGTCTTTTTTTACTTATAAATTTCAAACGGCTGTAATTTTCTTATTTTTGAAGCTAGAAGAAAATTTTTTTTCCAAAAAATGTTAAAGTTTATGTAAATTTTACATTTGAAATATCAAAATATAAATTTCAGCGGCCGCAGCTGTACTTGGCAGCTGCCAGCCGCCGCAGTCGGCGGTCGGCGGGAAAACGGCGGCGGATCTTCATGAAATTTTAATATGTTATGTAGACATGTCAGAAAAGCTTAAGTTTAAAATTTGAAGTCTCTAAGTCAAAAATTGCGGCCACAGGAGACTTTTAAAGATTTCTGGAGACCTGGAGGATCAGGACCTGCAGGATCATACCTGGAACCTGAAAGTGACTTGAACACCTGTATTTTATATAAGGATGTACTACTAGAGGATTTTTTAGTATTTTGGTATGATAAAATGCTTTGTTTTAGTCAAAAAAATATTTTTGCTCTTTACCTGGATGACCCTGCCAGGTTTGCTGGCATCCTGTGCCCGCCAGGATGGAGATATTCAAAAAATTCCAACTCTCAGTTATGTGTCATACCCATACTTAAAAAGTCAAGCAGTTTGGGCTCTTTATCTTTCACACACAGAAAATGAGATAGAAAAAACCGGATGGGGGGGCGTTCAACGCCCCCCCCCCCCCCCCGACCGTTAAGGGTTAAGTAGGTATACCTCATTGATCTAAAGGTATAAAACAATGGCCGATAAATTGGTGTAACTCCCAAATGATTATACACAAAATACCCTTCTGTAGATTGCAATTAGTTCATGAACAAACCCATCAAATTTCATTGAAAGTTATAAGTTATTATAAAACTTTTGGGACCAGTGTAATAAACAGCACAATGTCCCCTCCCTCTCTGGGTATGCCTACATACGAGTGCGTTAGGGGTGATAACTAGCAAACTCACCCCCCTATTATAATGAGGTCTGCTTTTACCTTTTTACTACCCCTCAAGTTTAACACCTCCCGGGTAAAAATCCTTTGCACGCCACTATAAACCTATTGGTACATAAACCTATCTTTATGGTAGATAGATTTAATTACTTATTTGGATGATATTTATCTATTTCTGAAATTTAAACTCTACTTAGATACTAATTTAATTAAAGAACTAAGTTGAATTCTTAAAAAACTTTTTTGAGTCACTGCCTCACTAAAATAGTAAGGTAAAATTATCTCATCTAAATTTTTAGCGATCCTCACTAATTTTAGTGAGGCAAAGAATTTTTAGTGAGGCAAAAGTTTTTTAAGAATCCACCTCTGTTTTATTTCAATAGACTCATATACAAAATTTATACGAATAAAAATTAGGCAAAGCAGATTTACAACCCAAAATTAACAATCGACAAAAGACAGAATTTCGTTTGTAAAATTTGGAGTGCATTTGATTAATCTTTCTTGTCATATCTCTGAATTTTAGCTATTTTGACGACCAAGTAGTTTCTGCTTATTTGTTTGGAATCCTTTTGTATTTGTGCAATGTCCGTGTTTTAGTGTAAATGTGTGTGCATGTGTCTGTGTGTTTGTGTATGTGTGTGTGTGTGTGTGTTTGTGTGTATGTGTGTGTTGGTTATATTTTCACCCATCCGTAACTTTTTAGATCAACGAGATTTTTTCTATATTTATACGGTGGTACTTTGTGGGGGGGGGGGGAAGGGATGAGTGGAGGGGGATGGTTCAAATTTCTACAATCTTTATCAGTACAGCTACTATGTACCTTACATATTAATAAAAAGCGAATCTTTTCTATAATTAGAGTCGGTTCGTCCGTCCGGAACAAATAGCTTCTTCCGTTAATTTAGGTATGTTAAAATTGTCCTATCGATTCCAATCTTCGCATGGTGGTTCCTGTAATAGTTAGGTACAGTTAAGAAAGCGTAGCAACTCTATAATCGTTACAAGAATGTTCTTACGTCCATTTTAAACTGTTGATTTTAAACTTTTGGAACAGCAAATTTTTATGTGATATAATTATTCGATTAATTTGAATTTTGGAATACTGATTCCTGGGACAACAAAGTTCAATGTTATAAGCGAAGCATCTCTAAAATCAAGTCCTAAAAATGTAAGTGTAACATTCTCCTGTATTAAGACATATTTTCATGAAATTTATTTAAACTTTCTAAATTATACATTTATTTCATGCTTATTCAGGTCTGACACTCTACAAATGTTAATGTTCGTTTGTCCTACTGTTTCAGAGCTTCGCTTTAATGGCTGTTGTCATGCTTATTTTTTTTATAGATTTTAACAATTTAAAGCGTAAAATGGCAAATTATTTATTGGCACCAAATAAAAATTCAAAATCAAAATAATGTACTATTGTTAGCTATTTATTGCTGCACTACTTATGGGCATAATAGTCCTTGTTAATTTAATAATTCTTGTTTTACAAGCAAAAGTTCCAACATATTCTCTCATACGTTGAGACCTTCCTTTGGGGACTTTTATTTAATCTCGGCTGTTTTTTTAATCTAGCCTTGTCCAAACATTTCCACCAATAATATTAATCTATAAAAGGGGTAACTTTTGTTTATCATCAATGAGGATGTACATCAATTTATCATTTAATTTTCGAAGGTACGTCCGTAATTTTTTTTTGATTTTCTCTTTTCGACGGAAAAGAGTAGAATTTTACAATTTTGTATGCTTGAATAATCAATATAACTGTTTAATTACATATGAATTTATAATTGACGCAGCTACTCTACAATTCTGTCTGTCTGTCTCTCAGTAACGTTTATGTTTTTATTAGTGAAGCTACTCTATTTTGGGTTTGTGTTTGCGTCTGTTCTTTTATCTGTCTGTCTTGTAGAAATGATAGGTTTGTGTTTGAGTTTTATTGCTGCCTTTCAATATTTATAATTATAAAAAAAGGATTGAGCTAAAAATACTAGCAGCTTGGTGAATGTGTGTTAAACAGTATATGACGAGCCAATTGCTTTATGTCTTTTGTGTCCTTTTAGAGCTTTTCTTTTATGGATGTTGTTTCAGATTATTCTTAACTTTTCATTACCTTCTTTCCCTTTTAAATTCTTTTTTTAAATATGAGATTTTTTAATATTTATAACAATTCCTTGGACGAATTTTTCCTTGTTTTTTACGTTTTAAATGAAAAAAAATGAAAGAAATTAATGAATTATAAAGAACTAGCGGCTGCGCCCCTAGCATCTAGGGGCTTTACAGTTTACATATATTCGAAGAGATAAAGAAGGAAAGAAAAATATCTTAAAACCATACCCAGACTTATTTATAAAAATGAAATAGCCTAAAACCATCTCAGGGCCTATAGAAAGCTTCCCTCTAAAGGAGGATTATATCGGTTCAGTGGTTAGCGAGATCCTTCGCTACAAACAAAAAAGCTTAGTACTTTATATAATAGGATGAATCACGGACTTAAAAAGGATAATTGACTATAATTGGACGATAAATTGATGTACACCCCCAATTATGATTAATAAAAATTCCCCATCTGTAAAATAAAATTATCGGTGCAAAAGTTTGGACCCAGCTATTTTGTACACCCCAATCAAAATTTTAGGCAAGTATCCAAAGCCAACTAAATAAAATATATTTTTATAAAACATTGGGTACCGGAAGGTCCAGTGACCCTCTTAACTTCCTTCCCTAGAAATTATACCAAATGATTTTTTATCATGAGTCTTTTTCAGGGATCTTAAGGGATAAGACAATAGACGATAAATTGATATGGAACTTTGGGGATGATAGACAAAATATCCCTTAGCTTTGGATTAAAATCATTTGTTGAAATGATTAAATCGTCTCAGATTATACCAACACCGAAATTAATTCGAGAAAAAATCACGAAACCTATATGTGATTATCAGCTGTCGTTGGGGCGTGGGGGGGATTACATAGTAAAATTGACGACCTCTCCATTTGTCCCCCAAATATTATTTTAGATTTTATTTCGCTTGTTGATTTTACCTTATTCCCAAAAGTTTTAAGCTAACGAATAAGATAACGCGTTCATATAGCTTTGGGTACCAGTGTAATGTCCTCTTTCAATTGACTTAACATAAAATCAGGAAGGAAGGGGAAAATGGGATGTTTATTACACTAGTCCCCAAAGTTTGAAAGGACATTCTCTTATTCGTTGGGCTTACCAACTTTGGGGACTTTAATTAAATTTGATTGGTTCATTAAATTTAGTGCCAAAACGTTTCAACCACTAATATTAATCGACAGAAGGCGTAATTTAGTACGTTATCATGTAAATATCGGCCATTGTCTTATCCCTAATTTTTTTTATAGTCCCGCGTTGACAGGACTCAAGAAAAATCTACTTTAATTTAGGGCAAAGCCGCTAGTATAATTATTTAATTAAATTATATAAAGTAATAGGATGTCTGTCTGTCGTACCATAGAGACGGCTCTTTATGATATATTTCTATTTTATTAAAGAAATCGCCTTGTTTTGAAAATTATTTACGGTAAAAAAGTAATTTTGTTTCAAAAAAACATTTCATATTTTTAAAGAAATGAAGCAATTTGTTCAACTTTTATATCTATTGATCTTATACAGATCTTAAATATGATTACAAATATTATTGAGACACCTAGCGGAAAATTTGTTAACTACATATAATAGAAAATTGGGAAAATATTGGAATTTTTGACAAATTTTCCAGTTTTTCTAAAAGTAGACAAACAAAACTTGGATCATGGAAAGAAAACGATGTAGCGGGTTTCGTTGTAATTTCACAGTAGATTTTCTCCTATTTCTAGTCCCTGCGGGAGGCTTTAACCTAACCTAAAATGACTTATAAAAATCAACTGTGAAAATACGACAAAACCCGCAACTTCGTTTTCTTTCCATTATCCGAAAACTTTTTCCTTCTAAATGTTTATTAAGTTTCTTTGAAGTAGCGGAGCTATGTATATGAATGAAAAGTCTGTATGTCGCCTGTCCATTCTGAACTATGTACATCATTATTTAAATATTTAACTCATGAAAATTACATTATCTCTCTAGTTTATTGATGTATTGATGAAAAATTGCTTAGAAATAAATGAGAAAACTGTGTGCAATATCATATTTAGTGATTTATTAACAATACATGCTTAAAATTTAAGTATGTGTATTAGATATCAACTATGAGGAGGGGGGGGGGGGTTGCTTAGGTCCTTGCTTAGCCACTTCGAGGTAATGCACCTATTTTCTCTTTGTCCATTTATCTTGATCTGATCATCCTTGTTTGTGTTTATTCAAATAGAAAAATTATGAGGTGATCTCCGTCTCCCATTTCATTTTAAATTTTAAAACAGGGCAGCGGGGGGGGGGAAGGCTATTGCAGTGTTTGGTAGGCATTTCGAGTTACTTTGCTCCTAGCTTCTAGGGATCTTTATTCGAAGGGAAAATAGCTTGAAACCATCTCAAACTCAAATCTAACAATGAAATAGCCTAAAACCATCAGATATGTGAAGTGTACCTGAAAAAGAATGTTATTAAAAAGCTTCGTTTCTAAACTACGTAATCATCCTTGCTTTTGTAAATTTCCAGCTAAAATCCAATTAAATAATTGTCAAATTCTCAGTAAGAACTGAAGTTTACAAGTTATCAAGGACATTGGATATAGAATACGTGGATATTGTGTCAGGGGAATTGTTTTCCTTAATCTAGGTAGCTAATATAGTCCTCAGATTTTACTCAATACAGTGGTTAGGGGAGAGGATTGGACAAAGTTGCAAGGAGGGGGGGATTCGTTTTATTAGCCAGCTGAGAGAAACATTTTATCAGGGTATGCGAGAATCTCACACAATATCCACGTATTATATATCCATTTCAAGGACAAGAACCCAAGTTTGATTAACAGTAATGACTTTATTAATTTTTTAAACACTAGCGGCTGCGCCCTTTGATGCCTACTATGGGATACTTGAGGAATGGGGGAAGTCGACCTTTAACTTTTAGTTTTACTTTAAAACAGAAATTATTGTATTTACGATTTCTCTTAGGAGGTATTTTAATATTTTAAATCTTAACCTACAGACAGAAAGATATGTAACTCTACATATGGATTGAATTCATAGTTTATAGACTTAAGTAGCGCTGTTTTAGGATGATTAAATCAATAAGTATAAAAGTAACAGGATGTCTGTGTGTACTGAAAGATCTCGTTAATCGTTGGACGGACTGGTTCTCCTTTACAGTGAAGCTTCTCATAGGGGTATTGTTCTTCCATCCTCCGAAGAGAAATCACCCTAAAATCTTTTTAAAACTTTAATTTTGGACGCCCTATGGGCGTTTGTCTAAAACCAAATAGCTAAAATAACTTGAATTGCATTTAGAAAGCTGAAAACTTTTACGGCAAATAAAAAAGTGTATTATTATAATTTCAAGCTTACATGATTTTACTTTTTTTCATAATTGACATCCGGCGACACAAAATTTTATTTTATTATTGTATGTTGTTTAGTAGCGAAGCTACTCTACATCTAGTATTTTAGTTATTATCAAAGAGGTAGTTTTTACTTTCTGTAACTTCTATTTCGGACATTTTCCCTTAAAGTGCATTGTTGACCACACAGCCTCCTGATTTAAAAAAAAAACTAAATCAAAATAAAAGGGTGGGGAGGGTGGTTAAGTTTTGTTTGGTTAGGACTCCGCAGGGTTAAGATTTCCCATATAAGAGTTAAGCATAGGAATAATAACACCCCCCCCCCCTTCCCCCTTCAATTAAAAATACAAGTTCGGGGGAGGATTCAGCTCTCAACTGGCACTTTGTTGGAAACCAACCGCTATTCTTATAATGACATACTGAATCTGAAACCTTTGGAAGTTAACCATACAGCTGGTTTTAATGTCGATTTAAACTATTTTAATTACATGTCGAAAATATGCCAGCCAAGATTTCATTTTCAAAAAACTGCAGAGACTAGAGTCAACGTGAACAACAGAAAATGTTTGGCAACATTGTGCTGCTGTATTTGAAACTAGCGGCTACGTCTCTAGGGGCACTTGAAGGAGGGAGGGAGAAAAGTCGACCCCATACTTTAATTTTATTTTAAAAATTTTTCAAAGAGCAATTTATCTTGGGAGGGTGGTAAAACCCTCCCTCTAAAAAAAACTATAAACCATGCATTAACCTGTAAGAAGCTTCACTGTAAAGGAGAAACATAATAGTCAAGTAGCTATAAAGATACTTTATCCTTTTACTTTTTTACAGAAATTTAATTTGGTAAAAGGAAATCTTAAAAAATCTGTCTGTTATATTCTATTAATTTATTAATAGAGCATTAAATGAAGTAAATCTTTGTTTTTGATTTATTTTCCATGGTTAAATATAATTTATAAAAGTGCCACCTACAACTTTTATATTTTCCTCCACAGTGGAGAATAGTTACTTATTGTATCGTATTATAAACAGCTTTCCGCAGATATAAAAATGTACAATTATAGATTAACTTTTTCACAGTTTTTGTTATCCTCGTGATGCCAAAGACATGGGCTAATAACTGGTTTTAATCTTATGATTGTACATTTTTATATTCGTAGAAAATTGAATATTATACGATGCTATACATGATTTTTCAGTATGGCATTACCATGGGACAAGGATAGGTCAGCGGACGAATAATTGCCGATTGTAAGAAGCTGTTTATATTACCATTAAAGATTGCGTCTTACTGGCCTACCATTGGTCAATTAAAATGTATACTGGCCTGCCATTTGTAATTTAGTCACAGTATTGGCCTTTCATTGGTCATTTGTGTATTGTATGACGAGGACGTCATTTTTTATAGGCTTTATAAACAGCTCCGATTATAGATTTCATAAATTTAATACTTATTGCACTAATCCAAAAATTTTTATGATAACGTTTACTTATTCGTTGGCTTAATGACCCTGAGGACTTTTATTGAATTTTGATTGCTTGGTTCATTTAGTTTTGTGTTCAAACGTTTCTACCACTATTTGTAATTAACAGAATGGGTAATTTTGAGTATCTTCATTGGGGATGTACATCCATTTATCGGCCATTATCTTATCCTTTTAGATCCCTGATTTTTAGTGCTAAATCAAGATATTTTGTGTGATAGTTCTAAATTTATTTATTTTTACCCACTGTGCGGCAACCATCACCATTCCTTGATTTCTTTGGTTCATGCTTCATGAGCAAACACACGATATGGAACAGGTCGAAAAAATATATTTAGTGAAGTAATTGGATGTGCGTCTGTCTGTTTGATTCATAATTATGAGGTGAGAAGCGGAGATGAGATATGCAGGGATCTAAAGGGATAAGACAATGGTCGATAAATTGATGACACAATTCTGTATATAACAAATTAGTGGTTGAAACGTTTGAACAATTAATCCAAAATTCAGTAAAAGTCTCCAAAGTTGTTAAGCCAACAAATAAAAATACGTTATTGTAAAACTTTGAGGACTAGTGTAATTAACAGCTCATTGTCCCGTAGCGAAGATATGTATCATATTTAATAAGTAGTTGGATGTGCGTCTATCTATTTGGTTCATGGCAAACACACGATAAGGAAGAGGGAAAAAATAATGTTTAGCAAAGTAATTAGATGTGCGTCTGTCCGTATACCCCCCTTCTCATCCCTTATTATAAAAATAAGGGTGTGGGGGTTCAGTGCTCAGCAGACATTTCGTAGGGAAGCACTGTTGCAGTTTTGTCACGGGATTTCTCATTAGAAATGAATGATTTCATGAGTGATTATTGATAAAATTAAATTTCTTTGTACATTCAATATTTGATTTATTTCTAAATGTACCCCATTTATCCCAATCCAGAGAGAGATGTTAATGGGCTGTTAATTACACTAGTCCCTAAAGTTTTTTATTGATGTTATCTTATTTGAGGACTTTAGTGAATTTTGATTGGTTGACTAATTGAGTTGAGTGTTCAAAGGTTACAACCACTAATTTTAATCTACAGAAAAGGTAATTTTGAGTATCATCATTAGGGATGTACAATAATTGATCGGCCATTGTCTTATCCCTTTAGATCCTTGATCCGAATTCCTGTCGATACCAGAGATTTATTTATCTCTCTATCCTAATCTATTTAACAGTGCAGTGGGTCAAAACTTCCGCAAATTTTTATATTCACAAGAGACACAATCACAAATGAACCAGAAGAGTTTTATTTAGCAAAGGAAAGAATCAATTTGCGTCATTTTGCACTAAGTTCACGTTGACCACTAATACCCCCCACCCCCTTATTTTTAAATCAATGTAAAATAAGGGGGGGGGGGTTGTGTCTCTTTTCAGCGAGGGGATCTAAACCTGCGGGGCTTTACTGGCAAGCAATATAACATAACCTAAAGTAACAAACAACAAATGAAAAATAAGAGGGAAGGTGGTGGGTATCAGTGCTTAAAAGGGTCTTTGTGTGAATGCTTCTCATTTTATTCTATAGTAATACAATGAAGAGCTTGGAAAGTGTCTTGTGTGACGTCATATAATACATCTAAAAAGAAGTGATGAGAGGAGAAGTGACAAAGGAAATCCCTAAAAAAAGAGATGGATAACAGATCTATAGTATAGATGTATATACAGACAACTACCTCCCTTCCTTTTTCAAAGACTTCTTTCGTCTGCTTCTAAATTATTTTCTGCTACTTGGCTGTGTTAATATAAGTGACACCATTGCAATGCATTGGTTGATTTTCAATGACCCAATAGAAAGGTTGCAAAAGGTGGTTGCGATGGGGAGATACAGTTTTTTAACCCTTTCTCCCTCTAGTGTTTTACTCTAATAGATGTATAATAGACTTATTTTTATGACGTAACACATGAGACTAACCGGCGCTTCTAGTAGTTTATGGTTCTGATGGTTTACTAATGTGAAACAATTTACAGAAGTGATAAAATACCGTAACTAACAAGAGCGCTGGTTTATAATGACTTGATGCATTTTTTACCCAGGGAGGAAAAGGATATTGGGCTGATTATTTCATTTGTCCCTAAAGTCTTATAATTGCGTTTTCTTATTCATTGGCTTTATCAACTTTGGGGACCTTTATTGAATTTTGATTGGTAGGGGACTAAAGTTGAGTGTTCAAACATTTCTACCACAAATTGTAATCTACAGAAGGGGTAATTTAGTGCATCATCATTAGGGATGTATATCAATTTATCGGTCATTGTCTTATCCCTTAGATCCCTGATTTTTACCAACTCTCTAGCTTTTTTCGGAAATTTTCAATGCATTTTTATAAAAAAATTTGTTAGCAATTTTCTTTGGGGTGATTTCAATGAATCAACCAATTACCCTTTTGATATTTTCTCACCTCATTTTACATTAATTTCCTAAACCAATTTACGTGTTCTTTCCGCCAATAGTCATAGTATAATTAGTAGGGTTGGCAATCCGTATCCGAATCCGCCCAATTTTGGAATACGTTTTTTAATAGCGGATTCGGATTATTAATTGATAGGCTAAAATTAGCGTCTTGAGTTTTTTTTTATTTCTACTGCCGCTTTTAGAAGGCAAAGATTTTCATCATTACATATAAAATCTGGTTCGATTATCGAAAGTGAATTATAGATAACACCAAGAACATTAATTTTTAGGACATATTTAGCACTTAATTTAAAAAAAAAATTTAAAAATCCTTTTAAAATATTGCTAGAATCTGGATCCGCCAAAAATAAGAATCCGAAATCCGCCATTTTTTGACGGATTCTTGTAAGAATTCGAATCCGGTCCAAAAATTTGACGGATTGCCATCCCTAATAATTAGATAGTCCATCTATTGGTGATTAAAATCAGAAGGGGAATGTAGCCACCCCCTGACGAAATTAAGGAAAAGCCGATTATGTTTTATTCCTTTTGTCTTAAAACATTTTTCCATAAACCAGATGAATGGGATAATCAAATCATATTAATTTTTTTTTCAAAAAAATATTTAGTCCAAGAGACTTTGTAGTGATGACTATACAGTTGCTACTCTTTTATAATCTTAGAAAACTATCACAGGAATAAAAATGCCAAATTTGACATTCAACGGACAATTCTAACATGCCTAAATTACCGATAAGATCTACAGACTGACCTACTGAATAATAGAAAAGCTATAGAAACATGGATTACAACATCCATAAAAGCAAAGCTCTAAAATCGGAACAAACGAACAATAACTCTTGTAGAGTGTCAGAACTTAATCAGCAGAACATTAATTACGAAACTGTACATAAATTCGTTGCAAAATATAAAAAAAATCCGCTAGTTTTAAACGAACGAACAGATCTTTACAGACAACTATCTCTCTTCCTTTTCAAAGACCTCTTTCGTCTGCTTCAAAATTATTTTCTTCTTCTTTGCTGTGTTAACATAAGCGACACCATTGGTTGATTTTCATTGACCCAATAGAAAGTTTGGACAAGGTGGTTGCGATGGGAAGATACAGTTATTTAACCCTATCTCTTTCTAGTGTTTTACTCTAATAATGAACATATTAACTTTCTTGTATAGATTATAGGGTTGCTACGTTTTCTAATTCGTACCTAACTGTTATAGGAATCATCATGCAAAGTTTTAAATCAATAGAACAATTCTAACATGCCTAAATTGACGAAAAATTCTAACTGTTACGGACATACGGACGGACCGACCGCAATATAGAAAAACTTTGATGTTAAAAATGAAACATTATTGACGAGAATGAATCACATTTATTACAGGGATCATTTTTTAATAGTTTCGATATACTACAACAATTTTCACATCATATCATTTCTTAATAACTGTTTACATACTTCCTCATGTTGGGGTTATTCTAAAAAAAGGATAAATGAGCTTTTTTTACTAAAATTATGATACATAAAAGTACCATTTTTGTGGATTACACAAAGTGGCTGAAACTTTTGGACACTCAACTTAATAAAACAACCAATCAATATTCAACAGAAGTTCCCAAAGTTGGCAAACCAGCGAAAAAAATACGTTATTATAAAACTTTGGGTACTAATGTAATACACTAGTACCCAAAGTTTTATAACTACGTTATCTTATTTGTTGACACAAAAACTTTGAGTACTCATGTTGAATCTGATTGGTTGGTTTCAAACTAGAGTTTTCAAACTTTTCAACCAATAATTTTAATCTACAAAAGTGATAATATATTAATTTATCGTCCATTATCTTATCCCTAGATTTGACTTATCCCATAATTAAATTAGTAAAAACAAGGATGACAACATCCATAAGTAGCGAAGCACAAAAATTGTGGATGGGAATACGTAGAAGTAGATTTAAAGTTTATTTATTAAAATCAATAATAGATTTATTGGAGAAAATAAACATGAAACCTTGTTTTATTTTGTATGATGAAGATGGTTAAAGTAAATTACATACTAGATGCACATAACAATGGGAAAAAATAGTTTGAAACTGTTAATGCAAAAAAGTTTTAAAATTGGACCAAAAATGCCAAAGATATGGGGAAATATATCAACATATAAAAATAGCCAAAAACCTGCCGCCATTGTATCTTTTCTTAAAACGCCAGAAATTTAATTTTAATATCTTTAACTGAAAAATTTATGAAAATTGGACTATAAACACCAAAGATATGGGTAAAAATGTGAAAAATATAAAAATAGCCAAAAACCTGCAAAAAGGCAGTCTGACCGTCATTGTTGTTTTCTTCAAATGACGGGAAATTTGTTTTGATAACTTTAACTGAAAAAATTTTGAAAATTGGACCATAAACACCAAAGATATGAGGAAAATTTGGAAAATATAAAAAATAGCCTAAAACCTGCAAAAAGGCAGTCTGACTGTCATCGTTGTTTTCTTCAAACGACAGGAAATTTAATTTTGATATCTTTAACTGAAAAAATTTCGAAAACCGGACCATAAACACCAAAGATATGGGGGGAAATGGGAAAAATATAAAAATAGCCAAAAACCTGCAAAAAGGCAGTCTGACCGTCATTGTTGTTTTCTTCAAATGACGGGAAATTTAATTTTGATATCTTTAACTGAAAAAATTTCGAAAATCGGACCATAAACACCAAAGATATGAGGAAAATTTGAAAAATATAAAAAATAGCCTAAAACCTGCTAAAAAGCAGTCCGACCACCATTGATGTTTTATAGTTAATTGTGCTCCTTAATGATGGGAATGTTGTCAAAAAATTTCAGCTCTCTATCTTTTATAGGAGCCGAGAAAATCACGTTTCCCCCAATTCATTAATTACGGACGGACGGACGGACAGACAGACGGACAGACGGACAGACGGACAGACGGACGGACGGACATTGTGAATTATAGAGTAGCTTCGCTACTAATAACGTATTTTTCCCTTTTTCTGACCGCCAACATTTTTATCATGATTTCCTGCTTAGAGTTAAATTAATATTGACAAAACAATGCATCAATAACCCCCTTAAAAAATCCCTAAAAACTCAAAACGGGGGGGGGGGGGGGAGGTTGATACTATCCTTAAACAAAACAAATGAAAACTAAAACTACAACAAAATATAATAATATTGTCAGTTATACATATCGTAAAATTGATGATAGACCAAAGTGAATAGTAAGTTTATTTAATATTTTTTCTATTTCATGACTACAAAAAAATATGAAAATGCACTGAAAAAAATTAAAAGGTAGGTAGGTATTTGTGTGAAAAATAATTTTTTAAAAACCTTACTTTTTTAAATTAACAAGAATAATAAAAGTAAAAAGAATTATTGAAAATCAATGTGCAAAACAATAACAAATTACAAAATATATTGAGAAAAAAGCTTTTTTTGATTTTGAAAGTAGACAGAATAGGTATGTGATGTTATACAAAATAATATTATTAGAGATAAGGCTTTGAAAAAAGATAACTTTAAGATATTGTTTAATGAAAATAAATAATTTAGCTGAAAGTGAACCTAGTAGATATTTTCTCTTAATTTTCAATTTGCATATTAGAAATATTATCATTTGAAGGTTACAATACTTAAACTCGTTTAATACCTTTCATGGACAAATCCCTATTAGAAAATTATTCAAAAAAAATTGCAAAACCAAATTAATTTAAATAATTTTGTACTTTACACTTAAAGATTTTCAATAGGTATGCGTTTTGGGATTACATTTAAACTTACAAATTATATCTTAAGACATAATTATCTTTATTTTGATACTGAAGGATTTTCATTTATAATTTCTTTTCATTCTTAAACTAATATCAATAATGAACAAAGTAATTTAGATTTCAAACTAAAACTGTTAAAATATATTGCAAAAATGAAACATTGTTTGTTAATTGTAACAAAATTGGCGCCAAAATTAGTTGATATAAAAAGATGTCGGCGCCATTAAGACGTGGTGTCTATCCTGTGAAGTAGCTGTTTCCGAAGTCCGAGAGAAGGATGATTGGAGCCAAATTTCATGTCATCATGTCGTTGATGGAGTTTGCGGTGGGGGTGTTCACGTTCGGCCCCTTCAGGCTCTCGTTAATGTCGCGGCGGAAAACAGACAGGTTCTAAGAGAAAGGTGGATACTTAAATCTTTATTTTTATTCTTGTCACCATGCCTTTCGTTTTATATCTCTAACCTTGCGGGGCAATCATTAACAATTACCTAAACTTACCTCAAATATCCAAAAGATACTGTGAAAAAAAGACAAATCCCGCTATTTTTCATGATCCAAACTTTTAACAAATACTTTTAATGTACAGGAGGGGTAATTTTGTTTATCCTTATTGTGGATGTAATCAATTTATCGGCCATTGTCTTATTCCCTTAGATCCCTGGACTTTTAATGTTTGATCATACTAAAAAGTAGGTAGTGTTTAAACTTTTCATTTTCAACCAATACTTTTAACTTACAGAAGGGGTTATTTTGTTTATCATCATCTCAAAAGATCCCTTTTGGTAGAGAAATGCAAAAAAAAACTGATTTAATTATCCAGCACATTCCTGAGTAAACCGGTCCCGGTTCTTGGTGAGCAGGTTCCTCTCAATGCCCTCCATGAGGGCCTCGAACCATTCCATCATAGGGCCACGCTTCTCTGGCGCCTGGCTAGAGATTATCTGGTCGCGCAAGTTCTAAATATAAATTTAGATTTACAATTCAAAAGAATATGATAAGATTTATATAGTTAAAGATATTGTTAACTTTCTCAGACGGACTGACATACGAATGTCTGGGAGGCGGACATCTGTAGTATCAAAGATTAATTAGACAGACGATTTAAAAACTTCAAGAACCATTTTTCTAGCTGTACCATAGCCAAAGTATGGCACACAAAAAAAGTTTGACGGTTTATTTAAAAACTAAATCTTAAAGCATAGAGTCGACTTTTAAGTTCACCTCTTTCCTATAATGCCCCTAGAGGCCACTTGGGGCGAAACACTAGTTACTAGGTACATAAATAGACACATCGTTTAATACAAAGTAATTTTTTGTCTGAAACTTTACAGGGAAACTTTGTACATTTCTTGGTTTTTTTAGTTTTATTTACTCTTCACCCCCTCCCTCCCTCTCATTGAGGCTAGGAGCGAAGCAAATAGTAATACTAATTATAAATCATATATGTTTCTACATACCTGGAAGTAATCTGGATTAAGAAGAATAAGGCCGAGCAGAGGTCTTGACATGGACCATTGGTTTCTGCAGTCTTCAAACATTATTATATTCAATACCTAAATTAAAATAAAATCAATACCCATATTCTATTATATAAAGTAGTAGCTAAATTTTGTCTGTAGAGAAGAATCTCGCTAACCACTGAACCGATATAGTTCTCCTTTACAGTGAAGCTTTTTATAGGTCAAGGGAAGGTTTATAACTATTTTGGGGAAGGATATCTTCACCCTGTCAACATCAACATATTCAAGAAGGATAAACTTTGCAGCTTGATGTTTATGGGCAAGGCATTCTCGCTTATACTTATAGTCTTTAATTTTTAGTATTGACGCAGTTGTGACCAGAGATTCGAACCTTCAACCTTATAAAAAATAAGCGGACGTGTTTACATTGTAAGAACCATATCGGTCCAGCGGTTAGCGCCACCATTTTAAACAAACAGTAAGACAGACAGACATCCTAATACTTTTATATAAGGATAAACGATGAATTTAGGTAAAAACTTGAACCTATCAGAGAGAGAGAGGGGACAATGGGCTGTTTATTTAACCAACCAGTCTCCAAAGTTTTATAATAACCTTTTCTTCTTCGTTGTCCTTACAACTTTGGGGACTTTTGATGAATTTTGATTAGTTGATTCATTAAGTATGTAAATGGTTCAATCCCTAATTCTATTCTCCAGAGGGGGCAATTTTGTGTCATTGCATTGAAGATATACATCAAATTATCGGCCATTGTCTTATCCGTTTAGATCCCTGACAACTGTAATGCCTTACCGTTTGAAGCATTTGCTGCAGGATTTCAGGTCTGTGGTTAATAACAGCTAGGAGAGGATCATTATCGCTGCTAGTACCACTACCACCACTACGGGACTTCTTCCCTGAAAACACTAGTGGTTAATAACAGCTAGGAGAGGATCATTATCACTGCTAGTACCACTACCACCACTGCGGGACTTCTTTCCTGAAAACACTAGTGGTTAATAACAGCTAGGAGAGGATCATTATCACTGCTAGTACCACTACCACCACTACGGGACTTCTTTCCTGAAAACACTAGAGATTAATAACAGTTAGGAGAGGATCATTATCACTGCTAGTAACACTACCACCACTACGGGACTTCATCCCTGAAAACACTAGAGATTAATAACAGTTAGGAGAGGATCATTATCACTGCTAGTACCACTACCACCACTACGGGACTTCTTTCCTGAAAACACTAGAGATTAATAACAGTTAGGAGAGGATCATTATCACTGCTAGTACCACTACCACCACTACGGGACTTCTTCCCTGAAAACACTAGAGATTGATAACAGCTAGGAGAGGATCATTATCACTGCTAGTACCACTACCACCACTACGGGACTTCTTTCCTGAAAACACTAGAGATTAATAACAGTTAGGAGAGGATCATTATCACTGCTAGTACCACTACCACAACTGCGGGACTTCTTCCCTGAAAAAACTAGTGGTTAATAACAGCTAAGAGAGGATCATTATCACTGCTAGTACCACTACCACCACTGCGGGACTTCTTTCCTGAAAAAACTAGTGGTTAATAACAGCTAAGAGAGGATCATTATCACTGCTAGTACCACTACCACCACTGCGGGACTTCTTCCCTGAAAAAACTAGTGGTTAATAACAGCTAAGAGAGGATCATTATCACTGCTAGTACCACTACCACCACTGCGGGACTTCTTTCCTGAAAACACTAGAGATTAATAACAGTTAGGAGAGGATCATTATCACTGCTAGTACCACTACCACCACTGCGGGACTTCTTCCCTGAAAAAACTAGTGATTAATAACAGCTAAGAGAGGATCATTATCACTGCTAGTACCACTACCACCACTGCGGGACTTCTTTCCTGAAAAAACTAGTGGTTAATTACAGCTAAGAGAGGATCATTATCACTGCTAGTACCACTACCACCACTGCGGGACTTCTTTCCTGAAAACACTAGTGGTTAATAAAAGCTACGAGAGTATCACGGACCCTGGATTTATTGGTTCCAAATTATTAGTGTGAAAACTTTTTAACCAATAATTTTGTTGATCACAACTGGGGATGTATTTCAATTTATCATCCATTATCTTTTCCTTTAAGATCCCTGTAACATAAAAAAGTTGACTTTACCTTTCTGAGTATATTTCTTGAAAAGATATGTAACAATATTATCCAGCGTAGCGCAGCATCCTGTACAAACCATTGTGTCCAGCGCCTGCAGACCTTCAGATATACTCGCCAGGATGTACAGGAACACCTGATAATAACAATAAACATAAAATAAGGCGCGTACAAAGGATTTCTTGGTACTTTCTCTCAAAGTACCTATCGAGCCCCTGAAGCTCTTTTCCCCTTGTTTAAAAAAAATTCTTATACCAAGCACTTAAACTGCAAGGCCTAGACCTGCTATGCTTAAACCTTACGGGGCTAACAAGCACCCAATAAAACCTTACCTGACCTTAAGTAATAAACATACAAACGAAAATTTAACTTATGTTCAATCTAATAGAATATAATGATGTGGGGGGGGGGGGGAGGGGGGAGAGAGGCCTATGCCGACAAGGAATTGCAAAGAATTTAAAAAAAAATACTTTCCTTGTTTAGACATAATAACAATATTTAAGAAGTTAAGAGGTAAAAGCTGAGCTAAAATGTTAAATTATTCATTTATTTAATGTTTTCAAGTTGTGTTTTGTCATCAAGTTTTGTACTGTGTTCTACCAGGGAGGAAGGGGATATTGGGCTTTTCATTACACTAGTCCCCAATGTTTTATAATAACGTTCTCTTATTCGTTGGCTTGTCAACTTTGGGGACTTTTAAGAATTTTTATTGGTTGGATTATTAAGTTGAGTGTCCTGACGTTCTAACCACTAATTATAGTCTACAGAAGGGGTAATTTTGTGTATTAACATTGAGGATGTACACCAATTTATTGGCCATTGTCTTATCCCTTTAAATCTCTGGTGTTCTACACTAAGAGTTGCAAAACACATCAAGTTGAAATAATGGTTAGTTTAAGTGTCAAAAGAAAGGCACATGTATTTTCTTGTTTATTTATTACTTAGGTCAGATTAGGTTAAGTTATATTCAAAAGAAAGGCACTTGTATTTTCCTGTCTGCTTTACTAGTTAGTCCCACAGAGTTAGGACCCTTGCAGGTGTTATTAGGCATAAAAAACTACCTAACCCAACCCAATATTTTTAATTTATACCAATAATCAGGTATGTCAGGCGGGGGGGGGGGGGGGGGGCGGTTTCAAAGCCTCTTGTGATGTTATTTTAACCTCATCTTTTTTTGTCTACTATCACACAGTGTTAAGACGGAAAAAATCTCCAATTTCTTTGAATAAAAAGTGTTAAGTTTATTCATTTTAAAAAAACACATAGTTACAAAATTACACAGTTATAAAATCTTCTTCATAAGCTCTTAAATTTGAGTTTCATAATTTTTTTGACGGTTACTTTGTGCTTTCTTTAAGCTTATATGTATGATGCATTTTTCACAAACTAATTAAAGTGTTTTCCCTCAAATTTAATTGCCTAGCGAGCAAATAAACCTGTCCTTTATTTTTAAAATAAATTAAAAATAACGTGTTTTTCTTTATGCCTAACCCATTG
The DNA here is from genome assembly GCF_053477335.1 of Acartia tonsa. Classification (NCBI taxonomy): domain Eukaryota; kingdom Metazoa; phylum Arthropoda; class Copepoda; order Calanoida; family Acartiidae; genus Acartia; species Acartia tonsa. Next base: position 14,417,820 of record NC_137272.1, on the reverse strand, counting down.
AGGCCTATACCAAAGGTGCAGTAACCCTAGGATGCTCCACTGTACCCAACCATTATAACCTATTTTGCCTGAAATGCAATAAAAATTCAATCACTAGAAACACCTCCATCCCTCTTATTTTCAATTTATTTCAAATAAGGGAGCGGGGGTTTGTGTGATCAACTAAGCACTTTGAGGGAAAATGCCCTAAATTTTTACAAATATCTGTAAATGTTGCTCCCTTATTATAATGAATGGTATTATTTGTATGTTTTTGAAGTATTTATTTTGTTAGTAAAAACAACCCTAACACTAGAATCCTCTTTTTTAATAAGCACAATGGAACAAAAAAAGTGGCGTTTTTACACAAATCACCTTGCTAAGCTAATAAAACCCGGCCCCTCAACATTATTTTGAAATAAATTGAAAATAAGGGCGCGAGGGTAGTTTTTCGTTTGATAGTTTATCACTTATTTTAGATTAGGTTATATTTTGTACTGGGTAGCAGCAAAGGGGTTACGAAAAAACGGGTATAGTCCCTTTCATGACAACGCCGTATTGTCACAGTAGCTTTTCTACAATTTCTAGCCCCTGCGGGGGGGGGGACTCTAATCCTGCGGGGCAATTACCTTACCTAACCTAAAATAACCTATCAAAAGCTACTGTAAAATACTATGAAACGCCCCTTAAGAGGCGTTGCCACGAAAGGGACTACACCCGAAAAAAACTTCCACTCCCCCTCATTACCAATTTATTTTATTTTTTAAAGGAGGGGGAGGGGAGGTCAGTACTTTGTGTAATATCACCCAAAAAAAAACCATTAATACAATGCCTCAAAAAATACACCAATATTAAATTTGAATTTGAATATGATTGTTGATTTTATTTTTGTTCAATATTAATAAATGAAGATGAAATTCAAAAAAGAATTTTAAACCGTGTGTTTAAAATACGTGTTAGACAAGTATGTTTTAGGCCATTTTGATCTAATTTACATGAATGAATCTTTTTAAAGAGATCGCTATGTATTTGTTGAGAAGTATACTCTGTAATTAAGTTTTTAACGTCTGTCTGTCTATTCATGCTTTAGAAAAATTACAATAACTGGTTATTTAAATCTAAATCTATTTATTTCGCCCCCCCGCCCCCCCCAAAAAAACCCAATAATTTATGATATTAATGTCGGAAGGTGGAGGAACTGGTAAACTTAAGGTACTCATATTAAATCTTGATGTAGTAGTCCAGTATAACAGTATTCAAACTAATTAACCAACAAATTACCAGAAGGGGTAATTTTGTTTATCAAAAATTATTATATAAGATCCCTGGTCCATGTCCAAAAAAATGCATTCATGTTTATTAGATCCAAAGTTTTACAATACCTCATGACTTTCTGCTTCAACCTAATATAGGTATACATTAAATGTTAAAATTTAAAATAAAATCCTATTTTATAAAGTAATAGCTTTTATGGTCTGCAGCGATAGATGATATCTCGCCAACCGCTGAATCGATTGGGTTATATTTTGTAGAGAAGCTTTACATAGGACTTTGGATGGGTTTAGCTATTTTTTTTAGGTTTAAGTCGTGGAATGGTTTTTGGCTATTATTCTCCTCTTTAACCCTTCGAATACAAAGCCTCTAGATGCTAGGGACGCCCCCGCTATTAAAATATAAAGTAGAAAGAGAACAACTCCTGTCAATGTCAAAGATTAACTCTAAAAATCTTTGAAAAACAACACCGCTTCTTATATTATGCACTAGTGGTTGCGCCCATAGCACTAAAAACGTTGTATATCAAGATAAGGGGGCAAAATAGCCTAAAACCATACCTGGACTTAATAAACTATTATATAATAGTAGATTTAAAGTGTCAGGGGGTTTCATTCAGCTTAAAATATTTAGTTTAGTTTTTAAATTCTTTTGAGGCGTTAAGATATAATATGAAAAGTAAACAGCTTTTAAATCTCATACTTGTTTTTACAATATATTTTATGATCTTCCAATTTGAAATTATTTCTTACCGTTGGTTCAAGTGTTGCCAGAAAGCTGATATGATCCTGAGCCAAACAGTCGAGCAGCACGTAGTATGTCTGGGAAAGCTTCGGGTAGTCCAATAAGTCAGTCTGGAGACATTACAGTTACAATTTGTTTTAAAATGGCGGGGAAACGAAATAAGGAGTAGTAAGGTATTCGCTGGAAGCTCTTTTGCATCCAACATTTCGACCAGTCAAAATGATCGTTATCAAATCTCTCTTATTGTTTATTATAGTACAGAAACTTACAGTTGAGCAAGGTTTAGTTGTAAAATTAGAAATTGACTCGGGTGACTTAATTATTGGGTAAATGTTTTAATTGACAAAGTTTTCGTGTAAACTTCGAAGCAAATTGCAATTTGTAACTTTCCTGTGGAATTGAAAGAAGAAGTTTGACAAAGGTATTAAGAACACTATCCAATGCTTCATCCCCGTACAACCTAAAAGTACAGAATATATTATCCATCTATCTATTTATCTATCCTATTATGAAAAATAAAAAGGGTTTGTCTATTTTGATTTTAGATACATTCTTGGAATAGTTTTTGGCTATTTTTCTGCCTTCTCCCTACACCTTCACATACAGAGCCCCATATTTCGTCCTAAATCCAAATCACTGCACCCTCTCTCCTTTCAACCCCCCGGTACTTGGAAAAGTTCCTATATGGGAGGAAGGGGATATTGGTCCCCAAAGATTTATTTGATTCTTTATTTGTCTTTATCATTTACATACAAAAATTACATTTAAAGTTTATCAATATTATTTTAAAAGTCATTCACAATATAAAAAAAATGGATATAAATTATTTATGTACACATATATTAAAGAATATCATATCAAAATTACATTGGTTATAAGAAAAGATTTTTACATACTGTGACATTCCCTTTGTTCAGTCATAATTTACGTCTTCATAAAATAATAATGGATCACATTTAAGATGTGATTAGCAGACTGAATAAGTAAGGGAGGGGCATGGACAGTTTTATTAACACTGTTAGGTACAAGGGTCGCCAGAGGATGACTGGTCCCTTACCTTGTTATTGCCCCTTTTATTTAAGTCAGATATCCTGTGGTATTCCCTGAGCCCAGTCATCAATAAAGCCTCAAAGAAATAGTGTATCACATATAAGATGTGCTTGGCAGACTGAATTAAGATGAGTGGGGCAAGGACAGGTATTCTGATAGTAGACAGCTCTGACCCTGTTAGGTTTAAGAGTCGCCAGAGGATTAATGAAGGATCATTATCGACTGGTCCCTTACCTAGGTATTTACCCTATAGCTGAATAACAGACAGAGTAGGTCCCCAAAGATTTATAAACGAGTTCTATAATTTTACTTAAAAACTTTGTGGTCTTTAATTCAATCTTAACAAACCTCTTCCTTAATAATTTTATTTTCAGAAGAGAAGGGGTAATTTTGTTGATCATAATTGAGTACATAAATCTTCTTATCCCTTCATGTCCCTGATTATTCAGGGATCTAAAGGGATAAGACAAAATTACCCCTTTTGTAGATTAAAATTAGTCGTTGAAACGTTTGAACACTGAACTTAATGAATCAACCAATCAAAATTCACTAAAGTCCCCAAACGAATAAGAAAATGTTATTATAAAACTTTGGGGGCTAGTGTAATAAACAGTCCATTGTCCCCACTCTCGTTGCTGATATCCTATAGATGAACACAGTTTACCTGAAAACGCCAAAGTTGACATATTTTCCGCAGAGCGCCATCTTGAGCATGTTAAAGCAGATACAGATACCCTTCAGCTTAAGCGGGTACATCTGGTCCTTAGACACCTGCACATCTAATATTCTGGAACCTAAAATAATAAAAAATCAGAGAGAGAGAGAGAGGCACAACGGTCTAAGGGTGGAAATTTGGCAAAAAAGTCATGATCAAATTTTCTTATTTTAATTTGATATTATTGATTTACATACCCCAGCCCATGCATAATGGACAAGGAAAAGAAAAAATAACGTTTGGAACTAAGTTTTTTTTACTTCAAAGTTGGATCAAATCAATATTTTTTGAAGGTCAAAAATCTACTTTTTATTTTCTACCTAGATATGAAAAATATTTCTTTTTTGCATAAATATCTATTAAAAACTAATTTCGTTCATATTCTTTACAAATATATAGAGCAAATCAATAAATAAAAACATTTTTATTATATACAGCATGACCCTCAAAAAAGTATTTTTAAGCATCTGCAGCCCTTATTTCTCAATGAATTATTAAAAAATGCATATGTCCTTGTTCTCTATAGTATTCCACGTAAGTAGATATAAAAATATTTTTTTTACCTCCATTAACACCGGAGATTTTTAGTGCTAAAGTTTTGAAAAAGTGACTGAGGAAAAAGTAACTTTTAACATGAAACGACTTTTTTAGCAAAATTAAGCTAGAAATCCTTTTATTTTTGTTACTAGCAGAAACTTTATACAAAAATGAAATACAAAATTTAGTTTTTGAGTAAAAAGCATTTTTTTACACATATTTTTTGAGTCTTTTTAGTTTAATGATATTTTGAAAAACTTACTTATTAAGCAAAATTGTTTAAGATTAAAAAACCAAATAAATCTCTATGAATATAGCAGGAAAATTGTTTTTGTTTCACAATCCTAACTTTAATAACAAAAAAGTTATAAAGAAAATAAAAATAAACATAATGATTTTTTAGTCTAAAAAGCTTAATTTACCCCCTATTAAATAATTGAGATGTCAGAAAAGTAGGCGGAGCAACTGTCATAATTAATCCTTTTCTATAAAGAAGGGTTAATAAATAACCTAAAATTTGCAAATAATCAATTCATTCAGTAGTATTTTTTGCCATTAAAAATTTATATTTTTTGGTGGAATAAAAAAGAAATAATTAGTTAACTTGTTTTTCTTTGTGTCTCATTATTCAGTTGCCAGAAAAACATAATATAACCATCCAAAAAATAAGAGAAACAAAAAAAAATTCTTTTTCTCAGTCACTTTTTCAAAACTTTAGCTCTAAAAATCTCCGGTGTTAATGGAGGTAAAAAAAATATTTTTATATCTACTTACGTGGAATACTATGGAGAACAAGGACATATGCATTTTTTAATAATTCATTGAGAAATAAGGGCTGCAGATGCTTAAAAATACTTTTTTGAGGGTCATGCTGTATTTTACCTTAAAAGTGTTAATTTTATGCTTTGAAAGTAAATTTATAAAAAATTTTCGTCATTTTTTTACTGAAATATTTAGCAAAAAAAATTAGTTTTCCTCATTTTACTCCTAGTTGCGCTACCGACCCCATACCAAACCATATATGATTCTAAATTTTGAGAATATAATTCAACTTTAAGTGAAGTTTCCAGAGTGGGGTCGGTAGCGCAACTTTAAAAAATTTTAATCTGAAAATTGCCTGTAAAACCTAAATTTGAGGGGGGGGGGGGAATTATAAACCATAACAGCAATCTTAATTTCTCTGTTATTCCATTACTATTAAAGATAATTGATTAAAACTTTTTAAAATTAATCAGTAATTACTAGAGGAACAATAATTTTAAAGGAAAACCGCGACTTACCCGCAGTTTCCGCAAAAAAAGCCGCCGCCCGCAGATTTTAAAAAACAAAACATTTATTGCATATAGGTCATTTCTTTTTGATTTTAGTGTTTGGGGAAGGTGTTTGCAACTCTAGTCCTTAGAAGGAAAGTGCAAAAATGAATTTTGTAGTAGCGTAGCTACTTTCAAATTCGCAAAGTCCGTCAGTCTGTATGAATCGATATGTAAACATCGTAAATTTCTTTGCTACGACTCAAGACGGTGGAAAGAAAATCTTTTTATGAACATTATCTGTACAAACAACCATCTACTGTAAGATTTATTTGGTCCGTCGTACTGTTGTTAATTATCTTACAGACATAATATATATGAAGGGAAAATTTGATCTACTAAGCAGTTTTATTTTGTTAGAAAGCTGATTTTTTGGTGATGGTTAAGCTCACCAACAAGCATCTACTCTTTAGTTCACTTAGTCCCCTCATCTGTCTGTAAAACTCTAAGAACATTAAGATTTCAAAGAGTAAATGTGTTCGTTTCTTCTGTCTTTTTTTTATAAGATATGTTATGATTTAGCTGGCAAATACTGTTTTAGTCTATTACTTGGTCTACCGGTTTTTCTTTACTGTTCTACTTCTAAAATGAATTAAATTTTGTTTGATATCAATTTTATGATGGTTATCTTATTTTTGGTTAGATAGGAGGGGGGGGGGGGAGGGGGGGGCATAGATACAAAAATATTTTGGTCAGTTATGAGAATACTTTTTTCCTTTTAAACTCAGTATAATACCTTTAAAAACAGTAAAATTTTAACTTCTGGTTTGGTAGTAGAAAGGGGGGGGGGGTGGCGGTGTTGGCCCCTGTAGGCCCTGGAGGGACAGTACTAAATTTAAATAGATACTTATAATGGTAAACTATACAAGTAGAAAAATACACATAAGATATTTTACAAAAAAAAATTAATCAATATCTTTAATGGGAAGCTCGATTATCCAGTCTCAATATTCATTTTCTTTAAGTTTAAAACGACCTAACCTCTCTTAAATAAATTATAAATATTAAAAAGCAGTTGTAAGTGGATAGTAAAAGGTGTATTATAATACTTTTATTTAAATATATCACTTTTTTTATTGACTCCAAACAGCCAAATGAGGTAGCAAATAACACGGCGGAATTCGGCGGTAGACGGGGGTTTCGGCGGGAAATCCCTATTATTTATTAATAATCGTTTATCTAGGGTAGTAATTGAATCAGGTTAAAAATTTGGTTCAATTATCTTTAAAAATAACAGAGTAGTAACAAAAATTATAATTTAAAAATCACCCCTTTTTGGTTACCCCCCAATCACATTCCTGTGCATGCACCTAAACATGACCAACTTTAAAAAGTTGCCTAATGTAATATATTACTCATAACTTTTTAATTTAATGAAATCGGACTGGTAGAAGTGTAAATATTTAAATTTGATCAAAGCTATACCAAATTTCCACTAAACCCCTTAAATAGACCATAGTGAGAGGGAACAATGGGCTATTAATTGCACTAGTCCCCAAAGTTTTATAATAACCCTTTCTTATTCGTTGGCTTAACAACTTTGGGGACAAATGAATTTTGATTGGTTGTTTTTTTCTGCCATTGTCTTATCCCTTTAGATCCCTGACAAGAAATAGTAACTACTGCTGCTATGTAAGACACGTAACAAAAGGAAGGAGAATGTTAACCATCCAAATCAATAGAGACCAAATAAAAGTCATTTATATTTAGGGAGGGATTGGACATTGGACTTAAGATAATACTGGATCCCTAACTTTATAACCATATTATCCTATTGGTTGTTTTTAAAATATTGGGTAGGTAATTTCAATTAATTTTGATGAAAAATAAAACTTTGGGGACTAGTGTATAAAAAACCCAGCCCAATGTCCCCTCCCTGCCTGGGTTGTATGCTTATGAAAATCGATCATGTTAAATAAATATTTCCAAGGAAATTAAAATCAATATTTGAACTATTAAGAAGATCAATGTGATATTGACTTATTGATAAATTATGTAAAGCAAACAATATAACTTTTGAGGCTCGTCCGTACGTTAAGGTACAGCAAATAGGTCTAATAGTACACAAGGTCATATAAGAATCATTCTATAGAATTCAAATCTAGCATTGGTTTTTAAAACTTTAAGATTGAAAGCTTAGCAATAAAAATAATTCAGTACGTACAGTTAAAAAGTCATGAAATGCATTTTGAAACTTAAATTTATTACCTACATATTTTGTATTTGACAATAATTAGATCATAGAAAGAAAATGAAGTAGCGTTTTTCAACGTTTTTTTTTACAGTAGCCTTTCTCCTATTTCTCGCCCCTGCGGGTGGCTCTATTCCTAAGGGGAAATCATTAAAATTTACGTAACCTTACCTAACCTATCAAAAGCTACTGTGAAAATGCGACGAAACCAGCTACTTAGTTTTCTTTCTTTAGGGATTAATATTTATTCTTTGTTTAATTTTAATCTGCAATTTTGTGCAAAAAAATAATAAAGTAGATATCGCGTTACATTTATATACATAAAAAATGCTTTTAAAATCATTATTTGAAAACTGATATATACCAAGAAAAATTATAAAATTGATATTTGATATATTAAAAGGAATTTAAAACGTTTGAGAAGGATTTATATGGCGATATGAAACTGCCTTTTACATGACACTTCTAATAATGTAAAAAAAAACTTACCATAAGTGCAGATGATTTTGCTAGCCTCTCTGAAAGAAAAAAAAATGTAAATGAAATTAATTTTAGTGAAGAGTGTAAGTATATTTTCAATTGGGGAAATTTTCCAACTTATTTGAATATCTTTTTAATGTAAATAATTTTTAGTATAAGATTCATGATAGTAATTATGATTTACTCGCAAGTCAAGTTTTAAGGCAGTTGGGACATTTTACCTCATCGCTCCTAAACTATACGTAGCACAGGAATCGTTTTTATATTTCCAAAAAATAGACTTCATAGCGGTTCTAGCAGTATGCATAAAGTTTTTCTACTACTAACACAAGCCGCGCAATCTAAATATTAAAAAGGTCCGCATTTCTTTTTGCACACCCTTTAGGAGGTTGAAGCAGTAAAATAGCCTAAAACCATATGATCCCAAGAAATATACCTATATTTAAAAAAAATGCATACAACAATCTTGGGTCCTTAAAATGGAGAATTCGGTACATTGAATAACAAAGATAAGATCAAAGACCACACTGCGGACAAGCGGCTAAACCCCTAGAGGCGTTTGGGCACTTAAGGCAAAGAGGAGAGAGTCGAGTTTAGTTTTAAGAAATAAAAAAATTCATTTTTTCTAGTGACAAACTTATTTGAAGTATCATCCCCAAAAATAGTTATTAAACTTTCCAGACCGGAGAAGCTACAATTTAAAGGAGAACCATATCGTTTCAGCGGATAATGAAATCCTTTGCTACAGGCAATAGCGACTACGGCCCTAGAGCTGGCTCTAGAGACTTAAGTTGGAAGGAGAATCATTTATTAGAGGGTTATTTTTTCTATTGGGAGGATAGTGGTACCCTCCCCCAAAATAGTTATAAACCTTCCCAGGACCTATAAGAAGCAAAGGAAATCATATTAGTTTCGCGCACGGACATACAGACATCCTGTCACTTTAATATAAGAATTAAAATCTTTTTTATTATACCTGAAAAGAAGAATTCCATTTGGGGAGGAGACATCAAATTCCAGACGTTGACTCCTATTCTGTACCAGCTCAGCAAACAGCTTCAAAATTGGCGTCGTTACCTTAAGTAAAACATGATAATTAGGGTGGGTCAATTTTGGAATTTTTATCTGAGACCATAGCGGAAACTTGCACATTATTTTTATAAGAATAGTAACCCCCTGGATGATTTAAAATCATAGGTTACCACACATACAATTGTATAGGAAAGAGATAACACAATGGACAATAAATTGATGTACATCGCCATTTATGATAAACAAAATCGTAAAAAATGTTAAGGTGAACAATATCGGTTCAGCTGTTAGTGAGATCCTTCGGTACACACATAGACAGACACAGACCCTGTTACTTTTTTAAAAAAGATTTTTTTTCTATATGCTAAAATGCAGGTTTTCTTATCTTTATTACCGGAAACGTTCGTAGCAAAAAAGTTTTAAAAGTTGCCATTTACACTTTGTAATTAGTTTAAAATGTTGAAAATGTTCTATTAATGGATATAGAATATACGTGGATATATTGACAGGGGAAAATTTTCGTCAATAAAGCTTTATAATATGGACCTCATACAAGGGTCAGTTTGTTGGGTTTCAGGGGGTGGATGAAGGTTAGGGCGGGTTCATATCGGAATTAGACCAAGAGGGGATGTGCAACAGATAAAACTAACTTAAATAGAATTTCTGGCCGAAGTGGAATTTAAAAAATTGATTTTTAGAATGCGACCACTTAAAAATGTATTTTATTAATAAAAAATATGCAAAGGCGACTTTCAAGTACTCTCCACGACTTATTATCTCAGTTCCTATTAGTGCTAGAGGGCTAAATATTTTTGTGCATATCCCCAGTTAAATAATGAATTTTGGACTAAAAGTCAGTCAAAGCCATATTTCGCTTCCTTACCCTTCATTTACCAACCTTTTACCAACAACCAGACATACAATTGTATAGTTATTTGTAAATCAGAGTTAAAAAGTTTATTGAATCACAACTATGGCTTCATGGTGCTCCCAGGAAAGGCCTTGAGGAGTAGAATCAGTAACTTTTGTCCGTTTCAAAATATTTCGTTACTAGCCTTAGAAATGACTAAAAAAACACCATTTTTTAAGGTTTATTGAGAATTGTCCAATTTGTAGAGGTTTTTTGAGATTTTCTCAGGCTAGGAACGAGATTTTTTTAAACGATCCTGATTCTACTCCTCAATGCCTTTCCTGGGAGCACCATTAAGCCACAGTTCTGATTCAATAAATTTTTGACACCCATTTACAAATAGCTATACAATTGAATGTCTGGTTGTTAGCAGTTTTAAGACTTAGGATAAATCATTTGCAGATCCCCGCTTTGGTCTCAGAAAAGAAATGTCCAAAATCGACCCACCCTAATGAGGGTATATCTATTTTAGCCAGCTGCGAGCATCACTTTATAATAGTACATGAAAATCTGGTGCAACATCCAGGTAATTATAAATCTCTTGGTTTATTTGACGCACTCATGTTAAAATCCAAACCCAACATGTCAGAGTCATACTAATCAAATCAAAATAAAAACTGTCACTTTCACAAATTGTAAAAAATACAAGGTAACAATGTGTCACAGTTTATATCCTGATATGAAAGTAACAGGAAGTCTACCTGTGCGTCTTTCCGTATAACAAAGAATCTTGCTAACCAGATATGATTCTCCAATATCATGGGTCATGGGAAGTCTTTAAAACAAAAAAAACTATTTTGGGGATGGGTACTACATCCACCACCCTCTATAAAGATTGCCTCTAGAAATAAATGTTCCTACAAAATCTTTATTTTTACTTTTATTTTCTGGGAGAAGAGGCCTCTAGAGCGTAGCCTCTAGTTATCTTATAAGGTAAAAAAGTGCGTATATTACGCAAACGGTTGAATCTATTGTTTTACAACTTTAAGGTAAGTTAAGGTGCAGGTATAAACAAAATTACCCCTTCTGTAGATTAAATTGTTGGTTGAAAAGTTAAAACACTACCAACCAACCAATCATAATTCAAAGTGCCCACAGTGAGTTTCAAGCCAACGAATAAGATTTCGTGCTTATTAGAACATTGGGTACCAGTGTACTTTTAAGCAAATTGTCCCCCCTCTCCTAAAAAATGGAAACTCTTTTTGTTCAGTAAGATATAAAGGAGCTTTGTTAAAAAAAAAACTGAATAAAATATTTTCCACCATTTTAAACCTTCAAAGGTCCTTCTCGGAGATTTTTTCTTTTCATTTGACTAATTGGTTAATTTCCGTTGTAACAAAAGGCTTTTATCAAAAATCAAGAGAGAAACTTTCTTTTATGTGATCATGATAAAAAAAATTGAGAGATTCATTAAAATATTCATAATTTTTCTGACATGAATATCACTTTTGAACTCTTAGATCGGCGCTTTTACATTACGTACCCTTGTGATCTTTGATATACCCCCCACCCCCCTCATTATGGCTTTCTTTAAGCTTGGTGTAGCTTTTAAGCACCTAAATTGTATCCTTTTTAACCGGTCAACAGTAAAAACTCGCAGCTGGAATAAAGGTCGAAGTAATATTCTTCTGCAAATTCAAATTCTTAAAAATTGTATTCTTAGATTTAAAATAAATTATCTATGTTTATATTATTTTAATTTAATTTAAAATAAGGAACGGTTCCTTTGTTTGTTTGTTAATTTTTTAGGACAGATTATCTTAGGTGCACCACGGCCACGCCCACATAAACAGAAAATAAACTACCCATCCGCTTAAAACATCCGTTTAAAAATTAGAGTAAAACACTGGAGGGAGAAAGGGTTAAATAACTGTATCTCCTCATCGCAACCACCTTGTGCAACCTTTCTATTGGGTTATTGAAAATCAACCAATGGTGTCGCTTATATTAACACAGCCAAGAAGCAGAAAATAATTTTGTAGCAGACGAAGTAGGTCATTGAATAATGAACGTAGGTAGTTTTCTATATACATATATACTATAGATCTGTTGTTTAAAACATAAAGTGAGGGGGGGGGGGATCAACCAGCACTTTGAGTGAAAGAACCTCTTTATCTAAAACAGACCTTCTAGGAAATATATGCAATGAGAAGTTTGCATTACATTTTTCATATTATCAAATCTGGATAGTATTTCACATTCATAAAAAGACACAAAAAGAAGCAAAAAAAGGGGGGGGGGTGTAGCAAAAGAAAGGGATCAATTTGTGCTGTTTTAATAACTAGCGGCTACGCCCCTAGAGACCTCTAGTAACATTTAAATGTTTTGTTTTATTTTAAATATCTAATTTGAGAAATAATTTGTCTATGTTATTAGCTGTTAAATTCATGCTTCTACGCAGCGCGACTACGCTAGCGAGACTACGCTAGCGACACTATGCGGCGGAAATATTAAAATTTTTTTCGATTTTTTTTGTAATATCTCTTGGGAGGGTGGTGGTACCCTCCCCTAAAATAGTTAAAAATCTTCCCGGGACAAATGAGAATCTACCCTGTTAAGGAGAACCCAATCGGTTCAGCGGTTAGCGAGATCCTTTGGTACAGACACACAGATACACAGACACACAATCAAACATTCTGTTACTTTAGTATAAGGATATGTTATTCTCTGATGATTGAAGATTTGATATTCTTCTTTTATTTACTTGGTACACATGGTATAAAATTGTTTATTTTTGAAAGTTAGGAGATAGACCCGTGATATAAACCATAAGAGGAGACAGAGAATACCTTGGCCCTTAAACAGGCGCATCCCCAATACACTATGGGACATTTCAAAACATTTTAAATTTTTCTCAGAGTTTCTCAGAGATTTTTTTACATGAACGTGTAGCTTTTGATGAGTAGATTTGACTTTATTTCATCCACTTTAGGTAAAAGTCCCGACTATTATGCTTTTTTTGACTTTAAAGTTTTTGTTAAAAAGTAAATGATTTGAACGAAAAATTTAAGTGCAACGACATTTGTTTGCATAACATTTATATGTTGTATGATCGCCTCAAAAATAGGGGGTTGTTGTGTGTTAAAGGGAGGGGACTTTCAAGAAATAGGGCTATGATTAACTGTCAGAAGAATAGAAAATTATGTGATACAAACATCTTGAAACTTTTAGTAATTTATCTTAAATAACCAAGATAAAATTTACTTATGAAGTAAAAATTTACATAATAAAACATATTTTAATCTAACAGCTAAAAACTGGATAAAACGTCAAAATTATCCTCTAAATTTACCTATTTAAAACAAATCAGTTTTAACTAACCTTACTTACTAACTTTCTTACTTTTATTCTTTCTAACTAATAAATAATTACCTCATAACGATATGACTTAACTCTTTCTTAAAAGTTTTAATGTCTTAAATGATTACTCTTAGCTGTTGAAATAAGATTCCCCCTTCTTTATGTGCAGCTGGGAGTGTTCATACAATACTTAAAACATTATTTCATGATTAATAATTTTTAAAAAATTTTAATTCTTAGAAACACATGGAATAGAATATTATATTTTATTCTCATCAAATTTTTAAGTTGCTAAAATGAGTAAATATTTCGCTAAAATGTAAAAACACTCTGGTAGATGCTAATTACCCCTTCCCCTAAATTTCTTGGATGGGATCGGAAATATCATATTTTCTAAGATTGTAAAATTTCTATAATTAGAATTAAAGACAAAAAGTAATAAACATGTCATTTATACAACTCTCAATTAGCAAACTTTATATTTTAGACATGAGTTTGATATCTTAATTATATTTTATACATTTAATTTTATAAACTTTAAGTACATTAAACAAATAAACATAGAACTGTATGAGAATAAGATGATTAAAAATAGAATTTTCAATTTTTTCACCCTTCTTTCCTATTACAAATGTTCCATACTTTTTATTCCTTTCTTAATTATTTTAGTAAGTATGATTATTCATGAATATTAAAAAGATTGGTATGATCATTTAAAAATTACTCTACTAGTTTTAGAGGGCGACAATTAACCTCTTCTATATAAGCACTAATATAAATAAAAGGGAACTTAATATAAATCAGATTATTAAACTATTGACTTTTAAAATGTAAAAAAAATATTAAAAAATTCTAAACATTTTATAATAGAATTTAAAAGAATTAAATTGATGAAACATAATTTCAAACTAATATTTTGTATCCCAACCCTTTAAAATTACGTAAGAAGACGAAATGAAGTAGGTATGTCGTCATTGTGCATAGCAAAATTTAAGTCATGAAAAAATGAAAAATATCAGCAAATAAAAAATCTTTTATTATAATTTTTTTAAAGAATAGTGTTTTAAACACCATAGATTATGATCGAGACATATTTCATATCTCTATCTTAAGCGGGGGAAAAATGAAACAAAACATATGCATTTGTCCCATAGTGCAATACCAAAGAGTTCAACTTCCAGACAAAGGTCATGAAATCAAAGGATTGGTTTTCTGTTGGGTGATATTTTACTGAATACCCCAGGTGTTTATACAGAAAATGAGACTTTGCTTCCCTTAGTTATTATTGGTTGTTGGACCAGACGTTGCTATGGACAGCAGTTCGGTAATTGGCGAAGTAGCCGTCCTTTATTTCAACTATAATATAAAAAATAGTTATTTCTCGCATCGTATTATAAACAGCTTACCGCAGATATAAAATGTACAATTATAAGATTAAAACCATTTTTTTAGCCCCGAGATCTATGAATTTTAAAGACTGCTAGCTACTAACGGCTGAACGAACATACATGTTATGCCCACATGTGTTATGCGGCATAAGAAGGCCTAAACATAATCTTGAATATCCAAGATCCAATGATTAGTCTTTTTCGCGCATTTATGTGCACTGCGAAATTATTGCTTCTTTGATAATTGATTTTTCCAGATTATTTTTAAGCCTTGTTTTGTCGGTTAAAATTCTGTGCGAGCAAAATCTATACGTTCCACCGTTAGCAGCCTTTAACGTTCATATATTTTTGGAGATAATCGTTACCAGGAACATTTTATGGTAAACTGCACTTAACCCTAAAAATAAAATTGAAGGCATACCTGAGGATCCTGGAACCAAATTTCCACAGCTCTCTGCAGGATTGGAGTGTAGGTGGGATAGATCCAGTCAAATAACATCATATAACTTGTCTAAAAGTATAAAAGAAGTAAAGATATGTAAAATATTGCAAAATTTAAGCATAATTAATTTTCTACATTTTATTGTATTCAATTCTGGTGTCTTTTGTGTCTAAATCATTAGTATTTAATGAATATGTGTAGAAATGGTACATTATACAAAAGACTTGTATAAGTTCTGATTCAGAACATCTGTTGTTTACATTGAGCCTTTTAAGAGCTATAATAGGCTTTTTAAGAGACTTAGTCCCTATTTATTAGTGGAGCTGAAGATTAGTGTGCCTTTCATAAAGCCTAAGTTTTCAACCATCGTTTGGCTATCTATGTAATCTATTATTCAATTGAATTTTGTTTGATTTTGAGCAATTTCTCCTTTTCAGTGAAGGTTTATACTAAAAAGGGAAGGGTACCTCCACTTTCCGAAGATAAATTGCCTCCAGAAATTTCTTTTCTTTTAAAATATTGGGAGTCAACATCCCTCAGGCCTCTAGGGGCGAAGCTGCGAGTTAATAATAAAACAGTAACTTACTTTGGTATTAAAAGCAAAGGCAATTCCTCTTAAATCTCTGGCGAGACCTATGACTGTTTTTCTCACTTGCTCAGTGTTGTAATTACCACTTGTTAGCATCTGATAAATATATATTTTAGTTAAATATGATGAGTAATTCCCTTTGTCTGTCTGTTCGTCTGCCTGTAACGCAAATGGGGAAATAGGATTTTTTTCGGAGGCTATTCAGCTGCAATTTTCGTGAAGATTCCCTATACGAGAATCCAGTATATAATTTACTCGGTTACTTGGTCTGTCAGTCATGCTACTAAAATGGAAATATTGTTATATATTATTCTTTATTTATGACCACTGAACATCTGCTCTTTATATCACCTTGTCTGTTTTATTGTCAATGATTTTTATACTTCGCTGCTTGGGAGTTTTGCAAACCTTGTTTAGCGGAATTATGATAATACTAGCGGGTACTCCCCTAGAGGCCTCTAGGAGCACTTAAGAAGCGGGGAGTTGAATTCGATAATCAAATTTTATTTTAGATTAAGAAAGAAAAAGTGAAAAAAATTGTTTAAATCTAAATAAAAAAAATGAGAGGGGGGGGGGGCTAATTTTCTTTCTAAGGTAGATACCTTTTGGGAAGGTAGTGGTACCCTCCCCCAAAATAGGTACAAAAAAAACACAAACAGACAAACAGACAGATAGACATCCTGTTACATTATTATAAGGATATCAATGTGCAAACATGTTACCTGTCCCAATGATTCAAATGCCTGAGTGAGTGGGATCATGAAAGCTTCAAACCGGTCCTCGTCTTCGCCGAGGTCAACCATCAACAGCCGACCCAATGAGGTATAAAACATCGTTCTAAACATGGTATTTTTCAGGGATCTAAAGGGATAAGACCATGGCCGATATATTGGTATACATCCCCAATGATGATACACAAAATTTTCCTTTTTGTAGATTACAACTATGGATTGAAAATTTGGGGACTAGTGTAATAAACAGCACATTGTACCCGACCTTCCTGGCATTTAAATAAAAATAAAAAGGCTGATAGGAAAATCATAACATTATAGGATCAATTTTATTTCTTCGTGGTTGAAAATGTCTATAACATTATTATTAAATGTTTTATTTTCATTTTCAGCAAGGCTCAAAACCGGTTTTAATCAAATAAATCGGATATACTTATTGCAACATTTGTCCGCGGGTAGGAAAATAAAACAATTACCTCGATCTCATTTCTGTAACAGAAACGTTGACTCCCAAGAATGGATAATGCTCGGCCGTGTGATTAGACAGAAGGAAACCAACCTAAAATTATGAGAATTATCATTGTTGAGATAAAATGTATTGTTCCTATATATCCTACAAACTATATGTAAACAAAAAAAAATAAATGAATTTTAACAAGAATTTTTAAAGAATATTTATCAAGCGCTTTGTTACAGTCTGACGAGCACGTATTCAGATTTTATATAGTTGTTAAACTCTGCCCACATGGTGAAGACCTAATCCCGATTTTCTATTAGGTCTCTGAAATCAGCAAATAAGGGCGGAAATATTACAAAGCCAAGTCACAATAAAAGATAATAAATAAAAAGGGTCTCCACCACCACTGGTGCTAGGTAATTGTCTAGTTTAAACATCTGTACTTTTAGTTATACATTTTTTTATCGAAATCTTACCTCTTCCAATTTGACAAGTTTTCTGACCGTCCCATAGCCGACAGATAACTCTGACAGGAGGTGCAGGGTTTTACTTATAATCATCTCACTAGAGCCCCAGTATTTCAAGTTGGTTATCACTTTCCTAGATAGATAGATAGATAATTAGATAAATAGGAGGTGCAGGGTTATACTTATAATCATCTCACTAGAGCCCCAGTATTTCAAGTTGGTTATCACTTTCCTAGATAGATAGATAGATAATTAGATAAATAGGAGGTGCAGGGTTATACTTATAATCATCTCACTGGAACCCCAGTATTTCAAGTTGGTTATCACTTTCCTAGATAGATAGATAGATAATTAGATAAATAGGAGGTGCAGGGTTATACTTATAATCATCTCACTGGAACCCCAGTATTTCAAGTTGGTTATCACTTTCCTAGATAGATAGATAATTAGATAAATAGGAGGTGCAGGGTTATACTTATAATCATCTCACTGGAACCCCAGTATTTCAAGTTGGTTATCACTTTCCTAGATAGATAGATAATTAGATAAATAGGAGGTGCAGGGTTATACTTATAATCATCTCACTGGAACCCCAGTATTTCAAGTTGGTTATCACTTTCCTAGATAGATAGATAATTAGATAAATAGGAGGTGCAGGGTTATACTTATAATCATCTCACTAGAGCCCCAGTATTTCAAGTTGGTTATCACTTTCCTAGATAGATAGATAATTAGATAAATAGGAGGTGCAGGGTTATACTTATAATCATCTCACTAGAGCCCCAGTATTTCAAGTTGGTTATCACTTTCCTAGATAGATAGATAGATAATTAGATAAATAGGAGGTGCAGGGTTATACTTATAATCATCTCACTAGAGCCCCAGTATTTCAAGTTGGTTATAACTTTCCTAGATAGATAGATAGATAATTAGATAAATAGGAGGTGCAGGGTTATACTTATAATCATCTCACTAGAGCCCCAGTATTTCAAGTTGGTTATCACTTTCCTAGATAGATAGATAGATAATTAGATAAATAGAAGGTGCAGGGTTTTACTTATTATCATCTCACTGGAACCCCAGTATTTCAAGTTGGTTATCACTTTCCTAGATAGATAGATAGATAATTAGATAAATAGGAGGTGCAGGGTTTTACTTATAATCATCTCACTGGAACCCCAGTATTTCAAGTTGGTTATCACTTTCCTAGAAATATAGATTGATAAATAGATAGATAATTAGATAAATAAATAGGTGGTGCAGGGTTTTACTTATAATCATCTCACTAGAGCCCCAGTATTTCAAGTTGGTTATCACTTTCCTAGATAGATAGATAGATAATTAGATAAATAGGAGGTGCAGGGTTTTACTTATAATCATCTCACTGGAACCCCAGTATTTCAAGTTGGTTATCACTTTCCTAGAAATATAGATTGATAAATAGATAGATAATTAGATAAATAAATAGGTGGTGCAGGGTTTTACTTATAATCATCTCACTAGAGCCCCAGTATTTCAAGTTGGTTATCACTTTCCTAGATAGATAGATAATTAGATAAATAGGTGGTGCAGGGTTTTACTTATAATCATCTCACTAGAGCCCCAGTATTTCAAGTTGGTTATCACTTTCCTAGATAGATAGATAGATATAGATTGATAAATAGGAGGTGCAGGGTTATACTTATAATCATCTCACTAGAGCCCCAGTATTTCAAGTTGGTTATCACTTTCCTAGATAGATAGATAGATAATTAGATAAATAGGAGGTGCAGGGTTATACTTATAATCATCTCACTGGAACCCCAGTATTTCAAGTTGGTTATCACTTTCCTAGATAGATAGATAGATAATTAGATAAATAGGAGGTGCAGGGTTATACTTATAATCATCTCACTAGAGCCCCAGTATTTCAAGTTGGTTATCACTTTCCTAGATAGATAGATAGATAATTAGATAAATAGGAGGTGCAGGGTTATACTTATAATCATCTCACTAGAGCCCCAGTATTTCAAGTTGGTTATCACTTTCCTAGATAGATAGATAATTAGATAAATAGGAGGTGCAGGGTTTTACTTATAATCATCTCACTGGAACCCCAGTATTTCAAGTTGGTTATCACTTTCCTAGATAGATAGATAGATAATTAGATAAATAGGAGGTGCAGGGTTATACTTATAATCATCTCACTAGAGCCCCAGTATTTCAAGTTGGTTATCACTTTCCTAGATAGATAGATAGATAATTAGATAAATAGGAGGTGCAGGGTTATACTTATAATCATCTCACTGGAACCCCAGTATTTCAAGTTGGTTATCACTTTCCTAGATAGATAGATAGATAATTAGATAGATAATTAGACATATAGATAGATACAGAGAGAAAATTTCAAGAGAAATGTCTTTCAAAAACTAAATTATGCATAGAAAATAAAAATTTTAAATGCTTTATATATTTGGAAAACCTGTTCTAGGACATTTATGTTTTAAATATCAAAAAATGATTATTTCATCAAATTATGCCTTAGAAACCGGTTTTCCAAAAGCCTTATTTTGAAGATTTATGGTTTTGAAGGTTTTCCTAGAAAAAAAGATGGATAAATAGCAGCTTATACCAACAACGAAATTAATTCGGGGGAAATCACGAAACCTATACGTGTTTTCAGCTGTCGGGGAGGGGGAGGGGGGTAAACACATTGTAAAATTGACGATCTCTCCATTTGCCCTCCAAATATTATGTTAGATTTATTTCGTTATTGTTTATACCTTATTCCTGGATAAATAGATGTACTATATTTTATATAAACAATCTTTCCATAGAATCATGACTTTTCACTGTAAAAGAAAAATGATATTTTGATCAAACGATGTTAATATATTTTAATTAAAATATTAGATAAGAATTATTTCAATTTACAATTCACTAAAACTTTTAATCAAAGTGAAGAATATATATATTGAAATTGATATTGAAGCAAATTTACTTTTCACGAATTTTATATTAAATATATAATCCTTATATAAAAGAGGTAGAATGTTTGTCTGTCTTTCTGTGTGTGTGTGTGTGTGTGTACAGAAAGATCTTTTTTGGAAGGTTTTAAGCTATTTATACGGATCTTCACATTCCCACAAAGAAATCGAACTAAATCTCTGGAGCATTAACATTATGTACATCTATTTTTAATATGTTGCCTTTGAAGATATTTTGACAACTACTTTTAAATCTTACTAGCGGCTACGCCCCCTAGAAGCCTCTAGGGGCACTTAAGGTAGAAGAAAAAATGTCGACCTCATCCCATTTTAAATTTGAGTTTCAAAAGAGTAAAAAAAAATTTGGGGGGGAGGGGGGTGAAGACTCCCTCCCCAAAAATAGTTTAAAACCTTCCCATGACCTATAAGAAGCTTCACTGTAAAGGAGAACAATATCGGCTCAGCGGTCAGGGAGATCATTCGGGACAGACAAAAAACGCTTACTACTTTATATAATAGGATAACCCTAGTTTTTGGAATGGTGATTTCTATGCAAATTAGGCACTACAATCCAGTCTATATGTAGGTAAATACATCGATATTTATATATTTTAAGTTTAATTTTAATGTACGTCTGATATTTTAACCTTCTCTGTTATGGATATTAATATTCTTGCTTTTTATATAAAATGTAAAGAATACATAAATACTAAAATAACTAATTTAACTTTTGCTAGGACTCATAATCTTTTAGAAAAAGTTTTCAGTAGCATAGATGCTCCTTAACTCACTTTTTATTCAATCAAATATTAGCAATATATTTGATTTTAAAATGTTTAAATACTTTGGAATCAGAGAGAAAGAGAGAGAGTGGACAACAGGCTGTTTATTACACAAGTCCTCAAAGTTTTATAATAATGTTTTCTTATTGGTCTGCTTAACAACTTTGGAGATTTTAGTGAATTTTGTTTGGTAATTCATTAAATTAAGTGTTCAAACATTTCAACTACTAATTTTAATCTACAGAAGGCGTAATTTTGTGTATCATCATTGAGGATAAACATCAATTTATCGGCCATTTCTTATCCCTTTAGATCCCTGCTTTTGAATAAATAATCCAATAAAAATTGTTTTAATTCTTAGAAATTAAGATATATTCGCTGATTAACCGATTAAGGTATCAATTTTAGGGAAACTTCATGTAGGTTCTGGGTTGATTTTGGGCTAATTTCATTGTATATTTAAGTCTTATATATGGTTTTAAGGTTTCTGCTCTTTCCCAAAACTCCCAATACAGAGCCCCTAAATGAATGGGGCACAGATGCTAATATTAATTAAAAGCATCAAACTATGAAAAAAAATTTAAGTTTGAAACTGAAATTTAAATTACATAATTGTCCTATCACATGTCTCTTTCGTAAACACATTCGTCTAAGGGATAAGACAATGGCCGATAAATTGATGTACATGTGTGTGTGTTAAAAACGATAATGAACACCCCTTCTGTAGATTAAAATTATTGGCTGGCATCTATTACAATTCAATTATAGTACCCAAAATTTTTAGGCCAACGAACAAACTTATAGGTACATATGTGGTAGGCTAGACGGAAACCAAGATATTATAGTGATGCTACGCACCCAGCTAATCCTGTTATTCTACAATTGTAAAAAGCCACCTGCAAATATGCAGGGTAATGGTATTGCTTTCATCTCTCAGTTGTCCTGCAAGTGGAGGGAGGGGTGTTACCCCTCCCTCCCCCTTCTTAAGCACCGGACCCTTCCCCTTCAACCACCAAGTTATCAGCACCACCTCAGCCCTGAGGATAGGGGTTCTAAGCCTTCCTTCACCAGATAGCTCCACCACCCACACGGACTATTGTTGTCACAGTAATCATCAAACCTTCCCTTTTAGTACCCAGATCTACCACTCAACCCCTCTATTCTTATCTACCTATTGTGCTGTTTCATGGGCTATCCTGCCTCCCCCGGACAGGGATAGCCATCTACCTAACCATTGCAACTATCTATGTTTTACTTATATGATTTACCTTTGCCTATCTCTATACCTAATCATATGCATTGATATTATGTTGTATATCTTTAGTAACCTTTAGACTCTGAATAAAGTAACACCCAATTAAATTCTGTTTGTTATTTGGTGATACATAGAGAAGCCCAGCTTCTCTATAATTATACTTGTCCACGTCTGTTCACACTGCCGTAATACCCGAACTTGGGAAGCGGCTGATAAACCGCGGCCGCTACCACAACTTTTGGTGTCAGCTGTGAGATTACGGCAAACACAAGTGTAGAGCAGATGTGCAGCTGAGACTAAGGTACTCCCAGCAGTAAACTGGCGAAACTGACACAAGCAACCTGAATTACCCACCCTGGATAGCAGTCCAGCCGGCAGAAGACGAGCAGAAGGAGACCAAGTGGGCCTCCAGAGCTGCGGAGAGCAGCGAAATCGAACGGAAAACCACGGAGAGCGGCGAAATCAAAGCTGCGGAGAGCGGCAAAATCTAACGGAAAACCGCGGAGAGCGGCGAAATCTAACGGAGAGCGGCGAAATCTAACGGAGAATTGTGTGTGAACCAGCTGAAACATGCCCGCTGACTGGCTGAAGCAGGCCAAGT
Source organism: Acartia tonsa (assembly GCF_053477335.1). NCBI lineage: Eukaryota > Metazoa > Arthropoda > Copepoda > Calanoida > Acartiidae > Acartia > Acartia tonsa. The sequence goes on along the minus strand of NC_137272.1, from coordinate 14,394,622 downwards.
AACTGTAGACGGCTTAAACATGCCCACTGACTGGCTTAAACATGCCCACCGACTGGCTGAAACATGCCCATTGATCGGCTGAAACATGCCCACTGACTGGCTGAAGCAAGCCAAATAGCTGCGAGCTGTGAATGAAGTTACAAGTATAGCGTATAAGTGAGAGAAAAACTACGCTAGCTTTGAGTATCCCGGGAGGCTACAGCGCAGCCGCCCACTGAGAAAAGCAGATATTTTATCGGATTTATGTATTGTCACCTTGGTGTGAGAGACAAACAAAAGATTTAGGGCAGGGACTGGTAAACAATTGCCTGGACTTTTGATAAGCCGAAAATAGAACCCAGGTGCAAGATAACAATGCATTGTTAAAATTGGAGCCACAACCCTGCAGCACTGCAAATACACCGCCCCTACCCCGACAGAAGGGGAGGGTCCCCCATAAATTAAAGTAAATATAATCCAATGTGACATTTGATAAGCCAAGGATTAAGAAGAAGCCCACCTACTTCTCATAACTTAGTCACCTGAAACCCGCGGCACCCCCCCCCCCTCTCCCTCTGGAGAAGGGCGGAATTACCCCGTTCCCTCACGGGTTCCCCCTTCTCCCCGCACTCAGATATCTCCGTCCATCGTGCAGAGAGAAAGACAGGGAAACGGAGCGCATCGCACGGTCTGCGCGGAGAAGCTCGGAACGCAATGAAATCCGTCGGACAAAAGGCAGAAAACGGACCAATGAGAGAGCTAGTTGAGGGGTAAGCGGGAGTTTTACCTATGCGTGCGCGCCCAAACAGTGTATGAGCGCGTTGTGAAGGGGTATTGCACACACACACACACACACCCAGGAGGGGAGCGACTCTATAGCCCACAAGGGATAGGTAACAAGAAATTGTAAAGCTCCACCCCCTATCTACAGTGTGATAGAAAAAAACTAAATCAGTTCCTTAGACCAGCTCAGACCCTCAACATCTTCCTAGCTCTGCCAGCCCTACTTCAAAGCTGAGTGCCTAGTGAGAAAATCTATATATATATAAATATATAAGTGTTAACAACTCAATACTAAGTTGTGGAGCAACCAAGTGATAAATAGTGTTTTTTTTTTTTGTGTTATGGTTGCAAGTAAGTGAATATTAACCTCACCATACGATAATGGATACTGATATGGAACCTTAATGAAAGTACACCCACCCTGTGGAAATAGCCTGCCTTGATGCCCCACACTGGGCATTGGTGGTGTGTACCTTGACCATAGACCCTCATAGTTGTGAACTATATACAGAGAAAGTGTGCATTTTGTTGGAGCAAGAAGGAAAGCCAGCTAGCTCTGAGGATATTCCTATACACATATATATGGGAGTGCAGCCATATATAGATAGCCTACATATACATATATCTACTAGCGGATACGCTCCTAGAGGCATCTATGGACACCTAACATGTTCCCTTCACCTCTAAGCTAGGATCCGCTGGTTACCACAGAAGTTAAGAAGCTATACTGGAAAGGAGAACAACTTAGGTTCAACAGTTAACAAGCCGTTGGCACCAACAGACCAACATCCTGCTACTTATTATGGGTATCCCCCCGCCAATGCAGATCTTGAGCCAGCAGGACAGAGTCTACGGCTACGTGGACTACCACACTAATTACACAGCTATAGTATCTGTAATAGGGGTGAGCCGGCTCGAGCCTCTTTGCGGCGCGGTTCCTGTACTTTGCTCCTACATCTACAAGATGAGAAATTGTCAGCCCCTAGCCCGACGTGCGGCAATAGAAGACATCCCTGATTGGGCATTGACTGTGTGCCTATGTCTACTGCTTGTATTGTGATGGACAGAAGCCTTCATTTGGATCATAACTACCAATGTCTGTACACCACCACTCTCTGCTTCTTCATACAAGGTGCTGCTTCTGTTATTACTTGGGCCTACTGTGTTGAGTACAATGAACATAAAACACATGCAAAGTCACAGACCCCTGGCCCCTGAGATGCCCTTGTCTGGAAGGATGACTGAATGTACGATGCACAGCTCCTGCACAGTTGGTACTCAACGCACGAGAAACGGAGATATTGGACTGGGGACTGTTGAACCTGTATGTGTTCTCCCGGGAGTTTTGAACGATGCTGCTGAGCCCAATGAGAAGGTGACAAGTTTCAGAGACTTAGCTGCTAGCTCCAATATGGGCACTACCGCCATGGGCACTAAACTGTGTCGCCCTGCGCCCGGTCCAGCGCTGGAGGGAGAACTGGAACCTGTACCTGACTCCGCCGGAACTGAGATGCCAAAGAGGTCCAGCCCCAGAGCCAGTATCACCTTTGTCTGGGTGGAAGGGTCCTCCCTGGCGCTGGCGTCATCAACCTGGAGGATGGGGAGCTGTCCAAGGGGAATAGGCGCTTCACCCAGATGCCTAACATGTACCTGAGGGTGGGGGATGGAACGACTGGGGACCGGCCTAAGGATGGAGGATGGTGACCTGCTGCAGTGGAAGGCCTTACCCAGCAAGAAGGGAGCAGAGTTGACCAGCAGCAGTGAGGCTGTTCCCCCACACTCCAATACCGGATGCATCTACTCAGTTGGACCACTGCACAGGACCCAGCCTAGTCCCCCCATGCTGCTGAAGCTGGAGTCCCACCAGGATGCAGAGCTCCAGCTAGGGAAGTCAATAAGAAGGCCACCCCCTGCCACAACCAGAATCACCGCAGGGGCTCCCCACCAGCAGCTGACAGAGCCTGGCAGGGACGCAATACCAGCTGGCAACTCCGGCCTAACTCAGGTAGTTACCAACAGCCCGCTGGCAGTTCAGAAACCAGTTCATGCTACCCTCAGTATGGCATCCTCTGGGCCTTGCCGGCTCAACTGTGAATATCTGTCCACACACTGGCCACAGATACCCCCCAGAGATCATAGCCAACCATCCAACTGGCACCATCAACGGCCTTTGCTACCAACCATCTGGAGTAACTGGAGGCAGGATCCCTCATGTGGAGACGCACCTGCAGAAGCTAAGGCCGGGGCTGGCCTCGCCACCCAGGAGAGGAGAGCAGCTGTTGTATGGAAAGGACCTGTGTGTATGGGGAGAAGGCTGAATGCAACCAAGGAGCCACCACAAGCAGCCCAGCACTGCCCGACCCCTAGTAGGGGAGACCCTGCTTGGCGGCTGGTGCCCCAACTGGAGGATGAGAGACCTGGCAGGTTGATACATCCTGTGGAAGCTGGACTGATGGGACCCAGCGGGACAAAGGAGCGCTGCTGCTTCACCGGCCACACAGCTGCCAAGTGCAGCACCAGTTGGGACCAGGCAATGAAGAAACACCAGGCAGCCCAACAACCTGCATCTAACCATTCTGACACCCAGGTCTACCTGGAGGGAGATGCCCAGCCGTCGCCCCAACCAGCTGCCGCCTCTGGGGCTGCGGCTACCCAGGAGTCTGTGCCTCAGTTTGGGACCATAGTGGCAAGGATCAACATCATTGGCAGGCCCCAGGAGCCTTCCAAGCTGACTGGGTGTGTTCTCAACAAAAAAGATTCCAAGTATGTGCAACCAGCGGATATCCAGGCGCTTGCTCCCCGGCACCCCTTCAGCCCCAACCTGGTGGTGCCTGCCTGGACAAGCCTCCCGACGCGAGAGGTGACACCCGTCACCACCAAGATGAGGGGAGAGGTGACATCCGTCACCACAAGCAGAGGAGGAGAGGTGACACCCGTCACCGCCAAGCAAAGGAGAGAGGTGACACCCGTCACCGCCAGCAGAGGAGGAGCGGTGACACCCGTCACCACCAGGGAGAGGAGAGAGGTGACAACCGTCACCGAGCGAGAACTGCTGAGGACAGGGGCGACAACCGTCGCCACCACAGAGATACCTGACCTGCCAGACAAGCCGACCTTCACCGCCGGGGAGCCGACCTACTGGATGGAAAGAGTGACAACCGTCACTGCCAGCCAGCCGGCCAACAGATGGATGTTTGGGGAGGGTCAGCTGCCTGCAGTGTTTGAGGATGAGACAGCTGCCCACCCAGAAAGGTTACCTCAAGAGGCTGTTCAGCAGTATAACCCACCAGCAGACCCCCAGGATACACTAAACCAGGATAATTGTATTGAATTGTTGTACCAGGAAGTTTGTGCTGGGTCAAACTTGCCTGTGCCTCCTGCATCTGCCCCAGGAACCAGGATGTCAGCCATTACCAGCCAGCCTGAAGAAGCCTTGGCCGCTGCCTGGGGAGGGACTAAACTAGATGCATCAGGTGACGAGACCAAACATAGAATTAGAGGATCATCAACAACTATTCCTACCCAAGATGGAGACGATGTGCCTGGGCACCTCCATGCTAGGGGAGGAACTCCGGGGCCTTGTGCCTCCGGTCCACCAGCAGCAGTGGCCGTGGAACGGCCTGTCCCCCAGCCAATTAGAGGAGAGCCAAACCTGCAGACCCAAGCCAGCCTCCAACACAGGGGATGGACTGTTACCTTCCCCTACCCTGCAGGTCTGACCACCATGCACCACCCTGCCAATGTCCAGGATGAGCCTGAGGGAGGCAAAATTCCTACAGTATGGCAACCCCCACCTGCCCTCGTTGACAGAGACCCTGGAAGCCGAATGCACCTGTACCAGCCAACAGAAAAGACCGCTGCAGCCCCAGCATTGTCAGCAGAGAACCTGACCAACCCCGAGGAAGAAGAAGCTGTGCCTGCGCCCCCAGCCAATGCCTTGGGGACCCCTGAGGCTGATGTGGGGGTGCCTGCATCCAGTAACCAGCCTGCCAGCGGCAAGGTGACCAACAAGATGGAGACCACCAGCCCAGTAGAGGAACCTGAAGAGATGTGTACCATGCGGCTGTTGGTCCAAGCCCCCCTCACGTGCTGTGCCACCCCTGGAGGTTGCCAGGGTGGCCTTAGAACTACACATCCAACGGCCAGATCATCCAGCAGAACCAGCCACTCCAGCAGACATAGCAGGTCCTGTTTGACCTGGGGAAGGCTATAGCCTACCACTTTTCAGCATCTGGTGTCCTGACGAACCCCAGAGGCTGGGGGAGGTTGTGGTAGGCTAGACAGAAACCAAGATATTATAGTGATGCTACGCACCCAGCTAATCCTCTTATTCTACAATTGTAAAAAGCCACCTGCAAATATGCAGGGTAATGGTATTGCTTTCATCTCTCAGTTGTCCTGCAAGTGGAGGGAGGGGTGTTACCCCTCCCTCCCCCTTCTTAAGCACCGGACCCTTCCCCTTCAACCACCAAGTTATCAGCACCACCTCAGCCCTGAGGATAGGGGTTCTAAGCCTTCCTTCACCAGATAGCTCCACCACCCACACGGACTATTGTTGTCACAGTAATCATCAAACCTTCCCTTTTAGTACCCAGATCTACCACTCAACCCCTCTATTCTTATCTACCTATTGTGCTGTTTCATGGGCTATCCTGCCTCCCCCGGACAGGGATAGCCATCTACCTAACCATTGCAACTATCTATGTTTTACTTATATGATTTACCTTTGCCTATCTCTATACCTAATCCATATGCATTGATATTATGTTGTATATCTTTAGTAACCTTTAGACTCTGAATAAAGTAACACCCAATTAAATTCTGTTTGTTATTTGGTGATACATAGAGAAGCCCAGCTTCTCTATAATTATACTTGTCCACGTCTGTTCACACTGCCGTAATACCCGAACTTGGGAAGCGGCTGATAAACCGCGGCCGCTACCACACATATATTGTATGTACCAGTGTAATTTACAGTCCAATGTCCCCTTCCTCCCTGGCATTTTCTAACTTTGAATAAAATAAGTTTGAACTTTCTAAAAAAAAATCCTCGAAGCGCATTTCGTTTTAATTTTGGTATCAAGAAAGTTTCTTGTTCAAATAAAATAATCTAAAACTAAGAGCGGACCTTTTATTATTCTAAACGAACAAATAATATACAATAAGAAACTTTTATTAAGTGTAAAACATCAGATATCTTAAGGGATAAGACAATGGACGAAAGATAGTGATAAACAAAATAACCCCTGTTGTAGATTAAAGTTATTGGTTGAAAAGTTTGGAACCAAGCAATAAAAACTAAATTAAAGTACCCAAAGTTTTAAAGCTAACCAATGAGGTCATATGGTAAAACTTCGGGTACCAATGTGTTTTAATTTGAAAATATGTTACCTTATAATAACACTGAGAACCATAGATTCATCATTGAGCCCAAGAATTTCTTGTAATCTGCGGTAAACTTTACTTGTCTTCTGAACCTAAAAATATATATATCTTAATAGCATGGCTATTCTAAACTTTTTTTATTCCAACACTTCCTAAGCATTTATAAGCTAAGGAAACAACACAGTATAATATAAAATACTAGCGGCTACGCCTCTAGAGGCCTCTAGTGGCATTTTGAATGTTTTTTTTTTATTTAAAATATCTAATTAGAGAAATAATTGGTTTATGTTTCGTTCAAGTCTCTTTTTCGAGAGGAGTAATTTTTTTCTGGGGGCGATTTCTCTTGGGAGGGTGGTGGTACCCTCCCCCCAAAATAGTTATAAAACTTCCCGGGACCTATGAGTGAGAAGCTACCCTATTAAGGAGAACCCGATCGGTTCAGCGGTTAGCGAGATCCTTCGGTACAAACACACAGACAAACACACAGACATCCTGTTACTTTAGTATAAGGATAAACTTTTGTCTTTCATCTTTTTCTTAATACCTATTTATCACGCATCAACATTTTAAGGAGAAGACATGATTTAATATTCTTAACTTAACTTCTAGGTTTTAACTTCCTAAAAATCTCCCTCCTTTTTTAGTGTGTAAAAGTTCCATTTTAAGTCACCCTAATAAATAGCACTCTCATAGGAATTAAGAGCATGGATAATAAATGAAATTTATGTGTGCTATTATGAATAAGGCAGTTTCTACTTTAAGTTGTTAAGTGCTTTTTTATTTCTAAAATAAACCCTTGGGATGGCTATTAAGCTTTTTCCCATCCCTACAACATAGACCACGGGATGTTAAGTGTTATTTTATTTCTAAAATAAAGCCTTGTGATGGCTATTAAGCTATTTTCAGAGCCCCCCCCCCTCCCCCTTTTTCCCATCCCTCCAACTTCGAATACAAAACCTTTAGATGCTAAGGGAGCAGCCGAAATTACTAATAAAACCAAATTGTACAATGTGAGATATGTCGCGAATATCATATTTTGGGTGTATTCCCTTTCGTGTCATTGCACCTTAAGGGGCGATTCTTCGTATTTTTCACAGTATCTGTTCTCCTATTTCTAGCCCCTGCGGGGAGCTCTAACCTTGTGAGGCAATTATCTAACCCGATATAAACTAAAATAACCTATAAAAAGCCATTATAAAAATACGACGAATCGCCCCTAAAGGGGCGTTGCCACGAAAGGGACTATTTCCCATTTTTTTTTTATAATTCTGTCATCCTTGTTTAGCGATCTATTGTTCGTACTGTACGAATGACCAACGTAAAATAAACTAGAAATTTAACAAAAACATTTCTCAATTCATTTATTTTTAGAAACTTATTGAAAAGTGAGAAAGAGTGAGTATCAGTTTTTTTGTTACATTATAATTCAAATGTTTATAAAAAGAACTTATTTTTATACGTACTCGTAACTAATGACCTTTTTAACAACAAATAAAAATTAATTTAATTTACATATTTTACCAAAGGTACTTTCTATTATCCTAGCAAGCAAGCCCCCCCCCCCCCCTCTTATTTTTTAAATTTAAATTGGAAATAAAGGGGGATGTGGTTTAGTTTAATTCTTTATGGCGAACTAAGCAGGGCCTCCATCTGTAGTGCCCTAACCCTATGGGGGGTACCCGTGAATCCAATATAACCAAACCTAACCTGATATAAAGTAAAACACACGAAAAACTACTCCCTTCATCCTCTTTCACGTGAGGGTGGAGGTTTGGGGGGGGGGGGGTATCGCTAAAAATCGTACCTGATATTAGAGTAAAACACAAGAGTAGGGAGAAAGGGTTATATAACTGTATTTCCTTATCGCAATGACCTTGAGCCGACTCTCAATTGGGTCTTTTAAAATCAACCAATGGTAATGGGATATTAACACAGCCAGGTAGCAGAAAACAATTTGCTTGCAGACGAAAAAGGTCAATGAAAAAGGGAGGGAGGTAGTTGTCTTTATCTCCATCTATACTAAAGACCTGTTTACCTGATCACCAATATATATTTTTCTGAACTGATCAAAGAAGGATAGAAGAGCCAACTCCAACTTTTCTGATCCCCCTTGCCTGAAACAAAAAGTATCAGAATAGGTATCCAAACCCTTGGCAAAATTAATGGGGGGTGGATACACCTTTCTTCATAATGGTCAACATTCAATTATAAGCCACCTAAAACAATCAAATGGGTTGTCAGGTTAGGGGTGACATGGAACAAAATTGTTTGCGTGTTAATTTAACAATCAAAGGGCGCTTATTAGACTCTTCATTAATTTGTTTATGTAGAGGAGTAAACACACATTAGGGGTTATTACTACCCCCCTGACAATAATATTAAACCTCTTGAATTGTATTTAATTCATACTCATCGATTTTGATTAAAATTCGCGCACCACTTAGTCAAAATCCTTTGTATACCACGGGATCAGAACAAAGTTTTGAGGATTTAAAAGCTGTTTTAGGCAACACAGAAAAAAATATGTAGGTAAATAATATAAAAATTATAAATCTAATATCTTTGATGGAAAAAGTTTAATTTAAAATATTTGTCTTGAGGTGGCATATCCCAGGTGTCCCTGTGATGTTGTATTCATAACAAAGTTTGTATATCCAATGGATATACAATATCAGTGGATATTGTGACAGAGGAATTTAGGTTGCTAATATTGTCCTCAGATATTAGTTAATACGTTGTTCTATTGTCAGGGGAGGGGGTGGGGTAGAGTCAGTGTTCTGGAGCCGGAGCCGGAAGCAGCAACATTTTTGGTGGAGCCGGAGCCGTATTTTTCGTTAAAAACGGCTCCAGCTCCGGACTAGCTAAAAATGATTTTTTAAAGTAATATTATAATTTGGCAACGGTCTATTTCCATATAATAAACTGAAAAACTATTGTTACTTAACAAATAGACACACATCCTTCTACTTTTATATAGCTTTTATCAAATAAAAGCAAAATATTTTATATTATTTATTTTATTTTATTAAATTCAATAATGAAAAAAAAATTGATATATTAATTTTAAGGTAGGAGCCGGAGCTGGAGCCGGAGCCGCATCAAAATTATACGGCTCCGGCACCCTGGGTAGAGTCATAAGGGGGGGGGGGTATCGTTATACTAGCCAGCTGGGAGAAACATTTTATTAGGGTATACGAGAATATCTCACAACATTCACATATTATATATCCATTGTATCTCCTGATTATTGGTTAACTAAGCTTTTCTTTCCAGGGTAAGTTTGGCTTCTACATTTTTAATTTCAATCTTTTATTTATTTTCAAAGGGGGGGGGGGGGTTTAATGCAACCATCTCGTAATCAATGTATAAATGGCACTTAGAATTCGAATTTTGATCTGAAATTTTGCATGAGTAATCCTTGGTAGGTTTATTTTCCCTAAATCGAAAAAAAAGTTGAAAAAGTAACGGCTAACAGCTCAGCCGTTTAGCCGTTTTTTGGCTATTTTTAGGGTAAATCTGTCATAAATTACGTAGAAATCAACTTTTTGAAACATATTTTTGCTTTAAATCATGTGAAATGATACAAAAAAACATTTTTTAGATTTCTAGTACCAGCAACTACCGGCTAGAACCGTTTGAAAACGTTTTGGATCGGAAAAGAGCATTATGTGGAGAGAGGTTTCGTGATGGATTTCGCTTGAAAATACCCAACAAATGGCTAAACGGATGAGCCGCCAGCCGATAGCCGCTACTTTTCCAACTTTTTGTTCGATTTAGGGAAAATAGACCTACCAAGGATTACTCATGCAAAATTTCAGATCAAAATTCGAATTCTAAGTGCCATTTATACATTGATTACGAGATGGTTGCATAACCCCCCCCCCCCCCCTTTATTTTTAAAGTAAAATGAATTTGATCAAGAGTGATAAGAAAATGGACGATAAATAGATGTACAGACCCAATAAAGTAGAACAAAAGTAGTACTAATATGGAATGTAGCTGCGCTACTAAAATAAGTAACTTACGTGAGCCGGCTGTCAGTAAGCTGCATTAATTGTAGAACACGACATACAAGCTCGCCTAAACAGATTAACAGATTTTAGGTAAAAAAGGCCAATTTTCAACAAACAAAAAAAACAGTTTTATAGTTATTTATCTCATCGTCTCATAGACAGCTTTTAGCGGATAGTAAAATGAAAAATTAAGAGATAAATTTCAGTATTGTTACTTTTTTATTAAAGTTTTATATTTTGACGAGAAAAGTTGAAAAAAAATTAAAGATAGGTATTATATAGATAATATTGCGTAAATTCGGATTCTTACATGTATGGACTTGAATAGGTATTGTACAATTACATGTTATTCTAGGAATCATTGTTCTAAAAATTAGATGAATAAGAACCTGCATGCTTTATAAATGATCATAAGGACTTTTTTTGACAACGATTACTACCTAAGCTTTAAAAACCGTAACTATTTGTTAAAGGAATCATCATGCAGTTTGAAATGGATAGGACTATTCTAACTAACATGCCAATATGAACGAAAAGAGCTAACCATTACGAACGGGCGGACATACGGACCCTTTTAAGAGGTGAAATAAAAAGCTTACCATCCATAGCGTCATGTTCTTCATTGCTGTTAAAGCTCACTCTCCCTCCAACAGCACTTCCTATAAAACAATGGATTTAGAATACATGGATATAATGATGGGGGAAAATTTGTCGTCAATTTAAGTTGCTAATAGGGACCTCATTCATTTGGTCAGTTTGTTCATCCAGTAGGAGAGGTAATGGGGTAGAATAGGTGAGGGTAATGTTATTTTAGCTAGCTGGGAGTATCACTTACTTAGAGTACGTGAAAATCTGGTGCAACATCCAATGAAGTAAACACATCAATTTTATTTAACATCTATCTTCAGTTAACTATATCCTCTCTCGCTCAACAGACTAGCCGCTGCGCGCGCTCCTATCATCTAGGTGTCATGTACACTAATGCATGTACACTTTCAGGCCACCAAATCACTGGAGAAGAACAACGGGTTGCCTGCGGCTCACTGCGGCAGACATTCTAATTTCGCGGTTGCAAATAGCAAATAAAGATTTTCATTTTTCAGACCGCTTAATTATAATGTCTGTCGGCTCTTTAGAGAACTAAGCTGTCCAGATTTAACAAACAGGGACAGCTTAATTCTCTATATAATACACTTAGATTAACCCTTTCTCCTTTCCCCACTAATAAATACTGTACATAAAATAACTGGGGGGAGAATAGGACATTAGTATAGGCCGGGTGAAGCTAGGTTTCAGCCACCTGGCCAAATCTATAACATGTATTGTTTAGGATCAACATCAAGATCTCCATAATTTCAAGAAAACCAATAAATGCCCTGAGGCCCCGCCTGGAGACCCTAACCGTTACTCCCGTCCTGGCCCCCCTGCACCCTTTGGATAACCTCTGGAGATTCTTGTGGTAACTTTGATCACCCCTGCGTTGCAGACACAGGTAGATTATCTTTGCTAAAGCTGCTCTATAACTATCCTGTCTGTAAGTCCCATACATCTCGGGGGATACAGCATCCTTCTCAGACACTAGGGGCATTGTTTTGGAAGGGTAGGTAGAAAATTAAATAGCCAAAAATATACCCAAGACTTATATATTAAAATGTAATAGGCTGAAACCGTTCCGGGTCTTAAAATGGAAATATCAACCGGTTTTGCAGTTCTACAGACCAAAAATTATTACCACTTTAGGAAATAAACATTTCAATCAATTATATTGAAAAATTTTTATATTTATAGAGGAATTACCTCTTAATTATGCTTTTTCCAAATCACCTTAATTTAAATTTTTAAGTGATAAGTATAACTAACAACCGAAGTAGCTATTATTTTGATAATATCTAAATAATATGAAGTGTAAAAACAAACCTATTATATAGACCAGCCAAGTAAGACGACCTTCAGCAATTGTAAGTTCCATTGTCTGTGTAGCTGAGTTGCTGCATAGTTCCTGTAAATAAAAACAAGGATGACAAATTCCATGAAATCGTAAATAAACAAATCAAACCGTCAGACAAACGAACAATTCTTATGTAAAAGTAACAGGATGTGTTTGTCCAAAAATTGTTCAAAGTGCCTAATAAATTAAAGAAACACCGCCCCCCCCCCCAAAAAAAAAATTATTCTTCTTTGTTTAGTTTATTTTTTACTTCATGCCTGGTAGGTACTTGGGAAAGCACCAATATTTGTCTAAATTTTACCTGATAGGTTCTGGCGTCGGTATCAAACAGCTGGACTAATAACTGGCAGGTTTTACTGTACTCACAACGACCTGAATTATTGTTTTTTTTTATTAATTCCATTTTAAGCGGTTTCCTTAAAAGCGTCTCGTCAGCACATCAACCTTTCTTCTTATAATGCAATAATCTTTTAAAAATATGGTATGGTAGGGGGGGGGGGGGAGGGTAGTTAGTGTAATAATCAAGTATGTACCAAGCGCAGCATTCAACATCATAAAAACAGGTTTCTCTGTAATGAGAGTTGGTGACTGTACAGATTAAAGAAGATAGCTTTGGAGATCTCCAATGACACCAGAACCAGCTTTACAAGAAGATTTAGTACTTATATATATGTTATTTTATGTAAAGTACCTATAAAATATCTAAATTGTTGTTTTTTGTAAAAAACTGAGATTTTCTTTTTTTACACAAATTTCCCCAAAATCGGGAATTTTTATGCAGAGAAATTATGTCCAAAAAAAATTCTGTCAAAAATATTTTTTATCGGACAAATCCCCCAGGAAAATTTATGCGGGAAAATTTGTCCAGGAAGTATTTGTCCTACTTATATGAAAAGATACTAAAATGCCGCACATTATTTTGTGCTCTGCCCAACCAAATATTTCCAATGTGGTAGTTGCACATGTATTGCTAGTACATTGTTTATAAATTGTAATTCTTTGAAATATTATAATTTAATTCAGTATAAATCAATCTGTTCAGCAGATTGGTTCTCTATTAATGAAGTGATTTTATAGTTTTAAACTGTTTTTATAGTTTTAAGTTTAATTTATTAACTATTATTATTGTAAATGTAATAATAGTTTAATGTTGTTTAGCCCTTTATTCTTTTATAATAATTGGCTATATTAATATGTTTTAAGTTAATTTAAAAAAAAAATCTTTTACTTTTTTATATAAAGTAAAATGATTAAACTTGTAATTTTAAGTTTTATATTAATATATGTTTATGTTAATTTTAAATCTTTTACTTTTTTATATAAAGTAAAATGATTAAAAAAACTTGTAATTTTTTAAGTTTTCTATTTTAAAAAATTTTAAATTTTTTTATTGTTTAAGTTAAACAAAATATTTCCTTTAATGATTTATTTTGTTAATCAAATGAGTTAATAGTTATCTAATTATATAACTTATTAATTTCATTAAATGTTTAAAGTCATATAAAATTTCCGAATTTTATTTACTTTTAGTCTTAATGACTATTAAACGTAACTTCTTTTCCATAAGTCTTATATATATAAATTGATGGTATTCAGAAGTAAAATGCTATGCTACATCTAGTGATAAATCGAACACAAAGTGACACCAAGGTAAAAACATATCCAAATAAATAATTAGTTAACACAATACATCAAAGCTAATGAATATTATTAATAATAGGAGTGTTCCTTCTGTGTTCTTTTCCCAAGCACCCCAATGGAGCTGATTCCATAGGTACTAATAATTCATAATCCATTTCATTTTTCAAACACCTAACTTCCTCTTCTGCCAAGCTCACAATTACTGTGTTTAGTCAAAAGAAACCAGTTACTGTTCTCGTGCTTGGTGCCTCTTTAAGCAGATTTGGTCAAGGTGAGATGAACACATATTCTTTGAATTATTAGAACACTTCTTAACACTACCTATAAATAATAATGTAAACTATTTCCAGTAGGAATGGAATAGTGGATAAAGTGGCTGGAAATAACATTGCACACCATACTTCCGCAGTAAGTTTGATCTTAAATATTAAAGTAGAGCACTTCTTACTTCCTTATACAAAAAAATCACGCATGAACGGAAAAAGCCTAAAAACTATCCTTAATTATAAAAAATACATTAAGAAATGATGGTGTGTTGAAAAAAAATATTTTTTCCAACAATTGAAAGAGATTTTTATATTTTTCTTATCGTCTATGGTGAAGCCATGGCTGCCAACACAAAAATGTTAAAACCGTATTTTTGTTCTCATTTCAACAATTTCCAGAGTTGACATGAGTTTCATACCTTAAACTTTTCCTTTAAACTTGCTTAGCAATCGAAAACCTTTAAATCAACACATTTATTAATGTGTAGGAGTGCAGCTCTTCACAAGTCATTTTTACCTGGAGGTCGATTGTGGAAAAACCCCTGCCTAATATCAAATTTTTTTTTCATGAATGGAATAGTCTATACTTGGGTAAAATATGGTATCAATTCTAGATTGGAGACGTTATTCTAACTAGTTCTATAACTGAATAATCTTTTTCTAAAAATCTAGCTTCCTTTCTTTGAACTTCTTTGTACTTTTTTTTCTTGTCAAAATGATAAAATGATTTAACAAATAGCTGTTTAGGCCTTCCTAAACGAAGATCCAATGATTGTGATGAATATAAGCATCCATGATATGCTTCACAGCTCAATATGTATAAGGTATAGTAAATATTACAAATCTTAAACGGCAACCATGATTTTACATCAATTTCTTTTTGATCTTAAGAGCTTTGCTTTAATGAATATTGTCATCCTTTTAACTTTTAACAGTCGTGCCCCTTGCCGTACCTAAATTGGTTGGGGGGGGGGGGGGGGGGGGCATTCAACGCCCCCCCCCCCCTTATTATCTCAGTTCCTATTAGAGTTAGAGGGGTGATTTTTGTTGTGCAAGTCCCCTGTTTGATAATGTATTTTCGACCTTTTATGAGTCAAAGTCAATTTTAGCTTCCTTCACTCTTTTATTTAACAACCTTTGTTTTTAGGTCCTTTTTTACTTAAAAATTTCAAACGGCTGTAATTTTCTTATTTTTAAAGCTAGAAGAACATTTTTTTCTAGGAAATGTTTTTCTTTATGTAAAATTTTATATTAGAAATATCAAAACATAAATTTCAGCGGTCGCAGCTGTATTTTGCAGCTGCCAGCCGCCGCAGTCGGCGGAAACGGCGGCGGATCTTTATGAAATTTTAATACGTTAGACATGTAAGAACAGCCTAAGTTTAAAATTTGACGTCTCTAAGTCAAAAATTGCGGCCACAGGAATTTTTTAAAGATTTATGGAGACCTGGAGGATCAGGACCTGCAGGATCATACCATTCAACGCCCCCCCCCCCCCCCCCCAACCGATAAGGGTTAAATAAAAATTAACAATGTATTATTTTTTTAGTAGCAATGTCTGTCCGTCTTTTAGAGACAAAAAGGGGGAAACATCATTTTCTCAGCTCCTATAAAAGATAGAAGGCTGAAACTTATCGTAAACATTCAATCAAAATGGAGCATAATTAAGTATAAAACATCCATAGCAGTCAGACTGCTGTTAAGCCGCTTATATTTTCACAACTAATTTTCTCAATGTATTATTTCTTTTAGTAGCAAAGCTGCTCTAAAATTTGAAATGTCCATCTGTTAGTCCGTCTGTTAGCTCCTGTAAAAAATAGAAGGCTGAAAATTCTTGCAGCTATTCACATAAATATAGAGCATAATTAAGTAGAACACATCCGTAGCGGTCAGAGTGCTCTTTCTTTTCTTTCTTGTGATAACAGATAATCAGCTCTATAACTAACTTTGTCTGTTTGTCTATTTCAGAATAGATTTTGTGCTTTTAAAACAAGGGGAAGGGGGTTGTACACTTTCACAGTAACAGTGCGCTCTGAGGCCCATATTCAAGATAGAGCTCTGAATTATAATACTATGGGTCAGTCTATAAATATTCTGCAAAACTTTTAATTTGGCAGTTTGGCGGCTGACCACTGGTGCAATTATTCAGCTAAACTTGTAAAATTGAACATGCAATCTTGTTTTTTTGGGGGGGGTTGTTTTGGTTAATTATGAGAAAATATATCAACAGTAACAAAAAACTGTTGAGCTGCAAACTACCAGCCGCTGGCTGTGGCTATTAATAAATATTACAACAATTTTGCAGCTCAGCAGTTTTTCGTTACTGTTGATATATTTTCTCATAATTAACTAAAACACACCCTATGGTTTAAACAAAATTAATTTTAAAGTAGCTTCGCTAGGTACTGTAAAGTTGTTTTCATGCATAATGTATTTTTTTGTGTCCCATTTATGTAGGTTTAACAGGAAGGGATAGTTCATCTGCCAAGAGGTAATAAGGGAAGATTTAGCCAAACTCCCTGGATATCCTTTTCTATCTATATTACCTCATATATTTAAGACTATTTGTTAAAACATTTTATCCCTTTGAAAAGAAAAAAAAGTACAAAGAAGTGCAAAGAAAGAAAGCTAAATTTTTGGAAACAGATTAATCAGTTATAGAACTATTTTGAATAACGTCTCCAATCTAGAATTGATACCATATTTTACCCAAGTATAGACTATTTCATTTATGAAAAAAAAATTTGATATTAGGCAGGGGTTTTTCCACAATCGACCTCCAGGTAAAAATGACTTGTGAAGAGCTGTACTCCTACACATTAATAAATGTGTTGATTTAAAGGTTTTCGATTTTCAAGCAAGTTTAAAGGAAGAGATTAAGGTATTACTCATGTTTTAACTCTAAAAATTGTGCGTTTTAGAACAAAATTAGTATCTCCTCTTCAATTTGTTAAAATTGATGGCGTTGCTAAAGTCAAAACGAAAAAAATTAATTTTGTATTATTTAATGACTTAATGAATTTTTTTTTTGAAAGACTATCAATTGTTTATGTATGTTTAACAATTTAGGATGGTTTTTAGGAATTAAAAAATATTTCGTGAGTTCTATAATATTCCAGTCAATTTTGTCTCAGTAGCTAGTTTAAAAAATAGGAACCATCAATTTTATTTTTAACTTCATTTCCAGTTATTAATGTTTACTAAATGTATTGTAAATTGTAAAGAATATTTAACTTAATATTTAATTTAAATATTCTAAATAGTATTTTTTTATTTTAGGTAAATTGTTACCTATGTGTACATGACTGTAGTGTAACTATATTTGCAGAGATAAGTATGAACCCACACTTGTGACTTCTCAGTTACTGTTTCTTGGGCTACCTCTTCTCAGGTAGTCTTGTTCTTGTTCTTAATAGCAGCCACTCTTTTTTCACGGCTGCTACAGTTAGTTTATAAAGGATACCCGCAGGGTTAGGACAAAGCGGGTATAGGCTCCACCAAAACAAACATTTCAAAAATAAACAGTGGGAGACAGAGTTGTGGATACGGATCCGCAAGGATCCGCATGTTTTTGAGTCCAAGGATCCGGATCCGGATCCTGGGGTATAAATTTATGGAAAAATCTACCTAAATTTATATAAAATAGTCACTTACAAAGACATTCTCATGATGAGAACCAATCTTTAAGGTTTAGGTTCAGACTTAAAAATTAAAAGTATTTTTGACTTCGAGATTAAGGAATACATATTTTTTTTTAAAATTTGGTGATTTTATTTTTATGTCAAGGATCCGGATCCGGATCCGCACTGACTAAATTTTGAGGATCCGGATCCGCATACAATCAATACGGATAAGCAAAACTGGTGGGAGAGGTTCTGTGCTCGCTACGCATTTCGAGGTAATATGCTTATTTTTTCAAGTTCATCATCTTCAAATTTCTAAAAAAAATTAGCCAAAAAATTCAAAATTTTCATATAAAAGACATAACTTATCAAATGTTAAACAAAGCTTCTCTTAAAAATATGAAGTTTTACAATTTTTTTGTAAATGATTTAGGGAATGGCTAATAGGGTAACTTAACTTTTAAGGCTCCATTAAATATAAAATAAATTTTTTTTACAAAGAATCTTTATGAAAATATCTATTCTTACCAATAACAGATAGTTGTTCTAATTGTTGAGAAACCATACCAAGGTCTTCCAAGGGATCTTCTAAACTGTCCCTGTAAAAATTATAACAATTACTTTGATTTATCTAACGGCTGCTACGCCCATTGAGGCGTCTAGGGTCAATTAAAGGAAGAAGGGTAGGCGAACCTCCACTTTTAATTTAAAAAAGAAAAAAAAATTTTTTGAGGGTCATTTTTTCTAGAAGCGATTCTCTTGGAAGGGTGGTGGTACCCTTCCCCCCAAAATAATCATAAACCTTTCCAAGACCGCAATGACACAGCAGAAGTAGGAACCATTATTAACGTTATTATTCATTATCAAGCAGTGTTTGGTTGTGATTTGAACCTATAACCTTCCTGAAAACGAGCAGTTGCGCTACATGTTGTGCTACAGTCGCGAGTTTAGAATGAATTTACACAGAGTAGGGACAATAACGTTTTCCAATTCGCTGGTTTAACAACTTTGGAGACTTAAGTGAATTTTGATTGGTTGGTTAAACGTTTCAACCACTTATCTTACGCTACAGAAGGGGTAATTTTGTGTATCATAATTGGGTATGTATATTAATCTATCGACCATTGTCTTATCCCTTTATATGCCTGGAATTTACCTGATAACAACAGCCACAGATTCCAGCCTGCTGGTTATAAATGCCTGGGTCACTTCTGGTGTATACGTTTCCAGGTGATGAGGTTCAGTAGCCTAGACAAATAGATAGATAAATATGAATTAGGGGATTTTGACCCATAAAAGGGGGGGGGGGGGGGCTCAAAATTTCAAAGTAAAATTACTGGACACTATAGGTCATCTTCATCATTGCCTTTTAGTTCTCGGCAGAACGTAGGCCATGCACAATGGTTCTCCAATCTTCCTTTTTTTGGGCACGTTTTGAAGCATTGCTGAAAGATGGAATTTTCTTTTCTTTCAGTTCACTTAAGAGTTCCCTCCTCCAGGTTGTTTTTGGTCTACCTGGTTTCCTTTTTCCTACGTGGGGGTTCCAAGTCAAGGCTTGATTGGTTATATCATCATGCCCTTTCCTTAGAGTGTGCCCCAGCCATCTCCATTTTCTCTGTTTTATTGTCAGTTTAATGTCTGACATATCACTGCGCTCTAGAAGCTCAGCATTTGTGATCTTATTTGGCCAAAAGATCTTGTGGATTCTCCTTAGACATTTATTGACATATGTCTGTAGCTTGGAGACCACTGCTGTGTTTAGGAACCAAGTTTCAGCCCCATACAGCAAAACAGAGAGAACATTTGACTTGAACAGTCTTAACTTGGTCTTTATGGAGATGTTGTTGGAATTCCAAATTTTGTTCAGGCTGGCAAAGGCTGTCCTAGATTTGTTAATTCTAGCTTTAACATCTGTTAACGTGCCTCCAGCTTCATCAATTTTACTTCCAAGATACTCAAAACAATCTACATCCTCAAGAATTTGGTCTCCAATAGTAATTGGTTCTTGGGAATTTGCATTTAATCTGAGTATTTTGGTTTTAGGAACATTTATTTCTAGTCCAATTTTCTTGGAGGTTTCAGCTATCCTGTTAGTCCTTCTTTGCATTTGACTTCTATTGCTTGTTAACAAAGCGATATCATCAGCAAAGTCCAGATCTCCTAAATATTTGGGATTGCCAAATAGCTCCCAGCGAATGCCATCATTACTTTCACAATTCTTCATGATCCAGTCAATGGCAAGGAGGAAAAGGAAGGGAGAAAGAAGGCATCCTTGTCTGACGCCTGTTACAATCTCAAAAAAGGTTGATAGTTTACTTTTATACATTACGTTTCCACCTCCTTTATGATAGATAGCTTCAATGATATTGATTATCTTTTCTGGAATGCCATAGTGTCGGCAGATTTTCCAGAGAGATCTTCTGTCTGGTCAATAGTGGAACGGTTTGGTCTAAATCCAGCCTGATTAGGTCTTAGCTTTTCATTAACCTTCTTCTTTATTCTATTAAGAAGAATTTTACTAAGGATACGGCCAGGTACTGAAAGGAGCATTATCCCTCTGTAGTTTCCACATTGGGTCAAGTCTCCTTTTTTGGCTAGTATTGAGATATGTCCATTCTTCCAGTCCTCTGGGCATAACTCATCATTCCATATCTTTGTGATCAAAGGTAGGAATGCCTCAGCAGATGTATCTAGGTCTGCTTTTATGACCTCAGCTGGGATGTTATCAGGTCCAGCGGCCTTGTTATTTTTCAAACTTTTAATGGCTTCCTTGATTTCCAATAGATTTGGCGCTCGACAGTCAATGTCAAGTGCATCTAAGGGTGGAATCTCAGTTTCTTCCTCTGGAACTGGAAGATTCAGCAGTTCAGTGAAGTGCTCTGCCCATCTATTTAGAATATCTTCATCAGTTTTAAGGAGTGAACCATCCTTGTCCCTGATGTGTGATCCTGATTTGTGTACTTTACCTGCAATGCTCTTAGTAATCTCATAGACATCTTTCATTCTATTTTGATTAGCAGCATTTTCTGCTTGCATAGCAAGGTTTTCCAAGTGTTCTTTTTTGTCAATTCTGACACTTCTTTGGATTTCCCTGCTGAGCATCTTATACAGGTCTTTATCTTCTGGAGAGTTTCTGGAGAGTGTCTTTTGTCTTACCTCTCTTCTTTGATCCATGAGATCAATGGATCTTTGAGTGATCCACGGCTTTTGGTTAGCCTTTTTGGAACCTAATTTTTCTTGGCTAGTATCATTATAAACTTTTTTGATACCTTGCCAAATATCTTCAACTCCATCATCCTCTTGAAGAGTCAACAACTCAAATCTGTTCTTTAGAGTGAGCTTAAACTCTTGTAGCTTTTCAGAGTTTTGAAGGGTTGTTAAATTATACTTTTCCCTGGGGTTAGGCTTTGTGTCCTGCTTTTTAAATCTAAGCCGAACTTTAGAAGATAGAAGATAATGGTCTGAATTAACATCAGGTCCTCTTTCAACCCTGACATCAAGGAGAGAACCTTTAAAACGTCTAGATATACAGATGTGATCTATCTGATTAAAGGTTCTTTGATCTGGTGATCTCCAGGTGGCAGTATGAATCTTCTTGTGTTTAAAGATGGTTCCACCAATGACAAGTTTGTTTTCAGTACAAAAACTTACAAGTCTATCACCATTGTCATTTTCCTTGCCATTACTTAAGCCTAGGCCATATCTGCCCATGACTTCTTCTAAATTCTCATTATTACTCCCCACTTGAGCATTAAAATCTCCTAGGAGCATGGTCAGGTCCTTTTCTTTATGACCATTCTTAAATACAGAGTCAAGCTGGTCATAAAATTCGTTTTTGACCTCTGTATCTGCTTGTTCTGTAGGAGCATATGCTACTATTATTCTCAGACTAATGTTTTTATCTGAGGATTTGAAGTAAGCCTCCATGATTCTTGAACCATGGGGTTGCCAACTGATCATGGCCTGCTCTGCTTGCTTGGTCAGCATAAGCAGGGCGACCACTCCAAAACCAAAAAAATATAGTATTTTTATAGTATATTTTTTTTATCCATATAGTATATATAGTATATTTTTTTTCACTCATATAGTATGATATAGTATCTGACTTTGAATTATTTAGTAATACATAGTATATACATCATTCAATAATAACTCAAAGCAAAGCTGTTATCAAAGCAATTTCACATATAAGGAGGGGGGGGGGGGGGAAGTTTTGCCACTTTCGCTTAATCTGTGATTATTAGACTAAGTATTAATTTGAGACTATAGGTTATTTGGGATAAAAGTTTACTTTTGTGTGTAGTATTTCATGCATATTTAATCATTTTTAGATAGGTCTCCAGGTTCAGGTGCTGCAGGCTAGTTGGTTTCTGAACAAGTAAAAAAAATGAAAATTTCCGTTTGAAGAGTTAGAGATCAACTTATTAAACAGAATATGCATAATTTTGGATGTTATTAACATATCTGAAGAAAAAATTAAGATAGGCCTTCAAGTTCTGGACTTGAAGGCCTCCAGGTCCACTCTAGACAGGTTATAAATCAATTTTTTAACTTGAAGAGTTAGAGGTCAACATATAAAGCAGAATATGCATCTTTTTAGATGTTATGAACATTAATGAAGAAAAAATTAAAATCGACCTCCAAGTTCTGGTCATGCAGGCCTCCAGGTCTACTCTGGACAGGTAAAATTTAATTTTTTGTTTGAAGAGTTAGAGGTAAAATTTTAAACGAGTATTTGAATATTTTTTTTTACATATTTGAAGAAAAAATGACATTTAGCCTCCAGGTTCAGGTGCTGCAGAGCCTTAGGTGGACTTTGGACAGGGACTTCTTACTTGAACAGTTAATGGTATATTTGTTAAAAAAATGAGCTTATATTTGGATGTTATTTATATATTTGAAGGAAAAAAATTTGGCCTCCAGGTTTAGGTGCTGCAGGCCTCCAGGTGGACTCTGGACAGGTATAAAATCATTTTTTTATTTAAGAAGTTAGAGGTTAGTTTATTAGACAACATAGGCATCTTTTTAGATGTTATTTATGTGTTTAAAGAAAAAATGACAATTGACCTCTATATCAATGTGCTGCAGGCCTCAAGGTGGACTCTGGACAGGTAAAAATCAAAATTTTCCTATTTATAGAGTTAAAGGTTAGTTTTTAAAACACCATAAGCATTTTTTTAGACGTTATTTACATAACAGAAGAAAAAATACACTTGCTCTCCAGGTACAGGTGCTGCAGGCCTCCAGAGAAGACTTCAGACCTCAGAGAAGACCTGGAGGCCAACAGGTCCTGAACTTGATGGACAATTTTATTTTGTTCTTCAGATATGTTAATAACATCCAAATAGATGCATATTCTGACCTCTTAACTCTTCAAATAAGAAATTTGAATATTTTAGCTGTCCTGAGTGAACCTTAACTTGGAGGCTGATATGTTAATATTATCCAAATAAATTCATATTCTGTTATATAAATTTAACTCTAACTCGTCATATAAGAAATTTGATTGTTTACCTGTCCAGAGTAGACATGGAGGCCTGCAAGACCTGAACTTGGAGGTCGATTTTAATTTTTTCTTCAAAATTGTTAGTAACATCCAAAAAGGTACATATTCTGTTTTATAAGTGGACCTCTAACTCCTAAAATAAGAAAATAGATTTTTTACCTGTCCAGAGTGAACCTGGAGGCCTGCAGGACCAGAACTTGGAGGCCTAATTTATTTTTTTCTTCGGATTAGTATGTTAATAAAATCCAAAAAGGTGCATAGGTATTTTGTTTAATAAGTTGATCTCTAACTCTTCAAACAAAATTTTCAATTTTTTTACCTGTCCAGAAACCACCTTCCAGCCTGCAGCACCTGAACCTGGAGACCTATCCAAAAAATCAATCAATATTAGTGAACTATTAACCAAAAGTAAACTTTTATCCCAAATAACCTTTAGTCTTACATTAATACCTAGCCTAATAATCATGGAGTAAGTGAAAGTGGCAAAACTTTTCCCTCCACCTTAAGTTAATTCTATAATGAAAAATAACTGATATTTAAATCACAATCACAAACAATAATATATTTTAATGGATTTTCTTCATCTCTTTCTTACTGTAGAGCTTTATGCATTTTTGTCGTATCACCATATCTTTTGATAGGTTATTGAAGGTTAGGTTAGATAAGATAAAGGTCATTGGTTGCCCCGCAGGGCTAGAGCCCCCCGCAGGGGCTAGAAATAGGAGAAAACCAGATGTGAAAATAAGACAAAACACACCTTAAGAGGCGTTATCGCAAAACTGACAATATTCGTTTTTTGTTATATAAATGTAATATTATATAGTATATATAGTAAATTTTGGTCAAATAAAGGTGAAATTATATAGTATATATAGTAAATTTTTGTCATATAGTATGATATAGTATCCAAATTCATCCTATATAGTATAAATAGTATATATAGTATGCAGTGGTCGCCCTGCATAAGAGCCACCTCTTGGTTATGTCCTAGATGCTCATTCATATGGCCTGAGTAAAGTATTTTCAAGCCAGAATGATGTTTAAACTCTCCATTATTTGTCCACCTTGATTCGGTGATAGCCAGGATATCAACCTTGGCTTTAAGCATTTCTCGGCAAATGTTTTCTGTCTGGCCTGACTGAAACATTGTCCGAACATTCCAGGTGCAAATTTTTGCTGGTCTGCGGGAATTCAGAATCATCCGCCTGACTGGTCCTTTAGCGGTTTCCCAGCCAAACATCATATTGTTGTTTCCAACCTCTACTTCGTTCCCGAGCCCAAAGTTAAATTGGTCTTTACTTTGTGCAGATTGAACGTGAGCAGGTTTTTTCTAGGGAAGGATTGTTAGCCCCACCCAAACCCCCTGAACTGGGGGAAGTGACTAGAATTCAGTCTGGCATCTACCCAGGACACTATAGGTACTTGTCCAAAATGGTTCAAATTTTTACACAAGTGTTTTTCCACCAAATGGCATAATAAATGCAACTGCACTACTTAAATTTCAAAAATAAGGCGGGGAAGAAAACGAAGTAGCGGGTTCACGAAACCATCTACTTCGTTTTCTTTCCATGATCCAAAATATTTACCTTGACATATGGCACACTGGCAACCATTCGTTGCCACAGACTGAGCAGGTAATGAATAGAGTTGGGGGCAAACTGCCACATCTGCAGGGACTCGACCGTAAACTTTGCCATCAACTGAATACTCTCCTGAAATAGAAAAACAATTTTGGACGGGAACAAACAAATAATTTTGACAACTTAAAAAAAAATTTAATATAAAAGTATTAGGATGTCTGTCTTAAGAAATCCCTAACCGCTGGACCTATATGATTCAAAGCTTAATTATGTCCAGGAACGGTTTATAACTATTCTACTGGGTGATGGGAACCTCAACCTTCCTTAGAGAAATAGCCTCTGAAAAAATAACCCCTGCTAATTTTTTTTCTTTCTTGATAACTGAAAATTGAGGTTCGACTTTTCTTAAGTGACCCTCTAGGGACGGCGTATCCGCTAGTGCTTTAAAAGACAGATAAATATTGGTTATTGTGTATTTTAGCTTATTCAACAACAAGCTTTGGTGTGCTTTACAGGGAAGCTTTACCTGATAATTGCTGACCATAACCAGTTCTCCCAGCTGATAATTTGATTTTAGCCTGGCCAACAGCCGACAAAACTCATGATAATTATTGGGATCTGAAAGCTCCTAAAAATAAACAAAATTCTGAAAAATAATACCTAGGTTAGTGTTAGCTAGGTTCCTTATTTAAAAAAATATATGGATGAAATAATAATCTTACAAATATCTCTTTATTATCTTCATTGATTCTTAAATTGGTTGTACAAACTAACAATGCCTAAACTTTTAGACAAATATTTTCAAATAATATTAGAAGTTTTTATTGATTCCTAAAATTTGGTTGTACAAAGTAAGTGTCCAAACTTTTCGACCTATAATTTTAATCTGAAGATACCTGAGGATTCTGAAGTATTTTCCTGACACCGGATACAAGTTGATTTAAAAATTTAGCACGCTCCATATTGTTGAACAACGACCGCCTAAAAATTGATAAATTGATTTGAATTTTTGCATTACAGATGGACACTGGGCAGACAGAAAAATAAACAAAGTTACAAGAAAGGGATTAATTGGTTATTGAGAAATCACATTATAGTCTTGAGATTTTAAAATCTGTGCTTTTACGAGAAATTGTTGGTTGAGCATTGTTACCAAAACCCGCCCCCTTCTTTTTTTTACATAAATTGAAAATAAGGGTCTTTCTATATCAGAATCTATCCCCTTAAGCGGTATAGGGCTTTACTGCAGGGCAACCAAGTAACCAATATAACCAATAAACAAACAACACCCCTCTCCCCTCCATTTTAATTTATTAAAAAGTATTGGGTGCTCAACAGGATCCTTTGTGTGAAAGCACCAAATATTCATACCTGACACTGGCAATCTGGACAAGGCAAGCAAGGGCATGAGGAGAGAGGGTGGAGGGAAGGCTGAAGTACAGGTCAAAAAACAGCTGCAATGTTGTACCCTCTAAAAAATATTTATTATTTCAGCATTAGTGTCCTGAGCCTAGAAAAGGAGGTCTCCAAGTTTTTGTTGTTAGAAAAATGGGATCTACTGCAGTTCATGGTAAAAAATTGCTGGTAACGAATATTGCTAAAAATCTATGAATTTTAAAGGCTGCTAGCAGCCAAACGGCTGAACGTACAGATCATACCCGCACACCATTTTAAGCGGTATAAGAAGGCCTACATAACCTGGAATAGTCAAGATGCAATGATGCACAGGGAAATCTTTACTGAAGAAAAAACGCGTAAAATAGGCCTTTTTCGCGCATTTCTCTGCACTGCGAGATAATTCTGCATTATTGATTTATGGCTATTCCAGATTATTGGCAGGCCTTCTTATGCTGCTTAAAACAGTGTAAGGGCATGATCTGTCCGTTCAGCCGTTTGGCAGCTAGCAGCCTTTAAAATTCAAAGGTTTTTGGCAATATTCGTTACCAGCAATATTTTACCGTGAACTGCAGTAGATCCGAAAAATGATATAAATTCCCCAAGCTAATTTTTATCATTAGAAACTATTTATAACAGTCTTTATATTTAAATCAATAACAAAAAAAATAACTGCCCTTAAATACCAAACAGTTTACTATTTCTAACCAATAATGTGTTCAGATAGTTCCTATGCTGTGTTCCTATTGGTTTAATTAAGGGATTAGGGATCTAGACTTTTGTATTTATAATCTTTCTCTTTTCTATCAGGGATCTAAAGGGATAAGACAATAGCCGATAAATCAATATACATACCCAAAATTACCCCTTCTGTAGATTTGACTTAGTGGTTGACACGTAAGAACAATCTACTTATTGCTTAATCAATCACATTTCTCTAAAGTCCCTCACTCTCTTTGCTTTAATATACTTACTATAACTATAACGACGATAAAACGTGGTGAAAGGTACCTAGAAAAGCAGGTCTCCAGGTTGTAGGTATTTGAACTGTACAGAGGTCATCTGATGATTCATCTGTTGAGGTTCCGATAAAGTCAAAGGTCAAACAATTATGTGCCAACCTAAATAATGCAATTAAATTAAATGTAACTTAGTTTTTTTGTGATTGAAAGTGCGTTTTAAACCTTACTGTTATTTTTTCTAATCTACTTGGTCAATTGGAGGTCTATATAAAAAATAATTTAAAAGGAACAGATAAAAAGGTCATTACTTTTAAGTGTTGCCACTTAAAAATGTTTAAAATCACGAAACCTTGATTTTTTTTGATTTAATTTAGTTGTTGGATATAGCTGAATCTTTTGAACAGATATACAGAAAAGTATCTAAACTAGAAATATACCTACCTATTGTATTTTTGATTTAAAAAACTAGCTTTAATATCTAGACCTTAAACAACCATGCTGATTTTTTTTATTTTAAGATGCTACCTTCAGTTCAGCAAAAAGCAGTTGGTATGATATCTGGACTGAAAGGTAAAACATACGAGGAGAAATTAAAAGAACTTAATCTACCTACACTTGAGAAAAGGAGGTACAGAGCAGATTTGATTCAATTATTTAAAATTTTAAATGACATTGACTCTGTAGAAGCAAGGACATGGTTTCAGATAGTGAACGAAAATAGGCCAAATACAAGAGCCATAAATTCTGACCATGGAGTGATAAGCTTTCAAATTCCAGTGAAAAGAACAGAACTATCCAGAAATGTATTCAGTGTTAGAGTGGCTAAATTCTGGAATGATCTTCCTGTTCATGTGAAAAAGGCCGCGACTTTATCTACATTCAAGAAAAGACTTGATAGTCATATTCAGACTTTGGCCTAGATATTCAGACCTCTTACTATGACCCTACTTGGGTTCTTAAGAGTAAAATAACAATAAACAATAAACCTAATAAACCTAATTCTATTCATTCAACATTCTATAAGTATTTGTAATCTTCCTTTCAGCCTCATTAGCCTACCTATCTATCTATAGGCTAACTTTATCAGCTTAAACCTACAACGAAATCAATTCGAAAAAATCACGAAACATATAATTGATTTTCAGCTGTCGTTAGGGGACAACACCTTGAAGACCTTTTTATCAGATCCTATCCCCCCCCCCCAAAAAAAAATATTATTTTAGATTTATTTCGCTTGTTGACTATCTTCCTATCTCCAATCTGTCTTTGATTATACCTTAACAGCTGAGTGAGAAGACCGTGTTGGGCAGAATCATTGAAATCCAAGTTTTTCTTGTTCTCTAGAGCCGTTCTGAAACATTTAAAGTATTAAATTAGCAATGCCTCCTAACTACCTACCTATTTATATATTTTAATAAGGCCATAAACTATCTATCTATCTATCTTACTAATCTATCTATCTTTCTATCAATCTATCTTTCTATCAACGACAGGGGTGTATATTCTACATGGGATCCCCGGCTCAGGGGGGGGGGGGGGGAAATAAAAATTAGTGGTTGGAGGGGAAAAAAATGTAAAAATTAGGAAAACTGAAAACATTTTTTCCATTTCCCCCCCCCCCCCTCCTTGGTAAAAAAAAATAAAAGAATGTGTGGTAGGAGGGTTAAAATAAATAAAATATAGAGTTCTTTAAATATTTTTCCATTTCCCCCCCTACTTGATGAGAAAAAACCAGGGGGGGGGGAAAATAAAGAAAGGGGGGGGGGAAATGTGGTGACTCGTGCCACGACATACAAGCGATTTTATTTTGGGTGCTACTCCCTTAGTTTTAGAGATAATTGGGTGAAATCTTTTGGGCTGGGTCACTAATTACCCCAAGTTTTGGTATCTTTCAAAAAAACGGCGGCGGGTCCGCCGCTCCCGCCGTTCGCCGCCATTTTCCGCCGCCGCCAAAAAAATTTTTTTTATTGCATTTCTCGCCGAATTAGGCAATTTGGAATCATTTGAGACCATGTTATTTTTTTCAAAAAATTTTCCCCTTACAAGCAATTCAAATTCTCGTTTATCAAGGTATATCTTAAATTCAGTGCCTCTCCTAAGCTTTTAAAGATATTGAGACAAAACCTTTGGAGGTAGATCAGTAAAAAATATTTGAATAAAAAATGGCGGCGGTACCGCCGCTCCCGCCACCCACCGCCATTTTCCGCCGCCCCAGCCAAAAATTTTTTTATTGCATTTCTCGCCGAATTAGGCAATTTGGAATCATGTTATGGAGACCATGTTATTTTTTTCAAAAATTTTTCCCCTTACAAGCAACCCTGTGGGGGGACTTAGTCATTTTTTTCAAATTCTCGTTTATCAAGGTATATCTTAAATTCAGTGCCTCTCCTAAGCTTTTAAAGATATTGATATAAAGATATTCCAAATTGCCTAATTCGGCGAGAAATGCAATAAAAAAAAAATTTTGGGCGGCGGCGGAAAATGGCGGCGAACAGCGGGAGCGGCGGACTCGCCGCCGTTTTTTTTGAAAGATACCAAAACTTGGGGTAATTAGTGACCCAGCCAAACAGATTTCACCCAATTATCTCTAAAACTAAGGGAGTAGCACCCAAAATAAAATCGCTGGTATGTCGTGGCACGAGTCACCCCATCCCCCCCCCCTTTGTAGCCGGGGAAAAAAAAATAAATCTTGTGCAGAATATACACCCCTGATCAACGATATATCTTACTGTTAACTATCTATCTATCTATCTTGCTGTCAAATATCTATCTTTCTATCAACTAAAAAAATGCGGACATTTTAAAAATTTAGATTGCGCGGCTTGTGTTAATAGTAGAAAAATGTTATGCATACCATTAGAACCACTATGAAGTCTATTTTTTGGAAATATAAAAACGATTCCTGTGCTACGTATAGTTTAGGAGCTATGTGGTAAAATGTCCCAACTGACTTAAAACTTGACTTGTGAGTAAATCATTAAAGATTAAATTAAAGGGTATGCAAATAAAAATATGTACAGGGTGAGTCAGAAAAAAACGGAGTTTTCCAATTTTCTGATACAACCAATAGGAATATGGAAAAAACAATTATAGGTTCTTGTTCTCTGTAAAAATATACATTAAACTTAGAAAAGGTGTTTTAAATATCTCTAAAAACAACGTCGCTTTTTTGAGCATAAATATTTCAAAAAGTGTGTGTGATGACTTTTTCGGCCATTATTTTGTACTTTTTAGGTAGATTTATTTATAATAAAAAATGTCCACCATTCTAAAAAGATAAACAAACATATTTTATGATTATTAAAATTTTATTCAACAGATTGTAAATATTTAACATCTTAAAAATACAATTTATTTAAATTAAATTATCACATTATAAATCAAACGTTTTGTTGTAATCTATTGTTAAGATTTAACCACCCCATGACCGGAAAACCAGCTCATGACCGGAAATATTTCATCTTGTTTCCTAAATTCCTCCCCTTTCCCCCTGAATTTCCTCTATATTTGGTGCAAGACTGGATTTAATCTCCAAAATCTCCGCCCCCTTTTGACAAATTATACTTGTGTGTTATAATTCATCATAATAACTTCATTTAAATAAGGTAGGGTTTCTAAAAGGCATTTTTATTTTGAAAATTCAAACCTTTATAACTTTTTTATCTTAAGTTTTTTTTGTCAAATAAAAAGGTTTTATTTTCTTTTTACTATAAGCTACGTTAGTATAGAAGATTCTTTTGAACCACACGCATCACAATCAAGAAATATGAAAAAATGACAAATTGCAGTATTCTAAAAATGCTTTTGTGAGGAGCCAAAAAGCATTTCACCTTTAAAACTCATTTAAGTACTTTTCTTAGACCTTTTTCTAAATGAATATTGAAATTTCAAGATTTTTTTATACAAAATAGATGAGTTATTTAAATTTTTATTAATCAACATTTTTAACACAAGGCATTTTTTGACACCATACACCTATCATAGAGGCCGCATTTTTAGAGATAATGAAAAACACCTTTTACAAGTTTGATGTGCTTTTGTACAGAGAACAAGGACATATAATTATTTTTTCTGTATTCCTTCTGGTTGTTTCTAAAAATCGAAAAACTCAGTTTTTTCTGACTCACCCTGTACATCTTTAAAATTTTAATTGCTCAGCTTGTGTTAATAGTAGAAATACGTTATGCATACCATTAGAACCGCTATGAAGTCTATTTTTTGGAAATATAAAAATGATTCCT
This sequence comes from Acartia tonsa, assembly GCF_053477335.1. Lineage (NCBI taxonomy): Eukaryota > Metazoa > Arthropoda > Copepoda > Calanoida > Acartiidae > Acartia > Acartia tonsa. Next base: position 14,363,300 of record NC_137272.1, on the reverse strand, counting down.
GTGCTACGTATAATTTATGAGCTATTTGGTAGAATGTCCCAACTGACTTAAAACTTGACTTGCGAGTAAATCATTAAAGATTAAATTTTTCCACTTTTCTTACATTTATCAATACAGCTCCTAAACTAAAAATAGCACAAAAATCGTACTTATATTTCCAAAAAATAGAGCTTATGACGGTTCTAACGATATACATAGCATTTTTCTACTATTCACACAAGCCGAGCAGTTTGAATTTTAAAAATGTCCGCATTTTTGCATACACTTTTTTTTATCTTTAATGATTTACTCGCAAGTCAAGTTTTAAGTCAGTTGGGACATTTTACTACGTAGCTCCTAAACTATAAGAAGCACAGTAATGGTTCTTATATTTCCATAAAATAGACTTCATACCGGTTCTAACGGTATGCATAACGTTGTTCTACTATTAACACAAGCCGCGCAATTTAAATTTTAGAAAGGTACATATTTTTTTTATATACTTTAATCTTTAATGATTTACTCGCAAGTCAAGTTTTAAGGCAGTTGTGACATTTTACCACAACGCTCCTAAACTATATGTAGCACATGTTTGCACACCCTTTATCTGTCTACCTGAGAAGATTGGTAGACATCTGAAAGAATTCAAACAGCTGAGTATCTCTGAATGAGGAGGAGATCTTCCTATGCTTTGTCAGGCTTCTGGTAGCGTCTGGATCACTGTAGGGTTCACAATTATACAAGTGCTTTTTAAAAACTTTTAATGAATGATTTCTGCAAGGAGGAAGAGACGTTGAATTGCTTATTACACTAGTCCCCAAAGTTTTACAATGTTTTCATATTCGTTTTAACAATTTTGACTTTTATAGATTTCTGATTGGTTGGTTTATTAAGTTGGGTGTCAAAACGTTTCCACCACTATACTAATTGTAATCTACAAAAAGGTATAATTTTGTGTATCATCATTGGGGATGTATGTACATCAATTTATCGGCCATTGTCTAATCCCTATAGATACCTGGATTTCTGGTAAAATTTAATTGTTTATATTATCACTCGATATAGAATTATATAAAAAATTTAGTTTAATAAAAGCAGGCACAAATGAATTCAGGGATCTTCAGGGATAAGACAAAGGACGATTAATTTATGATGTACAGCGTACACCTCCAGTGTTCCACAACCAGTCGACATCTAAGTCCCCAAAGTTTTGAAGCCATGGAATGAGAGCACTTAACAGTCCTATTAGTTAGGATACAAACAAGGATGACAACATCCATAAAAGCGGAGCTATGAAATGGTAGGAAAAACGAACATAACCACTTGTAGAGTACCATAACTGAATAATCAGAATATTAATTAACAATTAGAAAAAAAATTTTAAGCAAATTTGTTGAAAAACTGCGCTCATACAGGATAATGTCTAAGGACATACATACATTTTTAGGACTTGAGTATAGATATGCTTTGCTTCTAACATTGTACTTTGTTGTCCTAGGAATCAGTATTCCAAAAATCAGATCAATCGCATAATTCTATCATATAATTATTTGCTGTTAAAAAAGATAAAAATCAACATGTTTAAAATGGACGTACGGATATTCTGGTAACGATTATAGAGTTGCTACGATTTTTTATAGAAAAGCTTCGCTTTTAAGAAAGCAAAAGTATAATTTCCTTATTTGGTTCATTTCACATGTTAACTGAGAGAGAAGCTGAATACCCAACATACACTGTTCTGCCGTTCCTAAAAATAATGTATAGCATTGAAACATGGGTGTATGTTCTGTATAGTTTTTTTTCCTCTGCTGCAAAATATTTTATTTACCCCCTCCCCAGTTTTTTTTCCTAGGGAGGGGTAAAAAATGGAAAAATGATTTCAGTACTCGTTATCTTATAAATTTCCCTCCCCCCTTTTAGCAGGGGAACCCATGCAGAATATAAACACCCCTGTAATGAAATACAATAAAAATAACAATTAGGTATCTTTTCTTCTACCTAGTGGCTTAACCCACCCAATTTTTATTTGGGTTTGATTTTTTTCTCTATTTTTACCTACCTATCTTAGTTGTGTTTTATCTGCATTAATAACTGCAATATCGTAACAAAATGTGTAAACGTTCTAACCAATAATATGGCCGGATTTTTCATACACTGTGTTCTATGTGGTCTAATTTTTTATTAGGGGTCTAGATCTGTTATATTTATTACTTGAACCTACCTCCAAGAAACTTGTTGACATCGTCCATAACATTTCTGAAGATAAATTCGTTCTTTTCTGAATCAAACCAGCCAAGTTTGGTTATTCTGCTGTATAAGGTTACCATACCCTAAAAATATACATAAATACAGGGATCTAAAGGGATAATACACCGAACAATAAATTGATGTACATCACATTCACCAATGATGAACAAAATTACCCCTTCTGTAGATCAAAATTACAGTTGAAAAGTTAAAACACTGCTAGTTTTAACCAATTAAATTTTAGTAATAGTATCCAAAGTTTTTTAGGTAACAAATGAGTGAACAATAAGGTACACCGACAAACGTCCTACTACGACAAACGTCCTAATGTGACAAACCTCCTAATGCGACAAACCTCCTAAACGACAAACCTCCTATACGACAAAAGTCCTAAAGGACAAACCTCCATATGCGACATCTCTTAAGTAAAACCTACTAAAAATTTTTTAAAATTAAATCTACCAAAATTTGGGGAAAAATATTCTAAAATAAATAGAAAATTTCGTTAATGATTTTAAATAAACTAAAGGTCAGTAGTGCAAGGGTGTATCGGGTTCGAAACCACTCCGTTTGATAGCCAACACAGACTTTGGGAAAACTGTCGGACAGATTTTTAAATTTCAGCCTGTGTACAAAGTTATTCAACAAAAAAAATTAAATTTTGAATTAGGTCCGTATGTATTATCGCCATTTTGGATTTTAATGTTCAACTTTTTTAACAGTGCAGTGGTGGATTTTGTCCTCAAATTTTGGAAGATTTTTTTTATTTACCTAATAACTTTTGATAATTTTTAGGACTTTTTACTTAAGAAATGTCGCATTATGATGTTTGTTCCTTTAGGACGTTTGTCGCATTAGGGGTGTGCAGTCCAATCTAACGGCTGTCCATTTTTAGGTCGAGCCAGAACAGAAGATTGCTTTCAGTCTACTGCGGCAGATATTATAAATCCTTGTAGCAGCCATACAGGAAACAAAATTAACATCTAAATCTAAACCTAAAAAAACTCCAAACTATACGTTTATCCGAAAAGACAGAATCGGAAAACAGGGAGGAGGACTTGCCTTCCTTGTGCACAACAGCATCATATTCCAGCTTGAAAAGACACCTCAAGCTCTGACTGATGATAAACACATTGAGAGTCTAACCATCACTATCCCCTGTAAAGGGAATAATCTTAAAATACGGAATGTTTATATTCCACCTGTAGGTAGCTGTGAAGAAAACTACAGCCCTGCAATAGATCACCTCTTTGATGATCTTAATGATACATCAATGATTCTTGGTGACTTCAATGCACACCACCCAGCTTGGTTCTCTGAAGCCAATGAAGACGCCAGAGGTAGGCTGATAAATGATGCCATAAATAACAACAATTTTGGCATCCTTAATGAGGATTCCCACACCAGAGTTATGAATCTCACTAAAACATCTCCAGATATAAGCATTGTTTCATCTGGCTTATTACCATCATCTGACTGGAAAGTTGAGAAAAAACTTGGATCTGACCACCTTCCAATTGTTGTATCTCTGGCAGCTGATGTTAGAAAACAGAAAGCTGAAAATAGAACTTTCATAAACTTTGAAAAGGCTAACTGGGAGAAGTTCACTGACATGACTGAAAAAGAATTTACTAAAGCCACACCAGTTACCAATGTTTACAGTAGTGAAAAATTCTTCAGGAAAAAGATCTATAATGCTATACCTACCGAAACAGCTGCTCTTATTGACGAAAGAGATAGATTAAGAGAAGAAGATATAAACAATAACTCAAATCACAACTCTAATAGAATTCAAGAGCTTAATCAAGACATCAATAAAAAGATTAGGCAACACAAACTTGATAAATGGAAACAACATTTAGAGAAATGTGATAAAGGATCAAAGAAACTGTGGAAGACAATCAAAAACCTTAATTGCCCCCAGAAACAACCCACGAACCAAGGTATCAGTTTCAATGGAAAAACATACAATGATCCAAAAGTTATTGCAAATAAACTTAATCAACAATACACACCTGGGAATCCATCTAAACCTGTACAAGAAACACATAGAATAGGCAGAAATCTGAAAAAGAAAACATCAGATCCAGATATAATATTTACACCTGCTGAAACTCGAGAAGCTGTTAGAAAATCTAAAAATTCTAAAGCTTTGGGACCTGACGGAATCTCACCAGTAATGCTTAAAAATCTTGGCCCTAAAGGTATTGAATTTCTTACCAACATCTACAATTTCAGTGTTAACAACTCCATGATACCATCAATATGGAAAACAGGAAGAATAATACCTTTACTGAAACCTGGGAAACCACCAGAGGAAGGAACCAGCCTCCGGCCAGTTTCACTACTTTGCCCACCAGCCAAAACCCTTGAAACCTTGCTCCTACCTTACATAAATGAGGCAATCCCTCTTGCAGACCATCAGCATGGATTTAGAAAAGGTAGATCTACTATAACAGCATTACATACTATCTCAGAGCACATTACTACTGGTTTAAACGTGAAGAAACCTGTCAACAGAACAGTGTCTGTTGCCATAGACTTGTCTAAAGCATTTGACACTGTTGACCATGGCCAGCTGCTGAAAGACATCTATGAACTGCAGCTAAATGAACACATCAAGAGGTTTCTTAACGCATACCTAAATGGAAGACAAACATATGTTGAATTCCGAGGCTCAAGATCTAAATTTCGCCAGATGAATCAAGGTGTACCACAAGGAGGAGTTTTGTCACCTGTACTTTTTAATCTCTATATGTCCAAGATGCCTCTACCACCATCAAACATCAAATTAGTGACATATGCAGATGACTCGAACATTTTAGGCTCAGGAACAAAGATTGACCCAATTTGCAGTGATATTAATGCTTACCTGAACACCCTTGACGAGTGGTTCAAAAGCAGAAATCTCTTTATATCACCATCAAAATCTACTGCAACTGTATTTACAACAGCAACAAATGAGGTAAACAATGAATTACCCATTCAAATTTGCAATGAACCAGTTCCTACTGTTAAGAAGCCAAAATTTCTTGGTATAACCTTTGATAACCTTCATAATTTCCGTCAACATACATCTGACTTACGTAATAAACTGAATACCAAGAACAATGTTCTGAAAGCTCTTACAGGTACAGACTGGGGGAAAGAAAAAGAAACAATTCTTTCAACATACAAGGCAATTGGACAGTCACTGATCAATTATGGCTGTCCAATCTGGACTCCAGCAATATCAAATAGTGCCTGGGATCAACTGCAGGTTGCCCAGAACACAGCTCTGAGAACAGCTCTTGGCTGCCATCTTATGACCAAGGAAGACCACCTACATGAAGAGTCCAAAATCATGCCTGTACGCGATCATTGTGAGATGCTTGCTAAACAATATCTTTTAGCTACACAAGTTGGAAACCATCCTTCTCCAGTAAACTTGTCATCTCCTCCACCACCCAGGCTTATGAAAAGAACACTAAAGACCAAATTTGGCAAGGAGATCAAGAACATGACCAAAGGGAGAAAAATTGACTCTGTAAAGTATAAAGCAGACCTGAAAAAGATACATACTTCATCTGTTAAGAAAACCATCAAAAACAGAAAAGTAAATCAGGTCCTGAATGCTAAACCACCAGAAGTCAATGAATCTGAAAAAACACTCCCAAAACGAGCAAGATCCACCCTAGCTCAGCTCAGGTCAAGTTACAGTTGTAAACTCAACAGCTACCTATCCAGAATAGATCCCAATATAGAAGACAAATGCCCAGATTGTGGGGGTTCCCCACATACTACACAACATTTGTTCTCATGTCCAGCGAAACCAACAAGCTTGACAGTAAAATCACTATGGACTGAACCGGTTGAAGCAGCCAGATTCTTGGACCTAACCGAGAATTTACCCTCAGATGACAATGGATAGTTGGAACGGGCTACTACTACTACTACTAGATATTATAAATAATCGGTCTGTTCTTTCTTTTTTCCAATTATTCAAAAACAAAACTTTTTTCAGACCGTCTATCTATAATGTCTGCCGGCTCTTAAGAGAAATCTAGGCTGGCACTATCCAATATACAGGTAGAGCTGCCATTTCTCTTTTATTGTACCCTAACCCATATTGTATATAAATTACGGGAAGGGAAAACTAAGGCTGGTAGCTAGGATAAAGCTTTAGGTTTAAACTGATTTATTAAACATATTAATATTTAATTCTTTCAGCAAACCAACATCAACCTGCCCCCTACTACCACGACCTTGATAATTCCAGAAACATATGCCCGGACAACCACAGTGGTAACCCGGGATACTGGAGGACCAGAGGCTGGAAAGAACAGGAAGCAGATTTGAAGAACACACTGTATAAACAGCAGGTACAAAATTTATTCCAGCAAAGTGCCTAGAAGTCTTTGTGTCTGCCTGTTAACAATATCTATCTTAGCCAACAATTTGACTTTGACAAGGGGGTATGTCGTTTAGGAGGTTTGTCGCATTATGAGGTTTAGGACGTTTGTATCTTTAGGAGGTTTGTCGGTGTACCAACAATAACATGCTTATAAAACTTTGGGTAAAATTAATTTACAGTCCAATGTCTCTTCCCTCCCTAGATAAATACGAAAATGATATAGATACATACTTCATAGTAAGAAAATAGAATAGTTTGAATAATAGATATAGAATGCGTGGATATTGTGATAGATTCTCGCATACCCTGATGTAATATTTCTCCCAAATAGCTTGCTAATAAAACGAAACTCCCCCCTTTCTTTATGACTTTACCTCATCTCATCCCCCCCCCCACTCCACCCCATAACCAATATCTAAGGACAATGTTAGCAACCCTAAATTGACAACAAAATTTCCCATGTCACAATATCCACGTATTCTATATCCATTGTTTGGTAAGACAATCCTTATACTAAAGTAACAGGATGTTTGTTTGTCTATGTACTGTGTATCTGTATATCTGTGTGTCTGTACCGAAGGATCTTGCTAACCACTGAACCGATCGGGTACTCCTTAACAGGGTAGCTTCGCATAGGTCCCGGGAAGGTTGATAACTATTTTTTTTTTTTTTGGGGGGGGGGGGGACACCACCAACCCCCCCAAAATATGAAACTCCTTACCCCCCCAAAAAATTTTTTTAACTAAAATTAAAAATGAGGGAGGGTGGCACCCCCTCCCAAAAAAAAAAAAAAAATTTCGCCCCCCCCCCAAAAATTTTTATACTTTTTCTTTTAAATTTTAAAAAGGAAATTGGGTTATTAAATTTGACTCTCTCCTCCTCAAGTGCCCCTAGAGGCCTCTAAGGGCGTAGCTGCTAGTAAATAAATAAAGTACCTGGACGACATAAGGAGGAAGTTTGAGGTTTGTCCAGAGGTAGGTGAGAACATAATTTCTGATGTCTATTCGTTGCTGAAGATCCAAAATCTTAATTAAATATCATGAACATACATGAAGTACTTTTCAAATCGTCAGTGGCGCTAGGTGGCCCTTCATAAGTAGGACAAAAGTTGAGGTTCACTTTGGTTGCGAAAACCCAACTAATAAATGTATACTAAACATTATCATGAAATAAAAAATTTCAGCCTAACAATGTTTAAGAATAAGACAAAATTATAATTTATAAAGCTTTTAATCTTCTTATTTTACTACAATATGTTAGGTAGGTATAAACTTATAACGTATTTGTTATTCATATCTATTTTACCTACAAAATTCAAGCTTCTCAATTTTTTTTATGAGTAAAACAAAATCATAATTCTTAAATATTATAATCAATTTTACATTGCCTACCTATTCATTGGGGAATTTAGATTATTTTGGTAGGAAACTAATCTAGAAATTTTATTTAATATCCCTAAAAACTAAAATTAGAGCGTAAAAATCTGGATAAGATTGGAAGATTTTTCTAAAAAAAATTCGAAGATTTTTTAAATGAAAATTGAAGTCTAACCTGTGTTGCTCTGGAAACCAGTTTTGTTATTGTGGTTGTTGCCAACAGCTGAGAATACGCCGAGTTGCCACGGTCCAGCAACAGCTGACATTTTCCTAAACAGAAGGATAACAAGTTATATTAGTAGATAGTTACCTAAATAGATAGCATCTTATTATAAGAGTAATTTTAACAATCAAATGCCTAAGTATTGTACATTCTTAACAAGATTTATGTTTTTACCAGTCAGGTTATAAAATAGTCTAAAACCATACCGAGACTTATTATTAGAAATAAAATAGCCTAAAACCATCTCAGGACCTATAAAAAGTCCACTGGAAAGAAGAACCATTTCGGTTCAGCGGTTAGCGAAGTCCTTCTCTAGATACAAAAAAGCTTACTAATTCATATAATAGATAATATCACCCTAAAAATAGGCCCGCCCCCCCCCCTCTTTTTTCACCCCCTCCCCTTTTTTTCATCTCCCAAAACGGGGGGTGCCCAAATCTGCCCAAAAGGACCGATAAAGGGCTGCCCAAAACCGCCCGCCCGATATGCCAACCCTGGATCCCATGCAAAATATACACTCCTGATCAAATGACAGATGACAATTTCATAGATGATTTGATAACGAATTATTTTACCTAGGCTGTCAGGGCTGTTTTGAAATGTGACCAGAGCTTTTTCTGCTGTGTCGCGCTCATTGGCATCCTACAAAAAAAAAGATCTATAGTATAGATGTATATACATATAATAACTACCCCTTTTCCATGACCTTTATTTGCACAAAATATAAATGAACAATAGAAGTACAGAGGTGTTAATTGCAATTATATTTTTTTCACCTGAATGAATTGAACAAAATACTAATTGATTTTTAAAAAGAGAAAAAAAACTTGAAATTTTTATTGCAAATGTTCTAAAATAAATAAGTATTCCAGAGAAAACCTCAGAGTAATAAACTTTGATGAAGAAAATAACATTTTAAGGTAAAGACAAGTATTCTTAAACAAGGGTAACAACATCCAAAAATACCAGTTCAGTTCTCATAAAAAGAAAAAGAAAGAATATGCGAAAAATTCGTTTTAATAAAATAGGTATATGTATCTATTTTGTTTATGCTTGGCCGACACACAGACGGACCAAGTAAGTCATGAAATGGATGCTCAATAGTACAGGGTATCATTTCAGCTGTCTATCTGCAATAGCAGCCCAGAGAATCACATTTCATTAGTACAGAGATCCATATCCAAAAATTTTAGCTGTAGCCATCACAAAAAAAACTTAATACTTTTCCCTAACCCAATATATTTTAAGCTGCAGTTATTATGAAAAGAAAAAGGTGTTCAAACCTTCTAGTAATTTTGTGATTAGCTAATGAAATAGTATTATTTAAAAATAGTAAATTTTCATAAGGAAATTAAACTTAAGATCATATCAGAAGGTTAAAGAATGATGAAAAAAAGTTTTTATTGTAGATTCTGATTATTCCTGGCATTCATAAGTACCTGGATTAGTGGTATTTTATATTAAAAATCAAAATTGTATTTAAAATTAGTAGGTATTTTGAACTTAAAAGAGGATAAAAAATAAGTTTTTGCAATAAAACTCCTTTCTATTTTATGATAAATTGATCAAACACCAAAAATAAAACAAAGAAAAGTTTGTAAATACTTTTGAAAACAAAGTGTGGACTATTGAGTGCTCTGTCTTTGTCTATTAATATTTTCATTTAATGACTCAGAGGAAAAAGTTAATTTGTTATGTTGCATTTTCACCTGCACAAATAAAACTAAATGTAATAAAAATCTTGATGTTTTCTTCTTATTCTTTTCAAACTTTAATTTATTCCATGATTGAAATTCATTACCTCAAATGAATTCCCCCTTATAATGAAATAACTTGAAAATTATGGCGGGGAAAACATTACCTCTTTATTACAAAAAAAAATAAGGGGGACGAGGGTTATCAGAGGTGGTTCTTAAAAAAATTTGCCCCACTAATCGCTTAGTGGGGCAAAATTGTTTTCGTGAAAAATCCACCAAAATCACATTAAAAATCTACAAAAATTAAACAAAATCATAGAAGGGTTATTAACATAAGATTTTATTTAATTTTTGTAGATTTTTTATGTGATTTTGGAGGATTTTTCACGTAAACCAATTTGCCCCACTAGCGATTAGTGGGGCAAATTTTTTTAAGAATCCACCACCTCAGTACTCAACAGTAACTTTGTGGGAATGTACCCATTAAACGTCATAATGATTCATTTACAGACTGGCCAGCCAATTTTAAAAATAAAAAACGTACATAACGTACACAAAAAAAATACGTTACGTACATAAAAAAAGTAAAAAAACGTACAAAAAACGTACATTCCAAATAAAAATAAGTTAAATAATTTCCTAGTTACCTATTATCAATACATTTAAGTCTACTAGCAGCTACCTGTAAAGGAGAACCATAGCGAACTGACAGACACAAGATATCCTTTTACTCTATTCAAAAGAACTAGCGTCTACGCTCCTAAAGGCCTCTAGGGGCACTTGAGGAGGGGAGAGTTGAATTCAATAAAAAAAACATGGATGACAACATACATAAGTAGCGAAGCTCAAAAGTTATTTGTAGACATCTGGAAAAAAATGAACTTAAAATCGCAATTAAAATTCATTTTTGGGGGGAGGAGGTAGTTTTTTTTTCTAAAGTCAATTTCTCTTGGGAGGGTGGATGGTGATACTCTTCCCCAAAATAGTAACTTGATTAGGGGGGGGGGGGAGTTGAATTCAAAAACCCATTTTTTTATTTAAAAATAAAAAGTAAAAACAAGGATGACAACATCCTTAAGTAGCGAAGCTCAAAAGTTATGGATGGAAATCTGGGAACTATATAAACTATAGAGTAGTGTCGTAAAAAGTAAGCATTTAACTTATTTAAATAAATCACAAAACCTTTTAAAAATATATATTAACGTGAAAATCTAGGAATAAATTCAGCCCCCCAACCAATAAGCAAATCTCAATGAAATTTAGTGGAAGTATTAAGAATGAAAACTAATACAATCCCTGAAAATTACAACCGTCTATCAGGAATATGAGTTGTGAAAATCACAAAAACCTATACATCTAGGCATCGATCTAGCACTGCAACAAATAGACAAACCTTAAAGAAACTTTTTGAAAATATGTAGAATGTGAATTTATTTATTCCCTGAAAATTTCAGCCGTTTATCTTGAATAGAAGTCGAGAAAACCATGAAAAAAAGAAAATCTAGGAATAGATCTAGCACCCAACCAAAAGGCAAATCTCAATGAAAATATGTAGAATGTGAACTTATTCAATCAAAAAACAGGAGCCGAGAAAATCACGTTTCTCCGATAGCATAACGGACTGACAAAGTGATTATAGAGTAGCTTCGCTAATAATTTTTTTAGTGAGGGAAGGGGGAGTAGACCACCCCCATTTCTGATTTCAATTTTAAAAAGAAAGAAAAAATAGGGGAAGGGTTGTGATTTTTTTCTAAGAGTAGTTTCTCTTGGGAGGGTGGTTGTACCCTCTCCCAGGACCTATAAGAAGCTACCCTGTAAAAGAGAACCATATCGGTTTAGCGGTTAGCGAGAACCTTCTGTACAAATAAACTGACAGAGAGACATACATCCTGTTATTACGTACTAATTATATTCTATTAGTAGTAAGTTTTTTGTCTGATGCTAATAGCCTACAACCTCACAAAGATCATGTCGGTTCAGCTGTTAGCGAGATTCTTTGTTACAGAAAAAAAGGATTTATAGGATAAACATATAATAGGATATAGGGTTATTTTGTCTATTGCTAAAGATCTCAGAAAATACTAGTCTTTAATACAAAGTAAATCAATGCCTGTCTGTCTAAAGCTTAAGATCTTGGTAACCGCTGAACAGATTGGGTTCTAATCTTCAGGGAATATATCTACTAGTCCTGTGGTAGGTTTAGGCTATTTTCTTAGAGTGTGGGAAACCCACCCCCCCCCCCAAAAAAAAATCAACCACCCCTCAATTTATTTTTGTAAACTAATGCAAATCAGCAGGGTGGGGGAACCCCCACCGCACCCTGGGGCGAAGCCTAAATGAAAAAAATAATCACAATATTTTTTTATATTTTTTTTTGACAAATTTCCAACAAACGATTCTATAAAAGAGGGATACGAAAACCTCTAATCCTAGTAGAAAGTAAAAAGCTTTAAGTGTCCCTCCCCCAAAGAAAATAGCAAAAACCATCACAGGACTATTAGGTATATTCCATGAAGAGTAAAGCACAATAGGTTCAGTGGTTACTGAGATATTAAGCTTCTGATATACAGACAGACAAGCAGACGGACAGACATCATTCTTCTTTGCATTATAGATAATATACTAGTTTAGTAATACTTTTTGTACAAATACAAATAAATATACAAATACTTTTATACTTATATTTGATTCTTATTCTTTAAAAACTGAAGATACCAAAAAATAAGACCTCTTAATCCTACACTGTGCACTATATGATATCTCGGAAAATTTACCCCAAGTATATAAAGAATTTGAAAAAAATTATCATAAAATCTATTAAAGGGGTAGTAGCATGAAATGCATTTAAACTTGAATTTAGTCAACTGCATATCTCTTTCTGTTCAATAGTTTAAACTATATCTATAGGACATATATTTCAAATCCATAAATTTAAACTGTAAGTTCTAATAACATATATGCATAATTTACATACATATTTTTGTTCTATGGAAATTGAAGATATTATTGAATTTATTTAAATAATACACCTATTGTTTTTGCAAAAATTTTCATACAAAACATACAAATTACTTTTCTGCTAATATTTGATTCTTATTATTTTTTAAAAAACGTAAAACGTACAAAAATACAAATTTCAAAATACGTTACGTACACATATCAAAATAACGTCCAGAACGTACACAGATTCGATGCGTAACGTACAAAACGTACAAAACGTACACTCTGGCCAGTCTGCATTTACCAACCCCCAATCCAGGGACATCCAAGCTTTTTTGAGGGGGGGGGGGGGATAAGATGAGAGGTTTTAAAGGTTTGAGAGGGGTAGACACATCCTCAAGTCCCCATGAACGTCTATGCCCATACTTATGTATCTGTACCTGAGATTCATATAAAGATTTGCAAAGGGCCTCGATTCGTATCACTTCCTGCAACTCCTTAATAACAAAAACAATTTTTATAAAAATTTAAATGTACAAAAAATACTTTCTTTGAAAAACGAAAGGTTACAGTATCTTTTTTTAATCTTAGGAGGACTTTATGAGAAGAAAAAGATACTCAATTGATACACCTGGGACCTGACCTATGTCTGGAAGTCCTAGCTGAGCATGGAAATCCTTCTACCCTTACTATTAATGTCGAGCAGAAGTAGGTATGAAGTGTTTGTGCCGATATTCGAACCCATCACATCCCCATCGATGACAGTCGATATCATGACAATAGCACTAGGTCTTATCTAAACTTAACTTTTTTAAAAATTCTTTAGGCTACCCGAACAACTTTGCCTTCATGCATTATATTTGAAAATATAATTTTTTTATCACTGTTCGACAATATTTTTCTTAAGGGAGAGGTAGGTTGTGCTAAAATTCCGTAAAGGTGTGAGTTTTAAGGTTTAAAAACAGTAGTAGAACGATAAAATATGTTAACTTAAAAAAATATTTTTTGTCTATAGTTCTTGTCAATAAGGAATACACATTTTTACTGAATATTATCGTTCTACTACTGTTTTTAAGCCTTAAAACTCGCACCTTTACGGAATTTTAGCACAATCTACCTCCCCCTTTATTCTTGTATTTTTGATGAAACTTACCCCTTTATCATCCATAATCTCTGAATTTTGTTGTCTCCTCTCTCCACAAATATATAAATAATTATCTAAACGTAATCTGAAGCAAAAATAAGAATAACAAGTTTTTATAAGGAGGATAATTGGTAAAGTGATTATTAGTGTTTCAAAAAAACGAAAACTTCTGTTAGCGGATATTTCAGGTTTGGAGATATGTCACATGAAGAAAACCTTTATGCTTCCAATTTTTCAACAGTCTGAAAAAAAGCAATTTCTTTAAATACCTACTAACTGACTGATAACATTAGCAAAACGTTTACTGTTAAAAAATGGTAGCAAAATAGTTTTTATTCAGGCAGAAAATCACCATTCCTGAGATATTGAATGATTACTTTTTTTTACAGAATATTAAAAATGATACATAGTATTACATAACTGGTTTTACATTAATAGTAATAATTTTATTATTAGGGAAATTTTACTACACAGTTAAGTAAGGGGAGAACCATATGATCTCACCGTTTATGTCAAAATTGTCATTGTGGCGAAGCATCTGGAATCATAATAGATTAGAATCTTAAGGTATATATAGCAGGGATCTAAAGGGATAAGACAATGGACGATAAATTGAAGTACATCTCCAATAATGATACACAAAATAAACACTTCCCCAAATGTCAATAAGTGGTTGAAACGTTTGAACACATCTAAATAAACAAATAGAGGGGTAGGTTTCTGGTAGAATCCGTAAAGGTGTGTGTTTTAAGGCTTAAAAATATTAGTAGAACGATAATATTCACTAAATATGTGTATTTCTTATTGAAAAGAACTCTGGACATTTTTTTTTTTTTAAAGTTAACATAAATTTTTATCGTTCTACTACTGTTTTTTTATTTATAGCACATAACCTTTACGGATTTTACCAGAAACCTACCCATCTCTTTATCAAAATTCAATTAATGTCCCCAAGGTTGTTAAACCAACGAATAAGAAGCTTTTATTATTAGACTTTGGGGACTTGTGTAATAAATAGCCCAATGACCCCTCTCTCCTGCATATTTAGGCTTCTTAATAAGATATTTCGCATAATAAACGTAAGACTCTACCAAAAATCATGATGGGATCTTATAGGATTTGATTTTAACGCCATTTGATGACAGATGAAATTTTAAACATTCTGGTAAGATATGTCCCTCCAATTTCATTTCAGTTTTGTAGTTTATTCATAGAAATATGTTTATGAAGTAATTTTATTTTATTTCTTTCTACAAAGATGATTCTCTTTCTAACATTCAGTGTTAATTAACCTTGTTAGAAGTGCTGCTGTTCTACAAATAATGCTGAAAGTTGATGAAATTCTTGCATATTGTTTATATTTACACACAGTTTACTTTTAATAAAACATCTTTAACTTGTGTACTTTAATAAATTGAAAGATATAATCATGTTTTTAAAAACAATTTTAATGTCAAAATATATTCTCTTTAATGTTATGAAATTTTTCTAAAATGTACAATAATTAAGATTTATAAGAAAAAAGCTTAAATAACTGATAAACCCCAAAAATATAGATTCTAACAATTCACAATAGTGTAGTAGTACTGTTTTACAGGGTAATTTAGGGTAAATTTTGTTTGTTAAATTATTTTCTATCTGCTTAAAATCAATCTATGTTAGATTTTATCTTTCTTATAAGTTATTTTACTTTACATATAGGTATAAATTAATAATCTTTGTATTCTGATCTAAAACAATAATCTAATTTTCCATTATGGCTTTGAAACCAATTAATATCCGCTGAATTAGAACCGGTTCTGAGCCATATTGAAAAATCATGTATAGCATCCTATAACAGACAATTTTTTTACGAATAATATTAATACAATACAAAATCATAAAATCAATACCAGTTGTGTCAGCAAAGGCATTCGGCCCCTCAGGCCTAACAA
Source organism: Acartia tonsa (assembly GCF_053477335.1). Lineage (NCBI taxonomy): Eukaryota > Metazoa > Arthropoda > Copepoda > Calanoida > Acartiidae > Acartia > Acartia tonsa. The sequence goes on along the minus strand of NC_137272.1, from coordinate 14,347,367 downwards.
AACTGGAAATAATCTTAAAATTTTCCTTTTACAATCCGCGGAAAGCTGTCTATGATACGATGTGATAAATAACTATTCTAATTTAAAGGTATCCATTAAAGTTAATATAATACTGTGCAGTGTGAGAAAATTTACCCCAAGTTACCCCATTACTAAGTTTTATGCATCAATGTCTATACGAAACAGCTTATAATTCATTTATAGGTTAATATAGCAATTTTTTTTGAAAATTCTATCAAAATTATGATAATGATATAGAAAATTTTCAAAAATATTGCTATTATGTTTAAAAATCTTTTTAGCCGTTCCATAAAAACACATCTTCTAAGTATTTGGAATTATGATAATAATAATAAATAGATTAGTTAATGAGCTTTGGCCGCTTCTCTGGCGGCCAGAATCAGCGGATTCAGCGAGATTAGCGGTCGGGACAGCTTGAGGAATGGATGGCGGAGCATTTCGTGTGCCGTTGGCCGCTTCTCAACGTCAACCTCTAGTGTTTTGTCCAGGAAATCTTGGAACATCATACTTAGCTTTTCTCTTTCCTGGGTTTTATTTAGGATTAAATATATTCTTATTAACAGAAGTGTGTTCGTCCTTGTTTATGATTCTTAAAAGTAACAGGATGTATGTATGTGTATAACTTATGATCTCGCTAACCGACAAACCAAAATAGATCTCCTTTAAAGTGAATGTTCTTATATGTCCATGAAAGGTTTAGAAATATTTTGGTGGGAGAGTATCTCAACCATCCCACGAGAAATCGCCCCTAATTTTTTTTGCTTTTTCTTTTAAAACAGAAGTTTAGGAGCAAGGATTCGACCTAACCGACCCCCCCCCCCCCCAGGTGTCCCTAGTGTTGAGCAAATACTAAATTTGTTATAAATTTGTAAAATTATTAGATAATAAGATATATTTAAATAAATTTCCTTGATTTGAGGTTTTCCATTGGTGGCAATTAGATACAATGCTCGCAGTGGATTTTCATTGAGATAGGGAGGCTCTCCCTCAATCATTTCTATGGCCATAATGCCCAATGACCAGATGTCAACCTGTGGTAATTGGATGTTCATACAAACTTCATTAGTATTTCTTGTTTTTGTTATTTCTGTTAAAACCTCAGAGATCTTATGAAATAAGACAATGGACGATAAATTGAGGTACATAGGTACTACCTAGACTTTCCCAAATACATTAAAAAATTACCTTATCTTCATATTAAAATTACTGGTGGTAAAGTTTGAACACTGCTATTTTAAAACCACAAAAAAATCAATAAAAGTACCCAAAGTGTTGATTTATGTTGATCATACTCTTAAATAGCTTAACAAATAAGATAAAGTAATGAAACTTTGGGTACCAATGAAAACAACAGTCCAATCACTCCCTAACCCCTCCCCTCCAACTAAAATTCATGCAAACGTGTCTGCTTAAAATTCTAAAAACTAAAAATAGACAGTTTCGTATGAACTTGGAACCTTTGGACCATAATGCTTCCTGGTGACGACCTCCGGGGCCATCCAGTACGGGGTACCAACCATTGTGGTTCTCTTGTTCTGCTCAGATGATATCTAACAACAACAGAATACGTCATTTATTGAAGGGATCTAAAGGGATAGGACAATGGCCGATAAATTTATGTACATGGTACATCTACAATGATGATACACAAAATTACCCCACCCCTTCTGTAAATTATAATTAGTGGTTGAAATGTTTGAACACTCAACTTAAGTAAACAACCAATCAAAATTCCCAAAGCTATTAAGCCAACGAAAAAGAAAACGTTATCATAAAACTTTGTGGACTAGTGTTATTAACAGCTCATTGTCTCCTCTCTCTCTCTCTGAAATTATATGCAACTGCCAAAAAAAGAAATTACAAGCTATAAATTTAGTAGATGATACGAGAACAGGAAGGTATTATACAATATACAGTAAGAAATGAGAAAATCAGACAGCAAAGGATGTTTAGCAAGTTTAATAATTTGATTATAAAAAAAAATGGGATAACATTTTCCTATGAAAGACCTTTTTTTTGGGGTTATCTTTTAAGTCTTTTAAAAGACACTTTATGAATACTGTCTCTAATGGACGTGCTAAATTGTTAATAGAGTAGCTACGCTACTAATAATAATCAAACAAGGACGTGTTCTTTCCTGTGCGCAGAATCCAAAGTCAGTTAGTTTGACCGCTCCATCCATACCCAGCAAAATATTATCCGACTTGATATCTCTATGGATAACGTTGCCCTTGTGTCACACAATAATTAGTATTCAAATATTTTGGTAAAAAATCTTCCAAATACCTTACAGAAAATCATCGAAACATTAAAAAAACTAAAAGTTTTCCAGCTTTCCTCACATTTAAACTGATTCGGGCAGGTGGTTAAAATCAGCTATATTCTTTTTTTTGTGTCTTTTATTATTATGATTTCCCAATAAATACAAAAAGAAATTTTCCTTCCCAAGTAATGAAATCAACAATTCTTATTTCTCCCTTTCATGGAAGCTCCAATGATTCTTTTAGGTCAAATAATTTATTGATTAAAGTATTCTGACGGTTTAAGACTTCTTCTTTTAAGTACATGGGTCTTAGAAGTAAGAGTTCGTATTTTTGGGTCTAGTCCCTTTCGCGGCAACGCCTCTTATTTCTACAGCAGCTTTTGATAGGTTATTTTAGGTGAGCCCCACAGAGAAAATCTACTGTGAAATGAAAATACGACGAAGCGCCCCTTCAGAGGCGTTGCCACGAAATGACCTATACCCGTATTTTCTATACAATCACTAATTAATATATGCCTTATGTAGGAAATCCAGGGCCTGCAAAACTTCTCTACACACAGCCGCTATCTGTCCCTCGTCCATACAGGTTTCTGTGACGACGTCTGTTAGTGAGCCTCCGGGCAGATACTCCATCACAACCCACAGTTCCTGAAACAAAATACCCTAGGTATTATATAAATTACTCATGAGGATATTGTATGTCCTTCCAAGAACTCTTTAATTTCTTAATCGAATTTTTTTCGAGATGTTAAATTAGCTTTAAATAGATCCTGAGGGGTTTTAGGCTTGATTATTTCTCAAGTTATGTCTTCGGATAGTTTTAGTCTGTTTAATTTTCTGCCTTCTCCCTCCCCATTCGAAGACAGAGCCACTAGATGCTAGGTGCAATAATAATAGTGGAAAATGATGATGTTATCAAATATTTTCAAATTTCTTTTTTCAAAAAAAAAAATAGGTACCTAAGTATATGTTGACATGTATATTGGCAGGGGGAGAGGGCAATAGCAGATTATTTAACCTTTCCCATTATGTGTACACACTACACATATACTAAAAGAATCTTTCACATAATAATAGATGCAAAAGACTATATCAACTGCCATTAACCTTTCACTGCATCCCTTAAGGTAACCATAATAACTGACCTCCGTGACTAGGTACGCGTCCAGGAAGTTGACAACGTTGGGGTGTTTGTTTGACTTCATAACTATAATCTCATTAATGATGAGCTCCTTCTTGGGCTGCTGCTGCAGGTTCATCTGTTTGATGGCAACCTCCATGCCGGTGGCTGTCTCTATGGCTGTGTACACCTAGATACAATAATGAATAAATGTTTTTGTTCAATTGACTACCTATGGTGTTTTAATGTATAGGGTTTGAGATACTACCATAGAATGTGAAGGTACAATTTTATTTTGTTATCACATGGATATTTTTAAATTCAGACCAGCCTTCATAGCTTGCTTACTTACTTATTAGAGATTCCTAAGCGTAGTTTCAAACCCCTACTTTTAGAAGTGTAAGATTGTTCTCAAACCATTTACGTACTAAGCTTCCTATTTATGGCTAAAGCCCCATTGGGATTGAATTGAACCCAACAGGGTACCAAACTTTGGTCCAATCTGCGACTGAGTTCGAATCTTTACCCAAAACAACGTCACATTAGAAGAAGTTAAAAAAAAGTGTCTAATGCTGCTATCTCAAGTGTGCGATTAAAAGTAATGCATTGGACAAAAATAGGCGCATCTCATTACAATGCACTCGCATGACTTCGAAAAAAGGTTGTGAAATCAAATGGTTTTGTTGTCTGAATGACATTTGGCTGCGAAATCATGCCTTTTTAAAAGGAATATTTGTTTTTGTAGATGTTAACCAGTTTGTTAATCTTATCAATCTTACCTTGCCCGAAGCACCCTGTCCAATCTGTTCCATCTTTGTATATTTTCTATTTGGATCTCCAACAGTCACAATGGATCTCAGTTTGGATAATATCTCCTCGTCTGTCATCTTTTTCTTTTTGGGTCGTTCCTGACCAGGCTTAAGATTGTTGTTAGTCTGGTTCAAAAGTTATCATTACAGATTTGCAGAGAGAAAAAAAGGTTACAATGAAATGGAAGGTGCTTCCTAAAGACGTCCAAATGGGGGGGGGGGAGGGGTTTAAGTGGTGTTTTCATCAATCTTTTAAACCCCTCATTTCATTGGACTTAAGTGATTAACCATGCAGGGTTATCGTTATGCGCAGGGTTTAGGCAGAATAAATATACTTCACAAATAAGGGGGCCTATTGAATGCCCGCAAGGCACTTTAAGGAAAGCACCCGTTAAAATTCGCATAAAAAAAAATATTTTAATGTTAACTCCTGCCTTGTTATCCGCGGCCGCGGTTGTTGAATTTATGGCAACAGAATTATTTGATGTGGAGTTGTTAGTTGTTGTTGCATTATTTGTTGTGGTTGTAGCACTCTCATTCTCGTGAATAGTGGCTGGTACCTGATAATTAGACAACATCCATAACTAGCGAAGCTCAAAAATTATGGATAGACATCTGGAAAAAATATACTATACCTAGAGTATGTCATCTCTATTCTATAGCAGCCGAAAAAAAACTACTATTTAATCCCTCTCTCTTTCACAGTTTAAAGTAAGAACGGGCTAGCAATGTAAGTTTATTAGTAATTACGAATAGCAAGACGTACGGACGGACAAACTGAGCTACAGAGTAGATGTTAATAGTCATATTTTAGAAGGAATTTTAGATTCATATAATATATGAAAGCAATCGAAAAATTACCATAATTATATTATAACTAAGCATTTTTTCATAGCCTTAGAGACAGACATAAAGAAGTGTTTTGATTAGGAAGACTTAATTGCTAAATTTCTTGTTATTTCATTCTCCCCTCAAGTTGTTAAGTAGTTTTGATATTTAAGGTTAAATTGTAAGATTAACAGGGAGAAAAATGTTCATAAGTAGCGCAACAATTACAAGCCATTTAAGTGGATAAAAAGATACAACAATGCTAATATATGAGAAACAGATTGTCTCGTCTCTCGTGTGTTTTAATTAATAGATTTCGCTAACCGATAAACCGATATGGTTCTCCTTAACTGTAATGCTTCATATATATAGGTCCAAGATAGCTAAGATTTTTGACTATTTTGGGGGAGGGTGCCTCCACCCTCCCAAGAGAAATAGCCCTCTCCCACTGATCATCTTGAACAAAAACAAACCTTAAGACAAACAGACGCATTTGATTTTGATTATAGAGTAGCTACGCTACTATTATTAACCTGTGTTGAAAAGAAAACAAAATTAGGGAAATAATCGTAATTTACAACAAGAAAGGGGAATATTAACCCACATTTTAGCATTAAATCTTTTCATCTCAATTCATATAAAATTAACTTTTAGGCGAGGAAAGGTGAAATAAATTAATTTTATCAAAAGATTTATCTACCTATACACAGACTGTTAAAGCTAAAATATGATTTTCACTTTCAACTTTTCTTCTTTTGCAATAAAAATGAAACGAACTTAAAACAAGGTTGACAACATCCATAAGTAGCGAGGCAATAAGACATAATGATATGGACGACAAATGGAAAAGGTGAGTTATATAGCAGATGTTCAGTTGTCATAACAAGAAAAAGAAAGAGAATATGCAAAAACTCACAAAAAGCTCACGAAACTTTTAAAAATAAGGTTTATGTTTTTTGAATCTGACTTAAAGACAGAGAGACACTAGATGCATATATGTCTTTGCTGTTAATCTTTGTTGACAACAAACAGAGAAAAACAAATTTTTCTCCGTAGCAGACTGACTGACAGATGAAGTGTATTATAGAGTCGCTTTGCCAATAAAATCTTGCAAAATAGCGCAGCTACCGAAACCTTTATTTAAAAACTTTGCCTTGAGAGTAAATGATTCAACCAAATGATAATAGCATACAATGAAAAGGAAGAAGCAATAGAATAATTCCTCAAAATTCTTATTGCAACGCTACTTTACAAGGTTGCGTGTTGGTCTGTCTGTATCTAATGCTACTCCACTTACCTTAAGACAATCTCCTTCTATACCCTCGTCATCTTCGTCGATGGGCTTTGTGTAAATAGATTTGGTTTTCTCTGCAAGCAATTTTAGAATTTAGAATTCCAAGAGTGAAGCCTCTCTACAATAGATAAAGGTTTATCCGTTCGCACCGAATGGCACTGATTGTCTATGTAGATTACATGAAAAATCCGGATATAAGTTGAATCTTAAAGCGTTGTAACTCTATAATAAATACCAAAAAAGGGGGGGGGGGGGCGGGGTCGATATACAAACTTTCGTCACATTACATCGTCGTACCAGCAATTTTATTAATAACAAAGCTACTATATAATTTAATTTGTCAGTTCGTCCGTCAGGCATTCCTATTTATCTTTTATTTGTAAATTCTGAATTCCTGGTCTAGAAGCTATGGGTGGGGGTGGTACATCGTCTTCCCCATCCTCCTGGGCAAACAAACACACATCAAGTATATTTTTTTCTAATAATGGAGGGGGATACAGATATAGCCATCAAAGATTTATAAAACTTAAAACATGAATATGACCTTTAGTTAAAAATGGACGGTAAATTGACGAACATTTCAAATTATGATAAACAAATTATTAGAAAAATTTGATAAAAGATTTCAATGTGGTAAAAAAATAAAAGTAACAATTTATATGCTCATTAAGAGATATAAGTTTTCCGGAATTTTAATGTAGGGAGTAGATTTGAAATCTGCATCAAATTTTAAGGATTTTTTATAAAATTCGTTTTTTGTATAATTCTTTATCTAAAAGCGGAAATAAGTTAATTAATTTTGGCATCCGTGATTGGTGGATTTAAAAAATCTGCGCTCTGATTGGATGTCGTATATCATTCAACCAATTAGAGCGCAGGTAGTTTAAAATCTAACTATCCTATTGGTCAAAATTAATTAACTTAAAACGTATTTCCGCTTTTAGATAAAGAATTATACAAAAAACGAATTTTATAAAAAATCCTTAAAATTTGATGCAGATTTCAAATCTACTCCCTACATTAAAATTCCGGAAAACTTATATCTCTTAATGCTCATAGAACTTTTTGACAAAGAGACATTTTTGGTATGGCAGGTGTCCCAGTTATTATTAAAATGTGTGATTGTTTTCCTGGTCAGGTGTAGATGAGAACATGGAAGGAGTAGAAGAGGACCCGCTCTTTCGCAGCAGACCTCCGACACCCTCGCCTAAAATATATGAATATATTACTTGATATGCTGTTGTGTTGACTGACACTGTAGTGTTCTTATGTATTGTGTAAGAAATAAATAAGATCTATTTTTGAAAACAAATATAAAACCTAAAATATGATAAAATGGAATTTTGTAAATTTTGCTTCTCAGATAAAACATTAGGTATGGTAGACATTATAGATTTAATGGTAATAAAATGGTTGGTATAGAAAGTTACCTTGTAACGGCGAAGGAATGTTAGAACTTGTAGCCAGCGAGGAAGGCGGGGAGGGTGAGGGTACACTCCCTCCCGCTAAACTACCGCCACCCACTGACCCTCCGGCCGCGCCAGGCGTGCTGCCGCTTCCCGCATTTCCGCCAATGCCCGCCCCGCTGGTCGGCGACGACAGCGCCTGGCTGGAGACACTGTAGCTTGGCCGCGGCGAGGGATCCGCACTCGATCGACTTTGCGTCATAAATTTCTCGTCAGTTTTATGTTTGGACGTGTGCTCGAAATAATTAAGCGCGTCTAGCACAGCTTGCGGATTTTTCTTTTGCATCTCCAGCGAGATATTAGAATTTTCCAGCAGTTTGATCCAGCTGTCCGGCATGCCGGTAAACTCGCCGGTATGGTCGTCAAAGCCGACATGAACAACGTGAGTAAACTTGGTCGGATAACTGATGTTGGGTTTGCTGTGATGGTCAGAGTCCTACAATTTTATATTACAGTTTATTTCATTTAGTAATCAATAAATTAGGTATCATTTCATGTAAATAAGTATGGTACATATATAGACTAAAAATAATAGCCTTGATCATAACTTAACACTTAAATGCATAGAATACCTATGAGATGTTTAAAGAAAAATAATACTGGATAGGTGGGTATTCTATTTTTGTATTTTTTAGGTTAGTTGTCATTTCGAACAAAACCAACATTTTTTTATGTCAAGAGCTTAAGATTTCTATGACTAGGTAGGTAGTGAGCCGAAAGAGTTATCAATTTTAGGGAAGCTCCACATGGAAGTTTTGGTGGTTATAAGCCATTTTATTTTAGATTGAAGTCTTCGAACACAGAGCCCCCATACGCTTGTGGCGCAGCAACTACTTAGTATGAGTAATAGAGCATTTTTTAAAGTAGGTTTTAAAGTACGTAGACTGTAATTTTCCTTAGACTTTTTGCTCTTGCTTTTGTGGTGCTTTTTCTGTTCCTCTGGTTCTTTGGGCAAGGGGCGCATGTCGACAGGGAGCGAAGGCAGAAACTCGCTGCGGTTGGAGGTGAGCCGCAGCGGCGGGGCGGGGGGCTTGTCATCGTCGTTGCTATGCATCCTCAATATTCTTGTTGACTGGCGGGTACGTTCTGCATTTTGGTGACATTTTTTTATAATATTTATACACAACAAATTTTATTTTCAATGCAACTAATATATTTTGCTATCTATTAAAGGAACATTGATGTTGTATTACATCAGATACGTGAATAAATATAACTTTATAACAATTTCAAAGGTACTTATGTAAATAATACTTAATTTTCTTTAAATTAAAACGGTATCTTTACCATGCAAGTAAATATTATTCAATGAAATATAGATGTTTCTGTGTAGTTTAATTTTTGATAATAATGTCACTTTCCTTAAAGATATTAAAATAAATCTAGATTTTGTTTAAAATTGGTTCACTGGTTAAAAAATCTAAACATTAGATTTTTTAAATTTTATTTATTTTTCCGTTGAATGTAATTTTTCTAATTATCTTTTCACTGGATATCTTGCTATCTGGTGTCTTTTTGTCACCATTTCATTTGTTTTTTCACTATTTTATTTCATGTACTTTGTCTTGTGGTTCTTTTGCAACACTTGTTGGGGGGTTAAAAAGTGTTTGGGAAGGGGAATGCATTTAAAAATGCAAATATAATACACAAAGATAGCCAGATATCTAGCTATCTCTCTATCTTTACAAGTGAAGATGTTATAAAGGGGAAAAGAAAGGGAGAGATAGATAGAGAGAGAGAGTCACAAGGAAAAATATCCCCTGCTTTGTAACGGGCAGGCTACACTGTGTGTGTGTGTGTGTGTATGTGCACCAAAATAATGGTTCGGGACAAATTCTTCTATAACGAAATTTCCCCAATCATTATCTAAAAATTTTTCTTTATGAAATATTTTATTGAAAAAAATAACACATTTGACAAAAATTCCCATTCTTATTTAAAATTCTAAAATTAAGCATTGTGTACTTCTAATATTTATAAGAATTTTTAAAAAATGAAAGGAAAATATATTACAAATATAAAATGTCTCTTTAACAAGTTGATTGGGGAAAGGGGACACTAGCGGGGGATGTAAGGATTAAAAGGGGAATAGAAAGGGAAAGGATAGAGGAAAGAGGAGGATACTTGGGATAATAACAGCTTCGACAAGCTACGCGGCATTTGTACATTGAGTCATCAATCAAGGACTTTTTGATGTAAGGTTTTATATTTCTAAGTCAAACTAATGGACAAAAGGAAAAAGATCCTAATCAGATACGTATAGGATTTTTTAAAAAATTATTATTATAAGAAAATACTGAAAATTCTGCTTTTCTTTTTATATTCTTCACTATCCTTCTGCTAAATTATTTTTTTTCCATATTAAAATTTACAATATTAGATATTTTTTAGAAAGGGTTAGTTCACTGAAGGCACTTTATACTTAAAAATTGCATTGTAAGATTATTGTCCCTAATGTTTGCCTTTACAACTGATTAAATCTTTCAAAACAAGTATTCAAACATGATATGTGTCTTGTTGGAAACAACAAGACATCTGATTACTTTAAAATAAGCACTGGCATTAGCATTGATGCATTTTATCACCTATTCTTTTTATATTGGTCATTGACTAGGTGATAAAGAAAACCACAGAGGATAAAAAACGTGGTCTACAGCTGGGTGTATAAGGACACCTAAAAGATCTCGACTTTACTGAAAAGACCTGGCACTGATTTCAGAAACAATTAAACTCTTAGTATATAAAAAAAAATACTTTTTCGTGGGTCATACTGTATTATTTTATTTTTGTATGAGACTAAACATCATAATGTAAACTCTAAATTGTCGATAGATAGCAACAATTTAGAGTATTGTATGTGCTCCTAAGCTAGGGGGTACCTGGCAGCACCAAATAAACATTATTATTATTATTATTATCTACAAGTTAAGACAGATAGACTACTCAAATATCCAGGACAAGTCGAGCTCTTTGTATATGTCAAGAAAACTGAAACCATGAATATACCTACAAACTTTGACCAAACTATAACAGTAAATAGTGAACTATTGAAATAAATCATCAAATTCACCTATCTGGGGAGCGTTATCAGCAGTAAAGATGGCTTGAAAGCTGATCAGTTCTTTTTTATGGAGCTGGATGTTGAAGAGCTGTGAAAACTGAAACAAACCAACTAAAAGCATTTCATAATAGCTGCTTTGGAGGAATTTGCAAAATATTTTTTCCAAACAAAATATCAAACATTGAACTGAAGACCAAGTGCAATAGTAATGAAGTAGAAGTGAAATATCAACACCCTTAAAGAAAAGCTCTGAAATGTTAGGACAAACGAACATCAACATAGATGTTTGAAATCTAAACAATATTGTAAGTAAATTAGTTTAAAACTGCTTAAATAGAGGTTACACTTTGAGGACATATTTAGATTTTTTGACTTGTTTATATTAGAGATGCTTTGCCTATAACATTATACCTTGTTGTAATAGGAATCAGAATTAAAAAAACAGATAAAAATCAACATGTTACAAATGAACGTACAGACATTCTGGTAACGAATATAGAGTTGCTACGGTTTTAATTCACACCTTTTTATTATAGCAATCAACATGCAAAGTTTGAAATCAATAGGATAGTTCTAACATGTCTAAATAAACAAAAATAGCTAACCTTTACGGGTGGACTTACATTCATTATAGAAAAGCTTCGCTCTTAAAAAGAAATCAAAAGTGTCACTAATATATGTTTATGTGTTTTTTAAGTGTTCTTACAAAATTACAAAGTTTTTATATTGCCTAAACTTCCTTAACAGGGATTGTAATGAGTTGCACCACTTTCTAAATCATAAGGATCTAAAAAGATAAGACATTGGCCGATTAATTGATGTAGTACATTGATGATTCAAAAACTAAACCCTTCTGTAGATTACATTTAGTGATTGAAACTTTTGGACACTAAAATTAATGAACGAACAAATCATAATTCAATAAAAGTCCCCAAAGTTGTTAAGCTAACGAATAAAAAAAACATTGATATGACACTTTGGGGACAATTATAATAAACAGCCCAATGTCCCCTCACTCCCCACCAATCATCACCTCTCATCTTCTAAATCATTACTGAACTAGTTTTTGTAAGATTTTTAATTTTTTTGTACTTTAATGCTCATGAACTAAATCTATCCTAAAGTAGTAAGACTTTTTGGTATGTAGCGAAGGATCTCGGCCATGTATCTTTTGCAGGAGCTGAGAAAATCTGTTGTAAAAAGTAAAAGTGGTGAAAAATAGCAGTCCGACCGCTATTGATGTTTTATTCTTAACCGTTAACAGTCGGGCATCTTGCCGCACCTTTATCGGTCGGGGGGGAGGCCCATCCCCCTATTATCTCAGCTCCTATTAGAGCTATAGGGCTAAAAAAATTGTGCTAGTCCCCTGTCTAATAATGAATTCCCGACTATAAGAAGGTCAAAGTCAAATTTCGCTTCCTTCACCTTTTTTTTAAAGTATATATCGGAGTAAATTTTTTTAAGATGAGAAGAAATTTTTTTGCTACAAAGTCAGCTTATACCAACAACAAAATAAATTCAAAAGAAAATTAGACAAACTATATGTGATTTTCAGCTGTTGTTGGGGGGCAACACAGTGTAGAATTGACGACCTTTTTAACTGCCCCCCAAATATTATTTTAGATTTATTTTGCTTGTTGGCTATACCTTATTCCTGCTACAAAATGACTTAACTCATTAAAATCCTTGTTAGGGTTATTTTGGGCATAGAAAAACTTTGTATTTTTGAAAGAACACTTGAAATACTCATAAGTCATATTTTGGGGACACTGATTTGATACTTTTGGAAAGAAGCTAAATTTAGATATCACAATAAAATGCCACAAGTTTGGTCACCCAATAGGAAGTATTTTATTAATCGGAAATCCTGTTTGAAATTCCCAACTGTATCGAAACCCAGGGAGGGAAGGGACATTGGGCTGTTTATTACACTAGACCTCAAAATTTTATAATAACGTTTTCTTAGATGTTAGCTTAACAACTTTGATTAATTGTTTCATTAAGTTAAGTGTTTAAATGTTTTAACAATTAATTGATATACAGAATGGGTAAATTTGTGTATTATCATTTGGGACATGCATAAATTTATCGGCCATATTATCTTATCCCTATAGATCCGTGATTAAAACTAACCAAGGTCACCACCGCCATTAGGAGGAGATAGCTGTCAGATGGTAATTGAGAGTTTCTTTTCATAAATAAATACCTCCGGTTGTCGGCGGGTTCTTTGGGGATGGAAAAATTGTTCTGAAAAATAATTTACAGTATGGTAAGAAACCGATTAATATTTGGTGGTTAAGAACCGGTTTTCAGCCATACTGAAAAATCGTTGTATGACATTATTGTATTACAGACAATTTCCCATGAATGTTAAAATAAAATTATAAAATTAATACCCCAAGATGCCGAAAGCCCGGGCTAAATAACTGATTTTCTTATACTTACTTGATACTTGGCTTGTTAATCTTCATTTTCTACTGGTGTAGCGAGTTGAAGATGTTGGTACTGATAATTTTGTTATCTTTTGCTAATTCATATATTTTTTCAATTTTGATCTAAACCTGGCCACTGATGTGGCATGTTTGATATCACTTGGTAAACTATTCCATGGGTCGACAATTCTGAAGGAAAAGAAGTTTAGTCTGATGTCAGAATTAGCCCTTCCTTTCTTTAGGTTAAGAATATCAGAGGTTTGTCTTGTTGTGACTCTGTTTTGAGAAACATTTACAGTTTCAAGTCCACATTTAACATTTCCAATATTATGAAGAATTTTGTAGCACTGGACAAGATCAGCAAAATTTCTCCTTTTTTCAAGAGTCCATAAATCAAGCTCTTTTAAACGTTCATGGTAATCTTGTGATTTCAGACCAGAGACCATTTTAACTGCTTTGATTTGGACAGCTTCGATGTTTTTAATGTCTGTAAGGTTCCAGGGGTTCCAGACAGATGAAGAAAACTCCAGATGTGGTCTCACATATTGTTTGTACAGCCTTATAAAAAGATTTTTCATTTTAATATTTGCAGAAAGCTGTTTATAATATGATGTGATAGATAACTAATTGAATAGGGTCCACCCCTGTCAAACTGTTTTTTTTTATAAATCATGTCAATACCCCTAACCCCCGAAAAAAAATATTCTAAAAAATGTGAAATTAAAAAAAAATTTCCCACTCCCAATTTTTTTTCTCTTTCTCTTTTTAAATCTAAGATACAAAAAAATGCGTTAATCAAACCCAGTTCATTACCTCTTGGGGCAAAGCCTCTAGAGGCAAGGGGCGAAACCGCTGGTCCTATAATAAAAAGTTTTTTGTCTGAAGCTAAAAATCTCGCAAACTTGTGGTCCGAATTAATTGTATTTTTAGGAAAGTTTTTAAAAGGGTGGTTTTAGGCTATTTCCTGACCTCCTACCCCTTCCCCTAGAATCTAAGGACGTGACAACTAGTTATAGATAAACTGTTTCTAGAATTTAATAGGCTAGCCTATAGAGATATATTATGTCCATTGGCAAGCCTAACTCTTACATATTCCTTATATCTATTTATTAAGATAAGGATACGGATATGGGATGAAAGGGATAAGACAATGGCCGATAATGCTGTACATCCTCAATGATAATACATAAAGTTATCCCTTCTGTAGATTAAAATTTGCGGTTGAAACGTTTGAACACTCAACTTAATGCACCGCTTAATTAAAATTCACTTAAAGGGCGAATATAGGTTTGATATAATATGAGCTTATTTCAAAGGTGCCATTATATAGATTATAAATAACTTAAGGATATTGACATATCTAATTGTATAAGTCTGTTTATAGCTTAAAACCTTTCTAACTCAAGATAATATTATGTAATAAGTGTGGTTCCCTAAGAACTTAATTACCCTAGCATCACACAAGGCTTTGTAGCAAGGTTGAATTAAAAAGCTTTCGTTAAAGGATAGTCGTAATAACGTGGAAACCAATTAATCAGGGGTAAATATACCCATCTTCTACCTTAATACAAATTATATAAAGTAAAATATTTAAAAGTTTAAAAAACCATCAAATAATGTAAAAAGTAAAAAAAAAATAATTGATAAAATTTTCTTGGAGGAAGAATGATTTCAAATCCCTGTTTTTTTAAGGTTCGTGTGTGTGTGTGTTAAAATTGCGTACATTAGGGTTTTTATATTTTCCAGAATTAACCAATGATCTTTGTACAGAAAATAAACTTTAAGACGTATTATCTACCCTAGTCAAAACTATTGGTGCACTTCTACGCAAATTATTTCTACGCTTTTTAAAAATTGAATTAAAGAGTATATAATCTAAATTAATAAACATTTAAATTATCATTTAAGATGCGTGCCATTGTAATAGTCAATCAAACTTAAGCAAAATAGTCAAAAAAAAGTCTTGTAAAGGGCTAAAATAAACTGTTTGTCGTCAATCTCATTTATCATATGTTCAATTGAAACAGAAAATTGCAAAATCTACTTAAGGATTTTTTTGAATTTTTAAATTTGGCATAGATATTCTAAAAGTATGAAATGGCACCTTTCATATAAGCTCATATCATATGGAACCTATATTCGCCCTTTAAGTTCCGAAAGTTGAAAAACTAGCGGATATCCAAACGATATTCATTCATCCCATTGTCCACACTCTCTCAGATATGGACCCATTATAAATTTTGACTACAGGGCAGTAAATAAAAGTGATCACAGCTGACATACCATGTAAATTTCTTTTTTCATTTGGTAAACTTTATCATTGTGAAAACGTTTATATTAATCCGTGAAAAATTGTCTATAATACGATATATGACTTTTCAGAATGGACAGAAAATGCTAAAAAAAAATACTATTACTACAGTCATATGTGGATAAAATACCAACTACAAAATTGACAAGGTACTTTCGTAATCATTTTTAAGAAAACATTTTCTTTGTGTATCATAATAAGACATCATCAGGCGCGTCTCTCTATTTGACTGTGAAGTCCAGGGAATACGGACACCCTGTTCCTCTATGAATTCCTGTCTTTTCCAAGTTTTTCAGCTTCTCCCCATGTCAATTCTAATTTAATTAGATCTTTTTCAGTGCTCTGCCTCCTGCTCATTTTTGGTCGTCCCTGTTTACGTTTACCAGTGGTGGGGTTCCATCTTAAAGGAAGCCTGCAAGAAATACCACGCTTTAACTGCTGAAAGACTGCCACAAGTAGACCAAATGCCCCAAATTTGAAGCCTTCAGCTTCTATAACAAAAAAAGTTCTAGGCATTTTAAAATGACATTTTATGTACAATGAAAATTTTGAAAGAATTGCAATGCTCATGTTGAAAACTTTGAAATTAAACTACGTGGCCCAGAAACAAAATTATAAGCTTATATTTTTGTCATAAATTTAGGTTTCCAGTAACTAATTATATTTTTACAATAAAAATAACCATTTTTATAGTCAAAATCATTAAAAAAAATTAAGTTTTACTTGCGTTGTACCGAATGTACTGTAGCCAATCAGAAGGCTGAATCAGCTTAACAACTAATCACAGCTAAGCTTGTATTAGTTTACCCCTTTGTTTCCGCTATGATTTTCGTTTAAAAATGCAATTTAAATCGAATTTTTTTAATAGATTTTGACTATGATATGTGGTGTTTTTATTGTAAAAATGTAATCAGTTACAGGCAATCTAAATTTCTGACAAAGATAAGGTTATAATTTTGTGTCTAGGCGACGTAATTTAATATTGTTTTTTTTTTATGAGCATTGGAAATCTTTCAAAAATTCCATTGTACATAAAATGCTATTTTGAAATGCCTAGAACTTTTTTGTTATTGAAGCTGAAGGCTTTAAATTTGGGGTATTGGGTCTTCTTGTGGCAGTCTTTCAGCAGTTAAAGCGTGTTTTTTTCTTGCAGGCGTCCTTTAAGCACCTTTTTGACAAACTGTTTTGTACCATTCTGAACACATGTCCTAGCCACCTTAGTCTTTTATATTTCATTTCTGCTTCAATACTATTGCACTTGGTCTTAGTATACAGTTCAATATTTAATATTCTATTTGGCCAAAATATTTAGCAAATAGCAGCTATTGGAAAACAGTAAAATTGTCGAACTATGACGTCAGAAAAAATTAACAATTAACCAATGAGAGGCCGCTATATTTTACCACAGTGAATACTGGCTTCTTATTGGTTAATTCATAGACGTCCAAGGGGGGGGGGGGGTAATAGGGCGATTACCCCCCCAAACTATTTTTCATTTTACCCCCCCCCCCCCATTTAAAATTTAACCCTACCCTGGGGGTGCCGTAGGCACCCTCAACTATTTAGGAGGGGGTATTTACCCCCCCCAAACATTTTTAATACTAAATATTTAATAAAATTTAAATTACCCCCCCAAAAAAAAATTTTACCCCGGGGGTAAATTTTGGGGGGGATAAACTAAATTTACCCCTGCCAATAGATTTCAGGGGGGGTAATTACCCCCCCCCCCCCCAATCAAATTTTACCCCCGGGGAAAAATTTTTGAGGGGGGTAAAAAAAATTTCGGTGGGCTTCGCGCGCCATTTTATCCCCCCCCCCCAAATACGAATTACCCCTCCCCCTTAAAATTTTTTACCCCCCCCAAAAAAAAGCTTGGACGTCTATGGGTTAATTGTTAATTTTTTCTGACGTCATAGTTCGACACTTTTACTGTTTTCAGCTATTGTGAAATGCATTAAGTTGCTTTGTTTTAGTTTTCACAGTTCTCCAGCATTCAGCTCCATAAAGAAGAACTGATTTCACATTACTATTGTAAAGTCTGATTTTTGTTTTCAGAGCAAGTTTCTTTGATTTCCAAACGTTAATAGACTGTTGAAAGCAACCCTAGCCTTATCAATCCTGGTTTTATAAAGCTTTTGAGCCATCTTCACTGCTGATAACACTCCCCAGATGGGTGAATTTGTTGCTTTGTTTCAATTGTTCACCATTTATTGTTATACTTTGATCAGGGTTTGTAGGTATATTCATAATTTCGGTCTTCTTGACATTAACAAAGATCCCGACTTATGTAGTTATCAACAACTTTCCTATACCATTTATAAAACAAACAGGGACTGTCAGTCTTTATGTATTAGATAGCTTTAATCTCTAATTTGTGCACGTGGTAACCATAACTCTAAAGATGTCAGAGGGCAACTGCTTGTATTTTACAAAGCATTCCAAGAATAGGTTTATAGCGGGACAAAGTGTCTCAAAAACCAGCCGATGTGACGTCATAAAAATCAGGGAAACGAGAGGAGAAGTAGGAAAGAAAACCCCTAAAAAAGAGATGGACAATCCCTCATTTTTATGACGTCACATCACTGTTTTTTGAGAGACTTTATTCCGCTACAAATAATTATAAATTGAATAATTTGATAAAATTTGACAAAATGTGGCCTCCCCCTCTAGAAAACAAACATTTTTTTTTTTGGGGGGGGGGGGTTTATATTTTCTTAGGGCAATTTTCTTTGGGTGGGTGGTTGTTTTTTCCTCCAAAACAGTTATAAACCTTCTCAGGACCTATGATAGGCTAGATTGTAAAGGACAACCACATCGATTGAGCAGTTTGCGAGATTCTTCGGTACACACAGACAGACATTCTGTTCAATTTTTTGCAAGCTTAACAGACAGACATTAAATACCTAAAGAGTAGCATACCATGAAGAAAACATTGGTTTCTAAAATATCTCAAAAACAGTTAACAGTAAAGTTAACTGAGCGAGAATTATATTTATTATTATAAAAATTATTGGTTATGCCTTTAAATTATATCACAAATTCGAACAATTTTATACAAATCAATATATAGTTACATGGGCTTTTAAAATATATTTGATAGATTGTAGTACAAGGACATCCAAGATTATGTTTTTTTTTTGGGGGAAGGGGGTAAAATGAGGGTTTCTGAGGTTTACGGGGGCTATTCTTATGAATTTCCAAAATTTGAGGGTGATGGTAAACAACCCCTTCCCCCCCCCCCCGGCCCTCCTACCTAGGACATTCTTGAAATGAATGAGATTATCTGTTAGTTATGGAAACATGAAAAATAATTAAATTGAGATTCTTAATGAACATTTTATAAAATACATACTTTTCTGAGATTCAAATCACTAAAATTTAACTATCTGACTTTTAAAACACTTTTTGTTTATTGAATTTAGTAATTTTTTGATCAGCTGCACTTATTTTAATGTTTGGTCAATACATTTTTCTAAAATTTAACTACATAAGTAAAATACAAAATAGTAGCTGGCTAAAAATTTGACCATTTAAAATAAATAAATAAATTAAACTGTTTTTAACCTATTTTTGAATGGGGGGTCAAAAATATACTAGAACACCTATAGAATCAGACTGCAGAGCCCAAATTTGAATTAAGTCCCCAGTAAACTTTTTTTGGGGGATTTAAAAATTAATTTTTAGTGTTGCTGTAATCATTTTGACCGAAGCAAAAGCTTTTTTTTACTTCGGGTAATATTGTGGCTTACAGAACATTTTTATATAATTCACTTTATATTGATACAATAAAAAAACATTACTCTGTTCATTGGAAATAATTTTTTTTTCCAAAACAATTAATTTCATTGAATAATCTAACATTTACAATAAAATAAATAATTCTGAAATCTATCCAATAAGAAGTCTTGTTTTATATAATTCTTTACAATTCAAAAAAAGAGTGTTTTCACAAAGTGACTATTTTCCAATGTAGTTAAATATTTTTTATTTAATTAAATTGAAAAGAATGAAAACCGTACACATACTTTTTAAAATTATTTTAAAAGATAAGTTTGAATAATCTTATTTTATAACACATTTGTATATGTGACAAAAATAAATTTGTTGTATTGCATAAACATTTGTTGTCATTTAACCCTTTACAGCCATTTTTTATGTTTTTAAAATAAGTGAGAGAACACAAACACGTTAATGTTAATTCGTTGATATATTATAAAGAATTAACTTTTTAGTGAATTTTTATAGTAAAATCATAAGGCCTAATTTTACTCTATACCAGAATACAATATTTATGAAGCAAAACACTCTAAAAGCTACGAATTTTACCCAAATAAAAAAAGACCTTTTGCTCCGATCAAAATGATCACGGCAACAGTAAAAATTAATATTTAAATTCCCCCAAAAAAGTTTATTGGGGACTTAATTCAAATTTAGGCTCTGCAGTCTCATTCTACTGGTGTCATAGTATATTTTTTATATACGTTTTAAAAATAGGTTAAAAACAGTTTAACAAATTAACATAAAATTATTTACATCACTAGCTTTTATTGTCTGATACCTTCGTAGTTGTGTATAGTGCCCTAGGAAAATCGGGATAGATATCACCGCTTTTGGCCTACCTATTCTATTGACGTCATAGTACAGGGAAAGAGAAAGAGGAGGGGGAAGAAACCTCTAGAAAAGCGATGGGGTATAGGGTATTTCCTGACGTCAATAGAATAGGTAGGCCAAAAGCAGTGACATATATCCCTATTTTGCTAGGGCACAATAGACGGCTACGATACCTTCACTTTATTATGTTTCTAAAATCACTAAAT
The DNA here is from genome assembly GCF_053477335.1 of Acartia tonsa. NCBI lineage: Eukaryota > Metazoa > Arthropoda > Copepoda > Calanoida > Acartiidae > Acartia > Acartia tonsa. Next base: position 14,326,945 of record NC_137272.1, on the reverse strand, counting down.
TATATCATACTAGAACTAACTAATTATTTGATGCCATTGGAAGAAATTTATTTTACAACATTTTAAAAGTAAGCAATTTTGCTTTTTCTTTACTATTGATTAAAATTGAAAAAAAGAGGTAATTTAATACTGAAGAAGTTTTAATATTTGTTTTTTAAGATGATATTAACAGCAAATCAACCAGCTAGATTTACTTTTAGCTATGTTCTAATATGTTGTCCAACAGCTGCTTGTCACGAGATGTACAGCTGTTCTAAACAGCTGATTTTAACACGTGGCTTATTGTCTGACCAGCCACTTGTCCAGCAAGTTGCTGGATAGAACAGGAGCGCCGTAGCCAGCCCGTTGGGGAGATGCCAGCGAACAACAGGGGTGACTTGTGTCCTAAATAATATTACAATTTTACATGGATCTAAAGAGATAAGACAATGGCCGATAAATTAATGTACATCCAAATTTATGATACACAAAGTTACGCTCTTCTGTAGATTAAAAGTAGTGGTTGAAACGTTTGAATCCTAAATTAATGCACAGACCAATCAAAATTCACTTTAGTCCCCAAAGTTGTTAAGCCAACGAATAAGAAAACTTTGGGGACTAGTATATTAAACACCCCATTGTCCCTCTCTCTCTCTCTCTGACTATTTCAGTTGCTTGCACACAAAGTGCATATTGAGCACGGTAACCCCCCAATAATATGAAATAATTTTTAAAAAGGAAGGGTAGTGTTTTTGGTTAATTTTTTTGCTGTAAAATTATTTTTGTTTTTAAGATTATATTAGCCCTTAAAATTATTGTAAAAGATTTTATTAAAATAATTGGACCATAAAAACAAAAAAACGAAGTAGCTTTTCTCCTATTTCTAGCTCCTGCGGGAGCTCTATTACTGTGGGGCAATTTACCTGACCTGAAATAACCTATCGAAAACTACTATGAAAATACGACGAAACCCGCTTCTTTGTTTTCTTTCCATGATCCAAAAAAAATTATTATACCCGTCTACAGTTGAGATAAGTTAGCCTCCAACATTGGGACAGGATTGTACTTGTCTGCTGAGGGCCTCCATCATAGTGGTACACAGGTACACTTACAACATCCTAAATATTATGTCATGGATAAGATTGTACTTGTCTGTTCTCCATCATAGTGGTACACTGGTACACTTACAACATCCTAAATATTATGTCATGGATAAGATTGTACTTGTCTACTGGGGGCCTCCATCATAGTGGTACACTGGTACAATTACAACATCCTAAATATTATGTCATGGATAAGATTGTACTTGTATGTACTATATCATAGTAATATTATGTCATGGATAAGATTGTACTTGTATGTACTATATCATAGTGATATACTGGTACACTTACAACATCCTAAATATTATGTCATGGATAAGATTGTACTTGTCTGTCCTCCATCATAATGATACACTGGTACACTTACAACATCCTAAATATTATGTCATGGATAAGATTGTACTTGTCTGTCCTCCATCATAGTGGTACACTGGTACACTTACAACATCCTAAATATTATGTCATGGATAAGATTGTACTTGTCTACTGGGGGCCTCCATCATAGCAGTACAATGGCACACTTACAACATCCTAAACATTATTTTATATCATTCCTAAAAGAACTTAATTGAACAAAAAAGGCCAAAAGGTAGTAAGGGTTAATAACCGGATTTCCACATTAAAAAATGTGTATTTCTTTTGTTGCAGGACCAACAGACCGATAAAATAAGTAAGTCTATCTTAAATAGCAGTCGGGAATAGTTACGGACATACGGACAGACAGACAGTTTTGATACAAGCATACACATATTAAGCTTACTATTTTTTAGCAACTTACAGGCGAGGAAAATTGTAGAGTAGCATATTCAGGGATCTAAATGGATAAGACAATGAACGCTAAATTGTTTTATCATCCCCTCTTATAATAATAAAAAATTATCACTTCTGTAGATCAAAATTTTCAGTTAAAAGTGTAGAAACTTATAGCTAAATAAAAGTACAAAAATTAGGCCAACGAATAAGATACCGTTGTTATAAGACTTTTGGTTAAAAATGTAAATTACATTACAGTGTCCCCTCCCTCACTGTCTCATGATGTAAACCTACCTTAGACGTGGCATAGTTGTAGTTGATGCTTGAAAGTCGGGTGTCAGAATTAAATGAAGTTCTTGCTCCACTGAAAATAACAAATTTTTAAAAGCAAAGCTTTTCCATAATTAGGGTCCGTTACAGTTAGCTCTTTTCGTTAATTTAAACAGGTTAAAATTGTCCTATCGATTTCAAACTTTGTATGCTGATTCCTGTTACAGTTAGGTACGACTTAATAAGCGCAGCAACTCTATAATTGCTAACAGAAAGTCCGTACGTCCACTTAAAACAAGCTGTTTTTTTACTTTTTGACAACAAATGTTTGTCTGTTAAAATTATCCTATACATCTGATTTTTTTGAATACTGATTCTTATTACAACAAGGTACAATGTTATAAGCGAAGCATCTCTGTAATCAAGTCGTAAAAACGTCAGTATGTCCTTAAACAGTATCATGTATTAAATCAGTTTTGCAACAAATTTACTTACAATCTATCTATCTACCTGTATTTCTCCCATGGGAAGCCAGTGATCATCCTTCCCTGGGCTCTATACCTATCTATCTATTTACCTGTATTGATCCCCTGGGAAGCCAGTGATCATCCTTTCCTGGGCTCTATATCTATCTATCTATCTACCTGTATTTATCCCCTGAGAAGCCAGTGATCATCCTTCCCTTGGCTTTATATCTATCTATCTATCTACCTGTATTTATCCCCAGGGAATCCAGTGATCATCTTTCCCTGGGCTTTATATCTATCTATCTATCTACCTGTATTTATCCCCTGGGAAGCCAGTGATCATCCTTCCCTGGGCTCTATACCTATCTAATTATCTACCTGTATTTATCCCCTGGGAAGCCAGTGGTCATTCTTCCCTGGGCTCTATACCTATCTATCTATCTACCTGTATTTATCCCCTGGGAAGCCAGTGATCATCCTTCCCTGGGCTCTATACCTATCTATCTATCTACCTGTATTTATCCCAATGGAAGCCAGTGATCATCTTTCCCTGGGCTTTATATCTATCTATCTATCTACCTGTATTTATTCCCTGGGAAGCCAGTGATCATCCTTCCCTGGGCTCTATATCTATCTATCTATCTATCTACCTGTATTTATCCCCTGGAAAGCCAGTGATCATCCTGCCCTGTGCTCCCCTGTTCCTCTTCACTCCAGATTCCAGGTATCTGAAAAGAAATGATTTCCAGCTATGTTCATTTTGTTCTCAGCGAGGCTACTCTAGTATTTACTTATAATCCTTCTATAATGCTATTGGCGAAAAATGATTTTCTCCGCTGCTCTCTTTTTTTTGTTAAGATCCCACCTTTTTTTCTACATTCTTTACTTAAACTAAAATAGAAAGCATATCTTCCCCCTTCTCTCTTTAACACAAGTGCCCCTAGAAAAGTAGCCGCTTGTCAACTATAATGCCTACCTCCATCTGAGATCAGCACTGCCGTCCATGGCTCTAGCTCTGGCCACCAGGTCAATACGCTGGGGTAGTTTACAACAAGGGTGCTCAGTCACAAATCTGATAGATAGATCGATTGATAAGATAAATAGTTATATGGATAGATAGATAGGTGGTGGCCATTGCTCTAGCCCTGGCCACCAGGTCAATACGCTGGGGTAGTTTACAACAAGGATGCTCCGTCACAAATCTGATAGATAGATAGATTGATCGATTGATAAATAGTTATATGGATAGATAGATAGGTGGTGGCCATTGCTCTAGCCCTGGCCACCAGGTCTATACGCTGGGGTAGTTTACAACAAGGATGCTCAGTCACAAATCTGCAACAGTTGAGGGTTAGAAATATTATGTTTATATAAAAGTAACAGGATGTCTATGTATCAAAGGATCTTGCTAACCACTGCACTCTGGATCGATTTGGTTCTCCTATACAGTGAAGCTAAATATAGATCCATTCCATGGAAGGTTTATATAAACATATGTCGGGATAAATTGCCCTGAAAAAATACCCACACCATTTTTTGCTTTTCTATTTATAAATAAATTGTAATATTATGATCGATTCCACCCCTTCCGTCAAATGCCCATAGAGGCCTCCAGTAGCGTTGCTGCTATTATATTTATATTCAAATGATACAAAATAAAATCAAACCTGCAAGGAACACGTAAAGTTTCACACAGCTCTTGGGAAAATTCATCTGTAGACTTCTGTTCAACTCCTAAAAATATTTACAATTAAATTTTGAAGAAAAAATTTGGATCATGGAAATAAAAAGAAGTAGCAGGTTTCGTCGTATTTTCACGGTAGCTTTTGAAAGGTTATTTTAGGTTAGGTTAGGTAAATGTTAATGATTGTCCAACAGGGTTATGAAATTGGCCCCGCAGGGTTAGAGCCCCCTGCAGGGGCTATAAATTAGAAAATACGACGAAACCCGCTACTTCGTTTTCTTTCAATGATCCAAAAGTTCATTAAGAGAGGGGGGGGGGGATTGAGTTAAAGGACAATATCTCCCCTAAAAAATTCTGAAAATATATTTGATGTTCAATTTTTTTGGCGGCATTTCGTGCTTTTTTGTTGTTGGTAAATTAGGAAATGATTACTTTAACAATCAGGCAATGACGTTGTTATCAATATTAATGCAGGAAGGAAGGGGACAATGGGCTGTCTATTACTCTAGTTCCCAAAGTTTTATAATAACGTTTTCTTATTTTTTGGCTTAGCAACTTTGGGGACTTTTATTGACATTTGTTTGTTAGATTATCAAGTTGAGTGTCCATACGTTTTAACCACTAATTGTAATCTAATCTAATTGTAATCTATTGAAGAGTAAATCTAAAGTTTTATCCGTAGGACTGTACATCAATTTATCGGCATTGTCTTATCCCTTCACATCCCTGATAAGAATGTTAACAACTTGCCTTGATTGTCCTCAACCTCAAGAAGATTTAGAGAAGGATCCTCATCCTCATATTGTTTCATCACTGAAGATCTACTTTCAGCCTAAAATTTAATATTATGTTGCGAAGCTACTCTATAATTCACAGTGTCTGTCCGTCTGTTAGTCTGTTAGCCCGTCCTTGACGCTATGAGGAATATGTTATTTTCTCAGCTGCTATTTACTTAATTTGTTCGTCATTAGGTCTTCCATACGACAGAACACAAATATACAATCTAACATTTATATTTTGAAAGATTTCGTGAATTTCTATTACTAATTATTCTTCTGTATGTTGTTATCCTTATTTATAAATGATATACCAAAAATAGTAAAAAATAAAAATCTTCTCTTTAAACTTAAATTAAAACTTAAAACTTTACTTAAAAACTTTGGGGACTTTAATTAAATCTGTAGTGTCCTAACTTTCTAGCCAATAATTTTTCTAACAGAAGGAGTTATTGTGCTTTCTATGATTGTCTTATCCTGATTGGAATACATAAAATATCCACAGAATCTGAAATCTTCCTTACCCTATCCTGAAGTTTCATGGGGGTCATGTCAATGATATGTCCTGCAGTGACCAGAAGAGAATTACGAGTAGCATCATTCCCCTCGTAATCATTTGATTCAGCAGCTGACTCGGTCACGTGTTCAACAGCTGACTGTCCATCACTTCTAGGCTTCATTCTAAAAATTATAATTTGTTAATAACACAAGGTGACTAGATGCTAACAATAAAATTTAAAACAAAGCACCTAAAAAATCATTGAGGGACAATCAGACAAAGTGATTTAGGGAGCAAATGTTCAGTGTTCATATAAAGATTATAAATAAAAATAAAAATTCATACAGACGTATCGCAACTGGATGCCAAGGATGACAACATCCATAAAAGCGAAGATCAACAAATTATAGGGATGCTTTGTTTATGACATGTCCAAGGAATCTCTATTCCAAAAATCAAATAATAGATTAAAAACCTGAAAAATCATTATACTTTAAATGACATACTGAAGTTCTTGTAATGATTATAGAGTTGCTGCGCTTTTTAAAGTGTATCAAACTGTTAGAGGAATCCTAAGATGACATTTCTAAAATGTCTAAATTAATTAAGATCTTCCTTTATAGACGTACGGAAAGACAGAAAGTTAATTAAAGAGAAACTGCGCTATTAAAAAATGTAGCAAATATGAAAATAAAACAATATCTGCAATTACCTCGTGTTTTGGCTGAGGTCCAGAAATTTAAGGCCACTGACGGTTGTTACAACTCTTTCTGTTGTTGATAAAGGTTGTTGTTGGTGTTGTTGTGCAACAGCGTTCAGGCTGTTGTCAAAGCTTGTCTGGTATTTGTCCTAAATATGATTAAATTATTACATAATATTTTTTAGTAGCAAAGTGTTTAATGCTTTTCTTAATTGAAAATATAAATAACGATGAGAATTTATAGGATTATTTTCAGTTTTGTTGTCCCCCAGTGCAGGCAAACAAAAAAAGGGATTTTATCTTATTTCTCTTGGTAAATTCTTTATTAATCGATAAAATACATGATATTTCAGTATGACTCAGAACCGGATTGAGTTAGCACTTATGAATCGGATTCAAAGCAGTACTGGATTGAATTACATTGGTTCAGATTTTAGACCTTTCGGGTCCGAAAAAAACAGTTATTTTACATTTTTGTGTATAAAATTAGTAGTTATTACAATACCTTGATAGGATTTCCAAAAGCAACGGACTGAATATACGGATTATCCTTCATTTTCATTTTGGCGGCTGCGGCCAACTTCTTCTTGTAGGCGGCTTTCCGCATGGCATGCTTGCTAGCCGCAGCTTCAGCATGTTTCAGATTGAAATAATGGTGCTGCTGTTTTGCCTTAAAAATAAATACTTTTTATCATGATTGATTAATTGGGATCAACTACAGTTCACGGTAAAATATTCCTGGTAACGAATATATTTCCAAAAATCTATGAATTTTAAAGGCTGCTAGCTGCCAAGAGGCTAAACGTACTGATCATACTAGGACACTATTTTAGGCGGCATATGAAGGCCTACAAATAATCTGGAATAGCCAACATCTAATGATGCACAGGGAAAGCTTCACTGAACAAAAACGCATAAAATAGGTCTTTTTCGCGCATTTCCTTCCACTGTGAGATAATTATGCATTATTGATTTATGGCTATTCCAGATTATTTGTAGGTCTTCTTATGCCGCTAAAAATAGTGTGCGAACATGATCTGTAAGTTAAGCTGTTTGGCAGCTAGCAGCCTTTAAAATTCATAGATTTTTGGAAAAATTCGTTACCAGGAATATTTTACCGTGAACTGCAGTTGATCCATTAATTGTTTTTCAATTAATTTTATTATTTTTCTGACTTTTGAATTTGCTGCTAAAAACGAACCAATTACATGTCATCTCTGTGTCAAAATTTATCCAATAATATGCTGGTGTTTTGACAAGGGGACACGCGATTGGTTCATTTTGGCGGTAAGTAAAAAAAGTTGTGTCTTTGGTAGATGTCTAGGTGCTTTTAAACAAAGTGACCGTTGAACATGTATAATGTATATCCCCCCCCCCCCCACCTAACCATTTAGTACCTTGCCCCCCCCCCCTTAATTATTTTTTTAACAAATAAGGGATAGGGGGGGGGGGTGGTGTATTAGGTCAAATAAAAAGTATCAATTCCTTGGAAGGTTGTTGGGTAGTAGTTGTCGTGGTGGTAGTAGTAGTTGTAGTTGTTGTTGTAGTAGTAGTTGTTGGTTGGGTTGTTGGGGCAGTGCGTCTGCTAGCCTCCTGTGGGGTCACACAACTTTTTATATACAATAACATCCCTTAACGCCCACCCTCCCAGCTAGATAGTCCCTGTATAATAGGCTATAAAAGTTTTCCGGAATTTTAATAAATATAATAGATTTGAAATCTGCATAAAATTTTAAGGAATTTTTATAAAATTCGTTTTTTGTATAATTCTTTATCTATAAGCGCAAATACAAATTAAGTTAAATAATTTTGACATCTGTGATTGGTGGATTGAAAACTATCTGCGCTCTGATTGGAGAAGCTTAAGTGACGTACATCATTCAACCAATTAGAGCGCAGGTAGTTTCCAATCCACCTATCCTATTGGTCAAAATTTATTAACTAAAATTGGATTTGCGCTTTTGAATAATGAATTATATAAAAAACGAATTTTATAAAAAATCCTTAAAATTTTATGCAGATTTCAAATCTATTATATTTATTAAAATTCCGGAAAACTTTTATAGCCTACTGTATAATGTATATATAACTAGAGGATTCGCCCCTAGCCTCTAAGGGCTTCGCCCTATGAGGTAAGGGGAAGTCAACCCTCCTATATAGAATTTGTTTTAAAAAAAGGCTCTGCTACATTCTGACGCCTAGTGCAGATTTGTTTTAAATAAGGATGACAACATCCATAAGTAGTGAAGCACAAAAAATAAAATCATGGATGGTAATACGTACAAGTAGATTTAAAGTGTATTTATTAATTGATTTATTGGAGAAAATAAACACGAAACCCTGTTTTATTTTGTATAATGATGACGGTCAAAGTAAATTACATAAAAGATGCTCATAATAATGGGAAAAATTATTTTGATACTGATATCCCAAAAAAAGTTTTAAAATTGGACCAAAACACCAAAGATATGGGGAAAAACATGTAGAAATAGCAAAAACCTGCTCAAATGCAGTCTGACCGCCATGCTTGTTTTCTTAAAACAACAGGAAATTTAATTTTTAAATCCTTAACTTAAAAAAATTTGTAAAATTGGACTATATACATGAAATATTTGGAAAAATTTTAAAATAGTTAAAAACCTGCAAAAAGGAAGTCTGACCGTCATAACTGTTTTCTTTCAACACCAGGAAATTTAATTTTGATATGTATAACTGAAAAAAATTTGGAAATTGTACCATAAACACCAAAGATATGGAGAAATATGTGAAAAATACAAAAATAGCCTAAAACCTGCTGAAAGGCAGTCTGACCGTCATAGTTGTTTTCTTTCAACACCAGGAAATTTAATTTTGATATCTATAACTAAAAAAATTTTGGAAATCGGGCCATAAACACCAAAGGTATGGAGAAAAATGTGAAAAATACAAAAATAGCCTAAAACCTGCTTAAAGACAGTCTGACCGTCATAGTTGGTTTCTTTAAACGACTGGAAATTTAATTTTGATATCTATAACTGAAAAAATTTTGAAAATCGCACCATAAACACTGAAGATATGGAGAAAAATGTAAAAAAAATACAAAAATAGCCTAAAACCTGCTAAAATCTACCGCCATCGATGTTTTATACTTAATTGTGCTCCTTAATGATGGGAATGTTGTCAAAAATTTCAGCATTCTATCTTTTATAGGAGCTGAGTAAATCCGATTTCCTCCATAGCGTTACGGACTGACGGACTGACTGACGGACTGACGGACAAAGTGAATTATAGAGTAGCTTCGCTACTAAAAAATAGACACTGCTACAGGCTGACGCCTAGCTCTACAGCCTATCTAAAAAAAAGGGATTGGAGGATTTTTTGTTTTTTGGGGGTTGGGGGTGTCTCACCCCCCAAGAAAATAGCTTAAAACCACCACAGGACCAGTAGGTATATAACCTGAAGATTAGAATCCAATTGGTTCAGTGGTTACCGAGATCTTAAGCTTCAGACGGACAGACAGACATCGTTTTACTTTGTATTATAGATATACTAGCGGCTTCGCCCCTAGCCTCTAGGGGCTTTGCCCCAAGAGGTGATAAAAAAATTAATATTTATTGTTTTTAGTGAGAGAATGTTGCTATTCTTTCATTCAAAATAAATGCTGGAATAAAAAATAATAAAGGGCAGCCTGCGGCAGCCTGTAGCAGAGCAAAATTAAAAATAAGGGGGGGATTTTTTTGTTTTTTTGGGGGTTAGGGGTGTCCCACCCCCCCCCCCCAAGAAAATAGCTTAAAACCACCACAGGACCAATAGGTATATACCCTCAAGAGTAGAATCCGATCGGTTCAGTGGTTACCGAGATCTTAAGCTTCAGACGGACAGACAGACGGACAGACATCGTTTTACTTTGTATTATAGATATATGTATATCTACTCATAATTGTAATTAATTATCATACTATTAATTCAAAATCTTGCGAGAAAGTGGGGTAGGAGATTTTATATATCTCCCTGACCTATTTTTATTTTGTTAGGAGGGAAGGGGGGGTATCCATATCCCCTGGAAGGGCCACAACGCTGTACAATTCCCATCAACTCTTTAAAACAGATATACCAAGCAATTTTAATTCAAGAAGATGTCAAAAAATTAAATGGTTGAGTTATGTTATGATTCTTAGAAAATTAAACACTGTTCAATATAAATCTTTTTTTAAGAGGTAAACATTAATCCCTTAAATCTCCCTAGAGGCCTCTAGGGGGGTACAGCCGATAGTCTTAAATAAACAAGAATAAAAGTTGTAAATTCCTGGGCAGCTATATTCTTTTGAAGCATCTTTTTTCGTTGGTTCCACATCTTAATCAAGTTCAGCTTGGCCAAAAATCTCTGCTTAGAATCCAATACTTGGGTCTCCTAAGAAAAAAATTATTAAGATTAGTTATTTCGTGTTTAGTAAGAAGTAATTATAATAAAGTAATAGGATGTTTGTTTGTAGTTCGGTGTGAGTGTCTGTATGTAGCTAAATATCTTTCCACTCTATTCCTAAAGTGCCATCTGAGGGACTCAAGGGGCATGGCTAGTCATATATAATTAGACTTGCAGTCACCGAGATATAAAGTGACATAAAATTTGCTACCTGGGTTTGTTCCAGACCCGCAGGAATTTTCAACTTTACTTCAGCTTGTTTCTCCCGTTTCTCCTAAAAATATAACATTATTATGAAATTAACAGGATGTCTTATTAAATAAATTAGTAAGCTTTTTTATTAAAGTAAAATAAAAGAGAGAGATTAGAGTAAAACACTAGAGGGGGAAGGGGTTAAATAACTGTATCTCCCCATCGCAGTGTCCTTGTGTCGACTCTCAAGTGGATCATTGAAAATCAACCAATGGTGTCGGTAATTTTAACACAGCCAAGTAGCCGAAAACAATTTGATAGCAGACGAAGAGGGTCATTGAAAAAGGGAGGTAGGTAGTTATCTGTATATACATCTTTACTATAGATATGTTAAAACAGACAAACACACATACATCTAAACACTCTTTTACATAGATACTTCTGTATGATGTTATTATAAGAAATAAATCAGGGAGGGAGGGGACATTGGGCTGCTTATTACACTAGTCCCCAAAGTCCTATAATAACGTTTTCTTATTCCATAACTCAAAAACCTTGGGGACTTTTATTGAATTATGATTTGTTAGTTTATTTAGTCGAGCGTCCAAACGTTTCAACTAAGAAGGGGAAATTTTGTGCATCATCATTGGGATGAACATAATTTTTTCGGCCATTGTCCTATCCCTTTAGATCCCTGGAAATGAATAGTTGTAAATTTATCACTCTATGTGTCATATTTTGGTTAAAATGATAATTTCTTCTGAAAATTGATAAATAAGCGGTTAAACTCTAAAATCGGTGGTTAGACTTTGAAACATCTTATTAAAATTAATTGATAAAATTAATAATAAACAATCAACCTTGAAAATACTAATTTCTATGTACCCTTATCCCTTGTCATTTTAGTAGTGAAGCTACTCTAAAATTGTAATTGTCAGTACGCCGTCCGTTTGAAAGAAACGTGATTTTCTTGGCTACTGTTCAAGATAGACGGTTGATATTTATAAAAGCGAAGCTTTTCTATAATTTGGGTCGGTCCGTACTTCCGTCCGTCCGTCACAGATGGATAGCTTTTTTCGTTAATTTAGGCATTTTAGAATTGTCCTATCGATTTTAGATTTTGCATGATGATTCCTGTAGTAGTTAGGTACGATTTAGAAACCGTAGCAACTCTATAATCATTACCAGAATGTCCGTACGTCCATTTTAAACATTTTGATTTTTCTACTTTTTTAACAACAAATTTTTATGTGATCTAATTATCTGTTTGATCTGATTTTTTGTATATTGATTCCTTGGACAACAAGAACAATAGTATAAGCGAATCAACTCTTTAATCAAGTCCTAAAAATGTAAGTATGTCCATAAACATTATCCTGTATCAAGCAGTTTTTCAACAAATTTACTTAAATTTAGCTTCGACTCTTTCGATACTTTTATATTCTGATTATTCAGTTCAGACACTATACAAGTGTTATTGTTCGTTTGTCCTACCGTTTCAGTGCTTCGCTTTTATGGATGTTGTCATCCTTGTTAGTGTATATTCCTTTTACCAATAAGCATTTAGAAAGTATAATTTACTTAGTCCTTCATTCTGTCGGTCATGCCATTTATTTTATGCAAGAAAACTTTGTGATTTTGTTAATTTAGAGTTATTTTTTGTATGTATAAACATATTTTTTGTGCTTCGCTACTTATGGATGTTGTCATCCTTTTTAATCAATTAATTACAAGTTTAGCGTTAACAAGTTTTCAAGAATAAGGTATGGACATAAACTATTTGAAAAATAACTATTTGGATTATGTAAAAATAGATAAAATTTGTTTGAATTTCACTAAAATTTGTCATAATGGCAATCTCACTTAAAGTACCCTGTTGAGCAATGATGACCCCCCCCATTCCTTTAATAATTTAACATAAATTCAAATAAGTAGGGAGATTTAGTTTGTTCGTTTATTACTCTAGTTTAGGTTAGGTTAGGTTTTGTAAGTTACTGGGTAGCCCTAAGGGTTAAGACACCACGCAGGGGCCATGTATAGGAATAAAACTACCCACTCAACTTATTTTCATTTTTTTCAAAATAAAGTGGTTGTATCAGTGCACAGCAGACTATTGTTGTCAAGGCACTGACATACTCGTCCTATAAACTTGAACCCTACCTCTGATTGTATATCCCTAACTCTGTCCTCCTCCAAGAATTCTCCGTTGTTGCTCCGCCCATTTTCGCCTCCGCCCCCGCCTCCGCCGAATATGTCATCAAAAGAGGGCGGGTTGTAGGGCCGTTGCGGCGGGATTGAGTTTCGGAACATTGATCCAAACCTGTATAATAATATAGGTATTTATCGCATCGTATTATAGATATCTTTCCGCTGATAGTAATATGAATAATGGTATAAGATTAATTACAGTTTTATTAGCAACAAGGGAAGGTGGAAGTAGATCATCCACTTTTAATTTCAGTTTCATAAATAAATAGTAAAAAAATCTGGGAGGGTGGTGGTATCCTGCCCCAAAATAGTTATAAATCTTCCTTGGCCCAATGAGAAGCAATGAGAACCATATTGGTTCAGTGGCTAAGATCCTTCGGCACAAAATTAGAGGCAGACAGACAAACATCTTTTTACTTTTATATCAGGAAAGGTAGGGAGGGGGTGTAGGTGAGGCAAATATTTATGGGGGACAATATCAAAAATAATCCAATTTTGGGAGTAACTTCAAATAAATTATTTTTCTACAGATACTATTTCCCTGCCTGCAGGGTAATAAAAAGATGTCTGTTAGATATTGTTTGTCTCCCGAAGATAAATACGAAATAAATTATAAATATATAATCCAACTTAAAAATATTTTTTTTAAATATAACATTAAAATAGCTTAAAGATAAAAAAATAAAGGAAAACTGGAAGTGGAAAAAGAAAACATAAAAAAGGAAAAATATTAAAAGATTTTTAAAAGAAAAATAGATTCTTACTGATCTAGAAATTTAATTTTATTAAAAAAAACAACTGGAACCGGACCACAGATATATAAAAAAGACGGGAAATTTTATTTAATACCTTTATCCCCCAAAAAGTTTGTTGTAAAATATAAAGCAGCTAAATTATTGAAATATGAACATGAACATTACTTGAATAGGAGCCAAGAAAATCACGTTTACTCCTAAAATTTCAATTTGAATTATTGAGTAGCTACAATACTAGAAAAACACTTACTTGAAATTTCCCATGTTCTGGAAAGATCTGCCCATGTTTTGTGCATTTTGAGAACAGCAGTGGGGGTCCCAGGATACGCTGGAACACTGTACCTGTCTGGCTAGGCAGGGCAGGATACTAAAAATAATTATATTATTAAAACAGTAGTCTGGGTCCAAAGAAACGCTGGTACGACATAATGATAAGAACAACAGTATGGTCCAAGGACATGCTAAATTATTGTACCTGTCTATCTAAAACATTTAAAACATTTAAAAAAAAGTAAAATAAGGACCTATAAACAAAGGTTTCGTGATATAGGGATTAAGGAAGCATAAAACGATATAGACTCTTTTATAGTCACAAAATTTAAAAAATCTGCGAATTTTATACTTCTAACAGAAGTCGTGAAAGTAGGGGTGATCGATGCCCCACTCCCACTCAGATCTGTTAAATTCTGGCTGAGAGCCCGGTATTTTCGAGTTAAAATTGCATTTTCGGTGGTTCTAGAGAAGTGAGAAAGTAATGCAATGCGTAAAATATAACCAAAATAATTAAGAACATCAACCACACTGTTTCCAATATACGTAAACTAGCAGCTGCGCCCCTAGCATCTAGGGGCTTTTTTGATTCAAATGGGAAACTATGAAAATGAATATAGCATAAAACCATCCTACCTCCTAAATCTAAATATTAAAATAGCCTAAAACAATCCCAGGACCTATGTTTAGCTTCCCTTAAGCAGAGAGCTCAATTGGTTCAGTAGTTCAAATCTTAAGTTTTAATCTTTAGCTTAAGACAAAAAAAGTCTTAAACTGTGTTAAAAAGTCTACCACTCGCAGCTATATCGCAGCTATATCCTGACAGAGCTGGGGGGGATTTGTAGGATATTGGAATTTGAAATAAAATAGGCAGTGAAACAAAGAATTGGACATTCACATTTGAAATATGAAAAAATATTTTGATTAAAAAAAAAAGTGTTTTGAACCACAGCTTGGTCTAAAAAGTTTTGGGATAAATTTTGTTGGGGAAATGACCTTCTACCCTAGATGCTTATAATTTGTTGTGTGATTTCTGTTTTGATAAATTTTATTTCCACTATATCTCAGTCAACGTCAATTTTTACTGAATTAATTCCCTGTTTTAGCCTTTTCAAAACATATTTAGGTCCTCACAGTGCGATCTTTTGAAACAATCGGAACATCCAAAAAATTTAAAATCGACTTTTATCTATACTAGGAATTAATAATGGCTGTGAGTAGACAGCTAGAAAAGAAATTTTTGAAAAAATATTAATTTTTGGTGGATATATGCCATTTTTTAAAAAGGTAGTGAAAAATTTCTTTTCAGGTTTTGATGATTTTCCAGATTTTTTTACACAATTTTTTCAAAGCAACAAAAAATACATTTATGTTCAGCTTATGGAAATAATTTTTGGTTGAGGTACTTTTCAGATACCTCTACAAATATCCAATGAAAGAAAAATTAAAATTTTTTTTTGGGGGGTGTAAATTGACATTTTGTGAGAAAATTTCACCAAAAATATAAACATTTTTAACC
This sequence comes from Acartia tonsa, assembly GCF_053477335.1. NCBI lineage: Eukaryota > Metazoa > Arthropoda > Copepoda > Calanoida > Acartiidae > Acartia > Acartia tonsa. The sequence continues at coordinate 14,311,368 of NC_137272.1, read as the reverse complement.
CCAAAAAATTAGTTTTTTCCATTTTATTCAAAAACGGCCAGGAGGCCCCAGGTTATGCAATAATAATATTAATATGCAACATGTATTGTGTATAAAACAGTTTTCACAACCTGGGGCCTCCCGGCCGTTTTTGAGTAATTGAGCATTTTACATTGCATGGTTTGAACAATTTCGTTCTTGTTAATTTCAAATTTTCCTTCGTTAGAGTAGGAAGGAGTCATTTTAGAGCCCAAAATCATCTCTGCAATATTTTCAAACTATTTAAGGCGGATCTTTCTTGACTTCTGCATTATTTCCCACCGGCGAACCGTTTCGCCGTAATTTGCCGCCATTAGCGTGATTTTTAACGATTTTTGCCGTTCTCGCGGTTTTAATGGACATTTAAGGGTAAAAGGAGTCGTCTAATAAAGATAACTTATAAATACTTTTATTTTAGCAATTAAATGTGCTAAATTTCATGTGTTGTAAAAAAATTTGTATTTATAACTGGTTTTTGTCCAGCAGAAATTCAAATTTGGGGATTAATTATAATATTGCAAAAACATTATATATGCGTCAGAGAGAGAGAGAGAGAGAGAGAGAGAAATATACGTTTGAGAGAGAATATACTATAAGTAATTATGTTTATATTCTTATATACAAACTTTAAATTAAGATAGCTAGACTTAGAATAAAGGTATTAACACAAAATCAAAAGTGTTTTGAAAATTATGTTATTGTTGTTTATATCTGTAAAAAAAATATTTAAAAATATGCCTTATAAGTGTCCTATTTTACTTATACTGGACCGATCTAAAAATGCCGGGACTCGAGCTGGGTGCACCTGACGCTATATTCATGTTCACAAACATTGTTTGCATTGAAGAAATATTTACATTGACGTTTATTTTGTTAAAATATTCAAATCGTAACTAAAGTTATGAAGGTTTATAGATTTTAAAAAAAATAGGGTGGCTTTGCTCCTCCAAAACAGCAAGACGTACTTACCAAATGCACATTAGAAGTTAACAGAGGCAAAATTTAAGTTATTTCCGAGTTAAAGCAAAAGAAATTACATCATTTCTTCAAATACAAGCTTATTTATTGAAGTTTACTTTTGTCTACTCTAAATGTCCCGTTTTTTGGCAAAAGATCGCACTGCGGTCCTTTCAAACTTTGTATAAAAAAGTGAAATAAATATAAAATGTTACCTTGGTGATCTCATAAAAGCATCTGATTTGGCCAACACTGACAAAACTAACCTGAAAAATTAAAACATTCAAAACCAACAATTTAAATATTGGTAAAGACAAAACTTTTGTAGAAATAGGTTATAAGGAAAGTGTCATGTGTAAAGTCATAAAAATAAGTCCAAAAATGAAGGATGAGACGAAAAGTGGAAAAGGAAACCTCTAAAAAAGAGATGGATTTAGACATATTTTTATGACCGTATCTTTGTAGAAATAGCTATATAAAATTTTGACAGGCGTTTCATTAAATGTTTTCATAAAATGTCATTAAATTTGAATATGAATAAGAAATAATTTTCATTAAAATTTTTGTTAATATCATGGTAAAAATTTCCAAAAAAGTTCTATTTTCCGATAGTGACATCTCCTCACCCCCCTCCTTTAAAAAGAGAAAATTATTACAACAGCACAAAATGCTCTTTGTCCTTTGTTGTACTCTACTAATCAGTAATCAACCCCAATAATTTACATCATTATCTTGAGGGATGAGACAATGGATATAAATTTTACAATCAATTTTACACCTTATATTAAACTTGTTTGTTGAAAAGTTTGCGCACTGCTAGTTTAAACTAACCAATCAATATTTGACAAAAGTTCATAAAGATAATAGCCAGCGAATAAGAAATTGTGTTTAGAAATCACTTTTCAAAATACAATATCTTATTTGTAGTATGTTTTTGGTTTGTTTGTACTTTAAGATCTCGCTAACCAATAAACCAATTGTGTTCTCTGATAATATGAGAAAGCTTTACATAGGTATTATGGTGATTTTATACTATTTGGATTGGTTTTTGGCTATTTTTCTGACCTTCTCTCCCCCCTCTTCATAGCCGCTTGTAATTAGTAACATTTCAATCTAATTTCGTTATGAGAGGGGGGGGGGGGGCGGGTGGGTACAAGGTTTATAGATTCCACTATAAAGTACTTTGCCAAATTTTGTATTAAATTACTAAATGAAATGCAAAAAGCTTTATACATTCGTAGAAAGTGTTAACAAAAATTAGTTAAAAGTGGGGGAAAAGTAGCAAAATTAATTTACGCAAAAAAATGAAATAGTTATGTTTTATGGTGTTCAAGACTGTGTCATACAAGATACACGAAGTTCAACAATGCAGAGAAAAAGAAGCCTAAAACACACGGCCCCAATGATGATATACAAAATTACATCTTCTGTAGATCAAAATCATTGGTTGCAAAGATTAGACACAAACCTAGAAAAAATTAATAAAAGTAACCAAAGTGTTTAAGCCAACGAATAAAATCATAAAACATTGGGTAACAGTGTAATTCACAGTTCAATGTCCACTCCCTTCCTTAAATTTTACTCAAGCTGAGGTTAATTCTTAAAAAACTTTTGCCTCACTAAAATCAGAGAAGCTCGCTAAAAATTTAGAGGGGATAATTTCAGTGAGGCAAAAGTTTTGTAAGAATTAACCTCTGGTTAAAACTCACACACACGTTTTAAAAGCATACTGTATATGGTAGGAGGGGACACTGGACTGTTAATTACATTAGTACACAAAGTTTTATGGCTCTTTTTCTAATTTTTTGGCTTTAAAACTATGAAAAATTTTCTTTCTTGTGATGAAATTGGTTCATTAAATTGAGTATCAAACGTTTCAACCAATAGTTTTAACAGAAGGGGTAATTTTGTATATCATCATTAAGGTTACATTTTCATTTTTTTATCCATTGTCTTATCCCTTAAGATCTATGATACTGACCAACCACCTGACCAATTGTGCATCCTAAATTTTCATAATTGGTTTCAAAGTCTATACTTAGTTATAAATTAGTGTTTCTACTTTACAAATAAAATTTTTTTCTATAATGTTTTAGACAGTATCCTGTTATATATAGTAGTAAGCTTTTTGTCTGTAGCGAAGGATCTCGATAACCGCTGAACCGATATGATTTTCCTTTAAATTGAAGCTTCATTCAGGCCCTGTTATGGTTTTAGGCTATTTTATTTCTGAAATAATTCCGGGTTTGGTTAAAGGCTATTTTTCTGTGCTTCCTTATCCCTTTGTATAATTACTAGAGCTACGCCCCTAGAGGCCTCAAGTGGCATTTTGAATGTTTTTTTTATTTAAAATATTTAATTAGAGAAATAATTGGTTTATGTTTCGTTCAAGTCTCTTTTTTCGGAAGGGTTAATTTTTTTATTATGGGCGATTTCTCTTGGGAGGGTGGTGGTACCCTCCCCCAAAATAGTTATAAACCTTCCCGGGACCTATGAGAAGCTACCCTGTTAAGGAGAACCCGATCGGTTCAGCGGTTAGCGAGATCCTTCGGTACAAACACACAAACACACAGACGTCCTGTTACTTTAGTATAATTATATAACCGCTAGATGCTAGGTGCGCAACCGCTAGAATTTAATAAAGTAAACCCAGAATACCTGTCTGTTATTTAAGTTAAGATATCTTAAACGGCATGACTGAGCATTACATAATTTTTTCATTTGAAATAATACCTTGATAAACACGTTATCTTATTCGTTGGCCATAAAACTTTGATTACTTTTCGAATATTGAATGGTTGGTTAGAGCAAGCCATGTCCAAACTTTTCATCAAAAAATATAATCTACAGAAGCCGAATTTTTTTAATCATCATTGGGGATATACATCAATGTATCGTCTATTATTTTTATTCTTTGAGCATATTGATGAAATTTTTGAAATGATATAATAAATTTTTTTTAAATTCTGATGAAAATAATTTTGGAACATTGCATGGTATGCAAAGTAGAAAGTCGGAATATTTCTAAAAATATGCAGAATATAAATTATATTTCAATATGCAGTTTTTTCCTTAGAAATTTTCTAATTTTAAAGTATAAATGATTAAATATCATACAATTACAGATAAAATAAAATCTTTTTAAAAGAAAAAGAACCCGAAGTTTTAAGATAACACGGTTAAAAAACTTTGGGTTCCTATATAATTTACAATCCATTGTCCCCTCCTTCCCTGATTTTCTAATTACTTGTAATGATTCATCTTTTTTTTACATCTAGAAAGTAGGTTAGGCTTTATGCATTAAAATAATTATTATAATATGATACTTTTCTAATTAGTTCATATACCTTTTAGATATCTACGCTATTTTATATGATTTATTGTTTTTTGGAAGCTTATAAGTTTATTTCATTATTTTTGTAAAATAGTAAGATTTTTTCCATTAAGATCTCAATTACCAGAGAACCGATTGTGTTTTCCTTTTAAGGGAAGTTTCCCTTTTTTCTGCACCCCTCTCTCTTAGAATACAGAGACCCTGGATGCTAGGGGTTCAGACGCTATTGGCGACACCATGGAAACTGCCCCAATTTTGTATAACTTTTGCGGAACATGTTCCAGTTACGTCATATTTTTCTTTCCCGAAAAAGGGAAGAGGGAAAGAAAAAAAAGGGAAGGGGGGAAGAAAAAAGAGATGGGAGAAAAGGGGGTTTTCCCCATCTCTTTTGAAGAGATTTTCTTCCCCCCTTCTCTTTTTCGGGAAAGAAAAATATGACGTAACTGGAAAATGTTCCGCAAAAGTTATACAAAATTGGGACAGTTTCCATGGTGTCGCTATTGGCACATAAACTATTGGTTTTAACTAAAAATTATACTGGTACCCTGGTCCTGTAATTGATTTTAATTGGTTGGTTCAATCTAAAAGAGTCAAGAATGTTCAATAATTTTGTTTATCATAATTGTGACTGTAAAGTACATTTATTTATTGTCTTATCACTTGAGATCCCTGGAATTACCTAATAGTTATAAACAGAAGTTCATTAGTGTCTTTAAAATACAAATTAAATATTGTTTGTTGAAAATAATTATGTATTATTATGTTCTTTATTATTATACTTGTTCTAACCGTACTGACAACTTCGCCTTTAGCTTCTAGGAAATTATTATTCTAATGAAAAAAGGGGGGTATTACCGTACTCCTCACCCCCATGATTTTTGGTTTTAAATTGTTAAGGAAAATATTTTTGGAAGGGGTTGGTACAGGGAGGGAGGGAGGGGACAATGGACTTTTAATTACTCTGGTACCCAACTTTTTATCCACGTTAATTATATTCGCTAGCTCCAAAACTTAATGTATTTAATTTTTCCTAGCTTTCTTATTATATATTTTGTCATAATTTTACACTATACAACCAAAGAAATTTTTACACGATACAATTTACTCAAGCAAAGTTTTATCCTAAAAAATATTTATAGTTGATTCATTCCAACCAATAGTATGGCCTGATTATTCCTCCACTAATTTTCTAATGGCTGATTGGAGAGTATATATCTAATTCTAACTATCTATTATACTTTTGTTATATAATGTTCGGCTAGGAAATTTTGACCATCTGGCACTGGCTAAATTTTGGCACATGATATCCAATTCCAGTTGAAATGGATATAAAAAACGTGGATATTGTAAGAGATTCTTGCATACCCTGTTTCTCACAGCTGGCTAAAATAACGATTCCCTCCCCCCTCCATCAAGCTTATGACTTTATCCCATCCTTTCCTTTGACATTAAAAGAACGCATTAACAAATATCTGAGAACTATATTAGCAACTGACGACGAAATTCTTCTGCCACAATATCCACGTATTCCATGTTTGTATTGTCGTCAGGGATATAAAGGGATAAGACAATTGAAGATAAATGGATGTTCATCCAAAATATTGACATATTACCCCTTCTGTAGATTACAATTACTGGTTGAAATGTTAAGACACTACGCTTAATTTCTTGATGTCAACCCTCTTACTCCAAGTTTAACATGAACTGAAGTTGCTTAATTACTTGATGTCAACCATCTGACTCCAAGTTTAATATGAACTGAAGTTGCTTAATTACTTGATGTCAACCATCTGACTCCAAGTTTAATTTGAACTAAAGTTGCTTAATTACTTGATGTCAACCCTCTGACTCCAAGTTTAACATGAACTGAAGTTGCTTAATTACTTGATGTCAACCCTCTAACTCCAAGTTTAAAATGAACTGAAGTTGCTTAATTACTTGATGTCAACCCTCTGACTTCAAGTTTAACAAGTACTGATGTTGCTTAATAACTTGATGTCAACCATATGACTCCAAGTTTAACATGGACTGAAGTTGCTTAATTACTTGATGTCAGCCCTCTGACTCCAAGTTTAACATGGACTGAAGTTGGTTAATAACTTGATGTCAACCCTCTGACTTCATGTTTAACATGGACTGAAGTTGCTTAATTACTTGATGTCAACCATCTTACTCCAAGTTTAATATGAACTGAAGTTGCTTAATTACTTGATGTCAACCATCTGACTCCAAGTTTAATATGAACTAAAGTTGCTTAATTACTTGATGTCAACCCTCTGACTCCAAGTTTAACATGAACTGAAGTTGCTTAATTACTTGATGTCAACCTTCTGACTCCAAGTTTAACATGGACTGAAGTGGCTTAACAACTTGATGTCAACCCTCTGACTCCAAGTTTAACATGAACTGAAGTTGCTTAATTACTTGATGTCAACCCTCTAACTCCAAGTTTAACAAAAACTGAAGTTGCTTAATTACTTGATGTCAACCATCTGACTCCAAGTTTAATATGAACTGAAGTTGCTTAATTACTTGATGTCAACCATCTGACTTCAAGTTTAATATGAACTGAAGTTGCTTAATTACTTGATGTCAACCCTCTGACTCCAAGTTTAACATGAACTGAAGTTGCTTAATTACTTGATGTCAACCCTCTGACTCCAAGTTTAACATAAACTAAAGTTGCTTAATTACTTGATGTCAACCCTCTGACTCCAAGTTTAACATGAACTGAAGTTGCTTAATTACTTGATGTCAACCATCTGACTCCAAGTTTAATATGAACTGAAGTTGCTTAATTACTTGATGTCAACCCTCTGACTCCAAGTTTAATATGAACTGAAGTTGCTTAATTACTTGATGTCAACCTTCTGACTCCAAGTTTAACATGGACTGAAGTTGCTTAATTACTTGATGTCAACCATCTGACTCCAAGTTTAATATGAACTGAAGTTGCTTAATTACTTGATGTCAACCCTCTGACTCCAAGTTTAACATAAACTAAAGTTGCTTAATTACTTGATGTCAACCCTCTGACTCCAAGTTTAACATGAACTGAAGTTGCTTAATTACTTGATGTCAACCCTCTAACTCCAAGTTTAACATGAACTGAAGTTGCTTAATTACTTGATGTCAACCCTCTGACTCCAAGTTTAACATGAACTGAAGTTGCTTAATAACTTGATGTCAACCCTCTGACTCCAAGTTTAACATGAACTGAAGTTGCTTAATAACTTGATGTCAACCATCTGACTCCAAGTTTAACATGAACTGAAGTTGCTTAATAACTTGATGTCAACCCTCTGACTCCAATTTTAACATGAACTGAAGTTGCTTAATAACTTGATGTCAACCCTCTGACTCCAAGTTTAACATGAACTGAAGTTGCTTAATAACTTGATGTCAACCTTCTGACTCCAAGTTGAACATGAACTGAAGTTGCTTAATTACTTGATGTCAACCCTCTGACTCCAAGTTTAACATGGACTGAAGTTGCTTAATAACTTGATGTCAACCTTCTGACTCCAAGTTTAACATGAACTGAAGTTGCTTAATAACTTGATGAATCACGAACACAAGTTTTCCCACAAAATGGACAAGTGTAAGGGTTAGTGTAATGGATATAGAATACGTGGATGTTGTGACAAATTCTCGCATCGCATACCCTCATAAAATATTTCTCACAGCTGGCTAAAATAACGAATGAATCAACCAAAGCCATAATGTGCTTGAACGTGGAGCTTAAGCTGGCCCTAGTGGCTATATAAATTTGTTTCAACCTACTCCATGGCGACTTAGGTCCCAACCCTAACAAACTTTTGCTAATCAATCAATGAATCACCCTTAATCTCCTCCCCTAACCATGGGGGAAAGTATTGGCCTATATGTAAGGACTAAATAAGCAACATAACATTACGACAAAAATTCCCCTGTCATTCATTAATTTAGACTTGTTAGAATTGTCCTATCAATTTTAAACTTAGCATTTTGATTTTTATAACAGTAAAGGGTAATTTAGAAAGCTTAGCAACTCTATAATCGTTACCAGAATGTTCGTACGTTCATTTAAATCATTTTGATTTTTAATTTTAGACAACAACTTTTAAAATGATATAATTATCCTATTTATCTGATTTTGGGAATGCTGATTTCTAGGACAACAAATTACAATATTATAGGCAAAGCATCTCTACAATCAAGTCCCTAAAAATGTAAGTATGTACTTACGGTATCCTGTATTTAGCAGTTTTGCGACAAATTTACGTACAATTTTATCTAAACTTTTACATTTATATTTTCCTCACATCCTCAGAATTTGATGATGTTAAATTGGCTGTCGTTAATATTCAATAATTCTACATATATGGTCGCTACGCATTTTGAACATGCAAACTAGGCATTAATTTCATCATTTTTCAAAAGAATTAACCCAGGGATCTGAAGGGATAAGACAATGGCCGATAAATTGATATACATCCCCCATTGATGATGTACAATATTACCTCTTCTGTATATTAAAATTAGTTGTTGAAACGTTTGAATAATCAACTAAATGATACAATTAATAAAAATTCACCAAAGTCCCCAAAGTTGTAAGGCCAACATAAAACTTTGGAGACTAGTGTAATAAACAGTCCATTGTCCCCTCTTTCTCTAGGATTAACCGATAACAAGGATGACAACATCCACAAAAGCGAAAGTCTAAAACGGTAGACAAAGGAACATTAACATTTCTAGAGTTTAAGAACTTAGTAAGCTGATTATAAATCTTCAAGTCTAAACTTTTGAACCAATTAATTCAATCTAAATTTGTTTATCCACATTGGGGTAACACATCAATTTATCGTCCATCGTCTTATCCATCAAAATCTCTGTGGGTTTAAGATGGTCCACTTTTTATAAAGACGATTGATACCAATCATGTGAAATATTTAATTACCTAATTCATACAGGAATCTCAAGGTATACGACAATGGACAAAAAAATTATACATGATGATAAAGGAAATTTTCCCTTCTGTGGATCAAATTTATTGGTTGAAAAGTATAAACAGAACACAGTAACAGTGTCTGACTGATTATGACGTAACAAAAAAATTATCCAATGAGAGGCTTCCATAAATTTTACCATTGTCAATAACGGTCTCTCATTGGCTAATTTTTTTTTGTTACGTCATATTCAGTCAGACACTATTACTGTGTTCACGTATAAATATATTTGTGAGTAACTATTTTTACACGATTTTTACACTGTTACCAAAAGTTTATAACCAAACAACGTTTCATTATTTGTTAGCTTAAAACTTTGGGTACTTTTATTTGATTGATTGGTTGGTTCACTCTAGCAGTGTCCAAAAACAGACAGAAGGAGCATTTTTGTTCAGTATTATTTGGGATCTACATAAATTTATAATCCATTGTCTTATCCCTGAATTAATCTATGATTTTACAAAATTCCAATTACCGAATCTATGCCACTTGTAATTACTTAATAATTTGTGAATTTTGTGTGAAGTAATAATTATCAATTCATTCCTCACACTTTTCATTAAACATTAAAACCTCATGATTTAGATTTATCAATAGTTATTTTTCGTATCGTATTAAAGACAGCTTTCCGCGGGTATTAAAATGAAAATTTACAAGATTGAAACCAGTTTTGTTACCACCGAGAGCCCAGGGTAACAAAACTGGTATTGATAATTTGATTTTTAATTTACAATTCGTCGAAAATTGTCTGTAATTCAATATGGACGAGAACCGGAAAGATGTATATTTAGTAGTAAAATCTGTGCCAACTTTTGTAACAATATCGTCTGATCACTTCTTATTTTAATTTTGTAGAAGATAAAAAATCTTAATGGGGAAATAATCCAACTTTGAGAGAAGGAGAACGCGGTTAAATTATTTTTTTTGTTGAGTTTTTAAGAACCAAGTAAAAGTGTCTGACTCTGATTATGACTTCATATTCAGAGTCAGACACTTTTACTAGGTTCAGTAACAACGGTTTCAATATTTAAAATTATCTGATCTTCATTTAAAAGTTCCGTTTAAATTTATCCAAAAATTACTATATTATTAATATCAATACGGCCACTTTCTGATAATGCTTAAATAGTTGCTATATTCTTAAAATTGTACTTAACTATTTCAAGAAATATCAAGCGAAGTTTGAAATTAATAGGATGATTTCAACATCAACATGCATAAATCAACGTGAAAAGCTATCCGTTACAACAAAAATAACCGACCAACCATAGTAATAGATAAAGCTTCGCCTTTAAAAAGAGGGTATGGACATTGGACTGTTTATTACACTAGTTTCCAAAGTCCTATAATAACGTTTTCTTATTCGTTAGCTTAACAACCTTGGGGATTTTTACTAAATTTTGATTGGTTAATTCAATCAGTTGAATGTCCAAATGTTTCAACCAATTATTGTAATTTACATAAGTTGTAATTTTGTGTATGATCATTGGGTATGTACATCAATTCATTGGCCATTGTCTTATCCCTTTAGATCCCTGAAAAAGGGCAAAATTTTTAAAAGTTTAAAGTTACTAGGTAATAAACAACTGCATTTACTTTCTCCTTGTTACTTAGGAGATTTAAAAACCTTGAAAAAAGTCATAAACATTTTATTTTTTCAAATTAGAGTTTTACTACAAATCTTATTCTTTTCATTACACGTTTAAAAGCGAAGCTTTTCTAAAGTTGTGGTTGGTCCACGGATATATCTTATTGTTAGTATAGAAATTTTGGAATTTTCCCATCGATTTCAACTTGGCATGGTGATTCTTGTAACAGTTTGAGTACGAAAGCATAGCATCACCAGAAAGTCAATTTAAAACAAGCTGTTATTTTTACTTTATTTATAAGTGTCATATCCATCTTATTTCTAGGACAACAGGCTACAGCTGTCATTAAGTATGTCATTAAACAGTATCCTGTATTTAAGCAATTCACATATGATTTTTATGATAAATTTATATTCTGCTATTGAGCTCTGGCACTCTACAAGTGTTAGTGTTAGTTTTTTCTTTGGTCTGATTTTAGAGCTTCGAATTTATGTACATATGTTTTCATCCTTGTTTTTAATTGCAATATCCACAGATTTAATAGCTGCTGTGTTTTTTGTTTATTCTTACGTCTATAATCTGAATGCTTGATTTTATTGACGTATTTTTTATTTCTCTCCCTAAAATTGTATATGTATTTTAAAAGTACACATATTAGATGGTTAAAAAATGGTTGGATATGTAATTATTTTTAAACTTCTAGTAATTTTTTATTTAATAGTGCTTTTAAATTTAGGATTTTTAAAAAATATGGATTACATTGTCTATCAAAATTGGGGTTGATTATTACTTTACCATTCCTTGTCTTATTCTTTATGATCTTAATGAGAGTAATATTTATTTTACTCATTTTTCGAAAACTCAATTGGGACAATGAGCTGTTCATTACACTAGTCCCCAAAGTTTAAAATACCGTTTTCTTATTCGTTGGCTTAACAACTTTGGGGACTTCGATTAAATTTTGATTGCTTGGATCATTAAGTTGAGTGTCCACCAAAAGTTTCAACCACTAATTATAATCTAAATAATGGGTAATTTTGGGTATTAAAATTGGAAATGTATATCAATTTATCGGCCATTGTCTTATCCATTTAGACTTGTTGTACTGAACGTGGTTAGCAAAGAGTGATAACAGCTTTTGATAAATTCTTTAAAAATTTTATATGTACACTCAGCTGAAAAATTAGAGGGAGAGAAGACAATGGGCTGTTTATTACATTAGTCCCCAAAGTTTTTAAAAAGCGTTTTCTTATTCATTGGCTTAACAACTTTGGGGACTGTAGTGATTTTTTTGGTTGGTTTATTAAGTGTTTAAACGTTTTAACCCCTGATTTTAGGCTACAGAAGGGGTAATTTTGTCTATCATCATTATGGATGTACATAAATTTATCGGCCATTGGCTTATCCCTTTAGATCCCTGTAAAAATGCTTAGAACGATGACAGTAACATATTTCTTCAAACCCCTTATGCAATAATTCTTTTGTATGATATCTTTTAGTAAAACTTTTTGAAACGCTAGTGGATCATCTCTCCTCCCAACCCACATATAGTTTAAATTTATAGCAACCAAGGTTCGGAAAAGCCCCGAAGAGGAAGTTTTTTTTAAATACACAATTTTTTTGAGGGGTGAAAGGGCAAGGATCTAAAGGGATAAGACAATGGTCGATAAATTGATGTACATCTGAAATGACGATGTACAAAATTACCCTTTCAGTAAATTAAAGTTAGTGGTTGAAACATTTAAACACTCCAACAAATTAAAATTCACTGAAGTCTCCAAAGTTGTTAAACCAACGAATATGAAAAACTTTGGGGACTAGTGTAATAAACAGCCCAATATCCCCTCTCTATCTGGGTAGAGGGGCTTATATCAAATAATTACAAGAAGGAAGAGGGAGTGGATAAGGTTGTCAAATGGAAAATTAAAGGGTATCTATATAAATTATTTTTAACCATTACAAAAGGATAAAAAAGAAAAGATAAAAGATTTCTAAAGGCCAAATAGAGAGAGAAGTGTAAACGTTTTATGCCCAGGGATGTAATGGCCGACAAAATTGATGTACAACCCCAATGATGATACACAAAATTACACTTTCTATAGATTGAAATTAATTTTTGAAACGTTAAATGAATCAGCCTATCAAAGTTCACTAAAGTCCCCAAAGTTGTTAAGCTAACGAATAAGCAAACGTTATCATAAAACTTTAAGAACTAGTGTAATAAACAGCCCATTGTCCCCTCTTTCTCTGGTTTATGCCAGAACAGTGTGTAAGAACTTAATAGAGAACAACTTTACTAAATACAGCGTTTAATCAAATCTAATTCTCATGCAAAAAAATAGGGGGTGTGTCTGTTAGTCTGTACCTTGATATCTCGCTAACTGATTAAAACCGATTTGGTTTTTCTTTACGGTGAAGCTTCTTATAGGACACTGAAGGTTTATAACTATTTTTGAGGAGGGTACCTCTACCCTCCAAAGAGATTTTGTCTCCTGAAAATGACTCTAGGGGCTTATGCGCTAGTATTTTTTGTTAGTTTGTCTGGTAAGATCTCGCTAACAACTGAACCGATTAATTTATCAGTTTTTAAGAAGATTCATATAGTTCTCGGAAAGGGTTTAGACTATGTTTCTATACAACTTCCCCCCCCCCCCCTAGCAGCTAAAGGCGCTGCTGTTTAATAGAATATAAAACGTGCTCCCCCCAAATAGGTGCTATAGGCAAAAATGCCTGCAACCTAATAATTGCAAATATTTAACCTTGGTCAGGGAGGAAGGGGACATTGGACTGTTAACTATACTGGACCCCAAAATTTTATAAACAATGTCTCTTATTTGTAGGCTCCAAAACTTTGGGTACTTTCTTTGGTTGGTTCAAACTAGCAGTCTTCAAACTTTTTAGCCAATAATTTTAATCTACAGAGGGTTAATTTTGTTTATCATTATCAGGGAAGTACATAAATTTACCGTCCATTGTCTTATCTCCTAAGACACCTGCCGTTGGTGCACAATTTCGATTGTTTTAATTATGTTATACTTTTTACAGCCAAAAATTGCTCCAAGTTTAAAACTGGCAAATAGCAACACGTTAAATAAAAATATTTGGTAGTTTTTACTAATTGTTAGTAAAGTTTATTTAAATGTAGGGGCTACGCTACGCCCCTATGGCCTTAAGGGAAATTTCCATTAATAACTTTTTTTGATGGGGAATATTTTTTGTCCCTCATTCAAAATATTTATATAATAGCTTTACTGTAGGGGAGAACCAGCGGTTAGCGAGATCTTGAACTCAGACAGTCAGAGGGTTATTCTGTTATTTCTATAGGAGGATTTTATTAAATTTTGGTGGCAGCGCTGTTCATAAAAGTCTCTAGAGAAGAATGACAGCATCCACAAAAGCCAAGAGCAACTGATTATTTTTCAATTTTCAGCATTATTTGAATGTCTTGACTGAAATTCCTTGTAAATCTGTATTAACTTTACATTAATTGTGGTTGCTTAATGCAACATAATTTATACATTTTAATTCATGCTTCACTTAAAAATAGTTCCTATTCGTCCTAGAAATCATTATTCCAAAAAATTACATTATATAAAAGTTGTTTAAAAAATTGATATGCTCACGTTTTATAAATTTTACCTAACTGTATTCATGCCAAGTTTGAAACCAATAAGACAAATTAAAAAGGACATAAAAGGCAACGAACTAAGAGCTATGTGTTACAGACGGATGACTTGATGTCCCCTAAATGTAGAAAAGCTTCACTTTTAAAAATAGTGCCACCACATGTTTGTTTTGTCAACCTGACATTGGCAATAAACAAGGATGACAACATCCAGAAAAGCGAAGCTCTAACACGGTAGGACAAACGAACATTAAAACTTGTAGAGTGTCAGAACTGAATAATTGTGAGTAAATTTGTTGCAAAACTGCTTAAATACAGGATACTGTTTAAGGACATACTTGATGATAGAGATGCTTTGCTTCTAACATTTTGTTCTAGGAATCAGTATTTCCAAAATCAGATAAATAGAATAATTATATCACATAAAAAAAGTATTAAAATCTGCATTTAAAACTATGGCCGTACGGACTTTCTGGTAATGATTTTAGAGTTGCTACGCTCATTAAATTGTACCGTACTGTTATATGAATCATCACACAATGTTTGATATCGATAGGACATACAGACGGACCTACCTTAATTATAGAAAAGCTTCGCTTATAAAAAGTAAAAAAACCAAAGAAATTGCATTTAAAGTAAATATTGTGGAACAACCTTGTAGATTTTTCCAGGTACCCCGTTGCGTTCAAGATATGCTGTTGTGCCATCTCTTTATTTTAGTAGATATGCTGCTCTATAACTTACTTTGTCCGTCTGAACGTCAGTCAGTCCGTAACGCTATGGAGAATATAAAACTTTCTTAGTTGTTATTTAAATAGACAGCTGATTTCTTTCATGTTCAATCTAGACCACAAACGAACTTTAAAAATATGTACATATATTGATAAGCAAATTCGGTTAGGTTAGGTTAAGTAATGCCTAGAAGAGTAGCACAGAGCTGTACTAAATAGTGATAAGGTCTTCCCGGTTTGGAGTTCTCCTCAGGGGCTAAAAATAAGTGTTTTTTCAAGAAATAAAAATATAAACGTGGTGGGGGGGGGGGGGGGGGGTGGAGGGGTTTCGGTGGTCAATAAATGTGACGTTGAACATGATCACTTTTTAACTTTTTAAAATCAAGTAAAAAATACGAAAGAATTATTTACTAAATTTAAAGGCTGCATATTGGCAAACATTTAAACCTCATTAGTACAAGAGAGGGAAGGGACATTATAATCAAAATTATATTCGTAACCAAAGTTTTAAAAACAACTTGTTTAGTGTATACAAACTAACAGTGTCCAAACTTTTCAACCTATAATTTAAATCTACAGAAGGTGGTGTACATCAGTTTATCTTGCATCACCTTGTCCTAATTTCTCAGCTTCAATTAAAGTTAGAAGTATTTTTTTTAAGTCTGTTATTTTTAGTTTAATATGTAGCTGTCTATAGTGCCCTTGCAAAATGGGGATAGATGTCACTGCTTTTGGCTTACCTATTCTATTGATGCCAGGAAATACCTTATACCCAATTTTTCAAAATTCCCTTTCTCTTTCCCTCTACTATGACATCAATAGAATAAGTAGGCCAGAAGCTGTGACATCTATCCAAATTTTCCTAGGACACAGCTACAAAATACTCCAAGAAATTGAATGAATCTTGGATAAAATGCTCAACCAAAAAGTAATGAATTCCAAAGTCATGCCAAGTACCTTTAAATTGCTTCTTGGTTACTCACCTTACCAACTTGCCATTTGCAAATCAGGGAGGGAGGGGACGGGACATTGGTGTGTTTATTACACTAGTCCCCAAAGTTTTATGATAACGTATATTATTAGTTGGGTTAACAACTTTGGGGACTTTTGTTAGTTTTGATTGGTCGTTTTATTTTGTTGAGTGTCCAAACGTTGCAACCACAAATTGTAATCTATAGAATGGGTAATTTTGGAGATGTATATAAATTTATCGGCTATTGTCTTATCCCTTTAGATCCCTGATATTTATAGAGCTGTAAATGTTATATGGTTCATACTTAAATGTTAAATCTAAATAGTTCTATATTTGACCTTACCACCAACTGATGGATCAGAATAACACAAGATGTCTAACAAATAAACTGTTTTATTGTATGTTTATGTTGTAAATAACAAAACTTCATTTCTGTAATTATTAAAACTTACCTAAAAACATATAAAAATAATTATTTTACTAAAAACAAGGATGACAACATCTATAAATAGTGAAGCACAAAAAGTTAAGGGTGGACCAACGTATAAACTGTTTTAAAGAGCAGATGTTGAGGGTTGTATAAAATAAAGATGTACATAGTAAAACCAGGAAAATCTTTTTTGTATAGAATAATATCTATTATCTATGGTCTTGAAGCATTACCGATAGACCAAGAAAATTATATACTGGGTGCTCATTAGGATATATAAGTTAGAAGGAATTTTAATGTTAGAGGGAGATCTGAAAGGATTTTTTATAAAATTCGTTTTTTGTATAATTCTTTATCTAAAAGCGGAAATACAAATTAAGTTCATAAATTTTGACCAATAGGATAAGTGGATTGGAAACTACCTGCGCTCTAATTGGTTGAATGATGTGCGACACTTAAGCTTCTCCAATCAGAGCGCAGATAATTTTCAATCCACCAATCACAGATGTCAAAATTAATTAACTTAAATTGTATTTCCGCTTTTAGATAAAGAATTATAGAAAAAACGAATTTTATTTTTAAAAATCCTTAAAATTTGATGCAGATTTCAAATCTCCCTCTAATATTGAAATTCTTTCCAACTTATATATCTTAGTGCTCATTGGTATAGGAAATCTTCCAAAATGAGTATAGCCCTACACCTCTTCAATAGAAGCAGAGAAATTCACGGTTTCTTTAAGACGGACAGACAATTCAAATTATAGGGCGGATTTCCTTTTCAATAGTGGTACAACAGTTTTAGATAAGAAATGAGTATATGTGAATATAAAACTTTTGGTACCATTATAATTTAGAGTCCAATGTCTCCTCCCTACCTGGGTAGACTTTTAACTAGCATCTTTATGCTTGGAACGTTCTCGTTCTTGTTTATTTTGTCATTTAAAAGCCGCTCTTGAATAATGTTTCTTCACTAGAATTTGCATTGAAAAAAACTTAAGTGTCGCACAAATTTCCCTAATTTTTATATGCAAATTATTTTGCAACATTGACAATTTTTCAAAGATTTTGCCAACTATCTATCTGTCTATCTACACAGTTATATGCAGGGAGAAAGGGGACATTGGACTTTAGATTATACTGGTACCCAAAGTTTTTAAAACATTTATCTCTTTTGTTAGCTTAAAAACTTTTATTAAATCTTGGTGAGATAATTCAAACTAGTTATGTCCTAACTTTTTAAAAGCGAAGCTTTTCTATAATTAAGTTCGGTCCGTCCGTCCGTCCGTAACGGATAGCTTTTTTCCTTAATTTAGGCATGTTAGAATTGTTTTATCGATTTAAAATTTTGCACGGTGATTCCTTTAGTTGTTAGGTACGATTTAGAAAGCGTAGCAACTCAATAATCATTACCAAAATTTCCGTACGTCCATATTTAACATGTTGATTTTTTTTACTTTTTTAACAACAAATTTTTATGTGATCTAATCATCCGATTGAGCTGATTTTTGGTGAATTGATTCCTGGGACAACAAAGTATAATGTTATAAACAAAGCAACTCTATAATCAAGTCCTAAATATGTAAGTATGTCCATAAACATTATCCTGTATAAAGCAGTTTTTCAACAAATTTACTTACAATTTTGCTTCGACTCTTATACATTTATATTCTGATTATTCAGTTCTGACACTAGATAAGTGTTCATGTCCGTTTGTCCTACCGTTTCAGTGCTTCGCTTTTAGGGATGTTGTCATCCTTGTTAATCAATGATCTACTGAAACATTATTATTGTTTTTTTCTCACTGGGGACATACATTACTTTCTTGTCCATTATCTTATCCCTTAAAATCCCTGAGTTATATGCCCCCTCTCTCTCTAGATGTCTTGACAAATATTCAGGATTAAGGGAAACAGCAATAAACGTATTTTTCCCCTAAAATTTATGTCATTTGAAGGAATAAATACCTACTTTGTAAAGGTTTTATGAAATTTCCAAGGACTAAAAGCTTAAAGTGGTTAGTTGAATGAGATATTAATAAAATCAAAAATAAAAGAGGATGAGTGGTATTTCTTATGCCTAACTCCTGCGGGGGGCTATTAGTATGCAGGGCCGCTACCTGCGTTGTCCGACTCCTAACCTTGTGGGGCTACCCAGTTCCCAATATAACCTAACCCAACAGCCAAACCTACAGTTATAAATAGACAAACCTATATTCTTAATTTTTTTTCCAAAAAAGGGGGGAGGGGATTTGGAGCAGCCAAACCTACAGTTATAAATAGACAAACCTATATGTTTTAATTTTTTTTCCAAAAAAGGGGGGAGGGGATTTGGTGCTCGAACCGCCATTATGGTTTTTAATAGACGGGAAATTATTGAAGATAAAATCTTTTTGAGTGTAATATACCTTTCCCCAATCCATGAGTTTTTATGACATTGACAAATTGACACAGAATTTTTATTTTTTTTTCAGTTTCCTCATCAGTAAGTAGAAATATGCATTTTTATGATATTGAATAAAATAAAAAAAGTTCCGATTTCTTATGATTTATTGCATGTTGTATAATGTGTAACAAATTATGGTCAAGGGCAGTTATAGTACTTCATTTTAAAGTTTCTGTCTTTAAAATCTCTGAAAATTCTGTATCAAAAGTGAAACAGCTTAAAGTGCCTGCAAAAAATTAGGTCATAAAATAAAATGGCCAATGATAAGCCAGTATACATTGTAATTGACCGATGGTAAAATTTATAATGGCCACGCATTGGTCATTTTATTGTATGACGTCATTTATTTGAGGGGCACTTTACGCTGTTTCATCAAAATTTCTTATAATTTTCAGGAAAGTTTTTAGGCTATTTTCATTGATTGGGAAAGAAATATTTAAATATAAAGAGAAATGTTAGGGGGATGAGACATTCGATCGCACATTATACTGGAACCTAAAGTATCTCTATCCCGCATAGATTGGGATAAAACTATGGGTACTTATATCAAGTTAGTTTCCAAGCTAATCTACAAATAATTTTAACCTGCAGAACTTTTGTTTCTTTTGTTTATGGAAATTGGGAGTGTACATTAATTTATCATCTTTTGTCTTATCCCTTAGGCCTTAAGATCCCCGGAAATCAAATTATACATGAATGATATTCTAAAATGAAAATAACAAAACTAACCAACCGACTGAAAACTCTCTTTTAATTAATTTGAATCAAATCAATTAAATGAAATAAATTATTGCATTTTTGTAGTCATTGTATTATTCACATTGCTTAAGTATTCAAATTTTTATGGCTATACCTAGAATTAACAAATATCTAACTAAAATGAGGGATCGAAAGGGAAAAGATAATGGATTGTTGTAAACCCCAAATATAAATACACAAAATTACCCCGTCTTTAGATTTTAATTGGGGGTTGACACGTTTGGACATTCAACTAAATGAATCAATCAAACAAAATTCTATTAAAGTCCCCAAAGTTGCCAAGCCAACTAATAAGAAAACGTTATTATAAATCTTTGGAGACTAGTGTAATAAACAGCCCATTGTCCCCTCTCTCTCTGAAAATTAATAAATAAACAGACATAGGATTTTCATGTATTTTTCCCTATAACTAACAAACCTTCGGGAAGCCTTAACCCTGCTGGGCTACCAAGTACCCAATATAACCCAACCTAACCAAAGTAATTATTTTCAATTTATTTTAAAAATATGGAGAGGTCTTTCAGTGCTCAACAAGGTACATATTGTAAAGGTTCCGATAAATAAAAAGTAAAGTTTAAATGTAGTAGCCATTGGAATATTATAATTGTTACAAGTACTAAACCATAAGGCAGATATTACTAGAAATTTAAATTTTCTCATATTAAAAGTAACCTCTCAATCATTTCTTTTTAATCATTCCTTTCTTAAAAAAAAACTTTACGAGTATGGCTTCAAAACCGATAAAAATCCGCTGGATTAGAACCGGTTCTCGTCCAAACTAAAAATAATGTATAACATCGTATTACAGTCAATTTTGAAACATTAATAAAAATAGTTTTATTTTTTTTAGTAGCGAAGGTACTTTATAATTCGAAATGGCTGTCCGTCTCTCAGAGACAGAAAGGGGAAATTTTCTCGGTTCCTATAAAAGATAGAGAGCTGAAATTTTCAGAGATTGATTATGTTAACATTAAGATTCGTCAATTGGTTGGGGTGCTAGATCGATTCCTACATTTTTCAGTTTTCATGATTTTCTCAACTCCTGTTCAAGATAGACGGCTGAAATTTTCAGGGATTGAATACTTTATAAAACTGCTCTATAGCTCATTTTTTCCGGATATCCATCCATAATTTTTTAGCTTCGCTACTTATGGATGTTGTCATCCTTGTTTTCATTTTTCTAACTAAAGAATAGTTATTTCTCGCATCGTATTATAAACGGCTTTAAGCGGATATAGAATGTACAATTATGAGATTAAAACTAGTTTTTTTTAGACCCGAGGTGCCAAAGGCACCGGCTAAAAAAACTAGTTTTAATCTTTTGATTGTACATTTTTATATTCGTAGAAAGCTGGATATAATACGATGCTAGACATAGTTTTTTCGTATTGATGAGAACCGGTTCCTATCCACCGGATTCGAATGAATACGAGAAAATAGTTTATAATACGAATGATTAATAGAAAAATATGTTGATATTTATGGAGGGAGGGGACAATAGACTGTAAACTGTACTGGTTTTGACATCACGTTATCTCATATTCGTTGATTAGATAGTTTCAAATATTCAAACTTTTCAACCATTGATTTTAATCTAAAAAAGAAGTATTTTTTTTTCATTATCACTAAGTGGGATAGGTGTTTTAACTAGGGATCGTAGACGCGGATCAGCCGCATAGTAAATGACGAAATCAATGAGGCTTACACGCGGTAGCCGAACCCTGGTTTCAGTGTTCGAAAAACATTATATATAAGGAACACTTTCCAATAGATATAGACAAAGAGTATAGAAACATCGTATACTTCGGCGAAAAATTTACATATCAATTAAATTAAAGTTTTTTTTGTCGGGGGTGGTTTTGTTATAAATCATCTTATTATACATTTGATTCCTAGGACAACAAGGTACAGCATTATAAGAGAAGCGTCGCTTTCATAAAATCCTAAAAATGTTAGCATGTCCCTAAACAGTATCCTGTATTTAAGCAATAGTACATCATATTTAAAAAATAAGTCTGATTTTAAAGCTTCGCTTTGATGAACGTTGTCATACTTGTTTAATATTTAATGGGTTGCAATTTAGATCATTTTTTAATAGCTTTTAAATACTATCTACGTAGGAAATTACACTTTCACTTAATTATTAAAAAGGTTTAATTAGGCTCGGGCATCTAATTGGATAAGACATTGGCCGATAAATTGATGAACGTCCCAAATGATGATACACAAAATTACCCCTTCTGTAGATTAAAGTGTCAAAACGGTTGAAAAAGTTAATGATTCACCCAATCAAAATTCACTAAAGTCCCCAAAGTTGTTAAGCCAACGATTAAGAAAATGTTATCAAAACATTTTGGGGACTAGTGTAATAAATAGCCAATTGTCCCCTCTCTCTGAATTAGGGTAGATTTATCGGTACACACAGACAGAAAGACCAACATCCTGTTACTTTTAAATATACATACAAAGATCATTAAAAGAAGGAAGGATATGATATGTCATTTTAAAATTTTGATTAAAACAAGGAATATTATTTCCATACGTAGCGCAACAATAACAAGATATAAACTTAAATTAAAACTAACTTAAAAGTAATAAGCAACTTAAGAAATGTCATCAAATGTTTGAAATAGGCATTTTTTCGTTGAGGTGATTTTCTTGGGAGGGTTGTGGTATTCTCCTCCAAAATAGTTTGTCGCAAAGCTGTCTTATTTACTAAGTATATTTGCGATTACTTTTATTTAATGAAATCTTCCAATTTTTAACATGTACAAAACAGCCTGCTTAATTGCTTCAAGATCCATGTCAGATCTATATAGGAAATAAATGTCTATAAACGAGCTCAAGTTTTCCAAGGAATATATGATTAAAACTCATAGTGCTCCAATAATCCATAATAAACTCTCATTGCCCAGAACGATAAGACCCATTATTTTACTTTATTAAAAATAAATTCATTTTTTTCATTTCATGTTGCTATTTACCTTATATTGATGTATTTAATTTCTTATCATAAAAAAGAAAATTTAAATTTATAATATGATAAATTTAAGAAATGTATGTTTTAAAAGAATTCGATTGTGGCGATATTTTGTGTGTTCAAATATTAAACTAAAATTGTAATCATCATCATTAACCCTTTGGTGATGGTAATGTAAAGAAAAAAATATAATTTAAAAAAATCTTTTAAAAATCATTTAAATTATTAAATATTTACTTTCTTTTAGATAGTAATGCCGGGTGAGGAAAATAGATTTATTGAGAAATAGATATGCATATAGAAAACTAGCCAATAGGGAGATAATTATATCGAGTCAACTCTAGTGTAATATAGATAAATAACTATTACAATTGAAACTCATATAACAGTCTTGGCCGATATGATTTTTGTAATACCCTTTCCCACTTCCAATCCTTATATAAAAGTAACAGAATGTCCATATGTCTCTCTTTTGTCTATGTTTGTAGCTAAGGATCTCACTAACCGCTGTACCGAAACGTTTTTCATTTACAGTGAACCTTTTTGTAGGCCAAGGGAAGGTTTATAACTATTTTGGAGAGAGTACGTCAATGACCTCTCATCAAATTTATATTTCTTTTCATTTTAAAATTGGAGATTCGATTTTCCTCTGTCTTTAAATTCCTATAGGGGCGTAGCCGCTAGTAGACTAAAGAGGCAATTAATCCTCGTAATACTTAAAACATAGACATAAAAAAGCCCTGGGCCTTTTATAATGCAATTCTTAAGGTTATACTTATCTAATAGTTTTAAATATCCTTATAATAAAGTAACTGCATCTCTCCCTGTTTGTCTGTCTGTCTGTACCGAAAGATCTCGCCAACCGTTGAACCGATATGGTTCTCCTTTGCAGTGTAGCTTCCCACAAGTCCTGGAAAGGTTTATAGCTAATTTGGGGGAGAGTACCACCACCCTCCCAAGATTAATCGCAAAAAAACATAATTAACCGCATCTAGCGGCAAAAAAAAAATATTTTTTGACAAAGAAAACATTTTACGTGCCCCTAGAGGCTTATGGTGACGTATACGCTGATCCCATTCTATAAAGTAATAAGGTGTTGTTGTTTTGTGTCTAGCTTAAGAAATCAGACTTCTGAACAGATTGAGATCTCTATTTTAAGTCATGAAATGGTTTTAAGCTATTTATCTGATTTCCCTTACCCTACAAATACAGAGCTCCTATATTTTAATAAAATTACAAATAAATTTCAATTATAAATTTTAAAAAATCTTTAAAGTTACTTACGTTAAAAATATCTTCATTTTTATTCTTTTCTTTAAAAAAGTGCTCAAAAATATTTATAAATCAAATAAATTCACTAAAATTTGTTAATTATAAATCACCAAACAAAATCCTTGATTATTTCATTAACAATTAACTACACACAACTGTTGTGTGCGTGTGTGTGTGTGTGTGTGTGTGTGTGTACACGTAATAGCACTACCGACCATCTGTCTTTTAAATCACTTTGTACGTTTGTGTTGTGCGGGAATGGTCAAATTTTTCCAGCGCATATGACACTTTTAAGCTTCATGTGTGCGTTTGCGAGCACGTTAGATAATAACTCGCGCGTCTTGCTGCTTCAAAGCACGAAAAGAAACTGAGAGATGAAGAAAATATTACGCTCGTTATACGCACAGAAATTTTTTTTGCGTGTGCACAAAACGCGACGTTCACGGATTTTTGGCTAATTTTTAGTAGCGCACGCAGCTATTCTATATCAAATGTACGTTCGTTTGGCCGGCGAACAAGAAAATTAATCAATATTTTTAAAAGCAAAGCTTTCCTTCAATTAGTTCACGTTACATGGTCGTGATGAAAGGGACATGAAAGAATTATCTGATCATAATGAAACTTTGCTAAATTTGACAATTCCCTACAGCAAAGCTACTCTATAAGTATAAACAAAAGGTCTGTACCGGGTATCTACAGGGATAAGACAATGGCCGATAAATTGATGTACATCCCCAATAATGGTATACAATTACCCCTTCTGTAGGTTGAAATTAGTGGTTGAAACGTTTGAACACTCAACTTAATAAACCAATCAATCAAAATTCACTTAAGTCCCCAAAGTTTTTTATCAAACGAATAATAAGAATTTATTATAAAACTTTGGGTACTATTGTAATAAAAATCCCGTTGTCTCTTCAATGTGCACGTCTTGGGTCACAACAATCTTCCCACCCCCCTTAATGAAAATAACGAAATTAATATGTAATATGTGTAACTTTAGATAAATTCAATAGTATAAAGAAGAAGTGCTGTTGTCTGTCCGTTAAAATCTCCCTAACCATTTTAGTGAAGCTCTGCATAGGTCCCGTAAAAAGGCCACTTTATAAACAAAACAAGGCCTTGATATGGTTTGAGGCTATTTTTATGCCCCAATCCTTTCCTACGTGGGAAATTACACAGCTTAAACTCAAACCTATGTTTCATTTTGATCAGATGATTCTATCATGCAATGAAATCAATCTGAGGTAGTGATGTAAGCAAGGATGTCCAAGGGGGATGGGGGTAAAGGGATGATTACCCCCCAAAAAATTTTGAAATTTTAATTTTTAACCCCCCCCCCCAAAAAAAAACAAGCTTGGACGTCCTTGCTTATATGATTTTCCCCAAAAAATTTCTTTTTTAAATTTTTTTTTATTTTAAATGAAAAAGCCTGGACGTCCTTGTATTTAAGGAGCATAATTATAAAGAAGCTGCCCCCAAAAAATCTAGACTCTAAAAATATTGAAATAAATGGCCCATAAACATATAACCCCCTAATTTAAAACATATGTTATATGATAGGCTTTAATTCTGAAAAGCGAACCTTTTATATAGTTAGGGTGGGTCCGTTCGTAGCAGATAGCTATTATCGGTAGTTTCAATTTTCTTATCGATTTTAGACTTGGTATGATGATTCCTGTAAAAGTTAGGTATAATTGAATAAGTACCAACTGCGTTTAGCGAGATATTTCGCTACGGACAGACAAAAACAAACATCCGGTTACTTTTATATAATGGATTTAAGCACTTATATTTGTACAATTCGTTTTATAATTCCTATGAAAAATTTCTTTTAAAATCTGATAAGAAATTTTTAGTACTTTACAATGTAATTAAATGATGGATGATTAAAAATTTAGAAGATTTCGTAATAATTGACGATTTGATACACTTTTAGACAGGTTGGCTACGTTCAAGCCTCTATGGTTAGTGATATGTCTAAATTGATTAAGGTTAGGTTATATTCGGTACTGAGTAGCCCCGCAGGTATTGGTCCTGCAGGGTTAGGGCAAAACGCAGGGTTTTATACACAGGGAAAAACTCCTTTTATAACAACGTTTTCTTATTCGTTGGCTTAACAACTTTGGGGACTTTTGATTGGTTGGATTATTAAGTTGAGTGTTAAAACGTATCAACCACTAAATTTAATCTACAGAAGGGGTAATTTTGTGTATAATTAAAGAGAATGTACATCAATTTATCGGCAATTGTCTTATTCTTTTAGATCTCTGGGGGTTAGAAATCACTGGACACTTTGAGGAAAGGCACTGAATAAAATTATAAATGTTAAGTAGGTGCCTGACAAAGCAGCAGTTGGGGGTTCTTTTTTTAAGGGGCGATTTGTCTTTGGAGGGTGATGGTACCATTTCTTAAAAATAGTTATAAACCTTCCCGGGACCTATGCGAAGCTACCATGTAAAGTAGAACCATATCAGTTTAGCGGTTAGCGAGATCCTTTAGCGCAAACAGACACACAAACACACAGACAAACAGACAAATAGACATCCTGTAACTTTAATTATAAGTATACTAGCGGCTACGCCCCTAGAGGCATCTCGTGGCACTTTAAATGTTTTTGTTTGTTAAAGTCTCTATACGATAATTCTTTAGTACGATACCTCTTTATTTTACGTTGAAGTCTCCTCTATTTGAAAAAATTTCGATTTTTTTGTCATTTCTCTTGGGAGGGTGGTGGTACCCTACCCCAAAATAGTTATAAACCTTCCCGGGAACCATGAGAATCTACCCTGTTAAGGAGAACCCGATCGGTTCATAGGTTAGCGTTATCCTTTGGTACACACAGACACACACACAAACAAACATCCTGTTACTTTAGTGTAAGGATATGACGAATTGCCATTGAGGTATTTGTGAGTGTCAACAGCCTTTAAAAAATGTCCTTTACAATTATCAAGGCCAGTAGTAATAATAATGTTTTGCCTTTTATGTCAGAGAGGAAGAGATAGGTAAATAGCATGATGTGATTTAAATTATTAAAAGTTAGATAGTTACTTTTTATTTTTATACTTTGAACCTAGATAGAAGCTCATTAACAAGAATTTAAAATAATTTTATAAATAAATTTTTACTAAATTACAGCATTTTTAAAATATGAATTGTCAATTTTATGTTATAAAATAAATCCCAGTAAGTAGTTTGTTAAGCTTAAAATTAATCAAATAGGTATTAAAAAATTTTGCATTATGGGTGATCTCAACGCATTGACCTGTAATTTACCCATAAATTTAAACAATATTTTAAGTAATTATGAAGTTCTAAATATGGTAAATATTCCAAACCCTATTCATACAAATTACTTAGTACAATGGTTAAATGAAGATTTTTGTGTCGACAAATTTAGAATTTTATACCCCAACTCTAGAATGTTCAGTTATATTCCTTTCAACAATTTGGCTGTAAATAGAAGCAGAATAGATCACTGTCTAGTCAGTAATGAATTCAGTCCTCTTATAGCAAATGTTCAGTACTACGATAGATCTTCTAAATTTTTTGATCACAAACCTATTATGGTAGTTGGAAAGAAAAAAAACACTACAAACTCTAAATCTATTGATCCGTCACTATTAAAAATAAAGTTTCTTTATGACACTGTCAAGTTTGAAGTTTTGCATTTTTTTGTCTCTCATTTTAATATTCCTGATAGAAATAACCTTGAACGTCAATTAGAAATTATACAGTCCTTATCCAGAACCTTGCAATGTCTTGAAGCTTATATTAAAATTCATCCTAACGACTTACTCATTACTGAATGGATTAATGACTATCAGCACCAATTTATTAACATGTGTAATAACTTTCCACCTATAACATACTTTCTAAGATATGATTCCCTTTATGAATATGATGCTATCCTTGAAAGTTTACTTAATACTATTAAAAATACCACTATCTCTTTTCAAGCAAATTATCTGAAAAATTTAAGAAAGGAAAAACTCTTACTATCAAATGAACTTGCAGTATTGCGCAATAGCAACAAATTTTTTACCCATTGCTTTAAAATAGTTGAAGAAAAGTTGTTACACATGGAGCATCAAGAAAATCTAAGATATATTGAAGATAGTAGATACTTCTCTATCCTAAATTGCGAAAAACCGACAAAAAAATTTTCTGAACTTTTAAAAAATGAAAAAAATTATCATTCGCTTTCAAATATTAGGGACTATGATGGTAATGAGATAAAGTATGATACCGATAAGAAAAAGTTTATTTCTGACCACTTTAAAAAACAATTTAGTACACCTGCCTTCTCAGAAATTTCTATATCTGATTTTTTAGGTTGCGATATTAATGACCCCTCGTTAAACTCTTATAAACTTAATGCTGATGATAGGGATAGATTGGAACTTCCAATTGATATTGCTGAAGTAGAGGAAGTCCTAAAAAACGCAAATCTTAATAGTTCTGTTGGTCTTGATGGTATTCCTATGAAAGCTCTTGTTGTTTTTTGGGAACTTTTAAAAGATATTACTGTTCTTGCTTTTAATTCTATGTTTGATAAATCTAAATTAAAAGGACTGATGAATATCAGCAAAATAAAATTAATTGAAAAAGGGGGGGACAAAGATTTTACTAAAATTGGTAATTGGAGACCTATTGGTATTCAAACTAGTACATATAAACTTTACAGTGGTGTTATCAACTTAAGACTGAAATCAGTTATAGATAAAATTATTCATCCCTCTCAAAAGGCTTATTCTAAAGAACACCTTTTACATGAGTGTCTTATTAATATCTTTGAAATGATATCTAAATCAAATGCTACCCACTCCCCTCTAGCGTCTTTAATCATAGACTTTAGTAAAGCGTTTGATTCAATTTCTCATTCATATATAGAATCAATACTCAAATTTTCAAACTTTGGACCAAAATTCTGTAGTCTAGTCTCTTCAACTTTAAAAAACCGTAAGGCATGTATTTGGACAGAATTTGGTATAACACCAAATTTTGATACCGTAATAGGAGTCATTCAAGGTGATCTTCCCTCTCCAAACTTCTTTAAAGTTGCTGTAAATCCTTTGATTATCAAACTTTGTAAATCAACTGTTGTTAAAATACCTCGTGAAATTCCATATCGCTTCGACAGGAACACACATAAAGTCCCAGTAGTGAATGCTTTCGCTGATGATATGCAAAATTTTATGTCTCCAAAACCTAATGTCCTTCAAGAATGTTATAATATATTAAAGAACTTTGGCAAACTCTCTAACCTTAGAATAAACAACAATAAAACTACTATTGTCATTACTGGGGGTTTACCAAGCTTAGACTTCTTACGAAAAGTTAATGAACTTAATTTCACTTTAACAGATGAATTCTGCATCTTAGGTCTAAAACTCCATAAGTCTCTAGCAAATATTAATAATCTGTGGGAAAATACTCTTCTTAAAATCTGTCGGATTAGGAATTTCTGAAACATTTTCAACCTAAGCATACCTGGTCGTATAAATATTATCAAAACGTTCTTCTATTCGCAGCTTTCATTCTTAGGAGCAATTTTTGAACCACCAGAAAATTTCATTAATGAATTTAAAATATGTGTCATTAACTTTTTAAAACAGGGAGGTAAAATTGCTAAAGATAGGATTTTTTTAGAAATTGATAAAGGTGGGCTTGGATTAGCAGATCCTTATGAATTCATATCAAGTTTAAAAGTAAATGTCTACATCAAAGGCCTGAAGTCCACTGATAGTTGGGGCTTGGAACTTAAATCCTTTTTAGCAAATCCTCTTGTCTCCTTTTCTACTCAAATTAATATAGTTAATAAACCTACTAATCCTATACTTTATAATCTGATCAAAGCTTTCATTAGATTCTGTCAATATTATTGGCTTTACCAAGGCAACATTCTAAATGCTCAAATAGTCGACAACTTTTTCTTTCTAGATGGTAATAATGCACAAATAAATAACTCTTTCTTCAACCCTAACACTTGGAGGCGTTCTCAAAACAATATTCAAAGTCTTGTAATTGCTGACTTTTTTGAGCCAAATGGAAATCTTTATAACTATGATGACTTTTGTCTAACAAACTCTGTCTTTATCACCCCAAATGAATTTATTAGGTTAAAGTATACACTTAGAGCGGCCATCAAAAAAGGCAGAAATAAAATTAATCTTCCATCCAATTCTATATTAACATTCCTTGCTAACCCCAAAAACAGAGCAAAAGATTATAGGTTATATTCTATTCTATCCTCTCATAACATTCAGAAATGTAAACCTATGAAATCCAGATATTTGTGGGCTGAACTACCAATAGATATTGATAGAGAAAAATTTTTTTACCCTATGTGGGGAACATCTTTTCTCCCGATGAGTATAAAAGACTTTGCTTTTAAAATAATAAACAATCAACTTAATTTTAACGCCAACCTATCAAAATTTAGTACTACAAATATTGATCCCTCTTGTATTCAATGTATTTTATCAAATACTTTACCAGCCCCAAGAGAAACATCGCGTCATTTTTTTCTTTTTTGTCCTACAAATGTTAGAATTATGGAAACATATTTTAATAGTTTTCTTCAAAATCGATTAATTGCATGGGATTCATCCCTTTGTTTGCTTGGAGCTCTTACAAATTTACCCTTTTTTAAAAAACTGGTATTAAATACCGAAATAATCTTAGTTTCTTATTTTCTTTTTGAATGCAGGAAAAATAAAATCACTCCCCTTTTTAACAACCTATCCAATTTTACTGATCTATACAGGGAAACCTTTCTAAAATTTCCAAAATATTTGAAATGCTGGCAAAAATGGAACTCTACCTAAAATATGGATACAAAAACTATTAAGCACTTGTCAATAACCCTTTTACATTCAGGTGTCAGAACTATTGGTTTTTCTTCTAGAAGTTTAACAATATTTTCTTTTACAGGTTTTCCAGAGGAGTAAAAATGCCTTACCCACACCCTTTTACAGAAAATGTTCAGTTAAATGCATTATCCTTTCATCTCCTCTTTTTTTTTAGGAAATGGTGCGAGTAGAGGATTCCAGGGACACCCCTACAGACCAGTTAACACCTACAGACAAGCTCACTCGTATGGTCCTGCGCACCCCATGCCATCCCACAGCAACCCTCGCTACAGGCCTCCCTTCCCTATCAACTCTCCCTCTCAAAGGTTTAAAAGTCCCTTCCCTTTAAATAGAGGTTTAAAGAGATCAAGCAGCCCTTTAGTTTTGGATCATAGTAAAAAAAGTAAGGTAAATAACAATGCCGTCAAACCTGAGTTCTGGGGCGTACAGAGCATTTGTATAAAGGAGGAAGGTGGGGAACTTTTTGTCTGCAACTCCAGGTCAGCCCCTCCCTGCTCCCCTATCCTGTCTTCAGATCCCCGTTCATCAAAAACTGCTATTTCTCTCCCCTCAACAAAAAAGTTTCCCTTCTTTGACAACCTTCAAAGTTTCTCATTGTCTTGTTCTTTTTTTGGAAATAACTGTACTGCTTGTAATCTTCTTAATGGTAATCATTCAATAGCCAAACAAAACGTGTTTCTTTTAGGTGACCAATTTATCCCCCCAATAGTTGGAAGTCAAAAAGAGTGTGTCCCTACTATTAGAATAAGTAACCCTACTTTTGAAACTCTTAAAGAGTCCTTAAGAGCACAGAAAAAAAACGGGTTGGGTAAAAATGAGGGAGGGGTTGCCCTGGTATCCATTCTTTCTTATCTAATTAATGTTGGGGCCACTGAATATTTATCTAAATTGGGTGAATTTTCTGAGTGGGTTAAAGCAGAAATGGGATGGGAGGTTGTCCCGTTTGTCACCCCCTACCCCCACGGATTCCCTGAGCACGCCCTCATCACTATTCAGCAATTTTTGTCTGTAATAAAAGCAAAATTTTTAGGCGATTTTATGGGTGGTGTGGAAAACAAATTTTCAATGTGGAAACCTTTCTCAATTGCTTGCAGGGAATTAGGTATGGACAAAAAAATCTTGCCTGTCCCCCCCATCTCCTTTATCAAGAATAACAAAACAATCACAATCCAATGTGATAGTGAAGTTTTCTTAGGCTCTACCAAACCAAATACTTTGATAGAATCTACTTTTCTTCCTTTACTTTTTAACCAATTGCGTTGCGTATCTCCCCCTTCCTCCCCCCTCACTATCCCAAGCTCTGACGCCCTCTTGGGTGGTTTCTCCGGTAGTACAAATACCCCTCCCATAACTAAAACAAAACTTGTTCTTTTGGGCACCTCAATTCTGAAAAACTGTGTTGAAAAAATTAAGGATTCTGCAACTAACTCGGGTTTTGACGTCATTGATTTATGTAAAGGTGGAGATTTTTTTAACAATATTAAGGGGATTAAATTACCAATATCGTCCAATTCAAATGACACTTTAGTTTTACTCTTTTTGGGAAATCATATTTTTAGCAAAAGTAACCATTTCAAGAAAGATGGTGTTTACCATTTGGAAAACCCAAAATTTTTAACGGACAAACAAATTAATAGTCTTATTGCTGAAACTTGCAATCTTATCTCAGATATACAGTTAGGTTTTAAAGGTAAAATAAAGCTGTTTGGTCCTTTGCCTCGTTTTTCTCGCAACTGTTGTTCAACCCCTCACCACCTTATTACCCCCTCCTTCCCTTTCGATTCCACGGGGGAATATATTCTTTATTTAAATAAATTTATGGCTTTTCATCCCCTGTTAAAGATAGAGAAAGTTGAATTTATCCCCCCAACTGCAATTTTTGGCCGCACCCTTCCTGTTCCATTCACCCATGACCTGGTCCACCCCACAGTAGCAGCCACGAATACCCTATCCTCCTATCTCAAGACCATCAGCATCAAGCGGGTCACCTCTCTACCTGTCATCAACAGGAAGGAATCAGAATCTTTCTACAGCTGGGTTACAGCCTTAAAAAAACCAACCCTGTATCACACCCCCTCATTCTGCTCAACTATGATCCCAACACCAGGCAGCACATCATCACCCAGTAATCAAACACGGACCTTGACATCAGGCACCTCAACCAGTACCGTCAATATAGATGACTCATCACTTTCAACATCTCAAGCATCACATATACACCACCCGTCAACTTTCCCCGATCCTTCGCTGCTTTCGGACGATGAAACCTCCGATATGGAACTAAGCAAAGAAGACCTAGCTGCAGCATTGGCATCACTAGACATGTCTTTTGACTAAAAATTAAACTGTAATTTTAAAACTGTAATTTTAAAATTTATTCAAAGGGGACTATCCACGAACTCCTCTTTTAAACTCAAAAAAAAAAATCATATTTTCACTGTATGAAACCTTGTATATTTTTATATTATTATTTAATTTTTCTTTGTTGTGAATTATCAATAAAATACATAATAAAAATAAAAATTTTTCGGACATTGTCTTATCCCTTTAGATCCCCGCTATGAGCAAATGAAATACAATTTCTATCCAATTTATGTATCTCTATGTTTATGATCTTTTAAGATGACTAAATTATTGAAAGATTACAGACCATGATATTTGGTTATTATACGCCTTGTTAAAGGGACTTTTTAAATGGACACTCCTTTATGATACCGTTTTCTTATTCGTTGGCTTAACAACTTTGGGGACTTTATTGTGATTTTTGATTGGTTGATATATGAAGTTGAGTATTCAAACGTTTCAATGACTCATTTAAATCAACAGAAGGGGTATTTTGTGTATCATCATTGGGAATGTAAAACAATTTATCGGCCATTGGCATATCCTCTATTACAGGATATATAATAATTTATAACACAACAGACAACCAACAATTTGCTTTAATGACCTTATTTATATCCCAAGTTACGATGATACACAAAATTAACCCTTTTGTAGATTAAATTTTTGGTTGAAACGTTTGAACACTCAACTTAATAAAATAACAAATCAAAATTCACTGAAGTCTCCAAAGTTGTCAGACTAACAAATAAGAAAACATTATTATGCAACGTCACCTCTCTCTCTGTTTATCAGTACCCCCCCCCCCATCCTAATTTTTTGTTACTTGAAAAAAAAATAAGGGAGAGGGTGGGGGGTAATCAATGCTCAAAAGGGACTTTTTGAGAAAGCAATAAAACTTATAAGAAGGACTGTCCTTTGCAAGCTATTTCCCATCAAACGTATTGTAAAGCATCATTTAATAAAAGAAATTGCCATTACGGAAATTTTACGTGTAGTTTCAAATGGGAAGAAAAAAGGTACCTCCTTTTATTGAGTCTTGTTGCGACGGTTTTTTTATCACTACTGTATCCTATCATTTAAAGTAGTAAGGTAATTTGTCTGAAGCTTAGGATCTCAATAACTACCGTTCACATAGGTCCCGTGATGGTTTTAGGCTAATTCATTTTTAGATTTAAGCCTTATGATGGTTTAAAGCTATTTTTCTAGCCCTCTTAAATTCAGAGCTCCTAGATACTAGGGGCATAGCCGCTATTTAGAATAAAAAAACAAGGATAACAACATCAATACATTTTTAAACTCAATTATAAAGATTCGCTTATAACATTATACCTTATCGTTCTAATTCCAATATTAAGGGAATTGGATGGTCACTCTACATAACAAAAATGTTTTCTTTTAATTTAAAATCATAATATACGATTTTTAAGTTGAACCTACCACTTACAGGAATCATCATACAATATAGATTACATACGTACATGCGTATGGGC
Source organism: Acartia tonsa (assembly GCF_053477335.1). Lineage (NCBI taxonomy): Eukaryota > Metazoa > Arthropoda > Copepoda > Calanoida > Acartiidae > Acartia > Acartia tonsa. Next base: position 14,276,556 of record NC_137272.1, on the reverse strand, counting down.
CGACGATAAATGTAAATAAGCTTCGCTTTTAATAAAAAGTGTTTAATTTATATCCACATAAAGTGAAACAAAAAAGGAACAAAGAAAACAGCTGGGAAATTGTTTTTTAGAAGCAAAGCTACTCTATAATTCACTTTGTCTGTCAGTCAGTCCGTAACTTTATGGGGAAAATATGATTTTCTCGGCTGCTATTGAAGATTCCTGTGACATATGCGCATATAATCTATACACGGTTTTGTCCGTCTGTAAGTCGTTTATGCTTCAAAGATGTAAACGTTATTTTTTAAGGTTTCGTGATTTTTTTTGAGTTTTCTCTACTTTTTTCATTGTTATCAAAAGTGAACATATGCTCTATAACACACTTTGTCAGTTGGTCCATTTTTTGTGCTTCGCTACTTATGGATGTTTTCATCCTTGTTTTAATATATAAGTGGTCATAATGGTGATAAGTGGACCGATGAAAGATGAAAAACCACTAATTTGTGTCAAAAATAAAATAAAATTAAACAACAATCATCATGTTTAAAAAGGCACAGCGTTTTTATTATTACTGCTTCTATGTTATAAGAACATTTAGAACTACAGATAAGTTAGTGGAATCACCTTTAGCCTCTAGGGGCTGATTTGGAGGTTCTACCCACATCTATATTTGTTTTGAAATAACAAAAAATGGGTAGAGTCCCTTTCGCAACAACGCCTCTTAAGGGGCGTGTTTTTTAAAGTAGCTTTTCCCCTATTTCTAGCCCCTGCAGGGGGCTCTAAGCCTGCGGGGCCAATTTCCTAACCCTATGGAGTAATAACCTAATCCAACTTAACTTAACCTAATCTAAAATAACCTGTTAAAAGCTAATGTGAAAATACGACAAAACGCCCCTTGAGAGGTGCTGTCACGAAAGGGATTATAAACAAAAAAAAATAAAGAGGAATCTTTTTTCAGGGAGTATCTACCAGACAAAGGTCGTGCAATCAACAAACAGTCAGTTATTATTGTACTGTAATCTACAGAAAAAAATCTCCAAGAAAAATACAAATGTCTTGTAGAGTAGTCTCGATCCAAAAATTGATGGAGCAGTTAATCATTTCGAGGGGTGGTTGCAGGGTTATAATTATAGATAGATAGATAGATAGATAGATAGATAGATAGATAGATAGATAGATAGATAGGTGTTAACACTCCATTATGCTTGTCATGTAAAATTAGAATTTATTACAGAAAAATTAATTTCAAAACAGAAATAATTATGAGGTGGCGAAAACTAGTGGTAAAACCGTAAAAGCAAAAAAATAAACAAGGATGACATTATCCTTAAAAGTGACGCTCAGCAAATCAGACAAACAGACATACAGACATTAGCAAATGTAGAGTAACAACGCATTTAATGATCAATATTATTTAGAAGTATGACAAAATAATCCGTACATTCATTTTCTCCAAACTTGTAGTGCCAAAGCTTTTTCACCAATAATTTTGTTTGTCATCATTGAGAATATTTATCAATTTATCGTCCATTGTCTTATACCTTAAGATCTCTGAAAAATAGAAAGTAATATCAAAATTGAAATAAAAACAAATTACTTTTATGGTTTTAATTTTCTATTTATGCACGTTCTACATAAAATATCTTTTACGTTTGCATTTTGTTAGGGACTAGCGGATACGCCCCTAGAGGCCTCTAGTGGCACTTTAAATGTTTTTTTTTTTAAATAATACGTAACCTTTCTATGTTGCGTTCAAGTCTTTACGTAAAAATAAAATTTGGGAGAGTGGTAGTACCTTCCCCCCAAATAATTATATACCTTCCCGGGATCTATGAGAAGCTACCCTGTTAAAAAGAACCCGATCGGTTCAGCGGTTAACGAGATCCTTAGGTACAAACAAACAGACAGACAGACAGACAAACACACACCCTGTTACTTTATTGTAAGGATATAAAGGGATAAGACAATAGCCGATAAATTGATGCACGTCCTCAATAATAATACATAAAATTATCCCTTGTGTAGATTACAATTAGTTGTTGAAAGTTGAAAACGTTATTATAACACTTTGGGGACTAATTTAATAAACATCCCATTGTTCACTTTCTCCCTGGATTTTATATTCAAGAAAGTATATTGTATAAAAACTATTTTCCAGAACGGCTTTTGACTAGGGTTGGGCCGGATACTTTTTTGGCCGGATATCGGATACCGGATATCCGGTATCCGGACAGTTTCAGTATCCGGCCGGATATCTGGCCAACGCTCGATATCCGGCAAATTATTGGATATCCAACCGGATATCCAGCAGTAAAAATCAGCCGATATTCGGTATCCGGATAGTTTCAATATCCGGTAACCGGTCAGATATCTAAAATGGACGGATATCCGGCCCAACCCTACTTTTAACCTGATAATTATCCGCTGGATTAGAAACAAGTTCTGAGCCATACTGAAAAAAATCATATTTCGTATCGTATTATAGACAATTTTACACGAATAATAAAATTAAATTATTAAAAAAATTATTATTACCAGTTTTGTCGGCCCAGGACTTCACCTTATAAATACGATAAATAAGAATTAAGTAGTTTCATTTTAGAATTTTCAAAATTAATACTTTTTTTAAAGACTTTCTTTTTCTTTTCTCTATTTAGCCTGAAAATCTCAATGTTTTAATTATATATATATTTCAACAAAATACTGACCCACCCCAATTTTTTTTCTTTTTCTTTATAAACCTAATTGTAGAATTGGAGGGGTGATGCCCCTCACCTCCCTCCTTTACTCAAGACCCAGGGGCGCAGCCGCCTGTGAATCTTTTGTACTTTTATTTGACTTTAAATTATTTATCATATAATGACGTATTTATGATAGTGAATAAGAAATAATTCCTTTTGAATTTATATTCTAAAGAATTTCCAAAGTCATGGGCCTTACTTTCACTGAAGATAAGCCATATGCAAATCTAGTATGATAATATATAAAGAGTCATGTTTAAAATAAGATATTGTAAAGGTTAAATCTAAAAAAAATATTATAAATCATCGCTGGACCTATGTAAAGATTCCCTTAAAAGAAGAATTCAATCTTAGTAGCAAATAAAAATAATTTTACATGTTTTTTTTTATTAACTTAAATCTTATTACACTTTATTACTTAAATAAAATTCTTATTTTTATGTAATTTTTCCAGAGATGCTCTATAATTGTCTGTCCGGGCGTCATGCAGTCAGCCAGTCTGTAACTAAATTGGGAATTTGATTATCTTGGATGTTATTTAAGATAGACTGCTAATTTTGTTGTGGATCTACCCTGTACTTGGTCCATCGGTCTGTCGGTCATGCTACAAAAGGTTTAATGATTTTCAAATATTCATAATTCCCATCTTTTTAAAAGCAAAGCTTTTCTATAATTAGGTTCTGTATAATTAAGTCCTAAAAATGTAAGTGTGTTCATAAACAGTATCCTGTATTTACGCAGTTTTTCGACAAATTAACTTAAATTTTTGTTTCGACTTTTATAACTCCTATTCTGATTATTTAGTTCTGACATTCTACAAGTGTTAATGTTTGTATGTCATACCGTTTCAGAGCTATGCTTATATGGATGGTGTCATCCTTGTTTCTTTCACATTCCTCTCTTTTTATTTGATAACTGAATATCATTTTTTCTAATGTTTCGCTACTTATAAGTATTGTAAATCCTTGTTTTTAATGTTTAGAACTAACATTATTACCATATGTTAAGTAAGGGTGTTTAAATATGGAGAAAAAATCTTTATATTTGGGATCTTAATCTTAATTGGGATAGACTAATGGACTATAAATTGATTAACATCCTCAAAACAAATTTATCTCTTTGCAGATTAAAATTATGTGTTGTAAATAACAGACTCAATAAACTAATCAAAATTTGATAAGTAGTACCCAAAGTATTTGTGCCAACGAATAATATAATGCATGTGTTTATAAAACTTTGGGTTCTAATATAGTTTATAGTCCAAGGATTTTTTTCCACAAATTATTGTAAACCTTCCTTGCAGGAATCGAATCGGTTCAACGGTTAGACAGAACTTAATCTACGAACAAATGACTTTTAAAATAGATTAAATAAATTTAAGTATATGATTATTACAACAGCCTTAACATTAACATATTCATAATATTCGCTTTCGCTGTTCAAGGCCAATTTTTTTTATACTTTTTCTCAATTTTAATAAGATTTTACACCGAAAAGTGGTTCAAAAGAAGTTCTGACCAAACCTGTAAACCAAAAATAACAATCATCAGAAGGTTTTATACTATATTTCTTTCTCTAAAAAAAGATGTTTTTCCTTGGACATAATACGCTCATAACATTTTATCCGTTTATCTTGGATAGAGTCCGAGAAATTCACGTTATGATAAATTCACTGAGTGAAAAAGTCTTTGATACTTCCCAGCTATTTATTGAAATATATTTCGGTGGACATTGCACCCTCTTTAGTCTAAATGACATAAATCATATTAATTTAATTTACATATTAAAAGATAGGTAAAAATAAATAAATTTGTAGAACTATAAAGGCAGAAAATGTTGCTAAAAAAAAGAAGAAAATAATATGATCAACCTTGAGTTTAGTTGGATGTTAAAAGTAAACTGAAAGGGATTTTTTTAGCAGGAGAAAATAATCAGCAGGGGGGGGGGGGTGTTTAAAAAATACATTAATATACATGAATTTTATTATTTAACATTTTTATATGAAAAAAACTCTTTTCTTTTTTATTAAATTATCATTCAAAATTAAAGTTTACTTTTATTGAAAAAGTATTTAGAATTAGGTTATGCTGCATAGATACTGTAGAATAAAATTAGTATTTAGAGGTCAAGTTGTTTATACATTATTATTGATGGTTAAAAAACAATTTTTAGAAGGTTATTATGAAAAAAAATTTTTTGGAAGTGAGCTATCATTTACTATATCTATTAGAGTACTCCAAAGATTTTTAAAGAAGTAACTGTTTATACATAATTATGATAATAAATAGTTTTTGTTTATAAGTTTAGGTCTTGTAAAAATATAAAAAAAATTTAAATTGCTATTAGCTATCATTTACTATATCCATAATATTGACAAAAAATTGGTATTTAAAAGTTAAACTGTTTATACATTATTATTGATAATCAAAAAAGACATTTAAAAAAAAAAAAAAATTGTGGAAAAGGTTTTTGATATTGGAGTTATTTATCATTTACTATATCTATTATATTTCCAAAAATATTTAAATAAAAAAGAGATAACTAGGTATATACATAAATATGATAATAAAATTTAAGTAAGAATTTTTGGTCTTGTAAAATAAAAAAATTTTATTTTGCCATTAGCTATTATTTACTATATCCGTTATATTGACAAAAAACATTGAGCAAATTGTTGGAAAATTTCTTTTTAAAAAAATGAATTAGTTCATATTTTCATTTATTGTTTTATTATGTAAACTAAAAGAAGTTTTTTTTAAAAATGTTGTTGAACAAACAAAAAATTTTTAAAAAATATTTAGCTAATCATTTACTAATTTTATTATCTATTGTTAAGGCCTATTGTCTTTGTGTTGAATAGATTGATACATCTTGCCTCCTTAATCTTTCTCTCTGTTTCTCCTTCATATTTCAGAACATGTAAAATTGTAACTTTCATGTTGTGATTTGGTTGTTGAAAATGTTGTCCTGTTGCCGTGTTTTTGTTATTTGCTATATATCTCAAATGTTCGCCAATTCTGGTTCTTAGAGTGCGTCCAGTTTCGCCAATATATTGTTGTTTGCAATAAGAGCAAAAAAAACGTTTCAGACGGACCTTTCGAATTATGAATTGAAAGAAAAATTTTTATGGATTTTTTTATTCTTGTTTAATAGAAAATATTTTTTTGTCCTTCGTTTTGCCCAATTGTTATGAAAAAGTTTTTACGTGACGAGCGATTTAGCCGTAAGCTACATATTAAGGATGCATTTACAAAAGCAAAGTATTTATATGTTTAATGCTATACCTACTGTATATTAGTTTTAAGTTTCTACTTATAATAAAAAATTCTTTTTCCAATATGGCTACAAAGCCGATTAATATCCGGTGGATTAGAACCTGTTCTTAGCCAAACTGAAAATCAATATTATATCGTAATACAGACAATTTTCCACGAATAATTATTTAAAACAAATCATAAAGTTAATATCTGTTTTGTTCGCCCAGGCATTCGGTCCCATTGAGGTCAGTTTTGTTAAAAACTGGTTTTCTTATTATTTTTGGTTTTAATATCCACGTAAAGATGTCTATAATACGATGCGATAAATAACAATTACAAGTTTATTTTCAGTGCATTGGGAGGGGAAAAAATTGGTGGTGGGGTTTCTAGGGCCGATTTCTCTTGGGATGGTGGAGGTAACCTCCCCCAAAATAGTTAAAGACCTTCCCTGGACCTATAAGAAGCTTCACAATAAAAGAAAACCATATCTGTCCGACGGTTAACGAGAACGAGACACACAGATATGCAAAACACCCTGCTACTTTTATATTATAATTGTTAGTAAATTTAAATAATAAAAATCGGGCAATCAAAGCATTACTGTCAGAAAGACAGAAGTACAGACAGACACACAATTCTTTCTTGATTGAGTCACACACACAAACATACACACACACACACAAACTCACTCACGCACACACACAAACACACACACACACATAGACACACACATACACACACACATACATACACACACAAACACACATCATATTACTATTTAATATCCCCTGTGAAAAAGATATTACATGACGAACTATTAAGCCGCAGGACATAAGTATAGGGTGCATTTCATCACGCAAAATGTGTTGTACAATTCTTTGCTTTACTTACTCTGATTACAAAACCCATGAAATTTTGTTACCATTCTCTTATCTTAAGGAATATGAGAATAGACGAAAAATCATCATACAACCCCAATGATGATAAACAAAATAACCCTATTGGAGATTGAATTTGATAGAGAAAAAGTTGTAGGACATTGTTTTCTGAACCTACCAATCAAGATTTAATAAAAGTATCTGAATATTTTGAATATTTTAGTAGTTTAGTTTGTCAATGTCTTGCTGGACCGATCGAGGCCTTAACATGGATTGGTTTTAGGCTATTACACTTCATCCCTTTAATTGCATAGCCCCTTGATGCTAGGGCCGACGCCACTAGTGTTAATTAAACATATTTTAGATAAGTTATACTCTCCCTAAAATTTTATTTCAAATTTTATGATTATGAAAAAATACACCCTTGTTAGGCTAGCAGATGTCTTTATATAATTCCATTGTCATTGTCAAATAGTTTCTTTTTTTTTATGGTCCTGTCTTATTTTCTATCTCTCTATCTATATATTTTGAAACTTTTAATAGTGCCTATAAAAATTATGTCTTACTGGCCTACCAATGGTGAATTAAAATTTTTACTGGCCTGCCATTGTAATTTAGTCTGTGGTGTATTGGCTTATCATTGGTCATTTCTATGGTATGACGTCATTTTTATAGGCAATATAAAGAGCTTCATATATTATAGCGGCTACGCCCCTAGAGTCCTCGAGTTTATAAGGCGATTTCTCTTGGGATGGTAATGTATTCTTCCTCAAAATAGTTATAAACCCTAATGAGAAGCTACATTATAAAGGAGAACCATATCGGTCCAACAGTAATTGATAACCTTCGGTACATACTGTTTCTCCTTATATAAAAATATATCTACATACATATCTATCTATCTATCTATCTATCTATCTATCTATCTATCTATTTATCTATCTATCTATCTATCTATCTATCTATCTATCTATCTATCTATGAAAGCTGTCACAGGGTGAGTAATAACCTTCTATATAGATCCCATATGGTTATGAACTCTGATTGTGTGATCACAGGGATCTAAAGGGATAAGACAATGGCTGTCAGTTAAATTTATTGATTATACACAAAACTACCCATTCTGTACATTTAAATTAGTGGTTAAAACGTTTGAATACTAAACTTAATGAATCAGCTTTTCAAAATTAACTAAAGGCTCCAAAGTTGTTAAGGTTAAGCCAACGAATAAAAAAAACGTTATCATAAAGCAGTGTAACAGTGTAATAAACAGCCCATTGTCCCTTCTCTCTTTGATGTGATCGTCATATTGGGATATGAAAATGGGATATTTTTCAATTGATTTAACTTAATTGTTGTCAGTAAAGTAGATCTATAAATAATATAACTAATTCAAATAAAATTTGTGTTGGTTCTAGTATTAAAATTCTGCGACTACTAAAATTTATTTTTCTTTCTTTGGCCAATCCCTGATAAAATAGTTTTAAGATCGATATGATTATTTTTAAAGGCGAAGGTTTTCTATAATTAACGGATAGCTTTTTTCGTTAATTTAGACAGGTTATATTTTTTTTCGATTCAACCTTTGCATGGTGATTCCTGTAGTAGTTAGGTACGATTTAAGCGTATCATTTCTATAATCGTTACCAGAATGTCCGTATGTCCACATTAAACATTTTGATTTTCAACTTTTTAAAAATAAATTTCTATGTGTTATTATTATACGATTGATCTGATTTTTAGTATACTCATTCCTAGGACAACAAAGTACAATGTTATAAGAGAAGCATCTCTATAATCAAGTACAAAAAATGTAAGTATGTCCTTAAACATTATCATGTATTTAAGCAGTTTTTCAACAATTTTACTTAAAATTTATTTTAGACTTTTATAAATATATATTCTAACTATTCAGTTCTGACACTATAAAAGTGTTAATGTTAACATAGCATACTATCCGTCTTGAAACGTAAGTATTAGACTATAAAAGTTTTAAAGATTTTTAATCAATATAATAGATTTGAAATCTGCATAAAATTTTAAGGATTTTTTATAAAATTCGTTTTTTATATAATTCTTTATTTAAAGGCGCAAATACGATTTAAGTTAATAAATTTTGACCAATAGGATAGCTGGATTGGAAACTACCTACGCTCTAATTGGTTGAATGATGTACGTCACTTAAGCTTCTCCAATCAGAGCGCAGATAGTTTTCAATCCACCAATCACAGATCTCAAAATTATTTAACTTAATTTGTATTTGCGCCTTTAAATAAAGAATTATATAAAAAACTAATTTTATAAAAAATCCCTAAAATTTTATGCAGATTTCAAATCTATCATATTGATTAAAAATCTTTAAAACTTTTATAGTCTAGTAAGTATATCCATTCTGAACTTTGGATACGTGCCTAAATAGTGTTTTACATTTGATAATGTTCATATTGTTGTAGTTCTAATTTGTTGAGCTTCACTTTTATGTATGCCATCCTTGCTTATACTAGTGGAGTTGTTGTCAAATATAAAATTGCCATTGATATTAAAGACTGCAAAAAGCATAATTTCACATGAGTTTTAATATAATGATCTGTACCATATTTTAAAAGCAGGCAAAGAAAAAGATACCAGGAAATGGTTTTATCATGTCAATTCAGTTTATAACCTTTATATTTTTTTCTTCATTTGAAAGTGAGATATATGTTTATATCTTTAAAAAATCTAAGTATTATGATTCAAGAGACAAGACAATGAACAAAAAATTGATATGTTGATATATAAATCCCCAATGAATATAAACAAAATTACACCTTCTTGAGAATAAAACATTTGGACACTGATATAGTTAATGAATCAACCAATCAAAAGATGATAAAAGTACCCAAAGTTTTTTGAGCAACTGAATAAAAAAAAGTTATTATGTACTCGTGTAATAAATAATCACCTACTCTTCAATAGATTCAAATCGATTAGATTTTACGAAAAGATATCCATATCCGTGTGTAAAAGGGGGATTTTTTTGCTTATTTTCGTAAATTATTATGAAATTTGATATTAATCGTATAGATGTTTCTTTGTCATTATTTAAGAAGTTCCTAAGTATGCAAAAACAACGAAAAATAAAATGTGTTACAAAAAACAAACAAATAAGCTTTAATTATAAGACTTTTCAGTCAAAATAGATAAATAAAACAGTGGCATGCGCAGGGTTTTAGCAGGGGGTTGCGCGAGTTGCACTAGAAAATTACAATACCAGCGCGCAAATTTTTTTTATATTCCATTTTACTTTAAGAAGGGGTTTCATTTTTAACTTTGCACCCCCTTCGTCAATACTAGGGGGTGTATTAGGGTGGTGTAAACCCTTACCAAAGGGCTGGAATGTGAATTAGGATCATGGACACTTGTGTTAATTATTCCCCCTTCATTTGTCTCCTCACACCTTCTTCTGCGCACCTCTTAATAAAATCTTTATATGTAATAATTTTTAATTATTGAAACCATACTTAAGTCTGACATTGGAGAAAATTAAAAAAAAATAATACGTTCACACAATAAAATTAAACATATATAATTAAAATCAGCTAATTTGCTGGTATTGATAATAAAACCTAACTTATAGAGTAGATTCCCGTAAAAATGTGCATATTTGACCACACTTAAATTTAGTCCTTACTTTTTACAAGCGGCTACGCACCTTGAAGCCACTAGGGGCACTTAAGTAGAGGGCGGGGGGAGGGGGGATGGGGTGAAGTAAGCCTCCCACTTTTAATTTGAACATTAAAGAGTAAAAGTTAAAAAAAAAGATGTGGGTCAAATTTTCTGGGAGCTATTTCTCTTGGAAAGGATGTGGTGCCGTCCGCTTAGACTTTCTCTGGACCTTTGAGATACTACACTATAAGGAGAACCATATAGGTTCTGCGATTAGTGAGATCCCTTGCTATAAACTAAGACACATGAACATCCTGTTACTTATAAATAAGGATTAATACAATTCTTATGAACTTAATTTTCCCATTTTTGAGTTTTTTTATCTGATCTAAAGAGATAAGACAGCCGATAATTGGATGTACACCTCCAATGATGATAAACAAAATTACCCATTTGAAACGTTTGGACCAACTAATCAAAACTCAATACTAAACCACAAAGTTGTTAAGCTCACGTATAATACGTTATTAAAAACTTTGGGGACTAGTATAATAAACAGCCTAATGTCCCCTACCTCCCTTGTATTTTTGCTTTTATTATTTTTTTTAATATTTTGAATAAACATCTATTATTCAAATTGTGGGTTCCGAATCCTTTATTTTTTGGAAACGGTTTATGCTCATGTCTAATTAGGATTAATACAAAACTGTTTTAATATTGTGTACATCTTTTCAGGGGAATTAAGACAATCTATAATACAAAGTAGCTTGATGTCTGTCCGTCCGTCCGTATGTCTGTCAGTCCGTCCGTCCGTCTGTCCCTTAAGATTTCGGTAACCACTGAACCGATCGGATTCTACTCTTCAGGGTATATACCTATTGGTCCTGTGGTGGTTTTAAGCTTTAACGGATCTCTGTGTGTCTATCTGTCTGTATGTACCAAAAGATCTCGCTAACCACTGAACCGATATGGATATCCTTTTCAGGCTAGCTTCACATATGTTCTGAGAAGGTTTTTAACTATTTTGGGGGAGGGTACCACCACACTCCCAAGAGAAATCGCCCCTAGAAAGAATGCCACACTTTCTAAAAAAAATATTTTTTAAATACTTTTTCTTGAAATAGAAAGTAATGGGGTGGGGGGTAAACTCCTCCCCCCCCCTCACTCTGCCCTAAGGGGCCCTCTAGAGGTTGCTGGGGGCGTGGCCGCTAGTAAACAGAGAAAGTGGGGAAAGAAAGCTTTTTAGAAAAATCCCTGCGTGCTAGCAAATAAGTATATTCTGTTTTTGATAAATCTAATAAAATTATGGAATCATGCAAATATTAATATAAAATGTACTGTGTTTATTTATTTATAGCAGGGATTATTGTCTATTAACCATTTCCGTTCGTCTGTCTGTCTCTTTTCTAAAATTAATAACGTGAGGTTAAGTTCTTTAAAAAAAGATTAGTATAGTTATTTATTAAGTCATATTATTAACAGCTTTTGGGGATATAAAAATGTAAATTATAAGATTATATCTAGTTTTGTAAGCCCCGATATGCCGAATATTATGATTGTATATTTTTTTTAAAAGTAGAAAACTGGATATAATACGATACAATACATGATTCCACTGGATATTAATCGGTTTTGAAGTCATAACGGAAATTTATTATCAATTAATTATCAAAGCAGAGTTTCTGTCTTACTCTATCCATACTTTGAAAAAGAAATTATTCATGCTGTAGTTTGTTAAGCTTCATCTGCTTTTCAGCAACTTTTAAGCGGCATTCTGTGCGCTTTCGCCAAAAGTCTTAAATTGTAGCCAAATCAAGAAAAGTTGCGTAGGTTTCAATACCCAAAGAATAATACAACTAAAAGAAAGAATTTAGATCCATTGTCCCATCCCTACAACAATGCGACTTACCCAACTTAAGGAGTTGCTTTACTCAGCGAGAGAGAGGTCACAATTGACTGTTTATTACACTAGTCCTTAAAGTTTTATAGTAACGTTTTATTATTCGTTGGCTAAACAACTTTGGTTACTTTTGTGAATTTTGATTGGTTAGTTCATTACGTTGAGTGTGTTGTTAAACCACTAATTTTGAGTGTTTTAGCGTATCTCTAACTTTAATCTACAGAAGGGGCAATTTGTATATCATCATTGAGGATGTACATCAATTTATAGGCCATTGTCATATCACTTTAGATCCCTGTGCTTTACTGCTGAAATAATAAAAATTGCAATATCTGAGATGATTTTGATATATTTTTTCTTTTGTTTGAAAGAAATCATTTTAGCCATTGACGTGTAGTAATAGCAAGAACAAACAGCTAAATATTCTAATAAAGTGTATTAATTCAAGACAAGTTAAACATACAATAATAATATTAAATATAATGGCAACTATTCACTTTTATGTTCGTGCCGAGTTGCAGAGCAATGTCTTGCTCCGAAACGGTTGACACAAGAACTAAAAGCTAATATACAAAATACATGCATTGCTCTCAAGTCAGGAAGAAAGGGACTATACATCACATTTCTCCCTGGCTTTAACATAAACCTGGATTTCAAACTGTAATATTTCAGATTGAATATAACAATATGTTTTTTACATGTTAATTATCATATATATTATGAGTAGCATTGAACGCTTATTAATTAGATAATAATTGATCTGGTATGACACCTGCCATATTTTTTTTTTTTTTTTTTTTTTTTTTTATATTTTATTTCCAGATCTTAAAACACTTCATATACATTTTTATTATTTTGGTTCCTTAGAACTCTTTTGTGTTTTTTTTTTTATATTCCTTTTTCCTTTATGTGTTTTTTTTTTCTCTTTTTAATATTTTTTTTTAAAAAAACATTGATTAACATATAATCATTGAAAATGCATTGATTAACACATAATGCATTAATTACATAGTTATCATAAATGCATGATATAAAAATAACACTGGTTAACATATAACCATCAGATTTAAACATGGTATTATAGAGCATTAATATGAAACATTAGTTTTAAACCTTTTCGAGACTACTACTGCCTCAACAAATATTAAATACATAAAATAAAATAAAATATGAATTAATACACATAAACTATAATTATTACTTTCTTTTTCCAGACGCTCTGCCCTTCTTGCCAGATTCTTCAATATCCATAGGCATGATAGCTTCATCATCATTCACTCCAAGTTTTGCGGTCTCATCACACAAGCCGTCTTGAGACATCCTTGCCTCAGTATCACCAAGCATATGGAAACATCTTTCAAATCCACTAGTAACCGCAACCGAAATCGAGGTTGCAACGTTATCAACCTCCTCCTGATTATCCAAAATCTTTTGATGCTTACGACTAACCTCCTCCCCAAATTTATCAAGCATCATCAATATTCCAGGCGTGTGCTCCATCCTCATTTCCTCCCTCGCTTGTTCATCAACACGCCATTGCTGACCTGACAATTCAAGGTCCAGACAAACAGGAATGTTCGGATTTAAGGGCTGATCCAGCTGAACACAAACAGGATCCCCAAACCGAGTAACCAATTTGAAATCACCCTCAAACCACTCATTTACTTTGTGTTCAGGATTAAACTTCCACTCAATATTGGTTGTCAACAAACTTGTATAAACTTTTCCATCCAACTCCAATCTAAGTTCCTTTACTACATTCTCTAAAGTAGTATCTGGATCACATAACAATATCTGCTTGGCTAGAGTCGGACGGAGACGCTTGCAGCGCATCTGCATTTCCCAGGTCAAAACTCTTGCGTCTACTTTATCATTCACCAAACTACCTGCGTATGCGGCACTCACCAGATTCTCAATTATTTCTCTTTGTCCATCCAATCTAACATAACGTATCTCAGCTGGCATCTCTCCACTGGTGATTAAACTCACTGAATTCACGTTTACAATGCGTGGAATGAAAACCGATAAGTTCATGTATTCATTCACCTGAATAGAGTCAATAAACACTTTAGCACTCAAATCCTGTTCAGACTTTCCTTCAAGCCAATCTTTTTGTAACTCGAACAAAGTTGTGGATGGCATCTGCTTCAGAATAAAGGAGACTTTATTCACGACGTCTTTCCAATGTGCCAGGAGCCGGATAGGATTAGGCAACTTTTTATCTCTAATATCAAAACAATCCCTCATCATGTGACCTTTTCTGTTGCAATAATAACAAATAAAACCACCTTGAATTGCGCCAATTAAAGGAATAAGTTCAGCTGGTCCGCCAAATTCATCAGCTAAATCAATTTCACATTGATTTATTTCATATGACAAATTATCTTCATCACTAACCTGATCAATAGTTACAGGATTTGACTTGGAACCGACGCCACCAACCATCGTTTTAGCCAAAGCCATCTGGTTTGTTGTACATCCTCTAGCCATTGACCCTGAAATTTGGTTAAATTGAAGCCCTTTAACAATCAGTTGTGCTTTAACTATTAACTCTGTCCTAAACTTCGTTATCATTCGCACTTGTCCGTCACGCTCCAAATCCAACGCAAATTGACGCATCTGATTAGCCAAAAGTGGAGATAAGATCACATTACACACTTGAGAATAGAAATCCATAAACATATCATCAGTTGGTTTCGGATACGCACGTTTCCAGAAAGATAGTATCTTATCAAAAAATGCATCAATCTTATCATTCTCATGTTGCTTAACACTCAAATACGCATCTTTACACACATTCTTCATGTCGGGTGGTAAAAATGTCTCTCGCATCTTACACAAGTACCCCTTTAATGTTAATCGTCTATTCTCCATATCAGCAGGTTTTAGTGTATAACCACAAGCGGTTCTTACACCCACACACTTATCAAACAAAATTTCCTTACACACTTGATGATTAGTCATATGATAACGTCTAGTAGTCATCCAAAACCTCTCCAAATAATCATCAAAGAAAATCACATCATCATCAACCAAAAATTCAGGCGCATTTTTTCTGAACTGATCATCAAGTTTAGCACACGTTTCATTGTACCTATGAACATTCTCCTCCCCCTGCGAAACATACAAAGATCTATCTGGTACATAAACAAGAGATTTACACCAACTAACCTGCAATTCACTCAGTCCAGCTTCAAAAAAATTGAGCGTATTAAAATCCTCCGCTTTAACCTCAGAAAGGGCTGGCCACCACATGAGAACTCCATTGTAGATATTATCCACAGCATCAACCTTAGACAACTCCCAAAGTTTTATGATCTTATCCTCATGATCTTGCATACCACCAAAAATAGTTCGAGAACCACTAGCAAACAAGTTAGGCTTCTCCTCTGAACCTCCAGATCCTCCAGCCGTCCGCTGCCACGGCATAGAGTTATTCAAACCATTCTGCTGGTTATTCGAACCATTCTGCCGGTTATTCGAACCATTCTGCTGGTCATTCATACTATTCTGCTGGGCAATCTTTTCTAGAATTCGCTGCTGGCCAGTCATAAACTCATCCACAACTGTCACATTCTCGGTTTTGATATCATTATCAACACTAGGCACCACCACCTTATCAAGACGATCTTCCAAATCGTCCATCCGAGTAGCCAGTCCAGTAACCGCAGCACTATTAGTATCAACATTATCCGTCAACTCCTGAATTTTCGTCTCCAGCGGCGCCATACGCCCACCCAGCTCCGCCGCCACATTATCAATTCTAGTTCCAAGAGCATGGATCTCATTCTTGACCGTACCCCAAAAACTTAACATGTGCACATCCCTCTCCTCCTGAGACATCTTTCTCCACTCAGCAATGTCCATCCTGGCCACTGCAAATATCCTGAACAAAAACCAAAAGCAAAGAAATAATACAATTAAAAGAAAATCTGAGCTATAAATTCGTAATACACTACTGCGCCAAAATGACGTGTAGTAATAGCAAGAACAAACAGCTAAATATTCTAATAAAGTGTATTAATTCAAGACAAGTTAAACATACAATAATAATATTAAATATAATGGCAACTATTCACTTTTATGTTCGTGCCGAGTTGCAGAGCAATGTCTTGCTCCGAAACGGTTGACACAAGAACTAAAAGCTAATATACAAAATACATGCATTGCTCTCAAGTCAGGAAGAAAGGGACTATACATCACACCATGTTCTTGAAAACTCAAGGATTTGCTGGGCAATGAAATCCGCAAAAAAATACATTCTTGGAAAAAACGGTTGATTTTAACTTACGAGATACTATCTCTGCGGTGCATTTTTAGCCTTTACCTTACCCAACCTAACCTAAAACAAGCATAAATATTTGTATTTTTCCTCATAAAGTTCTATTGTGCTCTAGAAGCAATATGAGGGAAACCGCCAAAAATCTATAAACTGTGTGGATATGATAAAACATATTTGTCAACATAAGATCTTATATAATAGAGATAAACCTAAATGGGTGCTTTCCTTTAAAATACAAAATTTAACACTTACATAATAAATTAAATCAAAAATAAGGGGGGGGGGGGTTTAGCGAACCTAGTAAAAGTGTCTGACTCTGATTATGACGTAAAAAAATTAGCCAATGAGAGGCCAGTATACACTGTAAATGACCAATTGTAAAATTTATAGAAGCCTCTCATTGGCTAATTTTTTTTTCGTCATAATCAGAGTCAGACACTTTTACTAGGTTCAATTTAGCCATCGGCCAACTCCTTCGGGGGCCAAAAAACACGTTGGGTCTTTACATGCGATGCTCTAATTTGGTAGACCCAGTACCCAATATACCCAACTTAACCTAACCTAAGTTAATGATCAATATTAGTGCGAAAGTGTCAATATTTTTAAAATGAAGGACACATTAATAGTGTCTGACTGATTATGACGTAACAAAAAAAATTAGTTAATGAGAGGCCGTTATTGACCAATGGTAAAATTTATAGTGGCCTCTCATTGGCTAATTTTTTTGTTACGTCATAATCAGTCAGACACTATTACTGTGTTCTAAAATGAATATTTCTAATATTTTTTTGTCTATTTTTATTATAGTTGTGATCTATAAATAATGACACATTAAGAGTTAGAAATCATGTCTTTTAACATGGAAAAAAGAATATGTTTTAAAGTTATAATCATGAAAAGAAAAATATACATACAGACAAAAATATACAGAATTAGAGACATACAAACAGACAGACATACAGACAGATAGACAGACATATAGAAATACATACAGACAGACATACAGACTGACATATAGACAGACATACAAACATTCATACAGACATACATACAGACAGACAGACAGACAGACAGACAGACAGACAGACAGACAGACAGACAGACAGACAGACAGACAGACAGACAGACAGACAGACAGACAGACAGACAGACAGACAGACAGACAGACAGACAGACAGACAGACAGACAGACAGACAGACATACAGACAGACATACAGACAGACAGACATAGAGACAGACATACAACAGACATAGAGACAGACATACATACAGACAGACATACAGACAGACAGACAGACAGACAGACAGACAGACAGACAGACAGGCAGACAGGCAGACAGACAGACAGACAGACAGACAGACAGACATACAAACAGACAGACATACAGACATACAAACAGTCATAGAGACAGACATACAGACAGATAGACTGACATTCAGACAGACAATCTGACAGACATATAGACAGACAGACATACATGACAAACATACAGACATAATTTTTCCTTTATTCCTGAGATCCTAAAGCCCATATGGAGTTGTAATTAATTATAGTTTGAGAGGATTAATTACGACGACCTTCACGGGTAAGGACAACAATAAACAATACCACAATTATGCAGAAAGAGAGAGGGGACAATGGGCTGTTTATTGCACTAGTCCCCAAAGTTTTATAAAAAGTTTATTTTTTCGTTGGCTTAAAAATTTTGGGGACTTCGAATGGATTTTAATGGGATGGTCTATTAAATTGAGTGCCTAAACGGTTCGACCACTAATTCTTAATTACAGAAGAAATAATTTTCTGTATCTTCTTTGGTAATGTACATTAATTTATTGGCCATTGTCTTATCCCGTTTGATCCCAGACGATTTTGCGTCATCTAGTTAATTGGCAGGTGTTGGGTTCGAGCCTCTCAAAAGATAACGATATATATTTAAGACGGTTGGACATAAGAACATAAACAAATGAAGAGAAACGCAATTAATATTTAACATTATTTAGAATTGTAAACGAAAATTCTGTATAAATATATATTCAAAAATTAGAATACGGGATCCCTAATAAGTATCACGAACATACTTAATAATTTCTTTCAATATTGCAACTAATCATTCTATGAATCAATATTGCGAAAATTATGTAAACAGAATATTTATCTACAGAGGCGCCACATAAAACCGGACTTTTTTAAAACGGTCATAGCGTCAAAACTACTTGACCAATCAGGACGTTTGACCCCACTATAAAAAGCTTAGGTAATAACCTTTTAGCACAAAAAATTCTTTGGACGAAGATGGGCTCCTACTCCGAGCTGGCCGCGCTTATGTTCAACAAGGCAGATTCGAAATGCGCTGGTGGTATAATTTGGATTCCCGACTTGGGCCCACTAAATCGGACCTCAGCCCATCTGCAGATGAGGTAGAGTTATGCAACTTGCTTGGGATACTGTTAGATACATAAGTAAGACACTAGAAAAGACTAGAGCTCTCTATCTAAAATGGCTTGGCCGTAGTACTCCGGCAAAGTAAAACGTGGCAGATTTAGAGATGTCAAAAACGTCAAAAATCGTGAAAATTTAACGGTTCTCAAAGTTAAAGACCCATATGGACCTTAAAAACTCATTTTAGACTATGGGTTGCGCTAACAACCCTAGATGAATCTTTATGCCGTTTCCAAAAAGGTATAAAAGGTTGTTCTAGCTCAACTGTGGTTCAAATAAAGGCCTCTGTGTCAAAGGGTAGCCTGGAAGTTGGGTGAATTTGGATCCTGTAGTTACTCACGTTCCTAAGGAAATGGGGCCTCCCAGCAGCCTGATCTTAATTCAATGGACTTTTGGGCCTGGAGCTACTATGAAGCATGCACTAATAGACGTGCCCATACCACAAAGACCTCCCTCATTGCCACTATGAAGGAGACTTCGCCATCTTGGACAGGTACATTTTGACCTGGGCCTGCCGGCGGTTAAGGAGGCGGGTAGAGGCGGTGGTTGATGCTAGCGGCGATTTTATTCAAAGATCTAATAGTCATATACCTAGTTTGATTCCCAGTTTTTAAGATTTAATAAAATCTTTAAAATTGACGATTTTATGATCTCGCTAACCGATCGGGTTCTTCTTTACAGGGTAGCTTCTCATAGGTCCCGGGAAGGTTTTCCGGGGGGGGGGGGACAACCCCAACCCCCCCAAAAAATGAACATACCCCCCCACCCCAAAAAAAAATTCCTCACCCCGAAAGAAATTTTTATTTTATTTTAAAATACGAAAAATTGGTTTGATAAAACCTCTTGGGGCAAAGCCTTATTTATTTAAATATAACTAGTAAACTATAAGAAAAACTATAATCTATGTATAATTATTAGGGCTAATTATGCTGATTTCTCAGGGAGGGAGAGGACATTAGATTGGAAAATTAAATGATACCCAAAGTTTGATACTAAGTTGCCTTATTCGTTGGATCAAAAAACTTTGTGTACTTTTATTTGATATTGATTGTTTGGTTCTAAACTGTAATAGGATAGACATATGTTTTTTAAAAGCGAAGCTTTTCTATAATTACGATTGGGTTTTCCTACTTCAGGCATGATAAAATTTCAAACAGTCGCATCTTAACGTCAGATTTTTAAAAAGATAGTTTGTAAACGATTCAACAATCATAAGAAAAGGGTCTTGAACAAATTGTCTTGGTCAATTTATGTATTATCTCAATTTCTCGCATCGTATTATAAACAGCTATCCTCGGATAAAAATGTACAATTATTAGATTAAAACCAGTTTTTTAGCCCCGAGATGCCGAAGGCACTGGCTAAAAAAACTGGTTTTAATCTTATGATTGTAGATTTTTATATTCGTAGAAAACTGGATAAAATTCGATGCTAGACATAGTTTTTTCGTATGAATGAGAACCGGTTCCTATCCACCGGATTCGAATGAATACGAGAAACAAAATTATTCGAACACAGTAAAAGTGTCGGACTGATTATGACGTAACAAAAAAAAAATTAGCCAATGAGAGGCCATTATTGACCAATAGTAAAATTTATAGTAGCCTCTCATTGGCTATTTTTTTTGTTACGTCACAATCAATCCGACACTTTTACTGTGTTCAATTATTCCTTTGGACAGTGCCAGTTGAAGATTCAATATTAGTACCCAATATTATTAAGCTAATGAATGAGAGATGTAAACCAGTATAATTTACCCTCCAATGTTCGTTCCCTCCCTGGTAGATATACATTGAAAAGGACGTAGCACCTACCATAATTACAGAGTATCTTTACGTTTATAAAAGGATTAATTATAAAAAGGATATTAAATTTCTTCACAAAAACTGTAAGCAAAAACTAATTTTAGAGACAATAAATAATTATAAGAAAAAAGTGTCACAACATACATAGTAGCGAAGCTCAAATAAACGAACATTAAAAGGTATAAATAATATTCAACATTTATAAAAGTCTAAACGAAAATTTCTCTAGGTACTCTTCTGAAAACATTCATAAACCTTTCAACCTTCTTTGTTAAGGGAGAACCATATCAGTACTGCGGTTATAGAGATACTTCGAGACATACACACACAGATCCTGATACTTTATATAAGGATTCAATTCGGCTTTATAATGTTATGGGATGGTTTAAGCATATTTTCCAGCTCTTTTAATACAGTGTCCTTAAAAGCTAGAGGTGCAACTACTAATATAATATATACATGCACTTCACACTCACAGTATGCATATTATTACAGGGATCTAAAGAGATAAGACAATGGCTGTCAAATTCATGTACATACATTACCATTACATAATACAAAAAAATCCACCAATTCCAAAAATAAACAAACCAATCAAAATTTAAATGAAAGTCCTCAAGATTTCTAAGCCAACGAATAAGAAAATAAGACTTTAAGGGACTAGTGTAATAAACAGCCCAATGTCCCCTCCCTCCCTGGTATAATAATGTCCCTGGTACTATAAATTTAAGTTTCTATGATTGTTGTTGTTTACATTTTTGCAGGGAGGGAGAGGAAATAGGACTGTAAATAATAATTGTACCCAAAGTTTTATAAACACTCTTTTTCATTAGCTGAATGAAAATATTTGGGTATTTTTATTAAGACTCAAGTCCTAACATCCCTGTATTTCTGCGGTTATTACAGTTCACATACAGATCATTAAGGGAGAACATTATTCTTGAATTTGGTCTGTTAGTGTTTTTTGGTATGGAGGAAGCGAAGCAACAAATAAATTTTATACAAAAAATAACAGGAAATTGTAATACAGAAATATTTGGATGCCTTCAACCTCCCAAGAGATATTTTTTTAAATCAGATAGAAATTAGAGGGTCGACAATTACCCACCCTTCACTCAAGAGCCCCTAGAGACCTCTCGTTGCAGAAGGGGTATGTTTTGTATAACAAGGACGATTTCAATTTTTGTTCCACGTTAGCAGAGCTACATTGAGACAAATAGAAACTCCTTATGTATACACACATTGGAACCTTTGAATTTGATTTTCTAAGCTCCCCTCCAAGAAAGACGGCTGATTTTTCTGTGTAGATTTCCTGCACCAATAATCATCTACTTAATATGTAATAGATTACCTGGTCCGTTGGTCTGTCAGTCATACGACAAAATAACAAAAAAATGGGAAGGATACAAAGTGACGAAAAAAAGGTGACGTCATAAAAATGAGGAATGAGGAGAGGATGAGTGGGAAAGAAAACGCCTAAAAAAGAGATGGATAATCCCTCATTTTTATGACGTCACGTAGCTGATTTTTTGAGTCACTTTGTCTCCTCACAAACATTTGTGATTCAAAAAAACCATTTATGGTCACTAATCATCTTCAATATAACTTACTTTTTCCGTTTGTCTAACCTTGATTTGTTTGTCTTCGCTACTTATGGACATTGTCATCCTTGTTTTTTATGTGAATGTGTGTTTGTGTTATAGATATTAATAACATATAACTTTTCAATTATAAAGTTGTTATCATTAAAAGTTGTATATTATTATAACATATGTTCTATGTTGTTGGAATCGCAGCTTTTGTTTATTTAAACTAGCGACTACGCCCCCCTAGAGGCCTCTAGGGGCACTTAAGGAGGGAAGAGTTGAATCCCAAAACCCATTATTTAAATTTAGGTTTTTTATTTTAGTTAAAAAAAATTCTGGGGGTACCCTCTCCAAAATAGGTATAAACCTTCCCAGGACCCATGAGAAGTCACATTGTAATGGAAAACCATATCGGTTCAGCGGTCAGCGAGATCCTTCGGTACAACTAGACAGACAGACACACAGACCCATAGGCATCCTGTTACTCTATAAAAGGGTATGTTTGTTGAGCATTTAACCCCACTCTTCTTTGTTTTAGAAATAGGACACCGCAGGTAAAGGCCTCGAGGGTCTAGAGCCAAAAGAGCCCCTCTGGGATGAGGCATTGGAAAAAATCGGGTATAGTCCCTTTCGTAACATCGCACCTTATGGGGCGATTCTTTGTATTTTTCACAGTAGCTTTTCTCCTATTTCTAGCCCCTGTGGGAGGGTTCTAACCCTGCGAGGCCAATTACCTAACCCTGTAGGGCAATCACCTAACCCAATATAACCTAACCCAACCTAAAATAACCTATAAAAAAACATTTTAAAAATACGACGATGGGGCGATGTTACGAAAGGGACTATTACTAAATTATACTCCTTTATTTCTAACTAGCGGCTACGCCCCTAGAGGCCTCTAGGGGCACTTGAGGAGGAGAGAGTCGAATTTAATAATTCAATTTCTTATTTTAGATTTTAAAAGAAAAAGTAAAAAAAAATTACGTTTGATGTTTGTTTTTCGTTGAACTTTCTTTCTAAAATTGAGAAATTAAAAAAAAATTTAATTTCTCTAGGGAGGGTGGTGGTACCCTCCCCCAAAATAGTTATAAACCTTCCCGGGACATATGAGAAGCTACCCTGTTAAGGAGAACCCGATCGGTTCAGCGGTTAGCGAGATCCTTCGGTACAAACACACAAACACACAGACACACAAACATCCTGTTACTTTATTATAAGGATTTTTCTTAAAAGTAAGGGTTTTTTGGGAGATCATAAAAGCCCCAAAATAGTCTTAGACATTACGTGCGATACCTTTTTTGGCCTTCGTTAAAGTCTTTTTAGATATTACTGGGAAAAAAGTTACAGTTATTTTCCAAAATTTTTCTTAATATTTATTCAACGTTAGCTAGCCATGAAAAACATTTTATGAGGGTATGCAAGAATCTTCCTCAATATCCATGTATTAAATATCCATTTGTTTATGCATGACTGAACTTTTGGTTTATGTGACCAATACTCTACTTTACTTTGTAAAAGAAATTGTTAAAACTAATTCATGATTTCTTATAATGAAGTAACAGGATTTCTGTTTGTTTGTCTGTATGTTTGTTCCGAAGGATCTCACTACCCGCTAAACCAATCGGGTTCTCCTTAACAGGGTAGCTTCCCATAGGTCCTAGGAAGGTTTAAAACTATTTTTTAGGAGGGTACCACCACCCTCCCAGTAGAAATCATAAAAAAGTCGAAAAGTTTTTAAAATATTTTCGCTTTTGCGTAGAGATTATTATTTTTCAAATTAAATATTTGAAATAAAAAAAACATTTAAAGTTCCCATAGAGAGTGAAGCCATTAGAAATTAATAAAGTATTAGTATTTTAACATTTGAAAGTTAAAAAGAGGAAGAAAAAGAATAGAAAATATTAAGAATGCTAGCTCTAATAGCAGCTGAGTAAATCCCTTTTCTCCAATAAAGTTACGGATGGACTTAAGAATAAATTGACGGACAGTAAAAGTCAATCATAACATTAGCTTTTTATTTGATATCAAAGTTTAATGGATTTAAAAAATAGGTTATTTAAGTTCTATAGTTTAAAAAAAAATATAATATTTATTACCTTACTTAATGTCATTTATTAGCCTTAGCTATAAATAATCTAAGTACAAACCTAACAAACAATGAGTTCGATGTTTAAAACATTTTAGTTTAGCCTTAAAAATAATTCTTTTAAAAAAAAATTCAAATCTAAAAAAATTGGGTTATCGAATTCCCCCCCCCCCCTTCCCCCTTTTTCTTCAAGTGCCCCTAAAGTCCTCAAAGGGGGCGTAGCCTCTAGTCATTGATAATTAAATACTTTTAAGTATTGAACTTTACGGATATTAAATGGATAAAAAAGAAAAATGACAATGAATTTATAATGTTTGAATTTCCTTCAAAGGACAGTTCAAAATATATATCTATAATACAAAAAAGAATTATGTCTGTCCGTCTGTCCGTCCGTCCGTCCATCTGTCCCTTAAGATCTCTATAGCCACGGAACCGATTGGATTCTACTCTTCAGGGAATAAACCTACTGTTCCTGTGGTGGTTTTAAGCTATTTTCTTGGGGGTTTGAACACCCCCTACCCCCAAAAAAGTAGGGGAGGGTGCTTTTTTTTAGGCAGATACCTAATTTATTTTTAAAATTACCTTTTCGGGCACAGCCCCTAGAGGCTAGGGGCGAAACCGCTAGTATACATATAATGAAGTAAAAAAAAATTTCCTTATATGATTAACATCAAAAAGACTTAAATGATAAAACTAGAACACAATTAAATATAATAAGGGTTAGAAGGGAACAACAAACTTTACCGCAATTAGTTTGTCCGTCAGTCCGTCCATAAGACACAAAGTGGAGGAAAAATAATATTCTCGGCTCCTATTCAAGATACACGACTGAAACTTCTTGTTTAAATTAGAAGATGAGGGGGGGGGGGAGATGGCATAAAAATAGCATTAAACCATCCCAAGACTTAAAGTAAAAAATAAAATAAATCTTGCTTTCTATGATAAAAATGACAATATGAAAAAAAAACTATGAAAAAATAATGAAAACGTAGGTGCCCTCTGAAAGAAAACAATAGTGAATAGGGTTTTCAAAATATTTTTGCGAAACTTATTTGTTTGACCGAGTGTTCATAAAAATGCTAAAACTAATATTTTCATTATAGCAAATTATTAAAAGCGAAGCTTTTCTATAATTAGGATCTAATCTGATTTTTGGAATACTGATTCCTAGGACAACAAAGTACAAAGTAATTAGCGAAGCTTCTTCATAATCAAGTCCTAAATATGTAAGTATGTCCTTAAACAATATCCTATATTTATTCAGTTTTTCAACAAATTTACTTAAAATTTGTTTCGATTTTTATACATTTATTTTCTGACTATTTAGTTATGACACTCTACAAGTATTAATGTTCGTTTGTCCTACTGTTTCAGAGATTAGCTTGTATGGATGTTGTCATCCTTCTTTATATGACAAATGAGCATTTACTCTACAACTCTGCCTGTCTGTTTTTCTGTATTATAATGGATATATATTATATATAAATTCGATACTTTATTAAGCACTTAAAACTGCGCCCCTGCATCTAGGATAGGAAGGGGATGGGGATGAAACATAATCCACAGACACATCAGGACCTATATAAAGCCTCCCCTAAAATGGACAACTAAAACGGTTCAGTATCCTAAGCTACAGACAAAAAAAACTTTATACATTAGGATATTCGAGTAACCCTTATTATAAATTTTGTATTATTTCTATATAAAAAACTTCCCAAAAATTTTATCATTTCATATTGATATAATCTGAACAAACAGTCCTCGCATTTTATGTTAATAGATTTTTAAATTGCTAATTTTTTTTTGCATTATTGAAACCTTACTAGTTCACGCATATTAACGTTTATTTTCTCTTTTTTTGATAAATTTTTTCCATTGAATAAAAATGTACAAAACTTCTATTCATAAGTGAAAAAAAGCTTAAGTTTGTCGATATTTTTCATTTTTTAGTAGCGAAGCTACTCTGTAATTCACCTTATATGTCCGTCGATCAGTCCGTAACGCTATGAGTAAGTATGGTTTTCTCGGTCGCTTTTTAAGATAGACTGCTGATATTTAAGGTGAAGTGAAGATATTGGTACGTCAGTTTATCGGCCATGCTACAAAATACAAATAAATTTATATTTAAAAAGTTTTCGTTATTTTATACTAATTAAATCAGAGCTGGATCTTTAAATCATTTTAGTGGTGAGCCAGATCGGGGTGAGCCGAATTTCAGCCAATCACAGCGCGGCATTTCATAAAATGCTGTGCTCTCATTTCAGCCAATTACAGCGCGGCATTTTATAAAATGCTGTGCTCTCATTGGTGGAAAGTTGGCTCACCCCGATCTGGCTCACCACTAAAATGATTTAAAGATCCAGCTCAGATAATTTCTTTGTAATGACGGCTGAACATCTACTCTATAACTCGCTTTGTCTGTCGTCCATCCATGCTTTTTGTGCTTCGCTACTTGTGGATGTTGTCATTCTTGTTTTTCATATTATTGTTTATCAAGACAAGGCCAAATGACCGTCGTAAAGATGATCATTTTGGATGGACCTTCACATATTTATTTTATATCATATAAGAGACGTTAAAAACAAAACTATCTTTTTGCGGATATTGAAATAAGAGGCCAAAGACCAGGGTCAACAAAACTGGTGATTTTAATTTTATCATTCTCGGAAAATTGTCCTTATACGAAACGATACAAGATTTTTCAGTATGGCTAAGAACAAGTTCTACTCCAACGGATATTAATCGGTTTTGAATCAATACTAGATTATTTATTAATTCATTGTATTATAGACAGCTTTCCGCAGATATAAAAAAGAAAAATTATGACATTTAAACAACTGTTAGTTTTATGATTTTATTAAAATATTTGTGGAAAATGTTATGTATTACGATACTATCCTTGATTTTTCAGTATGGCAAAATATCAATCAGTTTCATAGCCATACAGGAAATGTAGTCCCTAGAAGAAAAGGGCGAAGTAACATCAAACTAAAAAAAATAGAAAATTTATCGTCAGAATACTGATTTTGAATACGTTGTTCTGTTAAAAACCACAAAGTATAGTAAGAAATAAAAAATAAGGTTATTTATAACCAAAAGTAACGAAAATTTAAATTTTATGTTAAAAACGGAATATTTATCCTTATAGAAAAGTAACAGGATGTATGTCTGTCTAAAATGGAAAGTAGTGGGTTGGCATCCCCCAACCCCCCGCCCTTCACAAAAATGCCCCGAGAGCCCTCTAGTGACGTAGCAACTTTGCATAGGTTTCGTGGTGATTTTAGTCAATTTATATCTAAATCAAAGTATTGTTTTTTGGCTTTTTTGTACCTCTATATTTCTCTACCGAATACCAAGCCTCTAGTTGCTAGGAGCAAAGCCACTAGTAGATAACAAAATTAATAACCTATAAGGTTAATAACATTTAAGTAGGCTAAAATGCATAAAGTAAACGCTAAATATTGCTTGCTTGGCTAATTATAAGTTTGGAAAATCAAAATTGTCTCAATATAATTAACCTTTACTGTAAAGAAAGACAGATAGACAAAAATCCATACAGACTGACATACAAATCAAAGCAATTGTAGTGGAGCTTCGCTTATAATATTAAAATAAGGTTACAATACGTGTTTGAATATATACAAGAAATGAACACAAAATTACATGATAATCTCAAAATTAGCGCTCTGAAAGTTTACTCAAAAATATCTTTCTCTTCTATCTTTTTTTCCCTTTTCATTCCATTCCATTATATAAATTCTTTATCTTTGTAACTTTTTGTTTCTGTTTTTCTTTATCTATTTCTCTTCTCTCTCTCTCATTGTATATTCCTCACTTTCTTTCTTTCTCTCTGTCTACTGTCTTTCTGTCTCTCCATCTCTCTCTCTCTCTCTCTCTCTCTCTCTAATTATTTATGTTTTTAAAATTAATTTTCAGCAATAAATTCTAATTTTATATGACAAGCATAATGGAGTGTTGTAAACGCCTAATTCTCTCTTTCTTTCTTTCTTTCTTTCCCTCTGTCTCTCTCTGTCTCTCTGTCTCTCTGTCTCTCTCTCTCTGTCCCTCTCACTTTCTATATCTCTTTCTCTTTCTTTCTTTCCCTCAACCCGCGACCGTGGCTCAACACGTAGCGCATTCGCTCGTCGTCGGGAAGGTGATAGGTTCGAATCTTGGTCCGACACCGCGTCAAAACTAAAGACGTTAAAAAATGGTTCCCACTGCCACTATGTCAAATGCGCGACGTAAATAGTTAGAGTGGGGGAAATGCCTTGGCCCAAAACAGGCGTAACTCGTTACCATGCACAGTTAGGACTTCTCAGACAAAGGTCGTGCATCACAGAGAGTTGGTTTTCTGTAATGTACTGTACTACGGGTATGAGGTGAAGGACCAAGAGTCTGGCCTTGAGTTGACAAGTTGACTGTTCAGTCCAGGTGCAACTCACCCAAACGACATTAGCATTCTTTCTTTCCCTCTGTCTGTCTCTCTCTCTCTCTGTCTCTCTCACTTTCTATATCTCTTTCTCTTTCTTTCTTTCCCTCTGTCTGTCTCTCTCTCTCTCTCTGTCTCTCTCACTTTCTATATCTCTTTCTCTTTCTTTCTCTCCCTCTGTCTGTCTATATCTTTCTCTCTCTATCTATCCATCTATCAATAAATATTTCTCAATGTTGCTTATTTTAACTTAAGCAAATTTTAAGAATTCCTTATATTAATGAATCTTTTAAGGGAAAAACACGCGTAGTTACTCTACACATACTTAAACAGGGGGAAATATGAATGACGGGTGTTTTCCAGAAACTGTTAATGCCTCATCAGAATTTCCTTTAAGTGGCAGAGCTACTCTATAACTATTGTACATTCAACCGAAGGATCATCTTTAACCTCTATTAAGCAAAATCATCAGTGCTGTTCTGCAAAGTCAATAGTTAATACAAAACATGCATGTATCTAAAAAAAAGGGTTAGGGGATAATTTTTTTCTTCTTTTACATATTTCTTGTATTGGCTATTATCCTCTAGGGGCCTATGCATTCGTTCCCTTAGCCACGCATGGCTACCCTGTACTCAATATAGCCTCACCTGACCTAGACTTTGGTATAATACAAAAACTTATTTTGATACTATCTTCTTAAAGTTTCGGCTTCATTGTTCTTATTTTTAATATTATAGAATCAGACAAGAAATATAAAGGGATAAGACAAAGACAGATAAATTAATGTACATCCCCAATGATAATACACAAAGTTACCCCTTCTGTAGATTAAAATTAGTAGTTGAAACGTTTGAACACTCAACTTAATGAACCAACCAAGCAAAATTCAACAATAGTCCCCAAAGTTGTTGAGCCAACGAATAAGAAAACGAACTAAAGAAATCTTTAAGGTCTAGTGTCACTTTCCTCCCTGAAATCAGACACATGCTTAGAATTTTAAATAGGGGAGAAGTTGCGCGAAGCGCAAGAAATTTAAAAGTTCTGTACGCACACTATTGAAACCACTGCCATATGTTTCTACTATTCACACAAACCAATTAATCCTTAACCCTAAATTTTAAACCGCAACTATTTTCAAGTTGGTCGGTTGGTCCACCAGTTTGTCTGTTGGTTATGCCAGAGAGAGAGAGGGGCAATGGGCTGTTTATTACACCAGTCCCTAAAGTTTTATAAGAACATTTTCTTATTCGTTCACTTTGGGGACTTTTGGGGAAATTGAGTGTTCAATCGTTTCAACCGCTAATCTTAATCTACAGAAAGGGTACTTTTGTGTATCATTTTTGTGGATGTTCATCAATTTATAGGCCATTGTCTTATCCCTTTGGATCCCAGCGATTATGTACAGACATGTTGGACCCATTTAATTCTTTATCTTTAATTTGTTTTAAGTTGGTTTTTAAAAGCGAAGCTTTTATATGATTAGGGTATGTCGGTAAGTCCGATTGCGTAACAGGTAGTTCTTATTCTTAATTTAAGCATGTTAAATTGTCCTATCGATCTCAAACTTTTCATGATGATTCTTATAACAGTAAAGTACATTTAGAGAGCGTAGCAACTCTGTAATCATTACCAAAAAGTCCGTCACGTCCATTTAAAACATGCTGATATTTTACGATTTTGACAACATTTTTTGTATGATATATTTTGTATCTTATTCATCTGATTTTTGTAATGTTGATTCCTGTAACAATGAGGTTCAATATTCAAGTTATAAAAATGTTTTGTATCTCAGTATTTTTTTAATACATATATGTATACAATTTTGTTTCGACGAAAAAAATAATATTCTGCTAACATTCTAAAATTTTCGGGTATTTAAAACGAAAAAGACTTTTTCTTTAGTTTTTAAATTATATAAAAAAGTATATTTGGGATCATGGAAAGAAAATGAAGTATCGGGTTTCGTCGCATTTTCACAGTAGCTTTTTTCATAGACCCTGCGAGAGTCTCTAACCCAACGGGGCCTAATTCCTAACCCTGTGAGGCAATCATTAACATTTACCTAATCTAACCTAAAGTAACCTATCAAAAGCTACTGTGAAAATACGACGAAACGCGCTACTTCGTTTTCTTTCTATGATCTCATATTTGTAATGAAACAAGGATCATCCATAAAAGCGGAACTCTATAATCAGAAGGAAGGACAAACGAACAATAAGTAGAGCAGAAAAAAATAAGCAGAACATAAATTCGTAAGTCTAAACAAAATTGTACATAAAACAAGGATGACAAATTTGTTGCAAAACTTCTAAAATACAGAATTCTGTTTAAGGACATACTGGCATTTTTAGGACTTGATTATAGAGATACTTCGCTCAAAATATTGTACCTTAATGAATCAGTAATCCAAAAATCAGACCAATTGGATGATTTTATCACATAATAAATTATTGTTAAAAAAGTATAAAAAAATCAACATGTTTAAAATGGACGTGGTAACGATTATAGAGTTGCTACGCTTTCTAAATCATACCTATCTACTACAGGAATCAACATGCAAAGTTTGAAATCGATAGGCCAATTCTAACATCCCCAAATTAACGAAAAAAGCTATCCGTTACGGACGGACTGACGGACGGACGAACGGACTGACCGACCCTAATTACAGAAAAGCTTTGCTTTTAATATTTAATTTAGCCAGCTGCGAGTGAAAACCTGGTGCAACATCCAAGTAGTAATATATCGATTTTTATGATATATTAGCTGATATTGAGTAAATATCCAATATTTACTTTTATGCAAAAAAATACATTTAGTAACATTTTTTAAGCGAAGTTTTTAAAATTGTTGTTTAGTCCGTTCGTAACGGTTAGTTCTTTTCATTAGTTTAGACATGTTAGAATATTCTTGTCGATTTCAAACCTTGCATGCTGATTCTCTTAACAGTTAGGTTCGATTTAGAAAGCGTAGCAACTTACCAGATAGTCCGTACGTCCATTTAAAACATGCTGACAACAACTTTTTTATGTTTTATAATTATCCTATTAATCTAATTACTTGAGTAATGTTTACTAGGACAACAATTTTATTATTAAATCCTAAAATTGCAATTTGTCTTAGTACAGTTTAAAAAAAAATGCAGTAAATTTATGTACAATTTTGTCAAGAGTTACAAATTAATGTTCTGCTCATTCAGTTCTGGCACTCTACAAGAGTTATTGTTTGTTTTCCTTCCTTATTATTTTAGTTCTTCGCTCTCATGGTTGTTGTCATCGTTGTTTTTTTATATTTTGGATATTGTATAAAAACTTTCTAAAAGATTGGCATTAATTATGGTAGGGGGGAGGGGGCACCTCTACTAACTTGACTACTATAATAAAAAATAAAAATTAAGTTCAAATTTTTAACCACATTACCTATAATTTTAGAAAGATTCTTCCATAATATATGAAATTTTTATAAGAGAGGTTATAATATCAGTGCTAAACAGAAATATTGTTGTAATATTTATTTCTATTATTAATTGTTTTTATTGAACTTCTTATTTGCTTAGCCATATTCAAAAATGTTCACAATTTCTGCAGTAGGGTTTTAGTCTTTTTGTTGGTGTAAGCAGTCATTATATTATTTCTTGTATCTTAATAATAAAGTAACAGGATGTGTGTTTGTCTCTGTGTCTGTTTGTCTGTACCAAAGGATCTCGCTAACCGCTGAATCGATATTGTTCTCCTTTACAGTGAAGCTTCTTATAGGTTCTGGGAAGGTTTTAAACTATTTTTGGAAAGGGTGTCTTCACCCCCCACCCCCTCCTCAAAAAAATATTTTTTTCACTCTTTTGAAACTCAAATTTAAAATTGGATGAGGTCGAATTTTCCCCCTCCTACCAGTGCCCCTAGAGGCTTCTAGGGGCGTAGCCGCTAGTACCTAACAAAGCTTTACAGTCTGACTTACAGATGAACAGACTTTATAGAGTAGATTCACATTAGTGACCAGAAAAACCACGAATAAATTCATCTGTCCTCCTTTTAAAATAAACAAATGAATTAATTTAATTAAATTTTGTTATTTTTAGAAAGAATTACAGTAGTTTTGTCCGGGGGGGAGGGGACATTGGGCCGTTTAATACACTAGTTCCCAAAGTTGTATACTAACGTTTTCTATTTTGTTGGCTTAACAACTTTGAGGATTTTTAAATCTTAATTTGTTGCTTCTTTAAGTAGAGAGTCAAAACGTTTCAACCTTTAATTATAATCTACAGAAAGGGTATTTTTGTGTATCTTCATTGCGAATGTAATTGTACATCAACTAACCGGTCATTGTCTTATCTCTTTAGATCACTGAGTTTTGTAAATAGAAAAGAGAGAAAAAAATATTTTTAAGTGACCTACACAAGTAATTTTAGTTGTTATGATTGGTAACAACTTTTCCAGTAAGGCTTCTCATTAACCGATTAATAACCGCTAGATTAGAACTGGTTCTCAGCAATAGTGAAAAATTATGTATAGCATCGTGTTATAGCCAGTTTTCTACGAATATAAAATTATACAATCATAAAAAACAGTCTTTAGGCCGTGCTTTCGGCATCTCGGCGCTAAAAAAAACTTGTCTCAATCTTATAATTGTACATTTTTATATCTGCGGAAAGCTGTTTATAATACGATGCTAGAAATAGATATTCCAGTATGGCTTCTCAACCGATTAAACGCTAGAATAGAATTGGTTCTTAGCAATAGTGAAAAATTATATATAGCATCATGTTATAGCCAGATTTCTACGAATATAAAAAATACAATCAAAAGATAAAAAAAGTTTTTAGCCCGTGCTTTCGTCATCTCGAGGCTAATAAAACGTATTTTAATCTTATAATTGTACATTTTTATATCTGCGGAAAGCTGTTTATAAAACAATGCGATAGATAAACTTATAAACAATTAATTTGCTTATTTTAAAATCCTTTTTGAGTAGTTTTTAGAAATGGGCCTTTTGAGATTATTGTCCTATCTGCAACTGTTTCCAAGATTCAATAAGGAAATTATCACTCTATTATCTTCAGATTTTTAGTAGTGAAGCTACTCTATACTTCCAAATGTCCGTCCGTCCGTCTGTTCGTTATACATAGGGGGAAACGCGATTTTCTCGGCTCCTTTTTAAGATACAAGGCTATAAACATTCTCATCCATAGCTTTTAAGCAAAGTTTTAGTCGCTTTTATTTTTCACATTTGTTTTACTCAGCTCCTGTGAAAGATAGAAGGCTGAAACTTCTTGTAAACATTAAGTCTAAAACATTCATAGCAGTCGGACTGCTTTTAAGCCGCTTTTGCTTTTTACAACAGATTTTCTCAGAACCTACAAAAGATACACGACTGAAACTTCTTGTCAATATTCCCTTCATTTTGCACCATAATTAGGTATAAAAAAATCTATGGTAGTCTGACTGCGTTTAAGCAGCTTTTAGTTTTTTAGTGATTTTAAGTTTTTGCATATTATCTCTCTTTTTTTCTTTGTTATGATAACAGAAGATGTGCTCTATAACTCACTTTGTCTATTTAATAATATATTTTGTACTTCGCTACTTATGGATGTTGTCATCCTTGTTTGACATTCTATTTGTAAGTAATATAAAGATTATTCAAAGAAATACATTTTATTACTACTTAAAACAAGGATGACAATATCCATAAGTAGCGAAGCTAAAGAATTATGAATGGATATTGGGAAAAAAATTACTATAGAGCAGTGTCATACAAAAAATATTAAAAATGATAAAATAGGTAAAACAGGAAACCTTTAAAATCATAAAAACTTAAAAATCTAGGAATCAATCTAGCACCCCGATTAATAGACAAATATTATTGAAACTTGATGGAAATATGTAGAATATAAGCATATTCAATTCCTGATTATTTCAGCCGTCAATCCTGAATAAGAATCGACTTAATCAAGAAAACTTGATCATCTAGGAATCGATCTAGCACCCCAATTAATATACAAATCTTATCAAAACTTCTAAGTAAAATGTAAAATTGATTAATCCCTGAAAATTTCAGCCCTCTATCTTGAAAATTAATTGAGAAAAAGGCAAAAACTTGAAAATCTAGGAATCGATCTAGCACCCCAACAAACAGACAGATGGACAAATCAATATATAGGAAAATTCAATAAAAATTTCAGCTGTCTATCTTGTATAGGAGCCGAGAAAATCACGTTTCCCCCATAGCGCTACAGACGGACGGACTGACGGACAAAGTGAATTATAGAGTAGCTATGCTACTAAAAATAGCTTAAAATAACTAAAAATAAGAGTAATGATAAAACTAAGATATTGGATGTTGCTGGTTGCATTTACTATGCTGTTCTCAACATCACTCTATGTTGTTTTCTCATATATTTTGACATTGCTTATTATTCCACCAATAGTAAAATATCACTTCTGGTGGCTACCAATCTTCAAGAAATAGTCAGCACAGTCTATATTTTTGGTTGTATCCTAGGTAAAAAAGTCATTAAATTAGAGGTTTTATATTGCTAAATTTTTTAATAAGATTTTCAAATTTGTATGAAAAATCTCCAACTTCTACTAGAAAGTAGTGATGTAAATTTTTATTTGTCAAACATAAAGCAGCTTAAAGTGTCTATGAAAAAAATGACGTCATACTGGCCTATAATTGGTCATTTATATTGTATGAAGTCGTTTTTATTATAGGTACTATAAATTGCTCTTTCAAACATATCATAAACAAACTAATAGTGATATCCATCAAGAATTTAAAATTTTGAGGTTTCCAGAGGTTTTATAATTCTAGTTTTGTACAATTATTTTATAAGTAACCATGGTTCTTGGTTTAGGAAAAGCACAACTTTTATTTTTCATACATTTAATAGACTTACCCTTGAGTTTAATTCGATAATATAACTTATTTTCATCTATGACTGTATTTCTATAAGTTTTAACACATAAAATATTTAACACGGAGAGAGGGGACAATGGGCTGTTTTTTACACTTGTCCCCAAAGTTTTCTTATTCGCCAGCCTAACAACTTTTGATTGGTTTATTTATTAAGTTGGGTGTTCAAACGTTTCAACTACTAATTTTAATCTACAGAAAGGGTAATTTTGTGTATCAACACTGGGGATTGGTCATTGCCTTATCCCTTTAGATCCCTGAATATTTACCCACTGTTTTTCTCTGTATAATCCAGTTGAATTAAAGTATTTGCTTACCTTATGTTAGCTACACAATCATATCATTATTTAGGTTTAAGTAAACTAAAATGTAACAAGGATGACAACTTCCCTAAAAGCAAAGTTCTGTAATAGATGGCCGAACAAACATTAACACTTGTAGTGTGTAAGAATGGATAAGCAGAATATTAATGCATAAGTCCAAACAAAATTGTAAGTAAATTTGTTGCAAAACTGTGTAAATACAGGATAAATTTAAGGACATACTTACATTTTTAGGACTTGATTAAAGAGATGCTTCGCTTATTACATTGTACCTTGTTGTAATAGGAATCAGTATTCAAAAAATCAGATGAATCTGATAATTTTAACATACAAAAATTTGATGACAAAAAAGTAAAAAATCAGCATGTTTTAAATGGTCAATGGACATATGGACTTTCTGGTAACGATTATTATGTTCCTGCGCTTTCTAAATCGTACCTAACTTATGTAGGACAATACTAATAAAAAGAGTTAACTGTTGCACACGGAAGGACCCATCCTAATTATAGAAAAGCTTCACTTTTTAAAAAATTAACTAAAAAGAATACTTTTTTAGGTATTTATTATTTGGGATATAGCAATTCAAAAGTTGCAAAAGAAATAAAAGAAAGAGGATTTTGTTACCCAATGAACCCAGTTCTTGCAAGCATAACTTTCTTGGTTAGTCTGGCAGCTCTTGGTGTCGTAATATATGAATTTTATTGTATGCAAGTTGAAGGGGATTTTGTTAGGATGAAAAAATGGATGTATGCTTTCAATTATGCAAATGCTATTGGAACAGGTAAAAAATCACCATTAAATATGCGCACAAACAAAAAGTCGTCTTCATTCGCACTCACTTGAAAGGTCAAAAACTCATTTGACAAAACCCCCTGAGAAATTTTCGTTTTTTCTGAAAACACACATAATAACCATGACAAAGAGAATAGTAGCTTACGCAATAATCTGTAAAATTGTGAGCAAGCTTCCAGTCAAATGCTCATATTAAGTCTAACTGTTCTTAATGTTGACCAAACGCATATTTAAGAACAAATTGATGCATTTAAGAACAATAAGCGCATTTGACTGGAAGCTTGCTCACAATTTTGCGGATTATTGCTGAGTACTGGTTCTAATCCACCGGATATTAATCGGATTCTTTGGATTAAGAGAAAATAATTGATAATTTTATTTGATGGGTAAGCTGCCAGTCTTTTATCATCAAATAAGTCTAACTGTTCTAAATATTGACCAGATGCATAATTTAATTAAACGCATATCTAAAAAGACTTTGACCTAATAAGCGCATTTGACTGGAAGCTTACTCACATTTTTACGGATTATTGCGTAAGCTACTATTCCCTTTATTGTTAGGTAAATACAAATCCCTCACTCACTCTATTTGATGATAAAAAAATGGCAGCTTACCCATTAAATAAAATCATATTCATCATATTCGAAACCGATTAATATCCGGTGGATTAGAACCAGTTCACAGCCATACTAAAAAATTATATCTAGCATCGTATTATAAAAAGTTTTCTACGAATATAAAAATGTACAATCATAAGATTAGAACTAGGGCTAAAAAAGACTGGTTTTAATCTTAAAATTGTAGATTTTATATCCGCGGAAAGCTGTTTAAAATACAATGCAAGAAAAAAACTATTTTATCTTTTGTGCAGGAATGTTATTGCTGGTTGTAGTTTCAGAATATACTAGATGGATTTGTAAGGTATTATTTGCTGGGATCTTAAGGGATAAGACATTAACCGAAAATATTTATTTATATCCCCAATGATGATACACAAAAATACCCATCCCGTATATAACAATTAGTCGTTGAAACATTTGGACACTTATCTTAATCAACCATTGAACAATTGAATTAAAGTCCCCAAAGTTGTTGAGCCAGCGAATATGAAAACGATACTATGAAACTTTGGAGACTAGAGTAATAAACAGCCCAATGTCCTCTCCCTCTATGTATTAATTTAGGAGTTAGACAGTTTGAAAGAATGTCCCTCCATTGATGTGATGATCTTAAAGTATGATGAGCTACAACAAAATATTGGGAAAATCAAGGTATTAGTAATAGACATAGTATATCTAGATAGTCCAACTGACTCCAGTTTTTGTAAAAATTAAAATTCAATTTTTGCAGACAGAAGTTTTGTTTACATTTTGTAATATACTAGATACGGGCAACGATATTTTAGACGAATTTATTCGACTATATACTTTTTAGAAAGCTAACTTTATTAAAATAATTTACTAATTTAAGATATCGTCATTCATGTGCTTCAAATTTTACGAGGGAAGAACTTTTTGCACGAATTAATTTACCCAGGAAAAGCTTAATCCTAAAATATGTGACAATTTATAGCTTACTCCTAACACGAATGAAATGAAAAAAAAATATGCCCACATTTAACAAAATGTGTACACTATTTCAACCAATGAGATCTCGTGTATGTTCCTTTAGTATACCCTATTGGTGGAATCAGACAGTATGTCTTTTGAGTAACTCTATGTATTAGTATTTGATTACTACTAAAAATTTCTTTACTTACTATATAGTTATATTTTCAGAATGGATTCAAGTATGTTCTCATGATAGGAAACATTTAAAATCTTTATTTCAACATTTTTTCATTTTCATTAGTAAAAATAAGTTTATTTGTTGAGCATATAAAATGAAAAAAAAACTTTAAGACTTTATTTGAAATGTTAGGCATTTTTTGACTATATATCATCAATAGGGCGGGTCGATTTGCAAGCTTTTTGGGATTTTCAGATTAGTAGACATTGGCAAGGGTTACTGGGCCATTATAAAACCCTGTGAAACTTGAAAAGGATTTTGTAAGCCAAAAACAATGGGCGCGCGGGGGGCGTAAAATGTGCCCGCCCCTTAATAAAACCAAATATTTAAATTCCTTCAAACACAGGCATGTTGCATATCAAAATGACCGCATTGAAATGCTGATTACAAATCTGAAAACCGTTTTGAAAAATATTGATTCAGTCTGAAATGATTTTCAAAAAACCTACCACAATAAACAAATTTGATTAAATCAGCTGTTTTAGGTACTTAATTGAAATCTTATTTGAACTAGGAGCAATATTTTTCAAAACGGTTTTCAGATTCGTAATCAGCATTTCAATGCGGTCATTTTGATATGCAACATGCATGTGTTTGAAGGAATTAAAATTTTTGGTTTTATAAGGGGGCGGGTACATTTTATACCCCCTGCGCGCCTGTTGTTTTTGCATTAAAAAACCCTTTCAAGTTTCACGGGGTTTTTATTCGAACAGTAACCCTTGCCAATTTGTACTAATGTGAAATTCCAAAATCGACCCACCCTAATCATCAAATGTTTTTTTGTGTTCAAACTGCTGTGACACAAAACTAAACTTTTTTGAAGGGATGGTAACTGATAATATTGTAAACAGTTTTATTATTGTACTTTCATAATTTATAGCATTTGACTATGTTTTGGCGTGTTATTTTATTTGAACCTTTGAACTCAACAAAACATTTGATGATATTTCATCAAAAAATGCTCAACATTTAAAGTTTTATTCATAGAAAACCATAGTGAAACTTAATTTTTTAGTTTTTGTAACACTACCAAAAATAACCCTAGTATTTTCACACACAAAGAAACATTTAGAATCAAAGCTGGAAGGTGCTTAGAATCACTTGCTCTCGTTCGTGCTATCCCCTATCCATTTGGAAATTATTTATGTACAATCTTATGTACCATTCCTACATGAAAAGTAACTTTCAAGTGAAAATATTAAAAATAACAGTTTAAAATGATTTTAAAAATATTTTTTTTTCATATTAATTTGGCTCAGTACATAGTAATCTAATAAAAAACGATATGCATATAATTATAGATTCTAGTTTTTAAGTGTAAGTTTATTTTAATTCTATTACTTTCAACTGAACTATGATGTGAAATATATGAAGGGAATTAAATTTAAATTTTAAAACAAATAACTTTAATTTAATTAGGGTTATTGACCAAATACTTTTTACAAATATAGATTTTATATTTGT
The DNA here is from genome assembly GCF_053477335.1 of Acartia tonsa. Lineage (NCBI taxonomy): Eukaryota > Metazoa > Arthropoda > Copepoda > Calanoida > Acartiidae > Acartia > Acartia tonsa. The sequence continues at coordinate 14,236,250 of NC_137272.1, read as the reverse complement.
TTCATCTGAGAAGCCTATGGTTGTTCTTGTCTGCTATTTGTTGCTTACTTATACATGCTCTTTTATTATATTTCAAATTTTCAGGTTATAATTATTTGAATTAAATTTAAAACTTTTAGATATAGTCCCTTTTGTGACATGACAACGCCTCTTAAGGGGCGTTTTGTCATATTTCCACAGTAGCTTTTGATAGGTTATTTCAGGTTAGGTTAGGTCTTGGCACCTTAGGGTATGAGCCCTGCCCATGGGTTTGAAATAGGAGAAAAGCTTCTGAGAAAATACGATGAAGAGGTGATGTGAAAAAAAGTGACTCTACCCAAACTTTTTAATAAAGTTGTCTTTATGTTAGGTGCGACATCTGTCTGTGATAGTAAGTATTCTTCTATCCTTGTACTACAATTCTTCACTACTTCAAGACACTCATAAAGATCATCTCAACTTTGCCACATTTTTAAGGTAATTTAGTTGAATCATAAGTAATTATAGATTTACTATTAAGGGTACAAAAGATTAAATATTGGTATTTTTGTTTGCCACGTAAAGCCGGTTTTATTCGTATGCTTTGAAAGTCTGTGCTTAGCCCTTTGGATTTGGAACCTAGCTCAACTAAAGTTCACAAAGCAAATATATTCTTGTGGGTTAGTGCAAATTCAATAAAATCAACCTCTTATGTACTCCCTCGTAAATTTTTCTTCTTTGTTTTGTGGATTTTTTTTCAAAAGTGGTCAGTAGTAAGATAGCTTAAACATTAAGGGAGTAATAAGCGTTTAAAAAAAAAAAGAGTTTGCGAAGGACACCCTGTAATTTATTTGATTGACTAATTAGAGAGAAAAGATCAAAATGATATTGATGATTTTACCAAAATTGAGTCACATTTAAACGTTGTTACAAAAATTCTGTTTTTTTTGACAAAAAAATAATTAAAGTCAATGCTTAGATTATAATTATTTTTAAAATCTATTAGAAGACAGTTATTGAAGATTGAAAGTTGTGACTCACTGAAGACAGAAGTTGAGATAGTTGTGGCAGAGATTGGTGAAACTGAACCTTTCACAGCAATGGGATTCTTTAACATTGAGCGGTCTTGTCTCATCTCCTTGATGGCTACGTCCATCACTTATGTCATTGTTCTTTTACAAGGAGGATTCAATGTATAAACAATGAAACTGAATAAAAAATAAATAGTTTATTCCATTTCGTAGCTTATTATTTCAAAAAAAAAAAAACCTATACGTGTTTTAGCTGCCGTTGGGGGGTCAACACATAGTAGAATTGACGAAAATCTGCCCCCCCCCCCAAAAAAAAAAAATAATATTATTTTAGATTTATTTCGCTTGTTGGCTATACCTTATTCCTGCTAATAACAGTCAAAATGTTTTTTTATAACCCAAATCAAATCAATATGAGAAAAGAGAGAAAGGAATATGTATTAGACTAGTCCCCAAAGTTTAATAATAACGTTTTCTTGTTTGTTTCTTAAACAACTTTGGGGACCTTAACTGAATTTTGATTGATTGGTTTATTAAGGTGAGTTTTTAAACGTTTCAACCACTAACTTTAATCTGCGGAAGGGTTAGTTTTGTGTATCATCATTGGGGAAATGCAACAATTTACCGGCCATTGCTTTGGGTTATTCCTTTAGATCGCTGAATAATAATCAAAAAGGTTTTCTTTTAAAAGGACCAAAAGCTTTAATCCAAATAAATCAAATGAAGATAAGGAAAGAAAACACACTAATTTTGTGATTGAAGTAGAAGAAGATCTCATGAGTAAGTCAGTCAGTGAGGAAAAAGGATACTTGATTAAATTAATAAAGCGATTTATGGCTTATTTAAGTTTACTTATTGATTTAGCTTAAAATGTTACAGATTGGATGGAGTCTATTTTCCTGTTAAGGGAATACATTTTTTCCTCTATGGACAGACAATTTTTTCATCTGTACCAGAAAACGGTTTGTTATGCATACAATAATAAACCCTAATCTATGGGGGGGGGGGAATTTCTTATACCGGCGATGGATAAGGGAACCTTTTAATGCCCCCACTGCATAAAAAACGACCGACGAAGGCCACAAAAATGACGAGAAAGCAATGAAAAACTTTTTGAATTGTTGGAAGAAGTGAATACTAGATGCCTTTTTTATAAGGAATAAATAGTTAACAGGTTTGGTGAAAAAAAACATAGATTATAAAGAATAATTTTAGCAATACATTTATTACAATATAAAATATAATAAATCAATTAAAAAGAAAATATATGTATGTTTTTTTAAGATAATTTACAAGATTGGTATATCAAAAATAGATAGTAAATTTAATTTTTTTGTTTACAAATAATTTGGCGCTTTTACATAAAGTGACTGAAGAGCACTGTTACCTCCAACTCCCCCCCCCCCCCCCCACTTCAACATTATTTTTAAAATATACTAAAATTAAGGGAGGATTCCAAATAACTAATCCTAATCCCTACCCAGTACCCAATATAACCTAATCTAACCTAACCTAAAGTAATGAAAAAACTCCCACCCCCCCCCCACCCTTATCTTTAATTATTAAAAAATATGTAGCGGAGGTTTCAGTGCTCACCAAGGAACTTTATATGAAAGCACCCAATGCGCATCCAAGCACACAAATATGGAGTAACCTTTCACTAGACTGACATCCTTATATTGGCTGGGACTGTGTTGCAAATAAATCTTAAGGGATAAGACAATGGACAAAAAATTTATATCTATCCCCAAAGATTTTAAGGATAAATATCTTTGTTTAAAAAATTGCAAAAAATACTTTTGTCAGTCAGATCTAAAGGGTTTTTAAATAATAAGGGTGATTTTGTTTATAAATAGCGCAACATTGAAAGCAAAATATTTCAAAGCTTTAACACAAAAAAATGACGTTATACGTTAAAAAAAACCAATGGGAGGCCAGTATAAATTCTATTTTTGGTCAATTACAGTGTAAACTGGCCTCTCATTGGTTTACTTTATTGTGTGACGTCATTTTTTTGGTGCCACTTTACGCTGTCTCCAAAAATAAATTTGATTTAATTAATTGTTGAAGTTTTAAATATCCAGATTTTCTAAGGTGTGAGACAGACAATGGTCGAAAAAAGCAATATACATCCCCAATGATGATAAACAAAATTATTGTATAAAAAAAGATTGGACTCTGAAATACAATCGAAAAAGTCTTTTCGAGCCTTTGTACTCTGCAGTCCAAAGTCCCATTTCTGCCTGGCAATATCTAAAATTCCGTTACTTCTGGACGGACGCACATGTCACATACCATAGTCATAGTGTAGTAAACATATTAAACATTGATATGAAAATATATCAATCACATTAGAATATACAAGGACGATTGAGTTCAATAGTAGATTAGGTTACGTTAGGATATATTGATTAAAATGTAGCCCCGCTAGGTTAGAGCAACGCAGTTATAGGTCCTACAGGGGTAGGGCTCACCACAGAAGTTGAGTATTGAAAAATAAAAAAAATAAAATAAAGACTTATTAGTGCACAACAGCCAATTTTATTACAAGCACTAATGTGGTAAAAAAAAGATTTTTTAGTATTTAAGTATATGTGTAATATTACAGGGAAAGTGTAATAACAGACCATAAAAACGAACCAACTAACAAAATGACTGGTAGAGTTTTTATCATTGCTACATAATAGACTAGCGGCTACGCCCCTGGCTCTAGGGGCTCTGTATTCGAAAAGACAAAGACTTAAATCTGAAAATAGAATGGCCTAAAACTATCACAAGGGCTATGAAGAGCTCACCTAAAAAAACAGAACTCAAACTGTTATGTAGTTATTGAGATCTTAAGTTTAAGACAAAAAAACGACTCAATACCAGCTGAGTATTCACGTGGATTTTGGATTTTGTAACAAAGGTTTTTTGGATACTCAGCTGGTATTGAGTCAAAAAAAAACCACTATAATAGGATAATCACATAATAAAAATTACAATAACATACATAGAAAAAATGGAATGTTTTTTTGTGATCTTTACATAATTAAAAATAATTTGCAATGCAATTGTTTAAATAGAGAATGCCTTTTTAATTCAGGTTTTATTTATTAAAAAAAGTCAAGTTGTACTGCAGGGTTAAAGCTGCTAGAAGCTACAAACAAAAATTATAAACCTAAAGGGGTTAGCCTGCAGGGGTTGAGTGGTTCATAATTAAGGTCGGGGGGTTCAAATCTCATTTTTACAATTTTTTGGATAAAATATTTTTTTACGGTCCTAGGACAAACGCAGGAGTGGCAAACTTGGGAGCAAACAAACGTCGGAGTGGATACCTAACCTAACCTAACATATTTTAAACCATCTTTTAAGTCTTTTTAAATGTCTAACCGCTGCGGGGAGCTTATTTACAGATTCATATCTTAACCTAACCTATCCTTTATAGAAATAATTAATTAGACATTCCTGAGTTTGACAACTCCGACATTTGACACTCCTGTGTATGAACACTCTGACGTTTAACACTCCAGAATTTCACATGGAACCTGTTTTACTTGTACATATTGCATTTTTATTGATTCGTGGATTTTTTCAAATATCTCAGTTACATTTTCGTTGTTCTAAAAAAAAGAAAAGAAATATTAAAATAGACTTTTTTTGTGTTACAAATAGCTAAAAAGCTTGATAATTCAGGGATATGACAATGAATGATTAATTGATGTACACATCCGGCCCCAATGTTGATTAACAAAATTGTCTTTTCTATCTATAATACAAAGTAGAACGATGTCTGTGTGTCTGTCTGTTTGTCTGTTTGTTTGTTTGTAGCGAAGGATCTCGCTAACCGCTGAATCGATCTGGTTCTCCTTTACAGGGTAGCTTCTCATAGGTCCCGGGAAGGTTTTTAACTATTTTCTTGGAGCGTGGGACACCCCTCCCCCCAAAAAAAGATTTTTTTTCTTCTTCTTAAAACTAAAATTAAAATAGTGGGATCTCTCTTTTTCTTTTAAATCTAAAATACGAAAAATTGGTTTGATTAAACCTCTTGGGGCAAAGCCCCTAGAAGCTAGGGGCGAAGCCGCTAGTAGAATATAAATTAATATATATGCAAAGTTTGGGCACTGCTAGTTGGCCCTTTGGTCTATGTGGGCCAACAAAATGTAGAATTAATTTTCTAATTTTTCATTTTACTATCCGCGAAAAACTGTCTGTAAAACCAAGCAATAAATGACTATTAATGCTTGGGCTCATAAGGGATAAAACAATGAATGATAATGATAATAAACAAAACTACTCCTTCTGTAGATTTAAATTATTGGTTGAGAAGTTTGGACACTAAAATCTAATCAAAAATACCAAAGTTTTGAGTCAATGTGGTTATAAAACTTTGGGTACAAGATAAATACTTACTTTTGTTCACATTCTTGTCGTGTAACAATGTCGTCTTCGTCCCTGGGAATCTCCACAAGTCCCAGTACTTCCAGGAAGGGGAACATGCACCTCCCCTCAGCAGGTCGCGGTCCGGGGCTAAGATAGACAGATAGATAGTTAGAACCAGGGACAAGGGAATGATATTCTGACAAACAATTATAAAGGCAAATTTCCCCACAACCCCCTTTCCCCTTTTCCTCTCCTTCTTACCCACCCCTCTTCAGTTATATGAAAAAACAAGATATACCCCCCAGCTAACTTCCAAAGGTTTCGTGATTTTTTTTTGTAGAATTAATGAAAACTATTCTTGTTTTACTGAAATAATAAGGTTTTTGTCTTTTTAAGCATTAGAATTCACCATGATTCACTAAGTTTGAAATCCATAGGACAATTCTAACATGCCTAAATTAACGAAAAAAGCTAACCGTTCCAGACGTACAGACGGGCGTACAGACCCTAAATATAGAAAAGATTCGCTTTTGAAAATAAATGTGTTACCCTGGTTTGTAAGGATATAGTAGTGTGATTATCAAAGCTATTACTCCAAAACCTAATTTTATTTTTTGTCAAACATCTTACATTAAATATAACTTAAAGTATATTCCATCCAATTTAAAAAACTATTCTGCAAAAAACTCTTTGTCAAAACGTGGTCTGCGCTAATAATCGACTACTCGAAAAATTAGAGGATTTTCTGAAATGCTTTATTCTTTATGATATTTTATGTGTATACTGTCTAACCAATAATGTGTTTAGATTGTTCTTACAACGAGTTCCTATTGGTCTAATTATGGAATTTGGAATCTAGACGTTCTAAATCTATTATCATGTTTGACAGTTTTCCTGAGACAGCTAAGAAAACTCCAAGCCAACCATATTGAACCTGGATTGCCTAAAAAAACGATTTGGGTCATGTAAAGGAAACGAAGTTGCGGTTTTCACCGTATTTTCACAATAGCTTTTAAAAGATTAATTTAGGTTAAGTTAGGTAAATGTTAAGAGTTGGAAAATAGGCCCCTTAGGATTAGAGCCCCCCACAGGGGCTAGAAATAGGAGAAAAGCTACTGTGAATAAATGACGAAACCCGCAGCTTCGTTTCCTTTACATGATCTAAATATTTATTGGTTTCCCCTTATAAAACAAATACCCCCATCAAATTTTGAAAAACAAATGTTATCTTAGTCTAGATGAGGTTAGGTTATATCGGGCACAGTGTAAGACCGTTGGGTTAGATAGGGGTTTGTATAGTCAATGCAAGGTAGGGCTCCTGCATGCATGGGCATAAGGAAAAATTATCGCCCCGCCCCTATTTTCAATTTATTCATAAAAAAAGGGAAAGGGGTTTCTGTGATCGATAACCACTTTTAAGGGAAATTTTTGGAAGATATAAAACCTTATTTACATAAATCAAAAAAAAGTTGTAGCTGGATATGTAAATAATCAATCTATTATAGTAATATAAAGATATATAGATGATAATAATTGTAGATTCCATAAAAAAGATCAATAGATTGAAAGAAAGTCAGATAGACAAATAGATAGAAAGACAGACAGACAGACAAACACACAACCAGACAGACAGAAAGACAGAAATAAAAAAAAACCAAGGATGACAACATCCATAAAAGCAAAGCACTGAAACGGTAGGACAAACGGACATTAACACTTGTAAAGTGTCTGAACTGAATAATCAGAATATAAAAGTATCGGAAGAGTCGAAGCAAAATTGTAAGTTAATTTGTTGAAAAACTGCTTGATAGAGGATAATGTTTATGGACATACTTACATTTTTAGGACTTGATTATAGAGTTGCTTCGCTTCTACTATTGTTCTTTGTTGTCCCAGGAATTAATATACCAAAAATCAGATCAAACGGATAATTAGATCACAAAAAGATTTGTTGTTAAAAAAGTAGAAAAATCAACATGTTTAAAATGGACGTACGGACATTCTGGTAATGATTATAGCGTTGCTACGCTTTCTAAATCGTACCTAACAACTACAAAAATCATCATGCAAAGTTTGAAATCGATAGGACAATTCTAACATGCCTAAATTAACGAAAAAAAGCTATCTATCTCGCACGGACGTACGGACGGACGGACCGACCCTAATTATAGAAAAGCTTCGCTTTTAAAAACATAAAGATTGACTGAAAACAAGAGAGGCAGACAATCAAACACACAGATAGATAGATCGATAAATGAACAGATTGATAAAAATATAGAAATTGAGAAAGACAGGTAGATAAATAGATAAACAGGCAGCTAGACAGATAGACAGAAAGGTGGACAATAAGACAGGCAAAGATATATGTAGACAGATCGACAGACAGACAATTAGATAAATAGATCGATAATTAGATAGATAGATTATAAGATAGATTTAGATAGATCGATAGTTAGATAGATACCTTAGATAGTGTAGCAACCAAAAGATTATTGACAATATCTCTTGAGAACAAGAACGGATAAATAGATAGATAGAAAGTGATAAACATAGGTAGATAGATAGGTAGATAATTAGATAGATAGATAATAAGATAGATAGATAGATAAATAGATAATTAGATAAATACCTTAGAAAGTGTAGCAACCATAAGATTATTAACTATATCACTTGAGAACAAGAACGGATAAATAGATAGATAGAAAGTGAGATACATAGGTAGATAGATAGGTATATAATTAGTCAGATAGATAAATAGATAATTAGATAGATACCTTAGAAAGGGTAGCAACCATAAGATTATTGACAATATCTCTTGAGAACAAGAACGGATAAATAGATAGATAGAAAGTGAGATACATAGGTAGATAGATAGGTATATAATTAGTCAGATAGATAAATAGATAATTAGATAGATACCTTAGAAAGGGTAGCAACCATAAGATTATTAACTATATCACTTGAGAACAAGAAAGCATAAATAAATCCTCCATATTTGTGACCAAAAGTTTGTGTAGTAACGGCTGGCTGAAATATAAATTAGTTTAATGGTGATCCACAAAATCATACCTTCTATAAATAACAATTCGTGGTAAAAACGTTTGGACACTCAACTTAAAGAACCAATCAAAATTCAATAAAATTCCACACTGTTGTTAGGCCAACGAATAAGAAAATGTTATTATAAAACTTTGGGGACTAGTGTAATAAAAAGCCCAATGTCTCCTCCCTCCCTGCCTAAAATCTGCTTTTGTTTAAACATAAACACACAAAAATAATAAAATGGATAAGACAATCCATGATAATTGATATGCATACCCAATATCGAAAAAACTGTCTAAAATTATCGGTTGTTTAAAGTTTAAACACTGCTAGTATGAAACAAACCAATCAAAATTAATCAAAAGTTTTTAGCCAACGATTAGGATAATGCAGTCATAAAACTTTGGGTACCAGTGTAAAGTAAACATAAATATGGTCGTAACTCATGAATACATTATACACAGATATTACTTCCATACAAAGGTGATGCAATCAAAGGGCTGGTTGTCCACTGGGTGTTTTTTTACTCAGGTATTTAAAGGAATAAGACAATAACCGATAAATTTATTTACTCCTTAATGATGATACACAAAACTATCCTCTCTGCAGATTACTATTAGTGGTTGAAACGTTTTTACACCCAACTAAATCAACCAACCAATTAAAATTCGGTAGAAGTCCCCAAAATTGTTAACGAATAAGAAAACGTTATTATAAAACTTAGGGGACTAGTTTCAGCCTAATGTCCCCTCCCTCCCTGTGTTTTACCTGTGTTGAATAAGTGCCTGGGAAGGTAAAGAAGATGGCCCACACCCAAACAGCAAAAGCAATCTAAAACAAAAGACAGGGTTGTGAAAACTGTAAGAAAACTATTTTGCCTCTAACTTATAAACAAAAAAAAATGTTACATTACATTAGTTTAAACAAAATAATTTTAATCAAATTTCATTGTTGAGCCTACCCTCTTATTTTAAAAACAAATTATAATAAGAAGGAAGTCTTTTTTCTCTATTAATTTTTCTCCTACGGAGGAGCCTTATTTTCAATTGATTTAAAATTAGGGGGAGGGACGTCAGTGCTCAACAAGGTACTTTGAGTTTAAAAGTCATAATAGTTATTAATCGCATCGTATTATAAACAGCTTTTCGCGGACATAAAAATGTACAATTATAAGATTAAAACAGTTTTTTAGCCCCGAGATGCCAGTTCTAATCCACCGGATATTAAGCGGTTTCGAAGTCATACTGGAAAATTTCATAATTTAATTTTTTATCATACCTTTGTACTCCAAGAAGTAGCACAAGGATCTAAAATAAAATAAAAATATAAAAAAAATAATAAATGTCCTAATGTTTTGATGTATATTTTGTTAATTATATGATAAAACATAATATCCTCAAATAAAAAGTAACAAGACAGTTCATATTTGTCTGTCTGTCTATCTGTCTGTCAGTCAGTCTGTCTGTCTGTTTGTCTATCTGTCTTTCTGTATGTTTGTTTGTCTGTTTGTCTATATGTTTGTCTGTCTGTCTATCTGTCTGTCTTTCTGTCTATATGTTTGTCTGTCTGTCAGTCTGTCTGTCTGTTTGTCTATCTGTCTTTCTGTATGTTTGTTTGTCTGTCTGTCTGTCTGTCTTTCTGCCTGTCTGTTTGTCTATCTATAATACCTACAATAACCGAAGCATCAGATAGCAGAGTATAATTATTGCCAGCTATAGTAGTGTTGTCCACTAATTGAATCAGAGTATCGTCAAAGCATCGCGGATCAACTCCTATAAAAAAAAACAAGGATTACAATATTAATAAAAGCCAAATCAGAAAAAAACGAACATTAACAATGTATACAATGTATATTACAAAAAGGTAATAAAAAACTATCGAGGTACTTTATTTAGACTTGACTATAGAGATGCTTAATCTCCTTAATAAATTAATAATCTTCCTTCCCCAAATAAAGGTAAACTTGTTTAAAATGAACTGTTTCATGGTAGTTTTTTAACCACTGCGGTTGGCCCTATCGCTACGGAGCCTAAACTGACCTAAAGTAATATACAAACAAAATTTAATATTATTTTTTTTAAAAATAAGGGGGGGTGTTATCAGTTATTAAAGGATACTTTGTGTGATAGCGCCCTACAGTCTGTGAGTGTGAAAGATTTGAATGAATTACAGACAAACAGACCAACGCAGTAATAAGGTATAGACATCAAGCGAAATAAATCTAAAATAACATTTGGGGGGAAGATGAAAAGCTCAATAATTCTACTAAGTGTTGCCGCCAAACAACAGCTAAAAATCAAGGATAAGTTTCGTGAATTTTTTCGAATTTATTTCATTGTTGGCAAAAGCTGAGATCAACCTACCTATCATAGAAGTGAGATAGAATGTTGACATTAGTAGAACTAGGAGCGTAGCTTCTATACTCATGGCAACTTTGTAGGCTGTCCTGTCCATTATAAAGCCGTAAAACAATCTTCCTAAACAAATTAATAACAATTTAGCGAGGAAAAGATAGTTTGGTAAAAAGACTTTCCAGTATTACTTTGAAACTAAATGTGCTAATGGCTGCTGAGCCTTACATACATTGCATTGTAAGATTTAATTTTTACCTGTACAATTAAATATGGAAGTCACGGCTCCAACGATTGCCAGAAACTGGTCGTCCTAAAAACATTAATTTTCAAAATGTTAAATATTATTCATTTCCTAGTAGTAAGTTAATTTACATAAAATAAAATTCTTGATAATAATCATATTTAATTAATACAAAATACAAGGAAAATAAGTTTGTCTTTTTCAAAAATATATTTTTGAAAACCATGATAGAGATAATGATATTTTTTTAAGGATTTTTAATTTAATGCTGGAAGATTTTTTACAAAAATAACTTTTAAAAAATACATCTAATTTCATTTATTATTTCTTTACTGTAAAATAGTATACTGAAATTTTTTAAGTAAGTAATATAATTATGAAAGAATATATATCTTAAACAATCAAAACACAAAACTGAAAGAGTAGATTTTCTTAGTGAGTAAAGAACTTGAAAAACTAGGAATCGATCTAGCACCCCAATCAATATACAAATCTTAATGAAATATGTAGGATCCAAATTTAATTAATCCCTGAAAATTTCAGTTGTCTGTCTTGAAAAGGAGTCGAGAAAATTATAAAAACAAAAAAAATCTAGGAATCGATCTAGCACCCCAATTAATATACAGATGGACAAAACAATGTATAGATTAGATGCGCATGTGTCATGGGAATCTTCACTAAAAATTTCAGCTGTCTATCTTTAATAGCAGCCGAGAAAATCACGTTTCCCCCACTTTGTCTAGGACAGACGGACGGACATTTCGAATTATAGAGTAGCTTCGCTACTAAAAAATGGGGTTGGGGGGAGTGGGTCGAAAGTTTTAGAAGAAAGTTTTCTTATTCGTTGCCTAACCAACTTTTGGTACTTTAATGAATTTTGATTGATTGGTTCAATAAGCTCAAAGTGTTCAAACGTTTCAACCACTATTTTTACGCTATAGGGGATGTACATAGATTTTTCGGCCATTATCTTATCCCTTTAGATCCCTTCAATTATAGTAATAGGTATAAATTTAGTATTAATTAACAAAAAAAACTTATGAATATTTTTTTTGAGTTTAAATTCTAGCGTATGTCGCTTCTAGTGTTTGTCGTACTTTAAAAATTCTACTGTTTGTCGCGAATTTGAAAATTCTACTGTTTGTCGTAGTCTAGTGTTTGACGCATCTATTGTTTGTCTGTCTAGCGTTTGACGTATCTACTGTTTGTCTGTCTAGCGTTTGTCGCATCTACTGTTTGACGTATCTAGTGTTTAACGTAGTACCGATTAGACAATGGCTGATAAATTGATGTATGTCCGTACATCCCGATAATAATACACAAAATTACCCCTTCTGAAGATTAAAATTTGTGGGTGAAACATATGAAAACTCCACTTAATGAATGAATCCATCAAAATTCACAAGATTCCCAAAGTTGTTAAGCCAACGAATAAGTTTGGGGACTAGTGTAACAAACAGCCCATTGTCCCCTCTCTCTCTCTGATATTTTCTACAAAAGATGTATGTATGTATATGTATATGTACCTTGATAAAAGTTTGTCCAAATGTTTTGTAGTAGGCAGCGATAACTTGGGTTATCAGAACAACTAAGCATTCAAATATAATTTTTAACAAGGATGACAACATCAATAATAAGAAAACTTGGCTTAACAAAAGTGATTTATTAAGTAAATATTCTGTTGTCTTAGGGAAAAAAAGAGAGATACAACGAAAGTCACAAAAACTTCACATATAAATGTATGCTTTTGCCTTTTGTAGTATTACTGACTTACGGACGGACCAAGTAAATTAAATACTAACTGCTCATTGGTATGGATAATCTTTTTAAAAAATTGCTGTCTCTATATTGAATGGGAGCCGAGAAAATCATGTTTCACTCTCAATATTTTATTCAGACTTACATTTACTCCCTAAAAAGCATTGTCATATTCATCGGTCAAGATAAAATATATTTAGGAATTTATAAAAAAAATCACGTAATTTTTAAAGATTAGTTATTTATCGCATCGTATTATAGACAACTATCCTCCGATATTAAAATGAAAGATTTTATGATTGAAACCAGTTTTGTTACCCCCGAGAACACGAAGACCCGTTCTAACAAAACTGGTATAAATTTAATTTTTAATATTTGTGGAAAATTGTCTGCTATATTGATTTTTAGTATAACTGAAAACCTGTTCTAATCCAGCGAATAAAAATAGGTTTCAAAGCCACAATGGAAAAGCATGGATAATATTTTTTAAGATTATATTTTCCTGAAAGTCTTGTCAGCCAAAGAAGATAAAATTCTTTTCTCCTGAAAATTTAAAAAAAAATATTGTTAAATAAATTTTCATAAAATTAATCACTGGCGTGCGTAGGATTTTTAACCCCCCCCCCTTTTTGCACGCTGACGAATTTTAAAAAAACTTAATCTTCCTTCGAACCACCTTTAGCGACAACTAGCGAGATATTTTTCAGATTATAGAGTTGCTACGCTTGCTAAATAGTATGTAACTGATACAGGAATCGTCATGATAACAATTTTAAATTGGACGTACGGACATTCTAGTATCAGTTATAGAGTTGCTTTCTAAATGGTACCTCACTACTACTGGAATCATTATGCCAATTTTTAAATCGATAGAACAATTGTAAAGTGTCTAAATTACAAACGTTGGACCGACAATAATTATAGAAAAGCTTCGCTTTTTAAAACTGAACTAACATTAAAGCTTCACAAGGGGTAACATAGTCGTTGACACTGGTAACTGGTTGGGCCTCTTCTTTCTTCTCTCTAACTACCTCCCCTTCCTTCTCTTCGTTCTTTTTCTGTGCAGCACTAGATAGGAAACATTACAAGGTACATGTCTATTTTCTAGATACTTATTCTTTGCCTGCCCTTTTCTTAGTTACTGCCTCTCCAACCTTCTATGTTCCACTAATCATAAAATATTTAGAAGTACCTATGTTTTAATATACTTATTTTTTCGTCTTCTAATTTTTAAAACCTATTTTCTTTGCAACTTTTCAGCTAAATATGAAAACTATCTATTTTTCTACATATTTATTCCCTTTAAGGATTTTTTTTCTTCTGAATTTATATTTCCAGCAACTTTCAACTTTCAAGATACGCTAAACTGGTAACGTAGCCCATCTTTCTACTAGGGTTGGGCCGGATACTTTTTTGGCCGGATACCGGATACCGGATATCCGGCTGATTTCAAACGCCGGATAACCGGCCAAATTACCAGATATTAAAGTAGTAAGAAAAAAATTTCTTCAGAAATCTTATATAAATTTACATAAAGTTAAACTTATTCAGAAAAAATGTTCTTCTAGCTTCAATAATAAGAAAATTATATAGCCATTTAAGATTTTAAAAAGCAGAGATTTTTGGTGTAAAGTATCAAAAATTATAGAGCCAGATATCCGGCCGGATAGTTTCAATATCTGGTATCCGGCCGGATATTGAAAATGGCCGGATATCCGGCCACACCGGATATCCGGCCCAACCCTACTTTCTACTAATATAAAATGGCTGGTAAACTAACTTATTATCAAATGGCCTTGTTGGCAATCAACCATTTTTGTCTATTTATCTTCCAAACTGTTTACCTGGCTAGCCATCCTTCAGGGGGCTGTGTAATCAGCAGACAAGCAGTCATACCTTGAGCAAACAAGATTACTGTTCATTAAAACTTTGTCATTTTCAAAAGAAAAATAGATTAGCTTCCAGACTTTTGCGTTGCCATAGAATAGTTATTTATCTCATCGTATATATTATAAACAGCTTTCCGCGGATATAAAAATATACAATTATAAGATTAAAACCAGTTTTTTGGCCCCGAGATGCCGAAGGCATGGGCTTAAAAATTAAAAATAGTTATTTATTGCATCGTATTATTGACAGCTTTCCGCAGATATTCAAATGAAAAATTATAAAAATAAAACTGGTAATAATTTTATGATTTTTATTTTAATTTTCGTGAAAAATTGTCTGTAATGTGATGCTATGCATAATTTTTCAGTATGGCTCAGAACCGATTCTAATCTTGTGGATATTAATCGGTTTCGAAGCCATACTGGAAAATAAATTTATACCTAGAGCAAAATAGATAGCCGCAAGTTTAAGAAGTAAATCAGGAACTCTTTCTAACAACTCGGGATCTGTAAAAAACCTGTAGGAAAAAAAAAACAAAAAAATATAATATGCAATGAAAAAAAAAATAAGAAAGTTAAAAAATGAAAAATTTACAAATTTTAATGAAATTGAAGTTTGAATTTGGAATCTTAAGGGATAAGACAAAGGATGGTAAATTGAGGTCAGTTGAATTTGTGAGTTGCCGATTGTGTACACGGTTTCCTCATCCTATCTCAATATTTACTACTAGCTAAAAAAAGCTTCAAACTTGAAAAATTTAAATCTTCAATGTATAATGTATAAATCTTTTATACATTTAAATTTTGATTGTTAATTGTTGGAAGTTTGAAGTTTATTAGCTAGTAGTAAATATTGAGATAGGATATATGAGGAAACACCGAGGAAACTGTGCACACAATTGGCAACTCAAATTCAACTGACCTAAATTGATATATTTCACCATGATGAATAACAAAATTACTCCTGTTTAAATTAAAATCATTGATTGAAAAGTTTTGACTAGTCTGACTCCAATCAATCAAAATTCAAGTAAATTACCCAAAGTTTTTTTGGGGCCAAAAATAAGACAATGTAGTTTTAAAACTTTTGGTGACAGTATAATTTTCAGTCCAATGTTCCCTTCCTCCCTGTAATCTAGGTCAAGTAAGTAACTTACCCAGGAAGGGAGGGGACCTTGGACTGTAAATTACACCGGTAACCAATCTTATTCATTAGCTAATATCTTTGGTTACTTGAATTTTGATTAGTTGTGATGAGACTTGTCAACCAATCTACAGAAGGGGTGATTTTGTTTATTATCATTAGGTATGCATATCAATTTATCGTCCATAGTCTTATCCTTTAAGATCTCTGAACTTACCCTTTATCCTCCCCTTCTCTTGAAACATCTATATTATTCGGATTCAGAATTTGTGTCTGAAATAAAATGAGACTTTAACTTTTTTGTTAGTTTGTCTGAATATATGCAGAATTACTTAGATTTTTGCCTACTCTAATAAAATAATACTTCCAGCGGGCTAATATAACGATAACCCCATCCCCCTCCACTGTCTTTTTTTCTCTCTGTATATCTAATGAACTGTCTAATCTTACATATAATTGCCATATTGCATCGGAATTTCATTTCAATTTGACTAAAAGCATTATAAAATTATTCCGTTGTTTTATTTTTCTTTGTATTTTATTGTATACCTAATTATCTAGACATCCCTACATCTCTGCTTAGTACCTGAATTTGATTGAACACAAAAGCTCCACCACCGAAACCGCCCACGACAAAACCCATGACTGTGCCCTTGCTGTTGGGGAACCACTTCATGCCTAAATATTAAGAAATATAGTTAGTAAGTTACCCCCAGGGAGGGAAGGGACATTGGGCTGATTATTGCACTAGTCCCCAAAGTTTTTTTTAACAATGTGTTTAAGTAATTTACTTAACAACTTTTGGGACTTTGATTGGTTGATTCATTAGGTTGAGTGTTCAAACATTTAACAACTAATTGTAATTTACAAAAAGGGATAGTTTTGTGTATCATCATTGGGGACATAAATTAATCTGCCATTGTCTTATCCCTTTAGATTTCTGATTTGCTCCGCTAATACCAATTTTGTCAGTAAGTCTACAACGTTTTTCGGGGGATTTTCTGTGCTCCTATTTAAGATGGACAGCTGAAATTTCTTGACAACATTTCCATCATTATATAGCATATTTAGGCATTTAACATCAATGGAGATAAGAGTGCTTCGAAGCAGCTTTTTAGTACTTTTGGTTGGCGTAGGGCAATATTTTGGGTACCTGTTGTTAGTGTAGGAATTAGAGCAATATTTTGGGTACCTGTTGTTAGTGTAGAAATTAGGGCAATATTTTGGGTACCTGTTGTTAGTGTAGGAATTAGAGCAATATTTTGGGTACCTGTTGTTAGTGTAGGAATTAGGGCAATATTTTGGGTACCTGTTGTTAGTGTAGGAATTAGAGCAATATTTTGGGTACCTGTTGTTAGTGTAGTAATTAGAGCAATATTTTGAGTACCTGTTGTTAGTGTAGGAATTATAGTAATATTTTGGGTACCTGTTGTTAGTGTAGTAATTAGAGCAATATTTTGAGTACCTGTTGTTAATGTAGGAATTATAGTAATATTTTGGGTACCTGTTGTTAGTGTAGGAATTAGAGCAATATTTTAGGTACCTGTTGTTAGTGTAGGAATTAGAGCAATATTTTAGGTACCTGTTGTTAGTGTAGGAATTAGAGCAATATTTTGGGTACCTGTTGTTAGTGTAGGAATTAGAGCAATATATTTTTGTACCTTTTGTTAGTGTAGGAATTAGAGCAATATTTTAGGTACCTGTTGTTAGTGTAGGAATTAGAGCAATATTTTAGGTACCTGTTGTTAGTGTAGGAATTAGAGCAATATTTTAGGTACCTGTTGTTAGTGTAGGAATTAGAGCAATATTTTGGGTACCTGTTGTTAGTGTAGTAATTATAGTAATATTTTGGTTACCTGTTGTTAGTGTAGGAATTAGAGCAATATTTTAGGTACCTGTTGTTAGTGTAGGAATTAGAGCAATATTTTAGGTACCTGTTGTTAGTGTAGGAATTAGAGCAATATTTTAGGTACCTGTTGTTAGTGTAGGAATTAGAGCAATACTTTGGGTACCTGTTGTTAGTGTAGGAATTAGAGCAATATTTTGAGTACCTGTTGTTAGTGTAGGAATTAGAGCAATATTTTGAGTACCTGTTGTTAGTGTAGGAATTAGAGCAATATTTTGGGTACCTGTTGTTAGTGTAGGAATTAGAGCAATATTTTGAGTACCTGTTGTTAGTGTAGGAATTAGAGCAATATTTTGGGTCCCTGTTGTTAGTGTAGGAATTAGAGCAATATTTTGAGTACCTGTTGTTAGTGTAGGAATTAGAGCAATATTTTGGGTACCTGTTGTTAGTGTAGGAATTAGAGCAATATTTTGGCCAAATGCTGATACAAAACCATAAGTAGCTGCCACCATCCAAAGTTCCTTTAAAATTTTCAGACAAGTTTATTATTTGTATCATCAGAATGTCTCTGTGTGTCTGTCTGTTGTTTAAGATCTAGCTTTCGCTGGACCGTTATGATCCTCTTTAACATTAAATTATTGTTTTTTTAGGGTGGTGGGTGTCCTACCCCCCAAGAAAATAGCTTAAAACCACCACAGGACCAGTAGATATATTTCCTAAAGTGTAGAATCTAATCGGTTCCGTGGTTACCGAGGAACAGACAGACGGACGGACAGACAGAAATCAAGCTACTTTGTATTATAGATTGTTGATAACTGTCATATCAAGTAAGAAATACCTAATTATTAAAAACAGAAGTGTTAAAAACTAGTACTAAAGGGCAGACAATAATTAAACATTTTAAGCAAAGCTCTGAAATGGTAGGATAAACGAACATTAACACTTGTAGAGTGTCAGAACTGAATAGTCAGAATATGAATGTATAACAGTCTTAACAAAATTGTAAGCAAATTTGTTGAAAAAATACTTATGTACAGGATATTGTTTCAGGACATACTTACATTTCTAGGACATGATTAACATGACGTAGGATATTCTAGTAACGATTATAGAGATGCTACACTTTCTAAATCGTACCTAACTACTACAGGAATCACCATGTAAAGTTGAAACTCCATTGGTCAATTCTAACATGCCTAAATTAACAAAAAAAGCCATTCGTTCCGGACTGACGGACCTACCCTAATAATAGAAAAGCTTTGCTTTTAAAAACTGACCTTGTTGATGGTAAAATATGTTAGAGCACAACCAGAACTAAATATTATAGAGCCCAACACCATACTACGCTGAAACAAAAATATGTTAGGGCACAACTAGAACTAAATATTATGGAGCCCAGCACCATACTTCGCTGAAACAAAAATACGTTGGGGCACAACCAGAACTAAATATTTTAGATCCCAACACCATACTTCGCTGAAACAAAAATATGTTAGGGCACAACCAGAACTAAATATTATAGAGCCCAACACCATCCTACGCTGAAACAAACATATATGAATATAGATGTATAACCAGACAACTACCTGGATCCCTCTATTAAAGACCTTTTCCGTCTGCTAGCAAACTGCTTCCTGCCCTTTTGTAGCAACTTGGCTATGTTAATAATGCCGACGGTATTGGTCGATTTTCAAAGACCCAATTGAAAGTCGGCACATGGTCCTCGGGGAGGGGACATACAGCTATCTAACCCCTTCCCTAATGGGGAATTAATTTTTTAGCCCGCTGCGTATTTCACCTCATTAGAAAACATAAAATTCTGGTGTAAGATCCAGGTAATGATATATCCATTGTATGAAAGCTCCACTTACCTTTTCTCCAATAGCATTAATAAGAAATCCAGAGAGGGGCATAACCACCCCCTGGGTCATACCCCATGCACTTTGGACAACAACAAAATCTAAACAAACAAGGATGACAACATCCATAAAAGCGATGCACTGAAACGGTAGGACAAACGAACATTAACACTTGTATAGTGTCAGAACTGAATTATCAGAATATAAATTATAAATATTTAAGGGTGGAAGCAAAATTGTAAGTAAAGTTGTGAAAAACTGCTTGATACAGGATAATGTTTATGGACATACTTACATTTTTAGGAATTGATTATAGAGTTGCTTCGCTTATAATATTGATATTTGTTGTCCCAAGAATCAATATACCAAAAATCAAATCAATTAGATAATTAGATCACATAAAAATTTGTTATTAAAAAAATGGAAAAATCAACATGTTAAAAATGGACGTACGGACATTCTGGTAATGCTGATAGAGTTGATACACTTTCTAAATCTTACCTAACTACAACAGGAATCACCATGCAAAGTTTAAAATCGATAGGACAATTGTAACATACCTAAATTAACGAAAAAAGCTATCCGTCTCAGACGTACGGACGGACGGACGGGCCGACCCTAATTATAAAAAAAGCTTCGCTTTTAAAAATTGATTTATTAGCACTTGGATATTGCACTAGATTAGCATGAACTCTAAAAAAGAAAAACTCGTAGTTGGATAAAATATTGACCCATCCCCCAATCACCATCTAAACTCCATTCCCCCTACTTCTACTAAATGAACGAACTGACCAATAAGTGATGTTCATTTTAGCAACCTAAATTTACGACAATTTACTCCCCTATCATAATATTCTATATCCATTAAACAAAAATAAGCTAAGCTTTCATGAAAAATTATGTCTTTTTAAAATAAAATAAAAATTTCTTCTCTGTTTTTTTAACAGATAAGATTTTCGTTTTGTAAAAAGCATATTTTCAAAAGATAATCACGAAACCTATTGAATATTTAAAGGCAATCACGCAACCCTGTAACACAATACTTTTTGAAGACCACCGTTTAAGAGTTTCTTGGGATGATATCAATAATACAAAGTAGAACGATGTCTGTTTGTTTGTCTGTCTGTTTGTAGCGAAGGATCTCGCTAGCCGCTGAACCGATCGGGTTTTCCTTTACAGGGTAGCTTCTCATAGGTCACGGGAAGGTTTAAAACCATTTTCTTAGGGGGTTGGATAATTTTTTTTATTTTTCTTTTAAATCTAAAATACGAAAAATTGGTTTGATTAAACCTCTTGGGGCAAAGCTTCTAGATGCTAGGGGCGAAGCCGCTAGTAAATGTCGAGAAAGCATTAAAAAATTGCGGTTTTGTTCAAATGATATTAGCAAATTTTCTGAACGTGTCTTTTATGAACATTTTAGGTTTGAAAGGGGTTTCCAAAAGGCAGTAGCTATTGTTTTTGCTGTTTTTTTTGAGAAAATCGGCGAGACTTTTCTTCTTCTTTGCATTATGATGTAAAATATCAAAACAGATCTAAAAGATTTGTTTAAAAATCTATTTTTTAAAAACATTTCTCCTCTCCTATCGAAAAAAACTGTATAGGAGCTGAAAAAACATTACCCCCAAAACGTTTCAACCGGACAGACGGGCATTTCGAATTATAGAGTAGCTTCACTATTAAAAATTCCAAACTTGACCAAACAACTTTTTCATTTTATTGGTATTTTACCAAAATTTTTAAGCATAATCAATTTAAAAACTAGTTTTATTTTATGTTTTTCTAGCAGCTTCGCCCATAGCCTCTAGGGGCTTTGCCCCAAGAGGTATAATTACATCATCTATTATCTACCCAGCGGAAAAAATGCGAATTAATCGCAAATCTTCGCGAAAAAGAATATAATTCGTAAATTTTTTTTAAAAATATTTGCGGGTGTCCCACCACCCAAGAAAAAAGCCTAAAAACTGAAGAGTAGAATCCAATCGGTTGAGTGGTTACCGAGATCTTTAGGACGGACGGACAGACGGACAGACATCAAGCTAGTTTGTATTAAAGATTGAAGACAGTTACTATGCATTTTTATAGGTGCAAACCTACTCTATAATACACTTTGTCTGTCTGCCCGTCCGTTCAGAAAGCTATGGAAAAATGTGATTTTCTTGGCTGCCATTTGATAAAGATATAATCTTCACATTTTTACCTACTTCGTCAGTCTGTCGGTCCTGCTTCAAAAGAAATACAAACTTTTTTGCTCTGAGGTTTCGTGATAATATGTATAATCATATATTTTTTCTCTTTCTATTTATTTTTTATGACCATTAAACATCTGTTCTATAACTCAATTTGTCTGCTTTTCTATTCATTATTGTTATTTGGCCTCGGTACGTATGGATCTTGTCATCCTTGTTTAAAAAGAAAAATCGGACAATTGAAAGAAAACGAAATAGCGGGTTTCGTCGTCACAGTAGCTTTTCTCCCATTTCTAGCCCCTGCGGGTCAATCATTAACATTTACCTAACCTAACCTAAAATAACCTATCAATCAAAATCTACTGTTAAAATACGACGACACATGCTACCTCGTTTTCTTTCCATGATCCAAAAAATCTAAAATATATTGAACAATGATGGCAACATCCATGTATCGGAGCACAAAAAAAATAGTAGTTACAAGCAGATGTTCAGTTGGTAAAAAAAAGAAAAAGAGACAATACGTGTTATTTCATTACGAAACCCTTATAAAAAAATAAATATACAATGTATGACAAGTATGACCGACTAGTTATATCATACACTGGATGCTCATTGACATAGGGAAGCCAAGAATTATGCTGTCTATCTAAAATAGCAGCTGAGTAAATCATAATCACTTACTCATACCTTTATGGATGGATAGACAAAGTGAATTATAGAATAGAAACTAACAAAGATAACATCATCCATGTATAGCGAAGCAAGTGACAGTTCAATCCATCATGTAACATTATCATTTAGCGACGTTTGGACCTACCCTATTTGCGAAGTAGCTTCGCTACTAAAAGCTGACCCACCCAGGGGTGTAAAGGGATAAGACAGTAGCCAATAATTAGATGTACATCCTTAATTATGATACACAAAATACGCCTTCTGTAGATTACAATTAACCACCTAAATAAACCAACTAATCATAATTCAGTAGAAGTCCCCAAAGTTGTTAAGCCAACGAATAAGAAAATTTTTTTTAAAAACTTTGGGGATTAGTGTAATAAACAACCCATTGTCCCCTATATATATGGACGTTTGGACCTATCCTCTTTATGGAGTAGCTTTGCTACTGCAAGCTGACCCACCTGTACTGGTGATATTTCTTGAGCTCGGAGAGTATTGCCTCATGTATGACGTCATATAGGGCGCCATGTTGCCAAAGGAGTAGAATGCGCCCATGGTGAACTGTAGGAAAGAAAAGTTGATAGGGTACCAAGTAATGCCACGTCTCTAGGTCGTAGCGGTCATGCGTCATATTGGAAGGGCGACGCAAATTTCAGATCTCAGTTTTCGCTATTTGAATTACTATTTTTCTCTTTAAGATAAAAGCGATGCTTGCAAGATGATCTAATTCGTTATAATATTAAGATTTCAAATCGCGAAATCTGGGATCTGAAATTTGCGTCACCCTTCCAACCTGACGCATGACGGCGTATTACCGGGAGATATAGCATTTTTTTGTTCGCTATCAGAAAGATTAGAGAGTCGGTCAGTGAGGGCAATTTTAGAGATAAAATGATGCTTTCACCCTAAGTGCCTGTTGAGGACTGATTACCCCCCTTATTATTTTAAAATCAATTGAAAATAGGGAAGGGTCCAACCACCGGGGGTAGCCAGTAATATAACCTTAATCATAATCTTATCTAAAGCACTAAACAATCAAACGAAAACCTTTTTCAATTTATTTCAAAAAGTCTAAGTAACCATCCAACTTAAATTTTAATATTAAAAAGAAAAATATAATTGAAATAAATTTTTTATTAGGGGGGGGGGGGTATTTTTCTTAGAATGGTGGAATTATGAGGAGCTTCATTGTAAAGGAGAACCATATTGGTCCAATGGTTGGTGAGACCGACAAACAGACTAATATCCTGGTACTTTTATGTAAGGATAGGGTTTAATTGGTCACTGAAAGATAGAAAGATAGATTGGTGGTAAAACTGCTTACCTGTAGTAAAAATCCTCCAAAAACGGCAGCGATACTTCGAAATCTGAGGGCTAAAAAGTAAAAAATTATCAGGCAAAGTATCAAAGTAAGTTAGTTAGTAATAATTATTAATAAGTAACAATTTCCTATACGGGGTGAGAAATTATATTTCCCCCCCGTATTACCCCCAAAGTTCTATAATAACGTTTCATTAATCGTTGGCTTAACAACTTTGGGGACTTTTGATTGGTTGGTTGATTAAGTTCAGTGTTTAAACGTTTCAAACACTAATTTTAATCTACAGCAGAAATATTTTTGTGTATCATCAATAGGGATGTATAATGTATATTGTACATCAACATATCGGCCATTCTCTCATCCCTTTAGATCCCTGAGGATAGGGGACAACCATGTGTATATCAGGTAGTGTAGTACAGGAGATTTCAACTATAAACCCTTAAATATTAATCTAATGACTCCCAGAGCATTACACACATACTGACGAAAAAAACAATATATTTTCTGGATGAGCATTTGTAAGAATCTTCACTAAAATTTTCAAATTTATCCTGATTAGAAACCAACAAAAATCCCGGATTATGGAAAGAAAACAAAGTAGCGGGGTTCGTCGTATTTTCACAGTATCTTTTGATTGGTTATTTTAGGTAAAGTTAGGTTAGGTAAATGTTAATGATTGCCCCAAAGGATTAGGAAATTTTTCCCACAGGGTTAGAGACCCTACCAGAGGCTAGAAATAGGAGAAAAGTTACTGAGGAAATGCGACGCAACCCACTACTTCGTTTTCTTTCCATGATCTAAGTTAGATATAGAAAGGCTTCGCTACTAAAAACACAACAATGAAACAAGGACAACCTTGGAAAAAGTAGGCATAAAAAGAAAATTTTAAACTTACCATTTTTGCCCTCACAATCCATAAAAGTAAATTTCATTTTGATATTCTTTTCATTTATATTTTCTGAAATGATATGTATTCTTTTAATATTTTAATATCCAGTATGGCTTCAAAACCGATTAATATTCGGTGGATTAGAACCGGTTCTCAGACATACTTAAAAATTATGTATAGCTTCGTATTTCATCCAGTTTTCTACGAATATGAAAATTTACATTCATAAGATTAACACTAGTTAAAATGGAAGGGGAGGGTAGACCCCCCGCCCTAACTCCTTCCCTCTAGCGCCTCTGACGGCATCTAGGGGCGTAGCCGCTAGAATTATATAACTGAATAATATTTTTAAAAATGAACGAAATAATAAATAAGTATAATATTTCCATAAATTAATAACAATATGTAGTTTACATTAAACTGAAGAAATTAAGAATTAATCAAATATCTTTTAAGTTTAGAAGGCAAGAAATATTTTATGCTATAGTAGCGAAGCTGCTTACATTTTGTTTAAGCCTAAAGCTAAATACATCAACAAGAGTTATTAAAAGCGATGCTTTTCTATCATTAAGTTTGATCGTCCGTCCGTCAGTAACAGTAAGCCCTTTTGTAATTCAAACAGGTTAGAATTGTTCTATCTATTTCAAACCTTGCATGTTGATTCCTATAACATTTAGGTACGACTTAAAAAGCGCAGCAACTTTTTTCTGTTTTGTAAGAATTGTCCGATTTTTAGAATATTGATTCCTATTACAATAAGGTACAATGTTATAAGCGAAGCATCTCTAAAATCAAGTCCTAAAAATGTAAATATGTTCTTAAACAGTATTGTGTATTTAAGAAATTTTGCAACAAATTTACTTACAATTTTGTTTAGACTTATGCATTAATATTCTGCTTATTCAGTTAAGGATAAGTTATAGAGCAGCTTCATTCAAATTTAATAATTCTACACAACAAAAAATTACATTGTGCTATTTAACAATAAAAAAATTGAGGATGGGACAATGTTGATTTAATGAATTTAGCCTCCCCCATCCCCATTAAAAAAACTCACAAGAATTTGGAAGTTTTTTTTTTCTTGCTGTACTCTAACCCTTTCATCTTAAAAATACTTCTTATTAAGTATGATTGTGTTTTTGTTAAAACTAACTTTTTTTGCAGATTTTTCTTTAAAAATATGATGGCTTCTTTGTTTTAACTGCTTTAATTATAGCTACATTCAGCCAACAATAGAGAAGCAACTCTAAATTGAAAATGATTTAGAAAACAATTTAATAAAAAATTTCCTTTAAAAAAATATTGTATGCTATTCTACGTTTTAATTTTCAAGATCTTGCTGTAACTATTAATAGAAATAAATAATATCAAAATGGAATATAACCTTAGAGAGATATTCCCCAACGTTTTCTTATTCGTTGGCTCAACAACTTTGGGGACTTTTATTGATTTTAATTGGTTGGATTATTATGTTGAGTGTACATACGGTTCAATCACTAATTCTAATCTACAGAAGTGGTAATTTGGTGTATAAATATTTGGGATGTGCATCCCTTTAGATCCTTGCTATAAGTTGCTTCGCTACTCGTGAAAATAACAATCCTCGGTTTTAAGAAAAATTTACAGTTCTTTCTAATTTTAATGTTTATGTGAAAATTGCATAAATACACAAAATACAAAGTAATTGTAAAACAAGGATGGTAACATCAATATGTAGCGAAGCACAGTATATAAAAAACCATTAAGCAAAAATCAATACAAAACATACATTCAGCCAGACTAAGTGTGTTATAGTTAAATGCAAATTAATCAAAGTAATTAATCAAAGGCCTGACGGACGGACAGACTCTATGTGTTGTATGTAGAAAATCAATGCAAATGTTTTTGCCTATTATTTGTTTAACTGTTAAAGGGTTCTTTGGACTTTTCCTAGTAGATAAATCTTAGATAACCAGGGAGGGAGGGGACGTTGGATTATAAATTGTACTGGTATTTTTTTTTACGTTGGATTAAAAATATTACGTTGAAGGCCCCCCCCCCCCCCCCCCGACCGATTAAGGTGCGGCAAGGGGCCCGACTGTAAAGGGTTAATAATAAAATACTTGTTTTTCTTTTAAAATAGTCATTTCTCACTTTTAAAAGTTTGAACTTTCTAAATCATTTTTAATATAGAGATGCTTCGCTCTTGTTGGCTAAATCTAGCAATAATTAAAGCAGTTAAAACAAAGAAACCATCATTTTTCTAAAGAAAAATCCGCAAAAAGTATATCTATGAAATCTTGATTGGGTCAAACTAGCTATCAACATTTTCAGAGAATAAAATGATTGTAAATAATTTAATTTTAAATAAATAAATCAGTGTTGCATTTCATTAAAAAATATCGTTGTAGTAAATAGTAATCATCTAAAAAGGATAGATTTACAATGTACATACGAAAAAGTGAACAAATAGTTAGTGGTAATAAATCAAAGATAAATTTATACAAAATAGAACATCATGAATATATGTTTTAATATTTCAATTTCAAATAATCGCTATTTTAGGAGTGGTCAAAATGTTATATGTTAAAAATACTTAACAGTAGTAAAATTAAAACTCAAGGGCACTTTAAATTAATTTTATTTATTTCAAAGCATGTTTTCAGAGGATACTTAACTTTTCAGAGAGGGAGAGTTAAAATCATATATATTTAAAACTACAAAATCATTTAAAACTTTATAAGTTGCATATTTATGTAACAATAGTTATATATTTATCACATCCTATTATAGTTAGCTTTCCGCGGATAATAAAATGAAAAATTTAAACCAGTTTTGTTATACCCGGAAGGCCCGGGCTAACAAAACTGGTTTTAATCTAATGATGTGGGTGAGAACCGGTTTCAATCCACCGGATATTAATCAGTTTGAAAGCCATACTGGAATAACTCTTACATAATTTGGACGCTATTGTGTTTACAATGACGCATCGTAAATAAATAGACGGATAAATATTTATTAAAGCGTAGCTTCTCTGTAAGTATGGGTACAAAATAGAGGGGGGGGGGTTGTCAACAACAGTACACCCACACAAAAAAAAACACACCCCGTCGACCCACACAAAAAACAACACACCCCTTTCACCCACACAAAAAAACAACACACCAATTCCACCCACACAAAAAACAACACACCCATTCCACCCACACAAAAAAACAACACACCCCTTTCACCCAAACAAAAAAAACAACACACCCCTTCCACCCACACAAAAAACAACACACCCCTTTAATCAACACAAAAACAACACACCCCTTCCACCCACACACAAAAAAAACAACAAGATATTAGGAAGAACTGCCTTTCCATTTTTCCAGCAGGGAGAGAGGAGACATTGGGCTGTTTATTACATTTGTCCCCAAAGTTTTATAATAACGTTTTCTCATTCGTTGGCTTAACATCTTTAAGGACTTTTGCTGAATTTTGAATAGTTTGTTTGTTGAATTGAGTGTCCAAACGTTTCAATCTTATAATTGTAAGCTATAGAGGATTAATTTTGTGTATCATCATCGGGGATTATACATTATTTTATCGGTCATCGTCTTATCCCAGAAGATCCCTGTTATTTTACAGATTCGTTGTTTAAGTCTTCTTTTGATAACGTAATTTTGCTTTGCTTTTATAACTAGGTATAATCATTCTGTTTACAATATTGAAAAGTTACATGACTCTGCATATTTTTAAATGGTAATGTACATTTTACCCTTCAATATTACCTAGATCCGCTCTCAATAGCCTAAAGCCTGCCCTGAACCAATTTTTTTCCCCCCAATACTATTGTCATTATATTCATTTCTAATTTCATGGGGTTTAAGTCGACTTTAAAAAAAAAATAGTCGTGCCTGAGATAATATCGACATGCTATTTTTAGAACAATGAGCCAAACCCAATAAGATGTCTTTTGGTTATCCTAGTATTGAGGGTTTTCTAAGTTTCTTAATTTTCAAGCCTAAGAAATTTGGTAATACGTCAAACACCAGATACGTCAGACACTAGATGAGACAAACGCTAGACAGACTAATAGTAGATGCGAAAAACGATAGACAGACAAACAATAGATGAGTAAAACCCTAGACTATGACAAACGAATTTTTAAAGTGCGACAATCTTCTCACCTAAGGCCATTAAAGTATGAAAATATGGGATGGTTGGTATGTCTTCCTTATTTAAATTTAAGATGGTGAGGAAACCCCTCTAAACCCCCCTCCCCCCCCATCCACACGCCACAACTTAATTAGCACTTTTTCATTTAAATGATTTTAGTTATTAAAAGGCAATATTTTTTTTGCAGGTTATTTACAACAAACAAATAATAAATTTCATCTACTGTTTGACGTATGTATATAGGGTTTGACGTAGAGCCGAAATTTTATAGGATTTGTTTGGCCTAATGATAGTGATCGTGGCTGAAATAAGATATATATAAATAACGTTTTACTCCCCTTTAATCAAAGGAACCGTTTGTCATTCATTGTCCTATCTCTCTAGAATGTTTCTCAAGTTTAAATTTGACAATTTGTGTTGATTTAAGCTAAGTAAATAATTGTTTACAAGTTACAGGTACCAAGGCATGGATTAAGAAAAAGATATATGAAATTAAATCAAACCAAGAAGGACAACATCTATAACAGAGAAGCTCTGAAAAGGTAGAATAAACGAATATTAACACCTGTAGAATGTCATAACTAAATGATCAGAATATAAATGTTTAAGGTAGAACAAAATTATAAGTAAATTTGTTGCAATACAGGATACTGTTTAAGGACATACTTGTATTTTTAGAACTTGATAATTGGGAGGCTTCGCTTCTGACCTTGTACCTTGTTGTAATAGGAATCAGTATATTCCAAACATCAGATGAAAATATTATTTATATTACATAAAAATTGTTGTGCAAAAGGTTTTAATTGGACTTTCTAGTAACGATTATAGAGTTGCTACGCTTTAAATCGTGCCTAACAGTTGTAGGAATCAACATGCAAAGTTTAAAATCAATAGGACAATTGTAACCTGTCTAAACTAGCGTAAAGAGCTAACCGTTATGGGTGGAAGGGCCGACCATTGTTATAGTAAAGATTCGCTTCTAATAATTTAGTTATGCTATACTTTTTAATAGCATATCTATCACTTTGTCAATGTAGAGTTAATATTCCTTATAGGCTAGGAGTGGAGAGAGGGGCTATCGGACAGTATATGATTTTGGTAACCAGAGTTTATGAACAAGTTATTTCTTTAGTTGGCTAAAAAAATTGAAAATATTGTCATTTTTAGTGCGGCTTCGAAACCGATTAATTTCCGCTGTATGGATTAGAACCAGTTCTCAGCCAAACTAATATAATTATGTTTAGCATCGTATTAAAGACAATTTTCAACAAATGTTAAAAATCCTACTAGTTTTGTTAGACCCGAGGGGCCGAAGGCGTGAAGATGTCCATAATATGATGCAATAAATGACTATTAGTGAATTTATATTGGTTGGTATAAACTTTTCAACAAATGTTTTACACAGTGTTTTCCTGTAACTATAAGACGCTTCAATGTAAAGGAGACCCAAATCGGTTCAGCGGTTAGAGAGATCCTTCGCGACAGACAAAAAAAGCTTACTTCTTTATATAATACGGTCTTTCCGCAAGTAAAGGTTAACTTTTTCACTTCCACGGAGCCCTTAAAAATATTTGGTTTGTTTCAATTCTTTAATTTATGCTAAAATAAGATTTTTAGAAAATGGCTCGGATTTTAAAAAAGGCAATTAACGTAAAATAATGTTTTTTTATCTTTTATAAAAAAATACCCAAACATTTACATCCACAAAAAGAAGTAATCGTAGAAATGGTATAATCATAAAAATTTTAATGTTAAAGTTGTAAAAATATTCAATACGCAAAAAAACTCGAAATGTTCATTATGAACCTTATACCGCACCAACCAACCAACACTCTGCACTGTAAGACACCTAAATGAAAACTAGTTTCTTTACTTTCAAACTTTTCCGTGGTTTCCTTAGGCCATAATTTAAATATTTGTGCTCTTCATACTATATTGTATACTAGTGGCCAGAGGCCTCTAGGGGCACTGACAGTGGGCGGGGAAGGAGTGGTTAAGTTGACTCCCACCCTATGAGAAGCAACACTGTAAAGGAGAACCAAATCAGTTCAGCGGTTAGCGAGATCTATCGGTACAAATGGACAATGAGACATCCTGTTACTTTCATATGAGTGGTAATATTTTATTTTGTTTGTCTGTAAAAAAATCACGCTATATTAACGTTTTCTTATTCGTTGGCTTAACAAAGAAGGTGTATCAACTATTTTTTTTATAGCTAGCCGGTTCTTTTAGTAAGTAGTAGATGTAAAATTTTTCATAGAATTCAGATATGCAATCGGTTTTTTTGTAGACCTCTTATTTTTTAAGTAATTTAAGTTTTAAAAAAAAAAAATTAAATCGATTTTAAGGTACTAAAATGCAACAAAAAAAAGAAAGAAAATGGTCATTATGAACAAAAATAGTAAGATCTTTAATTTGACACCTTACTTTTTCAATTCTGTCAGGTAATTATTGAAAAAATCGATTTTTTTAAACCCACGAGAATAAAAACTTTGAACTTAATTTTATTATTTCACAAATAAAAAAATATGGGTTCATATATACCATTAGAATCAGAAAAATATTACGAATCCATTGTAAGCAAAATTGAAAAAAAAAGTTTACAATATAGTATATAAACTACAATAAAAGGAATTATATGAAAATATCATATTATGTTGTACAGGCAACGTCTTAATTCTTCAATTGAGTATAAAAATGGGAAGGGGGTAAAGAGGGGGTAAAGAGGGGGTAAAAAAGGGAAAACAATAGTGTTGTCTGAACAAAAAAAATAATTGGCCATTTCTGTAATTTTTTAATTTTTTAATTTTTTTCAATTTTGCTTACAATGGATTCGTAATATTTTTCTGATTCTAATGGTATATATGAACCCATGTTTTTTATGTCTGTTTGAGAAAATATTTAGGTCTAAAGTTTTTATTATACCGAGGTTAAAAAAATAGATTTTTTCAATAATTACTCAACAGACTTTTAAAAGTAAGGTGTCAAATTAAAGATCTTACTATTTTTGTTCTTACTGACCATTTTCTTCTTTTATTTTGTTGCGTTTTAGTACCTTAAAACCGACTTAATTATTTTTTTAAAAAACTTAAATTACTTAAAAAATAAGAGGTCTACAAAAAAACCGATTGCATATTTGAATTCTATGAAAAATTTTACATCTACTACTTACTAAAAGAACCGGCTAGCTATAAAAAAAAAAGTTGATACAACTTCTTTTAGGGAATTTAGTGATTTTTGATTGGTTCGTACATTAAGTTGAGTGTTCAAACGTTTCAACCACTTATTTTGATCTACAGAAGGTGTATTTTTGTGTATCCCATTGGGGATGATGCACATCAATTTATCAGACATTGTTTTATCCCTTTAGATCCCTGAAATAATGTAGAATAATTTTTGAAAATACATGTGAAATAATCTTTTCATCTTTTGTTGCTAAGCCTATTTTTAACTTCCATGGTGAAATTCAGATATTTAAGGACTGCGAATGTTAAGAATAATATTTCTCGTATTCATTCGAATCCGGTGGATAGGAACCGGTTCTCATCCATACGAAAAAACTATGTCTAGCATCGTATTATATCCAGCTTTCTACGAATATAAAAATGTACAATCATAAGATTAAAACCAGTTTTTTATAATTGTACATTCTATATCCGCGGAAAACTGTTTATAATACGATGCGAGAAATGACTATTATTTAATTAATTAGTGTATTTTTGCCCCTTCCCACCCCCCTCCCCCTTGCAATATTTTTAAAAAGCCTAAAACCACCAAAATATTTTTTTAGAACAAGAGTTCATTGTAATCATTTATTGTCCATTGTCTTATCCCTAGAAAAACATGCATATAATAGCCATTTTGTTTGGTAAATTACTGTACAAAAAAAAAACACTCAAAGATTTTTGTAAATTATTTACAATTTGATAAAAAGAGGATTTGAGAGCTATCCTTATAATAAAGTAACAGGATATATGTTTGTACCAAAGGATCTCGCTAACTAACCGCTGAACCGATCGGAACACAGTAATAGTGTCTGACTGATTATGACGTAACAAAAAAAATTAGCCAATGAGAGGCCACTATAAATTTTACCATTGGTCAATAACGGCCTCTCATTGGCTATTTTTTTTTGCTACGTCATAATAAGTCAGACACTATTACTGGGTTCAACCGATCGGGTTCTCCTTAACAGGGTACACACCCCTCCTTAACTGAACTTTAGATTAAAAAAAATTCCCAAACATTTGGACAATTGGGCGTTCAAATGCGACCTAATTGTAGTTAGAATCAGTTGAGAACGAAATCCTAGCCGTTCCTTCTTGCCAGATATTGCCATTTTAAGATTTTTATGTTGTACCTAACCTTTACAGGAATCATCATGTAAGGACGTACTGCCCTAATTACAGAAAAGCTTTGCTTTTAAAAATATGCTAGTATGTTTATAACAAAAGATACTAATGAACACTGACATTAAAAATATATGAAAAAAACTGTAGCAATTAAAACATTATTTTAACAAGGATGATAACATCCAATGACTAACCTCTGCGGGCCTATACCTTCCGTAAACTACCCAGCACCCAATATAATTAATCCTTATAATAAAGTAACAGGATGTTTGTTTGCTTGTTTGTATTGAAGGATCTCGCTAACCGCTGAACCGATCCAATTCTCCTTAACAGGGTAGCTTCTCATAGGTCCCGGGAAGGTTCTATAACTATTTTGGGGTAGGTAACCATCAACCTCCCAAGAGAAAACACCCCTAGAAAAAAATTAACCCCCCCCCCTAAAAAAAATCAAAAATCTAAATAATAAGATGGGTCTCCCCACCCCTCTTTGCGTGAGAGCGATATATCAACCAATCTGCAGTAAATTTAGTATGATATTGATTGTAGAATACCTTCGTGTTTAAAAACTGTAATTTTTCTCATGAAACAAAATCAATATGGAATTGACAAAATGTCAATATAATATAAAATAACTAATTAAAGCCAGGGAGGAAGGGGACATTGGACTGTAAATTACACTGGTACCTAAAGTCTTATAAACGGGTTATCTTTTACTATTATTAATTTATTGTGATTGGATTGTTCAAACAAGCAGTGTCAAAACTTTTAGAGCAATAAATTCAATCAACACATCAAGTCATTGTCCATTGTCATATCCCTTAAAATCCCTGCCTATCAGAAGAAGTGTTTGATTATAAAAGTAAGCGAAGGGGAGATGGCTGATTGTGCTGTTGTAAACATTCAAGGAAATTTGCAGAGAGAGAGAGGGGACAATGGGCTGTTTATTACACTAGTCCCCAAAGTTTTGAAAAACGTTTTCTTGTTCGTTTGCCTAACAACTTTGGGGACTTTAATAAATTTAATTGGTTTATTTATTTCATTGAGTGTTCAACTGTTTCAACATCTAATTTCAAGGTAGAGAAGGGGTAATTTTGTGTATCATCATAGGGGATGTACATCAATTTATCGGGCATTGTCTTATTCCTTTAGATCCTTGGAAATTTTTTAATGTAATACATGTACGGAAGTGAAATTACATTCCCATATAAACAACCCCTTAAATAGTGGATGTAAATATTCATTTATTTCCCTGGTATCTCATTTATATCCCTGGTATGATTTTAGAAGATTTTTAATTTTTTTTGGAAGATTTTATAATTTTTATTTATTACTAAAAGAAAGAAAATAATAATATAAATGATCATAGCCGGGAAATAAATGAAAATTAAAAACCAAAATTAAACCACATTTTAGCATAAAAAAATGAGTTTTATGTTTAAATGAGAATGATATTCCTGTCCAGTTTTTAGTTAAACAAAAAACTACCCTCGTGAATAAATGATGACCTATCGGTCCATCATTTATTCCCTCGGGTAAGAAATATTCATTCCTAAACAAAAAACTGGACAGGAATACCCCATTTAGATTAATTATCTTTCACCCAAATATAAATTATGCAATAAAAACAAAACTAAATTTATTGCAAGATGGTTCTTAAAAGAACTAGTGGCTTCGTCTTAATAAAAAATATTTTGGTATCCAAAAAATAACGCTTCGCGCTACAGTTCTTACAAATGAAGTTGGTTTTTGACATTTATATGCTAAGCTTTTTATTGGTGTTGTCATTCTTGTTTTGATATATATAATTTATTACTAAAATTCTAATAACTAACGGCTGCGCCCCTTGACAACAAAAAAGCATCTTTTATTTTAAATGAAAAATGAAATAATTTTGATGTGTGTATATTTTCCAATTCCTATGTATTCATATAAATTTGAATACATATTCTAATTAAATTTTATCAATAAAAAAGATTTTTGTCATTTCCGTATTTATTTTTGTGGATCTAGTGAAGTTCACGGTAAAATGATCTTAAAAATCTATGAACTGCCAAACGGCTAAATTTACCTGGCAGCCCACATACCATGTTAACGGCATAGGAAGACTAAAAATAATCTGAAATAATCAAGATCCAATGATGCTCAGGGAAAGCTTCGAAAAAAAAACGTCTCTTTTTTTGCGCATTTATGTGCACTGCGTGATAAGTGTGCACCATTGAGTTATGACTATTCCAGATTATTTGTAAGCCTTTTTTGTCGGTTAAAATTACGTACGAGCATAATCCATATGTTCCACCGTTTGGCAGTTAGTAGCCTTTAAAGTTCATTGAGTTTTGGAGATAATCGTTACCAGGAACATTTTCCCGTGAACTGCACTAGATCCTTTTTTGTCGATGAAAACAAGGGTAATTTTTCTTCATAACTTGTAATCAAAATACAATAATTTAATAATCATGTCTAGCTGGCTAAATTAACGATATCCCCCATCCCCTCCCCTCTTCTACTAATATAGAACAAACAGACCAATCAATGAGGCCAATATTAGCAACCTAAATTGACGACAAATTTTCCGCTGTCAATATATCCAAGTAGTTATATAGCGATTCTTATTGCATTCTAATCATTTGATCTTTTTTAAAGCAAATAGAAAAAATGTTGAATTTAAAAAAATGATGTACATCCCCAATGATGATATACAAAATTACTCTCTCCGTAGATTAAAATTAGTGGTTAAAATATTTGAAAACTAAAATGAATGAAAAAAACTAATCAAAATTCACTAAAGTCCCAATGTTGTTAAGCCAATTAATAAGAAATCGTTATAATAAAACTTTGGGGACTAGTATAATAAACAGCCCATTTTACATCTCTCTCTGCTATGACACATTTAATATACAACATTTATATAAAAGCTGTGCTGCTTAAAAAGTATTCAAAAGCTGAACAAATTTTTAAATTTTTTGTTCAGTTAAAAAAAATGATTGAAGGTCAAAAAAATGCCGGTTTTGTCCAGTTAGGACTTCGAATTGGGGTTGCCTCCCTAAATTCTATAGAATTTCACAACGATTAAGCAAATCGTTTATATTAGAATTAATTAACTAATCCGTAACATAGTAATATTGGTTCTTTGCTGTAATTCCATTTGGGATTTGCCTATCTTATCTCTAACACAAACTAGATTATGCTTAAGATCATGTCCAATTGGGCTTTGCTTTTCGGGGAATATACCTAGTGGTCATAAGGTTTTAAGCTACTGCCCCCCCCCCCCCCCCCCCATTAAAACTAGGTTGCTCTTTAAACTGTGGACTTTAAGAACTTAATTTTACACCATAGCATATAGAAACGACAGAGTTACAAAAAAACACTCATTGGGAATCTGAAATCTAAATTTGGCAAAAAAAACATAGAATATCAATTATAGATATACAAACCTTGTTTTACAACTTACTAAATTAGAAATAATAACCTAAATAACATGTTACATGACATAACTAAAACCACACTGTCAAATTGCAAATTAAAGTAGTAAGAGCCTATAGTAAACTGAGTAGAAGAGTAGTTTTTAGAATTTAATTCTCCGCCCATAATAATAATATTCTTCTCTCCCCCTTTTATAAACCAAATAATTTCTCCTTTTTTTTCGACCTCTTCCCTTTATAATACGCCCCGTGCTTTCTTTCTCTACCCCCTCCCCTCTTCTTATTTTTCTGTGCCCCCTTCCCCTTTTTCTTACTTTTTAAATTTCTTCCCTTTTTTTCTTCCTTCTATTAGCCTAAGAAGGCGTAAGTCCGTCTGTCCACAGGGATCTTAAGGGATAAGACAATGGACGATAAACCTAAAATCTATAGATATAAATTATTGGTTGAAAAGTTTGGATACTACTAGTTTGGAACAAACCACCCTTTACAAAAGTACCCAATGTGTTTGAGCCAATATTGTTTGAATACTTTGAGTACCAGTGTAATTTACGGCCTAATATCCCCTCTCTCCCTGGTCTGTCCAGCTAAATTAAGCTCTCATGTAATAAAAACCACTTTTTATCAAGCGAAGCATTTCTACATTTAGAAGTGTAAAAAATTTAGTTACAGGTAACATTTTTTTCAGTATGGCTTCGAAACCGATTTATATCCGCTGGAATAGAACCGGTTCTGAGCCATATTAAAAAATCAAATAATTCCAGCTGTCTATCTTAAATAGTAGCCGAGAAATTAAATATCCGTTTTTCACAGATGGGCGGTCGGACAAATCAAAGTATAGAGTAGCTTCACTACTAAAAAAAAGCCATAGAGAAATTTTAATTGTCATTAAAACTTTATTATACTCAGGTTTTTTGTGCGTAATATACGCAACTATGGTTGATGTTTTTATGACAATAGTAACAGATGTTCAGATAGTATTTTCTGTTGATTATACAAATAAAATAAATCTCTGAACTAATTCTGGATAAAGTCCCTCTCGTGACATCCCACCTTAAGGGGCGATTCTTCGTACTTTCCACAGTAGGTTTTCTCCTATTTCTAGCACCTGCGGGGGGCTCTAACCCTGCGGGGCCAATTACCTAACCCTGTGGAACCATCACCTATCCCAATCCTAACCTAAAATAACCTATAAAAAGCCATTTTAAAAATACGAAAAATCGCCCCTTAAGGTGCGATGTCACGAAAGGGACTATTCCCCTAATTCTTATATCTTTTTAAAAGCGTAACTTTTGTACATTTAGAGAAAGCTCTGATCTACTATTTATGCATGTTAAAATTGTTCTATCGATTTAAAACGTTGAATAATGGATTCGTGTAAAATTACCAGAAATTCCATGGGTCAATTTTAAAAATAATTTCTAGTAGCGAAGCTACTCTATAATTTGAAATGTCCGTAAGAGACAGTTTGGGGGAAACGTGATTTTCTTGGCTTCTATTCAAAATAGATAGCTGAAATTTTTAATGTAGATTCCTATGACATATGCCCATCTAATCTATACATTGTTTTGTTTATCTGTCTGTTGTTTGGGTTGCTAGATCGATTCCTAGATTTTCAAGTTTTTGTGATTTTCTCAATACCTTTTCAAGATAGAGGGCTGAAATTTTCAGGGATTAATCAATTTTACACTCTACATAGTTTTACCAAGTTTTATTAAGATTTATCTATTAATTGGGGTGCTAGATCGATTCCTAGATTTTTAATTTTTCGTGATTTAAAGGATGCGTGATTTTGAAGTCTTTGTCATTTCACTATTTTATCAAATATATTGAATGACACTGCTCTATAGTAAATTTATTCCCGATATCCATTCATAATTTTTAGGCTTCGCTACTTATGAATGTTGTCATTCTTGTTTATTTTATGACAATATTTTTTGTATGATATAATTATCCTATTCATCTAATGTTATGAGCGAAGCATCTCTGTAAATAAGTCTATATCTAAGAACATTTTGGGTTTGATTTCTACGCAATTTTGTTCAAAATTCTAGATAATGTTAAATATTATGATAAGTAAAAGTTACTTATAAAATTGTTAATGTTCGTTTATTTGATTTTCTAATGTGATAAGATTCGCTTTTAGGAATGGTGTCATATCCTTGTTTA
This sequence comes from Acartia tonsa, assembly GCF_053477335.1. Lineage (NCBI taxonomy): Eukaryota > Metazoa > Arthropoda > Copepoda > Calanoida > Acartiidae > Acartia > Acartia tonsa. Next base: position 14,197,612 of record NC_137272.1, on the reverse strand, counting down.
AAATAAAAACCCACGGGAAAGTAGTTATATTAGAGTTTCATGTTTTAGAATAATAATTTAAAACCAAATATTTTTTATGCGCATAGATTTTCTACATAAAAGTTTAACCGGTCTTAACGAAAATCTCTAATGGTAAATTCATACATTATAATAAAATCCTATTGATTAAAAACCCTATCAAAGGATCTTATACGATGCAGCCTATAGTGCCTAATAAAAAAGACGTCTTACAATACCAATGACCAATGATAGGCCAGTATGCAATGTAATTGATCTCTAATACGCGTGTCTGATTGGTTGTTTTGTTGAGTTTCTAATTATTTGTATAGAGGATATAAAAATATTGGTCAAAACTTATCAAATTCTATTATATAAAAACCACATTTCTTTGCCTAAAGGCATTTTTTAGCTATATAATCCTATTACATAAAGTAGTAAGATGTTTGTTTGTCTGTTTTATAAGATGTCGCTAATTACTTATTGAGTTCTACCTTCTTTTTTGTTAAGAAGCTTTATAAAGTCTCATAATGGTTTCTTCCCTACTGTGCTTAGATACTAGGGGCGTAACTACTGATGCTTATTAAAAGCTAAGTTTTTCTATAATTAGGGTAGGTCCGTCCGTATGTCCGACCGTCTAGAACGAATACCTTTTTTCATTTATTTGGGCATATTAGAATTATCCCTTCAATTTCAAACTTTGCATGGTGATTTCTGTAGTAGTTGGATATGATTATAGAAAGCGCAGTAACTCTATAATCGTTAACAGAATGTCCATACGTCTATGTTAAACATGTTGATTTTTGAAATACTGTTTACTAGGCCAACAAAGTAAAATGTTATAAGCAAAGCATCTCTATAATCAAGTCCTAAAAATGTAAGTTTGTCCTCACAATTTTGTTTCGACTTTTACACATTTACATTCTTATTATTCAGTGATGACAAATGTTAATGTTTCTTTGTCCTTTTGCTTCAAAGCTTTGCTTTCATGGATGTTGTCTCCCGTTATAGTAAAAACCACATTTCTTTGCCTACAGCCATTTTTTTACTAAATGATAAATGACTGTGTCGGGAAAAAAACAACAATGAAAAAACTGCTTCCAAAAATAGGCTGTAATGTTTTGGATGAAAATTAGGTTTATTTAATACAAATTAAAGTAAAGTAACAGGATGTCTTTGTGTTAATGTGTGTGTAGCAAAAAATTTCGCTGAACCGATATAGTTTTTCTTTACAGTGAAGCTTGTGACTGTAATTAAGAGGATTGCTTTAGGGGGTTGCTTCGGGGACTTTGAGGTATTTAGGGTCTATGGAAGGTAAGAGAAACCGCCCCTGGATAAAAATATCTCCCTCTCCAAATAAAGAATAGGATCATGAAAAGAAAACCAAGTAGCGGGATTCGTCGTATTTTCACAGTAGCTTTTGACAGGTTATTTTAGATTAGGTTAGGAAAATGTTAATGATTGTCCAGCAAGGTTAGAGCTTCGTGCAGAGGCTAGAAATAGGAGAAAAGCTACTGTAACAATACGACGAAACCCGATACTTGGTTTCCTTACATGACCCAGAAAATAGTTTTATACTTTTCCTCTTAAAACTAAAAAAATATAGGTTCGACTTAACCCCTTCTCCTTACATCGAGTGCCCCTAGAGGCCTCTAGGGGGCATAGCCAATAGTAAACTGTTTATTATACGTACATACAAACAAACAAAGTAAGCTATAAAATAGATTTGCCACCAAACAAAAAAAATATAGGAAAAATATTTACATCAAATCAAAAACCGTGAAATTTGGAGACTTTAGGTATCAGAGTTCATTTTTTACAGACCATTGTCTCTTCCCTCCTTTTGGCTCTGCTAAATTGAAGATGATTAAAGTCCCTCCACAGATTATGACGTCATACGATACAATAGCCAATGAGAGGCCAGTACACACTGTAATTGCCCAATGGTAAAATTTTATGCTGGCCTCACATTGTTTATTCTATCGTATGACGTCATAATCTGTGGAGGGACTTTAATCATCTTCTGCTAAATTCAAATTCTAATTTTAGAGTCTACAGATTTACATGCAGTTCTTGAAATAATTAAAATAATGTTTCTCGTATTCATTCGAATCTGGTGGATAGGAACCGGTTCTCATCCATACGAAAAAACTATGTCTAGCACCGAATTATATCCAGAGCTTGATCTTTAAATCATTTTAGGGGTGATTTGGATCGGGGCGCGCAAAACTTTCAGCCAATCACAGCGCTGCATTTTCAAAATGCAGCGCTGTGATTAGCTGAAATTTTGGCGCGCCCCGATCTGAATCGCCACTAAAATGATTTAAAGATCAAGCTCAGCTTTCTACGAATATAAAAATGTACAATCATAAGATTAAAACCATTTTTTTTAGCCGGTGCCTTCGGCACCTCGGGGCTAAAAAATCTAGTTTTAATCTTATAATTGTACATTCTATATCCGCGGAAAGCTGTTTATAATACGATGCGAGAAATAACTATTAATTCATTTTCTTTTGATTGACAGGTAATTTTAATCCAGGGAATGCAGGTATTTAAGAGATAAGACAATGGACGATAAATCAATGTACTGAAAAAGCTTGGGTACGGCTAGTTTGTACTACCCAATCAAGATTTGAAGTTTTGAAGCCAGCAAATAAGAAAACGTGTGCATGAAACTTTAGCGACCAATGTTTTAGCCCCCCCCCCCTGCCCCCTTGCTTAAGTATTAAGTAATGATGAATATAGCCTATAGGGAAAGGACATTAGATCAAAAATTATGTTCAAAAATGCAGTTATAGGTTTCCGTAAGGTTGCCCGACAGAAAAAGAGACAGACAGAAGAACGGACAGAAAGACAGACAGTTTGAATCTACAAATATCAAGTTGCGTAATTCCTTAAATTTCTGATTGTAATGTATGAAATTTTATAAATTTTATACTTAAATTTATAATTCTTCTTCTAAGTTTATAAAAAGCAAGGATGTAAACATCCATAACACTCTTAGCATAGACGTCCAAGGGGGGTGGGTAATGGGGCGATTACCCCCCCCCCCATTTTAAATTTACCCCTACCCTGGGGGTGCCTACGGCACCCCCAACCATTTAAGAGGGGGTATTTACCCCCCCCCAAACAATTTTGGGGGAGTAAATACCCCCCTAAAAAATTTTACCCCGGGGGTAAATTTCTGGGGGGGGGTAAACTAAATTTACCCCTGCCAACAAATTTCAGAGGGGTAATTACCCCCCCACCCAATCAAATTTTACCCCCGGGGTAAAATTTTTGGGGGGAGGTAAAAAAAAATTTCGGTGATTACCCCCCCCCCCCCCAACAACAAAGGAACCCGTAGGCACCCTAAAAATTTGAAGTTTAAATTTTTACCCCCCCCCCCCACAAAAAAATCAAAAAGCTTGGACGTCCTTGCCTATATGATATAAAGATTATCCCTCCCCCCCAAAAAGATATTTTGAATTTTGATAAATATACGTAGAATATTTATGTTTGTTTAGTACCATTTTGTAATTTTTTACTTATTCTATAGAGTTGCTACACTATGTATAACTAATGAATAAATTACTTACTTATATACCCAATCGCCTCAGGTGATTGGTACGTACAATTTGAGTCAATACTTGATGTAGGGAGGGAAGGGACATTGGACTGAAAGTTATACTGGTACAAAACGATTAATAAACTTAAAACTTTTAATAATGGTTGATTGGTTTCAACTAGCAGTATTCAAACTTGTCAACCATTGATTTTAATCTACAGAAGATGTAATTTATTAAACTAGCGGCTACGCCCATAGAGGCCTCTTTTGGCACTTGAAATGATTGGGTTTTTTTACGATACTTTTTACGATCTATGATGTGCTCAAGTCTCTACGATACCCATCTATGTTGCGTTCAATTCTACGAATATTAAAAAAAAATTTGATTTTTTTGTGATTTCTCTTGGGAGGGTGGTGGTACCCTCCTTCAAAATAGTTATAAAGCGGAACCTATGAGAAGCTACCCTGTTAAGAAGAACCCGATTAGTTCAGCAGTTAGCAAGTTCCTTCGGTACAAACAAACAAACAGACAGACAGACAAACATCGTCAAAAGCATATATAATACAAACAATTTCTACCAGTAACCACTGAACCGATTGGGTTCTACGCTTTGAAGTAAATTTTACATAAGAGGGGGGTGTCAAGGTCGTCTAAGCTTTCCATTTTTGAGGTGATATAGGGGGGGGGGGAATAATTCTCCACCCTTTAGGTCGGGTTAGATAAGGTTATAGTTGGCAAAGGAGGTTTTTGCAAACCACAGTTCCGATATGTTTCACCTTTACTGTAAAGCTTTTTACAGGTCCTGGGAATGGGATAGCAACCAGTATTATATAGTTTAATTCCTGTTTTGTCAAGCTCCGCGCCTTTGTAGATGTTATAATCCTTGATCAACACTTAAATGTCCACTAACTTTTTAATGTTAAGGTATCAAATTTACTTCGTCTTTCAAACAAACATTGAAATAAGCCAACAATTTAAGCTTAAACTAGCGGCTTCCCCCCTAGCCTCTAGGGGCTTTGCCTCAAGAGGTGTGATCAAACCAATTTTTCGTATTTTAGATTTAAAAGAAGTTTTAAAAAAAAAATCTTTGGGGGGGGGGGAGTCGACTCCGCTATTTTAATTTTAGTTTTAAAAAGAAAAAAAAAATTTTATTGGAGGGGGGTATTTTTCATTTTTTGGGGGGTTGGTGTTGTCCCACCCCCCAAGAAAATAGTTATAAACCTTCCCGGGACTTATGAGAAGCTACCCTATAAAGGAGAACCCGATCGGTTCAGCGGTTAGCGAGATCCTTCGCTACAAACAGACAAACAAACAGACAGACAGACAAACAGACAGACATTGTTCTACTTCTACTTCTTTGTAATATTGTTTCGGTACAACGGCATTTGGCTGGCCGTTTACCAGATCTTTACGTACAGTCGTACAAAACCTGCTACTTCCCACAAGAATCAAAACCAGCATAGTTACTAATACAATTTATTGTATGAAAACGGTCATGCTGAAATAGAAAATAACAAAATTAATAATCAAATATTAAAATGTTAAATACATGATAAAGTAAATCTTGTAAAAGAAAATAAATCTTTTTCTTATTTGGAACAATCGTCTTTTTTTAATAAAATAAATATTCCTTATGAGAGGTTGCGTGACTTCAAAATTATATTTTAAAATGTATAAGAAGGCTAGGGTTATTTTTTGCTTAAAATTAATCAAAATTAAATGCGAGTTTGAAATTCATAAACAAAATCATTATAGACTACTATTCAAATATTCTGATACAAAAATAAATTAATTATTTGGTCTAATTTCAGTAAAAAAAAAAGATTAATTTGCCGTCTTAAAAAAATCACTCCATTCCATTAAAAATGCTTAAAGAAAGAATTCTTACCGAAGTTTTTGTTCCTGTAAAGCCGGGAAGCACTCAAAGGTATTTTTCAGTACGGACAACACCACAATATACATGGTTTTTTATCACACAGATATTCCGCACATTTTGAAAGATAGATTAAAAGATGGCCACGCTAGCTTTGTTTTGGTCTAAGCGCAAGCGTTGTTTTGATTGCCGCATCCAATTATGAACTTTCAATTTGAATCTCGGCACTTTCTAAACTGCCATTAATGATAAGGAAAACAAAAGGATAAAGGTTCGAGTTCACAAACGCATCACACTATTATACTTCCAATACACACCCGCCTGAAAGTGGGGAATCGAACATTACACCATTCAAATTTTCAACTTTGTGTGCAGACAGTGTCCACAAAAGTCACAATTCAAAACCACATAAATTACAAGAGTTTTAAATTTTGGCCTTCTGGCCTCAAATTTGCTAGTAATAATATTCACGAATACTCGTACTAACACAAAATGACACAATTCCACAAAAATGTAGGAATAAAGGAATAGGATATAAAACATTCTTCATTGAAAGCTTACACATTCACTACTCACTCATAACACTTAATCTCATGGCCTCATAATTTTTCGAAATAAACAAATATTTATTTGAATTTGTTAGACCATGTAATGCAATACATAATAATAACTTAAAATAAGTACCCAAACTTTAACTAGGTACCTAATCATTAATAATGATAATAATAATATTCTTAATATTAGAATAACCTTAATGCTAAACATAATCTGCATTAATCATCAAATAATTTATTCAAATCTTTTTAATAAAAGAAGAATAATTACTAAAAAAAATTCTTTTCAAACAAATCTTTTTTGTTAAAGAAAAGTGAAAATGCATACGTAAAATCTTTCTTTGATCAAATCTTTATGTAAAAGATAGATAAGAAAATAATCCTTAAATCTAGATAAACAGAATAATCAAATAAAGTAAAATTATCCTTAATCTAAACATATCATCAAAATAAAATATCCTTATATCTAAGAACATATAAAAGAACTGTATTAATTCATCAATAAAACATCAAAATGAAAGTAAAATTGCATTTTTGCATATGCGAATTTTAAATTAAGCTCAAAGTAAAAGAAAAGTCTCAAAAAGTGTTTATTTGGCAATTTCTCTTTGGCTGAATAGATAATAAGCTTTTCCGTGTACTTATTTATACAGTCTTTTAAAATTAAGAGCAATTGGGGCCTCAGTTCAACCTGAACCTCGAAAGCTTGCAGATCAAACCGACGCACTACAATTATAATAATGCCACGTGCGACGAGTCCTGTTTATGGTTATGTTTTGTTTCTTTTTTGTGTAACCGTGAACAGGATTCCTGGCGCGGGGCTCAATTCACGAACATTTCTGAAAAAGATAGAATGAAAAATGTTCCAAAGTTAAAATCTTCAAATAAAGAAGGAATCAAAGAAACTACGAAAGAATCTTTTTAAATCATCAGATATTTCTTAAGCTTTAGTTTTGCCGTTATGTAAAGAGTGCAGCCGAGGAAACAGAGCTCGTACGCTTTATATAGCGGTCTTATTAGGCTAAATTCTTCAAAAAACAAAATCTAAGTGCATCTGATATGTTCATAAAATTACTGCTTTTTTGTTTTTAGGTAATCTTCAGAACGAAAATAAATATAATAATCTTAATATATAGTTAAAATTAAATTATTTTGTAATGCATGTAATATAAAAAGATATTTTTAAAATGATCAAATGTGTTTCATTTCTTATTCTTATCTATATATATCATATTTCATGTTTGTTAAACAAGGAACGACAATAATGCTTCGCATCCAAATTTAAAAAAAATACGTACCTAAGATTTTTTACGCGAAAAAATCCCAGGTCCCGATCAAATAAATCCGTAAAGAAAACTTATGTATTCGAATAAAAAACTTTAGTTTTATGCCTTGGAAATAAAAAATTAAGTTCATTTATAAATTTAAACGAAATTGTAAGGAAATTTGCCACACCCCTCCTCAACCGAACTTTATATTAAAAAAATGTCCCAGACATTCGGACAATTGTGCGTTCAAATAGGACCTAGTGGTAGTTAGAATCAGTTGAGAACAAAATCGTAGCCGTTCCTTCTTGCCAGTTATGGCCATTTTAAGATTTTAGTCAAATTACACTAAATAACCTGATACAAACTTCACTCTACATTGATTATTTTAGTGTAATTGTAGTGGGACAGCCCTAAAATATAGAGAAGCTTTGCTCCCCTGACCAAACTGACTGCCTGGAGTTCCTAACAGGAAGTGCCTTAATGTATTAACACAAGTGGGGATTCGAACCCATTACCAAAACTATCCAACATGTAATAGCTGTATATTACAGCATGATGACAGTAATTTGTATATTGGGCTCGGACAATGATGCCCCTCTGGATAACCCCTGCTAATCCTGGCTGTTGTTAGTGACCAGCAGGGTCAGCTCCTTGTTGGACTTGTTCCTTGGTTTTCCAACAGTCAGGCCCCTGCCCTGGAAGTAGAGCCTGGTCTTGACCACCATCTCTCTCCTGGGGGGTAGTTTGATGTGTAAACCTAACCCAATCCAGTTTGCGCCTCCTTGGGGCACCTCGAAGACCTCGGTAAACAACTTAGAACAGCCCCTGTCCAGTTTTCCATTTTCACCTTCTGGGGACCCTACCTTGATGGGAATGGCCAGCAACTCCATGCTACCCATATCCTGGTCATCTGTCAGCTCTGAACAAATGTAGACAATGGCTGTGGCTGCCAGTGGCCTCATGATATCTGCCTTGGCCAGATAGTTGATTGTACGGCCAGAGCAAATCTTGCCTTCAGTCGCTGGTGTTGGGAGGAGCTCTGGCCCTTGGCCTTTCCCAGGCTTGGCAGGGCTGGGGCCACTGGCTCAATGGGAGTGGGGGCGACCATGGCTACTCTCCCAATTGATCCATACCATCATCTCTATCAAACAGTAACTGTGTCCACTGACTCCCTCAGAAAGAACCCTCCCAGGTTTAGAGCATGGTTCAAGATACACACCACCATGATCTTCTGGAGGATCAAGATCAGGTTAGAGCTATGATGAGATGCTCCCCTGACAATCCCAGATCAGCACAGCTGCCATGGAAGGATAGCTGCAAGTGATGAGCCGCACTTAGGCTTAGGATGCAAGATGCTGGTGTACCTCTTGAACCATACCCTGAACCTGGGAGGGTTCTTTCTGATGGAGTTGGGGACACAGTTACTGTTTGATGGACCCATGCTGATGGTATAGATCAGTTGGGAGAGAAGCCATGGTTGCCCCCACTCCCATTAAGCCAGTGGCCCGAGCCCTGCCAAGCCTGGGGAAGGCCCATACTCATCAAACTAACCCTGAGGACAAGGATGGTGGTCAAGACCAGGCCAAACTTCCAGTGCAGATGCCTGGCTGTGGGGAACCCCAGGTACAAGTCCAACAAGGAGCTGACCCTGCTGATCACCAATAACAGCCAGGATTAGCAGAGGGTATCCAGAGGGGCATTCATTGCCCGAGCCTTATAGACAAATTACTGTTGTCATGCTGTAATATACAGCTATTCCTTATTAGATGGTTTTGGGAATGGGTTCGAATCCCAACTTCTGTTAACACAATAAGGCACTTAATATTAGGAACTTCGGGCAGTCAGTTTGGTCAGAGGAGCAAATATTCTCTATTTTGAGGCTGTTCAACTACAATTACACTAAAATTTTCAAAGTAGAATGAAGTTTGTATCAGGTTATTTAGTGTAATTTGACTAAAATCTTAAAATGGCTATATCTAGTAAGAAGGAACGGCTAAGATTTTGTTCTCAACTGATTCTAACTACCACTAGGTCCTATTTGAACGCCCAATTGTCTGAATGTCTGGGACATTTTTTTAATATAAAGTTCGGTTGAGGAGGGGTGTGTTGCGTCAATTATAAATCTTAAGAAATGGGTAATTTCTTTTTAAAAAAAATACTGCTTCAATTTTAATATATGCGATAAAAATGAAGGTAGTTAATTTAAAATATGCATAGTTTATCTTAAATTAATTCTGTGACATTCACATAAAATAATAATCAATATTTTAATAATACCATACATCGTGTTCATTATTATAAATGCTTAAACATGAACGAAAAATATATGTACCTAGGAAAATAATTGCTAAAAAGTATTTTCTCAAGGTTTAAAATTGTCCCAAATCGCTAGGTACGTATATTACTACGAATCTCTGCTCTCGGAATGAAAAAAAAATCTTTACGCGTGGATTAATAGGAATCCCAGCTCCCAGAGTGAAAGAAAAACTTTTGTACATGAATTGTTAGAAATCTCTGCCTCCGGAATGAAAGAAAATCTTTGATTTGCTTACAAATTTAAACAAATATCTTGATTTTTTGCGATAATCTTTTAAAATAATAATGAGGAATATTTTAAACATTATCATAATAATATTACATGTTGTGTTCTTTACTTTAATGCATTATTTCATATGAGAATCTGAGAAATAACATTTTTTAAGTAAACGTGAACCATGAAAAAATACCTCGAAAAATAATTTGTAAAAAAAATCTATTTTTCTCAATTTAAAAAATCTGCAAAAATCATTTGGTAGTTAATACACACGAACTTTTGCTTTTCGAAATCATACTTAAAGAAACAAAATCTTTTAAAATCTGCTTTAAAAGTCTAAACAGTTTTGTAGAATTTTTGTGCTTAGATATGAACAATAAAATTAGTTGAATAATGAATACTTATTCTTTACAGAACCCATTTAGGTTCCTTTCACAAGCTCAACATATAACTTGTAATATTTTTTCTTTAAAAGATCATTTTCACACATAAATAGTTTATGTTGTAGATTAGATATGTGTGGTTTGAAAATTTTCAATAACTTTCTGGCGGCAACACCCGCCATATTTCCACCCGCCATATTGCAGGCCTCTTACCCTGTGTCGGGCGGCAAGCTTGGCAGCAACCAAGTCGATTCTTGATTCACAACAGCACCAACCTTATTATCAGAAACGGCTGGAACACAAACAAATTTAGCAACATCATTGTGAACGACGACGGCAACACCCGCCGTAACAATGTTATCAACGGCTACAGCATCATCACCAATATCATCAGGATTAACTGCAGCACAAATAACATCATTATCAGTAATAGCCACGGCAACACCCGCCGTAGCTATGTTGTCAACGGCTGCAGCACTAGCAGAACCAACAGGTTCATCAACAGCGTTACAAGCAGAACCAACAGGTTCATCAACAGCTTTACAAGCAGAACCAACAAGTTCATTAACAGCGTTACAAGCAGAACCAACAGTTTCATCAATAGCGTCACAAGCAGCACCAACAGTCGGCTGCGGCTGAACATCTGAGCTTTCTGGTTTTAAAAACCCTATAGCTTCACTTTCCAACTCAAAATCTGAGCAGACAACATACCTACTCTTTGCTAATCCATTAGCACTCACAGCAAAATATCCAGATCCAAACAAGCTGGAGTAAAGCATGGTTTCTCCTACTGAGCGTTCAGAGTAGGGAAACATCGACGGGCGCAGGTGCCCAATGAGCAAATCCACCTGCCCATTAACCAAAGTAAAATCTTCAGGTTTCATATCAAATAAGACAGCTGCCTCCACAGGATTCATGGAGCACATCGCCTCTTTAGGACCAATGAGAGGCACTACCACAGGTTCTAACATGTGATAATTCTTGTGTCGATCAACTAAACATAGCTTGACCGTCGGGAGACATTTAACTTCACCATCAGCTAGAGAAATTCTTGCTGAACGTCCAGTAAAAGGTAACTGAAGTTTATTAACAAGTGACTGGGTTACCATTGGGATAGTTGAACCAGTGTCCCACATGGCGGACACTGGGACCTTCTGGCGATTAATATCAACGACGTCTAATTGTTGTAACATTAACATTAGGTTCGCCTCAGGGGAAGTATGTGCTTCATAGACGGCGGCAACCATATCAACACTCTCATGGAGAAGGTTGTTATGGGTCTGACCACAATTGTTCACTTTGCATCCGCCTATTACATCTGCCTTCGGGCAATCCACAGATTTATGCCCTTTCTGCAAACAAAGCCAACAGCATCCAGCACTCTCCACAAAACTCTTCCTGTCTGGCACTGACAGGTCATGAAATTTTGGGCACTTGTAAAGTAAGTGCATATCATTACAGCCATTAAAAAAACATGACTGCTTCATCTTAGATTTACCAGGTTTACCAGCTGCGGCAGGATTACCCTTCTTCTTGGACGGCGTGTCCAAGCCATGACTGGTGCGCATTAAAAGAGCGCCCCTCTGTTGCTCCAATATATCCAGCAACTTAGGCACATTTGGAACATCCATTGACCCTAATGCAAGGTCAAGCCTGTCTGAAAACTCTTTCGGCAGTTTCTTAGACAGCATCTCCAACAATAAAACCGTGAGCCATTGGCTTGTAGAGACTGCGTCCTTACCATCAGCCTTGGTTATCTGCTCGAGCTGGTTGATGGCACCTGAGAACTCGGCAAGAGCGCTGACAATCTGGCCGCTCTCGGACAATTTACCTTTCTTGTCCCAGTTGTTGTAAATACACAACATCTGTCTGGTTCTAGATTTGAACAATTGGTCCAAATATGTCCATTGCGCTGCATGCGTGGCAATCTGTTGCAACTGCAGCCTCAACGGTTTATCCTTCATTACTCGTTCACAACTTAACACCATCTGCAGGTAGCTGGGCTCATATCCAGTAGTAAGCTTCTGGAAATTCTCCTTAAATTGCGCATAAGAAGATTCTTGCCCATCGAAGCTGGGAAGGAGTTTCTCGTCTAGGCGTGGCATGTACCCATGAGGCGAGAACATCGGACTGGCAGCAAACGATTGAGCGCCAAATGACGGCAGCATAGGATCTACCGAGACTGGCGTAACAGGCTCTTGCTTAGCCTTTGCCAGCGTCTCCATCAGTTTAGTCATATCACTGATAATTTTAGTTGGTAGAGGTATGTAATCACCTATAATAACTTTCACTATCTGCATACAACGTTGTTGCAAACTGTTTTTGTGAGCTGCGAGATCATCACCAAGAACTAAGACCTCATTGTTTATCGCTCTTAGCTCATCTATGGCATTTAATGTAAGTTTTAACTCGCTATAGTTCTTTCGTGCCGTGATAATGTCACTATAAAAATCTTTTAGGTTATTATCATCTTGGATTAACACATCCAGCTGTTGAAGACCGCTCATGGTACGTTCAAGATTTAAGTTCGCATCATGAACAAGGATGCATTCCTTGGTGAGATTAACATTGATGTCTGCGGTATCCGAAACTACCTGCATCACTCTGTCTAACTCTTCAGTTATCACTTCAACTGCCCTAGGCAATCTGTCCGACAATAATTCATACCTAGTCTTTTTAGGTGCCATTTTCACTTTTGTTAACACTGATTACAACTATAGTCACGTGTAGATTTTTATTCACATTCAACACATACGGTAACTGTCACTGGCTTTGACTGGCTGACTGGACTTCTTACCGTTTTCATTGTTTCGGTACAACGGCATTTGGCTGGCCGTTTACCAGATCTTTACGTACAGACGTACGAAACCTGCTACTTCCCACAAGAATCAAAACCAGCATAGTTACTAATACAATTTATTGTATGAAAACGGTCATGCTGAAATAGAAAATAACAAAATTAATAATCAAATATTAAAATGTTAAATACATGATAAAGTAAATCTTGTAAAAGAAAATAAATCTTTTTCTTATTTGGAACAATCGTCTTTTTTAATAAAATAAATATTCCTTATGAGAGGTTGCGTGACTTCAAAATTATATTTTAAAATGTATAAGAAGGCTAGGGTTATTTTTTGCTTAAAATTAATCAAAATTAAATGCGAGTTTGAAATTCATAAACAAAATCATTATAGACTACTATTAAAATATTCTGATACAAAAATAAATTAATTACTTGGTCTAATTTCAGTAAAAATGAAAGATTAATTTGCCGTCTTAAAAAAATCACTCCATTCCATTAAAAATGCTTAAAGAAAGAATTCTTACCAAAGTTTTTGTTCCTGTAAAGCCGGGAAGCACTCAAAGGTATTTTTCAGTACGGACAACACCACAATTCTGACTATACATGGTTTTTTATCACACAGATATTCCGCACATTTTGAAAGATAGATTAAAAGATGGCCACGCTAGCTTTGTTTTGGTCTAAGCGCAAGCGTTGTTTTGATTGCCGCGTCCAATTATGAACTTTCAATTTGAATCTCGGCACTTTCTAAACTGCCATTAATGATAAGGAAAACAAAAGGATAAAGGTTCGAGTTCACAAACGCATCACACTATTATACTTCCAATACAAATATAGATAACAACATGTGTAAATATGTTGTTGTAGTAGCGAAGCTACTTTATAATTGACTTTGTACGTACCGTCCGTCAGTCAGTCTGTAACGCTATAGGGAAAATATAAATAACTCTGCTGCTATACAAGATTTTCAAGACGACTAATAAAAGATTCCTTGTAACTAGCATCTAGTATATATTTTCTCGTATTCATTCGAATCCGGTGGATAGGAATCGGTTCTCATCCATACGAAAAAAAACTATGTCTAGCATCGTATTATATCCAGCTTTCTACGAATATAAAAATGTACAATCATATGATTAAAACCAGTTTTTTTAGCCGGTGCCTTCGGCACCTCAGGGCTAAAAAATCTGGTTTTAATCTTATAATTGTACATTCTATATCCGCGGAAAGCCGTTTATAATACGATGCAAGAAATAACTATTACTTGGTCTGTTGGTCTGTCGGCCATGACAAATTTATCTATTTTTGTTGAGGTTTCGTTATTGTTTAATGATCACATATTCTTTCTCTTTCTTTTCTTTTTTTATTACCATTGACCATCTGCTCTATAACTCACTCTGTCCGTTCGTAAATCAGGATTTTTTGTTCTTCGCTACTTATGGATGTTGTCATCCTTGTTAGTCTTTTACTTAACTTAAGTATCTATACTGAATTAACAGGGATCTAAAGGGATAAGACAATGGCCGATAAATTGATGTACATCCCCAATGATGATAAACAAAATTAATCCTTTTGAGATTACAATTAATGGTTGAGACGTTTAGACACTTAACTAAATAACCAACCAATCAAAACTCAATAAAAGTCCCAAAGGCTGTTAAGCTATCGTTATTATAAGACTTTGGAGACTAGTGTAATAAACAACCCAATGTCCCTTCCCCCCCTACTGAATTAAACTTAAACTAAATGTCTTAAGTAAGTTAATATAATACAAGAATTTAATTAACAGGTAATTTAAACTTCGAAGAAAAAATACAAACAGCAAAGCAATCCTAAAACTGTAGTAACAGGATATCTGTCTGTTGTTTAAGTACTTGCTATAGTCGGACAGATATGGTTCTCCTGTTCAGTAAAGCTCAACATAGACCCAGGGAAGGTTTATACACGGTGTTTCAGAAAAAACTGCGTTTTCCGTTTTTCTGACACAACCAGAAGGAATACAGAAAAAACGATTATATATCCATATTCTCTGTAAAAAAGTACATCAAATTTATAACAGGTGTTTTTCATTATCTCTAAAAATACGGCCTCTATGATAGGTACATAGTTTCCAAAAATGCTTTATGTGAAAATTATAATAACTCTTTTATTATGTATAAAAAAAATCGTAGAATTTCAATATTAATATAGAAAAAGGTATAAGAAAATTACCTTAACGAGTTTTAAAGGTGAAATGCTTTTTAGCTCCTTACAAAAGCATTTTTAAGAAACTGCAAATTGTCATTTTTTCACATTTCTTGATTGTGATGCATTTGCAGTAAAAGAATCTTCTTTAATAACGTAGGTTATAGTAAAAAGAAAAAAACTCCTTTTTATTTGACAAAAAAATCTCTAAAGACAAAAAAGTTATTGAAGTTAGAATTTTTTTTATTAAAGCATTTAATTACAAATTATGGATAAATTATGAGTTTATATCTTAATCTGTCAATCAAATTGAAGGATTATAGGAATGATTGAGGGGTGGGGATTTACGAACATGAGTAATTTTTAAGGTCATGTTTCTTAAGTATACAAAAAGAAAAACTGAATATTTGTTTTCAGTGAGGGAATTTTAAATGAAATTTTTAGTGTAATTGGTAGAAAATTGTATTGGCCGTATTAAGATGTTGTTTTCAAGTGAATAAATTTTTGAAAACCAACCTTAAAGCACAAAATTCTACCAGAAAAAAGCATCATACGCATCTTTTGAAATATTTATGCTTTAAAATGCGCCGTTATTTTCAGAGATATTAAAAAACACCTGTAACAATTTCAATGCATATTTTTATAGAGAAATTTGACATATAATTATTTTTTTTTGTACTCCTTATGGTTGTTTCCCAAATTTGGAAAACGCAGTTTTTTTTAAACGCTCTGTATATATATTTTTTCGAAGAAAACGTCCTTTTTTACTTTTTAAAAACTAAAAGTAAAGTGATGTACGCAAAAAATAATGATAAACCCCAAAATTACCCATTCTGTAAATCTTACTAATTGGTAGAAGAGTCTGGACAGTTCTTTTTACACCAACCAATCCAATTTCAATGTTGTTAGCTTGTTATTGCTGCGCTAATTCAGAACAAAATTATCCCTGTAGCTTTACAGAAACACCTATGTATTGTATACAAAACTAAACATTTAATTCATTAAACATGAAATTAGTATATAAGCACTTTTGATGCTTTCCCTCAAACTGCCAGAAAGGCACTGAACCCCTTTAAAAACTAATTTGAAAATAACAGGTGTTAGTTTTCTGCTATGTATTGTCCAACCCCTGCGGGGGACCATAAAGCAAATACCTGTGGTGCCTTAACCCTAAGGGGATACCCAGTACCTAAGTTGACCTAACCTAACTGACCTGGAGTAATAAAGAAACAAACGAAACACTAAATATCTTTTTTTTCTTGAGGCGATTTCTCTTGGGAATGTGGAGGCACCCTTCCTTAAAATAGTTATAAACCTTCCATGGACCTATAAGTAGTTTCAATGCATAGGAAAACCATAACCATTGCTGCTAGCGAGATCTAAAGGAGACACACACAAACATCCTGTTACATCTTATATCTGGATAAGACGTACATACAAGCTCACGTACCCTGGTTATAGAAAAGCTTAGCAACAAAGAACACTTAAATAAAAATAATGTTCACTGTAAGCACTTTTAATTAAAACTAAACACTTATTTTGGCTTATTAGGAAAAATATACCTACATACATTTTGCATTTTATCATTTTTATAAAAGCGAAGCGAAGCTGTTATAAATTTCTTTAGTTAACGTCGGTCCGAAATTACGTATGTTTGTATAACAGATAGTTTAAAATATTAATATAGGCATGTTAGAATTGTCGTATAGATTTTTAACTTGGTATGGTTAATCCTGTAACAGCTAGGTAGTTTTTTTTGAGGAGCATAGCAACTCTATAATCAATACGAGAAGGTCGGTAGTCCATTTTGGTGATCCTTTTAGATCTTTTGACATTAAATTTAACTTTTTTTGAATGGTGATTTCTGGGATGAATTGGCACAGGGACGAAGTCCAAATAAGTAAAAACAACGATAATTATTTTAAAAATAATGTCGACCTAGAGATTTTCTTTCCAGTGGAAAACTGTCTATAATATAAAGCAAAAACTTTGCATTCTTGGAAGTGTGACGCAAATTTCAGATCTCAGATTTCGCGATTTGAGAAAAATTGATCTTTATATTACAGCAAATTAAATAACCTCACAAGCATCGCTTTTATCTAATAGTGAAAAATAGTAAATCAAATAGCGAAAACTGAGATCTAAAATTTGCGTCACTCTTTTAACATAACGCATGGCGGCGTACGACCGCGAGAATTGGCATTTTCTGGGACTCCATCAAGATTTCAGGTGAACAGACGAAAATGCGTAACTTATAAAGTAGTTATGCTTCTCATAAAGCGGTATAGTGATAGGGAAAGGAGTAATTATCAGGGATCTAAAGGGATAAGACAATGGCCTATAAGTTGATGTACGTACATTCCCAATACTGATATATAGCATTACTCCTTCTGTAAATTACAATTAGTGATTGAGACGTTTTGACACTTAACAAAATGAATCATCTAGTCACATTCAATGAAAGTTCCCAATGTTGTTAAGCCAGCAAATAAGAAAACGTTAATATAAAAACTTGGGGACTAGTGTAATAACCAGTCCAATGTCCCCTCCCTCCTTGAGTACCTAAATATTATAAAAGTACAAAAATTGGCATGATTATACGATGTTATTTTATCTTCGATTTTGTTCAAAAAATAGCCAAGAATTTTCATGAGAAAACAAGGATGACAACAACCATAAATAGTGAAGCACAAAAATATCTGCGTTTGCAAACGGAAAAAGTGAAAAGGAATGTTAACAAGAAAATCACAAGTTTAACTTTAATAGCAGCTGAGTAAATCTCATTTATTCCCATAGTGTTACGGATAGACTGATGGACAGACCAACATTACAAAGGTACTCTGAAAAAAAAGCATATATTTGAAAGAAGGTTTCGTGTTTTTTTTATTAATGTTGAATGTACGACAAAATAAAATGACAGGCATTGTAGAGTAACTATGCTTTGAACTAAATAAGAATTAGTTATTTATATAAAACTTTGCTCCTTAGACGAGAAAAATTGTAAAAAATTATTTATCTTTAATATTTATATAGATGTTCTTCTTATCTTTCTACTTTTACACCTTCAGGATTTAAAATTAGAGACGTGTGTCTTCGTAGACAACACTTAAAATTGGGAAGAGCTGCAAGTTCTCATCTTATCAAGAAATGTAAGACTTTGAAAAAAACCCTGGGCTTACACTGTATAAATTTATGCAGGGAGTAAGGGAGAGGACAATGGGCAATTAATTTTATTTAAGAGTTATTGCTGAAAGGCCATGAAATCCAGATTTACACAGAAAATTTGAAGAAAATTGGAAAGGGTATGTTAAACAATTTTAGAAAACCTATAGAATAAGAAAAAAGTTCTAAAAAAGCATTCATTTGAAAATTAGATTACCAGTACATCAGACTGACTGTAATTAATTACTATAAAAATCGTCCCTGGAACTCGTTTACCCCATATTCCCAAATCTTAAAATGCCACTATATACAAGAATTAAATTTAAGATTGTTTATTACACAAATATCACAATAAAGTTTTAATCTATAAAATGATATTTTTTGGAGAAAAAAAAATTTTTGAAACCAGCCATCTCATAAAAATTTTTTCTGACAACCATATTCATGAGAAAGAATTAAGGGTGGATATTCTTACACCAAGTCTGGAATTACCCCCCTTCCCTAAAAACAGTATTTTATGGGGGGTATTTATGATTTATCCCACCCACAAAAAAAGCTTGGATAATGACATCCTTGTAAATTGTTTTGTGATTATTTTTTTAATTTTTCGTCTAAAAAATTTTGCTCTAGTTTATTTACTTTTAAACACGATTTTCAGCACGTGAGATTAGTAAAGTTAATTTAACAAGAACATTTATATCTTGAATTGCAGAGCAAAAATAAGAAAAATTTTACCTTTTGTTTACTTACATAGATTGTTTTCTTTTTAAAAGTGAAGCTTTTCTATTTTTTTCGTTAATTTAGGTAAGTTAGAATTGTCCTATCGATTTCAAACTTTGTATGGTGATTCCTGTAGTAGTTAGGTACGATTTAGAAAGCGTAGCAACTCTATAATCTTTGCCAGAATGTCCGTACGTCAATTTAAAACAAGCTGATTTTTTCCTTTTTTGTAAACAAATTTTTATATGTTATAATTATCCTATTCATCTGATTTTTGAATACTGATTCCTATTACAACAAGGTACAATGTTATAAGCGAAGCATATCTATTATCAAGTTCTAAAAACGTCAGTAAGTCCTTAAACAGTATCATGTATTTAATCTGTTTTGCAATTAATTTACTTACAATTTTGTAAAGACTTATGATGCATTAATATTCAGTCTATTCAAATCTGACACTCTACAAGTGTTAATGTTCGTTTGTCCTACCATTTCAGAGCTTCACTTTTATGGATGTTGTCATCCTTGTTTAATTGCGAAGCTACTATATGATTGTTTCTATCTATGTGTAAGAAACAGCATGCGGGAAACGGGATTTTCTCATCTGCTATTCAAGATAGACAGCTAAAGATTCCTTACAGAAGCTCTTTATAAAAAATGACGTCATACAATACAAATAACCAGCAGGGCAGTATACATTTTGATCGACTAATGGTAAACCAGTCCGGCGGTCATAGTACAAAATACCAATACACAGTTTGAGTAAAAAGGTTTCGTGATTTTTAAATTTCTAGCCTGGATATACATTTATTTTTCATGGCACTAAATATAATTTTTCTTGCTACTTTTGGATGTTGTTTATATGCATAAAACCATTTCAATGCATAAATTATCTTTAAAAACGGCATATTTTTTATATTTATTGAAAATAAATAATCAAATAATTTACATACTATTAATGATATAAAATTCTATTTATCCAATTGCCTTGATGATATTCATTTTAGCTTGTATTAATCCAGTAACTAGGCTGTTTAGCAGATTCGGTTGGGCAGGTCTGAAATATAAGAGATAAGGCAATTGACAAAAAATTAATGTACATCCCCAATGATGATAAACAAAAATTAATTCTTAGATGATTAAAATCATTTCTTGAAAAAATTGACACTCCTAGTAAAAACCAACCAATTAAGATTTAATTAAAGTAAAGAGAAATCTTATTCATAAATCTTTGGGTTCCAGTATAATTTCTAGTCTATTGTCTCTCTCCCTATTGGATTGTGCATAAAACAAAGCAGTAAATAATATTCTTTTTTTTGTATAAAACAAGACCGAAAACGGTCATAACGCGCAAAGAAAACATAAAATGCAACTATATCATTATGTCCAACAATTGATCATGCCTTGGTATAATGGATATAATGGTATAATGGACAAATCAATAGTTTTAGTTCAAGTCTTAATGAAAACAGGGATTTAAAAGGATAAGACAAAGGCCGATAAATTTATGTATATCCTCACAAAATTACCCCTAGTGTAAAATACAATTATTGGTGAAAACGTTTGGTCACTCATCTTAATAAATCAACAAATCAAAATTCATGAAGTCCCCAAAAATGTCAAGCTTTTTAATAAGAAAACGTGTTTACTGTTTATACGACTTTGTGGACTAGTGTAATTATCAGCCCAATGTCCACTTCCTCATTGAAATGAAAAGCTCAATACTAATAATGAAAGGTATAGAAGTAGGGAAAGACAATGGTTAAGTAGGGAACAAAAACCATAGGGGTATTTCCAGGGATCTAAAGGGATAAGACAATGACCGATAAATTGCTGTACATCCCCAATGGTGATACACAAAATTACCCCTTCTTTAGATTAAAATTAGCCGTTGAAACATTTGAATGCCCAACTTAATGAAGCAACCAATCAAAATTTAAAGTTGTTAAGTCAACGAATGAAAAAAAAGTTATTAAAAAACTTTGGGGACTAGTGTAATAAACAGCCTATTGTCCCCCCTCTCTCTCTCTCTCTCTCTCTGGCTATTTCGTTGCAATGAGAATATATTTATATTTTTTTATCTTATTTTAGATCTTTACCTTGATTTACTGGGTTGTGGCCTTCCAGGTCTAGCAGGTCTTCCAGAAATTGGCTGTTGACCACCTGCATATAAATTAGAAGCTGTGTTTAGTGCCCTAGGAAAATAGGGATAGATGACACTGTTTTTGGCATACTTATTCTATAGACGGCATGGTAGAGGGAAAGAGAAAGGGAAGTGGGAAAGAAATCCCCTAGAAAAGAAATGGGTTATATGGTATTTCCTGACGTCAATAGAATAGGTAGGCCGAAAGCAGTGACATCTATCCCCATTTTGCTAGGGCACTAAACACAACTAAAGAATAATATTATAAATATATATATTATAAAATAATCCCCATTGGCATACTAGAGACGTTAAATTTGGTACCTACTTCTGCTACGTCTTGCATGTGGCAGTTATAGTATAAGCAGGGAGAATAACTTGACCATTATAATGCCGCAACTCTAGGTCTTCCAGAGAAAGTATGTGCAGTCAAAGGGTTGGTTGTCTGTTGAATAATACCTAATCTATTATTTTATAGATGGCAATAGAGGAACGCATCTTAAAGGGAGTGTGAACGTAAAAATTTCTCATCTGATTATCAAATCTTAACATTTACTAAGCACATTTCACTACACTGATCAACCAAAAATGTCCTATTCACAAAAACATCCAGAAATAATGCCTTGATTTTATGGTATTTTGAGAGGGAAAAAGGAAAAAATAGGGAAAATCTGAACGTTTTTGTTTCTTATAATGTTTGTAGGGATATTTAACTTGTCATATATAGTTGAAACAATTTACTTACTGTTAAGGATTTATTTTATGCTATAAAATTGCCAATTCGTTTTTTTATAACGTAGTAATTAGGTAATAAAGACATATTTTAAATTCGTATCATTGACAAAAAAAAATACCTCACTGTCTACAAAGGGTTGAATCTCATAGGTTATATAAAATAATAATATCCTTTTTTATTGTGTTGAACAATAAATAACCCACTTTGGATAATTAGTTTACACTTTTATCAGACTGTTTATAAAGAAATATTGCGTCTTTATTATTTACAAAGAAGTTGTATCAACTTTTTTTTTATAGCTAGCCGGTCCTTTTAGTAAGTAGTAGATGTAAAATTTTTCATAGAATTCAGATATGCAATCGGTTTTTTTGTAGACCTCTTATTTTTTAAGTAATTTAAGTTTTAAAAAAAAAATTAAGTCGATTTTAAGGTACTAAAATGCAACAAAAAAAAGAAAGAAAATGGCCATTATGAACAAAAATAGTAAGATCTTTAATTTGACACCTTACTTTTTCAATTCTGTCAGGTAATTATTGAAAAAATCGATTTTTTTAAACCCACGAGAATAAAAACTTTGAACTCAATTTTATCATTTCACAAGTAAAAAAATATGGGTTCATATATACCTTTAGAATCAGAAAAATATTATGAATCCATTGTAAGCAAAATTGAAAAAAAAAGTTTACAATATAGTATATAAACTACAATAAAAGGAATTATATGAAAATATCATATTATATTGTACAGGCAACGTCTTAACTTTTGAATTGGGTATAAAAATGGGAAGGGGGTATAGAGGGGGTAAAAAAGGGAAGACGATAGTGTTGCCAGAACAAAAAATACAATTGGCCATTTTTATATTTTTTTATTTTTTTACTTTTTTTCAATTTTGCTTACAATGGATTCGTAAAAATTTTCTGATTCTAAAGGTATATATGAACCCATGTTTTTTTATGTCTGTTTGAGAAAATATTTAGGTCTAAAGTTTTTATTAAACCGAGGTTAAGAAAATAGATTTTTTCAATAATTACTCAACAGAATTTTAAAAGTAAGGTGTCAAATTAAAGATCTTACTATTTTTGTTCTTACTGGCCATTTTCTTCTTTTTTTTGTTGCGTTTTAGTACCTTAAAACCGACTTAATTATTTTTTTAAAAAACTTAAATTACTTAAAAAATAAGAGGTCTACAAAAAAACCGATTGCATATCTGAATTCTATGAAAAATTTTACATCTACTACTTACTAAAAGGACCGGCTAGCTATAAAAAAAAAGTTGATACAACTTCTTTGTAAATAATAAAGACGCAATATTTCTTTATAAACAGTCTGATAAAAGTGTAAACTAATTATCCAAAGTGGGTTATTTATTGTTCAACACAATAAAAAAGGATATTATTATTTTATATAACCTATGAGATTCAACCCTTTGTAGACAGTGAGGTATTTTTTTTTGTCAATGATACGAATTTAAAATATGTCTTTATTACCTAATTACTACGTTATAAAAAAACGAATTGGCAATTTTATAGCATAAAATAAATCCTTAACAGTAAGTAAATTGTTTCAACTATATATGACAAGTTAAATATCCCTACAAACATTATAAGAAACAAAAAATAAGAGGTCTACAAAAAAACCGATTGCATATCTGAATTCTATGAAAAATTTTACATCTACTACTTACTAAAAGAACCGGCTAGCCATAAAAAAAAGTTGATACACCTTCTTTGTAATTAAAGGTGGGCGAGAGATGGGCCATTTAAAGTTAATTGGATACTAATAAAAAACCTGTTTCTGGCTTTGTTATTGTATTTGGTTTTCAATAAAAAAATATTGCTTATTTTATCAATTTCTAAGTAACTATACATTGGATTAAAGCAAGGATTATGTTAAAAGTCAGCTTAACTGTTAGGAAAAATCTAGAACTATGTGAAAAAGTTTAATTTTAGCTATAATGGGAGAAAAAAGCAATTTAATGCACATTTTATATAATACGGAAAATTTCTTCCTTTCCCCGTACCTTATAAAAATCGTCGGAAAAAGCCGTTTTTTAAGCAAACAAAAGCTCGTTTTGCTCAATCTGTGAGATATTATGAATGAGATAATGTTAAGATTTGATATTAAGATGAGAAAAATTTACGTTCACAGTCCCTTTAATGCAAGCGAATGATGATCTGGCTTAAATAATTTATCACTTAAAATTGAAAGGTTTTTTCCGTTTTTTTATGGATGATTGAAAAGTTGGAAGATTTAGCTGCGGCTATATTAAATTTACCTGGAGAAACATATTGAGGTTGTCCCTGGGCAGGCGCACTGGCCTGGACAGGTCCATAGCTCTGGACAGGTATAATGACCGGTCCTGTAGAACCTAGATTATAATTACATTCAGTAAGTTTAATTACAAGAGCTATTTCTTTTTACATAAATCGTAAATTTTTAAACATGTAATTCCCACTTTCACCTAAACCCAATTCTTGACCACCTACTCCACCATCTCACTTTTTCATTTTTTAATAACCCTAAGGGGGGGGGGGGGGGTACTAACCCTTGACTGGCTCTTTATACCTCTACTTAAACTGATCAAACCTCAAATAAGCATAAAGTGCGTTTGTAGTCCGTCTATGCGATTTTTTTATGAGTCTTTTTCAAACTAATAACGTACAGAATTGTAAATGAAAGTTTTAAGTGTTTAATATGAACAATTGTTGTGAAAACAAATAACAATTGAAAGCAAATTTGTTACAATTGTAAATTCTCTGCTTTGTTTATTTCAAAATGTATATTTTAAGTATAATAACATTATATATGTATTAGTGACTTAAAGTACTTTTTAAGTTTAAGTGGTTTCGTGATTTTTAAAAAGAAGCTTTTCTATAATAAGGATTTGTCCATCCGTCCGTCCGTAACGGATAGATCCTCATGTTAATTTAAGCCTCTTAATATTGTCCGATTGATTTGAAACTTTGCATGATGAATCCTGTAACATTTAGGTATGATTTATAAAGCATAACAACTCTATGATAATAACAGAAAGTCCGCCCGTTCATTTGAAAAATAAGCTTTTTAAAACTTTTTTGTATGATATAATCATCCTATTTATTTGATTTTTGGAATAATGATACCTAGGTCAATACAATATTATAAGAGAAGCATCTCTACAATTAATTCCTCAATGTCCTGTATTGCTCGATCATACCTGAATCTGTTGGTATATGTTCATCAAAAGTGAAATAATCCATAGCTTGAGCTTGGAAGACAATCCCAGGCTGTTTATGCGGGTTTTCAGGTACTCCTGAAGCATTTTCAATTGGTATTAATCTTTTAACAATTGAAGGATTTATCAAATAATTATGTATTTACGAGATTTTTAAGCACTATTATTATTTATTACATTTATAATGTAATTGTGGGGGTTGGGTGTTTCTTTTTTCCTACTCCTAACTCTCCCCTTACTTATCTAAATTTATAAGTGGGGGGGGGGGGGGGGGGAGTGGTTACCAAATTTATTTTTCTATAGATTGGATATTTGAAGTATTGCAATTTTTTTTTGGGGAGTAATAACAAAAACAAGTAGCCAAAGCTTGTTGTTTACCTTGACTTTGAACAGTCCCATATGTTGGAGCTGGTGCCACTACAGGATTAGTTCCTAAAATAAAATAAGGATCTACTGCAGTTCACGGTAAAATATTGCTGGTAAGCAATATTTCCAAAAATCTATGAATTTTAAAGGCTGCTAGCTGCCAAACGGCTGAACGTACAGAACATGCCCGCACACTGTTTTAAGCGGCATAAGAAAGCCTACAAATAATCTGGAATAGCCATAAATCAATAATGCATAATTATCTCCCAGTGCAGAGAAATGCGCGAAAAATACCTATTTTACGCATTTTTTCTTCAGTGAAGCTTTCCCTGTGCATAATTGGATCTTAACTATTCCAGATTATTTGTCCTAAAGTAAAAACAGGATGTTCAAGTCTATTATATTTTAGTAGCATAGCTATTCTAAAATTCACAATGTCTGTCTGTCTGTTTGACAGGCAGGCAGTCCGAAACGCTATTGGTTAAATGATTTTTAATTAAAAAAAAAACAAAAAACTATTTAGCAGAAATATCCCTCAAATTATCATAATTGAAATAGCTATCATATGCTTTTGTAATTTCATAGTAATAGAGACCTTTTTATCTCCCCCCAAAATATTATGTTTGAATTATTTCTCTTGTTGGCTAAACCTTATTCCTGATATGCTTGGTCATCACTAATCTAATTACCTGAATACGAGTCATAGCTGTTGGGCTGTTCTGCATAATGGCTAAATTTTTCTGCATCCTCTTGGCTGCTGTACACAGGAGCTGCTGAATCTGTACAGCCAAAAGTATTCTTGAATTATAAAAAGTAATTTATGAAATTTTGACTTTTGTCTATTGAGAGCTAAAGATCTAATGTACAAACAATTATCAAAGATATTCACGTATCTTAAACTAAATAACAAGACAATAGACTTTAAATTGATGAATGACCATCCCCAATTATGATGAACAATATTACCCCTTCTGTTTGAAACATTTGTACCAACTTATCAAGTTTTAATACAGTAATCATAGTTTTCAGCTCAACCAGGATTTTTTATAAAACTTTGGGTACCAGTAAAATTTACAGTCAAATTTTTGGTTAGTTTAAACCAACCAATGAAGATCTAATAGAAAGAACCCAAAGTTTTTAGCTAACCAAAGATCATTTTTATGAAACTTTGGGCACTAGTAAAATTTACAGTTTATTGTCCTTTCCCTCTCTGAATACATTGGATGTAATGTAAAAATATTTAATTTATTAAGATTAAAATCTTAAGCTAAATTGACTTGAAACTTGACTGTCTTGTCCTACCAAGACTTTTACAAAATATTATTTCTGTTCCTGAATCTGTAGCAGCTGGCTGG
Organism: Acartia tonsa; assembly: GCF_053477335.1. Lineage (NCBI taxonomy): Eukaryota > Metazoa > Arthropoda > Copepoda > Calanoida > Acartiidae > Acartia > Acartia tonsa. The sequence continues at coordinate 14,170,773 of NC_137272.1, read as the reverse complement.
CTGTTATAACTTGTCAAAACGGGTTCAATTACTGGCTTGTAGTAAACTGGTGATACTGGATCATTTGCAGGCTTGTAGTAAGATGTGGAGACTTGATTTTCTGGCTTACTGTATGTAGTTTTATAGATTTTAAGATAATTATAGGATTAATTAGGATAAACAAAGAATTAATTATAATAAATTTCAACCCCCAACCTTTAAAGGTAACGAATTACAGAACAAGTTTTTACGCTTTAGGAGGCAGTATACAGATTTAATTTAAATTAGAATATATTTATAAGGATATAGGGATATAACAATGGATCTAATATTAATTTGTTTACCGCCTTGGACCTAAGGTTAAAGAACTAATGCAACTTTTATTATTTTGGCTAACTTTAAACACTTTGGGAACAGGCACATGGAATGCCGTTAAAAGTTATTACCCTAGCAGACAAAGGTTACTGAACAATTTTAACACATATATTAGCAGACAATAAAGTTTAACATATGTTTATTTTGGTTGGTTCTAAAAGAAATGTTTAGCTATAGTCGGTTTCGTAACACGTCTTATGACAAGAGGCGATGTAGTTGCCCCTTATGGTAAGAGGCGATGTAGTTGCCCCTTATGGTAAGAGGCAATATGGTTGCCCCTTCTTAACCCTTACCGGTCGGTTGAACGCCCCCCCCCCCCTCCCCTCAGGTTTTTTGTGTGTGAAAGATAAAGAGCCCAAACTGCGTGACTTTTTAAGTATGGGTATGACACATAACTGAGAGTTGGAATTTTTTGAATATCTCCATCCTGGCGGGCTCAGGATGCCAGCAAACCTGGCAGGGTCATCCAGGTAAAGAGCAAAAATATTTTTTGACTAAAACAAAGCATTTTATCATACCAAAATACTAAAATATTCGAACGCACCCCCCCCCCCCCCCCCCCCCCGACCGATTAAGGTGTGGCAAGGGGCCCAACTGTAAAGGGTTAAGGGGCAATTTTCTTCTTTTGATGAGTGGGATAAACAGAAACTCTGCTTTGCTATTATTTCCCTAAATCCTTTTACTAAGTTAAAATTTATAAAATTTCCTGAAAGTTGCTGGTTTTGTAGGAACTGCAGAATATACACTTTGGGTAATTTCTGGTCTTGATGAATAAACATTTACGTTTGCTACTGGTTCCTCATAACTAAATAATATTTAGGTTCCAAGTAGGTTTGTTTTTTTATTTTTTACAAGTAGAATTGTCTTTCTTCAATACATAGATCTTAAATCATTGTCTTGACGTCCTGTTAATTAGTAAATACTGCATTGCGCCAACGCATTCCTCGACATTTTAAAGACATTTGAATTTTAACTTACATAGTGTTGGATGTACATACCGACATACCTTAATTATTGATTTCTACCCAACCACAAAAATATTTATCCTAGCAAATAAAATGTAAAATTTCAAACAACCACTTCAGTACTTAATTAATTGCATTATGTATATAAACACATCTTACAAAACTTTTTGCGAAAAATAGCAAAAAATGCTATGCTTCTTATGGATGGACTTGGACATACTCGATCTTTTTTAAGAATTTTTTTTTACTAAAATACATGGGATATGATGGAGTGTTAGGTTCTAGAACAGCATAGGTAAACTTTAATTTGGGCTCTTCGGGGAGTAGTGTAACCTAAAATTAAGAAGTTTGTTAATTATGAATCTACTCCTAAAGTTATATGCATCGGTATGTCAGTCTTTAAGTATTAACTTCTAAGGGGGGGGGGGGTTGCATTTTTTTATCCTTGCCACCTTCCTGTCCTAGCCAAAATCGTGTAAACGCCTTTGTGTGTGGGGAGCCGGGGGGTTTCATTGTAAAGGAGAACCATATCTGTCCAGTAGTTAGGGATATTGTTCAGTACAGAAAGACACACATATATACATCCTGTTACTTAATATGTAATATAAACATTATAAACCTACCTTTGTTATAGGAGCAACATCTATATCTACTTTGTAATCATAGTCTCCAAATCCCTGAAAAGATACAAAATATTTAAATGTCATAATACTATTGTAAATAATGTGTATACATTTTTTTGATATAAATATATTTATAAAAATAAAAAATGAGTAATTTTAATGAATTAGATCAAAAAGCTTTAAATTTCATGGGCGTTTTTTTTTAAATTCATATTGGGATGGGTCTTACCAACTTTAGCATCTAAACTCCGTCCAATTACAGAAGAAGGGGTAATCTAATTGGACGTTATATCAAATTATAATCTATTATCTTATCCCCCAAGATCCCTGTGATACAATAATATGTGACATTACTAACTGACCTTTATGCCAACCAACATATAAAACTTGAATATAAAGTAGCTTCGCCCCCCAAGACTAACCTCTGCATTGGTTACGCCAAAATCTGCAGGACCCCCGAAACCTGGAGTAGGAGGTGGTAGCGGCCCGTTTCTGGCAAACTTAGAAATAATTCCAGGTACTTGAACCTAAAAATACAATTTATAAAAGCGAAGCTATGAAAAGGTAGGACAAACAAAAATTCACACTTGTTAGAACTGAATAATCAGAATATTAATGTATAATAGTTGAAACAAATTTTAAGTATATTTGTTATTAAATTGCATGTTTAAGGACATACTTACATTTTTAGGACTTGAGTATAGAGATGCTTTGCTTATAAAATTGTACTTTGGTGTCCTAGGAATCAGTATTCAAAAAATCAAATCAATTAGATAATCATATCAAATTAAAAATTGTTGCTTTCTAAATTGTAATTTATTACTACAGGAAAGACCATGCAAAGTTTGAAATGGATAGGACAATTCTAACCAGCCTAAATTAACAAAAAGTTTGGAACGTTCGGATGGACCAACTCTAATTATAGAAAAGCTTCTCTTTTAAAAAGTAAAGTTTGGTGATAAAGCTAAATGAGAAAATTAATTCAATTTGTAGAAGATATCTTTGTTATGGCTTATGAAATGTGACATATTCTAATGACATTATGTAAAGGCCCCTCTTTCTAAGTGATAAGGAACAAAATAATAAAAATGGCCTTAAACCACGCCAAGACTTATAGCTTATAAGAAATTATCTTGCCGTATTAGATAGAAATTTAAACCAACAGATATAGTTTGCTTTTCTGAATACAGGGACGGGACAATGACCAATTGATTTAATTTTAGAGTTCTAATTCAATATCTCCTAAACCAGATTTATCCAGAAAATTTCAACAATTTGGTTAAAGCAGTCCTTATTAATTTTAAACAAATTGTCTGCTAGTATTTGTGTTGGTTATGTTCAGTAAAAAGTGTCTTCTTATTGATTATTTTTTTTCAGCGGCATTCTATGCACTAGTCCCCAAAGTCTAAAAAATTAACCAAAATAAGAACAGTTGCATTGGTATTAGTACCCAAGATCCCAGGACAGCTAGAAATATAAATTTTGATCCATTGTCACATCCCTAAGTCCCTAAAGTGCATTATTTTATTTTCTCGTATTCATTCAAATCCGGTGGATAGGAACCGGTTCTCATCCAAACGAAAAAACTATGTCTAGCATCGTATTATATCCAGCTTTGTACGAATATAAAAATGTACAATCATAAGATTAAAACCAGTTTTTTTTAGCCCGTGCCTTCGGCACCTCGGGGCTAAAAAACCTGGTTTTAATCTTATAATTGTACGTGCTATATCCACGGAAAGCCGTTTATAACACGATGAAAGAAATAACTATTCTACTAGTTCTCTAACCACTGCTAACCTGTCGTAAATCAACATCGACATCATTTTCTAGATCTTCACTGTAATCATAATCTCCAAATCCCTAAAAAAATATCATAATCCCTATAAATAAAAGTAACAAGATGTGTGTCTGTCTTTCTGTACCACAGGATCTTGCTAATCACTGAACCGATATGGTTCTCCTTTATAATGTAGGTCCAATGAAGGTTTATAATTTTTTTAAGAACGCCCCTAGAAACACGCTAGGGGCGATTCAACTAGTGTACAACATTTTGACAAGATAATTTTAAATGCAGCTGGCTCTCAAACGGCACTACATTACCCGTTCACACACGAACAGAATCGTGTAATTGAAAGTACTTTACAAAAATACACAGGTAGGCACAGCACACGGAAATTCGCGAAAAATAGTTTTTTTTTATTTACACAATTCTTGTGAATCCTATGGAATTAAGCATTTCTTATTTTTTTACAAACCTCTTAATTCTGGTTCTATGGATGTGCGTACCGAGACTGTGCTATAACCTAACCTTATCTGACCTGAAGCAATTTAAAAAGTTTAGAATTTTTTATGTGAAAGCGCCGCAAACAAATTTTACATGAATATGAATTAATTACCTGGGCATTTGTTTCTCCAAAATCCGCTGGTCCGCCAAAACCTGGTCCTGCCTGAATCAACAGTATTTTTTAGTAACGAAACTTCCTTATTGTGTATGTCTGTCTGTCCTTCTGTCTGTCCGTATTGCTCAGTTGGATTTATTTATAATATTATTTTTTTATATGTATATACTAGCGGGTACGCCCCCTAGAGGCCTCTAGGGGGAATTGAGGAAGGGGATAAGATTTCCTGATTTTTATCTCGAAATAATTACGTTGTTGGTATAGCTGAATCCTACCTGGGGAGGAATAATAGGTGCAGGAGCAGCTGTGGCAGCTGTCGGGAGCTCAGAATTATCGGCGGCTGTTCTGATATCGAAGTCATCACTGTCACCCACACTGTCATAATCATAATCAACTTCTCCGAATCCCTTAAAAAAAACAAGGATGACATTTTTACTTAATACATCTCTGATATTTTTAAAAGCATTAGATTTTTAAAAGCGAAGCTTTTCTATAATTAGGGTCGGTCCGTCCGTCCGTAACGGATATCTTTTTTCGCTAATTTAGGCATGTTAGAATTGTCCTATTGATTTCAAACTTTGCATAGTGATTCCTGTAGTAGTTAGAAAGCGAAAGTCTGAAAGTATTTAGAAAGCGTAGCAACTTTATAATCATTACCAGAATGTCCGTACGTCCATTTTAAACAAGTTGATTTTTTTTACTTTTTTAACAACTAATTTTTATGTGATCTAATAATCCGATTGATCTGATTTTTGGTATACTGATTCCTGGGACAACAAAGTACAATATTAAAAGCGAAGCAACTCTATAATCAAGTCCTAAAAATGAAAGTATGTCCATAAACATTATTCTGTATCAAGAAGTTTTTCAACAATTTAACTTACAATTTTGCTTCGACATTTATACATTTTTATTCTGATTATTCAGTTCTGACACTATACAAGTGTTAGTGTCCGTTTGACCTACCGTTTCAGTGCTTCGCTTTTATGGATGTTGTCATCCTTGTTTTGTTGAGATTCTATCAACGAATGGGCATCTCATCAGTCTGTGTATAATTCATAAATGCTGTACATCTGTTCAAATTTTCTGTTTGTCAGTCAATTAGTTTTAATTGCTATGCTACTTTTGGATGATTACATATTTGTGAAATTCTAACCTCTGCATTCGTTTCTCCAAAATCAGCGGGACCTCCAAATCCTGGGGAGGGTGGAGGGCCGCCCTGGGGTGGACCACTCACAGGTCCAGACCTTCCTGATCCAGGTAAGATTCCAGAATTATCCTGTTGTCAAAATATAAATACACAAATACAAAATACATGGGAAGGTATGTTTTTGTTTATTTGTTATTTTCTTTATGATTGGTTACAGTTTAGCCCCGCATAATAAGGGCCCTCTGCAAGTGATGAGCCCCCGACCCTTATTTCTAACTTTCAAACACAAGTGGGTGGGGAGGTTTAAGTGCTCGATAGGCAGGTTGAGGGATTACGTCGTCAATATGGTTTAAAAATACAAAATAAAACCAATAAAGTAAAAAACAGCACAAAATAAAGATGACAACATCCATAAAAGCGAAGCACTGGAACGGTAGACAAACGGACATTAACACTTATATAGTGTCATAACTGAATAATCAGAATATAAATGTGTAAGAGTTGAAGCAAAATTTTAAGTAAATTTGTTGAAAAACTGCTTGATACAGGATAATGTTTATGGACATACTTACATTTTTAGGACTTGATTATAGATTTGCTTCGCCTATAACATTATACTTTGTTGTCCCAGGAATCAACATACAAAAAATCAGATCAATCGGATGATTAGATCACATAAAAATTTGTTTTTAAAAAGTAAAAAAAAAACATGTTTAAAATAAACGTACGGACGGACATTCTTGTAATGGTTATAGAGTTGCTACGCTTTCTAAATCGTACCTAACTACTAAAGGAATCACCATGCAAAGTTTGAGATCGATAGGACAATTCTAACATGCCTAAGTTAACGAAAAAAGCTATCCGTTACGGACGGACGGACGTACGGACGGACGGACAGACGGACGGACCGACCCTGTCGAAGCTCTGAAACGGTAGGACAAACGGACATTAACACTTGTATAATGTCAGAACTGAATAATTAGAATGCGAATGTATAAGAGTCAAAGCAAAATTGTAAGTAAATTTGTTGAAAAACTGCTTGATACAGGATAATGTTTATGGACATACTTACATTTTTAGGACTTTATTATAGAGTTGCTTCGCTTATAATATTGTACTTTGTTGTCCCAGGAATCAGTATACCAAAAATCAGATAAATCAGATAATTAGGTCACATATAAATTTGTTGTTAAAAATGTAAAAAAAAATCAACATGTTTAAAATGGACGTACGGACATTCTGGTAATGATTATAGAGTTGCTACGCTTTCTAACTCGTACCTAACTATTATAGGAATCACCATGCAAAATTTGAAATCGATAGGACAATTCTAACAGGCCCAAATTAACGAAAAAAGCTATTTAAAAAAGTAAAAAAATCAACATGTTTAAAATGGACGTACGGACATTTTGGTAATGATTATAGAGTTGATACGCTTTCTAAATCGTACCTAACTACTAAAGGAATCACCATGCAAAATTTGAAATCGATAGGACAATTCTAACATGTCTAAATTAATGAAAAAAGCTATCCGTTACGGACGGACGGACGTACGGACGGACGGACAGACGGACGGACCGACCCTAATTATAGAAAAGCTTCGCTTTTAATAACCGACCCTAATTATAGAAAAGCTTCGCTTTTAAAAATCATTTTTATAAATTCACCTGTTTTTTAGTTTCTTGTTCCTCTGAAATAGCAAAAATAGATTAGATAAAAAGTTACACAAATAAATACATTTGACGTTTTTTAGCTTATATTATGAGAAATGAATAAATTGATCAAAATTAATTTTTTTTTAATAGTTTAAAACTTTGTACCTGGTGTAACATCTATAGATTCAACAAATTTGAGTTTAGATTTGTAAACTTGATGTTGTTCTTTGGGTTGATAATACACCTCGTACCTGGGGTTGGAACTTATCTACCAATAATTCTAATTAAGTTTGAGCAAAATATTAAGATCTATTTTCTTTAAATTATTTATTTCAAGTAAATTTTAATTGAAATTTTATTGATTTCATATTTTTTGAATTAATATTTAAAACAATTATGTGAATTCTTTCATGAATAGTAACTTTGAAAGTTTAAGGGTGCTTTTGCATAAATTGCATGTTGAGCAAAACCCCTCCCACTATATTTTGGGAATTAAACAGGGATGACAACGTCCATTAAAGCGAAGCTCAAGGGTCTCTGCAGTTGGAGGGTTCACCACATGTTTAAGCATAGGGGGAAAATGAGGGGAGCGGGTGTGAATTTGAAAGACCCAGCGACTCTCTTCTTAGAACTAAAATGCAACCTGGCATAGATTATGACACACCCCTCCACTACACATATAGCTGTCACATTCTGGGAGGCTGCTGGCCTAGATAGATAGATAGATAGATAGATAGATAGATAGATAGATAGATAGATAGATAGATAGATAGATAGATAGATAGATAGATAGATAGATAGATAGATAGATAGATAGATAGATAGATAGATAGATAGATAGATAGATAGATAGATAGATAGATAGATAGATAGATAGATAGATAGATAGATAGATAGATAGATAGATAGATAGATAGATAGATAGATAGATAGATAGATAGATAGATAGATAGATAGATAGATAGATAGATAGATAGATAGATAGATAGATAGATAGATAGATAGATAGATAGATAGAGAGATAGATAGATTGATAGATTGATAGATTGATAGATTGATAGATTGATAGATTGATAGATTGATAGATAGATAGATAGATAGATAGATAGATAGATAGATAGATAGATAGATAGATAGTTAGATAGTTAGATAGATAGATATATAGATAGTTAGATAGATAGATAGATTAATAGATTGATAGATTGATAGATTGATAGATTGATAGATAGATATATAGATAGATAGATAGATAGATAGATAGATAGATATATAGATAGATAGATAGATTGATAGATAGATAGATAGATAGATAGATAGATAGATAGATAGATAGATAGATAAATAGATAGATAGAAAGATAGATAGATGGATAGATAGATAGATAGATAGATAGATGAAGTTATATGTTACAATTATTTTCAATTAAACTTAAAAGTTACAATCAATATTATTGTGCCTGTTAGTTTAGGAGATACTGTGGTATCCGCCGAGGATAAATGGCAGACACCGGAGTTCAATTAGATTACGGCAGTGTGACAGACGTGGACACCTTACTATAGAGAAGCTACGCTTCTCTAGCATTCACTAGATAATAATCAACATCTATTTTCAGTTGTCACTTTATTGAAGGTTTAAAGGATACTAAAGCTATATACAACAAACAATAACTACATGGATAGGAATAAATAATCATAACATAAAAGCATTATAATACATATACAATAGTCAGTTTGGGCAATAATGATCCCCCATCCCTGGAAAGGGTGGGGGGAATTAAGAATACAGTTAACCATAATAAAACATGACAGATTCAATCATTAATTCTAGGCATAGGGAGGGGGTCGTCAGACCCCTTCCCCAGGACTCGGGGGAGGGCCATTGACCCTCCACCGAACCCCGGTCAGGGGTGCCATATGCATGGTTCACGGTTGCCGAATACCACAACTCTCCCCTCGGAAGGCTGGGAGAGGGTTCCCTACCAGACTTCCGACAGTGGTTGAGGCCTTCGGTCCGCTTCTTTAGGGCTAATATATATATACAAGCGATAATGATTCAATGGAATCCTAGTGGTGAGTGTTTCTCAGGGTTGGTGGGCTCCCAACGTGGGGTAGAATGCAGAGGCTGGCTTTGGTTGGACACGTTGTTCAACGCCGGCAGGTGTCAGGTTGGCAGGTGGCACAGTTGCTGCTGGGACAGTCAGCAGTGGGGCATGCTGGTTGTTGTTGGCCGCGGCTGGGGCACTGGCTGCCAAGTTGACCGTCTGGGCAGCGGCCTGCCCTCCCGTGGGGCCGCGGGGTCGGCCAGAGGGCGGTCCTGGCCTACCTGGGCGGTCATGCCCGCTATCGGTTGATTGCATGGACACCATTTCCTCGGCTGCTTCCCAGCCGATGGGTATGGCATCCCAGTCTACTGAAAAGTCCCGGGACTTGGCATGGGTGAGCCTGGCTCTAGCCAGGGCCTTCCTATACAAAGTTGGATGGTACAGGAACACTTGTGACACCGCATTCAAGGCCGCTCGGACGCCTCCCTGTGCTGCTGCCAGGGAAATGATGGTTAGGTCCCCCAGCAGTTTGAGGATCAACAACAGCAGACACAATATGGCTGCGCCATCTCCCCACTCGTGAATAGCTTGTCTGAACCCAGCCCAGACATCCAGGGCGGCCTCTCCTTCCTCCACCAGTCGGTCGATGTTGTAGGACACTATCCCATGGTCGCCTGTGGCCGAACAGCTGCCTTGCTGAACGCATGACCCATAGGACAGGCCGGTCAGCATGGCGCTCTTATATGCTGGGAACGCCAGCAGCTGCTGCCAGTCGTTCAACTCGGCCTGCGAATACAAACCCCCTGAACTGAAGTCATCCAAGGGTTCTGTCAACAGTTGCCTAGGCGTATCCAGCGGGGGTGGCCTCTTCTTAGGAGCGGGGGTTAACTCTATCCAGCCTTCCTCCGCGTGCACAGTCAGGGGGTAGGTGGAGGAGCAGGGAATCTTGGTGGCGTGGCCGCTGTACACTCGTGTCACGGCGTCTACAAACCCTGTGGGCTCTACTGGCACTTTGTCCCAACACTCCTTGTGTTCACGGACAACATATTTATTGCGTTGGCAGGTAAGCTGGAGCAGGACATCTCCCCTCAGCACCGAGAATGTGCTCCCCTGGACGCGCACCGGGTGGGCCGGGTCTAGTTGCTGGAGCTTCCAGCAGTTGGCCGCCACTTCTTCTGCTGCTGTGCTTTTCATGCGGGTCTCCAGAGTAAATCCAATATAACCTGCATGTATCTGGGCCTGCAGGGGAACATCCACATCCCTGGCCGATACTCTGGGTAGCGCTGCCGCGGCTGGGTCAGCTGCACGAACAATGCTGGGTGGTTGGTGGCATGGGCCTCAAAGTCGCAGTTCACTATTGAGGTGGGGTTGGTCATGTTGATGAAAAATTGGGCCTGATGGTCAACCAGGAACGCATCCATTACTAGGCTGGGCTGGAGGCTGCGAATCAGCCCCAAGGGGCAATCTCTCCCCAGGTGATCCCACACGTAGGTGGCTTCCCCAGTGATGCAGGACAGCTCTGAATGGGGACACTCCAAGGTCAGGTGGTCAGATTGGGACTCCACCCGTCCCTCCTCTACTACGTAGGTCTCTTCCTTAACCAGCAGCCGTTGCTCCTGGAGCACTAATTCATTGCGGTACAGCTGGCCCTCGAAGTGGACGTCCTCCCCCTCACAACCCACCCCCTCGGGGCTGTTGACGAGGGCGCCCACCATGTCGAGGGTGAAGAACAGGGGATGGTTCAGCTGGAACGTCAGTGGCTGGGTCTTGCCTGGCAGCGTGTAGACACGGTTCCTGGCCAGGTCTCGGCACGTTTCTGGATCTATCTTGGTTGGCCTCATGAGGGTGGGGACCGAGGTCACCTTGAGGTGACCCCATACCCCACACCTGAATGTCCACTGGGACACAGTGAGCTGGCAACTGTATCCTGTTGTTTCCCTCACCTTGACTTGCTGCAGGACGTGTACCTCATGGCCCAGGGGCACCTCCTGGTGTAAGGGTTCCGTGTTACACATCTTCTCCTTATTGTAGGCTGTGACGTGGGTGGGGTTGGCGCAGTCCCATCCCACCAGGACGTAGCTGGTTGTAGGCCACACGGCTGCCAGCAGGAGGCCCCACAGGACCATCCACCAGTGAGAGAAGCTTCCAGGCAGCCATCTACCTCGCACACGCGGCTGGGGACCTTCGGCTCGGGTCACGGCTGCTTCTTGGGGCTGGACACGGCTGGGCTGCTCCTGGCTAGATACAAGTTTCCATTGAGCATTATCTTTGTGTGGCCGGGGCACCCCGATACCCTCCCCAATGACAGACTGGCAGGCGACTGGCACTTGCCTGGGTGTCGGCTCCCCTAGCCCCAAGTGGTCCCTTCCCTGGTCCAAGGCATGCCCAGTGGCATGGGGCTGAAGTGCGTGTGGCACAGGCTCGCCCTTACTCACGTCCCTCCCCTGCCCTAGGAACTCAGGTGCATGTGGCACAGGCAAGTCCTTATTTTCCCAAATTTCAATCTCCCCAGCCTCTGGTGCAGGGGGCACAGGCAAGGCTGGGGTTTTACAATGGCTTGGATACAACACATTTATCAAATTTAACTTATCCTGGCTCGACTGGGGTTGCTGGGTAGTTGGATTCCTTCGGCTGGCAGGGGGCTCTGGATGGCACGTAGTTGGGCTCTCCCGGCAGGCTGGTGGCGCTGGCTGGCTGGGGGTGACGGGTGTCACCCCTTCCTCTGGGACTGCTGGCTCGTTCCAGGATCCAGGTCTCTCGGTGGCGGCGACGGTTGTTGCCCCAGACACCAGGTTGGAGGCTGGCTCGTTCCAGGATCCAGGTATCTCGGTGGCGGCGACGGGTGTCGCCCCAGGCACCAGGTGGGAGGCGCTGGATAGCACCCCCCAGTCATCACAGGTGGCGGCGCCGGGTGGCGCCCCATACATCGATGTTGATGCGCTGGCTAGCGCCTCCTGCCTCTCTCGTTCAGCGGCCGCCAGGGCCTCCCCGTACATCGTCTCAGTGACGCTGGGTAGCGCCCCTCCACTCTTGCTGGGTAGGCTCGGCCGAGCAGGCTCCATCATGTTGAGGCTAAAAGGCTGGGGCCTCAGGACTTCTGGCTCGGCGATGTTGTAGGGTTGCACCAGCTCCGGCCCCAGGTGGTTGAGACTGAAGCCCAGGCCAACCCGGTTGGGTTCAGCCGCGCCGCCCAGTACGTTGATCCTAGCTGGAACGGTCCCAAACTGCGGCATCCCGTCGGCTCGGTCCGCGGCTCTGGGGGCGGCTGCTTGCTGCGGTGGTGCTGGGGGCGCGCTCCCTTCCATGTGGGCCACTCTGCTGGGCTTCCCTGGAGGGGCACCCTTGTCGGCGGTGCGCCTGCGGCTGGCTACCTGGGCCCAGTCAGCTCTGCACTCGGCCGCCGTGTGACCGTCGTAGTGGCAACGCTCGCACTTGGCAGAACGGTCACGGCGTGGCTGGGTGCGTCTCTCCTCTAGGCTAACTTCCATCGGCGTCGGGCAGTCTCGAGCTCTGTGGCCTCTCCCCTGGCAGCGGAAGCAGCGACCTGGAACCTTGTCATCTGGAGCGACCCTCCCCATCTGGTGGAGACCCGGAGCCAAGGCGCCAATCTCCATTGGCTCCGACTCGTCATATTAGGGCAACTGGATGCAGGCAGATCCAGTCAGCCCGTCGGTCGAGTCCACTAAGCACACACCTTCCTTCAGTTGCTTGGTAATCATGGTGACGGTAAACATGGCCTTACGAGTGTACTCAGGTACACTCGTAATTTCATGTCCCATCATGATGCGTTTTACATTGGCGTTACGAATTCCACGATTTAATTCGTCCACCAACAACTCGAGATCCTCATGGCCGTAGGCGTCCCTATACAAGGCACACTTAGTTGATATGTACGCTTGTATAGGTTCTGTCGAGTGTTGCTTGTAATCCCTAAACGCTTGTTTAAGCGTTTGGGATTCAAAAGCAGGACGAAATAGCATTTCACACTCGGCCTTGACCTGTTCGTAGGTCAAGGCTTGGCCTGCCTCGCCAAACAGATGGGACGCCATTTCCGCTGCTTGCCCTACCAGTGACAGTAAAAGGGCGTTGCGGCGGTTGAGGGAGTCATTGGGTGGCACGCGGTAAGCCGCCCATGACATCTCGAGTCTGCGGATATGTGAACTCCAGGATTGCTTGGGCGGTCCTCTAAACTCTGGCAGGTTACTCAGCATCAGCTTGCGGTACTCGGCTGGAGCCGGCTGAGGGTCATCCTGGAGCCATCCTGGGGCTTGGTCACCTCCTGGCGCTTGCGGCTGTTCCATCGGGGCAACGGTTCAACGGCGGGACGCAAAGTTATAAAGTAAATAGAATAAATGGTTTGTCACTAGAGGCTTTCTAGCCTAACAGCCAACACTGTTTTTATCACTAGGTTGGTAGTTTAGTTACAAAAATATAGCTTAGCTGTGTTTATCACTAGTTGGATTCTGAGGTGGTAGAGTAGGCTGGTAGGGGTAGATAGATGTTGAGGGTCTGAACTGCTGTCAAGAACTGATTTGGTTTTCCTCTATCACACTATAGCTAGGGGGAGGGAGCTTAGAATTCTTTATTGGTCTAAAAATATCCCTGTTATATGCTATGGAGTAGCTCCGCTCCGGTGTGTGTGTGTGTGTGTGAAATCTCCCGTCCTCGCAACGCGCTTACGCACCGTCAAATCCGCGCACACAGGTAAAACGCGCACTTATCCCTCAACTCGCTCTCTCATTGGTCCGCTTGTCCGTCGAATTTTATGATATTTCCGCACTCCGTTGCGCTGTCCGTAAATGGCGCTCTGTGTTCCCGGTCACTAGCTCCACACCGTAGACGGACTTAGGTTAGTGTGGGTAGGAGGGGGGAAGCGCGTGAGGGGACGGGGGTAAATCCGTCCGTTCCCCCTGTGAGGAAGGGGGGAGTGCTGTGGGTTTGAAATAACTGTGTGATGAGGTAATGGTGCCTTTTCTCCTTAATCCTAGGCTTATCTATTATATCACCTTGATTGTATTTCCTTCAGTGGAGAGTGGGCTCCTCCCTTTCCTCTGGAATAAGGGGTGTCTTGTTGTTGTGCTGTAGGCTTGAGGTGATTAGATTGTGTATCAGGGGCTTTGTTATATTACATTTAGCTTCTATTTGTGTCCTTATCACAATTACATAACAGATTTGTTTACCAACCCTGTTCTATTTTTAGTTGTTATCACAATACACAATAAATCCAAGCCTGTTCTATTTTTAGTTTTATCACAACACAACAATTTGTTTGCCAATCTTTGCTCATAAATCTATTGTTTAGCCATCACACCAGGGTGGTAATCCCTGCAAATGTGATATAATATCTGATTTTCTAGATGGGCGGCTGCGTTGTAGCCTCTCAGGATACTTGGAGTTGACGTAGTTTTCTCTGTTTTGGTGCACTACACTCGTATGTTGGCTCGCAGCTCGCAGCTATGTGGCGTGTTTCAGCCTATCGGCGGCAGGGAATGTCCCGTCCTGCTAGCGCCGCTGATCCAAATCCGGCTGATGGCGGCAGGGAATGTCCCGTCCTGCTAGCGCCACTGGTTCGGATCCTGCTATCTCTTGCAGTAAAGTTGGCCTATTTTCAGCCGTTTACACTTATTTGGCTTGTTTCAGCCGGTCCGCAGGCCTGTTTCAGCCCTTTGAGCGCTCAATTCTCCGTTAGATGTCGGCGCTTCTCGCGGTTCTTCGTCAGGTTTCGCTGTCTCGCTTCCACAACTGCCGGGTGCAGAGTTAGACTTTGCTGTCCAGGGTGGGTAATTCAGGTTGCTTGTGTCAGTTTTGCCAGTTTCACTGCTGGGAGTACCTTAGCCTCAGATGCGCGTCTGCTCTACACTTGTGGTTTGCCGTAATCTCACACAGCTGTCACCAAAAGTTGTGGTATCCGCCGAGGATAAATGGCAGACACCGGAGTTCAATTAGATTACGGCAGTGTGACAGACGTGGACACCTTACTATAGAGAAGCTACGCTTCTCTAGCATTCACTAGATAATAATCAACATCTATTTTCAGTTGTCACTTTATTGAAGGTTTAAAGGATACTAAAGCTATATACAACAAACAATAACTACATGGATAGGAATAAATAATCATAACATAAAAGCATTATAATACATATACAATAGTCAGTTTGGGCAATAATGATCCCCCATCCCTGGAAAGGGTGGGGGGAATTAAGAATACAGTTAACCATAATAAAACATGACAGATTCAATCATTAATTCTAGGCATAGGGAGGGGGTCGTCAGACCCCTTCCCCAGGACTCGGGGGAGGGCCATTGACCCTCCACCGAACCCCGGTCAGGGGTGCCATATGCATGGCTCACGGTTGCCGAATACCACAATACTACTTACGCCCAAGGACGTCCAATGTGGGGGTGAAGGGGTGATTACCAACCCCCCTCCCCCCCACAAAAAAATAAAGCATGGACGCTATTTGAAGAAAAGGGAGGGGATAATTTCTACTTTTTGTAATAAAAAATAAAAAAAGTAACAAAAAAATCTACCGACGATTTCTCTTAGGAGGGTAAAGTTAGACTCCCACAAAATAATTATAAGCCTTCCGTGGACCTATGAGAAGCTTCGCTGTAAAGAAGAACCATATTGGTTCAGCAATTAGCGAGACCGTTTTCTTCACACAGATAGACATCCTGTTACTTTTATAGATATACCTGATTAAGAATAGCTATTAATAATATCCAAATGGCAATCATTTTATTTTTCATCTCATAATCTTAAAAGAAGTAAAAATCAGAATAACTATTTCTCGTTTTCATTCGAATCCAGTGGATAGGAACCGGTTCTCATCCATACGAAAAAACTTTCTACGAATATAAAAATGTACAATCATAAGATTAAAACCAGTTTTATTATGGTTTTAATCTTTAATCCGTAATGAAACTGGTTTTAATCTTTAATCCGTAATGGTTAGCTTTTTTCGTGGAACGGTTAGCTTTTTTGATTATTTAGGCATGTTAGAATTGTCCTATCGATTTCAAACTTTTCATTGTGATTCCTGTAGTAGTTAGGTAGGATTTAGAAAGCGTAGTAACTCTATAAATGTTACGTCTATTTTAAACATTTTGATTTGTAACTGTTTTAAAATATTTTTATGCGATATAATAATCCGATTAATCTGATTTTTGGAATACTGATTCTTAGGACAACAAAGTACAATGATATAAGCAAAGCATCCTTATAATCAAGTTGTAAAAATGTAAGTGTGTCCTAAAACATTATCCTGTATTTCAGCAGTTTTTTAACAAATTTACTTACATTTTTTTCTGACACTCTACAAGTGTTAAGGTTCGTTTGTCCTACCGATTTAGAGCTTCGATTTTATATATGCTATCACTCTTCTTTTTTATCCATTTTGAGCTTTTGAATACCTTCAACAACAAAAAAATCTTCTAAATGGCTGGGGAGGGGTAGCCCAATAACACCCTCTTAGGAAAAAATCAGAATCAACATACCAAATATGTTATTTTTTCAAATCGAGAATTGATAAAAAAAAAAAGAGTCTCCCCCCAATGATAGACAAAACCTATCAATGTCCAAATTGACATGGCCGTTTTCAAGATCTTATATAACAATACTTGTGTAGTAACTAAGCTATTAGTATAAACACACAGACATGCTATTACTATATATACGTGTCCTATGACATCACTATACCAGCAACAATTTAAAACTAAAATATTTTTCAAGATTAGTAAATGCCATGCATATATGTGTATAGCAGTAGTAGAATAGTGTTCCTATGAAACAGTAACATATTCCGCATAGTCATCTAACCCTTGTGCCTCAATTTATAGAAGTGCAGCAGCAAAAAAATCTTAATATAAATTGTATAACAGCAAAAAATGACAATGAGAATAGTTGTCAAACTCAAAATATAACGCACATACAACACCATTATTCATTAAACTATATGTGTAGCAGTTGTAGAATATTGTTCATACGAAACTGTGATATTATTTTTATAAATAAGAGTAAAACATTAGAGGGAGAGGGGATTAGATGACTGTATGTCCTCTCCTCGAGGACCCTGCGACTTTCAATTAGTTTTTTTGAAAATCAACCAATAGCCTCGTAAATATTGACACAGCCAGGTTGTTACAAAAGAGCAGAAAGCAATTTGCTCGCAGACGAAAAAGGTCCTCAACAGGGGGATCCAGGTAGTTGTCTGGTTATACATCTATACTAGGTATAGATTTATTAATTTAGATTAACCGTTTGCTTCGAGTTTTATTAGTACTCTCCACGCACCTTAATGAAAAATACGCAACTTCTAGGTTTATAATGTCCATTCTTCCGGTGGGTAAAAGGTAACACCCATCAAAATACCAACCCTTTGATTGCTCAACCTATGTCTTGAAGTTCTAAATTAAATAGTAATTATATACATTCCACAATCTCTTACTATAAATGTCACTAACATAATATATAAGCAGTAGGTAACATTTTTTAAAGTCTCTAGTATGATGTCGTGTTGTCTAAACTCGAACCTGACACTCCCCCTTCAATTTGTCAAAATTTGTTGAAAATTGCTAGTACACTTTTTCAATGTTAAGGGTAACATATATTGCCAAACGAACTTTCACCGTTTTGTAAGAACACTTTGCGTAAATCTTTGATAGGATTAAAACTTCCAGAACCAAAGCACATTCTTAGACAGCAATCTGTCATATACTCAGGAATCTAGGGGATAAGATAATGGTCGATAAATTGATCTACAATTCCCAATTACGATAAACTTAATTACACCTTCTGCAGATTAATGTTTGATGGAACAATTTGTGCAACCCAATTCAGAATAACAAAAGTCACAAAATGTGTTAGGCCAACGATTCAGAATTTAAATATCTTGGGACCAGGTAAATTTGAGTGAAATGTCCCCTCCCTCCCTGCATATATTAGAGCCTGCGTCCCTGTCTTACAGGGGCTATTTAAGACCTTAATGTAGGTTCTCTAAAAAGTAAAATTCCAATTTTGTGTAGCAGTTTGTGAGATATTAAATAACAGACAGTAATATGGATATATACACATTAAAACCTGAATATATTTTAAAGTGTACTTTAATCTTAATATGTGAAGAACTAAATTGATGTTTAGGTTAGGTCAAGCATAAAATACATAATAGGACTAGTTACCGTTCCTATTTAGGGATATAAAGGGATAAGACAATAGCAAAATTGACAAATTGATGTAAATCTAAATGATGATACACAAAAATACCCCTTCTGTAGATTAAAATTAATGATAAAAATTATTGAAACAACCAATCAATAAGTACCCAAAGTTGTTAAGCTAACGAATAAGAAAACGTTATTATAAAACTTTGGGGACTAGTGTCATAAACAGCCCAAATGTCACCTCCCGCCCTGGTTGCAATGGCATAGTACAGGGACAAATATTATTAAAGATAAAAGGAAAGCTCTAAAATCAGATGGAAGGACAAACGAAAATTAACCTAGCCTAGCTTTAACATTGTACCATGTAGTCCTAGGAATTATTCAAAAAATCAATCTAAAAATCAGATAAAATGGATACTCATATTATATGTATAAAAAATGAAAAACTGTTTTCAAAATCACCATATTTTAGGATTTTTTGTGGGGGAGGGGTTTAATATACTTTATTTAAACTATATGCTCATTTTTAATCGCGAAGTTACTCTATAATTTGAAATATGTCTGTCTGAAACCTTTTGAGGGGAACGTGATTTTCTCCACTCCTGTAAAATGTCAACATTTCTATCAATGTCGAACATAATTAAGTATAAAACATCCATATCAGTCGGACTGCTTTTAAGCAGGGATCGGAAGCCTCACGTAAGCCGCGCATAAGCCTCAGTTTTAAACCTGCTTGTGAGCAGAAAAAAAAATTTAAGAAAGAAGGATTGTCTGCTAAAGAGCCGTTTTATACATCCAGCTGAATTTTATAGTGATAAAATCACGATTTCACTGAGGCTTACACGCGGCTTACGTGAGGCTTCCGATCCCTGCTTTTAAGCTTTTTACAATAGATTTTCTCAGCTCCTACAAAAGATACACGGCTGAAACTTCTTGCCAATATTCCCTTCTTTATGCTCCATAATTAGGTGTGAAAATCTATGGAAGTCTGACTGCTTTTATGCAGCTTTAAAACATTCAAATATAAACCTTAATTTTCTAAGGTTTCGTGATTTTAAGTTTTTGCATATCAATTTGCATATATCTCTCTTTCTTTTCTTTGTTATAATAACAGTTTATCTGATCTATACCTCATTTTGTCCGTTTGTCTGTTTCATAATATATTTTGTTCTTCGCTACTTATGGGTGTTGTCATCCTTGTTATTTAAACATCTAGATAGAAATTTAAATTCAAATGGCAAAATTTCTATTCCACGTTTTTGCACTTTTATTTGCTGTTTTCCTCAAATAGCCTTGTTGAGTACAAAAACCACCCTCGCCTTATTTTAGGTAATTTCTTAATTTGTAATAAAATTTGACCAAAAGTGAAGGGTTCATATTAAAAAAAGGGAAGCAATTAATGTTTTAACACCTTTATATCGTTTTAAGAATTGTTGTCAAAACAGTTAAGAAAATCAACATAATATAATGGACGTACGGACATTCTAGTACGATTTTAAAGTTGCTCCACTTTCCAAATGTTACGATAATCATGAGGCAGAGTTTGAATTAAATATGAATTTCTAACATGCCAACATTAGAGTAAAACACTAGAGGGGGATGGGATTAGTCACTGTATTTCCCCATCCCAAGGACCTTGTGCCGACTCTCAATTGGGTCTTTGAAAATCGGCAAATAGTGTCGGGAATATTGACACAGCCAAGTAGCAGAAAACAATATGCTATCAAACGAAAGGGGTCTTTGAAAAAGGGGGCAGGTAGTTAACTGTATATCCATCTATACTATAGATCTGATATGCCAACATCAACGGACGTACGGATCAAGCCTGATTATAGAAAAGCGTTGCTTAAAAAAACTGACAGGAAGTTTACCCAGGTATAAAATAAGATGTAAACAAATTGAGACAAATATTGTTAAAAAAAAAACAATACCTAAAACGTTCATAATAAGTAGAGCTGTTTTGAAATCAATAATATTAATATACCATAAGCATGCAGAAGGGGGGTAATAAGTCCACACATTAAAATTTAAATTTGGAAGGCCTGTGTCCCCCTTTTTACTCCCCTCCCCCAAGCCAATAAGCATTGAACCCACCTAGCAAAACACTGAGCATGTTACTGAAATATACTTTTATAAACTTCCAAACTTCCAATTCTGCGCTATTTATGAAAATAATTGTCTTTGATTTTTTATTATGAATAATAGTCTCTTATTTTTGATAAAATAAGATATACAAAACAAGAACAAGAACAACAACAGCCCTAATGAATAAAGCTTGCAGTTAAGGGATATAAGATAGTCATTACAGCTTATAATCAGAGAGTGAGAGAATGAGAGTAAGAAAGAAAGATAGATAAATATGAAAAATTATAGAGAGCGGGAGAGAGAGAGAGAGAGAGAAAGAGAGAGAAATAGAAAGAAAGAGAGCGAGTGGGAGAGAGAGAGAGAGAAATATAAAGAAAGAGCGAGAGCGAGAGAAAGAGAAAGAGAGAGAGAAGGAGAGAGAGAGAGAGAGAGAGAGAGAGAGAGAGAGATGGAAAGGGAGAAATAGAAATAGCGACAGAAGAACATGATAATTTTCAGAGGAGCTTAGTATGTTAAAAGCATAAAGTGTGAAAAGAGAATCGAAATGAGAAGAAAGACAAACAGACAAAAACACTTATTTTAGAGTAGCTTCGCAAATAAAAATTTAGTTTACACTTCAATTAACATTTGAAATGTTTGAATTTTCCTATATCAAGATCGGCAATGAAATTTATCAATACAACAAGCACAACTAAATATCCATAAGTAGCGGAGCAATATCTAGTTATACAAACATCCAGGAAGGAACTTAAATGTGGAGAGGATTAAAAGATGTTTACCCACCCCTAAAAGTTTAAATTTATATAAGACAAAGAGATAAATTTGTCATTCTTTTTCCTAACCTTCCCCCCCCCCCCTCTCTGAAAATTTCAATTTTTACAACTTATAGTCATCTACTATTATCGCCCCCCCCCCCCTTTCACACCCCCTCACATACAATTATTTGTATTTTACGTTACACAGAAACCTAAAAACAATCAAATTTTTTGGGTACAAATATTTAACCATGACCAATTGTGTTGGAGTATACTAACCTAACCTTCAACTAAAATGGCCTAAAACCCTAACTGGAACAATTCTATGCTTTTCTGCTAATATATTCCACCGTTTGCAAGATCTTATTGTAAACGAATAAATCCATGTACTGAGCATATAAGATTTATTTTGTATAATATCCTTCCCAATCAAATCCTTTAATGAATAACTGTATATATAAAAGTGCCGGGAGGGAGGGGACATTGGGCTGTTTATTACACTAGTCACAAAAGTTTTATAATAACATTTTCCTAACAACTTTGGGGAAATAATTTAATTGTATTTGGTTGGTTCTTTTAGTTGAATCTCCGAAAGTTTCAACCACTAATTGTAATTTTGTGTATCATAATAATTGTACAATAATTTATCGGCCATTGTCTTATCCCTTTAGATCCCTGATAAATGTGTATATCTAGATTTATCAAAGAATCTAAAGATTTAGATCAAGTTTCATAGTTATTATACTAAAGTTTACCAAATATAATTATTAGACACTTTGTAAATCAGCCAGTAGGAAAACAACGGAGGAACAATTTTACCATATTATTGATTACATAGTGTACATATTTTGGTAAGAAAGTTTATGTTTAAGTACCTTCTATAATAGCAAATTATTGTAGCGGCAGCGCCCCTAGCATCTAGGGACTCTGGATTGAAAGGGGCTAGAAAAATAGCTCAAAACCTTTCCAAGACTGAATCTGAAAATTTAATAGCCTAAAACCATCTCGTGACCTATGTAAAGCTTAACTAAAAATAAAGAAGCTAATCAGATAAGTAGTTATTAAAATTTAAGCCTTAGACAAAAAACCTTACTACTTTATATAATACTTGCGATAAATAGCCTTAAACCAACCTAGCCGAAAACTTATGCTTCAGACAAATAAAACCTTAACAATTCTTTATTTAATAGGATATTATAAATAGATAGTTTATCTTCTAACCTTTAGGTATATTTGTTTTTATCTAAATATATACTTAAAAGCGAAAAAAAGGGAATAAAAGTTCTAAAAAGTAATTAGAGAAGTAATAAAGACAATCAATATCTTATTAATGCAAAAATAGGGAATTGGCTTTAAATGCATATTATTTTTTTATAGATTTTAGACAAGAAAAATCCACTGTAAGAGCTCTAGTAGTGTTTATAGCTGATTATAGTATCAAATTTGGAACGAATATGCAGCAATTTTTAGGATCAATGTTTTTACTTTTACTATTTTGATTGGATCTTGGACAAAGTAGCTTCGGACAAAGTAGCTTCGGACAAAGTAGCTTCGGACAAAGTAGCTTCAGGACAAAGTAGCTTCCGGACAAAGTAGCTTCAGGACATTTACTTAAGAAAAGTAGCTTCTAATAGTAATAAAGGTTATGGCCGCAGCGCTCGGCCCCCTGGCCTGCCTAGCCGCGGGCGCTCGGCCCCCTTGCCTATAACCTAACCTAACCTAACCTAACCTATGTAAGAATGTTTAATGTACATTAACTTCTAATTTTATTGAAAGACAAAACTTTAACAATTTTAACAAAAAGTGGATCGTGGATTTTACTAAAAAGGGTTCGGCGATTTTTTTAAAAATTTTTAATTCGTTTTAACATTTTTTTTAATTTTTACAATTTCTGTCCGCCTTTCTGTCTGTCTGTCTGTCTGTCATTTTGTCTGTCTATTTGTCTGTCTTTATGTCTGTCTTTATGCCTTTTCCTATGTCTCTCTTTCTGTGTAGACATTTCTTACGTAAAACGTCCTAAAATTTTTCAAAAGTTATTAAATAAAAACATCTTCCAAATTTAAGGATAAAATCCACCACTGCTGTTAAAAAAGTTGAACAATAAAATCCAATATGGCGATAAAACACACAGGGACGAAATTCAAAACCGAAATTTCTTTCTTGAATAACTTTGTCTACAGGGTGAAATTTAAAAATCCGTCCGACAGTTGTCCCAAAGTCTGTGTTGGCTACCCAACGGCATGGTTTCGAACCCGATACAACCTTGCATTAAAAATATCGACCCTTACCTCACACTTAATAAATGTGATATCACTTG
Source organism: Acartia tonsa (assembly GCF_053477335.1). NCBI lineage: Eukaryota > Metazoa > Arthropoda > Copepoda > Calanoida > Acartiidae > Acartia > Acartia tonsa. Next base: position 14,147,267 of record NC_137272.1, on the reverse strand, counting down.
AAAAGTTTTTAGGGGGTTTTACTTAAAAGATGTCGCATTAGGAGGTTTGTCGTTTAGGAGGTTTTTTCTATTTTTCTATTAGAAGCTACTTTTCTTAAGTAAATGTCCGGAAGCTACTTTGTCCTGAAGCTACTTTGTCCCGAAGCTACTTTGTCCGAAGCTACTTTGTCCGAAGCTACTTTGTCCGAAGCTACTTTGTCCAAGATCCTTTTGATTTCATATGCCAAATATTTCTCAGAAAAAAATTATTTTTTTTCTTTCAGGGGGTAGAGCGGGGGGAAAGCGATTTCTCTTAGGCAAGTAGAGGTAACCCCTATCCGCCCCCCCCCCCCCGCCCCGACGAGATCTTATGTACATATATATATTATAGAATAACAGACACACATCCTGTTACTTTTATAACTTTTTAGAATTTAGAATACACAAAATGAAAAAAAATAATAAACTTCTCTTTCCCTTTTTTTTGAAGGTCATTGAAATTAAAATTATCAAATTACTTACTCTCCAATAGATTTCTTTAAATACCAGGAAAGGGAGGGGACATTGGACTAGAAATTGTAGCGGGACAAATTGTCTCAAAATCATCCATGTGACGTCATAAAAATGAGTGTTAATCCAACTCTTTTCTTTCCCACTTCTCCTCTAACATCCCTCATTTGTATGACGTCACATGGCTGATTTTTGAGACACTTTGTCCCGCTACCTATAAATTAGTCTGGTACCCCAAGTTTTAATAACCACATTATCTTATTTGTTGGCTCAAAAACTTTGGGTACTTTAATTAAAGCGACAAAACTTTTCAACCAATAATTTAAATCTACATAGGAGTAATTTTGTGTATCATCAATGTGGATATATATATATCAAATTTTTATCCATTGTCTTATCCCTTAGGATCCCTGTTTAAATCCCGATTGGCTTGCAAGGTAATAGATGGTAGTGCGAATGGGGCGTTTGTCCAATAATATGGTATGGAGACCGCTCTTCTATGAGTACTACTAAAAACCTACTTTAACTGCAATACACATAGACATTCTCATCGTCGGTTCGTCTATTTAGAATGCTTATCCCTCTATTCCCACAAGTATAATACGAATTTGGTTGAGCTGGTGGAAGCTCAACAAAAGACCCACGCGAAGTATTATATTGCTTTAATCTAAGAATAAATGGTTGGTTTTGATATTCGATCGGAACTATATAAGCATATTAAGTATTAAGGAAGGAAAATGTTTTTATAAAGTGTATTTATATTACAAGTGAATAAGTTAAGTATGAAAATATTTACAGGATAAGTGTTAAAATCATAAGTAGTGTAGGACAGAAAAGTGCCCTAAGTCCCAAGCATTGAATTGTGCTAAGTGTTAGAATTCTAACATAAGGCCTAAGCTCAATTCATGCTAAGTACAAAGGGTCCTAAATTTAAACTACAATGCATGCCAAACAACTAAGTCATTACCTTTTTAAAGCCAGAAGAGAAGTTGATGGTAGGAGAGTCAATAAATAACTAACTTATTTTAAGAGATACATGCTATAACATCAGCTTAGAACAAGGATCCTAGTGTTTGTCTGTGCAATAAAGTGTCTGTATGTTAATTTGTGACGTAAATCAGACATGGTTGTAGGCATACATACTTGTACTGATTGGTTACATGATTACTTTAACAATAAACATAATGTCTTTAATAAACATATAATATTAACGAATCACATACAAATTACCATGAATAGGCTAGCATTACCCATATATGGTGTTATATTGGTAAAGGTAGGCCTATGAATGCATAAAAGGATACAAATAATGCCTTGGGCCTAGCTAAAGTAATTGTGTCTCGTGCCTGAATGTTACTTGATAATTACAGGGGCACATCAATCAAATATTTAGATTCTACTCCTATATAGTGTTAACTTTATATCAAACATAGATAGATAGTCTGGATGCGAAGCATTTCTGTAAAAGTCTTATATGTACGTTCAAAGAATTTGAAAATTGAGGATCGCATCTCCATAGACATGTTTTAAAAACCCGTAATCAATAACGCAGGGATCTAATTCTAAAGGGATAAGACAATGGCCGATAAATTGTTGTACATCCCCATTGATGATACACAAAATCAGTGGTTGAAACGTTCGAACACTCAACTTAGCCAATCAAAAAAAGTCCCTGAAGTTGTTAAGTCAACGAATAGGGAAACGTTATTATAAAACTTTGGGGACTAGTGTAATAAACAGCCCATTTTCACCCCTCTCTCTCTCTGGAAATAACGTCTATATTAGGGTAATCAGCCGACGCGGGATTCAATACACGAAACTACCCCCCCCCCCCCCCAGACACACACTTTAATAAATAGAAAGACATACAAACATCCTGTTTCTTTTAGACTGACCAAAAATGCTTAAAATCTTTGTTGTAAGGTGATTTGTTCTTGTTAATGCAAACCAGAATGTCCGTAGGTTTTCTTAACAACAAATTATCCGATTTATACTGATTCCTAGGACAACAAAGTGCAATGTTATAAGCGAAGCATCTATATAATGAAGTTCTAAAAAAGTAAGTATGTCCTGAAATATTATCCAGTATGTAAGCAGTGTTTCAACAAATTTACTTTCATTTTTGTTTCAACATTTATATTTTTAGTAATCAGAGGGACCGAGTGGGAATATACCTACTGGTCATACACATATTTGCTTTAGGCTTGAGTGGCTGGACTACAACCATGTAGGAATCTAACGGGATAAGACAATGGCCGATAAATTGATGTTCATCCCCAATGATGACACACAAAATTACCCCATCTGTATTTTGAGTGGTTGAAATGTTAAAACACTCAACTTAATAAACGGACCAATCAAAATTATTTCAGTTCCCAAAGGTGTGATGCCAACAAATAAAAAAATGTTATTATAATTCTTTGGGGACCAGTGAATAAACAGCCCATTGTCCTCTCTCTCTCTCTTGCAACTCTGATTTTTTACAAAACAAAATTGAATACAAAATGAACCCCACTACCTAATTGGGCTATTATTACAAAAATTACGTTAAATTTATGCCAATTATGTTGAACATTGTCTGCAAACTCTGCAAAAATCAATAAAATCAATTAATCGTGTGAAAAGAAAAGTTGAACTTGTGCAGGGAGGGAGGGGACATTGGGCTGTTTATTACACTAATCCCCAAGGTCTTAAAATAAATTTTTCCTCTTCGTTGGCTTAACCACATTTGGGATTGAATTTTGATTAATTGGTTCATTTGGTTGAGTATCAATACGTTTCAACCACTAATTCCAATCTACAGAAGGGGTAATTTTGTGTATCAACATTTGGAATGTACACAAATTTATCGGCCATTGTCTTATCCCCTGAGATCCATGGAAATTAAGCGTATATCCTTTAAAAGGACACATTCATATGATTTATTATTCAGATGTAATATTTCTAGACACCTTAAGCCCTGCAAATAAAAAATTTAAATGAAAATATAGTTATTTTTTACTATGTCTGTCCGTCAGTTTGTAACGCTATAAGGGAAAATTGAAATGTGATTTTCTTGGCAGCTATTTAAGAAAGAAGGCTGATATTTCTTGTCAACATTCCCTTCACTGTTTGTTAAGAAGAAAATTTTGTTATGACACTTTTTTAGAAGTTTGAATCAGTGTGTATATGTTGAAGGTTTGTTATTATTTAAAATAATTTGTTTGTTAATCATTATTTTCAATAATTGTTTGCAATTACTGCCTATTCAATAAACATTTGTAAACATCCAACTAGTCCTATATTCAGTTAAAAAGAATATGTTTGTGAACCAACTACAAAGAAATATGAATGCTTCACTATTAAAATTATTTTCATTTGCTGGTATCATTCCAACTACTAAATTCCAAATGCATTTGGCCAATGTGATAACAGCAATTTTTGTCAGTCTAGCAGTTGCATCCATTTCTGCACGAGATTATTTAACAGGTATGACTTAGAACAAAAATTAGTTAATCAAATAAAAAAAAAACAGAGTAAATTCATTTTGTCTAAAATGTTAAGATAACTATATAAAGTGCGAACCAAAAAAATAAGGTAAATCAGAATTTTCAGAATAGCAGCTTTATTATTCATTTAGGATGATTCTACTGTAAATATGAAATGTAGATGCATCTTTTGGTTACATGTTTCTACCGTAATTTTTTTATTAATAAGCACCAATGATGCACAAGATCTCAAAAACAGCATTTGGGGGAAAAATTGGTGAACCAAAAAGATATGCAAATCCAAAACAAATCAATAGAAAAGTGATTTTTTTTTACTTTTCTTCTATTTTAAAGATTGATACTGATAAATCAATAATTTTTAAAGGAATTTATGCATTAGTTGTTATGAAATATAGTATTAGGTAGAAATTAATAATTTTTCTTAATAAGAAATATTAGAAAAAAGAAATTCGACCCCTATCACTTTAGAGGATAGTTGCTGACCTCCAGTCTTATGAATGAAGCTAAATACATGTTAATGATAAAAAGTACCTTCAATTAATTATAAGGATGATGGCCTTTACGATGCTCCTACTGGTAGTGACGGTGAGCCAAATATTATCAAAGTGCATAAACATGATGACAACTTATATAATTAACTATGGTCCAATTTTTGTATTCATAGCAGCCTCCAGCCAAGCAGTATTAAAAAAGAAAAAAATTGCTATTTTTATTACTCCAATTCATAAGGTAATTACTGTAGTTTGGCTCACCATTTCCACCAGTAGGAGCATCTTTAAGGCCACCATCCTCAAAATCAAGATTTTAAAATGGATTTTTTAACACATCACAAAATATTTTTGTATACTTTTGAAGGTAATTTTTATCTTTAACATGTATTTAGATTCATCCATAAGACTGGAGGTCAGCAGCTGTTCTTTAAAGTGATAGGGGTCGAATTTTTTTTCTCTAATATTTCTTATTAAGAAAAATCATTTTTTTCTACCTTATACTATATTTCATAATAATTAATGCATAAATCCCTTAAAAATTGTTAATTTATCAGAATCAATCTTTTAAAGAGGAGAAAAGTGCAAAAAAATATCTTTTTTATTGATTTGATTTGGATTTGCATATCTTTTTGGTTCTCCAGTATTTCCCTCAAATGTTGTTTTTGAGATCTTGTTCTTCATTGGTGCTGATTAATAAAAAATTAACAGTGGAAACTTGTAACCAAAAGATGCATCTACATTACATATTTACAGTAAAATTATCCAAAATGAATAATGAAGCTGCAATTCTAAAAATTCAGATTTGTCTATTTTTTTGGTTCGCAGTTTATGTATAGTTAATAATATTTTGCCTTATTTGAAGAATAAAGGTGATATTACCATTCTTAAAACTATGCTGAAAAACTTTTTTTATTAATTATAGTTTTATTGGGCTAAGTTTAAACTCCAAATAGTGCATTTTTTTTTGTTCAAGTAAGTTTAATTTTAAATTCTTGTAGAATTTTATAGCTTGTTCAATACCTATATTTGCGACAACTTTGATTACACACAAACTGCTAATATTTAACATTTTCAAAGTGGTTTGGTTTATTGCATATAGACCCAAGTCAGATCTATGCAGGAAATAAATTTTTATGGTTGAGCTCGAGTTTTCCAACCACAGATTGTTTAAACTCAAAGTGCTCAAATAATCCCTAATAAATTATCATTTATTTTTTTTTATATTATTTATATGCCTTTAGTTGCCAGCGGAGGTTCTTATGCAATTGCTATCATTGGAGCTTTCACAGATATAGTCTTTATCAGTATTGGAGCTCTCTGTCCCTATCTCAATTATAAGCTGCAAAGGATTCCCAGCAATCAAGATCTAAAAGGTATGTTTGAAAGTTACAATCTATTTCCATTGCTAAATAATTGTGCTTTGTAAAAGTAAAAGCTTTTGGCCCTTGGGTATTGAAGGCCTAGACAGGTTAAACAGAAGTATATAACTATTATCTAATTTAGGTCCTGTTTGGCCAAAACTGTTATTTGTCATTCTTTTCATGATGATTGGGACAGATATTGGTTACATAGTCTACAATTTTGTACATGATGATCAACAAGTTCTTGATCTGCAGAAAATTTTCTCTTTGACTAGTGCTTTGTTCTACATTGTTGCAATCCTGCTCATATTCTCACACCTTTACTTCTTTGGATGCTGTGTTAGGGAGGGTAAGGATGAAATGATACAGCTGGTCACAGATTTGGATGAATTTGATGGCACCGATAATGATAAAAAATATGCTAATAAATGTTATGACCTATTGGCATCGTACAAACAAATCGGAGAATCTGCCAGTTTGGGGTTATTTGTCATTTTTACACTGATCACCATAGTTTTTATATTCTTTACCTTCATATCTATCACTAACTTTGCACAGGATGACCTGTTTCTTCACATCTGCAATATATTTTGGTGTTCAGTGTGTTTGTTGATCTTAGTGTACCTTGGGTTGGCATCAGATGAGGCTGACCAAGCAAGGCTCCATCTTGTGGATAATTTGTGGTGAGTGCTTCTATTCCAGTTATAGCCTAACAATTTACTTTTTGAAAAGTTATTCTACAATAGGACTTTTTTAGTTTAACAATATTGTTGTGCAACATTTTTTGGTATTTTTTTCTCTAAATATAACGATGCAGATTCATAAGATTAAAACCAGTTTTTTAGTTTGTGCCTTCTTGGGGCTAAAAACAGGTTTTAATCTTATAATTGTACATTTTTATTTATCCACAGAAAGCTGTTTATAATTTGAAGTAATAAATAACTATTACACAACTAGGACAATCTACGTATCAGAAAGTGATGCTAGCAAACCCCTCCTATTGGCTACCATATTCAAGTTCCAGCTGGTTGGTCCCTTGTCTGCTGAAGGAATAGAGATAATCTAATTGGCTAAATCAGCCAATAAGAGAATAGTGAAGGTACATCCCAGACCTGTCATTGGTTCAATAATTTTACAGATTTGAGTACATAAAGGCATAATTTTTTCACTTTGTATGTATTATGAGCCAGCTATAAATTGTTGCATTTCATAGGATAAAGCTTTTCATGGGTAAATAATATCATGTAAATTTCTGAGGCGTCCTTGACAAACCACATAACATGTAAGTTATGAATAGTTGAATTTCTTAAGATACTAACAAAAAACAAAAAAAAATTTTGTCTGCTGAATATACCTTTTTAAGTTTGACTAAAAATGGGGTCAGATGGAATATCTGTATATATTATATCTATTGCTGAAGGATTCTATGATGTTAATAGAGGACTTCTGGTTGGCCTGACAGGAACACTTCTCACCTACATAATAATACTTGTTCAAATGAAAGACTTGTTTCAGTGAGAAATATTTAGTAGTAAAGCAATTCTATAATTCACTTTGTCTGTCTGTCCGTCCATCAGTCAGTCTGCCCGTAACGCTGTCCATGATACAATGAAACTTTTAGTCAACATTCTCATCTTTAAGGAGTATATTAATATTTTTTCCACATTTTTCTTCATTAAATTTCCCGTCGTTGTTAAGGATTTTTGTTATCAAGATGAATTTGGTGTTTTTGGTCCAATTTTTAATATTTTCTTGGAACTAAAGTATAAAAACTAAATTTCCCATTCTTCTGAACATTTACTTTTACCGTCGGTCTATCAATCATAATACAAAATATAAATATTTTTTAAAAATTGATATATTAGCAACATCTTGCAAGTTTTTTCTCCAATATTCCATTCTTGATTTTAATGCTCTTTAAATCGCCTTGATTTTTTTTGTGCTTTGCTACTTATGGATGTTGCCATCCTTGTTTAATGTTAATTTATTATCTTTTTTTAAAAATTGTGAAAATATTTAGTATTAGGAATTCTTGAGAAAATAAAACTATAAATTTATAAAACTGTACATTAGATTATTGTAAAAAAAATGAGTTTTGAGGAACCTATTAAAAGTGTTGGACTCTGATTATGACGTAAAAAAAATTAACCAATGAGAGGCCACTGGTCAATTACAGTGTATACTGGCCTCTCATTGGCTAATTTTTTTTACGTCATAATCAGAGTCAGACACTTTTACTAGGTTCGTTTTGAGCTATTATTTATAATATCTTTATTTAATTCTTTAGGTTTTAGAGTACCTTGTAGTTTTTGGCAATCAGCTGATCTTACCATAGATTGAAAAGAAAATATTTTTTAGCCGCTAGTTATTAATAGCGTAGCCCTAATCTCTTTGATAATGTGTAATCTAAGCACATTTGTATATGTGCCATTTTTTCAAATTCAAAAATATTAATATAAAGACCTTAATCATGTTCAATCAGTTAAAGAGACAAGTTACACCCCAACAAGATAAATATAGAAAAGATTTGCTTTGAAAAATCTGAATTACACAGTTTCCTGAGAGAAAAAGTACAGATATTATCCATGTTTTAACTAACTCAGTATTGTTTCAGTTCAGAGGGAGAAGGGACTGTTTATTACACTAGTCCCCAAAATTTTATAATAACGTATTCTTATTCGTTGGCCTAACAACTTTGATGACTTTAATGAATTTTGATTGGTTGTTTCTTTAATTTGAGTGTTCAATCGTTGCAACCACTAATTCCGATTTACTGAAATAGTTAATTTTGTATATCATTATAGGGGATGTACTTTAATTTATCGGGCATTGTCTTATCCCTTTAGATCCATGGTTTTAGTTGCTTGAAACATTAACAACATTCAATGGTAAACAAGGATTACTAAGTCCACAAGTAGCAAAGTACTTAACAATCATGTATGGACAAATGGACAACGTTAATTAAAAAGCCAAAGTATTCATAAATCAACAAAAAAAAGTAAAAATCACGAAACCTTTTACATATGTTTTCTGTATATGCTTTTTAAAAGCGAAGCTTTTCTGTAATTAGGGTAGGTCCATCCGTCCGTAACGGTCAGCTCTTTTTTTATTTTTTAGACATATTACCGTTGTCCTATTGATTTCAAAATTTGCATGATGATTCCTATAACAGTCAGGTACGATTTAGAAAGAGTACCAGAATGTCCAATTTAAATCATTTTGACCTTTACCTTTTTGACAACATTTTTTCATGTGATATAACTATTCTATTCATCTGAGTTTTTAATGCTATTCCTATTACATCAAGGTACAATATAATAAGCACAGCATCTCTATACTCAAGTCCTCAAATGTCAGTATGTCCTTAAACAGTATCCTGTATTACAGCAGTATAGCAACAAATTTACTTACAATTTTGTTTAGATTTTATACATTGTATTCTGCTTATTCAGTTGTGACACTCTAAAAATGTTAATGTTGGTTTATCCGACCGTTTCAGAGATTCATTTTTATGGATGTTATCATACTTGTTATACTTATATTTATGTAGCATGACTGACTAACTGACGAACTAGATTGTTTACTTGATGCATATTTTTGTTTAACTGTAATAATATAAAAAAAAGATACGGGTTTCCTTACAAAATATTATAAGCAAACTCTCTTAAACAGCAGCCAGTAAAATATTTTCCCAGATTTACGACTAACGAACAGACAAAGGTAATGTAAATGCCACAGAAGTAGCTTTTCTTCTAAGAATGTAAGTGAAAGGAAGAAAATAAATATAAAAACTAAATCTATTTTATTTACAATAATTTAAAACAAATAGAACATAAAGTACATAAGAAAATTTAGGATAGTTTCTTGTCATAATTCTCTTTCTGGTGACTTTTCTGTGTTTATTGCATCTCTGCAGTGACAATCAAACCATTCTACATTGTTTCTCAACCTTTTATCACATTGACCCCAGTTAAACTCCATTTTTTTACTGATATCATCTGATCTTTTGCAACAACAGTCCAAATTTTCTACATCCACTTCTTTGGATGGTTTTTCAAGCTCAGCATTGTTGTCAATATCATCACAATAACAGTCATACCATTTGAAATCATTCTTTCTGTTTTTTCTACACTGGCCCCAGTTAAATTTCATGCGACTCTCATTTTCATCTTTTATCTTACAGCAACATCGTTGTTTTTCATCCGTTGTAGTTGTTTCAGAATAGGTATCATCACTTGGTTTATTTTCATTTTGTGTATCAACTTCATGTCCATTGACAATTTCTGAGCAGTAACAATCATACCAGTCAATTTTTCCTTTCCTGGATTTCTTGCATTCGCCCCAACTAAATGGTTTTCTTAGATCATTAGGACCAGTCACTTTGCAACAACAGCTTCGTTGTTCTTTATCCTTTGAATTTGTTGATGTTTCTCCTCCTATTGTTGTTGTTTCTCCTCCTAATGTTGTTGTTTCACTTCCTAATGTTGTTGTTTCTCCTGTTTCACCTCCTAATGTTGTTGTTTCTCCTGTTTCTCCTCCTAATGTTGTTGTTTCTCCTGTTTCTCCTCCTAATGTTGTTGTTTCTCCTGTTTCTCCTCCTAATGTTGTTGTTTCTCCGGTTTCTCCTCCTAATGTTGTTGTTTCTTCTGTTTCTCCTCCTAATGTTGTTGTTACTCCGGTTTCTCCTCCTAATGTTGTTGTTTCTTCTGTTTCTCCTCCTAATGTTGTTGTTTCTCCGGTTTCTCCTCCTAATGTTGTTGTTTCTCCTGTTTCTCCTCCTAATGTTGTTGTTTCTTCTGTTTCTCCTCCTAATGTTGTTGTTTCTCCTGTTTCTCCTCCTAATGTTGTTGTTTCTCCTGTTTCTCCTCCTAATGTTGTTGTTTCTTCTGTTTCTCCTCCTAATGTTGTTGTTTCTTCTGTTTCTCCTCCTAATGTTGTTGTTTCTCCTGTTACTCCTCCTAATGTTGTTGTTTCTCCTGTTTCTCCTCCTAATGTTGTTGTTTCTCCTGTTTCTCCTCCTAATGTTGTTGTTTCTCCTGTTTCTCCTCCTAATGTTGTTGTTTCACTTCCTAATGTTGTTGTTTCTCCTGTTTCACCTCCTAATGTTGTTGTTTCTCCTGTTTCTCCTCCTAATGTTGTTGTTTCTCCTGTTTCTCCTCCTAATGTTGTTGTTTCTCCTGTTTCTCCTCCTAATGTTGTTGTTTCTCCTGTTTCTCCTCCTAATGTTGTTGTTTCTCCTGTTTCTCCTCCTAATGTTGTTGTTTCTTCTGTTCCTCCTTCTAATGTTGTTGTTTCTCCTGTTTCTCCTCCTAATGTTGTTGTTTCTCCTGTTTCTCCTCCTAATGTTGTTGCTTCTCCTGTTTCTCCTCCGAATGTTGTTGTTTCTTCTGTTTCTCCTCCTAATGTTGTTGTTTCTCCTTCTAATGTTGTTGTTTCTCCTGTTTCTCCTCCTAATGTTGTTGTTTCTCCTGTTTCTCCTCCAAATGTTGTTGTTTCTCCTCCTAATGTTGTTGTTTCTCCTGTTTCTCCTCCTAATGTTGTTGTTTCTTCTGTTTCTCCTCCTAAAGTTGTTGTTTCTCCTGTTTCTCCTCCTAATATTGTTGTTTCTTCTGTTTCTCCTCCTAATGTTGTTGTTTCTTCTGTTTCTCCTCCTAATGTTGTTGTTTCTCCTGTTTCTCCTCCTAATGTTGTTGTTTCTCCTGTTTCTCCTCCTAATGTTGTTGTTTCTCCTGTTTCTCCTCCTAATGTTGTTGTTTCTTCTGTTTCTCCTCCTAATGTTGTTGTTTCTCCTGTTTCTTCTCCTAATGTTGTTGTTTCTTCTGTTTCTCCTCTTAATGTTGTTGTTTCTCCTGTTTCTCCTCCTAATGTTGTTGTTTCTCCTGTTTCTCCTCCTAATGTTGTTGTTTCTCCTGTTTCTCCTCCGAATATTGTTGTTTCTTCTGTTTCTCCTCCTAATGTTGTTGTTTCTCCTGTTTCACCTCCTAATGTTGTTGTTTCTCCTGTTTCTCCTCCTAATGTTGTTGTTTCTCCTGTTTCTCCTCCTAATGTTGTTGTTTCTCCTGTTTCTCCTCCAAATGTTGTTGTTTCTCCTCCTAATGTTGTTGTTTCTCCTGTTTCTCCTCCTAATGTTGTTGTTTCTTCTGTTTCTCCTCCTAAAGTTGTTGTTTCTCCTGTTTCTCCTCCTAATATTGTTGTTTCTTCTGTTTCTCCTCCTACTGTTGTTGTTTCTTCTGTTTCTCCTCCTAATGTTGTTGTTTCTCCGGTTTCTTCTCCTAATGTTGTTGTTTCTCCTGTTTCTCCTCCTAATGTTGTTGTTTCTTCTGTTTCTCCTCCTAATGTTGTTGTTTCTCCTGTTTCTCCTCCTAATGTTGTTGTTTCTCCTGTTTCTCCTCCTAATGTTGTTGTTTCTCCTCTTTCTCCTCCTAATGTTGTTGTTTCTCCTGTTTCTCCTCCTAATGTTGTTGTTTCTTCTGTTTCTCCTCCTAATGTTGTTGTTTCTTCTGTTTCTCCTCCTAATGTTGTTGTTTCTCCTGTTTCTCCTCCTAATGTTGTTGTTTCTCCTGTTTCTCCTCCTAATGTTGTTGTTTCTCCTGTTTCTCCTCCTAATGTTGTTGTTTCTTCTGTTTCTCCTCCTAATGTTGTTGTTTCTCCTGTTTCTCCTCCTAATGTTGTTGTTTCTTCTGTTTCTCCTCCTAATGTTGTTGTTTCTCCTGTTTCTCCTCCTAATGTTGTTGTTTCTCCTGTTTCTCCTCCTAATGTTGTTGTTTCTCCTGTTTCTCCTCCGAATGTTGTTGTTTCTTCTGTTTCTCCTCCTAATGTTGTTGTTTCTCCTCCTAATGTTGTTATTTCTCCTGTTTCTCCTCCTAATGTTGTTGTTTCTCCTGTTTCTCCTCCGAATGTTGTTGTTTCTCCTGTTTCTCCTCCTAATGTTGTTGTTTCTTCTGTTTCTCCTCCTAATGTTGTTGTTTCTCCTCCTAATGTTGTAGATATAGAATACTCATCATATGATATTGTTGTAATTTCAGATGCTATTTCTGTTTCAACAACCAATTCAGAGGTATAAGCAGCCATAGTTGTAGTTCCCATATTTGCATTGCTTTCAATAGTTACCTGATTGTTATATGAATCATCATCTATTAAAGATGTTTCAGTGCTATCATTGGTATCATATATTTGTAGCCCATCATCTTGTACATCTTTACAGTAACAATCAAACCACTCCCAGCTTGATTTCTTGGAATTTTTACACTGACCAATGTTGAATTCTTGTAAATCTTCCCCTTTCTCTTGGATTTTGCAGCAACATAATTTTCTCTTCTCATCTAAAACAAAATTCAAATTTAAGATAATTTTTAAAGATATTGATTAGATATACATATAAAACTTTGTCTTTCATTAACCCTAAAATATGTCTCAGTCTAGAGCTGTTCAACGTTTCCTGGAGACTTGGAGGATCAAGACCTGCAATATGAAACTCTGAGTTTACAGTTGGCTTTTAAAGTTACAATTTTCATTATTTTTAGGATGAATGAATATGAAGCCATAAAAAAAACAGTTCTATACATGGATGCAGAGCGAGAGGGGGCTATTAAGTTAATCCCCAAAGTCTTATAAAACCATTTTCTAGCTTTACAACTTGGTGAATTTGGATTGGTTAGTTAATTAAGTTGAGTGTTCAACCACTAATTTTAATCCACAGAAGGGGTGATAATTGTGTATAATCATTGTGGATGTACATCAATTTATCGGCCATTGTCTTATCCCTCTATATCCCTGACATGGATGATACAGCATGGTTTGCTGGCATCCTGCGCCCTCAAGGTAGTAACAATAGTAAGATAAAAAAAAACTGAATTTGCCCAAGAAAAACTAATTCATTATTTTATGGAAAAGAAAAGTAAGGTATTATACAGCAAAGTTTATGAAATCTAAGTAATGTATTGACCTAATAACAGACATGCGTACATAAACTATTTATAGAGTAGATGTGCTATACTCATAATTATTACCTTCAATATTTATTTCTTCAGTTTCTTCCTTGAATTTCTCCTATAGTTAAAAATATTTTAAAACTCATTTCTAGTGTTTAAATTCCTACATAGAAAGTTCTCTTTTTGAGTAGTACAGCTACTCTATAAATCATTGTTTGTCTGTACATCCATCCGTCAGGCAGGCTGTCCTTAACGCTATGAGGGAAATTTCATTTTCTTGGCTGTTTTTAAAATCAGAGAGAGAGGGGACAATGTTCTGTTTATTACACTACCCTAGTTGTCCACTCTTAAACTTGATTATTATAATTGCATAATGCATGGAAAATCACCATTAGAAAATCTCTATAGTAATCAAGTTAGGAGTATTTCTAACGTATAAACTGTTAGGTAGTTGACTTTAGAAGAAAAAACTTCTATAAAAAAATCTTTAGATTCCTTAAAAGAATCAAATATTTAAAACAAAAATTAAAAATTACTTTTGGTTTTTGATATAAAAATAGTTAACTTTTGATGTTCTAATAACCTTAGTTTTGTCTGAACTTCTTAACAGGGAAAAATGGAAAAAAGATTAGCAGGGTTCCAAATATTTCAATAGGGTCAAGAAATTTGAATATGCAATCATTAATAACACATGCTTGAGTGTTTCCCAAAAACTGCAGTAGAAATTGTTTTTAAACTTATTGAAATAAATAAACAAAGAAATGTACAAAATGAATAATTTTTTTAGATAATTTAATACGATGGAATAATGGATATTAATAATTCTTTTTTTGTGAGCAAGGATATTTAGTATGATAATATGAGTGGTTAGTCAACTGTAACTGTGGAAATTCTAATCATCTGAACTTAAGCATCTTTCTCAAAATTAATTATCATTTTTTTTGTGATATCATCACAAAGAATTAATATGATGTTCACAGTAACTTTAGTTACTTTTTTCTATTTTAATTTTTTTTCTTACATTACAGAGCAACCCCGCGCCTGCATATTTGTTTACATATACTATTTATAGATGTGTAGTAGTATCTTCATATGTTTATGCAGGGATCTTAAGGGATAAGACTATGAACATCCTTAATGAGAATAACAAAAATACTCCATTGTATTTTAAAATTATTGACTAAAAAAATTAATACTGTCACTGAGAGAGCCAAATAATAAAACTTTGGGTACCATAATAATTTATATATCAATACCCCCCATTCCCTGAACATTAACTTCTTATTACTAAAGATGCTAGAGGGTGTGTGTGTGCGCTTGGGGGGAGGGGTGGGTCAGTAGTTGACCTATTGGTAAACTACCCCTTTTTTTACTACACCTACGGACGCATTTATTATATTTCCAATGTGTGGTGTTCTTAAAAAACTTTGAATTAAAAAAGTAATTATTTAGAGATGGTCAGTCTAGTTGATGTAAACTGACTTTTTCTACAACAAATGCTAAGTATGGGGTTTACTCTCTCTTTAGACGAATAATATTTTTTGTTTATGTTATCATCAAACTAA
Source organism: Acartia tonsa (assembly GCF_053477335.1). Taxonomy (NCBI): domain Eukaryota; kingdom Metazoa; phylum Arthropoda; class Copepoda; order Calanoida; family Acartiidae; genus Acartia; species Acartia tonsa. The sequence goes on along the minus strand of NC_137272.1, from coordinate 14,131,942 downwards.
CAACTGAACTGAATACATTTTTGGGGAAGCTTCACAGCCTCAAAGAGGTATGTGGACTGATTAAAGTGATTAAAATATTACTAATTTTTCTGATAAATTTTATTTGGGATATTAAAGGAAAGATAAATTCTTTTATACAATTTCATGGTAAATATAGTATTTGCTCTCCAATAATTTGCTTCTTTAGAAAAACACTTTAACCCTTTGTGTGAATATTTAGGCGGGCGCTGTAAGTTTAGTTTATTGTTAGACATGAAAGGTTAAAGAAGAATGCATTCAAGATTTACATAGAAACAAACAAAGAAAAAAGAAACTCTTTAAACTTGTTCAAAAGTCTGAACAGTGTATATTTTTTTCCTAATACATATGCAATTATTAGGATAAAATTTATAATTGTTCATGTTTTTGAATCTCTACAATTCTGCACATTTTTCTGATATACGTTAATAAAAACAAAAACCAATAAAAAACTTGAACATTTCCTTATTATAGAACTTGTGTATGTTCTGAAATAAGTATCTGTTTATTATCATCTTTATTGGTAATAAATTTAACTATATTAGAATAAAAATGAAACTATTAAACAAACATAGCTGTTTAAAATAAATATTATAGCTCAAAAAATAACTTCAATGATGTCAATCAAAATTAAGAATTCCAATTGTTTCTGATAGTACATGTTAATGTTTTTTTTGTTGTTAATTATTATTGCTAAAACTTTATTTTATGAAATTTACATCTTTATTAAAATAATTCTTAATTAAATTTTTGTTGAAAGATATTGTTTTTTAAAGGTGGAGTAAGTGGAAAAGGGAGAGGGTAAGCTTATAAAAGGGGTAAAATATAAAATGAAAAAGAGGGAACCAAAGGCAAGATGACAAACAGAAGCGTGCATAGATTGGTTAGGGGTAGGTGAGCTTTTAGGAGGCGTTCATGTCATTGGGAAGGGGGGGGGGGCAGGGAGCGGGGGTGTCACCAATGCAGCTAATCAGGATAAAGGAGGGGGGAACATTTTCCTGAGAAAAAGGGATGATTTATGAAGGGAGATTAGTAGGGAGAAGAAAAAGAAAAGGAAAAATAAGGTGGGGGGGGGGGGGGAATTGCAAGGGTAAAAATTAGGTGCAAGCAAAAGGGAAGGGGTGAATTTTTGTCTGGGGAGGAAACTTACATTACTATTATAAAATTTTGGCATAAAGAAAGTAAATAGAAATTTGAGAACACTATGTTTATAATAAAATGCAATGATATTCCCTTTAATGGACTGACATTGGGGATATTTGGCACCCTGCTGATCTCTGAATTAAACGTCTTATACTACATCGGGGTAATATTATAAAAAATGACTAGTAAATTTCTGAAACTTGATGACTATTTTCATCTTTAAAGATTATTGTCAAAGTATTCTACTAAATTTCTAAATTCAAATGAGTAGGGTAGTCCAAAAAGTTTTATATAAAGTTTTCTTACTCGTAGGCTTAACAACTTTAAGCACTTTATGGAATTTTGATTGGTTGATTCTTTAACTACTACTTCAAACGTTTCAACTACTAATCTTAATCTACAGAAGGGGTGATTTTGTGTACCATCATTGGGGATTTACATTAATTTATCGGTCATTGTCTTATCCCTTTAGATCCCTGTTTTAAGGTAGACTACAGATTTGGGTAATAGTCCCTTTCGTGGCAACGCCCCTTAAGGGGCGATTCGTCGTATTTTTAAATGGCTTTTTATAGGTTACTTTAGGTTGGTTATGTTATATTGGGTTAGGTGATTGCCCTACAGGGTTAGGCAATTAGCCCCGCAGGGGTTAGAAATAGGAGAAAAGCTACTGTGAAAAAAACGAAAAATCGCCCCTTTAGGGACTATACCCCAGAATTGTTGTTAAGGTACGGTACCCCTCACCATTATACAACTTATCTGTCGGTTATGATACAAAATAAATATAATTTCGTGATTTTCAATTGTTTGATAATGACATATTATCTTTCTGTTTTCTTATTTTAAAACTACATAACTAGCTTTTTTCCATTGGCCCATCAATATTTTTTTTGGTTCGCTACACATGAATGTTTTCATCCGTCTTTGAAAACTATTTAATTCAATTTAAAATGGTCTGTATGCGTGTTATTTCTTTCATTTAAGAGAATTTAAATGCATTTCCAATTTTATTTTAAATAAGGGTGCTTTCCCTTAAAGAACCTGTTGAGCAAGAAACCCCTACCAATTGTTATTTCAACAAAATCATGCTTAACCCTGCAGTGCTACAATTATACCCAATATAACCTAAAATCACCTATCCTAAAGTAATAAAGAAACATAAGAAACCCCTTTACTTTTAGTAAAAATAAAGAGATAAGACAATGGCCGATAAATTGATGCATATAACGGCCCAATGATGATTTTAAAAATTACCCCTTCTGTACATTAGGATTAGTGGTTGAAACGTTTCAACTCAACTTAATGAATCAATTAATCAAAATTTTTAAGGCAACGAACGACCCCTCTCTCTCTGGGGGGCTTCAGTGCCCAACAGGAACTTTAAGGGAAATCACTCAATTAAATTGTTTTTAAAATTTCCTCATATTGTAGTTGGTATAGTTTACAGCATTTGAGCATCCCGAAAGGATCAATTCCCAGCGCTTTTATAATCAAACATTTGTGCCACAGCAAAAACTTCCAGGCCCTGAAAAGAAGAATAATTAAGTTTATATAATTTTCATTTAAGGAGTCCCGAAAGGATCAATTCCAAGCGCCTTTAAATTGATATATATCCCCACATTACCCCTTCTGTAGTTTACAATTAGTGGTTGAAACGTTTGGACACTCATCTCAATAAACCAAAAAAATCAAAATTTATTAAAAGTCCCCAAAGTTGTTGAGCCAATGAATAAGAAATTTTATAATTGAACTTTGGGAACTTTGTTATGACTTACTTGCATGTCTTCTTGTTGATTTTAATGAAAAATCTCTGTTGTAGTAAACTTTCTTTTCCATCCCTAAAAAAGTAATAATGAAAGATTACAATTTTAAGGGGTTTCCTTTCCCACTTCTCTATTCTAATCTCTACCTATTATGACGTCACAAGGCTCATTTTTTCAGCCACTTTGTCGAGTCTCAGTATTTGGAAATAATTTTTTCGTTTGTTTGTTTATTAGTTTGGTCAGGTTAGGATAGGGGAAAAAACTCTTATTTTCAAGTTATTGCAAAAATAGGGGGGTGGGCCCTGGGGGCGGGGTATCCAGTGCTTAACTAGGCACTATGAGGAAAATCACCCAATTATTTGCTAAAACGTCATTAGCTTTTACTTGGACGAACAGAAAAGCTATAATTATACAGTAACGATGCAAAGTATGTCCTAAAACAAGGATGACAACATCCATAAAGTGAAACACTAAAATCAGACGATAGGACAAACGAACCTCAACTCTTATAGAGTGTCAGATCTTGATAAGCAGGATGTGAATTTATTTTATATCACTTTCTAAATTGTACCTAACGGTTAAAGGAATAATGATGCAAAGTTTAAAATTAATAGGACAATTTCAATATGCCTAAATTAAAGAGCTAATTATAGAGTAGCTGTGATACAAGAAATACAAAGATTAAAAACTTACTTTTTTTAAGTTTCTTTAAGAACAAAGAAATAATTCCTTCTCTTTCAACCAGTCCTCGCTCCTTTGCAACTATTAATTCTTGGCTTGGCAAATTTTTTTCAAATTCTACGTCAACAGCCGGGCTTGTTAACACCTTAATTAAGTAAATATTTGGATCATGAATATAAAACGAAGTTGCGGGTTTCATGATATTTTCACAGTAGCTTTTGAAAGGTTATTTTAGATTAAGTAAATGTTATTTGAACCACTGCAGGGGCTAGAAATAAGAGAAAAGCTACTGTGGAAATACGACGAAACCCGCAACTTCGTTTTCTTTCCATGATCCAAAAAATTAAATGTCATAACTTTTGTTTTTTTTGTGGATATAGAATTTTAATAATATAAGTAGACTAAGGTTTCTTGAGGGGTAAGACAATAAATGATAAATTGATGAACATGAAATCTTCGGGCACTACCAGTCAAAGTACTCAAAGTTTTTAAGCCGACAAAGAAGATACCGTGGTCATTAAGCATTAGACACCAAAGTAATTTACAATTTATAAATATACAAGAGTAAAGAGAGAGTAAAAAATTGAAAGACTTCTAATTATTTTTGGGTATTTGTAGGTATATTCTCTTTCAATTTTTTTTATCTTCCCCCGTACTTTTAAAAGCTCCACTGTTAAAGAGAATGGTATTGGTGGTTCTGCGGTTAACAAGATCTTGAGCTCCAGACAGGCTAAAACAAACAAACTAAACTTACAGTATTTTGAAAAATTGACAATATAATGCAAGACACCAATAAAAAATTCATTGTGATTTGTTATTTAAATAACGGTTAGATATATACTACTAATTTTACTGTACAATTGCTACGAGGAATTTTTAATAATCTATTTTTAGAATATCTTATAATAAAGAATGTAGTTTAGCTATTTTTAAAATAAAATATTATTATATAATGCAAAGGCGTAAGTACTAGGGTAGAACCCCCCCCCCCCCCACCACTCCTTCCATTTATATGATGACGGGTAATAAAAATCTGAAATAGAAATGACGCAAATGACGCAAATTCTGACGTTTATCTAAAAATGCAACATATAATAATAGCTATTAAAACAATTTTCAAGCATAACTTTTATCTTATTAGGATAACAATTAAATAAGAAAAATATTTTTACCATATGAAATTCGTGATCAAACACCTAAGTGAAAAAAAATGCAAGACATAGCTTTTATTTTAAGAAAGACTAGGGGCAACGGACGCCCCCAGAAGCCTCTGGGTGTTCTTAAGGTGGGAGGGGGATAAGTCAACCGCCCTTCTACTTTTTAATTTGAGTTTTAATAATAAATATTCAGAAAAAAAATTTGGGGGTGTGATTTTAAATTGGGAGGGTGGAGATACGCTCTCCCAAAATAGTTAAAAACCTTCCCTGTACCTTAAAAAAAGCTTAATTGCAAAGGAAAACCAAACAGATGTCATTTTTTAACAATCTTATAAAAAAAAACATTGGCGCACTTGTATAAACACCTTATCGCTATCAAGTTTTGGAAAAGACAATCCAGATCCATCCAGTTCAAAGGGAATGGAGAAAGAGAGGGGGTGAATCTATCCGAGAATAGTTATGATCGAGATCTTCCTTCATCATTTATATTGAGGAGGGTTAGGGAGCGGAGATAAGGGGTGACGAAACGGCATGGTTTTATTGCAATAAACCATACCGCCACCCCGTGCCGCGCCAATAGTAGTTGACCGCTCATATAAGGTGTTTAATCTAAACATCAAAAATGTCATATTAGCAAAGTTGTATAGCACCAAATTTTAGAAAATTTCAATAACAATGGTGAAATCCATTGTCTAAGCAAGGAAAATTAATTGAACTTCATAATATTTTAAATAATTGTTTGTCTTGAAAAACCATTACTAATAGCTTTTTTATTTTGAAAATGTGAACATCATTTTTCCTCAATTTTGAAAATGCTTAAAAATAATCTTTCATGGTCTCGACTGAGAACATTGTCAGGGATCTTAAAGGACAAGACAATCCTTATAATAAAGTAACAGGATGTTTGTTTGTGTGTTTGTCTGTATGTTTGTACTGAAGGATCTCGCTATCGCTGAACCGATCGGGTTTTCCCTAACAGGGTAGCTTCTCATAGGTTCCAGGAAGGTTTATAACTATTTTGGGGGAGGGTACCACCACCCTCCCAAGAGAAATCGCCCAAAAAAATATTACCCCCCCCCCCCCCAATCTTTTTACTTTTTCTTTTAAAATCTAAAATAAGAAATTGGGTTATCAAATTTGACTCTCCCCTCCTCAAGTATCCCTAGAGGCCTCTATGGGCGTAGCCGCTAGTGTACGATATACTGATATACATAAACAATGATAATAAACAAAATTTTCTATTCTATATAAAAATCATTGTTTAAAAAGTTTGAACTAACCAATAAAAATTTAATGAAAGTACCCAAAGTTTTTATTATAAAAAATTTGGTTCCATTGCAATTTACATTCCAATGCATCTTCCCCCTGACATATTGTACATTTTGAGAATACTTCTCCCCCCTCAAACTTAGGAGTGGTTGCGATTTTTGTACTTTGCCTATAAATAAATATTTATCGACGGGATATAAGATTAAGCCAAATGAAGATAAAAAGTAGCCCCCCCCCCCCTTCCATAAAAAAACTGTGGTTAACAAAAAACTATCTTTATTAAAGAATAGTTATTTCTCGCATCGTATTATAAACAGTTTTCCGCGGGTATAAAATGTACAATTATAAGATTAAAACCAGTTTTATATTCGTAGAAAACTGGACATAATAAGATGTTAAACATATTTTTTTCGTACGGATGAGAACCGGTTCTAATCCATCAGATATTAATCGGTTTTGAATGAATACGAAAAATTACTTCGAATAGCCAAGCAGTTACGGTTTCCTAAGTCTTACATGTTCCTTTATATCTATATCTAGCTAAGGAAACCCAAAATTTAAAGCTAGCTTAATTCTATATTTTCGAAGACACTGCACTGTGAAAAAAAGGTCCAACAACCAAGGTTATTCAAGGGAGAAGCAATGCTTCTTCAGTTCAACATCCAGCAGACAACCAACGCTTTAATTGCACAACATTTGTTGCAAATTCCTCACTGTGTCGGTTTAAGGCACCGGTGTCCTGGATAGAAAACAGGTTTTTTTTGACATACGTCTCACAAGACCTATGTAGTCATGACCGGGAGACAATGACGGTTCAGTACATGACTTTCGTTAAATCACAGCTGATCATTTTTGTGGATTTTTTTTGAAAATTACTTTTTTATCCAAAATTTCATAGTTTTTCCCAAAAAAATCTCAATTTTCTCACATTTGCTGCTTAGTTAGCCTAAATTTACGCAGGAAAAGTATAATAAGTAACAGCTGTACTGAAGATTGTGCTATCACCTATAACAAGATCTTTCAGAATCAATGGAATAAGATTTGTAGTCTAGAAATTGAGTAAGAGTTAATTATTTTGAATTAATGTTCAACAATAAATTTGCACGTCAGAACTGCTTCTAGCCTCCATAGGCTTTCACCTGGCTTTAACATGATTCAATCTATCTGACTTTGCCTTTGACTCCACAACATAAAGTTATTGCCCTCAAATTTCTTTCACTAAAACATTATCTCCTATCAATCCACATGTTAAACTTCTTGTTTAAAGACGTTAAAGTTACCGTCCCTGTCCTTCAACTTTAACAAGTATGCCTCATAATACTCTCCACCCTGGTATAGCCAGACCTTTATTCTAGCCAGCTGACATGTTTCACCCAGCCTATAAATCTTGATGGAAGTCAGTTTAGAATTCTGACCTTGTTTGTTAATCAACAATTTCACACACTTTTGACTCTTTCTTTATGGCACTTGTTTGCTATTGAACTTGTGGCTTGACTTATGCCATATAAAGAGATAACCTCAAGATTCAGAATAAACTTTCAAGTATTCTTACTTTTTACTTCCTTTGGTTTCCTATGAAACAACTACTGTCATGAGAGATCTTTCCATGAATGAAAGCCAAGACTGCCATGCATCTAGCTACATGGTCTTTAAGACTCCCTTGCCTTAGTTACTTCAGCTAAGAGCTCATATCCTCTCATTCTCTATTACTCAGAAATTCACCATGGTTTCCGCCTACTCTGCTGATTGAAAGTCAGGTGGGTCTATGATTCCAAATTTAACACCACTTGATAGACAAACTGCCCTTTATTTTTGATTTGCTAATCCTACATTTTGGTCTTCCTGTTCAACACCTTCCTAGGTCCCTTTACTACTGGTAGCTTTTAGGAAGGGTAGTATTGATCTGCTTACGACAAAGAACTTGCCTGTGTTTATTTTCAAATTGGATTTTAAAGTTGCATTGGAAATCACACTTGAATAAAATCCAGTTATGATCATGTAACCAGCATTTACATTCACTCTAGTAATAAGCTACTATTATTTTCTTCAAGCTATGAGCCAAGTGCTTTCCTGTCAGTTAGCTGCTCTTACACTATCTTGAATACACTATCTTGCAAATTATTCATCCAGCTTAGAATCCAATATGTATCTATAATTATTCTGTAGGTTCACCTATGTAAAACCTTCCATGGTTCTCACTATGACATTTAATCAGTAGTGAAGACAAGCAGTGTGTACAAAAGACAGAGACTCAATCAAGACCAGCTATAGACTGGTCTTTACACGGATTCCAAGTTCATGTCAAACACTTACAAGTGATAATCCCACTTGTTAAAAATATTAACCTTCTACTAAGCTCTTTTGAACCAAGGACTGGTTGTATATTCAATTGCAGCCTGGTATATATGGTAATATAGGACTTTAAACATGGCAACAGTGGTTGTGGATACATATGTTATACTCCAAGCAGATATTGTTTTGATGTTGAGACATCAAATCAGCCAGGAACCAATATTGAGCAGGATAACTTGTTAATATTTCAAGGAAACTTGTTTTAAAAATATAATATGTCATGAGGCATGCAACAGGGACATGAAATATTTTTTAAAAAGTTAATTACAAGAGTTGTTTATACATCAATTCAAATATTTACTTCAAATAACTCTTATTTCATTTCTAGACTACAAATCTTAGATTATTCAAGATTCTTAAAGATTTTGGGTATTATCCTCTTAGAAACTTTTTTTTCAATTTTGAAAATTTGAGTAACCCCCCCCCCCCCCCCCCCGACAGCGAACTATGAACTCTGGCCGCAGCGCTCGGCCCCCTTGCCTGCCTAGCCGCAGCGCTCGGCTCCCTTGCCTAAAACCTAACCTAACCTAAAATAGTTGTTCGTCGGTAGTCGGTAATTGAAAAAAATTGAAAAAAAAATTTCTAAGAGGATAACGCCAGATTTTGTTATTAATGATAACACAGTTTTTTAGTTCAGCTGTATTTATTATACTTTTCTTGTGTAAATTTAAGTTAACTAAGCTGCAAATGTGAGAAAATTGTGATTTTTGAAGGAAAAACTATGAAAATTTGGGTATAAAAGTAATTTTCAAAAAAAACCACAAAAATGATCAGCTGTGATTTAACGAAAGTCATGTACTGAACCGTCATTGTCTCCCGGTCATGACTACATAGGTCTTGTGAGACGTATGTCAAAAAAAACCTGTTTCCTATCCAGGACACCGGTGAAGGGTTTATTAACGCCCCTATTGACTATTCTAATTACGGGTTAACATCGGCTTGGTGGTATACAAAAATAAAAATTGAAGAAAAAAAAGCAATGCAGACAAGGGTCAACGTTCTCTTAAGATAAGAAATTTCAAATGAATCATTGAATAAAAAACAATGACGATAATGACTAATAGAGAGAAAGATGTATATGTATATATAGAGAGAGAGAGATATTTCTGATAAAAATCGTGTTACATTTATAAAGTAACTTTGCAACTAAAAAATATCGTTTTATAAAAGTACCAGGATGTCTGCGTGTCTGTAGGTCCTGGAAATATGCCCCCCCCCCCCTCTAAAGGCCTATACGGCGTAGCTGCTAGTACAATATGAAGAAAGAAAGATAAGCGCCCTACTTTTTAAACAGCAAACAAAAAACCTTATCTTGTACAAACAAATGAATTTGAAAATTCAAAAATATTTAGTAAGTAATTTGTCGTGAACCGTTTTACCTGAACTTTAAAAAACATATAAATCTTTAGAACAGGGATGACTTCATCCATAAAATTAATGAAGATTTATTTAAAATATTTTTTACCATTACCTCGTAAGGTCGGGATTCTCCTTTGATTTAAGTGATCATCTAGAGAATCCAGAGTATCATCCGCGTGTAATGGGATGCGATACTCCTACACACAAGAATATTAGTTTAAGAACATCCATCAGACAACCAACTCTTTTGATTGCACGACCTTTGTCTGAGAAGTCCTAACTGTACATTTTGGAGAGTTGTGCCTGTTTACAGGCCAAGGCATTCCCCCTACTCTTACTATTTATGTCATTGCAGCAGTAGGAACCATTTTTAACGTCTTTATTTATGACGCTGTGTCAGCCCGAGATTCGAACCTATCATCTCCCCGGCGACAAGCAGATGCACTATGTGTTGAGCCACGATGGTGGGTATTTGAAATATTTACATACTTTGCCTTTTATTGACTGACGGACCAGGTGAGTTAGATGCTCATTTGTAAAAAATAGCAAGATACAGTTATCAAAAATAATTACCCCCCACCCTCCTACATATTACAGGGGGTTTTTACCCCCCTCACAGATTTCAGGGGGGGAGGGGGGTAATTACCCCCCCCAAGCAAATTTTACCCGAGGCAAATCTATTCCCCGACTTGCAAAATTTTGCCCTCCCCCCCCCCCCCAAATAAAAAAACTTGGACGCCCTTGCTACTTCATATAATAGGATGACTGTTTGTAAAAATCAGAGGAAAAGGCCGGGTTTTTTTTGGTAACGAGAGCCCTGTTTTGCCTTATTAGTAGCGAAGCTACTCTATAATTCGAAATGTCCGTCCGTCCGTCCGTCAGTCCGTCCGTCCGTGTAAGACAGAATAGGGGAAACGTGATTTTCTCGGCTCCTATTAAAGATAGACAGCTGAAATTTTTTGACAACATTCCCATTATTAAGGAGCACAATTAACTATAAAACATCAAGGGCGGTCGGACCGCTTTTTAGCAGGTTTTAGGCTATTTTTGTATATTTCACATTTTTCTCCATATCTTCAGTGTTTATGGTCCGATTTTCAAAATTTTTTCAGTTATTGATATCAAAATTAAATTTCCTGTCGTTTACAGAAAACAACCATGACGGCCACACTGCCATTTTGCAGGTTTTAGGCTATTTTTGTATTTTTCACATTTTCACCATATCTTCAGTGTTTATGGTCCAATTTTCAAATTTTTTTCAGTTATAGACATAAGAATTAAATTTCCCGTCGTTTAAAAAAAACAACCATAACGGCCAGACTGCCTTTTTGCAAGTTTTAGGCTATTTTTGTATTTTTCACATTATTCTCCATATCTTCAGTGCTTATGGTCCGATTTTCAAAATTTTTTCAGTTATAGATATCAAAATTAAATTTCACGTTGTTTAAAGAAAACAACCATGGCGGTCAGACTGCCTTTTATCAGGTTTTTGGCTATTTTTATATGTTTTACATATTTCCCCATATATTTGGCGTTTTTGGTCCCATTTTCAAACTTTTTTGGGATATTAGTATCAAAATAATTTTTCCCATTGTTATGAGAATCTTTTATGTAATCTACTTTGACTGTCGTCATCATTAAAAATAAAACAAGGTTTCGTGTTTATTTTCTCCAATAAATCTATTCTTGATTTTAATAAATACACTTTAAATCTACTTTTACGTATTTCTATCCACGATTTTTTGTGCTTCGCTACTTATGGATGTTGTCATCCTTGTTTCCTTTGTGTTTACACTTCTAATATTAAGAACTAGGTGTGAGCGTTTCTTCAAAAAATTAAATTTTTTAAAAGTGCAGCTACGCTTTAACTATTAATCGTTGTTGTGCTTTAAAAAGAAAAATATTTAGTAAAACAAATATGACAACATCCATAAAAGCGAAGCTCTGAAATGGAAGTACAAACGAACATTAACCCTGAATGAGCAGAATATTAATGCATTATAGGACTACATTATAGATATGATTCGCTTATAACATTGTACCTTGTTGTAATTGGAATCGAAATTCCCAAAAAACATATGAATCAGATAATTATAACATACAAAACTGTTGTCAAAAAAGAAAAAAATAGCATGTTTTAAATGAACGTACCTAACAATCATAGAGTTGCTGTGTTTTAAAGTCGTATCTAACTGTTATAAGAATTATCATGAAAAGTTTGAAATTGATAGGACAATTCTAATATGTTTAGATTAACGAAAAGAACTAACTGTCCGTGGCTGACGGACTTAAGGACGGTGTCCGACCCTAATTGTATACAAGCGTCGCTTTTAAAAGTTGCAAAAAAGAAAAATACATCCAGTCATATAATTCTATAATAGCCATAGCATTGGTTCATTTATCAAGGAAGAGGGTTCTTACCCCAAGGATATTAGTCTAATGACATTGTAATAAGAGAAATATTCCCTGAAAATCAAGCCATTAGCAAGACCTTAAGCTCCAAGAAGAAAATAAAATTTTGTTGTAAGGAAAAAATGTTTTTGTTGAGTATGGTTAAAATTAATGGATTCTACCTTTTTATAAAAATCATTTATATTCGTTAACTAAGGGTAGGAAAACTTTGGGGATCTTAAGGGATAAGGCAATGGCCGATAAATTAATGTCTAATCTAATTATGATAAACAAAATTGCCCCTTTGGTATCTAAAAATTTTGGTACCAGTACTAGTTTTTAACTACCATAAAAATTTAAGAAAAGTCCCAAAAATTTTCACGAAAATAAAGTTAAAATTTTTTGTATGAGATCATAAAACTTTGCGGAATAGTATAATTTACAGTCCAACATTCCCTCCCTCCCTTTTAAACTTAGAAAGGTATTTTTATAAAAAATATAAGGATCGGCAGCCGCTCGTCAGCCACCAGTGCGCCGCAGAAAAAAATCGACTTTTTTAACTTGTTTAACCACAATATGACAATCCGTCTTTTTTTAAGGGATTAAAACAGTGGTCGATAAATTGATTTATGACCACTTCTGTAGTATTAAAATTATTGGTTAAAATTGTAAAGCCCACACATGAGAGAATGTGTTAAAACTTTGGATGGATACCAGTTTAGTGTACAGTCCAATGTTTCCAGTGGGTAAATAAACTCCTAATATTATTTTTACAAAGGGAGGGAGGGGACAGTTCTAGACATTCTAGACCCCAAAGTTTTATAACAAGTTCATTCATTCATTAGCTTTAAAACTATGCAAAATATTTCCCCACAACTCACTTCCTCTTTTCCTCCTCTTCTTACACACCCCTCTTCAATTACATAAGAAAACAAATTATACCCGCCACCATAGTTTAAAAGGTTTCGTGATTTTTCTAGAATTGATTGTTAGAATAGCTACTTCTGGGATTTACATCAATTTGTTGTCCCTTGCCTTATTAAGATATCAATCTAGGTACAACCATAGAGTCTTTAGCAACTGTAAGCTTACACTAACAAAGCTAAGCACTTAAAAACCTAAATCTTAATTAATTTGTAATAAATACAATAAAAGGATTAATAATTTCAAACCCAAGAATTGGAGCAAGGAAGTATTAAATTGATAAGGAATGATTGAAGCTAAAAACCAGGGGCGTCACAAAGGGGGGTGTAAGCAAGGGGAATTTTTTACACTCAATCTAAAAAAAAATACTTAAACTCCTTTTAATTTTTGAGAATTGTTCTAATAAATATTCCCAAACTTTAGACACTTTTAAATACCTTGAGAACTCTTAAATTTACCCCCCCCCCCCCCTCTTATTTTAGATATAGATTTAAAATAGGGGGGAAAGTTATGTGTTTTGCTTTAGTTCAGGTTAGGTAAGATATATTGGGTAATTAGTGTTATGGCTCCCTGCAGGGGTTAAGGATAGGGGAATAATACTCTTACCCCTTACTTAAATTTATCTTTGAAAAAAGTTAAGAGGAGTTTCAGAGCTCATCAGAAACTAGTATATGAATCTCTAGTTTTAAATTAGTATCTATAATACAAAGTAGAACGATGTCTGTCTGTTTGTTTGTCTGTTTGTTTGTTTGTAGCAAAGGATCTCACTAACCACTGAACCGATTGGGTTCTCCTTTACAGGGTAGCTTCTCCTAGGTCCCGGGAAGGTTTATAAATATTTCCCCCAAAAAATTCAAAATACCCCCCCACAAAATTTTTTTTTTCTTTTTAAAACTAAAATTAAAATAGTGGGGACGACAACCCCCCCCCCCCATAACCCCCCCCCCCCCCTCCAAGAGAAATTTCTTTTTTTAGATTTATTTATTAAAATCTAAATTACGAAGCCGCTAGTTTAAATTAAAGTAAGGATCCTTTTGTGTGTTTGTCTGTCTGTGCCAAAGGATCTCAGTAACCACTGAATGATATGATTTTCCTATTAAGTGTAGCTTCTCCTTGGTCCTGTAAAGGTTTATAAACATTATAGGGGAGGGTACCAACTTCCCCCTCGTAATATAAATCTACCCTAGAAAGAAATGCCTCTCAAAATACTTTTTTTATATTTTAAAACTAAAATCTAAAGTAGAGTGGATCGACTCCTCCTCTCCCCTTCAAGGGCTATTAGAGGCGCAGCCGCCAATATTGTAAATTTTAGTTAATTTAGTGGGTAACTCCTCTCCTAAAGCTTGATTACACCCCCCTAAATTTGGTTTAGTGGGTTTGTTGAATTCTTTGGTGTACACTACTGAATAACCCCTACCGAATAAAAACCCGTGCTTGCCTGTAATTAAAACATTATCAAGTTGCATGGAAACTTCTAGAAACTAGCAACACACCTATTACAATTGATACGGAATATACGTGGATATTATGACAGGGAAAAAATTGTCGTCAATTTAGGTTGCTAACATGGACATAATTTATTGGCCAGTTCCTTCATCCAAGGCAGGGGATGGGGCTAAGTGGGTGGAAGGGGGAATCGTTATATTAGCTAGCTGAAAGCTTCACTTTATCAGAGAACATGAAATCTGGTGTAACATCCAACTACTAATAAATCAATTCCCATTACAGGAAGTTTTTTCATATCAATTTCATAAGTTACCAGACTTTAAGCTGTATTTGAAATGATATTTTGTGGACAGTTGCAATGAAATTGTCCTAAGGATAAAAACTCGTTATGTAGCAGGTAAGCTAGAAAAGACTTTACGACTTTGAAACCGATTAATATCTGCTAGATTAGAACTAGTTCTATGTTACACTGAAAAATCATTTATTGTTTAGTATTATATCCAGTTTTCTACGAGTATAAAAATGTTAGGGTTGGGCCGGATATCCGGTGTGGCCGGATATCCGGCCATTTTCAATATCCGGCCGGATACCGAATATTGAAACTATCCGGCCGGATATCCGGCAATATAATCTTTTATATTTTACAACAAAAATCTCTGTTTTTTAGTAGCGAAGCTACTCTATAATTCACTTTGTCCGTCCGTCAGTCCGTCAGTCAGTCCGTCAGTCCGTAACGCTATGGGGGAAACGGGATTTACTCAGCTCCTATAAAAGATAGAATGCTGAAATTTTTTGACAACATTCCAATTATTAAGGAGCACAATTGACTATAAAACATCATTTGCGGTCGGACCGATTTTTAGCAGGTTTTAGGCTATTTTTATATTTTTCACATTTTTCTCCATATCTTCAGTGTTTATGGTCCGATTTTCAAAATTTTTTCAGTTACAGATATCAAAATTAAATTTCCTTTCGTTTAAAGAAACAATCAAGAAGGCCAGACTACCTTTTAGCAGGTTTTAGGCTATTTTTATATTTTTCACATTTTTCTCCATATCTTCAGTGTATGGTCCGATTTTCAAAATTTTTTCAGTTATAGATATCAAAATTAAATTTCCCGTCTTTTAAAGAAGACAACCATGACGGCCAGACTGCCTTTTCAGCAGGTTTTAGGCTGTTTTTTTTATATTTTTAACATTTTTCTCCATATCTTCGGTGTTTATAGTCCGATTTTCAAAATTTTTTCAGTTGTAGATATCAAAATTAAATTTCCCATCTTTAAAGGAAATAACCATGACGGCCAGACTGCCTTTTTGGCAGGTTTTAGGCTATTTTTAAATATATTTAACACTTTTTTCCATATCTTCAGTGTATAGGTATGGTCCGATTTTCCAAATTTTTAAAGTTTTTAAGGATTTAAAAATTAATTTTTTTGTCGTTTTAAGAAACAACCATGGCGGCCAGACTGCCTTTTATCAGGTTTTTAGCTATTTTTATATGTTTTACATATTTCCCAAGCTCTTTGTTTATTTTGATCCAATTTTCAAACTTTTATGGGATATCAGTATCAAAAATAATTTTTCCCATTGTTATGAGCATCTTTAATATAATTTACTTTGACCATCGTCATCATACAAAATAAAACAAGGTTTCATATTTATTTTATCCAATAAATCTATTCTTGATTTTAGTAAAAACCTTTTAAATCTACCTGTACGTATTCCCATCTACGATTTTTTGCGCTTCGCTACTTATGGATGTTGTCATCCTTGTTTACTAAGTATATTTGCGATTACTTCTATTTAATGAAATCTTCCAATTTTTAACATGTACAAAACGGCCTGCTGTATTGCATCAAGATCCATGACAGATCTATATAGGAAATAAACGTCTATAATCGAGCTCGAATCTTCCAAGCTTATGGTGTATAAAACTCATAGTGCTCCAATAATCCCTATTAAATTCTCATTGACCAGAACGTTAAGACCCATTATTCTACTTTTAGCATCATAAATTCAGTTTTTTAATTCATGTTGCTATTTAAATAACATTGAAGTATTTGATTTCTATTCATAAAACAGAAAACTTAAATTTATAATATAGTAAATCTAAGAAAATGAAATGATTCATGCGACACTCCCGTAATGTGGTCAGATATTAAACTAAACATTTCAACCCTTTGAGGACGATAAATTGAAATGAAGAATATTAGGATTTCAATCTTTAAAATAAGATAAAAAAATAGAGCAAAACGTTAAATCGTGTATTGTTACATTGGGTGTAAATATAAAAGTAATAATTACTGATTAAATATATATTAAACAGATATTCTAATGTAAAATTTTTCATTATGTGTAATGTATATATGAAGAGAGAGAAAAAGAGAAGGAGCAAGAGAGATAGAAAGAGAAAGGGGGAAGACCGAGAGCGAACGGGGGAATGAGAGAGAGAGAGACAGGTTAGGGGGGGGGGGAGTGAGAGAAAGAAAGAGAGAGAGAGAGAGACGGGGGGGGGGTGTACATAATGAATCATAGGCATTCTAATTTTATTACAAGCTGAATTTGAAGAGATGATAAAATGAACATTTAATTGAAGAATAAGAGAATAAAATTTGTAAGGCATAGAGCGATAGTATTTAAAAAGAGTAATTATCTCTGATAATTAATAACATTAACAAGGATGACAAAATCCGTAAAAGAGAAACATTAATCAATTCTACTAAAGAACATTTAGATTTCAGCAAAAATTTAAGTAAATATGTCATTTAATAGCTTAAATAAAAGTTATTTTATTTGGACATACTAACGTCATGGTGATAGGGCTATCAGAACTATTTGTTAGGGACGTACGGATGGACAGATCAACCACCACTGTAGAAAAGTTTGGCTTTTAACAAGAAATAGATCATTAACATTATACAACCCTTTTACCCCATTTCCTTCCCTCTTACTGGATGAATTAACTGACCAATAAATGAGGTCCATACTGTCAAGCTATAAAGGGAATATTAACACAATTTTCAGCCATTGAATAGCAAATGAGAAAATTACTTTTTCCTCTAATCCTAGCCAACAGACGAACGGACGGACATTTTGAATTATAAATAAGCAATAAGCAATTATAATAACAAATGTCTATTATAATCTTGATTAAAAATTTAAGCCATCTAATTTTAAAGCAGCTGAGAAAACAAATATTTTAGAGTGAATTATAGAGTAAGAAGGATAATTTCAATTCCAAAATTTTTTTCCTCAGGGAAGGAGGTAACATATGACTGTAAATTACACTGTTAACCAAAGTTTAGTAACCACTTTGACTAAAAAACTAAATCAGTGTTTCGTCAGTTCTAAACAAGAAGATCCCTGAGTTTAAAAATCATCAACAAGGATGATAATATCCATAAGTAGCAAAAATCCTAATTGTAAAAGTAAAAACACAAAAGCAAAAAGAAGAAAACGCGGCATAACCGACAGACAGACGAACGATGATCAGTGCAGTGGTCATACAAATCTTCACACAAAATATTAGTTGTCTATAGACAGAATAACGGACTAAGTAAGGAACAAAACTTTTAAAGTTTAAATTAATTGACTTCGCTACTAACATTTAACAGGTAAATAAAGATGACAACATCCATATCTATAGAAGCTCTTGAATTTTTAAAAAAAGGCAAAGCAAATAAAAGCAAAAAGGGTGCACAACATACAGACATATAAAGTAATGATGCATAGTGAATCTTTACACAAAAAAGATCTTTGATAAAAGCTGGGAAAATTATTTAAGAGCATTACCGGTAGACCGACAGACAATATTATTCTTAGAGTAGAGGTGCATTGGTCAGCAAACATAAAATAAGTCTTTTGTCTAAACCCTGAAAGATCGGACCCTCTACAAATTCTTAACTGATCGGATTTTATACCTTAATAATTGCATTAGCCTTCTACCTTTCCAGTACGGATATTTAATATTCTCAAGAGCATTACAGACCAGCGAACAACGTGAGCTGTAGGCTAGTCTTTGTGATATGCGATGATGTTAAGGTTTGATAATCAAATGAGAAACTTTTTTGTGAATAATCCCTTCAACCTTGTAGAAGTTTATGCTCTAAACGACATATATTTGTAACAGACCACTTATTTTATGTCATCTATAACATTACAGACAAACCAACGGACCATAAGGATTATAAGTAAATTGCGTAAATACAGGATGTTTTATGGATGTACTTGCTTTTTTAGACTTAATTATGGATATTTTACAATAATAACATAGTATAATTGGAATAGTTTTCCAAAAAAAAAATCAAGGTAAGTGGATGATTATATCATTTTTTTAAATTCTATATTCAAAAAAAGTAGAAACAGTTAGTAGGGCTATTGGTCATATTTTTTGGCGGGGTTTTTAATTGTTTAAAAAAGAAAATTTAGAAAATGGTTGAAGATAACTAAATCATTTCAGCGGTTACCGAGATCCTGTTACTTTTACTAGCGGCTACGCCCCTAGAGGCCTCTAGGGACACTTGAGGAGGGGAGAGTCGAATTTGATAACCCAATTTATTATTTTAGATTTTAATCCCAAAAAATTTTAATTTAAGTAAAAAAATTGTAATTTTTTTTTCTGGGGGCGATTTCTCTTGGGAGGGTGGTGGTACCCTCCCCCAAAATAGTTATAAACCTTCCCGGGACCTATGAGAAGCTACCATGTTAAGGAGAACCCGATAGGTTCAGCGGTTAGCGAGATTCTTCAGTACAAACACACAGACAAACAGACATCAAGCTACTTTTTATTATAGATATAAGGATTGAAATTATAACATAATTATAACAAGAGTTTTGGTAGAGGATTTTCTTTCCAGAGTGATTTCTCATATTTAAAACTAGAGGTGGCGTTCTAAAATTATTCCGCTATTAGCTAGATTGAATATTAATCTTTTTCTTTCATTGTCCTATCCCTGTTTAAAGTATTAAAGTATTTCCTCTTTCTTTAAAATATTTTAGGATCCTAATATTTTTTATTTCAAATTATCGTCCTGAAAGGGTTAAAATGTATAATTAACTGTTAAATTTTAGTTTAATATTTGACCACATTACGCACGCATCGCTAGTATCAAATTATTTTAAAACTAAGTTTTCTTTCGTTTACTATATCATAAATTTGAATTTTCTGTTTTTTGAATATAAATTTAATACTTCAATAAAATTCAAATAGCAACATGAAATAAAAAAAAGAACTTATTCTTCATGCAGTAAAATAATGGGTCATATCGTTCTGGTCAATGGGAGTTTATTATGGATTATTGGAGCACTATGAGTTTTAAACATTTATTCCTTGGAAAATCTGAGCTCATATATAGACATTTTTTTCCTATATAGATCTGATATGGATCTTGAAGCAATAAAGCAGGCTGTTTTGTAAATGTTAAAAATTGGAAGAATCTATTAAATAAAAGTTATCGCAAATATACTTAGTAAATAGTTAAAAATCTTCCCTGTACAAATTAAAAGCCTTCCGGTAAAGGAGAACCATATTTCTGCATAAGATAGACAGATATTCTGATACTATACATATATAAAGCCTATAAAATAGGATGGATGAGCCTCCTGATGAAGAGGGGGAACCAACCAGTGCTACAAATGATGAACATATCCCTCTGCTCAGGTAGTCTACAGTTTTAAGTCCTGTCCATATTCTCTAGGGGATTTGGTGTCGCTTCGATTTCTAGACCTCTTGAAAAATACTACAGGAGTTAATTGCAATATAAAGCATTCATTCACCCTATTAACAACCAACCCTTTGATTGCACAACCTTTATTTTGGGCCAAGGCATTCCCCCTGCTCTAACTTTTTATGTCATGCACCTGACTTAGTAGCTGTTTGAACCATTTTTAAATTCGTTTTCCAAGAAAGCCTTAAGCTGGTCAAACCATCTAGACCTCTTGAAAAATACAAGAGATTTTTTGCCGACTTGTTCACAAGTCATAGGAGATAAAAAAAGATGGTGAATAGGATAGTTATATCACATAGAATTTGTTTTATCAAAACCCTTAGACATTCAATCCAAATATTTAGGAATGATAAGGCTGAACAGGGAAAAGTGAAACTGTTCAAGTTGTTTACAAATTATAAGACAGATGAAGTCAGAAATTTAATTGAGGAGGATCCAGGGTTATTGGATGTTGAAGACGAAGCAGGTATTTTCTAGCGATTGATTTCAAACATGGGATGGTAATTCCTATAATTGTTAGGCATGATATAGCAAGCAAAGCAACTCTACAATCGTAACCATCATGTCTGCAATTCTATTTAAAACATGTTATCTTTAATCCTATTTGACAATGAATTTTTAGAATACTGATTCCTATTACAACACACACCCTGCCTTAACCATTTAAAGGATAAAAAAAAATTTCCCATGAAAACGGACAATGCAGCGTTCAAATAGGACCAAGAGACAAGTAGAATCCATTAAGAATGAAATCCTAGCTGCTCCTTCTTGGCAGATATTTCATTTTTAAGATTTTAGGTGAAAACACCAAATTCAATGAATATACTAGGCAATTCTACTTTAAATAGAGGAAGATAAGATGCGTTTCTGTAAATAATGCTCCTTAGGATACTTTTGTAACATAAATAAAATCTTATTAATGGAAATCAATGCAACAGTTGTGATTTGACTTGAATTTGGTTAACTTGTCTTTGTGTTTTAATTGTTTTCTTTTTGATCTCAAGCATTAAGGTATAGAATTCTTTACTTATTAAGAATAGAGAAAATTTAGAACAACATCTCTAAATCAGTCAATAGAATAACTGCGAAAGAACAATCTGGCTAAGTTAATGGTAGGAATGTATAAAAATTTTACATGAAAGAGATAAATTTTGCATTTCTTACGACAAAGTTAGCTTTCTAGAAATCATATGGTTAAAAATTCCATTGCTGTATTACAAGTAACTTTTTCTTCTTTAAAGTTCTCTTCTATATTAAACTGCTGTAAAGCTTTCCACTTAATAACTAAAACTGTGTAAAAATATGAATCCCAATAGATTCTTCTAAGTGTGTTCTACTATACTTTCACACAAGACTTTAACAGGGATAATGATCCTGAAACTGGTATGTTTGATGGCAATAAGCCTCAACCTATAGCATCTATCATTTCTTGTTGAATCAAACAGCAACTTTTGATTTATATTTGATCTAAGTAAGTTAATTTTTTTTTTGATAGTGTCTGAACACAAAGCAATTTGATTGGTTTAGTTCTTTAGACACCCAGAAGTTTATTTCCCTGTCCTCAGTGTTAGGTACCACAAATTCACTGACGATCTCAATCATGTAAATATTGCCACAGCACAGCAAAAGTTAAAGAACCCTATTCTAACATATTTTTTTTCCAAAAGTTTTTCATGGTACAACTTTTAAAGGTTTAAATAATAAACATAAATTTGTAGGAGATACAGAAATTCATTAGGTAAAATAATTTTGAACTGTAACATTGATTGTAAACAAAGCTTTGAAAAATTAATTAGTACTAGTTTAAGCTCAAGACCAGTTGACATCTGATGAGAGCCTGGTTGATTATTTAAAACATGCATTTAGGCAAACTGGATTCTCAGTCACTTCTAGAGTGATTTGTATTAAACTCTAAGCTTCTCTGTATACAATAACTAGGACTAGAGGTTTGTTAAAAAAAGGAGGGTTTCTGTTTTCATTTTAAAGAGTACTTTTTGAAGTAATAGAAAATTAGCTCCATGGATTATCATACATTATTCAAATAACCTCTAAATTATATCTTAGTCAAATAAATAAAGAATATTTAGTCAAATAGGTCCTATAATATGTCGAAATTCTATAAGACTAACACTTGTAGATTTTTGTTATGTATGATCCATTTAAGTAATACAGCAAAGAAACTATAATTTGATTTACAGAAGGCTTACTGTATAATATGAAATGCAACTATACATAGTTGACTTATTATACATGTTATCTCTATCTCTTCCATGTAAAAATCTGTACACATATCAACTAATAAAATAGCTAGATTTCTCTTCCACAGTTATCATATTGGTTGATTTAGAGAGTGTGTTTCTAGATTATCTCTATCACATACACAATATGTGAAGAATTCTATACCCTAACGTTTAAGATTAAAAAGAAAACAGTTAAAACACAAGACAAGTTAACCAAATTTGAGTCAAATCACAACTGCTTCATTAATTTCATTTTAATAAGATTTTATTTGTGTTACAAAAGTATCCTATTGAGCACAAATTATCGAAACAATCTTATCTTCCTGTATTCAAAGTAGAATTGCCTTGTATATTCGGTGAATTTGATGTTTTTCACCTTAAATCTTAAAAATGAAATATCGGCCAAGAAGGAGCAGCTAGGATTACGTTCTCAATGGATTCTACTTGCCTCTTGGTCCTATTTGAACGCTGCATTGTCCGTTTTCATGGTAATTTTTTTTTATCCTTTAAATGGTTAAGGCATGGTGTGAATAATGTACAATGTTATATTTGAAACAAATAAATGATCAAGTCTTAAAAATGTGAATATGTTTACTTATATTTATGCTTTTTTCAGTTCCGACACTTTTCAAGTGTTAATTTTCGTTTGTTCTACAGTTTCAGAGCTAGCTTTAATGGATGTTGTCATCCTTTATCTATATGTATTTTTATTTATCTAATATTAAATGTCATGTTGAATCTAAAACTGTTGTTTTCTTCAGGAAGAACTATTCTGTTCCATGCTGTTCATGCCGAAGATGTTGAAATTGTACAGTTTCTCCTTGGAATAAAGCCTTCTATTGTCAATCACAAAGATAAAAGGGGTGAGTACCTTTTTAAAATCACACATAATAGACAATGTAGGATAAACAGATGCCATTAATATTGATTTTAAGAATTTTATTTGATATCTGTCTTTTTTTCTAAATACTAACTAAGTCTAGCGTCCAGTGGCGGATACAACAGACAAATTCAGTAATGTATAAACTGTAAAGAAGCTTTGCTTCAATCCCCAATGACACATGCAATAAAAAACAATACAGATTTGAATATTTACATAATCAGGATGGGTTAAACAGGATAATAATGATTCTTTCTTTTATAGGTATATTTATGGGGAAAGAAATAGCAAATACAAAAAAAGATTACATTATTTAAGCATAATTCATTCAAGCAAATTATATAAGAACATTTTTATAAGTGAGAGCATAGCTACTTTATAAATTGGTATGTCGTGTTACAAAATCGCAACTGTATTATTAAAAATATTGTGATTTTTGAAAATTTTAATACTTGACTTATTTTGGTGTAATAATTTTACATTTTAATTCAAAACTTTGTTATAACAGTAAAAAAAGGCATGTAAATATTTGAATAATTGACAAATTTTAATTATGAATATTATCTATTTTGGTAATTTACATAAACTATAAGTTAAGAACTAAAAATATTTAAAGTTTAAACAAATTTTAATTATCTAGGAAGAACTGCAATATTCTTGGGGTTGCCTAAAAGTGAGAATCAAAGTAAATCATTGGAGATACTTGATCTTTTGCTCAAACATGGAGCTCAAGTAGATACAGAAGATAATTATGGTACGTTTTATTTAAAAAGATTTTTTAAATTATCCTCGTTCTGAAATATATATGATAGGAGTTTGTGGCCAAAGAGCTGGCTGCACAGTCTTTGTCCAGTATTTTATCATAGTATACATATGAATTTTGGAGGTGCCTCTGTCACCCAGGGAGTAAGGGAGGGGACAATGGGCAATTAATTCAATATAAGAGTTATCAAAGAAATGGCATGAAATCCAGTTTAATCTAATAAATTTGTAGGAAATTATAAAGGGATTGTTAATTGAATAATAGATTTCCATAGCGTCATGTAAAGTGAAATCACAACTTGTTATTGATGAAATATATTGAGGTTTTTTGGTGTGATTTTTATATTAAAAGATTATTGGACCCGGCCAGCTGCTAGCAAGAATATGACTGCCCCTTTTTATTCTGTTTATTTCCCTTGCCCCTTGCCCCCACCTCCCTTCTCCCCGTCTGCTACATTCCAAACTAATACAACGAGTGTTTATTTCCCTTGCCCCCACTTCCCTTATCCCTTCTCCCCGTCTGCAATATTCAAAACATACATAACGAGTAGCGGCATTTCATGCGCAAGTCCCCAAACTCAGTCAGAAACTGCTAAATTCTTGCACATTCCCTTTAAGCCAGTCCCCAAAGTCTGAGACTCCTAAAAATTGAATATTCGATCCATTGTCCCCTCCCTTACTCCCTGTCTGTCACCCCAATATTTGTTTGTGGGGAGGAAGGTGAACACCCCGTTGACTTCCCCCCTTGGACGCTCCTTGATCATAGGTTTTACATTTCAAAATTATTTAGATAACTTTACAACTAACCAGAATAAAACATTTTATAGAAAATATTTGATTGTTCTTATATATGTTTTATTTGATGGAAGTGGCTCTTGAAAACTTGTCATACTCTTCCAGTGTACCTCTTTGCATGGAACATTTATATGATTGATTTTAAGAATATAAATATTTAGGACACAATTCTCTATATTATGCATCAACACATCATGATGTTGACAGAACTGAAACTCTCTTTTACCATGGAGCTTCAATTGATCATCTTGTGGATTCAGGTAGGATGTTACTACTAATTTTTAAAATTGAAGCTTTTCTGTAATTAGGGTTGTTCCTTCCGTGCGTCACAGACAGTTAGCTTTTTTCGTTAATTTAAACAGGTTACAATTGTCCTATAGAGCTTTGTCCAAACTTTGCATGGTCATTTCTGTAGTAGCTAGGTACAATTTAGAAAGCGTAGCAACTCTATAATCGTTACCAGAATGTCTGTACGTCCATTTTAAACATTTTTTAACAACAATTTTTTATGTGATCTGATTATCCAATTGTTCTTATTTTTGGTATTCCTGAATCCTGGGTCAACAAAGTACAATATTATAAGCAAAGCAACTCTATAATCAAGTCCTAAAATGTAAGTATGTCCATAAACATTATCCTGTATCAAGAAGTTTTTAAACAAATTTACTCACAATTTAGCTTTGTCTCTTATTCATTCATATTCTGATTATTCAGTTCTGACACTATACAAGTGTTAATGTTTGTTTGTCCAACCGTTTCAGAGCTTCGCTTTTATGGATGTTGTCATCCTTGTTTTATCAGTTAATAATCAGAACATTGAAAGAATGATATGACAATGATTTCTCTTGTGTTTAAAATTGGAATGAAAGGAATGAGTGATAAGACGTAGGAAAGTTTATCCACCTCCCAATCAAAATTAATGGTTGTATATAAAACCCTATTTGGGTCCACCCCTCAATATACACTAAACCATTGACAATGGTCATAAACCATCTGATACAACTCCCAAATGTATCCAAGGAATGTGTCGAGCTAAAAATTCAATTTGAGGGAGATCTTATTAAAATATGTTGCACTTTTTCAACAATATAACAAGCTAAGGGTGCTTTTTACTTTTGAGATTGTTGATTATGTAAAGGAGTTGACACCAAGCTTGTTGTATCCAACCTTTTAACAATAACATAACTTTTTGTTGTCTGAACTACGCCCCTAAAGGTCACACCCACTTCATCCCCATTGATGTACTCCACTTCTTTTAAAGGGAGTGTGAACGTAAAAATTTCTCATTTGATTATCAATTCTTAACATTTTCTAAGCACATTTCACTACACTGATCAACCAAAAACGTCCTATTTACAAAAATATCCAGGAAAAATGCCTTGATTTTATAGTATTTTGGGAGGGAAAAAGGAAAAAACAGGGAAAATTTGAACGTTTTTGTTTCTTATAATGTTTGTAGGGATATTTAACTTGTCATATATATTAAGGATTTATTCTATGATATGAAATTGCCAATTAGTTTTTTTAATAACATAGTAATTAGGTAATAAAGATCTATTTTAAATTCGTATTATTGACAAATAAATACCTAACTGTAAACAAAGGGTTGAATCTCAGAGGTTATTTAAAATAATAATATCCTTTTTTATTGTGATGGACAATAAATAACCCACTTTGGAGAATTAATTTACTCTTTTATCAGACTGTTTATAAAGAAATATTGCACCTTTATTATCTACAAATTTGTAATTAAAGGTGGGCAAGAGATGGGCCATCTAAAGTTACTTGGATATTAATAAAAAACCTGTTTCTAGCATTGTTATTGTATTTGGTTTACCTTATTTAAGTAAATTAATTGTTCAATTATTTCAGAAAGCTATATAACATTATTGAAAGAGAAAAATATCATGGAAAGAGACAAATTAACAACTGAGAAATTGATATCATACTTTCAAATACATTTATTTTTATGCACAAGATTCAATACAAATCTATTGAAATATTTCCTTTCAAACTTACAATCACAGATAAAAATCTCAAAGTTGAAATACAAAGATGTTTACAATATATTCCATACAAACATTACATATGAAGGCATACAAATTTCATGTCTTAATACTGCAGTCCTTAACAGAGATGAAAAAACTGCAGAATTATTGCTAGAATTTGAGAAAATACTACACCAAAATGAAACTCATGCAACATTAAGATGTATTCGAGAGAATGTACGCGATGATTTACTTAAATTGATGCTTGCTAAACAGTGTAGAAATCAGGAAGTAACTGACTGTCTCCAAGACAAATGTGGTATAAATAAGAAGGGTGCAATTTACAATGCATTTATGGTCATAATTGAAACAATGTTTCTATCAATACTTTTTTGGCTCTTGGATCTTGTTAATGATACCCAGCTTTGTTTTCAATTCAAGAAAATAAGTCAGATAGATTCAAATAGCAGTATTTTAATTATGAATGAAATAGCCTCTTCTAACAGCACTAATTGTAATGAAACATCTATATATGATATTTACTTTCCAAATTCTAACAATGATACTCAAATTGAAAGCAGTTTTTCAAAGTTAAGAACACAATATAACAACGCATATTGGATAACATTGGGTATTTGCATATTTAATGTCTTTACTTTCATTATGGGTGCCTTGATTCAGATTCGCTCTCCTACTTGGATTGAAACACATATCGATAGATTGACTAGTAGACTTGATAGAAAGAAAGAATTAGAGTCACGGACCTGGTATGAAAAAGGAGACTCTGAAGAACTGAATCAATTAAAAAGCGAAAAAATCAACATGAAACTAATCTTTTATCAAGCACTATATTATATTGCTATAATATTTTGGCCAATACTGATACTTATGCCACATCAGTATTTAAACAATGTTTCAACTACAGCAAGTAAAGTTACTAAAGCTAGATTCAAAACAGAAATACTATGGAAATTAGTAAAGGTTCCAGAAATAGGCCTAGAAAATGTGATACAACTTGGAGTGCAAATCTATTTGTTAATTCCACTTCTGGAAACACTCTCTAAATGGACATTGTTGGAAATAACATCCTCATCTTTCCGAGGAATATTAGGTATTTTAAGCTTTGGATTAATCACCCCATGTTCAATTGACCAGATACTGGGAAAGATTGGCTTTACAATACTTGGAATGAGTTTTGGACACACAATGATGAGAATGGAAAAACCTGGGCTTAGCTTTACAGAAAAGTTACTGCCTATTACTGTTCTCTTCTTAAGTAGTTTCATTCAAGTTGTATCAAGATTACTGGCAATCAGAAACCTCATGATTTTAGAGGATCCTACTGAAATGAAATATGTATTTTTTCTAATACATTTTATCCTGGTATTGGTAATTAAGATGTTGTTCGAAACAAGAATGAAACATGAAATATGGCCAAGCAAGAAGCCTTGGTGGTTTTGTTTAATGAAATTAAAGAGGTTTGTGCTGTGTGTTCTCAGTTCTGCTTGTTCCATGATTGTAAATGTCAATTTACACAGGAACACTGTTAGTTTGCATCTCCCTAAGCATAGCCTGTTGTCACAAATGAGCTTCCAACTACTGATAATGTTAGAAAATTTATGTTTAACAACACTGCCTTTCATCACAACCAATTTATTTAACAAAAAATTTGATCAACTTTCCTATGTTGGAGTAGCTTGGTTTGTTAATTTATCTTGGATTGTTGTAATTATTATAGAGGTGAACATTTACATTATTTAGATTATTTAGTGTCTTGATCTATGAAATTGAAATATAGCTATAATTATATGTAGTTATATAGTTGAAATAATAATAACAGAAGCCAATGAAAATTTTAATTTCATTTTTGGATATATTGGATTATTTCATATATTTCAAATAGATATAAATTATAGTGGAAATCTATTAATTCAAATATAAATATTTAAACCTTAGGAATAATTTTGATCTCTAAAGTTTATTTCAAATACACTTACAAAACATTTTACTATTTAGGTGTATTACTATAGAAGACTACATGTTTGGTATGAAATAAATGGAGTGGATGAAAACTTTAGGTTCATATCCAGAATTCTTTGCTCTAAAGATCTAAAACAGATACAAAGCTGTACACTTACTGCTGATATTCCATGCTGCAAATTGCCATCTTTGAACATGAATCTATGGAACATCAATAGCTATTCAGGTAATTGATGAACTAGTATCAACTGCTTATTTATTGGTAAGATGATAAAAACTAAGCTCATAAATTTACAACAAAAAAACTATAATTTCTCTTCATTTATTTCCATAGGTTTGAAATAGAAATTTGTTCAGGCATGAAGGGTGCTTTTGATGATGATGATGATATATCAAGAAACTGTGAGAAAAACTTGATTGAAGTAGTGTTGGACAATGAAGAAAATTTAAAGAAAATTAGTGCTAGTATTGAGCAGAATATACATGAACAGTATTGGGTATTATGCAAGGAAGGAAATGTTGCTGATGTGGAAAATTACATTAAGAACATGCCTTCTAAAATCCATGATGCTGATATTGAAGGTTTCTTTCAAGTTTTTATTTTCATTTTCATTGGCATAATCCTTATAATAAAGTAACAGGATCTCTATCAGTTTGTCTGTCTATGTGAACTGATGGATCTTCTTGTAAGTACTGGGAAGGTTTATATCTATTTTGGGGGTGGTACCAGCACCCTAACAGGAGAAATAGCAAAAAAACATATCTTTCCCCATCTAGTGGCGAAAAAATACGTTTTGGTAAACAGCTGATCTTAACATAGATATAAAAGAAGACATTTTATGTGCACCTAGAGGCTTCTAGGGGCGTAGCCGCTAGACCTTAAAAAAAGGATTTTTGTCTGTCTGTGTGTACCAAAGGATCTTGCTAACCACTAAATCAATATAGTTCTTCTTTACTTCTAATTTGGGTTATGTTTATTAATCTACTTAATAATTGTTTAGGAAGAACAGGACTCTTTTACGCAGTCAAAAGAGGTCAAATAGAGATAGCAAAGCTTCTGTTGGCAACAGATAGAAAACTTATTGAACACAAAGATAATTGGGGTAAGATTTTGTTCTAACTCATGGAATTTTTCAGGGTTGCTTGTTTGGCTTTTCAGCATATTAATTATTTATTAGGTAAATGCCTTGGGTGTGTATCCAACCCTTATTACACCTTTACAGACAACTACGGAAATAATAATAAAAGGAAATATAATTAGTCTAAACAGGATTTACTATAAATATTTGGCATATTTGAATTTGATTGAATTTCTTTTTATTCATAACTTTTTGAAAAGTTTAGTAGATTAATCATTCAATGGATAAATACTTTTCTATATATTGAAAGTAGATTATACTATTTTTGTAAAAAGTTTTATGTTGTAAAAGAAAAAACCTACAGTTGATTTTTCTTCAGGTCGTACAGTTCTTCATGTCTGTGGAAGAGATGGAAATTTACAGATGCTAGAAATTCTGTTGCAAAATAAAGCTTCAGTGCTAGAAAAGGATTTAAATGGTAAGATTTTTATTAATAGAAAATACCACTTGAAAATCAAAATTCTTGTAGTCATTAGTTATTTTTATTTGTATTGTCAAATCACTGTGCTAGGTTTATTCTTTTATGGAATACTTAATATACTTAAATATCCCTCCTCCCTTTGCTGTCTTTTCTACAAAAATGTAACTTGATTGTTTCTCCACTGAATACCTTATAGTCTATTCAGTGAGTGGGAAGGTAATGGGGAGTAAAAATAGTAGACCCTTCACTTTCAATTTTTAGGTCTAAAAAGGAAAAATGTCTTTTTTTGGAGGGGTTTATTTTCTCTAGGGGCTATTTCGCTTCGGATGGTGGAGATACCCTCCCCCCAAATAGTTAAAAACCTTCCCTGGACCTAAAAGAAGCTTCATTGTAAAGGAGAACCATATTGGTTCAGTGGTTAGCAAGATCCTTTGCTACAGACAAAAAAAGCTTACTACTTTATATAATACTAGTGGCTTTGCCCCTAGCCTCTAGGGGCTTTGCCTCAAGAGTTTTAATCAACCTATTTTTGTGTTATTTTGATTTGTTAGGAAAAAAAAATTTGAGGAGGGGTGAATTTTTTTTTTTTGGGGGGGGGCGGTAGTCGAATTCTCCCTTTAGAAAAAAAACAAAAATTGTTTTTTGCAGGGGGGAAATTTTTATTTTTTGGGGGGGTTGGTGGTGTCCCACCCCTCAAGAAAATAGCTTAAAACCATCCCAGGACCAGTAGGTATACTCCATGAAGAGTAGAGCCCAATCGGTTCAGTGATTACTGAGGTCTTAAGCTTCAGACAGACAGACATCGTACTACTTTGTATTATAGATTTATATAATAGGATATATTCTATCCTGAAATAATAATTAAGATATTAATTTCAATTATCTTATTTTAAAAATATCTACAGGACACACTACACTATACTATGCAAGTAAACACAACCATAGAGAATGCACTGAACTACTTCTATTTTATGGCTCACCGTTAGATCAACTTATTAATGGAGGTAAATTAGTTATTGTGTTTTATTTTACTCAATTTAAATATTTATAATAATAAATTTAGATTCACTTTTATTCTATTTAGAAAAGTATGTTACTGATTTACTTGAAAAAGATTTATCAATCAATTCAAAAGAAGTAATCAACAAAAAAGCTTTGATATCATACATTCAAATTCACCTGTTTCTTGGCATCAGATTCAAGGATTCTGTCCTCAAATGTATCCTATTATTCCTTGTGGAAAAAAAGGATCATTTAGAATTAAACTTTGGGGACTTATATGAAATCTTCCACACCAAACTAGTGTTGGATGAAATACAAGTTTCAAGTTTAAATGCTGCTGCTTCTGACAATCAACTTAAAATGGCTTTGTTCATACTGGAACTTGAAAGAAATTTACATTTACAGAATTTAGTTACAGTACGAAAATGTCTTAAAGAAAATGTAAATAAAAATACCACTTTAAGACAAAAATTTAACAATCAATTAGGATGTTGTAGAGTACAGAGGACAAAGATTACAAAGTGTTCAGTGTGTCTTCTATGGTTTTTTGCTATATTTAATGCAATTTCTGATTCTTGGGCAAAATATACCCACTTCAATTTCTCATATCATATGTATGAAAAATATTCAAATCTTTCTGAGGACAGCACACAGTGGAATGATATGATCAAAAATTATACAAATCAAACCTTTAAAATGAAAGAATATGATGAAAACTATGATCACTCCAAGAAATTTGTTATTGCTAAGTGGTTTACATTAGCTGTTATTATGATAGAAATTGCCATGTATATATCTGGAATAATCTTTGTGCCTACAACTTGGATTGACAAATATGCTGATAAAAACAAAAAGAAGCAGAAGAGGCAACAAGAATTAGGTTTACAGACATGGCTTACAATTAAAGATGAAAGAGAAGTTGCTGTATTGGAATCAGAATGGTTATTAACCAAATGGTTCTTCTTTTGTATCTTAAAGTTTTTAAGTAAACTATTATGGCCTATCATGCTAGTTGCACCACATAAAATATTGTATGGTTTATTGCATTCTCCAAGTAATCTGTTCATTTCAAATGCAAGGTCAAGAAACATGGTGCATGTGAGCCACTATCTACACAGCAATATGGTAAGACTTATTCAAGTGATAATTCCAATGTGGATATTGCTTCCTCTCTTTGGCATCATGTCGAATTGGAATGTGTTAAAACTACTTAGTTTAGCATTTACTGGTATTGTTGCTAACATTCTTCCCAACTTTATTAGAGATTTAGAATATGATACTGTAATTTCATTTATTGGACATATATCTTGGTTGGTTATATCGATGGTTTGGTCAATCTCTGCAAGACGATGTCTAACACACAAGATAGGACAAATCTGTTATATTTTTATGTTAAGATACTTTTTTATTTTGATAACATCAACACTTCAAATAATATCAAGACTACTTGTGTTCCAAAATCTAATGTTGTTACCCTATTCTGGATTGATGAAGTACACAACATTCATTTTAATACATTTTTCTTGGTTACTAGTTACAAGAATTTTGTTTGAAACGAGACACAAGAGAAATGGATTTCAGTTGACCAGGTTAAATAGACCAATTATGACAATACTAAGTTGCTTGTGTTCAACAATATTTTTAGTGGATGTTCACACCATCTCTTCAAGAAATCACTATTCTGATCACAACATGTTGACTCAAATATCTTTCTACATCTTAATACTTTTAGAAAACCTTGTTCTTACAATTTTACCACTGGTAGAACCTTCTCTATTCCCAAATACTCAAGAATTTAATCAAGATTTATTCCAAACTAACTTCTTGCTTGTCAACACATTTTGGCTAGTAGTTATTTTCATGGAGGTAAATTTATTTTCAATTTTTAACTCTTTAAATTAAATAGATTTTTAGTTTTAAAAATTTTATTTCAGGTTGTATACTACAGATTCCTGCATCTCTGGTCTGGAACAAATGGGTGGCAATTCGATAAAAATGGAAAATGTTACATTATTTCAAGACTCATATGTTTTCCTGAAATGCAAAAGATTACTTTCAATAAGCTAACTTTTGTAACAAATTGTGGAAAATGTATATGTGAATTGGATAAAATAGAAGATTATACAGGTCCATTTGAATTATATTACATCAAATATTTTACATTGTATACCCTTACTTAAAGTAGTCCATGAAGAACAGGGTTGAAGATGGAAATTAATTCTTCACTTTCAATTTTGCTTCTACTTAAGGAATACAATTAGAGGATACTATGGATTATGAAAAGATTGAGGAATGTGAAACAAATTTTTACAGAGAAATAAGAAAGTTTTATGGAATTGAAGGTTTGTCATTATAGTATAAAACAAAACTATAAAAACAAAATTTTTGCACCTGACTTTCTTGTCATATATATTATGCACAATTGTTCCATTTTCTCCTTTTGTATTTTAGAAGAAAATGGACACAATTCTGAGAATGTGCAAGAACCGCCTTCAGATTTACAGGTAAGTCTAATTTTTTTGTGTTGCTATATTCTTAATTGCATGATCCTGTAGGTTTTTATAGTCAATTCCACTTAATATTATATCAATAGCTATATGTGATAGATAGAGGTTCATACTATTGTTTTTAGTTTATTTAAAAGAATAATAGTTTACTTTTAATACTTCTATAGTATTCTTAAATGCAGGGAAAAGGTAATGTGATCTTCCCTCTTCTTAACCACCCCTTTTCAGTTACATGAAAAAACAAGATATACCCTCACCTTACTTCCAAAGGTTTCATGATTTTTTGTAGGATTGATTGTTGGAATAGCTAGGCCTGCTTAAATGTAAAGTATTCTTTATACAGGAAAGATTTAAATGAAAAACCCTTTCAAAATCTGAAAACTCTGCATATTGAATGAATTATTAAACGTAATATAACTCTTCATAAGCTTTTACATAATTATGGTCAGTCTGTCCGTCCGTCCGTAGCGGCAAATTTAGGCATGTTAAAATTGTTCCATCGATTTCAATCTTGGCATGGTAATTCTTGAAGAAGTAAGGTATGATAATTAAAGCATAGCAACTCTATATTTGTTAATTTATGTATGTTAAAATTCTTATATCGATTTCAGACTTGACATTTTCATTCCTGTAGTAGTTACCAGAATATCCGTAGGTCTATTTAAAACATGTTGGTTTTTAACCTTTTCGATAACAATATTTTATTTGAAATAATTGTTTTATTCATCTGATTTTTGGTGGAATACTTTTTCCTATTACAACAAGGTATACTGTTAGAAGCGAAACACTTCTTTAATCAAGTCCTTAAAATGTAAGTATATCATGGAACAATTTTGAAACAAAGCATAAAAAGTTAATACTAATAAATGAGTATTCTGTTTTTTACGTTATGACACTGAGCAATTGTTAATGTTCGTTCGTCCTACCCTTTCAGAACTTTGTTTTTATGGATGTTGTCATCCTTGTTTACTTACCATCCCCATAATATTAGATGTCCTCACTCCCGGTGGCCATTTCTTTGAGCTGAGAGACCATTAAATTAAAGTACAAAATATTTAGGGGATGTTAGGGTCACCGATGGAAAATGAGAGTGAAGAAGAAACAGAATTTTAAAATTGAAAGAAGATGTCAACTATTTGCAACAAAAAAAAAGTAATTTAGAAATCTTTTTTATTATTTTAAATTTTTAGTTACATAGAAATTTTTGCATAACTTGGCTTTACAAAAAGAAAGCTTGAGAAACTTGTAGCATAATTTATTTTTACTAAAATTGGCCTGTCACTTTTAGTAGCGTAGCTACTATATAATTAGAAATGTCCGTCCATCTGAGACAGACAGAAAAGTGATTTTCTCAACTCCTATTCAAGATAAACGGCTGAAATTTTCAGGGATTGAATACTTTAATATTCTGCATACTTATATAAAATTTTATTGAGATTCGTCAATTAGTTGGGTTGCTATTTCGATTCCTAGATTTTTTAGTTTTCATGATTTCTTTACTCTTATTCAAGATAGACGGCTGATATTTTTAAGGATTAAATAAGTTCACAATTGACATACCTCCAAAAGGTTTCATTAAGATTTGCTTATTGGTTGAAGTGCTAGATCGATTCCTAGATTTTCTCGGTATTAATCTTACAAGGTTTCGTGATTTTTATAGTTTAATGTTTTTTATGAAACTGCTCTATAGTTAATTTTTTTCGGATATCCATCCATAAGTTTTGTGCTTCGCTACTTATGGGTGTTGTCATCCTTGTTTAATATCTTTATCCTCTTTAATCAAAAGGACTGGTTGACATATCTTTTAGCTTGCATCTCGTCTAACCATGAAAAAATACACATATTGTAACTAGATTAGTTATGTTATCGTATCATATTATTGACAGCTTTGTTATAGCATATTAGTTTATTTAAAATTCATATGTATTAACCATTTGTTATATAAAATATTGTAAAATAACTAATGTGTAAATAATTATGATTTTGTAATTTTTAAATAAAAATTGATGCACAGTCCAAAGCAATCTAAATTATTGGAGAGATAAATTTTTTTTTAAAAGTGGTATATTAGAATTTATGTAGGATACCTATATTTAGGAAAAAGACAAGGATGACAAAATCCAAAATAAAGCGAAGCGAAAAGTAGGACAAACAAACATGAACACGCGTTGGGTGTCAGAACTTAAAAAGCAGCATAATTTTTTATTATTGTTAGCAATTTTGTATATGAATTTAATGCAAAATTGATCAAATTCAGGTACTGTTGCATTGTTTAGGAACAAACCTACATTTCTATGACTTCACTTACATCCCGGTATGGCATTAGAATTTTCAAATTTATGATGGTTTAGCAGTAAAAAAAGGATAAAGGATATAAAAGGTTAGGGGATATATTGACAGGGGAAAATCAGTCGTCCAGTTAGCTTGCTAAAAGAGACCACATTTATTGGTCAGTTCGGTCTTCCAGTTGGAGGAGAGCGATGGGTTGAAGGAGTTTGATGGGGGTTATCGTTATTTTAGCCAGCTGCGAGCATCATTTTGTCAGAGTACATAATCTGGTGCATAAGTAAGTATTAATTTGTCGATTAGTAAAAAATATTTTAACATGATTAAGAACATTAATAAGTAATGAAGCTCAAAAGTTATTAAACGACATGGAAAAAATGATCTATAGAGTATGTCATAAAAACTTATAATAAAATACAAAACCTTTGAAGGTAGCCCCCCCCCCCAAAAAAAAAAAAATATAAATATTTACAAACCTTCCCTGGGCCTATAAGAAACTTCATTATTAAAAAAGATCATATCGGTTTAGCGGTTAGCGAGATCCTTTGCTACACGCACAAAGATAGACAGACATTCTGTTACTTTTGTTAAAGTATAAAAAGAAAGCAAATAAAAATACCTCTTTACTTAAGAGAGAGAGAAATAATAATTACTATCCACTGTATTAGTACCGGTTCTCTTCCATACTGAACAATCACGTTTAAAAGACATTTTTCCAAGTATATTGAAATAAAAATCATAAATTAAATACCAGCTTTGTTAGACCGGGCAGCCCCTCGGGGCTAAAAAAATAGTTTTAATCTTAAAATTTTTTATGAAATATCCGTGGAAAGCTGACTATAATACGATACTCGTAGGGAAAGCTGTAACCAACAGTAGAGTAGTAATACCAACAATAGTAATATAGACAGGTAGTTTTATTCTAAAGAGCTTTCCTTTTCCGTATACCAGTATAAATAAACAAAAATTCTTCAGTTAGTTAATTTATTAGTATTTGTTATTATTATCAGAGAGGGAGGGGGGATTTGACTGTAAATTGTACTGGTACCCAAAGTTTTATAATTACGTTATCGTATTTGTTGGTGCAGAAACTTTGGGTACTTCTATTTAATAAAGATTGGTTGGTTAAAAACTAGCAGTGTCCAAACTTTTATACCAATCATTTTAATCTATAGAAGGGGTAATTTTGTTTATCATTATTGGGGATATATATATGAATTAATCATTGATTTCCTATTTTGTATATTAGTATAATTATAAACAAAAATTCTTTAGTTAGTTATTTTTTTTAGTATTTATCTTATATTAACAGATAATATCTTATTCGTTGGCTAAGAAACTTCATCGAAGTTGAAACCATGTTATCTTATTCGTTGGCACATAAACTTTGGGAACTTTTATTGAATTGTGATTGGTTGATTTTTAAACTAACAGTCATCAATATGACATACAGAACGGGAAATTTTGTTTCTCGTATTCATTCGAATCCGGTGGATAAGAATCGGTTCTCATCCATACGAAAAAACTATGTCTAGCATCGTATTATATCCAGCTTTCTACGACTATAAAAATGTACATTTTAAAAAAAACAGTTTTTTTAGCCTGTGCCTTCGGCACCTCCGGCCATTGTACATTCTATATCCGCGGAAAGGTGTTTATAATACGATGCGAGAAATAACTACTATTTGTATAAATTAATTTATCATTCATTGTCTTATCCCTTAAGATCCCTAAATATTTTAGATAATTAAAAATGGTGAAATCATCCCTACCCTATCAGTGCTTTTTACAAGTAAGAGTTTTTAAGAGCGAAGCTATTATATGATTAGGTTTTATATACGTCAATAATAAAGATCTTTATAATACTTTTGAAGATTTGGAGTTCTTCTTTCATCATAAGGGGTGGTTTTCCTCAAAATGACTTGTTGAACATAGACCCCTTTATTTTGGGATAAATTAAAAATAAGGTGGAGGTAGTTTTTTTGTTTGTTTGTTTATGACTTTTGGTTAGGTTAGGTTAGGGTTAGGTATACGAAATGATTAGGCATAGGAAATAAATACGGGGTGGAGGTTCAGTGCTGGATGGCGCCGTAATTTTACTTCAGTTCAGCTATTATCGTAGCATATATAATTTGAACATAATATCCGTGAGTTATTATCCTTATATGAAGGTGAGATGATGTCTGTCTGTAGCTTAAGATATTAACCGCTAAACCGATATGGTTCTCCTTTACAGTTAACCTTTCTATAGGTTTAGGAAAGGTTTATAATTATTCTAGGAGATGTAAATCAAACATCCCAAGAGTAATCACATATACCTTTTTTCCCCTTGAATACCCTCAGAGGTTTTTAAGGGCGAAGCCACTGATACAAGATATAAATCTAAAATATATTTTATTTCAGTTTGGTTCCTACTACTTTCTAATGTACATTACAGGTAAACTTTTAACGTTTTTAAACAGCCACTGACCACTTACTAAGATAAGTGATTTTAAAGAGCAGAGGTGAATTCTTTAAAAAATCTTTTGTCCCACTAAAATCAGTTTGCCTCACTAAGATTTTAGTGAGGCAAAATTATCCCCTTTAAATTTTTTAGCGAGCCTTACTGATTTTAGTGGGGCAAACTGATTTTAGTGAGGCTTTTTTTTAAGAATTCACCTCAGATGTTTGGGCTTTATAAACCAATATTGATTTTTTTACGTTTTGATATTTATATAATACATGAATGACCATTTAAGTAAATTATAATAGTTGCCCATTGTTATGGTTTATACCCACACAAAAATTCAGTCGTCTATCTTAGATAGCATCTAAGAAGTGTACGTTTTCTTACAGTCAGATTTAAGGAAGGACATTTAGAATAATAGATTAGCTTCGCTACTAAAAAACATATTACAATCAAATAAATTATATTATAAAAAATCACGAAACCTATGTTAGTTATCTTAGAAGGGGCAATAAAGAGTAACCATCCGACATATGGACATACCCTAATCATAGAGTAGCTGCGCTACTAATTATTGTATTATTTTTAAGGAGAGATAATCTTGCTGACGTACAAAAGCACCATCCTACCCTACCCAGATAGGAACATGGCAGCTGAGGTAAGAATTATTTCTTCCTAAAATCATAATTTTTAAAAATCATATTAGATTTTACAATGGATGTATTATTCTTGGATGTTACACCAGATTTCCATGTTATCTAATAAGGTAAAACTCGCAGTACTTTTACCTTTACCTTATCCCCTCCCCTGCTGCTGGACGATCGAACTGACCAATACATGAGTTTCAAGTTAGCAACCTAAATTAAAAACAATTTTAATAATTTCCCGTACCCCAACCCCTATCAAACAAACGCTTTGACAATGGATTGGATATAGGATATACGTGGATATATATTGACAAGGGAAAATTTGTCGTCAAATTAGCTTGCTAATATAGACCATATTTATTAGGGTGGGTTCATATCGGAATTAGACAAAGCGGGGATATGCAACAGATAAAATTAACCTTAAAAACATTTCTGACCGAAAAAGAATTTTAAAAAATTGAGTTTTAGAACACGACCACTTAAAAATATAATTCATTACTTATTAGTGTGCAAAGACGACATTCAAAAATTTTTTTGAATCAGAACTATGGCTTCATGGTGCTCCCTGGAAAGGCCTTGAGGAGCTGAATCAGGAACTTTTGTCTGTTTTAAAATATCTCGTTCCTAGCCTTAGAAATCACTAAAAAAAAATTTTTTAAGGTTTATTGAGAATTGTCGAATTTGTAGAGTTTTTTTTAGATTTTCTCAGGCTAGGAACGAGATTTTTTGAAACGGACAAAAGTTCCTGACTCAGCTCCTCAAGGCATTTCCAGGGAGCACCATGAAGCCATAGTTCTGATTCTATAAATTTTTTACTCCCATTTACAAATAGCTATACAATTGAATGTCTGGTCGTCAGCGGTTTTAAGACTTAGGATAAATTTTAAATCACCCAGAGGTGTATTATATCTATATAAATTGAGTGCAGATCCCCGCTTTGGCCTCAGAAAAAAAATGTCCAAAATTGACCCACCCTAATATTTATTGGTCAATTCGTTCTTCCAGTAGGAGGGGAGGAAAGTACCCTATATAACCAAACCAAATCTCTTATTTTCAGTTCATTTGAAGAAAAAAAACATTGGAAGTGGATGGGGGTAAGGAATTCAACAAGTAATTTCTTGTGATTTCTTGTGACAATTTTCTTCCTTGTTTAGAGTTTGATGTTGATAAGTTTTTGTCTTGTGGAGTGTATCCGCCTTTATTCTGCTCATAAGGGAAACCTCACTGAAAATTCAGGTATAATCAGGGATATTAAGGGATAAAACAATGGATGATAAATTAATGTAATATTGATGACAAACAATATTACCCCTTCTTATACGTTAAAAATTTGGACACTACTTGTTTGGGATCAACCAATAACTATTCAATAAAAAGTAACAAAAAAAATTAAGCCAACACGGTTGTTATAAAACTATGGGTACCAGTATTATTCTTTCTATTATATTATCTCTATATCTCTGTGCTAGCGGCTACGCCCCTAGAGGTCTCTAGAGGCACTTGAGGGAGGGGGGGGGGAGTTGAATTTGATAACCATTATTTTATTTCAGATTTTAAAAAAAATATTTATATTTATATTTAGGTTCTGTAATAATATCTCTTGTAATGTGTATACCCTCAACCCTGGCAGCCTTGTTCTTCCTTCTGTGGCAAACTTATATTCTAAGGTAACTATTATAACCATGCAGACAACTAACCCTTTGATTGCATGTTCTTTAACCAAATGTATATTGCAATAAGTAGAACCTGTTTATAAACGAGACATTTCTGCCACATCCTCAAGGATAGCTGATATCGTTAACTTGCTAGAACTGTCCTTATTTTGGCAGGCGGCCGAAAGGAGATCTTAAGCTGCCAGCAACGTAGTGGCGACAGACAAGCACCATAGCTATCCGACGGAGGTAATGAAACAGCGTTTACAAATTCTATTTTATTGATAGAATGAAAACATTGGACCTAAAACAAAAGCATAAAATTAGCATTATTGAATACATATTAAATACTGATTAAAATTCTTTATAAAGGATTGCTTTCAAGTAATTTGATAAGAGGTTTCGTGATATCCTCATTTCTTTGGTTTTGATAATTAGATTATTTTACTTCAAATAAAGGCAAAAACATTATATAATTTGGTTCTTATGTTTGTCATGCTTGAAATAAACATACCTGGTCTCTTATTTGTGCAAGCAGGACAGCTTTACAGGTGATTTTTAACACAATGGGACGATTCTTTCACAGAAGAAATACATACATCGCACCACGTTCATTCTCCAACATAAACAAAGGAATTGGCTCTGAGAGAGCACACGCTTGCAAACAATGCCGCACATAGGATTCTTTTCAAAGGTCAGAAAAGGTCGTCGTCAAAACCTTCATATAAGGAAATTAACAAGGAGATGGATTTTCCCATGAGTGCATGACAAAAAGACACAAAAGCAGGGTCACTGCTGATACAGTCCTATAAATATCAAACTTGGCATGATGATTCCTGTAAACATAGCCACTCTATTATCGTTACCAAAAAGTCAGTACTATTTGGAATATAGATTCCTAGGATAATTAGGTAAACTATTATAAGCAAAGCATCTTTAGAATTAAGTTTTAAAACTTATGTATGTCTTCATTAGGCATCCAAGAGGGTTAACACTTATTTACCCTTCACCCCTTTGGATGTTGTCATCCTTGTTTTGCTGCGCTACTTATGGACATGTTAACAATAACATCCTTGTTATTTTTTAGGATAGAGATAGTTCTGGGATCTGTGTTTCTATTTCTGGAAGGAGTGCAGATACTCTTGGCTTTCCTTTGCCTGTTAGCATTCTCAAAGTCTGCCTATTAAACACAAGAATCTTAAAGGATAAGATAGTGGGTGATAAATTGATATACTATACATCCCAAATGATTCTAAGTGGTTTGGTGGAGGGGGTGTGTTTTAGGGGGGAGGGAACATTAAACTGTAAATTATACTGGTTCTGTAATCATGTTATCGGAGTGGGGACAAAACCGCGACAAACAAAACCGCGACAGGGACAAAACCGCGACATAACAAAACCGCGACAGGGACAAAACCGCGACAGTGACAAAACCTCGACATTTACAAAACCGCGACAGGTAAAAATAACAGAAATATAACTATGTAGGATTTTTTGTAGAAATACATGGCCGCGGGCGCTCGGCCCCCTTGCCCATAACCTAACCTAACCTAACTATTGTAAAAAAATATTAAAAAATTGAAAAAAATCTACCAACCCCTTTTGTAAAATCCACGAAATTCTAAACTATAAATAAGTTAATTTACATTAAACATTTGAACATATAGGTTAGGTTAGGTTATAGGGAAGGGGGCCGAGCGCCCGCGGCTAGGCAGGCCAGGGGGCCGAGCTCTGCGGCCATGACCTTCTAGCATTAAGATTTTTTTATTATAGATTTTTTTGCAATGTCGCGGTTTTGTCACTGT
Source organism: Acartia tonsa (assembly GCF_053477335.1). Classification (NCBI taxonomy): domain Eukaryota; kingdom Metazoa; phylum Arthropoda; class Copepoda; order Calanoida; family Acartiidae; genus Acartia; species Acartia tonsa. The sequence goes on along the minus strand of NC_137272.1, from coordinate 14,089,167 downwards.
CGCGGTTTTGTCCCTGTCGCGGTTTTGTTATGTCGCGGTTTTGTCCCTGTCGCGGTTTTGTCCCCACTCCATGTTATCTTATTCGTTGGCTCAAAAACTTTGGGTACTTTTATTAAATTTTGATAATTTGGTTCCAAACAAGTATTTTCAAAACTATTCAACCCAAAATTTGGATCTACTGCAGTTCACGGTAAAATATTGCTGGTAACGAATATTGCTAAAAATTTATGAATTTTAAAGGCTGCTAGCTGCCAAACGGCTGAACGTACAGATCATACCCGCACACCATTTTAAGCGGCATAAGGAGGCCTACAAATAATCTGGAATAGCCAAGATCCAATGATGCACAGGGAAAGCTTCACTGAAGAAAAACCGCGTAAAATAGGTCTTTTTCGCGCATTTCTCTGCACTGCAAGATAAATATGCATTACTGATTTATGGCTAATCCAGATTATTTGTAGGCCTTTTTATGCCGCTTAAAACTATGTGCGGGCATGATCTGTACGTTCAGCCGTTTGGCAGCGAGCAGCCTTTAAAATTCATAATTTTTTAGCAATATTCGTTACCAGCAATATTTTACCGTGAACTGCAGTAGATCCCAAAATTTGAATCTACAATGAATAAACTTTTTGTTTATCATCATTGGCAATGTTCATCTTTTTATTGTCCATTGTCTTATCCTTTAAGATTGCATGTTCTTTTTTACCAATCTTTACTAACTCTATTGTAATTTAACAAAGTGTAGTTTTAAATGTTTTATAATTTTGTTATTAGCAATAAATTTATACATTATTTTAAATGAATGCACAGCAACTCTAAAACTAAGGTTTTTTCTCCAAATATTTGTCCTTAAAAATTTTAAAATATCAAATATATGTTATAAAATTTATTTGAAATTAACAAGAATGACAACATCAAGAAGTAGAAAAGCAACAAAATATATCACAGATAGACAAACGGACATTGTCAGTTGTAGAGCAGATATTTAGTGGTCATATAAAATGAGGAGAGAAAAATGATAAATCATACAAATGATAACAGTCGGAGTAAAACACTAGAGGGGTTAAATAACTGTATCACCCCATCGCAACTTTTAATTGGGTTATTGAAAATTCGTGCCGGTTATATTAACACAGCTAAGTAGCACAAAACAATTTGGTAGCAGACGAAAAAGATCATTGAAAAAGGGAGAGAGGTCGTTATCCATATACTATAGATCTGTTGAAAAAACGAACTTAGTCATTTTTGGAGCAGATGTTCAGTGATCATATAAAGAGATGGATAAAATATATATTAAAACAAGAAACCATTGTTCTATACCTATATGAGCGACTACTTTTTCTGATTTTTACCTTATGAATTATTTTTGACAGATTTTTTATAAAACAGCTTGCTTTATTGCATCAAGATCCATGACAGATCTATATAGGAAATAAACGTCTATAAATGAGCTCGAGTCTTCCAATAGTAGAGTGATTAATACTCATAGTGGTCCAATAATCTATAATAAACTCTCATTGACCAGAATGATAAGACCCATTATTTTACTCTATAAAGAATAAATTCTTTTTTTATTTCATGTTGCTATTTGAATTAAACTAAAGTATTAAATTTCTATTCATAAAATAGAAAATTTAAATTTATAAAATAGTAAATCAGAGAAAACTTAGTTTTAAAATAATTTGATACTAGTGACGCGTCCATAATTTGTTCAGATATTAAACTAAAATTTAACATTTAACTAAACATTTTAATCCTTTCAGGACGATAATTTTTCAGGAAGAAAAAGATTATTATTCAGAGATAGGCAAATGGAAGAAAAAGATTAATATTTACTCTAGCCAATAGTGGGATAATTGTAGAACGCCGCCTCTAGTATATCAACATGCAATTGAATTTGTTTTCCCATTGGTGTTTTGTTTTGATCTAAAACTTACTGCATAGAGATTTTTGTACAAAATAAATAAAATGTTTTAAAACAGTATTTTTATTGCATTAACACATGGTTAAAATACAATATAAAAAAAATATATTTATTTTCCTCTACAGTGATTACATACTCCATAGATTTTTTCACAGCAGTAAATTTTGCCTGTAATTGCACCGTACCGATCGCAGCCACAATCTAAAAAGAATTGCTATTATCATGAATAAATAAAGACTTGTTCAAAAGGTGTTAAGGAGGGTGTGTTAGACCTCATGTTTTAAAAATATAGTCTTTACAAAATATTTCAGTTATAGCATTATATATTTAACTTTATAATATTCTCTTTTTCCTTTTAATGACTAAAATAAATTTCATTCAGGTGGCAGAACAATCGACAATAAGTTAATCCTCTCTGCATTGTTAATTTGTACTTTTTTTATGTTGGAATTGCTTTCTGGTTTTGAATCAATTTATCTTTGTTAAATGCTCTTCTCTGTGATACTTACCTATGGGGCCGCCGGTGGGCCAGGGGTTATTAGACCTGGTCGTTGTTGTCGTGGTTGTTGGATAACAATATTGTCCACATATTCCTTCTCTATTTCCACAGCAGGAAAGTATAGTTGGTGGCGGTGGAGCTGGTCTATAACCATTTCCATTTGTTGACGGGGCCGGGGTAGGATTATTATTTCCAGAGCATCCACAATCTAAAAAGGAATTGCTATAAAGACATGTTAAATTATCCCATCTTAACACTTAGCTATATTTGATAAAAAATTTATTCAGACTTTTATTGTAAAAATTGGGGGGAAGTGAAGGACACCTACTTTTAAATAAGGGTATTTTTTGACACTCTTATACCAATAAATTCACACTTAAGTCTAAAAATATGAATAGTAGGTAACACACACAGTTTATTTAGGCTTTAAAAAATATTTCTTAAGCATATTATTATTTTAATCTCTTAAGTGTTTTTAACCCTCAAACCATTAAGTGACCACTTCTCCCCCCCCCCCCCAGCCCCTCACAAACAATATTTTCACTTTAAAAACTTAAAAATAGACATATTTTTCTTCATTTAAAAAAAAGTAGAAGTTTACTTCAATCTTTATAAAGATAGACTTGTGTACATATGAATACCAGGGACAAGGGAATGCTATTCTGGCAAACAATGCTATAGAGCTGATTTCATAGATTTCCAGTTAAAACTAGATGATGAGATTAAGCAACTTTTGGCAGAATTTGATAAGAAACTCAAGTATTACTTTATCAGTTTTTGTTTACTTTACTAAGAGCCATGCAAAAATGATTGTTAGAGATTAGTTTCCTGTTCAATTTTTAATTGGACAGGCAAAATTAAAGATTTTACATACCTTAAATATTTTATCTAAATCATAGACTGCTTGTAAATTATATGTTAAATAGTGAATAAAATTGATTGAAAATCCCAAAAAGTGGATAGCTGTAATACTTTGAAAAATATTTAAGATTGTTTAAATATTTATCTCAGCTAAAAATTAAAAATAAAAAAAGTTTTTATGACATCTAGCAATGAAATTCTAAACTACATAACTGTGCTTTTCCAAATCATACATTTAATAATATTTGTTGTGGTTTAATTTGGTATTTCTTGACAACATCTTGCCTCTAATTGCAAAACAAGTTGGAGGGAAGTGTCAAAATAGGGAATGTAAATAAGGAGCTTCCCTGAAATCATAAAAGGATTTATCATGTCCTGCAATACTTGAACATAAAAACTAGTAGAATTAACTAATAGAATTTAGTATTTTATGTTTATTTATTTTTTAAAAGCGAAGCTTTTCTATAATTAGGGTCGGTCCATACATCTTTCCGTTACATTTAGCTGTTTCAGTTAATTTAAAAAGGTTAGAATTGTCCTATCAATTTTAAACTTTACATGCTAATTCCTTTAGGTACCACTTAGAAAGCGCAGCAACTCTATAATCGTTACCAGAAAGTTTATACGTCCATTTAAAACAGGCTTATTTTTTACTTTTTTTACAACAAATTTTTGTATGTTAAAATTATCCTAGTCATCAGATTTTTTTAATACTGATTCCTATTACAACAAGGTATAGTGTTATAGGCGAAGCATCTCAATAATCAAGTCCTAAGAACGTCATTATGTCCTTAAACAGTAACATGAATTTAATCGGTTTTGCAACAAATTTACTTACAATTTTGTAGACATATGCATTAATATTCAGTTTATTCAGTTCTGACACTCTACTAGAGTTAGTGTTTGTTTGTCCTTCAATTTCAGAGCTTCGCTTATGGATGTTGTCATCCTTGTTTTAATAAGTAATGAACAATAAATTTTATTTTTAAGATGTATTTTAATTATTGAATCAATATGAAACTTTTGTCTTAACTTGCTTTAAGGGGTTAATAAAAGTGTTTGAAAATGCATCAAAGTAAATATTTAATAAAATATTTTGTTTTTTGTCTTTAATCAGTTACAAATATTATGGAAAAGAAAAAAAATTAAAGATTTTAATTTTAGGAAGTAAGTAAAAATGTTTTTTAATCTCCCTACTTTTGAATTGTTTAGTAAGAATTCTGTTGTTTGTTTTGAATAATTGTCTGCTAATTTCTTTTTTAATATTGAGGTTTAGTGATGAGATTTAGCGAATTTATACTCTTATGTACTTTACTATAAACCCTTTTTGATAATAGTTGAATCATCCATAACATTCAAAACTTTTAAAGGTTTCGTGATTATGTTGTATGATTTTAATAGAATTAGCACACAGAGTTTTTTATTGGGAAATCTTTCTATTCAAGAACCTTTTCCTTTTCTAAAAAGATTTAAGACTTTCTCCTATTTAGGTGGCATAACAATGGAGAGAAAGTCAATCCCCCTCGCACTTTCATTTTTATTTTTTTTTGTTTGTTTGGGTTTAAATTCATTCAACTGCAAATTCTTACCAACTTTGAAGGCACTTGTCTCAAGAAGCAAGTTTACCAACAGGAACAGCATAAAAATCTAACAGAATATGGATAGTATTAAACTTTTTTATAACTTTTGGATAAGCGACGTGCACTGCAGGGGTGTGTGAAACAATTAGAGGGTTAAATAAGGGGAAAACTGGCCTTTCAATTCTAAAGAGGGCGTTGACACTCCCCAACTAACGCATTACAATATTTTGGATTAAGGATCCGCGTTAAAAGTTATTCTTCAATCAGAAATTTAATTTTATAAGTAAAAGTGGATTCTTCTTTCCAACAAATTAACTAATCTGGATGCGAATTTTTTTTGCAAAAAAAATTTTAAAAATACCTTCTTTATCCCCTTCAAGCTCCCCCCGAAAAAAATAGCTATGTTGTTTACTAAAAAAGTGTTTTTTTTATCAAAAATTTAATGTAATACTGTGGCTTTTTCCTGCTACAGACAAACTATCTAATTGTTAGGGAAATTGTTAAGAAAAAATATAAATGCCTTCTTTTTTTACGAAAAATAAAGATAAAGATAATCTTTCAAAAATGAAGTTACTTACAAAAATTTTGAGCTGCATGATGCAATATCTCTTTAAGACCAGTACCAATGGTAGAAAGAAATTTATTCAACAAGCAGCTCCAATTTATAGCCTCTTTCCCTTTTCAATTCTGTCCGTATGTTTTCCGAAAATTGTTACCCTTTTTCCCTTCCTAGCTTTCCAAAACCTCTGCCGCAACACACCCTGCTGGAGTGAGAAACAGTAAAATTTAATTTAACCATATTTAAAGACTTTTTGATCAAGGTAAGAATAGAAATATAGAAACATTTATAATTACATAAATAGTAATCTGATTTAAACAGAAATGTAGACATATGCACAGACATAATTTTTTCCAATTTCAATTTTTGGTATTTTTTCCAAAATATTAACAAGCATGCTAATATTTTATCAAGTGAAGCAAACCATGGCAACATCTCAACAAGCAGAGAGTATGCCAAAATACAGTATTAGCGTGCTCTGCTTTACTTGATCCAAAATTCTATACACAGTGTAAATCACACAAAATATTTATTAATTTTTAGCTGTTACTCATAGAGAAAAAAATAAAAGTGAGGAATCGAAGCAACTCGAAGACGAAAATAGGCAGTGGGCCCAGGGGCCTAATTTGCGCTGTTGCCGCGCTAAATTTTATTGCTATTCCACCACTTTTAAAATGGGAGGATTACAAAATTAATATGTAAAGTTTTAATAATTAGAATATAATATCTAAATTAAAAATAAAAATGAAATTTTGTTATTAAATATAAAAAATACTAAAATAACAACATTTAAAAAATAATTTTTTTTTACTTTTTACTTTTAGATATTGTTGTTTTAATGTTTTAATTAAAAATTACAAAGAATTTTTTTTATTTTAAAAATTTGTGCATGAAAGATGAATCCTTTCATTTCTAAAAAGGGGGAAATTTTTTTCATAATAAACATTCAGCTGATTCTGACCGCCCACGGCTGTTTGCTAAAAATCGCTTTTCTTTTTATTCACATTATTATTTATGATTGACATACAAAAAGCCCTGGGCGGCTTTTGATTTTTGTCTGCTAAATTTTCTTTAAAAATTTAGGGATGGGGAAGTAGTATTTTACCATAAAAAGGGGGTTAGTATTCATCCTCTTATCCTTTTTCTTTATGCTGTTACTGGTAAGATATTAAGAGTGGCTAAATATTTTTTAGCTGAAGAAAAACTGTCAATAGTAGGTACTTATATTTATTATTAGGACAGAAATTTATTTCTGACATAAAACATTATACAATAAGTTTAAAATGGAAGGGACTGAGCAGCAACAATTTTTTATCTAAACATCATCTCATTCATATTATCTCAAAGATAGGGCAAAACAGGCTCTCATTTCCTCATTTAAAAACCCGCTTTATTCACCAATTTTTACAAAAGCCAAGATTAATAGAAATATCTTGATCATTCAAATGTGTAGGACTAGGTAATCTTTTTAGTTAAGCATGCATCCAATTCTTTTTAATTTTGAATTAATTGAGTGCGACAAAAAAAAGGATCTACTGCAGTTCATGGTAAAATTTTGCTGGTAACAAATGCTTCCTGTTTCCTGGCAATGTTAGAAGATTCCTGGATCTAGCATAACAAGAAATGTTTCTGGAGCCACCAATGTTTAACTTTCCTGGTTGCCAGCAATTTATGCATATTCCTGGCCACTGCCATGTTTGAAATATTCCTGTTAAAAAGCAATATTTCCCTTTTTAATTCCAATTTCACTTTTAATACACTTACCCCACAATTAGAGGTTGATAAGAATCACACAACTCAAAAGTGGCTATTTTGAAATGTTTGTCTGATAGGGTGGGGAGTGGGAGGGTAGTGGTATTTCTCTGTTTTAATTGAGGAAGTTAGGAAGTGCTATAAATATTGCTACGCTCTGCTACAATTCACAGTGTATCAAAAACCTTAAACTGATCAATTGTAAATAATGAATTAGAGAGGGGGGGGTACTGAGACAAACATCATAAAAATTCCTTATTTCTGATTTTTATCAACAGTTAATAATACAACATTTACGTAGGTGTAAAAAGTGACAATATAAAAGTAGTCAGGAAAAACTTTAAGGTTAATGGGTCCTGGGAAGGTTTTTAACTATTTTGGTTGATTTGGGGGTATCATCCACAATCCTCCTAAGATAAACCGCCACTAGATATTATTATATTATTAAATTTTTTTGGTTTATCGGTTAGCAAGATCCCTCTGTGTACAAAGACAGTCAAACACACACAAAAGCGGACACCCTGTTACTTATAAATAAGTATTAAACTCGTTATGTAATTTCAACTTACTTTTCCTAAATATTTTACTTTAAGTAATGAAGTAGATTATAGCAGTTGCGCAACTAGCATCATGAGGCTCCGTTTTAAATCGATAGAAAGGGGGCAGAAAATAGCCTAAAACCATCATGGGACCTTGTGAAGCTTCTCTAAAATGAAGAACTCAATCGAATCAGTGGTTAGTGAGATCTTAATTGAGAAAAAAACAAATATTGCTATATTGTCAACCTTGCTTGCTTGAGTTTACAAAGCATAAAAAGGATGGAAGATAATTTGAATTTAAAACACCCGCCAAGAGTATCAGAGATTAAAAATTTAAAAATGGGTAACCAATTAGCTTTTTTGTCAAGAGGTTACGTAATCTTAACTCAAATACCCACCAATTAAAACCCTGTATTCTATAAGACGAAATAAAAATGCCATTCAAATTTTGGCGCGAAAGTGTTCTTTCTCATAAAGTTTATACAGCATCAGGCGTTAATTGAATTTAAAAACTCGCGCTACAAAATTTTGGCGCGACCTTAATCACATATATGTGTGTAGAGGTTAATTGATTTAAATATGAAATTCTAAAAAAGGGAGGGAATAGAATAATTTGAAAATCTCCCGCCATAATCTAATTACTTACATGGTTTCATGGTCTGTACTTCACAGTTACGCCACTCTTTTTGTTGATTTAGGCTAGAATTGTTTAATTTTTAAATTGTGATCCCCCCTCCCTGGCCGCGGCACTTTTTTATAATTAGGTTAGTTTAGGTTATAGAGGCTAGTATTAAGTTTTTGCATTCTATAGGCGATCAAGTTTGTTGGTTTTACTGTTTGATTTCAGACCCTCACTTAGAAAAAAATTAATTTATTAATATGATGAAAATTACGAATTTATCTCCCCCACTTTTCAATATATTTTAAAATAAAAAGGCGCGCTCAAATTTTGGCTCCAAATTGGATATGAAGATAGAAACTGTTAAATGTATAGATAAAGATCCAACTCTCCTATATCCTTCCCCCACCTTAATTAATAAAATAATTGAAGCAACTGTCCCTTATTAATCATTGCTGTTTACCCCCTAAGAAAATGTGATAAGGGGTATGGGGTAAAAACTCCTGTAAGCCAGTAATCTTCTCTCATTGCTGGTAACCTGGAAAATTTGCAGATTGCCAGCTAACAGGAACCTAGGATTTAGTGGAATATGCGTGCTGCTGGATCCAGGAATCATGTAGTATTGCCAGGAACCAGGAAGCATTCGTTACCAGCAATATTTTACCATGAACTGCAGTAGATCCAAAAAAAATGCCCTTTCAGATATATAACAAGGATGACAACATCCATAAGTATCAAAGGACAATAAAATCATGGATTGAATGGAGAGGAAGAAAAAGAAAGAAGGACATATGAATAGAAGATATTAAAATTCATAGAGAATCAATGAACTTTATGAAAATATGTTCATATCTATAATACAAAGTAGCTTGATGTCTCTCTGTCTGTCTGTCTGTCCGTCTAAACCTTAATATCTCAGTAACCGCTTAACCAATTGGACTCTACTCTTCAGGGAATATACCTACTGGTCCTGTTATGGTTTTAGGCTATTTTTCTTGGGGATGGGTACACCCCCAACCCCCCAAAAAACTAAAAAAAAACACCCCCCAAAAAAAATTATTTACATTTTTTGTAAAATCTCTGTAACCGCTGAACTGATTGGGCTCTACTCTTCAGGGAATATACCTACTGGTCCTCTGGTGGTTTTAAACTATTTTATTGGGAGGTGGGACACCCCAACCACCCCAAAAATAAAAAAATCCTAACTTCCAAATTTTTTTTTTTTTTGTAAACAAAAACCAGTAATTGGGGTGGGAGAACCCCACTGCACCATGGGGCAAAGCCCCAATGAATCCCCCCCCCAAAAAAAAAAAATATTTTTTTACATATTTTAATTGGTAAATGATACCTTCACCACAAAGTCAGCAACTTCTCTTCAACAGCAGCAAATCAAATGTGAAAAATATGATTACTCATCCTTTCAAGTGAAAATTAGTAAAAATAGAAAAACAACAAAATAGCAAGCTACACTTAAATATGCTCTGTATTAATAGGAATGTTGACAAGAAAAATCAGAGTTCTCTCTTAATAACATCTATGTAAATCCCATTTCCTCCAGAGCATTATGGACAGACTGACGGACAGACAGTGAAATATAGAGCAGCTTCACTACTATAAATGGAAAGTTCAAAATTCTTTAAAATTTAAAAAAAATGGAAAAATTTTTTTATGATTTTATATTATTACTCTATTTTTCACTCCAGAAGCCTGGCTTAAATTTACAAGGCAAAAGTGCGCACTAAAAAAAAACAGTGCCTACTTACATATCTGGTAATTCACATTTTTTCTATTTACCAAAAATATAAAATTTTAGCTTAAGGATGGATAAACTTCTCAATATTTATTTCTTCTATTAATATACAGATCTTATTAATTTTATTTAAGGATATCTCGAACTTGTCTTGAAATTATTGAGTTATGGTAATTAAATTATTTTTTTTTTATATTCAATTCCAATTTATTGAAAATGAGAGGGGGGGGGGAGTAGCTCTTAAGTGATTTATTATTAACATAAAGGGTATAAGGTAGCCCTGAAGGGGTTAAGCTTAGGAAAAAAACTATTAGTTGAAATTTTTAAAAATGGAGGAGGGGGGATATCAGTTCCCAACCGGATTATTATAAAATCTATTACCAGGAGGGAAAAAAGCCCTTAACGCAAGAATATTACAATATTTAAAAGTAGCAAAGCACATCAATCAAATATTATAGACAGACAAAGTAATTTAAAGTGAGAAGAATCTGTTTTTTTAAAGTCTCCATTCCCCTTAAAAAAAAACATACAAAAAAAATGATAGCTTAAAATGATTATTTTAGAAATACCTTCAACGTTGTCATAAAGCAACCAACCAACAAAATACAAATCTAAGACAGACAGAAAGAAAAAGAATTTCAGAGGGTGTCTTATGTTCCCCCCATATTCCCAACAAAAAAATTACGTGAGGTTATAATATTTTTTTGCATAAGGGCTTCCATTTAATGCAAACCATCCTCCCCCCACCCAAAAAGAATATACAATAAAGAAATGCTTGATTCGTCCTTAGCCTCTAAGGGAGGGCGGGGGAGGTCAGGAGGACAACCAGAAACCACACCAAGATATAAATAAAGCTTCCCTGAAAAGTTCAACCATCTTGCACCAGTATTTTCTAAGATCTTTATATATAACTATCGGCTTCGCCCCTAGCCTCTAGGGGCTGTGCCCCAAGAGGTGATAAAAAAAAATTAAGGCAAAAATCGTAAAAAAAAATAACGGACAAAGGAAATCTTCGGCAAAAAAAAAAAAAAAAATGGGGGGGGGATTTTTTGGTTTTTGGGGGGGTTGGGGGTGTCCCACCCCCCAAGAAAATAGCTTAAAACCACCACAGGACCAATAGGTAGATACCCTGAAGAGTAGAATCCGATCGGTTCAGTGGTTACCGAGATCTTAAGGGACAGACAGACAGACGGACAGACAGACATCGTTCTACTTTGTATTATAGACGAGATCCTTCGGGACAGACAAAAAACGCTTCCTACTTTATATAATAGGATAGCCTTGGACAAAAAAATTATACTATATCTTATCCGTAGAAACGTTTTTTGCCTGAAGGTAATGATCTGGTTTTAATCTTATAATTGTACATTCTATATCTGCGAGATGCGAGAAATAACTATTTTCACTCCCATTATATGTTTTTACTGTAAAAAAAAAGTTGGAGACAATTTTTGGGGGCGTTAGGGGGTATCCTACCCCCCAAAATAATGAAATTTTATTCATTTGGCTGCTTAAAACTAATAAAACTAATAATTTTGAAAAGTGAACTTTTATATATGTAAGGTTGGTCCGAAACGGTTAGCTTTTTTCATTAATCTAGACATGTTAGAATTGCCTATTTTTTTCAAACTTTGCCTGGTGATTACTATAACAGTATTATAAGCTAGCTATCTCTATAATCAAATCCTAAAATTGAAATATGTTCTTTTATTATGTTTTTATACTAGCGGCTACGCCTCAAGAAGCCTCTGGTGGCACTTTAAATGTTTTTTTTGTTTCAAATATCTAATTTGAGAAATAATTTGTCTTTGTTGCGACTTTTTTGTGATTTCTCTTGAAAGGGGGGTGGTACCCTCCCCCAAAATAGTTATAAAGCTTCCCGAGACCTATAATAAGCTACCCTGTTAAAGAAAACCCGATCGTTCAGCGGTTAACGAGATCCCTCGGTACAAACAAACAGACAAACAAACAAATATCCTTTTACTTTATTATAAGGATTTACTCAATTTATGAACAATTTTGTTTAGACTTAGAAAATTTATGTTCTGTTTAATAAGTTCTGACACATTATAAGAGTTATTATTCGTTTATCCATCCTTCTGATTTTAGAGCTTGGCTTTTATGGATGTTGTCATCCTTGTTCTTTGATGATTCTGTTCACCATTAAGCATCACTCTATATTTCATACTAGAAGCTACGCCACTAGAGGCCTCTAAGGGCACTAAAGAAGGGGGGAGTTGAATTCGATAACCCAATTTTTTATTTTAGATTTAAAAAAAAATGAAGAAAACAATTTTTGGGGGGGGCGTAAGATTTTTAAACAAAATTTTAAAAATAATTTATTTTTTATTGTGGGTAATTTTTATAGGGACAATTTCTCTTCGGAGGGTGGTGGTACCCTCCCCAATGATGATAAACAAAATTACCACTCTGTAAATCAAAACTATAGTTTAAAACGTTTATTTACAGTCTAATAACCAAGGGATCTAAAGGAATAAAAAAATGGCCAATGAATTGATGTTTATTGTATAATTTCAATGATGATATACAAAATCACCCCTTCTGTAGATTACAATTAGTGGTTAAAACATTTGAACACTCATCTGAATGAAACAACCAATCAAAATGAAATAAAAATCTCAAAAATTGTTAAGCCAACGAATAAGAAACCGTTATTATAAACCTTTGGGGACTAGTGTAATAAAGAGCCCGATGTTTCCTCCCTCCCTGGATATTCAATAATTTCATCTAAAAAATCACAAAACCTCTCAGCTCAATCTTTTAAAAAGCGAAGCTTTTCTACAATTAGGGTTGGTCCGTCCGTCCGTCCGTGACGTATAGCTTTTTTCGTTAATTTAGCATGTTAGAATTGTCCTATCGAGTTCAAACTTTGTATGGTGATTCCTGTAATAGTTAGGTGCGATATAGAAAGCGTAGCAACTCTATAATCATTACCAGAATGTCCGTACTTCCATTATGTTTATGCGATCTAATTAACCGATTGATCTGAGTTTTGATGTACTGATTCCTGGGACAACAGAGTACAATATTATAAGCGAAGCAACTCTATAATCAAGTCCTAAAATGTAGGTATGTCCATAAACATTATCCTGTACCAAGCAGTTTTTTAACAAATTTCCTTACAATTTTTCTTCGACTCTTATACATTTATATTCTGATTATTCAGTTCTGACACTATACAATTGTTTAAGTCCGTTTGTCCTACCGTTTCAGTGCTTCTCTTTTATGGATGTTGTCATCCTTGTTTTATAAAAATTTTGATGTTTTGAAATAAATAATGTTGTAAAAGTACACATATATGTAAATATAAATTTTTAAAAAATCCAGATCATTAAAAAAATTGTATAAACAATAAAAGTCGAACTGTTTACATGAGTAAGTTTATATCATAGATAAAATATTTATTATACATTGGAAATACTGGCGAATCTTTTTCAATATGGATTCGAGAATGATTATTATCCGCTGGATTAGAACCGGTTAGTCCCTCAGAGCTAAAAAAGCAGGTTTTAAACTTATTATTTTTATATCCGCAGAAAGCTGTCTATAATACGATGCAACAAATAACTATTCTTCATTTGTAGTTGGCATGTTTGTCTGTCCTTAACTGGACTGATTTGGCTCTGCTTTTCAGGGAATATACCCACTGAACTGATATGGTTTTCCTTTTCAGTGGGTGAAAGAAACCTCAAATCTCCAAATAGAATCCAATCTCCCCTCCTTCCATCATGTACCCCTACAGTCCTCTAGGGGCGTAACCACTACTCCAAATATAATAAGGTAGGATTTTTCTCAGAATCAAAAAATCTATTTTACCACTAAACCTAAATGGGTTCTTCTTATAAGGGCAGCTTACTGTATATCCAATATGAACCCAGTAAAAGTGTCTGACTATGACGTCAGAAAAAATTAATAATTAACCAATGAGAGACCGCTATATATTTTACCATTGGTCAATAACAGTGAATACTGGCTTCTCATTGGTTAATTGTTATTTTTTTCTGACGTCATAGTTCGACACTTTTACGAGGTTCATCCAATATGCACTGCTGACTAAAGATGTATTGTTAATTTACCTTAAAGTTCCTAGTAGAAAATAGAAACCCCCCTTAGTGTGAAAAAATTAGAAAATAGGTGGAGGGCGGTGTTAGTTTTTCGTTTGTTTGTTCATTATTTTTTTGTTAGGTTAGGTTATATTGGGTACTGGGTAGCCCTGCAGGGTAAGGGCAACGCAGGTAAACGCCTTCTCTTGATTTGGGGGAGATTAGTGCTCAATGGACACTTTGAAGGAAAGCACCAATATATTAATTTTTAATAAATGCTTAGTATTCCCAAATAAGTAACAAAAATGGGGAAATCTTTAAAGAAAAAAGGAAATATAAATAAATAGGGACACTCTAAAAAAAAAGTTTGAGGAAAAATGAAATAAAGTTTTCTGTCTGAAGCTACATATCTCGAAATGGCGAGTCTGATTAGGTTATTCTTTTCTGGGAACCTTTTTGGTGGTTCTAGCATATTTTATGACACCTCCCCCTCGTCCCTAGAGCCTCTGGGCTAAGCAGTTACACGGTATCAAATGATTTAGTGCAATTAATTCTGAAATAAGGGGGAATTTGTTGCTCGCTAGACGTACTGCGGGAAAGCACAAATATGCCTTTTAAACATAACAAAATATTAATAAATTTTATTTTTACAGTGAAGGACATCTATTTAGATAAAAAGAGGGGGCATTTTATTTTATTTACATAAAAAGTGAAATTGTTTATACTAAAGTTGCGATTTTACTTTAGTTATATATTAGACTCTGTTCAAGACAGTAAAAGCTAACGGGGATCTAAAGGGATAAGACAATGGCCGATAAATGTATGTACAATACATCCCTTATGATGATACACAAAAGTATCTCTTTTTTAGAATAAAATAAGTGGCTAAAACCAACCATTCAATGTTCTATAAAGCCCCCAAAGTTGTTGGGCCAACGAATAAGAAAATGTTATTTTAAAACTTTGGGGACTATTTTAATAAACATCCCAATGTAATTTAAAATAGAATGCTTTTAATAACTACTGAACTGATTGAGTTCTCCTTTTTAAGGAAGTTTAAAAATCCTGGGAATGGTTTTGAACTTCGAATACTGGAAAAAAATTACTAGATGGTTTAAATTTTTGCCTATCATCGAAGAGTAGTATAAGCATTGAGATAGTTTAAGCCTATTAAAAATCCTCATGTTTGTAATAAAAAGTTTGATTTCAATATAACAA
Organism: Acartia tonsa; assembly: GCF_053477335.1. Classification (NCBI taxonomy): domain Eukaryota; kingdom Metazoa; phylum Arthropoda; class Copepoda; order Calanoida; family Acartiidae; genus Acartia; species Acartia tonsa. The sequence goes on along the minus strand of NC_137272.1, from coordinate 14,073,802 downwards.
TTTTACCATTGTTAAATGAGGTATCAGTGCTGACCAAATGTAGAAAAAGATAAAAAAAAAATATATAAAATAAATAATCAATATAAATATAAATATCAATATAAATCCTCGAAAGTTTGACTTTTGGATAGAATTTGATTTAATTTTAGTATACAATTCTAAATAATGTTGAATATTAAGAGAGTTGTACTCTCTATAGTTGTTAATGTTTGTTTGTCTTTCTTGTTACTTTCATCAAATTTGTTCTCATTTCAGAGAAGGAATCATCAGCTTTTTTAGGAGGATGGGGCTTCACTGGCAATTTCTGGTGGTTTTGTGCCAAATTGTTCTTGTTGTAAAAGGTATTTTTTTTATACTTTCATTTAATACCTATATTAGCGACAACTTTTATAACACAGAATCTGTTAATTTTCTACAATTACAAATCCCCCCCCCCCCTAGTCAGGTGGGATCGAACCTGCCACAAACCAACAATTTCTGGTGGTAAAAAGTAATATTAGCACTTTTATTTAATACCTGTATTTGCGACAACTTTTATAACACAGAAACTGACAATTTTGAACAATTACAAACTATCACATCCCTCTTAGATGGGTTCAACCCGACTACAAACCAGCAGTTTCTAGTGTATTTGCCATATTGTTCTTTTGATAAAAGTATTTTCATATGCTTTGAAACATTCATTTAATACCTATAATTGCGACCACTTTTACAACACATAAACTGCCAATTTTTAACAATTACATGCTATCCCATCCCTGTTGGGTGGGATCAAACCTACAAAAAACTAGCAATTTATAGTTATTATTTTCCACATTGTTCTTTAGGCAAAAGTATTTTTTATACTTTATTTGCTTTGAAAGTCATTTAATACCTATAATTGCGACAACTTTTACAACACAGAAACTGCAAATTGTCAACAAATACAAACCCCACCCCCTTTTTGGTTTAAGATTAATTTGCAGGACAATGTCCCCTTCCTCCCTGTTATTTGAACCGACTACCAACCGGCAATTTCTAGTGTGTTTGCCATATTGTTCTTTTGATAAAGTATTTTCATATTCTTTGAAATATTCATTTAATACCTATAATTGCGACAACTTTTACAACACATAAACTGCCAATTTTTAACAATTACAAGCTATCCCATCCCTGTTGCGTGAGATCAAACCTACAAAAAACTAGCAATTTATAGTTATTATTTTCCACATTGTTCTTTAGGCAAAAGTATTTTTCATACTTTATATGCTTTGAAAGTCATTTAATACCTATATCTGTGACAACTTTTACAACACAGAAACTGCTAATTTCAACAAATACAAACCTCGCCCCACTTTTGGTTCAAGCATAATTTGTTGGCCAATGTCCCCTTCCTCCCAGGTGTTATTAGAACTGGATTGACTGACATGTAGATAAGATCATAATCTTATCAATTCAACTTGAACTCTAGGGGATGCTGCCATTTCTACTGGCAAAAGTATGATAACTTTGTTTTTGTCAAAAAGTGGGTGTTTTGGTCAATTTAATTATTAGATGGATAAGTGGCAATATTTTTTTACATCAACACAATTTCATTGTCATTTTCATACCCTAGAGGATGTTATTCTTATAATTCATATTATAATTTATTTACTGTTGCAGGTGAAGCAGAGGCCGATGCTGATGCCGAAGCTCAACAATACGGAGGTCCTGGTTATAGAAATAGACAAGCATATCCTACTTCAGATATGTCGGTCAGTTTTTCTCATGGTTGTTAATTGTGAATATACCTTTTTATCTTTTGCGTTACAAGAATAGTGTCTTTAGTTATGAAATTGTTGGGGTAGGAATTAAAATTATTATATTTTCTAAGATGAGGATATTTTTTCCATTTTTATACTATTGATTTATTACTGAATGAACTTGCAGCTCACAATAAACTTTAACTATCTTAATATTCAGACAAAACAATAAAAAAAAACAGCAAAGACATTTACAAAAACCTAACATTACTGACTGCAATGAAAGACAAACTGACCTTCACAGATATAAAGCTGCTAAAATATATTTTGTGCCTAGCAAATTAATTTGTTCTCTTTTTTTGTTACAAAATATGTAATTAATGTATTTGTTTTAGAATGTCAACATGGGTCCCTATGGAACTTTAAACAATATTCAGCCTAGTGGAAATATTAGACCAGTGCCAGTAAGTTTTAGAAGAAAAGCTACTCTTTAACTAGTTTATTTAATTCTGCACTGTGATGTATCAACTTAGCTGATTTATGAAATAGATGGCTTTTAACAATTAAACAGCAATGTTAGTGACTGAACTACAATTAAAAACAAGAAATAGAGGTGACAATATACACTAAATGATTAGTTCACTTGAGTAAAAAGTGGGGGATAAGTCAACCCCCCCCCCCCCACATTCAATTTCATTTGAAAAATTAGTGTTTTATTGTAAAGGATAACCTTATTATTAAGCGGTTAGCGAGATCCTTCAGGACAGACTGATACAGATTCTGATACTTTTTTTTATAAATATTTTTTATTTTTAGGTTAACTATAATGCACCACCAATGATGCAGCCACCTATCATGCAGCCACCAATTATGCAGCCACCCATCATGCAGCCACCAGTGTCCTCCTCAGGTTGTGGAGGTAACATGGGATGTGGCTCAAAGGTAATTGTTATTCTATTTTCTAGTATCACTTTAAAGACGTATCATTTCCACCCATTCAGAAAAATCATGTATTGTATCATCTAATAGATAGTTTTTGTAAATATAATAAATCCCTGGTTTTTTGGTCAGGGAATTGGGGCCCATAAAATAAAAATAGCCAATTTAACAATTTAGTTCCAAGGAGAAAATGTCTATAATATGATATAATATCTAGTATGGCAATAAATTTGATTCATTTCCCCTATATTAAATTGATTTTTACAAAAAACTGTTTATCATTCAATGTTATGTTAAGGGGCTAACAAGAAATTTTTTAATACTTTCCTTTACATTTCATTATTAATAAACCATTTTATTCCATAATAAAAAGCAGCAGTTTCAATAATGTAAAACTTAATCAAATTCAAAGACTTTTTTATACATTTAATTTTATTTTTTTACCTTTAGCCTGTGAGCAGTGAGCCCTATCAAACCTACACATATCCTGAACAACCTCAAACCTACTCATACCCTGAACAACCTCAGACCTACTCATATCCTGAACAACCTCAAACCTACTCATATCCTGAACAACCTCAGACCTACTCATATCCTGAACAACCTCAAACATACTCATATCCTGAACAAGTGCAACCTCAAGAAAACTCTGTCCCAGGAATTGATCATCAAAATTTAAACAAAATATTCTTAAATAGCAGCTATGCACCTAGAGGCCTCTAAGGGCACTTAAGGTTGGGAACAACTTTCCCCCCTAAATTTCAGTTTTATTTTTAGAAAAAAAGGTTAAAGGGTGATTTCTCTAAGGAGGGTGGTGGTATCTTACACTAAAATAGTTATAAACTTTCCAGAACCTTTACTGTTTAGGAGAACCAAATCGGTTCAGAGATTAGTAAAATCCTTCGGTACACACACACACACACACAGATACTGTTACTTTTTTATACGAATAAAAATTGGAAGCAATGTATCAAAATATAATATCATATAGTGGTGACTATAAGTATACAGTGAATTATTATTTCTTCAATATACATATAACATTTTTTTGCTTCTTCTTAAATTTTGATCAGTAATATGTTGTCAGAGATGACTCAGACCTGGGAACAGCCCATGGATATGACAACAACAGTCCAGCAACAGCCCTACATGAACCAACAGGTAAGGATTAACCTATTTTGCAGCAAGCAAGGATCTTAAGGGATAAGACAATACATTGATATTCATCTTGATAAACAAAATTACCCCTTCTTTAGATTAATATTATTAATTGAGTTGTTTGGACACTGCTTGTTTTGAACCAACCAATGAAAATTTATTAAAAAGTACCCAAAGTTTTTGAGCCAATATGCACAAGATAATTAGGTTCTAAATCTTTGGGTACCAGAGCTGGATCTTTAAATAGTTTTTATTGTGCGCTGAATCAGGGCGATTCAGAGGTGAACCGTAGGTGTGCTGATGGTGCGCCACAGCGCACCTATAAAACATTGATTTTTAAATTGATTTTTGGCGCGGTGTTTTTAGATCGCTTGCGCACTCACTAAAATATTGATCCGCGCCAGTACAACTTTATTACTTAAACTGTGCAAGTACGGTATTTTATATAAAATGCCGTGTCAGTATGGTATTTTATATAAACCAATAGTTTTGCAATAAAATATTAAAGTAGTTAAAAAAAAATTTATTTATTAAATACAGTTCACTCCGGTTTGGCCCGGCAATGCCACTCGCTGAGTACGATTGGCGCCCGGTACCGCGCCACTGGCCGCGCCAAATCGCCCATGCCATTTCGATTTAAAGATTGGTATTAATAATCTGATGGTGCGCTGAAATAAATCGTCCAGGTTAAGCGCACCTATAAACGAATTAAAGATCCAGCTCAGTATAATTTAATTGCTTGTAATTAAAATGCTTGTTTACATGTACCATAATTTAGATGATGCCTTACACCAAGAGTTACACTCCTATTTCTGGCACCAACTGTATGCAGAAGTGCAGTGTCAGGTAAGAAAAATGATTCATAGACCTCATTTATTGGTCAGTTCGTTGACTTAAGTACTTTCTCCTAACATGTATGAAAATCAGTGATCTAAAGGGATAAGAAAATGGCAGATAAATTGATATCCTCAATGATGATACACAATATTGCCCCTTCTGTAGATTAAAGTTAGTGGTTGAAACACTCAGCTTAATGAAACAACCAATCAAAATTCACTAGTCCTCAAAGTTGTAAAGCCAACGAATGAGAAAACGTTATTATAAAACTTTGGGGACTAGTGTAATAAACAGCGCATTGTCCCCTTTCTGTCTCTGATTAGAACTGTATTTTGCAATATAAAGTCCCTAAAGCAGAAAGCTAAAATTAATTCCAAACAAACACTAATTTCTTATTATTCCAGGCCCAACTACCAGACTCGACCATCCTGTAGGCCTGTTTGCAACAGAAGACCTTTATGCCGTGCCAGCAACCCTACCCCAGTACCTCAGGTCCAACCTTTTCACATTTTCTATAACTAGCGGATTTGCCCTTATTGTCTACTTGAGGTGGAGGGAAATTTGACTCCCTCATTTTTAAGTTTAGTTTCAAAAACAAAAATTTTAGAGAAAAATAATTTTGGGGGTTAATTTTTTTTAGGGGAAATTTCTTTTGGGAGAGTGGTATTACCCTCCCCTTCAAATAGTTCCAAGACCTATGAGAAGCTACATTGTAAAGGAGAACCATATTGGTCCAGCTGACTTTTATATGGATTAAATGAAAAAAATAACTACCCTTTCGTACCAAAATGTGTACACGTTCTAACCAAAAATATTGCCAGATTGTACCTACAGTGTTTTCTTGTTGGTTCAATTTTCTGTTTGGGGATCTATGTATACCTTCTATATTAATTACTAGCGGCTACGCCATTACAGGCTGAGAGGTGGTTAGCGAGATCCTTCAGTACACACAGACGGATTTCAAAATCTAACGGGACAGTATAAAGTGTCATGTGTGACGTCATAAAAATATATCTAAAAAGGAAGGATGAGAGGAGAAGTGGGAAAGGAAATTCCTAAACAGAGATGGACAATTGACGTATTTTTATGACGTCACACAGGACAATTAATCCAAAATATAATGTTACTTGTGGTAATGATTGTTGTTTTACAGGTTGATTACAGTATTCAAGGAAATACAATGTACTGCAACCCACAGCCTTCCAGAGTGAGTAACATACATACCCGTATTGTTTCCAAACCGATTAATATCCGGTGGATTAGAACCGGTTTACAGCCATACTGAAAAATCATGTCTAGCATCGTATTATATCCAGTTTTCTATGAATATAAAAATGTACAATTATAAGATTAAAACCAGTTTTACAAACCTGTGCCTTCAGCATCTCAGGGGTAAAAAAACTGCTTTTAATCTTATAATTTTACATTTTATATCCGCGGAAAGCTGTTGATAATACGATGCTAGAAATAAATATTCTTTCATTTATAATCTTTTAAGGATGGTCCTAAATTCTTGAATTGGTTTAAGATTACTATAGATTTAGGATGGAATAGCCTGATGGGTAAAAACTCTCCACAAAAATAGCCTAAAAGTTGAGAAATCTAAGGGTAAAAGGGTTCAATGTCTAAATTTGTAGATTCACTAAATAATCATCTAAATCTATTACCAGTATGGCTTAAAAACCAAACGCATACTAACAACAAAATTAATTTTTAAAAAATCACCTGTACGTGTTTTCAGCTGTGGTGGGGGGCAACAGACACACAGAAAACTGTCCCGAATTTGTATTAATTTTGAGGAACAAGACTCCAGTTACGTCATATTTTTCTTTCCCGAAAAAGGGAAGGGGGAAAGAAAAAAAAGGGAAGGGGGAAAAAAAGAGATTGGAGAAAAGGGGCTTTTCCCCATCTCTTTTGAAGAGATTTTCTTCTCCCCTTCCCTTTTTCGGGAAAGAAAAATATGACGTCACTGGAGTCTTGTTCCTCAAAATTAATACAAATTCGGGACAGTTTTCTGTGTGTCGGGGCAACACATTGTAATATTGACAAACTTTTTATCTGCCCTCCAAGTATTGTTTTAGATTTAATTCGCGCATTGGCAATACCTTATTCCTGTTCAAAATTAGTACTGAAAAATAACGTTTCTTATTGTATCAACGACAAATTTTCATATTTCTATCCTCGGAAAGGTGTCTATAATATGATGTGATAAATAATTATTGTTCAGTGTATGGTGAACACTTGTGGATGGGGCGGATGGGGATACAACCAAGGAAACCAAGGTAACAAGCTACGCTCCTAGAGGCCTTAGTGCACTTGAGGTTGGGGATGGGGGGTAATAGAACCCCTCCCCTCATTACAAAAAAGTTTCTTTTCTTGTGTGAGCCATTTTTAAAGGGCGACTTTTGGCAGGGAGTAAGGGAGGGGACAATGGGCAATTAATTCAATTTTTAAGAGTTTTTGAAGAAAGGCCATGAAAACCAGAATAATCCCGAAAATATGGTGGAAGTTGTAAAGTGATTGTTGATTAAGAGAAAAGAGATTTGGGGGGCAAGTGATGTGAACACGGAAAAAAGGGGCAGGCAGGCGTGTAGCTGGATGGGCAAGTATATGAACCGCACGCCTTCCTGCCCCTTTTTATCCTGTTTATTTCCCCCACCTCCCTTCTCCATTTCCCTTTCTCGTCTACTTTTAAAAAGGAGGTGGGGATGAAGGGAGTGAAATATAGTATAGGAGGGGGGCCGTGTATTTATATTTGAACTACTCTCTGTCTGCAAAACTATATATATTCAAAACTAACATAGCGAGTAACGGCATTTCTTGCGCAAGTCCCCAAACTCAGTCAGAAACTACTAAATTCTTGCACATTCCCTTTAAGCCAGTCCCCAAAGTCTGAGACTCCTAAAGATTGAATATTCGATCCATTGTCCCCTCCCTTACTCCCTGGACTTTTGGGGTGGTGGTACCCTCCCCCAAAATAATTATGAACCTTCAAATGATCTATGAGAAGCTACACTGTAAAGGAGAACCATATCGGTTCATTGGTTAGCTAGATCATTCAGAACAGATAGACAGACACAAATCCTGTTACTTTTATATAATAATATATGTTTAAAGAACTTGCAAAGAAGGCCATTTTAAAATTATTGAAATTAGGTTGGTCAAATTTTTTTAATTATTGTAATTAGGTTGGTCAATATTTAAAATTATTGTAATTAGGTTGGTCCAATTTTAAAATTATTGTTATTAGGTTTGTCAAATTTCAAAAATTATTGTAATTAGGTTGGTCCAATTTTAAAATTATTGTAATTAGGTTGGTCTAATGGTGGCTCCGGATACAATCCTGGAGGTGACTCCTGGTCAAATGGAGGATCCGGCTACAATCCAGGTACAACAGCGATCTAAATGGATATTAGAATGACTGATAGTTAGATATACATCCCCAATGATTATACATAAAATTACCCCTCCCTTTCTTCCAGCCCAGTGTCCCCTCCCTCACTAAGGTAAAATGCTTAAATTAAATTCATTTGTCAAATCAAACTGTACATCTCAAATTGTTGTAAGCCTTATAGAAAAGTAACAGGATGTCTCTGTGTCAGCTGAACCCATTTAGTTCTTCTTTACAATGTAGCTTTTCATAAGTTCTGGGAGAAAATTTAATTTTCCCAAATTTTTGTTTACTTTTTCTATTAAAATTAAAATAGGGGGTGGTTGACTGCCCCCTCCATTTCAATTGCCCCTAGAGGCCTTTAATAAATTCTAAATCAGGTGGTGATAGCTGGACCAATGGTGGCTCTGGATACAATCCAGGTGGAGATGTTATCTATGGAGGTTCTGGATATAACCCAGGTAGTAGACCCACCAAATTGGATATAGTATATGTGGATATTATGACTGAAGAAATTTTGTCGTTAATTTAGGTTGCTACTATGGTCTTCCAGTAGGTAGAGAGGGAATGTGGTAACGGAGAGTGGGTCTCTTTATTTTAACCAGCTGAAATTAGCCTTGTACCCGAATCTCCCACATTATCTACTTTTTGTATATCCATTCCCAAAAAGTACCATGGCAATATAAGTAATATGGGGTAGTCCAAAGTGGGTAGTTAGTGAGAAAATTTTCCACTTTTATGAACAATTGAACTTTTCAACTCTTGAGTTTTTTAGGAAACTACAACTTCAATTTGAAAATAATTAATGAAAATAGGCTCTAAGCCAAAAATTAAAGAACTCTTTTTCACTACTGTAACAAAATATGGACCCTAAGAAAGAAATCTTATGCCTCTGTTCCTATAGCACAAAGTTTCATTTGAATTTCTACGCATCTTAAAGGACGCCTGCAAGAAATACCACACTTTAACTACTAAAAGACTGCCACAAGTAGACCCAATACCCCAAATTTAAAGCCTTCAGCTTCAATAACAAAAAAAGTTCTAGGCATTTCAAAATAGCATTTCATGTACAATGAAAATTTTGAAAGATTTACAATGCTCATAAAAGAAAAAACAATATTAAATTACGTTGCCTAGACATAAAATTATAACCTTATCTTTGTCAGAAATTTAGATTGCCAGTAACTGATTGTACTGATATTTACAATAAAAACAACACATTTCATAGACAAAATCTATGAAAAAAATTCGATTTTAATTGCATTTGTGAACGAAAATCATAGCGGAAACAAAGGGGAAAACTAAAACAAGCTCAGCTGTGATTGGTTGCTTAGCTGATTCAGCCTTCTGATTGGCTACAGTACACTCGGTACAACGCAAGTTAAACTTAATTTCTTTTAATGATTTTGGCTATAAAAATGGGTATTTTTATTGTAAAAATATAATTAGTTACTGGCAACCGAAATTTATGGCAAAAATAAGCTTATAATTTTGTTTCTAGGCCACGTAGTTTAATTTTAAAATTTCTAACATAAGCATTGAGATCCTTTCAAAATTTTCATTGTTCCTAAAATGTCATTTTAAAATGCCTAGAACTTTTTTGTTATAGAAGCTGAAGGCTTCAAATTTGGGGTATTGAGTCTACTTGTGGCAGTCTTTCAGCAGATAAAGCGTGGTATTTCTTGCAGGCTTCCTTTAAGATGTTAAAAAGGAAGATCCTACTGCTGCTATGTCAAGCGTTTTAAGTAATTATCAAGTTATACCATATATACAAATTATATTGCATACGAAGGTCTTAAATCTTAAATGTGGTTGTATCTAGGGTGTTTTGCCACATAATCATGCTTTATCATATAATAAAAACGGAGGCAAAAATGTGTTTCTTTCTAGGTGGAGATGTCATCTATGGTGGAAACGAAGGCTTTAATCCTGGTAAGGAATTTTTTTTTTTAATAAGGAGCAAAAATGCTGCAAATACTAAATTATTACTTGCATACAAAATAGAAGTGATTTTGAAGGTGTAAGAAAAGCAGAAAAAAGTTAAAAAGTATCCCAAGACTTAATTCTTAAATATAAATAGCCTAAAACCATCCCGGAACCTACGATAAACGAAACTACGATAAACTGGAGAAGTCAGTCGGTATAGTTGTTATCAAAATCTTAAGCTACAGACAAAAAACCGTATTGTTTTATAAAATAGGATTGTGATTTTTTATTTGTCTATAAGATCTCATTAACAAATTTGTTGTCATTGATATTCCAAATTCCCTCTTAATAAAGAATCTGCAAAAAGAGAATCATTTTTTTCGCATTAGTCCGTAAAGCTAGATGTTTGGTCATAATCAAATGCTCTTATTAAGTCAAAATGTTCTTGGATATATATACATACATGAAATATACATGAAATGATCCATTATTAAGAATAGTTTGACTTAAAAAGAGCATTTGACTGCAACCCAACACCCAAGTTTACGGAATTAGGTGAAAAAAATTGCACTCTTTGTTAATTTAATTTTTTAAGGCTACACCTCTCAGCAGCCCATGTACAGGCCTTCCTTCGTTCAGGTAGGAATCTAAATTACCAGGGATCTTAAGGGATAAGACAATGGATGATAAATTGATGTCCATTCCAAATGAAATTAATCCCTTAAGTTAATTAAAGTTATTGGTTGAAAAGTATGAACACACTGTCAGTTTGAGCCCTCCAGAGTTTTTAACTCTGAGTACCAGTATAATTTACAGTCCAATGTCCCCTCCCTTCCTGGTCTGAAATATCATTATAAAATGGGGGGAGGGGAGGAGGGTAGAATTTGATTAATTTACAATCAGCGTTGCGGAGCCGTTTGTTTTTGGTGCGGCTCCGCGGAGCTGTCTGTGATGATGGCGGCTCCGGCTCCAGCTCCGGCTCCGGCTGCGACCTAAAATCAAGAAAAACTCGTCATATTTTTTTTCCTTGTCTATGTTTGACTTTTGAAGGTTTTAAAAGTTCAATTTTTGATAAGAACTTAAAAGGGGCATTTGCACATGACAAAACAGAGTTACCAAATTATAATTTATAAAAAAATCTCTTTGTTTATCTAGTCCGGAGCCGGAGCCATTTTTAAACGAAAATTACGGCTCCAGCAAAATATGGCGGCTCCAAGGCTCCCGGCTCCGCAACACTGTTTACAACTCTTCTCTCACCAAAAATTACCAGCTTCTGTAAAGTAAACTAGTATTTAAAGTTTTACCACGTTCATTTGCTCAAAAGCTTTATTGAATTATGATTGGTTGGTTCCAAACTAGTAGTGTTTGAACTCTTTAACCAATATGTATAGAATTCTTTCCCCCTAAGATCACTGCTAAATGTGGAAGCTTGTATTTTTATACATTTTAAGTCAGTTTGACTTCTACAAAACGTTTAATGTTTCTTAACCATTATATTTATAGTGTTATCATAAAATCTTTTTAGTAACGAAGCTACTCTATAAATTTACTATGTATGTCCATTTGTCGGTTAGTTCGTCCGTAACGTCAAGGGGGATATGTGATTTTCTATTATAAAAGATCATTCAGTATACAACGTACTTATTCCGTCAGTATGTCCTCTTTTCCCACCTTTTTTATGCCCACTTAATATCTATAATTTTATTGTGCTTTGCTACTTATGGATGCTGTCAGCCTTGTTTATAAAAAAGCGACTAAGGACCTCTTGGTGCACTTGAGGTGGGGGGGGGGGGGGGTTTGATTAGACTATTCCCCACTTTCATTAGTTTAGTGGTTTCAGATATTTTTAGGTATACACACAGACATATACATTGACAGACAGACATCCTGTTACTTTTCTTAATAATCGTTTTTTTTTATTTAGCCCAGCTCTGGATGTAACAGTGGGGGATGTGGAAGCGTAAGTTTTAAATATTTTTTTACGCGAATAATTCATTTTATCTGTCCGTCCGTCAGGTAGTCCTTAATGTTATGGGAAAAATGTGATTTAAGATAGACTGCTGCTCTTTTTAAAAGCGAAGCTTTTCTATAGTTAGGGTCGGTCCGTCCGTCCGTACATACGTCCGAGATAGATAGCTTTTATTCGTTAATTTAGGCATGTTAGAATTGTCCTATAGATTTCAAACTTTGCATGATGATTCCTGTATTAGTTAGGTACGATTTAGAAAGCGTAGCAACTCTATAATCATAACCAGAATGTCCGTATGTCCATATAATCAAACATTAAAAATGTAAGTATGTCCATAAACATTATCCTGTATCAAGCAGTTTTTCAACAAATTTGCTTACTATTTTTCTTTGACTCTTATACTTTTACATTCTGATTATTCAGTTTAGACACTATACAAGTGTTAATGTCCGTTCGTCCTACCGTTTCAGTGCTTCGCTTTTATGGATGTTGTCATCCTTGTTAATGAAGATATCCAATAACATTTTTAGTCATGTTTGAAAAATGTAAATTTCGTGATTTATTATATCCTTCTAAAAAAGTAAAAGGATGAATGTCTGTCTGTTCTGAAGGATCTCGTTAACTGATGAACCGATATGATTCTCCTTTACAGTGTAGCTTCTCATAGGTCCTAAGAAGGCTATTAACTTTTTGGTGGGAGAATACCACCACCCTGACAAGAGAAATCCTTAGAAAAAAATGCCCCCCCCCAAATTTTTATTTTTACCTTTCTTACTTTAAAACTAAAATTGAAAGTACGAGAAAGTCAACTGTCCTCCCCTTCCTCTTTAGAGGCCCCTAGGGGCGTATCTGCTGATATACATAAATATATTGTTTATTTGTGTAGATGCCCCAACCTATGGCCATGACACGACCCGCACCCTGTGGCAGTGGCGGCTGCTCCAATCCTCCAGTAAGTCAACTTTTCTATCTATCTATATCTGTCAATCTATCTATTAACCATTACACGACCCTCACCCTGTGCTAGTGGCGGCTAGCTTATAATTTTTTTTCTTTTGTAGGGGGTGGGGGTGATAGAATGACGGTTTCTTAAGGATTGGGAGGAGGGGGGGGGGGGGGGTAGTAATCCAATAAGATTTTTGGATTGCAACCCCAAATATTTTTATTATTATTTTGGGAAAGGGTAGACACATCTACCCAACATGGCCGGAGTGTTCCTAATGGTACATTTTACTGATTAAGGATATAGACCTAATACATTTTCATAACTCAGGTATACCAGGCTGGTAATGCCGTGACCCTGCCAGCCTCTGTGTCCAGAGGTCAGCCTGCAGCACCTGGCGTGCCTGCAGCTCCTGGTATGCCTCCAGCAGAGGTTGATGTTGCCGACAGGTATAAATTCGAGAAAGCCTAAAATGTCACGTGTGACGTCATAAAATCCATTTCTTTTTGGGGGGTTTTATTTCCAACTTCTTCTCTCGTCCTTCCTTTTTAAACGTAATTTTATGACGTCACACATGATATTTAGGCTTTCTAAAGCTAAATATCTTGGAAACTGCAGGTCTTGGTGGATTAAACGTTTCAGGAAGCTTTATAAATGTATTTTAGTGGTTTCAGGCTATTTTTCTGACCTCCTTTGCCCTCCCATAGAAGCTAGGGGAGAAGCGACTGATTTCTTAATAAAATTATTTTGTATTAAACTTATAAAAAGCTTCTAATATTTTTTCCCTTTCAGTTACTCGTCAAAATCTTAATTGGAAAAAACAGGTTATTAAGCTTAATGTTAGATTTGCTTTAAATATTGCTTTAACTGTCTATATTTATATATTATTACACATAAAGTCATTTTTATATATGTTAAATAGTGTATTTTGTTATAACTTACAAAACAAATTTTTAGACCTAAAATACTCATATAATTTCTTTACAAGCCCAAGTTTCTCTTTCTATTCCAAGATTATTAAGCTAACTGTTAGCTTTGCTTGAAACATTGCTTTTACTGTCTATATTATTTATTAGATATACAACTCGATCATGTTTTAGGCCATAACTCTGTTAAAAATGCTTACTGAACAGAGGTGAATTCTTAAAAAACGTTTGCCCCACGAAAATCAGTTTGCCCCACTAACATCAGTGAGGCAAACTAAAAATTTAGAGGGAAAAATTTTGCCTTACTAAAATTTTAATGGGGCAAACTGATTTTAGTGAGGCAAAAGTTTTTTTTAAGAATTCACCTCAGGCCTTTTCGACCTGAGATACACATATATAAGCTTTACAAGCCGAAGTAATCTGTTTCCCAAATGTTTTTCTATTCCAAAGTTAGATTTGCTTTAAACATTGCTTTAATTGTGCATATTATCTAATACATATAAAATCCGTTATTTGGTTATATGTTTGATCATGTATTTAGCCATAACTCTGTCAAAAATGCTTTAAAATTTACTTTAACTGTCTATATTAATATACTATTACATATAAAGTTCGACATTTTGATATATGTTCTATTACGTATTTCTTACAAAACAGATTTTTAGTCCTGATCTACTCATATATTTGCTTTAACTGTCTATGTTATTTATTACATATGAAATTTATCATTTTGATATATGTTCAATAATGTATTTGGCCATAACTCCGTAAAAGATGCTCACAAAACAGACCTTTTTTAGTTTCTTTACTTACAAGCCCAAGTAAATTATTTTCAAATTTCTTTTTATTCCGAAGTTATTAAGCTTACTGTTAGATTTGCTTTAACTGTCTTTATTATTAACATTGCTTTAACTATCTATATTAATATATTATTACGTACAAAGTCTGACATTTTGATATATCAATGTTCGGTAACGTATTTCTTATTTCCTACGCCACCCCCAAATTAACTTGGGGGGGAGGGGTAATCACAACTTACCCCCTCCCCTTAATCGTCCTTGGTTCTCATTCTTATTTTTAAATTTTATATTGATACTTATACAAGTATAATCTACAATTTAATGTCCCATCCACAATAAATTTATATTTGCCTAATCTTGTTGCATTACTTTGCACATTATTGTTCTTAAATTTAAAATATATGTAATACATATTTTCTATTTAGCTCCGCGGATGATTCAAGTTCCGATGCTGATAATTAATTGTCAACAACGAAAAAAACAGGAAAAATTGCATTTACTATTGAAAATACATGATGACTCTAGTTAAGCGTCCATTCGCCCATCAGACAACCAACCCTTTAGTTGCACGATCTTTGTCTAAGAAGTCCTAATTGTGTATGGTAATGAGTTGCGCCTGTTCTGAGCCAAGGCACCCCCCTATACTCTATATATGTCGCACTCCTCACATAGCAGCAGTATAATTCATTTGTAACGTCCTAAGTTATGACTTGGTGCCGGGCCGAGATTCGAACCTATCACCTTCCCTACAACAGATGCAGATGCGCTACGTGTTATTATTTGCTTACATCTCTAATTCAATTATAATACTTGAAAACTTTAAAAATGCATTAAAAAATAGATAAATAAAACATGGAATTACCAACACAGAAAAAATATCCTGCCAAAGAGAAAAACAAGCTGCCTCAGCCATTATTTACCAACCAATCAATAACTCACTGTATCTAGCCATCCATTGTTTCAAATTTCATCTAAAATTAAAATATCTATCACTATTTTCTATATTTAGAGGCTAAATTTTTTGCTGGCTTTAACCCAATCCCCCCCACCTTCCTCCCTATACAAAACATTTATAGTTAAACAAATCCTGTGCAAACCTCAATAGAAACAACTGCCTAGTTTAGACATGAAGAAATCCAAGTACCTGGGTTTTACCATTCATAGCATATGCCCATTCTAGAAGTTACATTTCGCGCCAAAATTAAAATGCCGCGAAATATTATGAACATTGCGCGCGAAACTAATTTTTTTAAAGAAAACGCGCCAAACTATAAATTGTTAAATATTAAGTTTCTAGAATAGTCGAATGTTTTGAATGGGTTTTACTTTTAATATTGTAATATTTAATTAATAATGATTATAATTTGAATTGTTTGTAATCTATCATTCATAAAAGTTTAAATAAAAGGAGAATAATAATCTGTTTATTTTTTAAAATAATGATTATCTTTTGTTCACAATTATGGTTGGTCCGTCTGTCGGTAATTCCTGTAACATGAAAAGCATAGAAAATCTAAATTTACTATAGAAAACCGAAAGTGTACTTTAAGCATATTTTGTCAAAAATCAGAAGGAAGAACAAACAAACATTAATTCTTGTGTCGTGTCATAACTTGATACCTACAGTAAAAGGACACATAAGGGGGGTGGGGGGTTAATGCAACCATCTCGTAGTCAATGATTAAATGGCACTTAGAATTTCGATCTGAAATTTTTCATGAGTAATCCTTGGTAGATCTATTTTCCCTAAATCGAACAAAAAGTTGGAAAAGTAACGGCTGGCAGCTCAGTCGTTTTTTTGCCGATTTTCAGGGCAAATTCATCATCAACTTTAAAAAAAAATATTTTTGGTTTAATTCATGTTAAATGATAGCAATAACCATTTTTAAAATTTCTATTACCAACAGCTACCTGCTAAAACCGTTTGATAAGGTTTCTGAGCGACAAAAAGTATTATGTGGAGATAAGTTTCGTGACTAATTTGCTCTTAAGATAGCCCAAAAATGGCGAAACGGCTGAGCCGCCACCCGTTACTTTTCCAACTTTTTGTCCGATTTAGGGAAAATAGACCTACCAAGGATTATTCATGCGAAATTTCATATCAAAATTCGAATTCTAAGTGCCATTTAATCATAGATTACGAGATGGTTGCATTACCTCCCCCCCCGGTTATAGTTTTAGGACTTGATTATAGAGAAGCCTTTCTTAAAATACTATACTTTGTTATCCTAGGCATCATTATTGCAAAAATCACATGAATAGGACAAAAAGATATAGATAACAAGAGATAAAATCAGTATGTTCCAAATGAACGTACAGACTTTCTGACAACGTTTATAGCTTACTAAATCATACCTTACTGTTATATGAATCATCCTGCAAAGTTTGAAATCCATAGGATAATTCCAACATGATTTTATTTACAAAAAGAGCTTATCTTTAGGTACAAACAGACCGACTCTAATTATAGAAAAGCTTCGCTTTTAAAAACAATAGCTAACACAAATCAAATTTGTTCGACAATTTATTTTGATACAAAAAAATATAAAAATATACATACACAACACAATTATTCATTTTAAGTCATATTTGGCAATTTTAGGTAATTTTTTTTATACAAAATGTAGAAAAATATATTAACTAAGTAAGGTACAGAATTACTTAACACGGGTTTAATAATTTTGAGACACAACAGACACAAGTAACGCAGTGATCCAAAGGGATAAGACAATGGCCTATAAATTAATGTAAATCACCAATGCAAATAATTTCAAATAAAATTAGCCCTTCTGTAGATTAAAATTTGTGGTTGAAACGTTTGAACACTTAACTTACTTAACCAACCAATCAAAATTCTTTCAAGTCCCTAAAGATGCTAAGGCAACGAATAAAAAAAAAGTTATCATAAAAATATTATTAACAGCCCCTTGTCCCCTCTCGCTCTGCAATTAACGGCGTTTTCCCTCAAATTGTCTTGTCGAGCACAGAACCCCCCCACTCATATTTTTTGAGTGGGGGGGGGGGGGGTCCAATGCTCGACAGACACTTGGAGGGAAAGCACACAAAAACACTCCTTTCATTTAATGCAATCAACATAGAGAATATTGGAAGATAAAGTTAGAACGTCCTAATGATGATACACAAAATTACCCCAACTGTAGACTAAAATTGGCGGATAAAAACCAACTAATAAAAACTCAATAATAGATTCCATAGTTTTAGACCCAAGGTGGTTATAAAACTTTGGGTACCAATATAAATTGGAGTCTAATGTCCCCTTTATTTAGTGGTATTACAAATATTTTGATTAAACTAAAGGACTGCAATAAATTTTCACAATTTTAATTTTACAAATAATAAACCTATAAAAATATGTATATGAATATATTAGAGAGAAACAAGCAAGAAAATGCAAAATATATTACAAAAGAGATCTTTAATTTTGAAATAAGAAACAGTATTTTGGCAGTATGATAATATATAAAGAGTATGATTTTAAGTACTAGCGGCTACGCCCCTAGAGGCCTCTAGTCGAACTTAAGGGGGTCGATTTTCTATTTTTAATAGTTTAAAAAGATAAATTTTTTTTTTTATGGGAGAGGGGATGAATTTTCTTTTAGGGGCGATGTACCCTCCCCCAAAATAAGACATTCTAAGAAGTTTTACCATAAAAGAGAACAAAATAGGTTCAGTGGTTACAGACACACATCCTATTACTTTTATATAATGATATAAGTAGGTACAATAAGACAAGAATATTATTTTTTAAAAACTTTGGCTCTTTTTAATCAAAGAATATGTAATATTAAATAATATTAGATTATTGAAATATAATTGTATATTCATGTTTTTAATTGTTTTGATTTGGTATCAGGGAGTTAAAAGTAACATTGGACAAAAAAAGGCCCCTAGAATTAAAGCACCGCGTTATTCGTAGGAAAAAATTTAAGAAAAAAACAAAACATATTTGAATTTTAACATAAAAGAATATTAGAAAATGATACTTTTTATTAATTCAATTCATTTTTATTTACTAATGAATTTTGATAATTCATATTAAACAAAACTAACGCTATAACCCTTTTCACCCGGAAGACTCAAATGTACCCCGCCGTTTTGGCTTCTAACAACCGGTATCCCGCCTCCGTTATCACCAGAAAACGGCAGTAAATTTTGTTGGTTAGCGGCCGTAGCATGAACCGCGGACGGCGTCATTAGCCGCACCGGTTTCGGGGGTAAAGGCGGGGGCGGCGGTCGTGAATTTCCCGCCGACGCAGGTAAATTAGTCCGTGATTGGTGAATTGATATTGAAGTCGTGCCGCTGCTACTAGTATTGATACCCGCCGCCGTTCCGTTGTACCAAGAGTCTAATTCGGCGGCGGAGGTATTATTCATAATCGGCGGTGATGGTTTGCTCGGCGGAAGCGTCGGTAAAGGGGATTTCTGTTGCCCGTGATAATATCGTTGTTGTTGTTGATGATGATTTCCGTGATGTAACTGTTGTTGATTTAGATGATGTTGGGATTGACTATGAGATGGGGGAGGGGGCAACCGTCGGGAAGACATCTGAAAATAAAAAAAAAATATGCAATATACAACTACAAAATGTATGTACTACAAAAGTATTACATACATATATAAACTAATGGCTATCCCCTAGTATATAGAAACTCTTTGTACAATGGGTGCAGAAAAATAGCTTAAGACCATCATAAGACTTTACTAAAACAGCCTTAAACCATCCCAGAGGAAATGTGCAGCTTTCTTCAATCTATTCAGTAGTTCATGAGATCTTGATGTACAGACAAAAAAATTACTAATTTTGTTTGACAAACGACAAAAATTTCAATCCCCCCACACCTTTAAGTATTAATAGGCTTACAGAAGGCAAAGGAGCATGATACTTTTTAAAAAGTGACAAATACATAGACTAACTTTTTGAGAAAATTGTTTTGTTAGATCTTTTGGGCCATACAAACGAAGGATCTAAAACCTTTTTTTGATTGGTGGAATAGTTAAAACCTATTTTTTGCTGATTTGGATTTGAATTTACCTGATTTGGATATTGAGGAACCGGTTTATACAGGGGTGGGGGTGGTCTAGGACCCCCTAGCTGCTGTGGGGGTACACCCACACCCCCGCCTCCCTGGAGGCTTGTAGGGTGTGGGGGTAGAGCGTGGCCCTGCGGAGATTTGCGCTGTAATGAGGGGGCGGGTGGGGGTTGTTGTTGTTGGGAAGGGGGCAGAGATTGTCGGAATTGTACTGGCTCATAATCCTAAATATATAAATCATTTAAAACAAGAAAGAGATTACTAAGACATTAAAGTTAATCATAAGAACTTATTAAAGGAAATAGCTACCTAGATTTTTTATGGAAAAAGTACATTACAACAGACTATTTCTATATCAGTCAATTCAACAATCACTGATTTATTATATGACATTTGATTAGTTTATTGGATTTGGTATGCCTAAAATTATGAAAATAAGTCACTAAAATATATACAGTGACTGTGAATCTAAAGGGATAAGACAATTGATTTACTTCCGCAATGCTGATACACAAAATTAACCCTTCTGTAGATTAAAATTAGTGGTTAAAACGTTTGGACACCGAACTTAATGAAACAACCAATCAAATTCACTGAAGTCCCTAAAGTTGATAAGTAAACGTTATTTAAAACTTTGGGGACTAGTATAATTTAAATTTAAATTGTCTTACCGCATGTTTATTTCTGCCAGGCGGGGGAAGGGGAGCATGATGCTCCCCAGAAAACTCTGCCTTCTCCGCCGCCATTATAACTCCGGGGTGCAGGCGCGACAAATCCTCCATTTGCCGCGTCCGATGAGGTTGCGCATCCATTAAATTATCCATGGAAATGCGCCGCGTGTTTGCCGCCGCGTCGGATTTGTTGTTTTCCAGGGATATCCGCCGCTCCAGCAGCTCGGGATTGTTGCGGAGGAATTCGTAATCCTTGATTGAGCCGCGGGATTGCCGGCTGCCGGTCATCACAGACTCATAATTAATTGTAAATCCTAAACAAAAACGTTTTATTTATCGGAGCCATTCTATAATTCACTTTGTCCGTCCGTTCGTGGTAAATGTAGTTCGTTCGGCTTGTATTTCAGTTACGGCTGAAATTTTTGGTGATGATTCCCTGTACGATTTCCTATATTCAGTATTTAATAAAATACTTGGTTTCTCAGATTCAGGGAGGGGGGGTGAGTGTTCTTTTCCATGTGAGATATCTCAGGAGTGTCCCTCAAAATTATTTACAAACATTCCCTGTACCTCTCTGAAAATTATCTGTAAAGGAGACTAATATCTGTCCACAGCGGCCAGAGAGACATAAAGACAGACACAAACAATAATAATAACCTACCTAAAGAAGAGCGGGGAGGGGGAAGGGAGAGGCCCTCGGGCATACTTTCAAACTCGACAGACAGACAGAAACACAGTCATCCTGTTACTTTTATACAAGAATAATAACCTACCTAAAGAAGAGCGGGAAGGGGGAAGGGACAGACCCTCAGGCATACTTCCAAACTCCAGAGACTTTATAGAGACAGACACACACAGACACCCTGCTACTTTTATACAAGAATAATAACCTACCTAAAGAAGAGCGGGGAGGGGGAAGGGACAGACCCTCAGGCATACTTCCAAACTCCAGGGACTTGGTGGTGCTACTGCTATTATTATGATGGTGATGGTGCGCTCCTAGACTTGACTGAGAGGTTTGGTGTTGTAGTCCTCCCCCTCCTAGGCTGCCCTGAGAGGTGTTGTGCTGGAGGGAACCACTTCCTAAAATTTACAAGATTATTATTCTTTTTATCAAGGCGAATTAGGACATTGGACTGTAAATTATACTGGTCCACACAAAGTATATTCACAATCTCTCATTCATTCACTTATAAACTTAAGGGTTAATAATTGAATTTTGATTGGTTGGTAAAAACTAACAAGTGCTAAAAAAACTAAAAAAGTATTTTCAAATGAACTAGTTTCGTCGGTTTCTCTTAAAAAGCCTTGTCAATCAAAGAAACATACCTCTATTTTTAAATTAATTTTTAAAGTTAATTGGAATTAAAATTAAAACATACATAGGGAAAGGGGGAAAAGTGCTAAACTAGATTCTTTAAGGGAAAGCAAAACTTTTTAATCACCTGTGCTATTGTGAGAGGTATCCTGTACAGACAGACACACATACATCCTGTTACTTTATTATAAGTATAATCACCTGTGCTATTATGAGAGGTATCCTGTACAGATCTGAATCCAAAGCTCATCCGGGATTCATTGAAATTCATACTCTCATCCGGATCAGGTGTTATGAATACGTCATCAGCCTAAAATAAGTTTTTTTTAGTACGAAGCTACTTTATAATTTGAATATTCGTCCACCTGTCCGTCTATCCGTAAAAAAATGTTTGGGAAAATGTGATTTTCACAAGATAGACAGCTGAAATTTTGGACGAAGATTCCCAATACTGATGGAGTATCCAGTATATGATTTACTGAGTCCTTCTGTCAGTCTGTATTATATTAAAACTACCCCACCCCAAAAACAACTGATTTTAAAAATATACCCCTTCCCCATAAAAAGATGAAAAAGCTTTAAGAATTGAATAACGTTTTATAAACATGTTTTCTCATTCGTTGGCTCCAAAACATTTCAACCGGAAATTTTAATACCTGTTCATTGGAAGGCAAAAATCCGCCATCTTTGGTAAACGTAGAATCTATATAATCCAGATATCTCTTAGCTTGGTCTTTATCCCAGTCTGATAGCTCTGTACCTAGATAGATAGATAGATTGATATACAGATAAATAGATATAGTAAATGTTGAGTCAATGTTAAATCAATAATAATAATTTATAAAAGGGCAGTAAGGCTATAGAAAATAGCCTAAAACCATCCAAGGAGCAATATACTATACTAGTGGTTGCGCCACTAGCATATAGAGACTCTGTATTCTATGATAAAAAATAGTCAAAAACCATCTTAAGACTTAAATCAAAGAATTTAAAATAGCCTGAAACCATCCTGGGAACAATGTGAGTCTTCAGTAAAAAGAAGAACTCAATCGGTTTATTAGTTATTGAAATCTTAAGCTTCAGGTAGAAAAATCTTACTTTATATTATAGGATATAATACTATATCTAATAAAAAGAAGAATAAATGAATGGAAATGATTTTATACACGTGGATAACAAAAATTCATCTGTCTCCAGCTTTCCTTTTGTTTAGATTATAATATTTATAATCACGGATTTAGAGATATAGAACTTAAACATAAACATAAACATAATAATAATTCCTATTAAGGGGGGTTGTAGTCAAATGCTCTTGTTAAGTCAAACTGTTCTTAATTATGGACCATTTCATGTATTTCATTTGGTTATAATTAAGCACACTTTGACTTAATGAGCGCATTTGACTGGAAGCCAACACCCAACTTTACGGAATAACGCCAAAAAATTACCCTCTTATTCGGAAGAATTAAAGGAGCAGAGAGTTAGGGGATTGTATATTGTACAGGTACCCAAAGTTTTACAAACACGTTATCTTTATGTTGACTCAAAAACTTTGGGCACTTGAATCTTTATTGGTGGTGTCCAAACTTGTCAACCAATAATTTTAATATACAGAAAGGCTTATTAAGTTTATTTAGAGAAGGGATAATACTGTTCAATTTATCATCATTGGGTACTTACATCGAATTATCGTCCAATCTCAATTAATATCAGCTAAAGTTATACCTATTCATTTATATAAATGCCAGTGATAACAAGAATAGATTTCATCAACACTGATGCCGTTTTTATAATGAACAAAAATCTTTAAACAATTTAGTGCTGCCCACTGCCACTGTCAGTGCTGCAAATAAAACATGGATCTTTAAATCAAAATGGGAGTGGTGAGCCGGGAAACACTTTGAAAACACCCACCAGTTCAATGTCATAGCAAAATGACTACTACCACTGAGCCGGTGGGTGTTACCAAAGTGTTTCCTAGCTCACCAGTGCCATTTTTATTTAAAGATCGTTATTTCAAAATCGGCCCACTAGAGGCATCAACAGTGGCATCGCTGTTTAAAGATCCAACTCTGTTCTTTCATGAACAGACATACAAACCCCATAAAAAGCCAAAAAATTATTTTCTTAAGCTTACAAGCTAAAAATATTAAAGATTCAAAGAAAAAATACACAAAATTTCATTTAGATAGACGAACATAATCTTTTTAATACTGAAAAAAAACTATATTGCCTCAAAATATCATAAAGCCTTTTATGTATGTTTTATCCCTTTTTCTATAGTGAGTAACATACTTTCTTTATAAGGTACTTAAAGCGCCTCTATTATGTTGCAAAAATAAACAAAATTTTATGACTATTGCTTTGCATAAAAATCTTGCAAGTTGTTAAACTTTAAATATTTATAGTAAGTAATAAGATGTCTATCTGTCTCTGTGTTGCGAAGGATTTCGATAACCACTGAACCGATATGGTTCTCCTGTACAGTGAAGCTTCTTATAGGTCCAGGGAAGGTTAATAACTATTTTAAGACGGGGTAACTCCATCCCTACCCTCATGATAAATCACATCTTTACAAAAAGATGATACAACAAAATTACCCTTGTTGTAGTTTAAAATTATTGGTTAAAAAGTTTGGACACTTATTGTTTTAAACCAACAAATGAGAATTCAATAAAAGTACCTAAAACGAATAAAAAAACGTAATCATAAACTTTAAAGTACGTACTTTTCAAATGTTTAACAGAATATTGCTAAAAAATAAAGTACATGTTCAAGTTTTGCAATTTATTCAAATAAATAAATTATGAAGTTAAAATTTTAGCTGTTGACATCTTTATAATAGTAATCTACCCTAGTAATCTTTGTACTATAGGGTTTAAAGAACCACAGACATTTATTCACAATAGTATTTCCGTATGTCCCTTCGAGAAAATAAAAAAGTTAAGAATCTAATTCTAGTTTATTACTGCTAAATATTCTTATGGATAGCTTATTAGTGCTGCTCTACTAATAAACACGGTTTTCTGGTAATGATTATAAAGTTGCTAATTTCTAAATCGTACCTAACTGTAACAGAAATCACCATGCAAAGTTCGGAATGAGAAGGACAATTTTCACAAGCCCAAATCAGTCATAAGAACTATCTTTTACGTAAGGACAGAAGGACAAACAGACCGACCTTATTTATATAAAAACTTAGCTTTTAAAAGAGCTCTAAACAGGTAAAGGAAGTCCTGTAAAAATAAACATCTATATATTTTATAATTTTGAGTAACTCATATTCTCTTTCTAGAATTTGTAGCTTTTAAATGACTTCTAAAGTATATCCTATAATATAAAGTAGTAAGTTTTTTTTTATCTGTAGCTTAAAATTTTGGTAACTGAACTTCTTGGTTTCTTAGTTTTGAGGATGCTTCTTAGAGGTCCTTGGGTGGCTTTAGGCTATTTAATTTTTATATCTTAGTTTTTAGGCTAATTTCCTTCTTTCCTCATCGTAATTATTAAGGGATCGTATCGTCTCAAAATTCCTTCCCCTCTTTTAAAAAACAACCCCAGATCCTAAGGGATAAGACAATGGAGGATAAAGTGATATATATATCCATTGGTGATAAACAAAATTATCACATCTGCAGATTAAAATTATTGGTCAAAAAGTTTCGACACTACTAGGTAGAAACCAATCAATCATAATCAATAAAAGTTTCTGAGCCATCGAATAAGATACTGTGATTATAAACTTTTGGGTACTAGTGTAGTTAGCAGACTCATATCCCCTACCTGCATCGTTTTTAGTCAGTAAAAACCTTTGGGTACTATTGTAATTTACAGTCTAATGTCCCCTCTCTCCATGGTATAACGAGAATACATATTTTTGAAAGATAACAGACAATGTCTAAAAAGCCCCACGAGAATTGAAAGGCAACACTTAAAAAAAACTATAAATATTTATATGAAAAGTTAAAAATGGAAATATTAAATATTCTATTTATAAAAGGACACTTCGTAGGTTGGATATTTAGATAGTAAGGAAGGGGACATTGGACTGTAAATTATAAAAGTTCTCAAAGTTTTATAAGTATCTTATTATACGAAATTCAAAAACTTTGGGTACTTTTATTGAATTTTGATTGGTTGCCTCGAAACTGCAAGTGTCCAAAGTTTTCAACCAATCTATAGAATGGGTATTGTGGTTTATCGTCCATTGTCTTATCTTATCCCTTAAGATCTCAAAATTTCTAAAAATCTAGTTCTAATCTTTCATAATAATTTTCATTTTAATATCCGCGGAAAGCTGCCTATAATACGATGCGATAAATAACTATTCTCAGTGTCCTTTTGAGATAGTAAAACTTGTTTATAATACCTGTCTATATGTTAGCATGACGTGTGTTAATAGGAAGTGTATTTATTTTTTCACACTATAGGAGATTAGGATACCTGTTTTATATAAAACAAATATCGGCATTTTCTCCCAATAGTGCCTTTTCGAGCAATGAACCCCCTCGCCCTCTATTTCAAATATAAAATTCAAATTAAGAGAGTTGGTAGTTTTTCGTGTTTTTGTTAAGTTAGGTTATATTGGTTAGACCAGTTGAATTAGGACAGCCTGCAGGTGTTAGGCACAGGGCAATAAAAACACCTCCAGAGGGTCAAGGCACCGAAGTTGCTTCGCAGGGGTTAGGAAAAAAACCCTTTATTTTTAATCTATTTGACCAATAGAGGAAAGGATTTTCAGTGCTCGATAGGCACTTTGAGGGAAAGAGACCAGATATTGAAAATACGTACACAAACACACATATAAATATTAGACTTAAAAATACTAGAATCAAGCTGAACATAATATTCCACTATTATATTTTGAAGAAAAAAAGAGCAAGAGATAGCAAGTACTTTAAGGGATAAGACAATGAACAATAAGATGATGTAAATCCCCAATTATGAATACCCCTTCTGTAGATTAGAATTAGCGGTTGAAAAATTTGGACACTCAACTTAATCAATTAACCAATTAATATTCAAAACAGTTCCAAATTAGTTAAACCAACGAATAAGAATACATTATAATAAAACTTTGGGGACTAATGTAACAAAGAGCTCAATGTCATCTTCCTCCCTTGTGTGTAGACATCAGGGATCTTAAGGGATAAGACAATGGAGACGATGAATTGATGTACATCTCAAATTAGGATTACCCATTTTTTATTAAAACAAGGATGACAACATCCATAAAAGCGAAGCTCTGAAATGGAAGGACAAACGAACATTAACACTTGTAGATTGTCAGAACTAAATTAGCAGAATATTAATGCATCAGTACAAACAATATTGTAGGTAAACTTGTTGCAAAACTACATAAATAGATGATACTGTTTAAGGACATACTTACATTTTTTACTTGTTTATAGAGGAGCTTTGCTTATATCATTGTGCCTTGTTGTAATAGGAATCAGTTTTTAAAAAATCAGAAGAATCGGATAATTTTAACATACAAAAATTTGTTGTCAAAAAAGTTAAAAATCGACATGTTTCAAATGGACGTACGGACATTCTGTTATTGATTATAGAGTTGCTACGCTTTATAAATTGTACCCAACTGCTACAGGAATCATCATGCAAAGTTTGGAATCGATAGGACAATTCTAACCTGTTTAAATTAACGAAAAGAGCTAACTCTCTGTGATGGACGGACGGACAACCCTAATTATAGAAAAGCTTCGCCTTTAAAAAGTTTTGTACCCAACTAGTTTGGAACCAACCAGTCAAAAAACCCTTTTCTCTTTTTAAGTCATTATAGGGCTGAAAACGAAAAAACAAAATTCCTTAAAATGTTTAAAATGATATAAAAATATTCTAATTAGCTCTATTAGCACACATTGAGATATTTTATCATCTTTTAAAAAGATTGTAAAGTTCAGATTGGATAAATAAACAAATGTGAAAGAAAATTTGTATAAAAAGTGTCTTGTGTTTGGTATTTCCTTGTTAGGATATATTAGGATGGGTATTGTTATACTGGAAAATAAGGACAATTATGTCCATAGTTTTAGCAGACAAAAATAGCAATACTGGAAAATAAGGACAATTATGTCCATAGTTTTAGCAGACAAAAATAGCAACAAAAAAATTTCAGTTGAAAACATAAGCAATAGGGTGGGTCGATTTTGAACATTTTTTTTCTGAGACCAAAGCGGGGATCTGCAAGCGATTATTATGAATATAATACACCTCTGGATGATTTAAAATGTATCCTAAGTCTTAAAACCGCTGACGACCAGACGTTCAATTGTATAGCTATTTGTAATTGGTGTCGAAAATTTATTGAATCAGAACTATGGCTTCATGGTGCTCCCAGGAAAGGCCTTGAGGAGTAGAATCAGGAACTTTTGACCGTTTCAAAATATCTCGTTCCTAGCCTGAGAAAATCTCAAAAAACCTCTACAAATTGGACAATTCTCAATAAACCTTTAAAAATGGTGGTTTATCAGTCATTTCAAAGGCTAGGAATTAGATATTTTAAAACAGACAAAAGTTCCTGATTCTACTCATCAAGGCCTTTCCTCGGAGCACCATGAAGCCATCATTCTCATTCAATAATTTTTTTACTATCATTGACAAATAGCTATACAATTTTATGTCTGGTCGTTGGTAAAAGGTTTGTAAATAAAGGGTAAGGAAGCGAAATATGACTTTGACTGACTTATAGTCGGAAATTTATTATATAACTGGGGAAATGCACAAAAATATTTAGCCCTCTAGCACTAATAGAAACTGAGATAATAAGTAGAGATTATTTGAATGTCGTCTTTGCATATTTTTTTATTAATGAAATACATTTTTAAGTGGTCGCATTCTAAATATCATTTTTTAAAAATTCTTTATTAGTCAGAAATTTTATTTAAGTTAGTTTTATCTGTTGCACATCCCCTCTTTGTCTAATTCCGATATGAACCCACCCTAATAAGCAATATTTTTTATGAAGAAAGCTATTTCTATGCTTATTGAGGTTTCCTTTATAGATGTTTCTTTGTTAAAATTTTAACACCAATATCTCCATAATTTTATTTTAATAAATTGAGAATAAGGAGGAAGAGAAAGTTTTTTCCGCAATGCCTGGCCCTGCGGGAGTTCATCAGTACCCATTAAAACCTAAAAATAATATAGGATAACACACCCCCCTCCATTTTTTTTAAATTAGGGGGTTCAGAAACTACTTACCTTATACATTTGAATTATTTAAAATAAGAAAGAGATGGTATTTGAAGGCATTTAAAAGTAATTAACACTTCAAAAATGTCTGTTTCCTCAATCAAGTATTTTCACAAGCTGTTTAGAAACATAAACAAAGTATTTTAAAAAGAAATCTAATCATGTTTACTAAAAGTAACATCGTTCATTGAACTAAAACTCGGTTCAACCTTTAATCCGTAAGTACAAATTCCAATCTTCCAAAATTTGCAATCAACATTTTTTTTAATTAAAAGCTCTAGTAAAACCTGTTTATTACACTAGTCCCCAAAGTTTTATTATTCTTTGACTTATATTAAATTTTAATTGGTTTGCTCATTAATATGAGTGTCCACACATTTCAACCAATAATTGTAATATACAGAAAGGGTACTTTTGTGTATTATCATAGGGGATGTACATGAATTTATCGGCCATTGTCTTATCTCTTTAAAACCTTGAGTAAGCCCCCTTCCCACTTGATAAAATTCAATTAGGGTCACCAGGAAAAACTAGAAATTAAACGTATGCCGCATCCAAATAGTAATCTCAAATTAAAATTCTAAAATGTTTATGATATGTCAAAAATCTAAAAAATAATTGACATATTTAAAAGATGGACTTTGTGTACAGTTTTACAGGGACAATGGCCGATAAATTAATGTACATCCCTAATGATGATACACAAAATTACCCCATCTGTAGCGTAGAATTTGTAGTTGAAACGTTTGAACACTCAACTTAATAAACCAACTAATCAAAATTCAATAAAGTCCCCAAAGTTGTTAAGCCAACGAATAAGAAAACGTTATTATAAAACTTTGGGGACTAGTGTAATAAACAGCTCATTGTCCCCTCTTTCTCTAACAGTCTTATCAAGTTCAACTTTAATTGTTTATGCTATTTTTTTACAACAACAAAGATCTGATCACTTTTTTGTCGTGTTTTAATCCAAATACTCAAGAATACGTACATTTTAAACTTTAAAAAGAAAAGTTGAAAATTGTATTCACTTAATTTAAAATATGTATTTAATTAATGGGGAAAGGCAGTGTTGCGGAACCGGAACCGTGGAGCTGTGAGTTTTTTCTTGCTTTTAGGTCGGAGCTGGAGCCGCACCAAAATCAAACGGCTCCGCAACGCTGGGGAAAAGTTTAAAAACTATCCTATAATTGAGGTATGTATTCTAGGGGTGACATTTCTTTGGAGGGTGCTGTTACACCCCTTATCAAAAAAAAGTCATTTTATTTTTATATAGTAAGTCAACTAATTCTATGATAGAACATCCTTTTAAAGATAGACGGATTAATATGTATGACAGACCATCTAAGATAATAAAATCTATTGAGTTCTAGCTAACTTTTTCTGATAGCCCATCTGGGTTAATAAATGTATTTTATTGTGGCTAACCTGAAAGTCTGGCAAACAAGCTTTTGTGCTGAGCCCTCAAACTTTCTCTGATACCATCACCTCGCATCACCTCCTTAATAATATATTTATTCATTAATATACAGATTTATTTCTGGTACCCAAAGTCTTGTTAAATTAAAATTTTTTGGGTACTTTTCTTTTCCTTCAATCAATTTATCGTCACCTAAGCTATGTTGAATTTTCCTTTTTGTAGACTAAAAAGATATTGGTTGAAAAGTAAGGTACCAATGTAATTTACAATCGAATGTCCCCTTTTTCCTGTTTCTTTCCCAATGATTATAAACAAAATAACTCCTTCTGTAGAATAAAATTAATGGTTGAAACATTTTGACACTCAACTTAATAAACCAACCAAGCAAAATTCAATAATAATCATAAAAGTTGTTAAGCCAACGAATAAGAAAACATTAATTAAAAAACTTTAGGGACTTTAGTGTAATAAACAACCAAATGTCCCCTCCCTCCCTGCTCTTAATTTGTTATCATACCTGGACAGAGCTGGAAGTGCCGGAGGAGGTGCCATCCTGTTTCAGAAAATCCGGAAGTTCCATGTTAATTTCTGTGCCGCGCTGGTCATCCAACCTTCCCTGGGTCATCCGTTTCAACCCTTCATATAGTTGGGCTTCCTAT
The DNA here is from genome assembly GCF_053477335.1 of Acartia tonsa. Classification (NCBI taxonomy): domain Eukaryota; kingdom Metazoa; phylum Arthropoda; class Copepoda; order Calanoida; family Acartiidae; genus Acartia; species Acartia tonsa. The sequence continues at coordinate 14,042,864 of NC_137272.1, read as the reverse complement.
ATATAATAATATGGGTGTTAAGATCTCAAAAATGTCCAGTCTATCTAAGAAATTGGAAGGATAAAGAATGACAAAATGCAATAAAGCGAAACTAGAACCTTAAATCTTCAATTTTAAAAAGAACATTTGGACTTTCTTGTAATAAGGGGGGGGGGCGTAATGACATTTATTCGTAATCCGTGAGCAAAATGGTCTTAAAATTTAGCTAGACCCTTCAAACTTGGTATATAAGCCTAGACCTATAGGTATTACATCTAAGTGGCAAAAAAATCCAAATTTTTTTATTTTAAGGTTAGGTTAGGTAAGAAAAACCCTGCGGAAATGGGGTTTTTAGGCTTTTTTTGGTCTATTTTGATGTGGAAACTTACCTTAAATTATTTTTTCTTAGGGTTTTAACTTAAATACACTGTATCTATTCATATGGACATTATTTAAGATGATTCAGCAAGTCGGAGACCGACCCCAGGGGGCTAGGTGGGTGGCCCGCAGGGGTTAAGTGCCTTTTTCCCAATCCATATGTTGTGATACATCTAATTATAGGTTTTTTAGGTCAAGGAACTCAAATTCAGAGCTAATATAAGCATTAGATTAATCTGAAGCTAGCCCCATCGGGCTAGGTTGGTGGCCCGCAGGGGTTAAGTTCATTTTTTCCAATATATATCTTGTTATATATCAAAATATAGGTTTTTTAGGTCAAGAAACTCAAATTCTGAGCGAAAATTAGCATTAGACTAACCTGAAGCTTACCCCCCCGGGCTAGGTTGGTTTTCTGCAGGGCTTAAGAGCATTTACATAACCTAACCTATAAACTTACTTATATTTTTACATGTTTTTTCTTGAATAAACTTTGTCTATTAATGAGGACTTTATTTAAGATAATCCAGCAAGTCGGGAACCGACCCCAGCGGGTTAGGTTGGTGGCCCGCAGGGGTTAAGTGCATTTTTCCCAATATATATGTTGTGATACATCTAATTATAAGTTTTTTTAGGTCAGTTAACTCAAATTTAGAGCTAGAATTAGCATAAGACTATTCTGAAGCTAGCCCCAGCGGGCTAGGTCGGTGGCCGCAGGGGTTAAATGCATTATTTTGCAATATATATCTTGTTATATATCAAAATATAGGTTTTTAAGGTCAAGAAACTAAAATTTAGAGCTAAAATAAGCATAAGTCTTACCTGAAGTTTACCCCCGCGGGCTAGGTAGATCTTCTGCAGGGCTTAAGTGCATTTTACCTAACCTAGAAACTTACTTATTTTTTAGTTTTTTCCTTGAATGAACTGTGTCTATGAATGAGGACATTATTTTAGATGATCCAGCAAGTTTGGGACCTCCTTGGGTCAGCCTCCTTTATGAAGAATCTTTTAAATGATGGCTTTAGGACTGAACACTGTGTATCTAAGTAAAACCTAGCCCGCCTGGGTCAGTCCCCGACTTGCTAGATCATCTTAAATAATGTTCTCATGAACAGTTTATTCAATTAAAAATCTTCAAAAAAGTAAGATTCTAGGTTAGGTTTGGTAAAATGCATTTAAGCCTTGCAGGCAACCCACCTAGCCCGCAGGGGCTAGCTTCAGATTAGTCTGATTCAATTATTAGCTATAAATTTGAATTTCTGGACCTAAAAAACCTATAATTTTATGTATGACAGCACATACTTTTAAAAAATGCACTTAACCCCTGCGGGCCACCCACCTAGCCTGCTGGGGTCGGTCCCCGACTTGCTTGATCATCTTAAATAATGTTCTCATAAATAGACACAGTTTATTCCAGAAAAAAAACCCTAAAAAAAACAAGTAAGGTTCCAGGTTAGGTTAGGTAAAATGCACTTAAGACTTGCAGGCAACCCACCTAGCCCGCTGGGGCTAGCTTCAGATTAGTCTGATCCTTTTATTAGCTGTAAATTTGAGTTTCTTGACCTAAAAAACCTATAATTTGATGTATGATAACACATACTTTTTCTAAAAAATGCATTTAACCCCTACGGGCCACCCACCTAGCCCGCTGGGGTCAGTCTTCGACTTGCTTGATCATCTGAAATAAGATCCTCATGAATTGACAGTTTATTTGAGAAACAAAACCTAAAAAAATAATATTAAATGTAAGTTTCTAGGTTAGGTTAGGTAAAATGCACTTAAGCCCTGTTGGCAACCCACCTAGCCCATTGGGGTTAGCTTCAGATTAGTCTAATGCTTATTTCAGCTCTGAATTTGAGTTCTTTGACCTATAAAAACCTATAATTGGATGTATCTCAACATTTATATTGTGAAAATGCACTTAACCCCTGCAGGCCACCCACCTAGCCCGCTGGGGTTAGCTTCAGATTTTTCTAATGCTTATTTTAGCTCTGAATTTGAGTTATTGACCTTAAAAACCTATATTTTGATATATCACAAGATGTATTTTGGAAAATAATGCACTTAACCCCTGCAGGCCACCGACCTAGCCCGCTGGGGCTAACTTCAGATTAGTCGGTCCTCGACTTGCTGGATCATTTTAAATAAAGTCCTCATTAATAGACACAGTTTATTCAAGAAAAAAACCTGTAAAAATATCAGTAAGTTTCTAGGTTAGGTTAGGTAAATGCTCTTAAGCCCTGCAGAAAACCAACCTAGCCCGGGGGGGTTAGCTTCAGGTTAGTCTAATGTTAATTTTCGCTCAGAATTTGAGTTTCTTGACCTAAAAAACCTATATTTTGATATATAACAAGATATATATTGCAAAATAATGCATTTAACCCCTGCGGGCCACCAACCTAGCCCGCTGGGGTCGGTTCCCAACTTGCTTGATTATCTTAGATAAAGTCATCATTAATAGACAAAAATTATAAAAAAAACATGTTAAAATATAAGTAAGTTTCTAGGTTAGGTTAGGTAAATGCTCTTAAGCCCTGCAGAAAACCAACCTAGCCCGGGGGGGTAAGCTTCAGGTTAGTCTAATGCTAATTTTCGCTTAGAATTTGAGTTTCTTAACCTAAAAAACCTATATTTTGATATATAACATGATATATATTGGAAAAAATGCACTTAACCCCTGCGGGCCACCAACCTAGCCCGCTGGGGCTAGCTTCAGATTAGTCTAATGCTTATTTTAGCTCTAAATTTGAGTTCCTTGACCTAAAAAACCTATAATTAGATGTATCACAACATATGTATTGGGAAAAAGGCACTTAACCCCTGCGGGCCACCCACCTAGCCCCCTGGGGTCGGTCCCCGACTTGCTGAATCATCTTAAATAAAGTCCATATGAATAGATACAGTGTATTTAAGTTAAAACCCTAAGAAAAAACAATTTAAGTTAAGTGTCCACATCAAAATAGACCAAAAAAAGCCTAAAAACCCCATTTCCGCAGGGTTTTTCTTACCTAACCTAACCTTAAAATAAAAATTTTTAGATTTTTTTGCCATTTAGATGTAATACCTATAGGACTAGGCTTATATACCAAGTTTGAAGGGTCTAGCTAAATTTTAAGACCATTTTGCTCACGGATTACGAATAAATGTCATTACGCCCCCCCCCCCCTTATAAAGTTGCTGCGCTTTGTAAATTGTACCCGACAGTAACAGGAATCATGCGGACTAGTTTTAAACCGCTAGGACAATTTTAACATACCTAAATTAACAATAAGACGGACGTATAAAGGGACTGATCAACCCTAAATGTAGAAAAACTTCGCTTTTAAAAATGAGTTTACAAATGTTTTTACCAACCTGTTCACGAAAGCTTGGACTTGAAATAATCTGAGCTGCCTGCCGTCGGCGGATCGACGGTATTTTAACCGGCGGCGGCATTAAATCTTCGCTGTTCCGCTTGTTTCCGCCGCCGTGATCTCTTACACTGCCAATATCGGTGGCAGATGTTTGTCGCCGTAGCATTATGTTTCCAGTTGAGTTTCTTGAAACCGGCCTAAATTAAGAAGAGTGTTTAATTAGCGATTTTTATCAGGGATCTTAAGGGATAAGACAATAGACGGAAATTTTTTTTATATCCTCATGATGATAAACAAAGCGCTCATTCTAAAATTCTTTACAACAGATTAGACAATCCTAGTTTATTGGGGATCTGTTGGGATAAGACAATAGAAGATAAAATGACGTATAAAACTGTATTGATAATCAAAACCATCCCATCTTTAAAATTTTTAGTGAAAAATTTGAGAAATTAGTGGTTTCTATCATCAAATCAAGATTCAAAATAACTACCAAAATTTTTGAGCTATCTAATAAGACATCGTGATTATAAAACTTTGGGTACCAGAAAATATTTACTACATTAGCTAAGCGACTTAAAAGGGCTGGAAAAGAAACTAATCACCTTGACTCTGATTTTGTGGATTCAGTATCCGAGTTTCTTTTAATGATTTCATCCAGCATTTTCCCCTGCAGGTCCTGCAAACAAAACAAGGATGACAACATAACAGCTAGGACAGACAAACAAACATTAACAAATATTCAAAATTATTTAGAAGTATGAACATAATTCTGTGAGAACTATCCAAAAATAACTTGAATACACGAAACTTAGTTTAGATACCTACTTACATTATGAGACTTTATTATACCTAATTATCATAGGAATTCTTATTCTAAAAATCTAGTGAATAGAATGATTATATTAGATAAAATATTGTATTTTAGAAAGCCAAAAAATATCTTGTACAAAAACTGACTTTCTAGCAATGCATTTTAAGAGTTGCAATGCTTTCTAATTTTAAAATACTTTACTGCAACGCAAACCATATTGGTTTAGCGGTTAATAAGATCCTTCTCTGTGTGCTGAACATAGGCAGATAGACATCCTGTCACTTTTGATATAAGGATGAAACATAACAAATTCTCAATCATAATAAAATGTACAAACCTGATTTGAATTGATGGTAAGCCTGCAGTTATCAATACTAGTAACACTGGCATTGTAGTCTATACCAGTCCTCACACCACCAGATGTTGGCTTCTCTACCTACATAAAAACATTGGGTACTCATTATGAGTACCCAAGGTCCCAAAGTCAAAAGTTGTATTTTATCCTGTGCATTCATAGATCTTAGATGATAAGTCAATGGATCATAAAGGGAGAGGTAGGTTTCGGGTAAAATCCATAAAGGTTATGTGTTATAAGTTAAAAGCAGTAGTAGAACGATAAAAATTTATGTTAACTTTTTAAAAAAAAATTTGTCTATAGTTCTTTTTAATAAGAAATACATATATTTAGTTGATATTATCGTTCTACTACTATTTTTAAGCCTTAAAACACACAACTTTACGGATTTTACCCGAAACCCCTCTCCCTTTATAAACATTCCATATTATAAAAACAAATTACCCCTTATGTAAATTAAAATGATTGGTTGTAAAGTCTGGACACTTTTAGTTTGGAACTTAATCAACATTAATTTGAAGTACCTAAAGATTTTGTGTCAAAAATAAAATAATGTGGTTATAAAACTTTGGGTACCAGTGCTTCTCAATCTACATCTAATAAAGTTGGTAGCAAGGAGGGAGGGGACAATAGACTGTAAATTGCACTGTTTTCCAAGGTTTTATAATAATGCTATCTTATTCGATTGTGCAAAAGCTTTTGGTACTTTTTTGGAATTTTGATTGGTTGGTTCCAAACTAAAATTGTTCAAACCAATAATAATTAAAATCTACATAAGAGGCAAGTATGTCTATATTAATTGGAATGTGACTTAACCCTTAAAATTCCTAAGAAGGTGGAGATTTATACAAGATACGAATATGTTCAAGGAAAAATCCCTTTTTATACAAAACAAAGATGACAACTTTTAATATAAGTTGGCGAAGAACATAAAACCTGAAAATTCACAATAAAAAAAGGAATTTCTTCACAAAATAAAGCATAATTAATCATAAAAATCAGTGTATGGATATTTCTGTACTTTAAATTGTATTTTGCTTGTTTGTTTACGTGATAACATGATTAATTAATGTCTTATCAAAAATATTCATTAAAATTAATATGTAAACTAATATAATAAACGTAGCTAACATACAATATGTGCTTAACTTAATTCGAATATTCTTCAAGAATAATCAATTAAAATAAAATGGGGACGTATACTTTAAGTCAAAAAAGAATTAAAAATTTAATAAAATATTTCACATATACAGACAAACAAGCATTCCAATACTTGCCTAATTACTTCATAGAATAACGGAATAAAATCTTAAATGAAATAAAATTGGCTAAGATATGCTAAACATTACCAAGTTTAATCTGAGAAAAAGTGTTTCACCGGCCAACTTTTTGGAGACCACTGTTGAAGAGATCCAAAGGGCCATACAATGTCGATTAAGTATTTGAAGGGAGTCATTTTTTCCGTAAAGTTGGGACAAAGCTTCCAGTCAAATGCGCTTTTTAGGTCAAACTATTCTTAATTCTGATCAAACTCTTGAAGCGTTTATTCATAATTTATATTAATTTGTCTTAATATGCGCATTTGACTGATAGCTTGCACACTTTACCACCTTTAATACTTAAAATAATAGCAAAAAATATATGCCTTTCTTCAACAAGGCATAAAAAAGGCTCTGCAACTAAACTTATTAACATTCTTGTTTATAAAATGTTATCCATTGCAAAAATAAAAACAGGAACCGGCCTTTTATTTTTAATTCTTAGAAAAGTAGGTTAAAAGTTAAAACATGATTTTTACATGTTGGAATATTGTATGTCGTTTTCCTTCATAGTGCCTTGTTGAGCACAGAAACCCCCTTCTTTTGCAATATAAGGTATACGCCCCACATTAATGGACAGGAATAGGCATAGATACCCCCCCCCCTCCCCATTTTTATAAGTCAAATACAAAAATAAGGTGATGGTGTCTCAGTCAGAGAGAGAGAGAGAGAGAGAGCAATTGGCTTTCTATTACACTAGACCCCAAAGTTTAAAAATAACGTTTTCTTATTCGTTGGTTTTAAAAGTTTGAAGACTTGAGTGGAATTTCGATTGGTTGATTCATTAAGTTAGCACTAGTCGCCAGAAGGAAAAAGCAGTTTTTTGAAACAGGCTCTCTGAGATTATTACAGATTCTGATATATACATATATAGACTAATAAAAAATGCAAAAAACGAAATCAAAAGCGTTCCTTCTTGGGAGAAAATCCGGGATAAAGATTTTAGCTATTTTTAACCTAAAATTCACATTAGCAAGCCTGCATAGAAATATACAGACATTTTAAACATGTCATTGCTCAGCACCTAGAAGTGGTAGAAAAATGCTACGCATACCATTGGAAAGCTCATAACCTCTAGTATCCATATTGGTATATAACGTTTTTGTACTATTATTATTTTTTGAGCTATCCTCTGAAGTATACACAAGTTTAATAAATGCAGTTTTTTCTTGAATTTTAAGTTTGACACTTGTTACACAAACCTTTTAAAAATTATATTGCTTAGCACCTAGGAGTTTTATAATTATTTTATATAGGTATATTTGTATATTTTGGGTGCATTCAATTTAAGCTTAATTAAAAATAGTCTTTAAAATGTGTGTGGTTTGACATTGTAGTAAGAGCCAAGGAGGAAGGGGGGGGGGGAGTTTATACACATATAGGCAATGCAATTCAATATAAAATTTTGCTCTGGATGTTTTTGGGTTTGTTGTTATAGTTATTTACCTGATTCTCTTTGTAAGATCTCTTACATGATTAAATCTACCAGTAAAAATAATTGAAATTGAATTTTGGCACTATCCTTCTAGGGGCTAGTGGGGTAAAACAGCTCCAAAACACTAACATTTAAGGTCTGAACTTATTTTTAGAAATATTAAGCTAATTTTTTTAACGTAATTTAGGGCTTTTAAAAAAATATTGGGCTGATTTTGTTAGATAACTGAACTAAATAATCATTCATTAAAGTTCAACATGATATCTTTGAAAATAAGCTCAGAACTCATAATATTTGTATTTGAGGGATGTTTTACCCCACTAGACTCTAGAAGAAAAGTGCCAAATTGAAATCTGTAATAGCTACTTAGTTCAATTATGTGAAAAATGTTTACATTAGAAATATTAGCTTGATATCTTTTAAAATAATCTCATAGCTTATAATTTTAGTGTTTTATTGGCTTTTTACCCCACTAGCCCCTAGAAGGATAGGGCCAAAATTCAATATTCAATATTTATTCTGGTAGATTTAATCATATAAGAGATCTTGCAAAAAGAATCATGTTAATATCTATAACAACAAGCCCAAAAAATTCCAGAGCAAAATTTTATACCGAATTTCATTGCCAAAAAGTGTATAAACTCCCCCCCCCCTCCCTCCTTGGTTCTTACTATTTTGATTAACCCTTAACGGTTGGGGGGGGGGGGGCGTTGAACACCCCCCCTCCGTTTTTTTCTATCTCATTTTCTTTGTGTGAAAGATAAAGAGCCCAAACTGCAAGACTTTTTAAGTTTGGGTATGACACATAACTGAGAGTTGAAATTTTTTGCATATCTCCATCCTGGCAGGCACAGGATGCCAGCAAACCTGGCAGGGTCATCCAGGTAAAGAGCTAAAATATTTTTTTGACTAAAACAAAGCATTTTATCATACCAAAATACTAAAATATCCTCTAGTAGTACATCCTTATATGAAATACAGGTGTCCAAGTCACTTTCAGGTTCCAGGTATGACCCTGCAGGTCCTGATCCTCAAGGTCTCCAGAAATCTTTAAAAGGCTCCTGTGGTCTCAATTTTTGACTTAGATACTTCAAATTTTAAACTTAAGCTTTTCTTACATGTCTACATAACGTATTAAAATTTCATAAAGAACCGCCGCCGTTTTCCCGCCGACCGCCGACTGCGGCGGCTGGCAGCTGCCAAGTACAGCTGCGGCCGCTGAAATTTATATTTTGATATTTCTAATGTAAAATTTACATAAAGATAAACATTTTCTGGAAAAAATTGTTATTCTAGCTTTTAAATTTTTAAGTAAAAAAAGACCTAAAAACAAAGGTTGTTAAATAAAAGGGTAAAGGAAGCGAAAATTGACTTAGACTTATAATAGGTCAAAAACTCATTATGAAACAGGGGACTTGCACAAAAAAATTTAGCTCTCTAGCTCTAATAGGAACTGAGATAATAGGGTGGGGCATTGAACGCCTCCCCCCCCCCCCCCCCCCCAACCAATTAAGGTGCGGCAAGGGGCCCGACTGTAAAGGGTTAAGCTAAAATTGAATGCACCCAAAATATATAAATATACCTATATAAAATAATTATATAACTCCTAGGTGCTAAGCAATACAATTTTAAAAAGGTTTGTGTAACAAGTATCAAACTTAAAATTCATGATAAAACTGCATTTTTAAAACTTGTATTTACTTCAGAGGATAGCTCAAAAAATAATAATAATACAAAAACGTTATATACCAATATGAAAACTAGAGGTTATGAGCTTTCCAATGGTATGCGTAGCATTTTTCTACCACTTCTAGGTGCTGAGCAATGAAATGTTTAAAATGTCTGTATATTTCTTTGCAGGCTTGACAATGTGAATTTTAGGTTAAAAATAGCTAAAATCTTTTTCCCGGATTTTCTCCCAAGAAGGAACGCTTTTGATTTCGTTTTTTGCATTTTTTATTAGTCTATATATGTATATATCAGAATCTGTAATAATCTCAGAGAGCCTGTTTCAAAAAACTGCTTTTCCCTTCCGGCGACCAGTGTTAGGTGTTATTATTTTGATCTATAGAAGGGGTAATTTTATGTATCATTGTTAGGGATGCATATCAATTTATCTGACATTGTCTTATCACTTTAGATCCCTGGGTTTCAGAAATCGACTAAGCACTTTTAGGGAAACCGCCTATTAAATGACTTACCGCAACTGTCATATGGTCCAGATTCCATCCATATTGTTGTAATATTGGTCGCAGCACATCTTCAACCTTCTTACTTTGTTTAGCTTTTACTCCGATACATTTCCTAAAAATTTTAATTTTAAAAAGGCGATGCTTTTATACATTTCATTCATCCTTAGCAACGTTGTGGAGCCGAAGCTTAAGCCTTAATTTTCGTTAAAAAACGGCTCTGGCTCCGGGTTAGCTAACTAAAGAGATTTTTTTATTAATTATAATTTGGTTACTCTGTTTTGTCATGTGCAAATGCCCCTTTTAAGTTTTTCAAGTCCATTTTTGTCAAAAATTGAACTTTTAAAACCTTCAAAAGTCAAAACTAGACGTGGGGGGAAAATATGTTGAATTTTTATTGATTTTAGGTCGGAGCCGGTGCCAAATCTGGAGCCGCCATCTTTACAGACGGCTCCGCGGAGCCTAAGCCGCACCAAAATCAAACGGCTCCGCAACGCTGATCCTTAGGGAAGAAAGGGGCAATGGTCCCAAAGTTTTCTAACCAACACGAAATCATCGTTTGCTTAAAACTTTGGATACTTGAATGAATTATTCTTAACTATTAATGTCAAAGCTTTCAAAAAAATAATTCTAATATACAAAGGGGTAATTTTGGTTGTAATCATTTGGGATATATGTTAACAAATTATCTACCATTGTCTTATCCCTTAATATCCCTAGTCAATTCATTTTCAAACTCTCAATCAATCATTCTAAGCGCAGTCTTACCTATTAGGAAGCTCGACACTGAATAGTACCCTGGGCTCGACCCTGACCTCGGCCGAGGCCAGGCTGACCGCATCCTCGCTCAGGTCCAGCGGCTTGTCGCTGCCCAGCACGAACGCGTCGAAACTGGTGAATTTAAGGCCGCGCTTCTCCAGGAGTTTGGATATCAAGGATCTGATTGTCTCGCCAGGGCTGGGGGTCACGACTGTTGTTGCTTTGTCTGGCAGGATAAATCTAAAATAAAATGATTATCAGCTCAGGGATCTAAGGGGATAAGACAATTAGACAATGGCCGATAAATTGAATTACATCCCCTATGATACACAAAATTATTCCCTCTGTAGATTACAATTAGTTGCTGAAACTTGTAGATCAGCAACTAAATAAACCAACCATTAATATGACGTTTTCATATTCGTTGACTATCTGGAATAGTCCCGTAGAGAAAATCACATTTCCCAATACAGACGGACGAGCAGACATAAAAACTAATTTAGTAGCTTCGCTATTAACATACAATGTGCAGCTATCATTACTCCACTTACCGTGTTAAAGAACTATTATCCCCGCCGCTATCAAAATCTTGGCCACCTGACTCCATCGAAGCCCGGGACTCGGACCCGCCACCGCCACTCATATCGGCGGCGGGAGGAGTACTTGTAACGGCGTTGGCGGCTGATACAGCCGTCAACGGCGGTTTCTCATGACTAGAGCTCAGCCTCCCGCTACCACCGTGGCCAGGTAAACGGATTCCCTAGAAAAACAAATAACATTAATTTTAAAAAACTTTGATTATGTATCTTATTAAAATCCTAAAACAAACTTTTGTACAAGAAAGAACTATAGAATGTGACAAGGATTAGATGCGACTAATCGAAATATATTCCTACTATTGAGCTGTGTGTTTTTCTATGGATAGTCTCTTTTCAACACCAGTGCCGTCTATTATTCTGATTAAAATTATTTGCGAACCTATATGAAGCTTAAATGAAAAGGAGAACAATATCGGTTCAGCGGTTAACTAGATCACACAAGACATATAGACATCACTTGTAACTTTTATATAAAGGATAGATATGAAATTTTTGTCAGTTACAGACAAACGAACATACTTTAGTTTTAGAGCAGTTACGCTATAATACTGATTTATCGCATCGTATCAAAGACAGCTTTCCGTGGTTATTAAAATGAAAAATTATGCGATTAAAACCACTTTTGTTGGCCCCAATAACACTAACATTAAAAAAGAAAAGATAATTGGTTGAAAAGTTTGGACCCAAACAATCTATGTATAAAAGTACCCAAAGTTTTTGAGCCAACAAATAAGACAATGTAGTTTGGACACTAGTGTAACTAACCTTAAACAACGAAATTCTCTCTTGTTCAGCCCTATCCTTCGACTTAGATCTATTCCTTCCCCAGGGTAATATGGACTTGCGCCGGCTTCCTTCATCCTTCCCTCCTTTCCCCGCCTTCCCTGTGCTGTTATTTCCCCCGCCACCGTCTGTGGATAAATTCAGCGGTACGTTCAGGTCAACGGCTAGCTGCGGGTCAGTCTGATCCTGGCCGTTAATGGGTAGGGGAGTTCCGCCCATGTCTGCCAGTAAACTGTCTTTGTATAGATCTGATTTTAAAAACCTAAAAAATGTTACCATTAAAATGTGTTTCTTTAGCAATAACGTACAAAACGTACGTTGCGATGGAAAAACATAACATAGCAAAAATAATTTTGCCAATGCCTTTTCCGCAAGTCGAAAACGACTGTTAATGAAACAAATTTAACGTTGTTACAAATAGAGTATAGTTAAAATTGACACTTTTCCATGGATAGTAAAAAATATAGGCCTAATTCTAGAGATTAATCCTTATTTTACTTTATTTTATTGAATCTCTACCTATACATTGAAAATTCCTACTATAGAAATACATCATACTTTATTGCTCTTTTTCGTCCAGTTTACCTTGAAAAGCTGTCAAATTTCATAAGATTGTAGATTTGTTTCTGTGCAGTTTCAAACAGATCTGGGCCAGGTGGATTCTCCTCAGAACACTCCTAGGTATTCAGGGATATTGGTATGGGACAATGGATATATTCATTTTTTTATTGTCCTGAACTTTGGGTATTATTACGAACACAACTTTATGGTATAGTCCCTTTCGTGACATCGCCTCTTAAGGGGCGTTTCGTCGTATTTTCACAGTAACTTTTGGTAGGTTATGGTAGGTTACTTGATTGCCCCGCAGGGTTAAAGCCCCCTAGAAATGAAAGAAAAGCTATTGCGAAAGTACGACGAAACGCCCCTTAAGAGGCGATTTCACCAAAGGAACTTTACCCCAACTTTTTATTTTGTCTAAATTAACTTTGGGTACTAACGCAGAAAAATAAGACTTCTAGCAGACGAAGCTTCCTGAAAATAAGTATCATACTCAAGCAGACAATTTAAAAAGAATAGGATATAGATTAATTTACCTGTAATTTATCTTGAGTAATACTCCTTGCCACGGCATCAACGTTGACTGGTTCTGTAGCAGATTCAGACATGTGAGTGTCAAAAATTTCCTTAGAGACCTAAACAAAAATAATACCTACATCATCAAGTTTGGCACGGGATTTTCATGGATAAGAAAATGGACTATAAATTGATGTTCATCCCAGATGATGATAATTAAAATACCAATTTAACGACTATGTAAATCAAAATTATTGGTTGATTCTGTTTGGAACCAGCTAATCAAACAAAATTAAACTTTTAAAATTAAGAGAAAGATAGCTGTCTTTTCATTTCATGTAAAGAAATAAATAAAAAGAACAATAGGTAAATTGTTTAGACTTGAATCCTAAAAAAAAAACTAAAATCAGCGAAGATGGAATGTTCAGACTTTTTGGGGGGGACTTTGTTTTGGAGGTGCCAAAAAAATACACAAAAGACTATATAGCAATGAAAGTTATTTTACAATTTGTGGAAAATTAAAAAATCATTACCTTCAATCTTTCACTGTCCTCCTTGATTTTAGTATATCTTTGACAGGCACACCAAAAGTAGATATTCTCGTGGCTGAACTCTTTCTTCAGAAACTCGGCAAACGTGTGGAGGCCGGCTGGGTCGGCCAACAGCTTGTCAAAGTCGGCCGCCCATCCGCCAACCCGGCCAATGTCCTTCTCTCGAGCATTTGCCTATATCAGAAAACTTTTAATTAGGATAGAAAATGGATGACAACATCTTCAAGAACAAAGAAATCATGGATGGACCATGAGTTTAATAGCTAAGATGTTTAATATTTACATTTTTTTAACAAGACTACTGACTACCTAACAGACCGACAGACTAAGTAAATTGTTGTACTAAATGCTTGTTGTTGGGTATAGAAAATATTATTAAGAAATTTCAGCAAAGAAAAGTAAATTATCCCTACAGCGTTACGGACGGAATGACGGACAAATTGAATTATTTAGCAGCCTCGCTACTTTAACATGACGGGAATTACCTTTTCCTCGTTGCCAAAAGTAGTTTCTCTGATGGATTCAGAGTCAGATTTTCGTCTGGCACGGATTTTAGCTGGAGCCGCCGCAGGTTGTTGGCTGTTGCCAGCCTCTGGTAGACGCTTTCCTGCAGGCAGCAACCCCTCCAAGTCTCCAGGTACAGATGTTCTAATGAAAATAAGATCTCAGTAAGTATGCTATAAAATATAATTTTTTTACAGATATACAGGGATCTAAAGGGATAAGACATTGGCCTAAAAATTGACGTACATTATCCCTTCTTGTAGTGGTTGAAATCATTGAATCAACCCTTATTCCTTATTTAGCTTTAAAATAAACATTTGAGAATAAATTAGTGAGTTTTAGAGGATCTAACAATATAAAAGTTTTGATATTTCTAATATATCTCTTAAGAAACTTTTGTATGTAATGCAACTATCCCTTACACCCTGAAAGAAGATTTTTTATCTTTTATATTAGTAATTCACTAAAAATTATTTTATTCATAAACCCCTCATAAGAATATTTTCTTCTTATTTGGCAGACATTTTGTGTTTATTATTAACGCTTCAAGACAGGGGTGCTCTGGTCTTTCAATTAATAATTTCAAACTACCTTTCAAGAGCATCGACTTCAATCCCTTCTTCCTCAATGCTCTCCTGCTGTTGGCGATGGCGGCTCAATGTTGAGGCCGCCGAATGCGGCGCTGAATCCAGCCGGCGACTAAGCGTTGAGGCGGAAGAATTTGGCGCGGAAAAAGCGTCGTAGTCGGAAAATTCAAACATACTCGACCTATAAAGATATAATCAGTAGAATTGGAGGTAAAACTGGATAATAAAAAGACTAAAATGATGCCTTTAAAAATTACATAATTAATTTGGGTACCAGTTAAACCAAAGGATCCACATGTTATAAAAATACTTTGGGTACTAGTGTCCCCTCCCTCCCTGGTATTTACATGTAAGACTTATTTAAGACTCTAGATCTTGGCCTAAGTTTAACCAAAGGATCCACAGGATATTGATCACCGGGCTTTAATACTTTGGGTACTTGTGTCCCCTCTCTCCCTGGTATTTACCTGTGAGATTTATTTGAGACTCTAGATCTTGGCCTTAGCTTAACCAACGGATCCACGGGATATTGATCACTGGGCTTTAATACTCCTCCATATAAACCCTCCTAAAAATAAAATTATAAAAATTCATAGATTTTCTCAATTTAATTGATAGATTAATTTTCCAAAAGTTATGAGTTAATTGCTTTCTCTCAAAGTTCCCGTTAAGCACTGAACCCAACCCCCTTATTTTGAAATATTCTGAAAATAAGCGGCAAGGCTTAATTTCTCCCTCTATAAGTAACCTCTGAGAAGGGGGGGGGGGAGGGCATAACCAAGTGGGGCTACCTAACCTGACTGTGACCTGTAGTAAAAAACAAACTAAAAAGCTAAAAACTATCCCCTTTATGTTCACTTAGTTTCAAAAATAAGAAATTGAGGGGGTTTAGTGCTCAACTGGCACTTTGAGGTATTACCTCTTGCAGACTAAGCTAAAGTCCAACTTCTTACCAAGCTGTTTATTCTGCTGCTACCCTTCTATTAATAACTATCAATTAAAATTAATTTATAGGTCATACCTGCCACCTAGGCTTCGACAGGGGATTCGTTCTAGTGGAGTTATGGTGCAGGTTGACCCAGTCAGCAATGCCAGCTGTTCTGGCAGCATCCTCTACCTGGCTCAGGTTTGAATCAGAGCTGTAAAGGAACCTGAATATTTAAGTTATGTTTTAGTACAGGTTGACCCAGTCGGCTATGTCAGCTGTTCTGACAGCATCCTCTACCTGGCCCAGGTTTGAATCAAAGCTGTAAAGGAACCTAAATATTTAAATTATGTTTTAGTACAGGTTGACCCAGTCAGCTGCAGTCCTAGCAGCGTCCTCTACCTGGCTCAGGTTTGAATCAGAGCTGTATAGGAACCTATTTATTTAAATTATGTTCAATCCAGATTATATCAAAGAAAGTAAAGCCAAAGCTAACTTATATAATATATATAAATCCTATATGACAAATATTTAAAATCACAAAGGTTTGACTAACACACTGACAGACAGATAGTTGGACACAGTGATACTGAGTCAAAAAATTTTGATCATTTCTTTTTTTAGTGGCCTATAAATTGAAAAAAAACGCCACTTTTCTTTGAATTCTCACAAAATCTCAGGGAGGAAGGGAGGGGACATTATACTACTATCCAAAGTTTTATAACGCTGTCAAGAAGGAGTAACTTTTTCATCAACATTAGAGTTTTATATTATGAATTTATCGTCAAATGTCCTATCCATGCAAAAACGTTTACCTTGCTAATGGAAGACTTGACATGAGGGGGAGGGAGGGTGGGCCAACACCATCCACTTCATCCCCCTCGCTCCCAGCCCCATCCCGTTTGTCCTCGCCAGACGGGAAAACGTCGCCCGCAGTCGTGGGGAGTTCCTCAAGGCTACGTGCATAGCTCCGCTCTATTTCAGTAAACTTAAATTATTTTCCGCCATTTTAATGAAGTTTAAAATATAGGATCTAAGGTGTATGGATTAAAGGGGTAGGGAAGAACATTAAATAGCCTAAAACCATCCTAATAATATAAAATTATAATAGCCTTAAACCAAATATAACAGGGATGAAGGGGGCAATTGACTGTAAATTATAATGGTACTAAGAGTTTTATAACAATGTTATCTTATTCGTTCCATCCTAAACTTTGACTTACTTAATTTTTGTTCCAAACCAAAAGTGTCCAAATCTATCAACCTATAATTTTTTTTCTACAAAAGGGAGAAATTTTGTTTATCATCATTGGAGATATACGCCGGCCAATATCTTATCCCTAAAGATTACTGAAAAATAATATTTAAGCATTTATGCCTGAAGCACTTGGCGTAGGAGTTCCCGCAGTTCTGTCAGGCAGCTGACGGAGGTTTCCAGGCAGCGGCGGGAACCGCCGGCGGTCTATTTCCGCCGCCTCGCGCTGCTCAAACTTTTCTTTGATTAATCTTTGTACATTCTGCAGACCAGAGTCCTACAATAACAAGGATGACAACATAATTGAAAGCAAAGCTTAACAAATAAGATGGACATACTGTTGCAATACTCTCAAGTAGACTTTTCAAGAAAATCCAATACAAAATTTTTCGTCTACTTTTTAAAGTAAACTCTGTATGTATAATTTGTCTATGGTGTAAATGCCGCGTTGTGCGCAACAGTACAAAAGTACGGCGAAAGTATCCGGAATGTAGTTTATAAATTCAATGAAAGTACAGTTTAAATAATTTACACATACATGAGAATGAAATAAATGTAGTGTAACAACATTTTAATATTGCAGAATATTAAGATGCCTGAACGAAAATTCCGTACAAATCTATAACGAGCTATATTTACGAAAGGACTGACCCTACTACTTTATATTATAAGATTAAGTCCATCAACTAGCAAAGTAGAGACACATTATGTCGTCGTAGTAACAGACTGACGTATGAACATAAAGTGACAAAAAAGTAGCTGCGCTGCTAACATAGCAAACCAACCTGACTAGATAAAGAGGAGAGATGACGTTCAGCCAACTGTTGTGAGCTTCGCTTCAAGTGTTCGTGTTTGTCCTTGAGAAAGAAAATTTTAAAATTAACTGCAGTCTTTCAGAAATGAAAAAAGATGACTGTCCTTTCATGAACTAACATATAAACCCCATAGAATGTCTAAAACTAATTTCTGAAACTTGTAAACTAAAACAAATGAAAACTCTATGAAAAATAGACAATTTAGCAGCTAAACAAAAATTGATATCCAATTACTGCATAGAATGATAAGCCGAGATAATGAAAATCCGATAAAAATTGGTTGAATGAAACAATTTTAATCTACAAAAGGCTTTATTTTGTTTTTTATTATTAAGGATATACATTGTATATCAATCGATAGTCGATTGTCTTATCCCTAAAGGTCCCTGAGTCACTTAGCCATTATATTTCATGCAAAAAAATCCCCTGACCAATGATAATCTTGTATTAGTCCTACCTGTAAATATTTGTGCATGGATAACCGGATATGCTCTGCACTTTGTAGACATTCCAACCTAAATATAAACAACATTAGTGGTGCTTTCCCTCAAAGTGCCTTGTCTAGCACTGACCCCCCCCCCCCCCACCCGTACTAGTAAGAATAATTGTAAATAAGGGGAGGGGGGTAGATTTTATCTCTATGCCTAAACACTGCTGGGGGGGGGGGGGGGAGGGGATTTTACCCTGCAGGGCTATCCATGTCTACGGCCATACCATGTTGAAAGCACCAGTTCTCGTCCGATCACTGAAGTTAAGCAACATTGGGCCAAGTTAGTACTTGGATGGGTGACCGCCTGGGAAATACTTGGTGTCGTAGACTAACACTTTATATTACCTCTCACGAGATTGTTTAGTCCTTTGATTACACCCATTAACCTGACATTAAGTAAGAATCGTAAAAAACGACCAAACCCCCTTTATTTTCATTTTATTCTAAAACTAAAAGGGGAGAGGGGAAGCTTTAAAAATTCTAATCATTAATATGGTAGGATTGTTTCTACACTGTTTTCCTACTAACCCAATTAACGGTTTAGCTATCTAAACTTTATATATCTATTTGTTTGTGTAGCCTTGTTTCTTAGTGTTTAGACCTAACTAGGAGAAGGACGAGACACTTTTGAATAACCACTAGGGCTATCAAGCTCCACGCTCAAGTACATTATGCCTTGCCTACCTGTCTGAGTTGAAAGAAGTATCCGGAGAGGCAACCGGATTATTACTACTGCTGCCTATAGCTGGATCTGGCATCGCCCGGACACCCAGCTTATTTCCGCCGCTGCCGCTACCGCCGCGTCCTCCACGAGAACCGCCACCACGGGAATCTTCAGCCCTTTCTTCCTCCCTCTCATCACCGCCTCGTTGTTGGTGATGACGTATTGCACTGTCCCCTTGTTGGGCCTAAATATTAATCAATAATCAACCATGGATATAAAGGGATAAGATCATAAGACAATGACAAATAAATTGATGTACATCCCCCATGATGACATACTAAATTACATCTTCTGGAGATTAAAATCAGTTGTTAAAACGTTTGAACACTCTACATAATTAACCAATCAAACAAAATTTAGAAACAGTACTCCAAGTTGTAAAGCCAACGAATAAGAAAACGTTAATATAAAACTTTGGGCACTAGTGTAATAAACAGCCCATTGTCTTCTCTCTCTCTGGATAGTACATGATAATTGTGTGTAGCGAAGGATCTTGGTAACCACTGAACCAAATAGAATTTGCTTAACAGAGAGAACAGGAACTGTACTGGTTTAAGAGAGATATTTTATATCAATGGACACCCACATGCCATCAAAGCTATTAAAAAAATTAAGATCTCGGTAAACTCTGAACCGACTAGGTTGTAATTCGAAGGTTGTTTTTAAGCAATGCTAAATGGATATAGGATACCTTCTCCTGCTAAATTGTCCCCCTCCCCCCCCAATTTCTAGAATTTTTTTTATATTTTTTAATTACCTTATTATTTTCATCTCTAAAAACTATTCCACTGTCACTATTTGATAAACTACTAACACTTGCAACATCCTTAAAATAAAATAGTTATACAGTAACTGCAGTCATAAACTCAAAAAATAAGTTAGTAAACAAGGATGAAAACATCCGTAAAGCTGAGGCCTACCTAATCAAAAAGTCAGATATTACAGAAAGGAAAAAAATCGGACAAATCTATCCTAAGTACCATCCTGAATATAGGATGCTTAAAACGGAAATATTTAAATTTCAAGACTTAATTATAGAGATGTTTTGTTTACACCCAATCTTTATAGAAATAATTATTCCTAAAAACTCAGATTAATAGGATGATTAGGTATATCATGTAAAAATAGTTAGAATCAAGATGTTTTAATGGACATACAGACATTTGTATGGTGATATAAACACTTTCTGAACTATATCTTTGCTTTTTAAAACTTGGATGTTGATTCATCTATCCATTGTCCAATCACTTCCTTATATTTCCTACCTGATTTTGAATATTTTGATTAGTTTGCTCGCTGCTAGGATGAACTCCTTTGATTGAAAATATCACAGATAATATTGGATCCGCGTCCAGTGGGAATTCCAAACATTCACCTAAATAAACAAGTTGTAGAGTAGCTGCGCTAATTAATTATAAATCATATCAGTATGGATAAGACAATAGACGATAAATTGATATATATAAAAATTAAACAGAATTACCCCCATTCAAAATTGAATAAAAGTACTTAACGTTTTTGATCCACCGAATAAGATGTGATTTTAAAGCCTTGTTTACCAGTTTAATTTACCAGGGATATAAAGGGATAAGACAATGGCCGATAAATTGATGTACATCCTCAATGATGATTCACTAAATAACCCCTTCTGTAGATTACGATTAGTTGTTGAAACGTTTGGACACTGAAATTAGTTTACCAGCTAATTAAAATATAATATTAGTCACCAAATTTGTTGAGCAAACGTATAAAAAACATGATAATAAAACTTAGGGAAAAAGTGTAATAAACAGCCCATTGTCCTCTTCCTCCCTACATTTTACAGTCCTTTCCTGTATTGTAATAGAGTTGAACTAACCTTTAGAATTAAAAGTAGGTTGAATATTGAAGACTCTGGCCCGCTGGATCCGTTCGTGCTGGCTACTTGTGGGCTCTACCATAAAAACATGGCAGGAACAACTATCATCCAAGTCAGCCTAGATAGATAGATACATAGAAAGATATATAGTGGATAGACAGATAGTAAGAAGTTGCATATGTATTACCCCGTCCCGGATTTGAAAAATTTTGTTAAAATTTTTGCCCCCAGCCAAAATATGGTTGATTTATGCATAAAAATGACCCATGCAAAATATTTTTTCTGTAATGCAAAAATTGCGACGGTACAAGCACTGCAAAGTTTTTAAAATCTGAAAAAAACCCTGTTTTTATGGCTTTTTTGGGGCTTTTGTACCATCCCAATTTTAAAGATTTTTACAAAATTTCAATTCGAGTGTGTTGATATATACCTGAAATTTACCAAAAAAAATGGGGGCAGTCTCAATTATAACATATGAAGGTGTAGCAAGTTATCTACTAAATACAAAATTGTCAAATTGCATACATATATAATAGGGTTGGGCCGGATACTTTTTTGGACAGATATTGGATATCTGGCTGATTTATAATGCCGGATATCCGGCATCAGGCCAGATATCTAGCAAATATCCGGTAATTTGGCCGGATATCTGGTTATTCGGCCGGATATCCGGTATCCGGCCAAAAAGTATCTGGCCTACCTCTATTATATAAGTATGAAATTTGTTTGATACAAAACTATCACTTCTGTAGATTAAACTTAGTGGTTGAAACGTTTATAAACTTTACTGAATAAACCAACCAATCAAAATTCAATAAAATTCTCAAAAGTTGTTTACCTAATGAATTAGAAAAACAATTATAAAACTTTAGGGACAAGTGAAATAAACAGTCCAATTTCCCCTCCCTCTCTGAATTATACCAGAGTGTACCAAAAGTCTAATAATAACTAGGGAGACAGAGCACAATAGGCTGTTAATTACACTAGTCCCCGAAGTTTTAAAAATTATTTTATTTGTTTGCTCAACAACTTTTTAGATTGTTTGAAATTTTAATTGGTTTAATAAGACGTTCCAACCACCTATTGTAATCAACAGAAAGGGTAAGTTTGTGTATAATCATGGGGTATATAATTATACGTCCATTTATCAGCCTTTGTCTTCCCTATCTAGATCCTTGTACCCAAACACTTTCACATTTATTACATAACAAGAAATAACACGTTATTCAAGAATCTAAAGGAATAAGACAATGTCTAATAAATTGATGTAAATCCCCAATAATGATACAAAAAATTATCCCTTCTGTAGATTAAAACTAGAAGTTGAAACTTTTAAACACTCAACTTAATAAATTAACCAAATAAAATTTACTGAATTTCCTCAATGTTTTAACCCAAATGTAAGAAAACACCGTTATAACACTTTGAAGACTAATTTAATAAACAGCTCAATGTCCCCTCCTTCCCTGAACTATACAAGAGTGTATCACAAGTCTAATAATAACTAGGGAGGGAGGGGACATTGGGCTGTTTAATACACTAGTCCCGGAAGGTTTATAACAACATTTTTTTTTATTTCTTGGCTCAACAACTTTGGAGACTTTTATTGAATTTTAATTGGTTGGTTCATTAGGTTTAGTGATCAAACGTTTCAACCACTATGTAATCAACAAAAAAGGGTCAGTTTGTGTATCATCATGGGATATAAAAATAAATTTATCAGCCATTGTCTTATCCCTCTAGATCCCTGTACCCAAAGTCTTATTTTTATTACATAACAAGAAATAACATGTTACTGAAGGATCTAAGGGATAAGACTATGGCTAATGAATTGATGTACATCCCCATTAATGATACACAAAATTTTCCCTTCTGTAGATTAAAATTAGTGGTAGAAACGATTGAACACTCAAATTAATAAACCAATCCATCAAAATTTATTGAAAGTCCCCAAAGTTATTAAGTCAACGAATAAGAAAAGGTTATTTTCAAACTTTTGGGACTAGTGTATTAAACGGCCTATTTTGTCCCATCTTTTTCTAATACTTATTAAATGCAAATCTTGTCTATAATATGAGTCTGAACGAACTCCGTAAAGGTTAGCTCTTTTATTTAATCTAAGCAAGTTGAAATTTTTTGATTAAAAACTTTGGTTGATGATTCCTGTAACAATAAGGGTTTAGAAAGTGTAGCAACTCTGCAATCGGTACTTCTGCTTTATAGCTTTCGTTTTCGATATATTAAAGACGTAAGTTTAATGCAAATTATTGCCAGTTTCCCAAGTGCCAAGTCGAGCACATACCCCCCCCCCCCCCCCCCCATCTCCCGACCTTGAAAAATGGAAGGGATACTTTCTAGTTTGTTTCTTAATTATATAAGGTCAGGTTAGGATAGTTTATATTGGGTACCAGGGACCCTTGCAAGTTAATAAAAGGAGGGAGGGGTTGTCAGTGATCAAAAGACACTTTGAGGGAAAGCACCGAACATCTTTTATAAGCTAAGACATCTTTTTCCATTAAGTCAATACAAAATTAACAGAGATAAACAATGAATAATGACACATTAAAAGATAATGTTAAAAATTATCTAATTTTCACAAGAAGAGTTTCTCCTTAGTACTTTCTAGCGGTAACGCTTCTAAAGGACTCTTGGGCACCTGAGAGAAGGGTCGATCCTCTAATTTTATTTAAGTGGTAATAACTGAAACATTCCCTGGATCAATCAGAAACTTTACTGTAAAGAAGAAACAATTGCATACATATATAATAGGGTTGGGCCGATACTTTTTTAGCTGGATACCGGATATCCGGTTGATTTCTAATGACAGATAATCGTTATATGGCAAATTACCGGATATCTGGCCGAATAAAAGAACATCGGCCGAATAACCGGATATCTGGCCGGATAACCGGATATCCGGCCAAATAACCGGATATCCGGTCGAATAACTGGATATCCGACCAAATAACAGACATTTGCCGGATATCCGGCATTATAAATCAGCCAGATATCCAGTATCTGTCCAAAAAAGTATCCGGCCCAACCCTATTATATATGTATGCAATTTGACAATTTTGTATTTAGTAGATAACTTGCTACACCTTCATATGTTATAATTGAGACTGCCCCCATTTTTTTTGGTAAATTTCAGGTATTTATCAACACACTTGAATTGAAATTTTGTAAAAATCTTTAAAATTGGGATGGTACAAGAGCCCCAAAAAAGCCATAAAAACAGGGTTTTTTGCAGATTTTAAAAACTTTGCAGTGCTTGTACCGTCGCAATTTTTGCATTACAGAAAAAATATTTTGCATGGGTCATTTTTATGCATAAATCAACCATATTTTGGTTGGGGGCAAAAATTTTAACAAAATTTTTCAAATCCGGGACGGGGTAATATGTATAGATACTAGCATCTACGCCCTTGAAGAGGGGGGAGTTGAATTCGATAACCCAATTTTTTATTTTAGATTTTAAAGAAAAATATTTCTTCTTGTGGGGGGTAATTCTTTTTTTCTTGGGTGGGTTGCGGTACCCTCCCCCAAAATAGTTGAAAACCTTCCCAGGACCTATGAAAAGCTACCCTGAAAAGGAGAACCATTATAAACTTTGGTTACCACTGTACTAGTGTAATAAACAGTCCAATGTCCCCTCCCTCCCTACACATACCTGTCTGGTTACAACACCAAAGAACCTCTTGTCATCCTCGCATACTCCGCAGAAACTAATTTTATCAGCCTAAAAAATATTTTTAGTTATTAAGGGAATAATTAAGTATAATCCCTTGAATGAATGTGTTATATAACAAGGATGACAACATCCATAAAAGCGAAGCTCTGAAACGATAGGACACACGGACATTAACACTTGTATAGTGTCAGAACTGAATAATCAGAATATAAATGAAGAGTCAAAGCAAAATTGTGAGTAAATTTGTTGAAAAACTTCTTGATACAGGATAATTTTTATGGACATACTTACATTTTTAGGACTTGATTATAGAGTTGCTTCGCTTATTACATTATACTTTGTTGTCCCAGGAATCAATATACCAAAAATCAGATCAATCGGATAATTAGATCACATAAAAATTTGTTGTTAAAAAAGTAAAATCAACATGTTTAAAATGGACGTACGGACATTTTGATGATTATAGAGTTGCTACGCTTTCTAAATCGTACCTAACTATTAAAGGAATCACCATGCAAAATTTGAAATCGATAGGACAATTCTAACATGCCTAATTAACATTAAAAGCTATCAAAAAAAATAGCTAAGGACGGACCGACCCTAATTATAGAAAAGCTTCGCTTGTACACATATTGTATGAATGGGCAGCTATTTTTTCATTTCATCCATAAATAAAAATTCGACTTATCCCAAATAATTGAAATCAAAGGTTGAAACTATATCGTCTAAAACTTCGTCGCTCGCATACCTACTCTGCAAGGTTAGACTTGTGATGAAGAATAATTTGTTTGGTTGAACAAAAAACAAAAGTAAGCTTTATCAACCAATCAATCTACCTATCTGTATATCTATCTATCTATCTACTCACCATAAACTCTGCCAGGTTGGTCGCGTGATGATTGATAAGAATAATTTTGTCTGGATGTATAACAAAAAGAACTAGGGTGTGAACTTTTTTCTCAACTCTCAGTCGGCGGATACAGTTTCTAATATCCTAAAAAAATTATACATCTTAAGAGATAGTTAATTTCCAGGAAGGGGGGGAGGGACACTGGATTGTAAATTTCACGCGTACCCATACTTTTATAACCACGAATATCTTATTCGTAGATAAAAAAAATTGTGTCATGTACACTAATGTATGTACACTTTCAGGCCACCAAATCACTGGAGAAGAACAACGGGTTGCCTGCGGCTCACTGCGGCAGACATTTTAATTTCGCGGTTGCAAATAGCAAATAAAGATTTTCATTTTTCAGACCGCTTAATTATAATGTCTGCCGGCTCTTTAGAGAACTAAGCTGTCCAGAATTAATATACAGGTACAGCTAAATTCTCTGAATAACACTAACCCTTTTTCTTTCCCTATTAATAAATATTGTATATAAAATAACTGGGGGGAGAATAGGACATTAGTATAGGCCGGGTGAAGCTAGGTTTCAGCCACCTGGCCAAAAATATAACATATCTTGTTTAGGATAAACATCAAGAATTCCATAATTTCCAGAAAACCATTAATGCCCTGCCCGCCTCTCTGGAGACCCTAACCGTACTCCCGTCCTGCCAGCAGTGCACCCTTTGGATAACCTCTGGAGATTCTTGGGGTAACTTTGATCACCCCTGCGTTGCAGATACAGGTAGATTATCTTTGCTAAAGCTGCTCTATAACTATCCTGTCTGTAAGTCTCAAACATCTCGGGGGATACAGCATCCTTCCCAGACAAGTTGGGGTAATTTCATAGAATTTTAATTGGTTGGTTCAAAACAGGTCCAAAAGGGGTAATTTTCTTTTTAAAGTTGGGGATTCTACCTCAACTTCTAAAATAATACATCAAAATTTGAGCACAAAACAACAAAAAATTACGCCAGTTTCCATTAAAGTCCCTGCCGAGCACTGAGTCTCCACCCCACACTCATTGTTAGGATTAAAATGGTTCCACGCCAAACGTAGGAGTGGAAAAACATCGGAGTGGACAAACGCAGGAGTCCAAAACGTCGGAGTGGGACAAACGTCGAAGTGGACAAACGCAGAATTTTTGGGACAAACGTCGGAGTGGACAAACACAGGAGTCCCAATTTTTTTTAAATTTTGCAATGTCCACTCCGACGTTTGTCAACTCCGACTTTTAGGACTCCTACGTTTGGGGTAGGACCATTAAAATGAATACAAGGAAACAAGTAAAGTTTATCGTTGGTTTGTTTATTATTTTAGGTCAGGTAAGTTATATTGCGTAGGAGGGTTGGTTATCCGAATCCAAAATCCGTGCAATCTTTAAATCACAAAGTAAGGTTTGGTTGAGTAAAGGTAAGCAAATGGTTGCTGTAGGGTCTAGAAAAAGGAGAAAAGCTACTGTGAAATATAGTACCCGATAAAATCTAATCTCATATGTAATTTTTTTTTAAAAAATGCCTTTTAAAATATTGCTAGAATCAGCAATCCGGAATCCGAAAATCCGGAATCAAGCAAAAAGATAAGAATTCGGAATCCACGGATTTATCCGTTTCATTTTTGGGCGGATTTTTGTAAGAATCCAAATCCGGTCCAAAACCAAAAAATTGGACGGATTGCCAACCCTATTGGGTAGCCCCGCAGGGTTAGGGCACCGCACTAATGGGCCCCGTTTAAAACAAGAATTACAAAAAATTTTTTACTTACCAATGAAATTCCTTTATGTTCGCTAAAAATATATAAATGTACTAGGGTAAGGGGGGGGGGGGGGAAGTTTCGGTAAGGGGCTATTCTCGGTAATTTCGACCTACCTTCATTAAATGACCTTTTTCTCCATGTTCCTTTCAAATGACAGAAAAAAACATAAAAGCAAATTTGTTCCTTATTAAATTGCCTACAAAAAAGTATAAAATGAATTTTTTGTGAGATGAATATTAAGGGTACTTATTGGGTCTCAAAGTCGGACGAAAAATTTTTTTTTCCAAAAATTTTTTAGTAGGTGTGTAAAGATCGACCTACACAAAAATTGGTAAGACTTAGAGCTGATCTGAAAAACTTTTTGAACTAGAAATTGCCCGCTTTTTCCAAATCCGTTGAGAGCTTTAAAATCGGGTTAATATTTTTTTCAAAAATGACCAAAGTTGGCGCCGGGGGAAAAATCGGTAATTTCAAAAGAAATTAAAATTCAACTTTTAAGGTCATGTTTTCATGTTTTCTTTTGTCAAATCTATTATTCCATATGGACTTTTTAAGAATTAGGCCTAAAAATGAATAGAACAGATAAAAAACAAAAAAAAAATTAATTTTATTTTTAGAATCAAAATTTTGCGAGGAAAAAATCAAAATTTCTGGTCCTTTGAAAAAAAAATATTTTTGACATAGGAGGAATAGTCCGATCTTTATGAATTTTTTTGTGGTTAATCCCAATCACCTATACTAATTATGATTTATTACGCTTGTTTGGTCGTTTGGCCCTTTTTCATCGATTTTTTTAAGGTTAAAATGTAGTCAAGATTTTTTGCAGAGATGACACTTTTGCTTCAAATTCAAATTTTGAGGTCAATTTTTAATCAATTTTCATGTTTTTTGGGCTAAATCTATAGTTCAATGTGAGCTTTTTTAGGATCAGGCCTAAAAAGTAATAAAATACGTTTTTTTCTTATATTAATTTAAAGTTTTAAAAAAAAAAAATTTCGAAAAAAAAAATCGAAAATTCGCGTCTTTCAAAAAAATTCATTTTTAACATAGAAGGAATAGTCCGATCATTATGAAACTTTTTGTGGATAATCCTTATAACCTATACTAATTATGATTATTTATGTTCGACTGGCCGTTTGGCCGTTTTTCATCGATTTTTTTTAGGTTGAAAAAAATTACCGATATTTCCCCCGGTGGTGGGGAAATATCGGTAACTTTTTTGCGGTCAATTTCGGCCAACTTCTAAAAGTCCTAGGATAATGTCCTTTTAGGACCTGATAGTCCTTTCCGTAAGCTTTCTACTGGTCTTGGTTTCATTTGAAAATATTAATATTTACCCCATTTTTTTTCAAAAAAACCGAAAAAATACCGAAATTTTCCCCCCATTACCCTAGAGTTGTGCCATAAAACAAAAAAAGGAGATTTATACTTAAAAATGTCATTTTGAACAAGATTACTTTTTATGAAAACTTAAACCTTTTAGCCAGATAGAAATCTATTTACTAAATACAAAGACTGGAATTTGTTTTCTATGGGCGATTTCTCAAGGTAGACTGTAGACCTACTAAAAGCTTTACTGTAAAAGGGATCTGTTCAGCAACAAACACTATAATATATTACTTTTATTTAAGAATAAAATCAGTCAGTCTATCTATCAGTCAGTGTGTCATTTATCCATCTATCTATCTATGTATCACCTGTAAGCCGCCAGCCGTGCTATCCAGACTGAGTTCAATGGTTCCCAGGTATCCAACCACAGCTTGTAACAGAGCACCGCCAGTCTCCACCTCGCGATTCCCTCCGCAACCGACTCGAGAACGGCGGTGCCGTGACCCATCCTGGCCGCCAGGGCCACCTGTCAAAAAGTTGTGTTTTAGTTTGTTATTCAAATGAAAAATGAGAGTCACAATATTACACATTAGCGGCTACGGCCCTAAAGGCCTCTAGGAGCACTTGCTGGAAGTTTTAAAATTAGTTTTTAAAAAGTAAAACTTTGAGGGGAAGGTATTTTTTACAAGAAAGATTTCTCTTGGGATGGAAGGGTGATGGAACAACCCCCAAAAATAGTTATAGATCATACTACGAACTATAAAGAGGAAAACCATATCGGTTCAGCGGTTAGCAAAATCCAGCTTCTTAGTATAAATAGTATAAGGGGGGGGGAAGTTTGTACAGTTATAGGAAATGAAATTCAGTACCAAATTTTGCCCTGGCCGTTTGGGCTTGTTTTTATAGTTATCAACCTAATTCTTTTTGTAAGCGCTCTTATATGATTGGATCTACCTGTAAAACTTTAAAAATTGAAATTTGGGACTTTCCCTTAAAGAGGCTAGTGAAGCAAAAGACCCCCAAACACTAAAATTTTAAGTTCTGAGTCTATTTTCTGAGATATTGAGACGATTTTTTTTAATGAAAACACTTTTTAACAAAACCGAACTAAGTAGCCAATACAAATTTCATTTTGGGACTTTCCTTCTAGGGGCTAGTGGAGCAAAAGGCCCCCCAAACACTAAAATTTTAAGTTCTGAGCCTATTTTCAGAGATATTGAGATGATTTTTTATTATGAAATTTTTTTTACAAAACCGAACTAAGTAGCCATTACAAATTTCATTTTGGGACTTTCCCTTAAAGGGGCTAGTGGAGCAAAAGACCCCCAAACACTAAAATTTTAAGTTCTGAGCCTATTTTCAGAGATATTGAGACGATTTTTTTAATGAAAACACTTTTCAACAAAACCGAACTAAGTAGCTAATACAAATTTCATTTTGGGACTTTCCTTCTAGGGGCTAGTGGAGCAAAAGGCCCCCCAAACACTAAAATTTTAAGTTCTGAGCCTATTTTTAGAGATATTGAGATGATTTTTTAAAATGAAAATATTTTTAACAAAACCGAACTAAGTAGCCATTACAAATTTCATTTTGGGACTTTCCTTCTAGGGGCTAGTTGAGCAAAAGACCCCAAAACACTAAAATTTTAAATTCTGAGCCTATTTTCAGAGATATTGAGATGATTTTTTTAATGAAAACATTTTTAACAAAACCGAACTAAGTAGCCAATACAAATTTCATTTTGGGACTTTCCTTCTATGGGCTAGTGGAGAAAAAGGCCCCCCAAACACTAAAATTTTAAGTTCTGAGCCTATTTTCAGAGATATTGTGACGATTTTTTTATTGAAAACATTTTTAACAAAACCGAACTAAGTAGCCATTACAAATTTCATTTTAGGACTTTCTTTCTATGGGCTAGTGGAGCAAAAGGCCCCCCAAACACTAAAATTTTAAGTTCTGAGCCTATTTTCAGAGATATTGAGATGATTTTTTTTAATGAAAACATTTTTAACAAAACCGAACTAAGTAGCCAATACAAATTTCATTTTGGAACTTTCCTTCCAGGGGCTAGTGGAGCAAAAGACCCCCAAACACTAAAATTTTATCTTCTGATTATTTATTTCAGTTATTTGAAAAAAAATTTCATTAAAAAAATCAGCAATATCTTTAAAAATAAGCTCAGAACTTAAAATTCTAGTGTTTGGGGGTCTTTCGCTCCACTAGTCCCTAGAAGGAAAGTCCCTAAATGAAATTTGCAATGGCTAGGTACTTAGTTTGGTTTTGTTAAAAATATTTTCATGTAAAAAAATCATCTCAATATCTCTAAAAATAGGCTCAGAACTTAAAATTTTAGGGTTTGGCGGTCTTTTGCTCCACTAGCCCCTAGAAGGAAAGTCCCAAAATGAAATTTGTAATGGCTACTTAGTTTGGTTTTGTTAAAAATATTTTTATTTAAAAAATCGTCTCAATATCTCTAAAAATAGGCTTAGAACTTAAAATTTCAGTGTTTGGGGGGCCTTTAGCTCCACTATTCCCTAGAAGGAAAGTCCCAAAATAAAATCTGTAATGGTTCCTTAATTCGGTTTTGTAAAAAATGTTTTCTTTAAAAAAATCATCTCATATCTCAAAAAATAGGCTCAGAACTTAAAATTTTAGTGTTTGGGGGGTCTTTTGCTTAACTAGCCCCTAGAAGGAAAGTTCCAAAATGAAATTTGTAATGGCTACTTAGTTCGGTTTTGTTAAAAATATGTTCATTTTAAAAAATCATCTCAATATCTCTAAAAATATGCTCAGAACTTAAAATTTCAGTGTCTGGGGGGCCTTTTGCTCCACTAGCCCCTAGAAGGAAAGTCCCAAAATGAAATTTGTATTGGCTACTTAGTTCGGTTTTGTTAAAAAGTGTTTTCATTAAAAAAGTCGTCTCAATATCTCTGAAAATAGGCTCAGAATTTAAAATTTTAGTGTTTTGGGGTCTTTTGCTCAACTAGCCCCTAGAAGGAAAGTCCCAAAATGAAATTTGTAATGGCTACTTAGTTCGGTTTTGTGAAAAAAGTTTTCATAAAAAAAATCATCTCAATATCTCTGAAAATAGGCTCAGAACTTAAAATTTTAGTGTTTGGGGGGCCTTATGCTCCACTAGCCCCTAGAAGGAAAGTCCCAAAATGAAATTTGTATTGGCTACTTAGTTCGGTTTTGTTAAAAAGTGTTTTCATTAAAAAAATCGTCTCAATATCTCTGAAAATAGGCTCAGAACTTAAAATTTTAGTGTTTGGGGGTCTTTTGCTCCACTAGCCCCTTTAAGGGAAAGTCCCAAAATGAAATTTTTAAAGTTTTACAGGTAGATCCAATCATATAAGAGCGCTTACAAAAAGAATTAGGTTGATAACTATAAAAACAAGCCCAAACGGCCAGGGCAAAATTTGGTACTAAATTTCATTTCCTATAACTGTACAAACTTCCCCCCCCCTTGTTTTAGTTTACCTAAAGAAAGCTCTTCGCTAGCTCCAAGATCTATTCTTCTCCTTGTGGGCGGTGATGGTAATGGTCGAGATCTCTTGGCGGGACTAAAATATGTTAATTTAGTTTCATTTCATTTCAGAAAGAACAAAAAGAAAGTTTAATTGACATGAAAGTTGTATTTCCCTCAAAGTGCCTAGCACAAAAACCATAGGTACCTATTTATAAAATAAATGAATCTAAATGGGGGGAGTGGGCGGGGTCCTCTGCTCGACTAGGCACCAACTGCAAAATAATTTCACAAATGAAAAGCTTTTCCCTCACGTCTATTTGTATTTTTTCTCCTTCCTAACATTTTAAATATTTTTCTAGGTACCAATTAAGGGAGTTTTTTAAATACTTTCCAATTAAATAAAATTATTACCCTTGATTAGCTGTAGGTGAAGAGACAGCTATCGGCGGAACTCGCGGCGATAAATCGCCGATAAAAGAACTGTCAATTGAACTGCTTCTAACGTGTCTAAATTGATCCATTCGTACAAAATGTTTCTAGTTTATGATCAAGTAAGAGGATTATGTATTAAAGGGTCTTAATTTTGATAAAGAATTACTGTAATATAAAGTAGTAAGGTTTTTGTGCCTGAATCGAGGTTAATTTTAGGCTATTAAATTGCAGATTTGAGTCTTCAGAAAGGTTTAAGCTACTTTCTTTTTTACTTTTCTTATCCTTTAACTATTGTACCACTATTAGTATGCTTGCTAGGGGCTGCTTGTTTTTTAACAAATAGTACCTCCTAATCCTTTCAAACTTTAATGTTTTTTTTTTATTGTATGAATAAAAACCTAGAAAATCTTCTTTCATTAAAAATCTGATGTTCACCGTCGGAAAAATGCTCCACATCCGTATCCTTTCGTCTATAAAAAATATATAAATTAATAACAGGAATTTTAAGGGTTAAGACAATGGACGATAAATTGATGTAAGACCCCAATAACAATTTCAAAATTAGCCTAAAGATTTAATGAAAAGTATCCAAAGTTTTTTAACTAACCAATTAGAACATGTAAATAAAACTTTTTAGGGCCCTACAGAATTATCTTTAAAAAAAAGTGGTCACCTTAAATTAACAGTTTTCCGTTCATATTGAAATCTTTCTGCCTGTCCCAAGCCAAGTTTTTCAAAATTGTCATAGTCACCGCCAATCTGAAAAAAAATTGTCATAAAAAGATCTAAAATATATTACTGATTTTGTATCAATGACAGGTCATGTCCATTTAAGATTTAGTTATGGAGTTTTGCAACAAAAAACTGGAGGCATAGCAGTTAGCACTGAAAAGGACCTAAGAAAGGATGAACTGGATATGGGGAGAAGCTGAAGCACATGGCAAGAATAGGACTTTATGACAGAGAGAGGCGCATAATCTGATTTCAAATACCTCCACTCTTCCCTCAGCTCCACAAATTTTAAGAAGGGTTATGCCCCAAAAATAAGTGGGCCCTCCTAGAAAACTAAAAAATAGTGTATGTATAAAAATACCTAATTGTTACAGAAATCATCATGACAAGTTTGAAATGAATAAAACAATTCTTACCTTAGCATATTTGTTGGAGTCTATTTCCCTGAGTGGCGCATCTCTTCTTGCCAACCTCCTGAAAATAAAGTTTGCTAATTACCATGGTTCTTAAGGGATAAGACATAAGTATACAAACCTTGTCTGTCGGCCCGGCCAGTCGGTAATGAAACAAAGACATAAATGTATATTTAAATTTTCTTTTTAATTTTTTGTGATCTTCTGTTCTAAAGTCCCTCTTTCTCGTCGTTTTACATTACTTTCTTTTCTATGAAAACTAAACTTAAAATATTTTTTTTTGTCCGTTTTTAATCCATAACTTTTTTGTGCTTAAATGTTATCATCCTTGTTTTCTTTTAATTCTATAATCTATCTATCTATCTGTTACCTAATAGCAGGTCTATATATATTCTTATCTACTATAATCTATCTATCTATCTTACAATGTATCTTTAGATTAGATTAGATTTATTATTCTTGGGTGTAACTGTACAACATACATACTATGTAATTGTATCCTACACTTCTATGTATCTTACTATCTATCTATCTATCTATCTTACTATGTATCTTACTATATATCTATCTATCTATTACCTAAGAGCAGGTCTATATCTATTCTTTTCCCCGTCCTCGTCCTCTGAACTTGAATCTGTGCATAAAACTTCGGAAACCTAAATATGATTTTATTTTGAAAAAAGTGCGCAGATAAGTTACCATTTCTCAAAGTCTAGTAGAATGCATATTTCACATGTAAACACAATAAGTTGCCAGTTCAACGTAACATAAATAGAAAGGATTGACAGGGACAAGACAATGGCTGATTAACCGTTGTACATCCCCAATGATGATGATACACAAATTTACCCCTTCTGAAGAATTAAGTGGTTGAGACGTTTTGGTAACTAAATTTTTTTATTTAACCAACCAAACAAAATTCAATAAAAGTTATTAAACCAACAAATAAGAAAACATTATTATAAAACTTTGGGGACTAGATAATGTAATAAACCTGATAGATAGCAAAAATTATTTTGTTATTTTACTGACATGACACAAATTAGAAATTGATGATTTTTAGTAATAATTTCGAAGATTTTTTGAATATAAAAATCAAAGGAAATCTGTATTTGTACCTGAACCCTGATTAATCCTTGAGATTGGCTGATTAGTCTAACAACCTCTCCATGTGGTAACCTAAAAATGACAATAAAAAAGTTAATGATCTCTATCAAATTAAGTATTACCCAGGGGTGTATATTCTGCACTAGATTTATTTTTTTTCCCCTGCTACAAAATTTTTTATTTTTCTTCCCCCCCTTGTTTTTTCTCACCAAGTAGGGGGAAAATGGAAAAATATTTAAAGAACTCTATATTTTATTTATTTTATTCCTCCTACCACACATTTTTAAAGTTTTTTTCACCAAGGAGGGGTGGGAAATGGAAAAAAATGTTTTTAGTTTTCTTAATTTCTACATTTTTTTCCCCTCCAACCACTTATTTTTAATTCCCCCCCCCCCCCTGAGCAGGGGATCCCATGGAGAATATACGCCCCTGGTATTACCTAAATAAATAATAAAGTTTAAATCTATCTACAGGAAAATCTAGCACAAAAAATCTCCCCCCCACCTTTATATTTTAATTGAAAATAGGAGGGGGTAGTTTTTTGACTTAGCCTAGAGGCTAGAGTAAATAAATACCTAGGTAAAAAATATACACATAATTAGAAATAAATATGTTTATTTTTCACGCGGATAATAAATATCATCTTACCTAGTAACATTTCTATTATTGACAGAGATAAGATTATCACCAGATTTCAAACCCGCCACCTCAGCAGGGCTGTCAGGTATCACAGAACTAAAAAAAAATGTTTGCACTAATATTTCCAAAGCAACTTTTAACATAGAAATTAAGTTTATTTCTTAAATACTTTTCATAGTTATATTTAAAATATATATTTATACAAGATATATTTACATTTCAGTAATTGGACTAATATATGCATTGTGAATGAGGCTATAGATGAATTCTTTATGTCAACCCCCATTGAAATAAATAAAATCACCCCTTCTGTAGATTGAAATAATAATAACCTTTTGTTTGAAATGTTTAGACACTACTCTAAAATTCAATTGAAATGCCCAAAGTTTATAAGCCAAAGTATGACTAAATGTGGTTATAAAACTTATTTTGGGTACCAGTGTACTTACCTTAATATACAAGGATGTTGACCGGAAAGTGTGAATCCAAAACCAAATCTCCCGCGTGCAATCTCGTAAGTCTTTGCCTCTCTAGGGTCATGACGGCAAATTAAGATATTATGCTTAGGTACCTATTGGTTAAAAAGTTTAGACACTGTTAGTTTGAACTTTCTATTAAAGATTATAACAAAAGTACTCGAGGTTTTTGAATAAACGAATATGTTTATTGGTATAAAAATTTGGGTACCAGCAAAAAATTATAGTCCAATGTCATCTCCCTTTAAAGAACTTCGGTAGGTATTTACAAAGTGAAAATCACATTAAGCATTTTTTCTGATAATTATGACTTTGTAAGAAAATTTTCACAAAAAAATATTTTGCCGTTCCTTTTGTCCAATTTTCTTCTTCTATTCTGCGCCCTTGGGCTGGGGGCACCACCCCCTCCTCCTTCATCCTTCCTACCACTATCTACGGGAGGTGCAGCCCCCGCACGGGTGGGGGGTGCCACCTGCCCCACCCCCTCTCCAGGATCAAGGCTCTCTCTGTCCATGGGATCCTGGCATTCTTTTTCTTTAGGTCTGCAAAAATATAAAAAAAAATAAACTTTTTTCTCTCACAGGGATAGCATCTATGACACAATTTTTTTTTTGACAGGGATGATAAAAAAAATGTTTGGCTTTAAATTTTTACGTCGGCCAAAGTGACAAAAACGTAAAAATTTTGGTTGAAAAGTTTGGGTACTAACAGTAAGGAACGATGTTCTCTACCACTCAGTTATACAACAACATCAATACCATTTGAAAATAATACAATTTCATATGATTATGCACTAAACAATAAACTGCAATTTAATTATTACATTAATAACAAGGATGATAACATTAATACTAGCACAACATTGGACATACTAAAATTGATTCTAAAAAATGAGCAATCTAATAAAAGTTTTAAGCTAATGTATATTAATCATAATAGAGAACTTTTTGATATAGAAAATTTTCTATTAACTAAAGAAAATCAAGGTATCACAATGACAATCTTGAATGGCAAAAATATACTTAAGGTGCTTTCCCTCAAAGTGCACAGCGAGCACTGATATCCCCCTTATTTTTGAAATAATTTCAATCGATTTTTCTAAATAGTGGGGTTATGGGGGGCAGATGTTTTTTAGTGCTCTATAGGCACTATGAGGTAAAGCACCTAAAATGCATGCAAAAAATTGTAAAAAAACCCGGTTTTTATCATGTTGTTTTTTAATAGAACAAAACAGAATGTAAAATTTCTCTTTGGCTTTTAGATTCAAACTCTTGAACTATCTCATCTATGTCATTATCCAGGTCTTCACTGAAAAACAAAAACATTAAAATGACAACATCCATAAAAGCACTAATATAAAAATGGATATAGAATATGTGGATATTGTGAGAGATTACCCCGATAAACAATTTCTTACAGCTGGCTAATATTATAATACCCCAAACCCCCTACTATGACTATCTTATTAATTCCCTACCTTGACCACGGAGGAATGTAGTAAACAATAACTGAGGACTATATATTAGCAACCTGACAGATGTTAAAGCTAGAATTAACAAATCTAGAACAGCCTTTGCCAGCTTGAACAAAATTTGGAATTCCAACAACATCTCCATTAAGACCAAGTTAAGACTTTTCAAGTCAAATGTTCTCTCTGTTTTGCTGTATGGGGCCGAAACTTGGTTCCTAAACACAGCAGTGGTCTCCAAGCTACAGACATATGTCAACAAATGTCTTAGGAGAATCCACAAGATCTTTTGGCCAAACAAGATCACAAATGCTGAGCTTTTAGAGCGCAGTGATATGTCATACATCAAACTGACAATAAAACAGAGAAAATGGAGATGGTTGGGGCACACTCTAAGGAAAGGGCATGATGATTTAACCAATCAAGCCTTGACTTGGGACCCCTTCACAGGAAAAAGGAAACCAGGTAGACCAAAAACAACCTGGAGGAGGGAATTCCTTGAGGAACTGAGAGAAAAGAATTTTTCATCTTTCAGTGGAGCCTCTACTGAGGCCCAATTCAAAGATAAATGGAGAACCATTGTGCGTGGGCTATGCTCTGGAAAGAAGAGATAAACGGCGATGATGATGATATATTAGCAACCTAAATTGACGACAAATTACCCTGACACAATATTCACGTATTCTATATCCATCAATGTAGATTAACAATAATATATATTTAATATCTATTATAGAGTTGCCACGTTTATGGAATTGAGTTTAAACGACATTAAAACCAACAAGTAAAAATAAACTTGCCAAAAATTCTGTAAAAAAGGCAAAAAAAAATAACTATGGACGTACAAACATTCTTGTAATGATTAGGTATTGAGTTGCTACCAACCTATTATTAAAAAAATGTTTTATTAGAAGTTTGTTTGTGGTATATATGGGATACGAGAAAATTATATATGTATGTATACCTGACTGAAAGTAGACTAGCAAGATCACAAAGAAGAAAAGCTCCAATAGTGGCATCCTAAATTTAATACAAATGTTTTAGAAAATACGGTGCTTTCCTTTAAAGTGCTCTCTTGAGCACTGAACCAGCCCCCCCTCCCCTCCCCTATGTACTAACAATAGATAGATTGATGAACAAAAGAAGGATAAACAGATGGATTATCAAATAGATAAATGGACAAACGGATGGAAAACTTCATTGATAAATATTTTAATAATAGATAGAGATAGGTCCGACCAACAACATTGATATTTAGATTGATGAATAGATGGATAGATAGATAGATAGAAGGATAGATAGGTGGATAGATAGAAGGAGAATGATATAAGTGGTTAACTCACAAACAAAATATGAATTTTAGATATTTATTCAGACATTACAAATTGTTTTGTGCATGTTTGCACTACTCAGATGTCAATATTAAGGATAGAAGGATAGATAAATAGATAGATGGACAGAAGGATAGATATATACCTCTGGATTATCAACAACATTCATATTAATGACGTGTACAGGCTCGTCGATTTGATAGATATTTAGATAGATAAATAGATGCATAGATAGTAAGAAGGATGGATAGATAGATACCTCTGGATTATCTACAACATTCATATTAATGACGTGTACAGGCTCGTCGATTTGATAGATATTTAGATAGATAAATAGATGCATAGATAGTAAGAAGGATGGGTAGATAGATACCTCTGGATTATCTACAACATTCATATTAATGACGTGTACAGGCTCATCGCTTTGGTTTCCCTTCTCACTAAAGTCAGCTAACACCTAAAAAAAAGCACCATTAGTCAGAAAGAGAGGGGAGTTGAGCTGGGTGTTCAAACGTTTCAACCACTAATTTTAATCTACAAAAAAGAGTAATTTTGTGTATCCTCATTGGGGAGGTACATCAATTTATTGGCCATTGTCTTATCCCTTTAGATCCCTGATTATTAATAGCGATGCTATAATGTACTTTGTCTATACGAAGCTTAAGTGTCGTACATCATTCAACCAATTAGAGCGCAGGTAGTTTCCAATCCACCTATCACAGATGTCAAAATTAATTTACTTAAATTTTATTTGAGCTTTTAAATAATGAATTATACAAAAAACGAATTTCTAACATTAAAATTCTTTTGTTCTCATATATCTTAATAACCATATTGGGAGGAAATGATTTTCTCAGCTACT
The DNA here is from genome assembly GCF_053477335.1 of Acartia tonsa. Classification (NCBI taxonomy): domain Eukaryota; kingdom Metazoa; phylum Arthropoda; class Copepoda; order Calanoida; family Acartiidae; genus Acartia; species Acartia tonsa. Next base: position 14,003,525 of record NC_137272.1, on the reverse strand, counting down.
TTCTTAACTTTTGGATGGTGTCATTTTTGTTTTGGTGAAAACGAGTCATTTAATGAATTCCAATTATGTAGAAAGAAAATAGTTTGAATAAATATTTATTTTAATCTAATGCTCAAATATATCAGTAGCGTTCATTCTTTCATCATCAGAATTCTGTTCACAAGAGAATCTTTATCCTGAATGCCTTCTTCTATTTCCTGTTTTATAGTTTCTTCAACATTCTTAGCATCCATGTTGAAGAAACTATAAAACAAGAAATAAAAGAAAAAAGTGGATCTTCATCTAGAGTTTCTTCTTATTTTACATCTTCTTTAACATCAGTTTCACCACAATCAACAAAACTTGTAGAAGCAGTAGATGAACTTATTTCGTTATTGGATTCCAAGATTTTGAGATGTCCTGTCTATTTGCTATGATTTAAAAGTTTTGAATTAGTGTAAATAGATTTTTGGCACATTTCACATTTCTATGGCTTCCTGATATTAAACAAGAACCTAATATTAAACAAGAACGTTACCTGGTCATAAACTTTTTCTTCAACTGTAAGAATAACGTCATATTTGTTTTTGGTTTCTTGAAATTTTTCAGGTCCCTTCTAAATAAAGAAAAAAGAGTTAATGAAGAACTTTATCCCAGCGTGTCGGAGCCGTTTAATTTGGATGCGGCTCCGGCTCCTACCTTAAAATTAATATATCAATTTTTGTTCATTATTGAATTTGATAAAATAAAAAAAATAATATAAAATATTTTGCTTTTATTTGATTAAAGCTATATAAAAGTAGAAGGATGTGTGTCTATTTGTTAGGTAACAATAGTTTTTCAGTTTATTTTATAGAAATAGACCGTTGCCAAATTAAAATATTACTTAAAATATCATTTTTAGCTAATCTGGAGCCGAAGCCGTTTTTAACGAAAAATACGGCTCCGGCTCCACCAAAAATATTGCGGCTCCGCGGTTCCGAAACGCTGCTTTATCCAAAGTAACATTATGTGCTTTCCTAAAAATGCCTAAAGAACCAGGGATCTAAAGGGACAATACAATGGCCAATTAATTGATGTTCATCCCCAAGATGACAAACATAATTACCCCTTCTGTAGAATAAAATTAGTGGTTGAAACGTTTGAACACTCAACTTCATAGAAGAACTAATCATAATTTAGTAGGAGTTCCAAAAGTTGTAATGAACTAGTGTAATGAACATCCCATTGTCCCCTCTCTCTCTCTGCACTGACACTCCGCCCCTCCCTTATTTTTAAAATAAATAGAAAATAAGAAGAGGAGAGGGGGGGGGGTTGTAGTTTTATAACTATACCTCCTCCCCCCCCTGCGGGGCTACCTAGCTCTAAATATACTTCGCTACTATAAATGGTTTAAACTTACTTTTATTCTACGATTTCTTTCCATAATGTGAAGCATACCATTTTTGGTGTAAAGCCCTTTGTCCTAAAAAAAATATTTATTTTATCATACTTTAAATAGAATAGATTTATTATTTTTAGATGGTCAATAATTCATAATATTTCGTCCATCTTAAAAAGAAATTTCTGTAAGACGAAAACTTTATTTATTTTTAATCTATAGATAACTGTCTTAGTACCTAATATGAATGAAATGAAAAAAAAACTACCTACCTACCCTTTCTTACCAAAATGTGTACATTTTCTAACCAATAACTAATATTGTTCAAAAACTGTTTTCCTATTAGTCCAAAAAGTGATTTGGGATCTAAAGTCCATTCACTAATTTTTTTTGAATAAATTTTGAATTAACCAACCTTAGTTTTGAGATCCGTGTATATTTCATCATAAGTTGTACCGAATGGATATTGATTTGGCTCTTTTTCAGATTTACCTAAAAAAAAATTTTATTGTATAAAAGTAACAAGATGTCTGAATGTGTGAGGTTCAGGACAGGTTATTAACTATTTTGGGGTAGGGTACCATCACCCAAGAGAAATCGCCAAAGGAAAAAAAATATGTTAGGATCCAAATTTTGGACAAGATACCTATCTCATTTGTTTAACAAAAATTTCAATCTACAAATCTGTAATTTTGTTAATCATCATTGGGGATGTTTGTATATCAAATTATCGTCTATTGTCAAATCCCTTAAGCTAACTGGAATTTTGAATTATTCCAGTTTGTCTTCCTAACTGATTAACATCCGGTGGATTAAACTGATTGTGGGGCCATACTATCTGCGAAAAACTGTCTATAATACGATTAATTACTGTTCTTTACCTGAAATTTTAATTTGAGCACCAGTACCATAGGAAGCAATGTTAATAATAGTTATTTATTTCATCGTATTATAGACAGCTTTCCGCGGATAGAATTACTTGGAACCGGTTGTAATCCAGCGGATATCAAATGGTTTCAAAGACATACTTGAATAATTTACATGGAATTTTAATTTTTGGAACCAGTACCATAGGAAGCAATTTTAATAATAGTTATTTATTTCATCGTATTTTAGACAGCTTTCCGCGAAACGTATGACTCAGAACCGGTTCTAATCCAGGGGATATCAAAAGGTTTCGAACCCTTACTGGAATAATTTACCTGGAATTTTAATTTGAGCTCCAGTACCATAGGAAGCAATGTTGAAACCTTTCTTTTGTAAAAATGAATGTGCTTCCATGCTCCTGAAATTAGATTTTAAATAAAAACTTATGGCCTGTAACTTTGGCCCATAAAAGCTAAATCAAGATTTATCTTTTTGACTTCGATTTCATTTTCGGCGAACAATTTTAAGAAAAAACAACAGATATGTGTTTTCAGAACGGCTCAGCAAAATCAATTCTAATAAAGCGAAAACGCGTCGGAAAGAAGAAAAAATTGTCAGTACCGCCAATTCCGCCGAAAATCATAGTATTTTATTTTGTTATCAACAGGTGCAAATCTAAGAGATTTTTTTTCAATTTCAGATACATTTATGGCGGTATTAGGTGGAAGCGACGGTTCACTCGCCGTTTCATTACAATTCTTCATGTAAATTACTTTAACAATTGCCATTCCAAATTTCAGTGCTTTAACTTTATTTTTGGTATAGGTACCTAGTTACTGTTTTAGATTTTTTAAAGTATCCGTCTGACAAAGTAGATAAAACTGACCTATTCATATTGCTGGAACAAACCACGGCAAACTTGACATCAACCGGCATTTTAGTAGCAGATTTCTTTTAGCTTTTCATCCAGTCTAAAATCTTCTATAATAGTAATAGGTCAAATTAAATTATAATTATCATTTTCAACTACTTTACAAAATCAAAATTCAGGATGTTTTCATGTATAATATATATATAGTTAACAAGAACAGTTGTATTAGAAAGAATAAAATTGTAAGCAACACTATAGAGTTTTCGATGGAATTGGGATGGGGTTAAAATGGTTAAAATTATTGGTTGAAAAGTTTTGACACTAATAGTTTGAAAGCAACCATTTAAAACATTTTAAGTAGGTACCAATTTATTTTTTTAAATCTTCGAAATTTAAAAACAAAAAATCTCTCAAATTTTTTTCGCTTACCAACAACTTTAATCTTTGAAGTTATTGTTAGGTACAACTGAATGTACATAAAAAAACACATTATCATAATAGTCATAAAAGTTGGTCATTAATACTTTATAATAAGACATAAATGTATCAATATAATACATTGCCCGTAATAAAATAACAAAAATTATAAGGTTATAAAAATATATATAACGCACAAAAAATATGAATTTAACGAAAATTTGTTAAATAAAAAATAATTTTTATAGAACAAATTTTCTTATTAAATTCATTGTTATTGACACCCCTAGAAATAACATTACCGAGTAAAAAAATCACAGTTTACATAATAAAATAGGTTGAAAATACTTTATAATTGGCTTTGAAAGCAAAATTGGAAGGCTTGTAAAATCTCATCGGTTTAAAATTATTATTTTTAAGGCAATTATATTACTTAAATTTCAGTTTGATAAAAAGGTTTTTTGACAATAAACTTAGAGAAAGTTAATTTTTCGTTGTAAACACCCTTTTACATTTATTTTCAGGTAAATAAATAAAAGTACGCTAAATAAATGCCTTGAAATCAATATAAAACTGAACTTAAAATGTCAATGAACAAAAAATACAATGTTTTAAGAATTAGTTATTTTTTTTACTATTGTTTTGAACTATATGAATGCTAATAATAATTTTAGGCTAACTAATGTACAATTTCTTTTATATATTTGATTATTACTACAACTGGTAGATTTTTTAATATTAATAATATGTTTTTAATTTCATTTTTAAGGCAACTTTAAATCACATGCCAGTTGACCAAAATTCAGGGATCTCAAGGGAAAAGACAATGGACGATTATTTGATGTAAACACCCCATGATAATAAACAAACATATAGAATTAAATTCAAGGTTAAAAAGTTTAAGCACTACTAGTTTGTAACCAAACAAATTACAATTCATTAAAAGTACCCAAAGTTTTAAAGTCAACAAATATAAAAACATGGTAATGATACTTTGGGTACCAGTGAAATTAACATGTGATGTGCCCTCCCTGCTTGATTTAAACATAACCTATTAAGTAGAAAAGCACAATTAAAGCCAAATGGTAAACTAAGTTTTTAATTTGACAAAGTAAATTAAATTCTAAAACAAAATGCAAAGACATGAAAAAATAACAAAACAAAAAGCAGTCAAATACAAAGGAAAAAATGCACAAAAAAAACTGAAAATACCCTAAAAAATACAACCTAAAAACATAGTGTATAATATTCAATAATAATAATAATAACTAGATTGTAATAATTCCAAAATAGAATAGAACCATTATTACACTAGTATAATATAATTCAAATATAAGACTAAATAAGAATGGATCGAGTTTAATTTAATTTTTAATAAATTCACCTTTTTTCCATTGATTGTCTTTACTACTATAAATATAATAATGCAATCAAGTGCAGTTCATGGTAAAATATTACTAGGATCGATTATCTCCAATAATCATAAACTTTACAGGCAGCTTGCGGCAAAACGGCTGTTAATCATTGTATTTTAGCTAGTCAAAATTATTTATAGATCTTCTTTTTTATGCGAGCTAAATATTTACGATCAGCTGTTTGGCAGCAGCAGCCTTTAAGGTTATTTTTTTGAGATAATCGATACCAGGAACTTTTTACCGTGAACTGTACCAGATCCTACTAATGTAATGTGTGTGTGTGTGTATGTATCAATATTTTATATTAGATAACATAATATTTAATATGTTTTGACTATATATCATGCAAATATATCACAATTGGGAGGGGGCACATTACAGCAATTTTAACCTAAAGAGTATGTTAAATTCAATTTTAAAACTTAGCACTGTAAAAAATACTTAAAAATCCTTACTTATTCTGACAATTTTACTTTTGAGTAATTTTAAGTAGAAATACGTACGTAATTTGCTGATATCTTATTTGCTGTTTTGCCCCGAACCCTTGTTTTTATAATTTTAATTTCTAAGGTTTGTATTCTAAGCCATGAGCAGGTTGAAATCATCGCCAAACACCGCTGATCGCCGACTTCTCTCCGCCGCTAATCCAACAGCGCTACCAGACGTCACCGCCGCTCGTTCAATACCCCGTCCCCCCGACTCCAAAGGTCAGAGCAATGAGTGTTGGGACGCGGATAGTTTGCGATCAGAGGACGCGGTTGACTTGCGGGTGGATCCGCTGCCGTGCGAATAGTCGGACCCCGAGGATTTGCGGTCGGCGGACCGGGTGGAGCCGGAGCCGCCACTGTGCAGCGAGGAATCAGCGGCCGCGCCGCCAAACAAACGCGACTTTGAGCGGACACTGTCGCTCGCCGCACTGCCGCTGGTGCTACCCGAAGCTCCACGAGCGCGTTCAGCCTGAAAAAAAAATTTAAATTAAAAGACTGACTATATTTTTATGCCTAGATATTAAATGTTCATGTTTTTTACAAAGAAGATAAAGTATAGAATAGAATCCAGGTAGAAGATTCTGCCTGGCTAGCCTGAAATAAAATTGGAACTTTTGAAAGCCCTAAATGGCTACAAGGATTGCAGTAAAATCATATGATTTCAGATATTATCGAGAAATTATATGAAAAATAAATGGCTTTTTTAATAGTATACTAAAAGCCATACAGCCAATCGTCCAGCCATATTTGTCCTATTCACAATGGATTAAAACCTTATAGTATTAGCAAAACTTTAAACAAAAATTCATTTTAACATGAATTTAGTAAAAAAATGACTTTAAAAATATTTGGTTAAGAAATAATGATCACGGCATTTGTATTAGGGTTGCGCATGAATTTGTTTACAAAAAATCCTTAGCAGCTGATTTTTAATTCTTTCAAGGTCTGAGAGTAAAAGATGTTTATATCCAATTATATATTTTTAAGTATTTTAATTTCAATTATTATCATAAATTATTTTATTAATTGTTGAGTTATACGCAAGTTACGTTTACATTTTATAATCGAGTGATTATTCAAGTTGCGTCATAAAGTACATTGACAGTTGGGAAATGTAAACAATATTAGATAAACATAAATTTAATTTCTATGCAGTAGAGACATAAAGTTAGAGGAAAAATCTAATACTTTTCGATATATTTTCATTAAAAAGATATTATTTCAGTTTTGTCCCAACTTGACATGTGTACCATTCAAGTTTCATATTATGTTTTTATTGCGCAAGCGCAACTTTTCTTCAATATTCCCTAAAATATTTGAGGTTTTCATTTCTATTCCTCCTTATTCTATGGTTTTTTAACAACATAACTTTAGTACATCATTTTTTTATTGTACGTCATGTCTAATTTAAATCTTACCGATATATCTATATTAGGTATACATCTACTTGAATTAAATTTCTCCTATCATTATATAAAAGAAATGTCTGTCTTTCATCGTTTGTGTCTATGAGTACCGAGTAGCGAAGAATCTTTAAACCAAAATGGTTCTCCCTTAGAAAAAAAGCATCTTATAGTTTCAGGGAAGGTTTAAAACTATTTTTTTGGGGTAAAAGTTCCATTTTTTATCAATGTTGAGGGTCTTAACCCTTTCCTTTTCCGAAAGTGCCTCTTGAAGCACGACCGCTAGTGTAATAATTAAAATCATACCTGTAGTGCAGCAGTGAGGTAATGACCATAATGATGCTCCTGTTCCTCCAGCTGGGCCTGGAACTTATCCTCCAAACTCTGTTTGCGCGGCTTCAAGTCCGCCTTCCATTCCTTCAACGCCTTAGAGTAATTTTCATCCAAATCTTTGAGCTTGGACGTCTCATGCTCCATCAGCAGCTTGCGTTTCTCGCCCTGCAGCTGCTCCAGCTCCTTGATGGCGGCCTGGCTGCCGGCCCGCGACTCCTCCAGCTGTTTGGAGTATTTCATCTCAAAGCGTTGGTGCTCCGCCTTGTAGCGCTTCTTCTCGGCCTCCTGGAACTTTTTCAACCGATCCTTTTCCTCGGTCGGCGTGATGGCCTCATTCAGGTTGGTGATGGAGATGCGCAGCGACGCGCGGAACATCATTTCGCGCGCCTTCATCTCGGCGCGGATGCGCTTTGGTAGAGCGCGGCGCTCTTGCGCCTGATTCTTGGCCAACTCCTCCTCTTTGCGCTCCATCATGCGCTTTAGCTGGTCGAGTTCCTTCTCGTGGTGCACCAACATCTGGTGTCGCTGCAGGAAGAATAGGTCCTTCAGCTGCCGTTTGGCTAGCTGGTGGCGCTCGTGCAGCTGTCGCTCCTCAAGCTCCCAGATGGCGGCCTCCCGCGCCCGCATTAGTTGTTGTTTTTGTTGCAGAAATTGGCGGTCGAGCAATGCAATTTTCTCCTAGAAAGTTCGTTGTTTTATTTCAGTTTTGTTTTATGTTTTCTTAAACAAAAATTAAAAGGCCTGTATTATATTCATTAACACTTCTCTTAATATTTAAAAAGCAAAACAAGAAAAGTTTGACAAAAAGTTTGTTACCATTGGCCTTTTCATGAATCCCAAGGTTTTAACTATCAAATACAGAGGTACTTAAAGTTTTGTTATCTTATCAGTTGTTTAAAAATGTTAAGTACTTTTATCGAATTTGATTGGTTAGTTCTAAACTTTTCAACCAAATATTTTAACCAATAAAAGGGATAGTTTTGTTTCTAATCATTGGGAGTGCAATGCAAATCAAAAATAAAACTACAATGCCTTATGAGTATCGGAGATACGCTTCATGGCCGCATTATAATTATCATTCAGTCGCTCCACAAACACCCGCTCCCTATCCAGATGCTCGGCCTCCAGCTGTTCTTTCCGCGCTTTGTGTGCCTCCTTGCGCCTCTCCTTGGGCAGCAGCTCCACCTCGTGCTTCAGCAGCTTCATCTCCTGCTTGAGGCTGTCGCGGAAGGCTTTCAGTTCTTTTTCCTGTTCTTGGCGCATTTTCTTGCTGCTGAACCGCAAATCCTCCGCCTGTTGCTGTTCACATTTGTCAACCTGGGAAAAAACATAATTAGTTTTCATGAAAACTGGTGCCTTTTATAATAGGAAATATGATTACACTATTCTATTTTGGTGGGTGGAGAATATTTTATCGTCCTTTGTCTCATTTCTTAAAATCGCTGCACTATATAATTTTCAATCAAGTATGATGATTGGGGTTTTATCAATTAATCATCTATTGTCTTATCCATTAAGATCCCTACAAGTAAGAATAAATGGAAGAAAATTTATTTATTTTTCATTGACCTATCCCTTCTTTGTAATACCTGTTTCTTTTGTGAGTCGACCATTGACTGTAGGTCTGTCTCATACTGCTTGTTACAAGCTATCTGCTCAGCTTCGAACCTGCAACATAAAGGGTTACATAAAATATGCCAGATATTCATAACCTCAAAGTTTTATAATGACGTTTTCTATTCGTTGGCTTTACTACTTTGGGTTCCTTTATTGAATGGTTGGTTCATTAAGTTGAGCGTCCAAAAGTTTCAACCACTAATTGTATCTATAGCAGGGGTAATTTTGTGTATTATCATTGGGGATGTACATATAACATACATTCATTAAACATTGTCTTATCCCTTTAGAGATCCCTGAATGGTAATCCTTTTGTATAAAGTAGTAAGTTTTTCTTTGTCTGAAGCTTAACATAGGTCAGAGAATGGTATTAGGCTATTTTACCCAGTACCCAATATAACTTAAAGTAATAAACAAGCAAAATAAAATTTCTTATTTTCAATTTATTTCAAAACAAGGAGGAGAGAAATCTATACTCGAGTGGGCACTATGTGAGAAACCCCAGGTTAACAAATTGTTTTGAAATTATTTGTTTGAAAAGCTTTAATATTATTTGACTTATTGTCTGTATTTTTCGAATACTTCTTACAGTTTACTGTTCTATTTCCCTAATTATGATATGAACTTGTTGTTGCTGCGCTATTATTGGTTAAAAATGACCTCTATCAATCTAAACACAACAGTTTCTATTAAATTCTAAGACCAAGTTATCATGCATAGAAAAAAAGGGTAAAAAACTACGAGACAAAAACCATAAAAGAAAATGATTAAAAATTGTCTTACCTCTACCCTATGAAAGCTTTGTAGTAAAAAGCTAATTAATCCTTATATAAAAGTAACGGGATGTTTTTATGTGGGTCCGTCTGTCTGTGTGTGTAACTAAAGATATCGCTAACCACTGGACCGATATGGTTCTCCTTTTCTTATAATGAATAGGTCCAGGAAAGGTTTTTTTATATTTAGATGGAGAAAAAAATTTACCACCGATAATTAAGTTTGTTTATCATCACTGGGGATGTATATTGATTTACTTATATCTTATTGTCTTATCCCTTAAGATCTCTGGGGCAGAAAATAATTCCTATCTTTTCTCTTGTTAGGAGCTAAATCATAGAATTGTTTCTGTTTTTGTCCGAACTTTTCAACCAATAGAAAATAATCCCTACCTTTTCTCTTGCTGATCTTTGACTGTCTGATTTTTAAGAGCTAAATCATGGAATTGTTTCTGTTCTTGCTTCTGAAGCAATTTCAATTCTCTCAACTCTTGTTTCCTAAAAATATAATAAATAAATATCCTTGTAGGAAAAGTAACAGGATGTCAATGTGTGAGTGTTGTCTGTCTTTACAGCTAAACCATGCAATTTATGTTCTTGCTTTTGAAGCAATTTCAATTCTCTCAACCCTTGTTTCCTAAAAAATATAATCCTATAATAAAGTATGAAGTAAGATTTTTTTGATTGAAGCTAAAGATCTCGAAATCTATACTTCTGGACCGAACGAGTTGTCCTTTTTATTTAAATCTTGGGTTGGTTTTAGGCTATTATTCTGACCTCAATCCGCCCTACCCTAGAGGCTAGGGTCGCAACAACTAGTAAATAGATATAATAGATAAAGATCCCTTTCCCCACTCATTAAATTTGACCAAAAAGAACACAGTAAAAGGAATATTTTAGTAGACATGGCAGTTAGATAATTTATCAGTCATGAATTTCTTAGGTTCTGAAGAAATTTTCATCATAGAAAGTTTATGAATCTTCGTCTTTGTAAATAACTTTACTATCTATCTATCTATTGTCTCTACCTGAAGAATTGTTCATCATAGAAAGTTTCTGAATCTTCGTCTTTGTAAATAACTTTACTTGTTGTCGTAGTCACGGTTACTCCGTCTATCTCAAACCTAGAATTAAAAGTAAAAGCTTAGTTTTCATAAAAAGTTGTATCTAAAACTAAATGATTTTTATAGAAGTCCTAACTGTTGTTGGTTAATAAAGGTTTGCTCCTATTCATAGGTTAAGGCATCTACTTAACTATTAATTTTGAAATTGTAAATTGTAATACCAAGTACTATTTTAAATGGGCAGGAGTGGTCTTTAATTTAAACTGTTTAAAAACTTTGGATGCTTTTGTCAAATCTGGATTAGTTCAACCAAGAATATTTAGAATGTACAAAAGGATAATTATGTTTTTAATCATTGGGAATGTACAACAATTTATTATTCATTTAATCTAAAATCCCTGTTAACCCTGAGCGGTCTAAAAGTTGACTTACCTCCTAGTTCTCCTACGAGTTTTCTTCTTAAGGTTGTTGATCCTGACCTCCTCCTTGGTGAACCTCTTTCTCTCGACAGTGTCGGGCTGCACTGTCGACGTGTTGTCTGGTGTGGATGGGGTGTCAGGAGCGTAAGAGCCGTTTACCAGGGTCGTGTTGCTGCTACTACTGCTTGGGGTAACCTAGATGAATCATATCCTTTTATAAAAGTAACAGGATGTCTTTCATGTATGTAGCAAAGGATCTTGCTAACCAGTGCATGGACCAATCCGGTTATAATTTACAATAAAGCCTCTCATGAGTCCAAGATTTAAAACTATTTTTGGAAGAGAAAAAAAATATCCCGCCTTTTATTTTTCACTTTTTCTTTTAAAACTAATAAAGAAAGAGAAGGGTTGATTAACCCCCCCCCCCCACTCCCTACCATCCTTGAGTTCTTACATCAGATGCCACTAGATCCTCTCAAGAGCGCAGTCGCTATTTTATTATTTTAAAATACTGTAAAATATTGGTCTATCAATTGACAAGTATTCTTGGATGCAAAATAAAATTTCTACAATTGCCTCTCAGTCCCTATAAGAGATTGCTCTATACCCAAAGAGGGAGGGGGATATTGGAATGTTAATTACATTAGTTCCCATAGTTATATCTTAATACTTGGCTAAAAAAGGTTGGGGTACTTTAATGAAATTTTTAGTTAATAGTGCTAGATTAGCACATTTTTTTAAAACCAATGCAATGAGTTTAATCTACAGGGATGTATATCCTCTTATCGTCAATTGTCTTATCCCTTAAGATCCCTGCTATTACCTGATGACTTGCCGACCTCTCCTTTTTCCTGTGGCCACCAGCTGCCGCCGCAGATTCTGATTTGTCTCTTCCTTGTTGTTGGCTGCCCGACACAGCCGGAGTTTTTGGTGTGAGCACTGTTGACTTAGACCTAGATACATAAATTGATAGTTAAATGTTAGATAGATAGATCATGGATATATAGGCCAAGATAGATAGAAAAACTAGTTCCGTTAAAAAAGAACATTGACTATATAAAACTTTTTTTTTGTTAATAGCTAGATATATTTAATTCATAAATTTTACTTTGTAGACAGACATTTTTTTTTGGATCATGGTAAGGTTTTTGATGATTCATATACCAATAAAAGTCTATGATTACTTTTATTTAAATTTTTTTACCGTTCTCTTAATTGATTAGATCTTTTCCAAATAAATCAATTGTGCTGTTGATAAAAATCATAATTTTTGAAAGATATTTTAGCTGCAATTTTATTATACAGACGGTGTAATTCCTACTGTTTATCTTTATTTGGGTTGTTGTCTTATCCCTTAAAAAAGTGTAATTTTTTATTACCTTTCATCACTACTATGAGCCGGAGTGGTAGAACTCCTTCTTCTGCCGTCGCTGTGGCGGCGATCACCCGCCGCCGCCGCTGTTTTCACCGGTGACGGCTTTCTCGGCGACGGAGTGCGACGCTTCTTACGCAGCTCAACCGGCGAGGCATCATCCCTCCGGCTTCGCTGTACGGCCTCAATCTTTTTGTGGACTCCGCCGTCGCTCTTTTTCCTATACTCAACAGAAGTATCTCGTTGTATCTCATCCCTACTTCTGCTGCGACTCTGCTTGTAATCAAACATTTCGCGGCCTTCACGCACCTCCTGCGCTATGCGCCGGCTATTGTGACTATCAGCTGCCTGCGGCGGCGATTGCGGTTCTGGGGATAGGATAAGCGGCTGAACAGCAGCGGCTGGTTTTTGTTTAACGGGCGTTGATAATTTGTCGTTAGTTTGGTTTCTAATGACTGGCACAATGGGGGGTTCCTCAGGGGTCGCTTTCTGGTTCTTGATATTTTCAGTAGTGGTGTTGATCTGCGAGGCTTCGCCTTCGTCCTCAGAAGTTTCCTCGGAACTGGTTTCTGCGTCACTGCTGTCATTGCTTTCTCCAACAAGCTCCTAAAAAATAAGATATTACAATGGAGATAGAATAAACGTGGATATATTGAGATGGAAGGACAGATTAGAGATTTTTTTGCAATCCACATAATAGGTTATTTATAAGAAGTTGAAAAACAGAAATTGAACTTGTAGTTTTTATTTTACTATTCGCGAAAAACTGACTACAATACGATGCGATAAATTATCTACCTGTTCCCTGTCCTGTTGAGTCTCCAGGATGGACAGATCCGTGCTAGACGCGTCCACAGTCATACCCTCCAACTTGATACTGCTTGCGCCGGACACGTGGCTGCTGGCCGCGGACAACCTGCCGTCCTGGTCCTGCTGAACCATAGTCGGCAGCGGCGGCTGCAAGCGGTTGTTACTGCTGTGATGGTGGCGGTTGGCGGCGGGAGAGGAGGATAAACGGTCTTCAACAGAATGAGATGATCTAAACAAAAGTGAAATTAATTCCGAGTCTGCGTCATACACAAGATATTAAAATTGTAAATTTTAGGGACTAAGACATTATAAAGTTGAATGTCATGGCCCTTTAACAACTACCAATAATAATCATAAGATTTTTTTCTTTAGCAGTGTAAGATTACTAGGGAACGCAAAAGAATGTATAATTAATTCATCCCCATTTCATCTCCCTTATAATGTTTTGGGAAGAGTATAAACAATTGAATTTATATTCAGTTATCCCTCCCACCTCCCTATTTCTATTATGATTAGGATTATGGTGCTTTCCCCCAAACTATCCTGTAACCAATATAACCTAACCTAACATGACTTAAAGTATAACACAAACAATATATAATCTAGCCCCAACCCACTTATTTTTAATTTATTTCAAATTATAGGTTTGGACAGGGTAGGGAATTTGAAGCAAACTGTCATTATAATAAAGATGCACTACTAAGCAAAATAAAACTAGCCACAAACCTGCTTGACAAAGAGCGGTCCACTGACCGACTCGACGAGGCCCGGTCAATGATCTCGATCCGGGAGGACGAATCCGGCCGCATAGACCCATCCTCGATGACCGACCGTGACCGATTCGGGGTGTGGTGTGGGCCTCCAGAGAAGGAGGACGGGGTGTCAGAAGAGGGCGTGGTCACGTGTGGAGAGGAGGAGTCGACAACCTGAAATAATAATAATTTGTATAAAAAAAATCCTCGAAACATTTTCTTAAAATCAACTAAAATTCAATTCAGGGAGTGAATGTACTTTAACTGTAATTTACACTTGTACCCAAAGTCTTTAACCACACATTCTTACACGTTTACTTAAGAATTTTGGGTACTTTTATTATATTTTTATTGGTTGGTTCAAACTTGTAGAGTTCTAACTTTTTAACAAAAAATTATTTACAGAAGGATATCTTTAGTTCATTATAAACTGTGGATGTAAATAAATTTATCTTCCATTGTCTTATCCCTTAAGATCCCTGCTGCCAATGAGTTAGTTAAAAACAAGATTGTTATTTGAATCAGAATAGTTGGTTAACCTTATGATTCTGGATCCCGGGTTTTAAACACTTTCATTTTATCTATAATACAAAGTAGAAAGATGTCTGTCTGTCTATTTGTTTTTCAGTTTGTAACGAAGGATCTCGCTAACCGCAGAACAGATCAGGTTCTCCTTAACAGGGTGACTTCTCATAATGCCCGGAAAGGTTTATAACTATTTTTGCCATTTTGGGGATGGTACCACCACCCTCCAAAGAGAAATCGCTTTAGAAAAAATTCCAACCCTCAAATTTTTTTTTTCTTCGACTCTATTTTTTTAACTAAAATCAAAGAAAGGGGGAGAGAGTGCCCCCCCCCCCCCCAAAAAAAAAAAATTGGGTTATTCAATTCAATTCCCCCCACTAGTTTTTTAAAAATACAAGTAGCATGCTATTCTAGATATATCTAGGGTACTTGAGGTAAAGAAAGAGAGAGTGGGGGGGGGCCCGGGGGGGGGGGGGGTCGAACGGACGAAATTGTCCAAGCTTAAGGTTTCATACAAAAATTCTTTAGAAGATAAAGAATGAATTAAATGTTTTATTATTTAATTTTTTTTATAAAAATGTCAAATCAAATTCACCTATTTGAAGAAAAGAAAAATAAAACATAACATTATAAACTCAAATATTAACAAGTATGACAAGTAGCATTGGCATAGAGAATCTTCACAAATAATAAATTTTGAACGGACAGACGAACAGACAAAGATGGTTATAGAGTAGCTTCGCTACAAATAAAGATATATTAAAAAACAATATTAATCATGTATATAATGAAAAAAAGAAAAACTAGTTTTAAAAACCATTTTTATCTCCATCCCTTAATGTATCTTCAGCCCAGGGATCTAAGGGGATAGGACAATAGACGATAAATTGATGCACATCACTAGGAAATGAAAATAAACAAAATAATCCTTACTTTAATTAAAAACATTGGTTGGACGCTTAGTTTTGATTAACCAATCAAAATTCAATAAAAGCACCTAAAGTTTTAGAGACATCAAATAAGATTACAAGATTAAAAACTTTGGGTACCAGTACAAATTATAAACCAATATCCCCTCCCTTTCTCCCTGGTTCAACCACATTATACCGGAAAAATAAAATGATTAGAAAATTTGAGCTCGCGCGCCTTGTGTGTGTGTGTATGTGATTGTGTGTGTGTGTGTGTGTAAGTGTGTGAGTATTGGAATATTTAGAGGAAGCCGGATACTCTAGTTAACACGACAGCAACTAGACAACAATCAAATTTTAAACTGTTGCTGATATGTCATTTTCATTAATGCGTAGCTCAAAAGTTTTCAAATTGTCTATGTAACCTATTATATCAAGTAGTAAGGTATTTTTGTCATTAGCTTAAGATTTTATTACATATTGAATCGTTAAAAGTTCTGAACTATGGAAGCTTCACATAGGTTCCAGGATGGTTTTTGGCTATTTTTCTGTTTTTTTCTATGTAGAGCCCTCTGGATGCTAGGGGCACAATCGCAAGTTTAAAATATTTCAAAAGACAAAACCTTCTTCATGTTTAAAAATATATTTATGTAAGATGTTCTTAAAATTGTCATAGTTTAAACTTTAAAGATTTGGCATTTTAGTTATTCTTGAAATGAACTTTTCCTTCATAAAGTATTTTTATTTTATATTTTATTTATTTTTTTATTTATTTGTATTTTAAAAGATAAACACTGTTTTCAATATATTAAGAGAACAAACTTGCAACATTAGGATAAACTAATGGATTCATATCCTATGGAGAAAACATTTACTTTTTATATTTGTTCAAGAAAATTTAATATTCAAAGCACTCTTCTAGAATTCTTCAATTTAGCGCATTTTGGGGGAAGCATATTTTCTTGGCTATTTAACATAAGACAGCAGAATTTCATTTGTAAAGAATTATATATTTTACATGTTCCGATGGTTTCCCACCAGGTGCCCAGTCAAGCACAGAACACCCCCTCCCCCTTTAATATGAAATAAAATGAAAATGATTAAGTTTTTTTATTTTACTATTACTTTAAGCCAGGTTATGTTATATTGGAGTATGCAGGGTATGGGCACCCAGGAAGGGAGTGGACAATGGGCTGTTTATTATATTAGTCCACAAAGTTTTATTTTAACTTTTTCTTATTCTTAAGCTTAATAACTTTGGAACTTGAGTGAATTTTGAATGATTGGGTGGTTTATTGAGTTGAGTGTCAACCACTAATTGTAACCTACAGAAGGGGTAATTCTGTGTATATATTGGGGATACACGTCAATTTAACGGCCATTGTCTTACCCCTTTAGATCCTTTAAGGCCACTGCAGGTAAAAGCAACTTGTTCAAAAATAAACGAGGGGGGTTGGTCAATGCTTGCTATACACATATAAGGGGAAGTACTAAAATATTGAAACTATTTATCCATAACTATTGGAATATCCTAATGATGGGTGATAACACTCAACATTGCGTTGTTATAAATGCATTACTAGTGGAAGTAAGACCATGGATATATTCTCTAAAAATAAGAACAGGACAGCCAGCAATTTAAGATAGAACGCTCATTTGACAGGGATTTAACAATGTATGATAAATATGCCTTATGCGTGAATTCTTTCTTTAGTAGTAACTGAATGTGTTAGTGTGTGTAGCGAAGGATTTCGCTAACCGCTGAACCGATATGGTTCACCTTTAAAGTAGAGGTTTTTACATTTTTTACTTCCAAAAAAATAAGAAAGAAATACATAAAGTTCCTTAAAGACCGAAATAGAACATGATTGTCCTTGTCAATTCATTGATTTGTTTTCCAGAATATAATTCTTTGTCCCCCCGTGTGGAAGTAGGAAACATGTAATATGTGTTTAGGCCAGGGAGGGGGGGACATTGGACTGTAAATTACACTGGTACCCAAAGTTTTATAACCACGTTATCTTATTCGTTAGTTCTAAAACTAAGGGTATTTTTTTCAAACTGGTGTCCTAACCTTTCAATCAATAATTTCATAAGGGATTTCTTTGTTTATTATTATATGTTTATTAGTTTGTAAATAAATTTTTCGTCCATTGGCTAATCCCTTAAACCTGTGTAATATGTATTTAGGCCCAAAATAGAGATAGAAATATTTAATGAATGTTTAAAAAGTGATTTACACTTAAAAGAGGAAATGTTATTCATAAGTAGCGCAGCAATAACACACTTACAAGCTGAGAGATGATTAGATAAGAATAGTAAATTATGAGACAGAAATAACAAAGAAAATATTTAAGAAAATGTATAATATATATAAATACAAAATTTTAATGAAGATTCAAAAGGAAGAAATAAGACTATCTGTTTAAAGTAACAGGATGTCCCTAGCTTAACCGCTTTACTTAACCTATATGATGGTTCTCCTTTACAGTATAGCTTCTCATAGGTCAAGGGAAAGTTTATAACTATTTAGAGGAGAGTAAAACCACCCTCCCATGAGAAATCGCCTCTAGAAACTAAATACCCCAAAAAGGTTTCTTTTAAAAAAAAAACTAGAATTTAAATTTCATGCAGCCCTAGAATACTCTAGGGGCGTAGCCGTTAACATACAATAGAGAACAAATATTTCCAATAAAAATTACATCAAGGCCAAATGCAATTTTCTTATGATCTAAAAGAAACCATACAACATGAACATCAATGCTTTACAAACCATAATCTTTTCAACAGCGAATCTTCTCTATAAATTATTATAATATGTCAGTCCATGACCAGGGGGAGGGAGGGGACATTGGACTGTAAATTACACTGGTACCCAAAGTTTTATGACTAAGTTACCAATGTGTTGGATTAAAATCTAGGGGTAATTTTATCTAAAGAACCCAGAATCATTGAAAAAAAATATTATAATATGTCTGTTCATATTTTGCAGGGATCTCAAGGGATAAGATGATAAATTATCACTACTATAGATAAAAATTAGTGGTTGAAAAGTTTGAACACTACTAGTTTGGATAATAAGTGCCCAAAGTTTTAAGCTTATGAATAAAATAACATGGTTTCTAAAACTTTGGGTACCAGTGTAATTTACTGTTGAGTGTCCTTTTTCTATACAAATAGAGTAGCTACTATTTTGTTTCTTTTTTTAAAGATTTTGATGGATGATGTCTTCCTTGTTTAATATCCGATATTACGTAAACTACATTCTTACAATCTGATTTTATTTTTACATACAGGGAAATGATTATAGACAGTAAAATATTTTTCTAATATAAAAATTGTAAAAATCTTTGGTAGCTGCTAAATTAAGTTAAAAATAACAGGCCTTAGTTTATTACAAACTAACGGTTGTGCCCCTATCATCTTGGATTTGGAAGGACAGAAAATAGCCCAAAAACATTCCCAATACCCAGGCTTTAAATTATAAAAATAAAATAGCCTAAAACCCTCTCAGGAAATATATTAAGCTTCACTATAAATGAGAACCATATCGGTGCAGCGGATAGCGAGATCCTTCGCTAGAGACAAAAAAGCTTACTACTTTATATAATAGGATATACATTTAATATTTACGAATAAAATGAATTTATTAATGTAAGAAAAACATTGATTCCAACTGATGAAATAAAAAATCTGTATTACTTCAAATTATATATCCATATATCCCTACTTTTGTCTATCTATATTAAAATAATCTTTTTCTTATCTATATAACATCCTTAACTTATTTCATTTAAACATAATTTTACATGGGAATTGTTTTTCTTATAACATAAAAAAAGCAACAATAAGCCTATGATATAAGAACTGAGGTGAATTCTTTAAAAACTTTTGCTTCACTAAAATCAGTTTGCCACACTAAAATTTTAGTTGGGCAAAATTATCCCCTCTAAATTTTTAGTTTGCCTCACTGATTTTAGTGGGGCAATTTTTTTTTAAGAATTCACCTCTGTAAATTGTAATACAAAAAGGAAAAAGGCATAATATATAATCAGGGATTTTAAGAGATAAGACAATGAATGAATGTTCTCCCCTAGTTATGATCAACAAAATTACCCCCTGTGTAGATTAATACTGGTGGAAAAGTCTTTAAGCCAACGAATAAGTAGACACGTTTATGACTTTGGAGGCCAGTACAATTCACATTCCAATGTCTACTCCCTTCCTTAATTAACAATAAATTTCAAGACTCTGACTGTAGGATAATAAACATAAAAATAAATAAGTTTTTTTCTTTGGGTGATATATCCAAGTCTCTTTCTGGAATGGACAAGCAAAAAATTCCTTATGTATTTACGCCCTTTATGAACTCTAAATGGCGGTTTCCTTTTAAGTGTCTAGTTGATTAAAGTTAACCCCCCCCCCTCCTTATTTTGAAATGAATAAAAAATAATTAGTTTGTTTGTTTATTATTCAGGTAAAGTTAGGTTAGGTTAAATTAGATTACTTGTAGCCCCCCTCCCCCATTTTTTATTCATTTAATAAATAACGAAGTGGAGTGGGGGAAATCAGTGCACGATAGCCAATCAGAGGAAAAGCAACCTCCTAATATTTGAAAATTGAAAAAATGCGCAAACTGCATTACAATTCTTAGGCAATGCAAAATATACCCAGTGGGGAATTTGATATAAATTCTATGTATTTGAGAGTGGCATTCCAAATAATCTATAATCTTATTAAAACGTAAATCTTTTATTGAATTTTAATAAGTTAGTTTCAAACTGGTAGAGTCCATAATTTTCCACCAATAATATTTACGTAAAGAATGATGGGTAATTTTTTAGAGATCTCTTAAGATCACTGAAATAACCACACTACTAATCAAAAGCCTATTCAAATCTGACACTGAAAAATCAGGAAAAAAATATTGAATTCAAATAGCTCAGCTAATGCACAAGTATCATTTCAATTCTATTTTTCCTCTAGCGTAATTTTCAGGGATATTAAGGGATAAGACAATGGATGACAAATTGAAATACATCCCGAATATCAAGAGAGTGGATCAAAACTAAAAAGAAGAACCATAAGTTTTGATTCATCGAGTAAGATAATGTGATTATAAAACTTTGGGTACCAGTGTAATTCACAATCCAATGTCCTCTCCCTCCCTGGTAATATAACTTATTGACTTTTGGTTACACAATTGTTATTTGTGTTTTTTTCTTTATGAGCACAGATGACAACATCCATAAAAGCGAAGCTAAACAAATTACACAAACGGACATACCATCAATTCGCACTGACATCGTTATGACTTCATTGCAGCGATAGCATACTTGCAAAATTATGCCATATCGTCATAGGAATAACAATTTAAGAGACAAAATATTAAAATTGACATAGGCACTAAGGACTATAGAGTTGTTACTTATCATATTTCAATGTTTAGGGAAAGTTTAAAATATATAACTGATTAACACACCTTAAATGTAGAAAAGCTTCGCTTTTCAAACAGAGTTAGTTTTTAAATTGGTCATTGCTTAATGTATTGTACTTAATCGTTTTAATTGAAATTAATTAGTTAAAACAAAAAGACATCATTAGCAAAAACAAGAATAATATTATCCCAAATCCAACGTAAATATCATTTTATTATATAAAGTATTAGGTAAGTTTTTTTGTCTGAAGATTTTGTTAAGATTTAATAAACTTTTTTAGGGAAGTTTCAAATAGGTCCAATAAGGTTAAAAGCTACTTTATTTTAGATTCAAGTCTTTGGGTGGTTTTATGCCATCTTTCCACTCTCTTCATATCCCTAATTTGAAACTGATAATGTCCAAACATTTTAACCAATAATAATAATATACAGAAGAAGTAATTTTGGGTACCAGTGTAACTTATTGTCAATTGACTTATCCTTTTAGATCCCTCTTTAAATACAATAACAATGTAAAACCTCACCTGGAATGAATCTTGCCCCAGCACAATGACGGAGACATGGGGCGCACCGCCTGAATCAGAGTGCGCCTTCATCGATAGCGATGAGTTCGAATCCGAGTCAAGGCTGGAGGGAGGCGCCATGGGGTGCGTGTCCTTGACCGGGCTCACGCTCTTCTCCCTGGAGTGGGGTGTACGCACTACCTCCACCCGCCCATATTGTGACTCGGAATTGTAACTATCACCACTGCCGCCGCCGACAGTTGTTATTGTGGCGTTATCATGGGTTGTTAACGTGGTGGCGGAACTACTAATTTTTTCGGGTGTAGCCGCCCGACGGTTGTTATTATCATTACTTTTCTTTTTATTATCTGTTGTTATCACAGCTGACATGTTGTCCCGTTTGGTGGGCGTCGGAGAGCCGCCGTTGCTCGAGCCGTCCGGCGAGTGACGCGGCATGCTCGGCGACAGGGCAGGCGATGTCGGCGAGCTGCTTCCTCGCGCCGATCGCGGCGTTGTAGGTAACTGTAACGAATGCGTGGATGAGGCGGTGGATATTGGTCGTGATCGTGTGTTGTTTGATATATTCGGCGAGGATTCGCCTCCGGCTGGCCCGCGGCGGTTTTTACCGCCGCCGCCACTCGACGAGGCAACACTGCCACTTGATGATTTATTACTAGCCGCGGAGCTGGGCCGTTTTGGATGCAGAAGATCCTTGTTATGATGATGTATTACATTATCAACATGATCTTCCTCTGCATCACTATCATCAATATCACTGGCGGAGAGGACAAGGGTATCCTCGGCCTCCTGGATGGCGTTGTCCAGCAGCTGCAGCGCCTGGTCCTTCTCAGGGGAGAATCGTATGTCGTCATCAAGGTCAACAACCTGAAAAATTTAGGTTTAGTAAATATTCACTAGCGGCTACGCCCCCTAGAGGCCTCTAAGGGCACTTTAAGGAAGGGTTGTTTTTTTTTTGGGGGGGGGGGGGTAGAGGGTTTCGACCACCCCCCCCCCCCTTTTTCAATTGTTTAAAAAAAAACAGACAGACATAAAGATACTTTCCCTCAAGTGAATAGTCAAGCACATAAAACATCAACCTCCTTATATAGAAATACATTTTAAATAAAGTTAGATGGGAGGGGGTAAATTTCCGTCTATTCATTATGTACTTTAGGTCAGTTTAGGTTATGTTGGGTACAGCCCCACAGGATTAGGGAACCGTAGGTATAAGCAGTCCCTGCAGTGTTAGAACCCCCAGCAGGGATTGGACATAATAAAAAACTATCCTTTTTCTTTAATAATGTAAGACAGACAAACTTTTTAAAGTTATTATTTTAAATGACCTCGGAGAAAAGCATAATATTTATCTAAGCTTTGATATTTGAAAGATATTAGACCCAATTTTCAACGACAAAAAAATTATAATGTAAAATATAACAAGGATGACAACGTAAATAAACAGCGAAGCAAAAAGTAAAAACTATTATAGATTGAAATATGGACAAAGTGATTTCTCGTATTCATTCGAATCCGGTGGATAGGAACCGGTTCTCATCAATACGAAAAAACTATGTCTAGCATCGTATTATATCCAGCTTTCTACGGATATAAAAATGTAAAATCATAAGAATAAAACCATTTTTTGTCCCTTCGGCACCTTGGGGCTAAAAAACTGGTTTTAATCATATAATTGTACAATTACATCCTATATCCGCGGAAAGTTGTTTATAATACGATGAAAGAAATAACTATTAAGAGTAAATATGCAGTGGTCATAATAAAAAATAAAATAAAGAATATCTTGAAACCGTTTATGTATGTTTTGATATTCATATTTTTTTAGCATGACTGACAGACCGACAGACCAAGTAAATAATATAAAATTTACTTATTGATTTGTTATCAGAAAAAAAACCTCAGCCGTCTATCCTTATAATAAAGTAACAGGATGTCTCTGTCTGTTTTTTTGTCCCGAAGGATCTAGCTAACCGCTGAACCGTTATGGTTCTCTTTAATAGTTATAGGTCATGGGAAGGTTTATAACTATTTTGGGGAAGGGTAACACCACCCTTCCAAGCAAAATTGCCTCTAGAAGAAAATTAACCCCCCCATATAAAAATATAATAAAAATTGGGATATCTAATTCAACTCCACCCTCCTTTAGTGCCCCTAAAGGGCCTCTAGGTTTGTAGCCACTATTCTTTAAGAGAAAATCATATTTAATCCATAGTGTTACGAATTGACTGACGAACAAAGTGAATTATAGAGTAGCTACTCAAAATTCTTACCTGTAATAATTCAGGCTTTTTATTGTTGTTTGTATGATATGAATTTTCATTGGAAGTTGTATCCTCAATAGATTCTTCTTCTGTGTCAAAATCCTCAACAAGTTTTCTCGCGGGTCCAACGTTGTTTTTCTTTCCAACCTAAAATTTGAATATTTATTAGTACGACAGACAGACGGACAAAGCGAATTATTTAGTTTATTAAGGGAAATCTTAATAGGAAATAACATAAACCTTACTATCCTGTTCTAAATAAAGTTATTTAGTAAGGATTTTTTGTTTAAAATGTCCTAGGATTTTTTAGGGATTTATCTTTAACTTCGGCTAATTTACTGCCCTCCATCCCCAGGCTGCTAGGAGCAAAGCAATTTTCTTCCACAGACCGTTACGGACTGAAGGACAGGCGGACACAGACAAAATAAATAATAAAAGATATATTTACCTTCTCATTGTTGTTTTGTTCTTTTGGCTTAACAAGTACGTCTTCGTGTGATGTCGCGGCAGTAGCGTTTGATGTCGGCGGAGGTGGAGCAGGGGCTTTCTTCTTGTCTTTAACTGCTGAAATGTCGGCAGCTTTAACAGGCGTTGCTTTTGCCGCGTGTTTATCCTCAACCTCTTCGTGCAGCGGTGTTGATGAGACTTTGGACGGCGATGTGATGAATGAGTTGCGGTGCACTGGCGTCTCCATGGCGGCGGGCGCGGAAATTTTGCGGTTGTCACGGTCTATGGCCGACAAGTCAGCGGTACTGTCCATCATGCTGGAGTCGTTGGTCCTTATAGAGATAACGTCGCCAAATTCTTCGCTTTCGTCCGAATGTTTTCCCTCATCCTCAGCGTCAAGCTCCTCTTCGTTGATTATCTCCGCCTTGAATTCTGCCAGCAGATCCAGCACTGGTTTCCGGTCAACCCTGGATATAAACGGATGCTTCAGCAGTTCATAAGCCGTTGCCCTGGCATGGGGATCCTTAACCAGCGCCTTGGTCAGAAAATCGTGAAAATTTCGGCTCCAGTTGGCCGTTTTGATAAGGCGGGGCGGGTCAGACTTCTGGATCTTGAGCAGTACTCGCATCGGTGACATCTCGTGAAACGGCGGCTCCATCTGAGCAAACTCTATGAGTGTGATGCCCAGACTCCAAATATCCACTTTGAAATCATACGGCTCGTCGCGGAAAGTCTCGCACATGATAACCTCGGGCGCCATCCAGTACGGGGTGCCGATGAATTCGGTCCGCTTCAGGTTGTCGTCCTTTAGCTTGGCCGACACGCCAAAGTCGGCGATTTTGACCTGGCCCTCCATGGTGAGCAGGATGTTGCCGGCCTTCAGGTCCCGATGGATGACCTTGCTGTTATGGAGGAAGTCAAGGCCAACGCACATTTCATGGCATACAAAGGAGATCTGTCTTTCATTTAAACCTGAAAAAAAAGATCCAAATATTTTAATATAAAAGTATTCAGGGATATATTTTATCTTACACTTTTGTCTAATTTTCTGTCAATCAAACCTAAGTGTTTCTTTAAATATTGATGTTTTTCATTGTTGATATATTATGTTATACATCAAATGATCAAATATGGTACAACATGTAGGAAAGCAAATGTGATTACATTTAAGGGGCGAAGAGGTAATATACTGTTTCTTTATAATTCCTATTGATTTTTGTACTGTAGAGATATAAAGTTTATTATTAAACACTCTAGGTACTACTGTAAAGTAAAAAAGGATAAAAAGTTTTGGAAAAACAAAAGGGTCAAGGTTAAAAGCTTTCATATTTTGATAAAAAAAAAATTTAATTGAATGTACCATTGCATTTACTTTTCATTTGAATGTTGTTAGGGCCACCAAAGGACGAGGAAACGAAAAAATATAAATTGTCTTTAAAAATATTTTTTTTTACCTTTTTCCAGGTCCATCATGATAGAATCTAAGGCGCCGCCATCACAATACTCCAGCACCATCCACAGCGTGTCATCATAGTGGTAGGCATCCATCAACCCTGTCACAATGGATATATTATTACGTGGGTGTTACACCATATTTTTTCGTGTTCTTTTAAATATCGATACCCCCTTTAACCACATCCCAACCCCTTCTACTGGATGAACAAACCATTAAATGAGTCCCATGTTAGCAACCTAAATTTATCCCCTGTTATAATATCCACGTATATTCTATATCCATTCCTATAACATTCTCGTGCGACAACTCATGCAGAATCTCAATCTCCACCGTGAAATCCGCCAAATCCTCTTCGGACTCGAGTTTGCACAGCTTGCCGGCGCCGAGGGTGCCGGTGAACCGATTGCGCACTTTGTGCACCTTGCCGAAGGCGCCGTCGCCCAGTTCGCCGATCAGCTCCCAGGTGTCGGTTGGGATCTCGTCCGTTTTTATGTAGTTGAGGCATTTTTTCTTTTTATTGTCACTGCCAATGTTCAGCGCTTTCTTAAGGCTGCTTAGAAAAGACATATTTGTCTGTTTGTTTAACTTTGAACTCGTTTAGTTCACATTATATATCTAAAACATTTCATAAACAGTTATGCAATAAACATGTAAAATACTATACTTTAAATTGTGACTAATTAAGTTTTCAAATAAAAAGTAATAAAACAGAATAAATACGAGTGTCATTGATGCATTATTGCTGCTTTCCTAGCTCCAATAGAGAATTCAATTGGTTCAGTATTTAGATCAGAGATGGTAAAAACCAGGTTTTAAAAAAAAAAAAAAAACAGTTTTTTTTTTTTGGTTTAAACCGTTTTTTTTTATAAAAACCAGTTTTTTTTTGGTTTTTTTAATAATATCCAAGTTATAGTATTCTAAGGGGGGGGGGGGGGGGGGGGTTTAATGCAACCATCTCGTAATCAATGTATAAATGGCACTTAGAATTCGAATTTCGATATAAAATGTTGCATGAGAAATCCTTGGTAGGTCTATTTTCCCTAAATCGAACAAAAAGTTGGAAAAGTAACGGCTAACGGCTGGCAGCTCAGCCGCTTAGTAATTTTTTGGCTTTTTTCTATCGAAATAAATCACGAAACCTCTCTCCACATAATGCTCTTTTCCGATCCAAAAAGTTTTTAAACGATTCTAGCCGGTAGTTGCTAGTACTAGAAATCTAAAAAAATATTTTTTGTATCATTTCACATGATTTAAAGCAAAAATATGTTTTAAAATGTTGATTTCTACGTAATTTTTGACAGATTTGCCCTAAAAATAGCCAAAAAACGGCTAAACGGCTGAGCCGTTAGCTGTTACTTTTTCAACTTTTTGTTCGATTTAGGGAAAATAGACCTACCAAGGATTACTCATGCAAAATTTCAGATCGAAATTCGAATTCTAAGTGCCATTTATACATTGATTACGAGATGGTTGCATTAAACCCCCCCCCCCCTTTAGTATAAAGTTGAATTTTTATGGAACTTATTGAATGTTTTAACTTAAATACCTAAAAAATGTATAAGAATGCATTTAAACTTCTTTTAGAAAAATTATTTGCCTTTAGAAAAGTATTTAATTGTCTAAATTGTTTATTATATATAATCACCAAAGTACAAGATTTAAACTGTTAAAAGAATTTTATAACAGGTATTTAGGTTTTAACACTAATTTACTGTATCATTTACATAATAAAAAGATATAACTGGAAAGATAGGCCTTTATATAAATATTTTTTTAAAAAACCATCACCTCCTTGGTTTTTTTTGTTTTTTTTAAGCTTGTTTTTTATGTTAACCCTGATTTAGATAAATACTATTAACGGACAAAAATCAATAAAAAGCTTACTTCTTTAACTTAAAGAAAATTAATTAATCTAATGTAAGTAATACATACGAATTTTCAAGTACAACTAGGTAATAAACTTATACAAAAAATAAGTGTTTTTTTAGTTTGAATCAGAAATAATAAATTTACAACAAAAAAAAACATTACGTCATAGGTGAATATATAATATGTTTAACCATAATATAATAATAAAAATATGACCTAGCTATCTGTCAAACTTTATTTCTGATTCATTAAAACCCCATGAAGCATAGGGACAACGAAACACTAATAAATTTGAATTTCTACTTATCAATTTCAATATAAATTTTCACTCAGATAATTCTGTTATATTGAAGTTTTATTAGGATTTTCCATTAAGATCTAACTAACCACTGAACCGATAATCCTCCAATTTAGGGCCAAACGTTTCACATTATATATACATTCATATAAAGTAGTTGGATGGTTTCAGGCTGTATTCTTATTCCTGGATGATAGCGGTGCAATGACAAAAAAAACATTTTTTTAATATGAGTCATACTTAATACCTAATAAATATTATTAAGTAATAAAATTTTAAATTTTTACTTAATAAGTGACAAAATGAACAGAATTTTTAAAAAAATTTAAAAACATCCTTAAAATGAAATGAATTTTTAGCACTTAGATTAAATATCCGGCTGTCAAAAAAAACGCAATTAAAATAAATTATATTCAAATTTCAGATATCACCATAATTTTCTAATTTATCTTATTTCACTTCTTAAAACATCACTTTTATGATAAAAAGGGTTTTGTAACGATAAAAAAATGGATTTTTTTCACTTCCTTGAAATAATAAATTCACTTTTCTTATGTTGTGTGTGTTGTCTTCTTGAGCAAAGTCCTTGTTTTTAACTTTTACCTGTTTCCTATTCGTAACTGGTTTCCTACTAGGGGGCTAGTTAACACGAATTTTTTCATATTTTTCTCGCAAAAAAATCAGCTTCTAATAGAACTGACAAATGAATGCAAATGATCCCAAAAGCTGTCTAATTCCAATGTCAAATTTTCATTTTGCTATATTTTTTAGAGCTAGCTTTAAGAAGTAAGAAAATATTCATTGCGTCCGCTCAGTGTCAAACAAAAAGTGTGGACGCGGCATTCTTCAAATTAAATTCAGCGTTCCCGTATTTTATGTTTTTAAAATACAGTTTTTTCTAAGATTATCATTTTTTTTGATGATATAATTTCCCAAATAAATATAAACAAAATTAATATTTTGTAAAAAGATGAAAAAAGCGTAAATTAAACTAGAAGAATATCATAGATCTAATTTTTATGTTCCGTTAAGATTTTGGTGCTTCATACTAGGAAAGCTTTACTTATAAATTTTAAAATGGATTTGGCACTGTTTACCTTACACTTGCGATTGGTGCAGTTTTCTAAATTGTTGTTGCTCTTTAAATCTATCAATTCCTAAAGCAAATTTCAGAGACCTAAGTTTCATAGCAGCTGTAAACAAATTACGAGAATTTCCATTCATCCGTCTACAATTGTCATCCAGAGAATCGCATTCTCCTTTAAAACGCAATAAAAAGACAAAAAAAATAACAAACGACCAATTTTGAAATAAATATTTGTTACCAAAGAAAATAATTTTGTACGGCAACCTTGCTTTTGTTACAAAGACGACATTACAGACTTATAGTAAAATAAGTTTTTTTTAGGAAAATTAGAGTAAATCCAATTTAAATATTTTACTACAAGCCATAGGCCCATAATAAGTGATCAGCTGTTCATGGCTGCATTAAATAGGCAGAGGCAGACGGAAAATATGGCAAAGCCAAAACAAAATGTAAAAGTTGATGAATTAAAGCAGATTTTTGTAATATTATAATAAGATTTTTATTCAATATAAAATAAATTAAATGTAAAGTATTATTTTTTTATGCACAAAGCTATAAAGATCTCCGTAATGGCTTTTTGTTAAGTAGCTAGGTTTGCGCGCATGCTATTTTGAGAACCTCAGTAATGCATATTAATTGTTGGTTTTAAGCTATTTTTCTAACAATTGTCTCCTAGAACATAGTGGTGATACAGTTAATAATATTATATTTTATGATTCACTTTAAAACCTTAGTAACAAG
This sequence comes from Acartia tonsa, assembly GCF_053477335.1. NCBI lineage: Eukaryota > Metazoa > Arthropoda > Copepoda > Calanoida > Acartiidae > Acartia > Acartia tonsa. Next base: position 13,974,014 of record NC_137272.1, on the reverse strand, counting down.
AAAATATTAAAATTTCGCTATTAAATTAAATGTACATTTCAGAAAAATGAATTTATCGCGAGTAATACGGCTGGGTGCGTTGATAGGAATATCCAAGCCAACTCAATTTAGACTTCAACCAGCGGCATTTGTTTTAATATCAAGAAATATAACTTCTAATTCTAACAGGTTATAGCATTTAGAGCCGTAGGGGACTTTATCAATTATTTAACCTAAAGAAGGTGTAATTTTGTTTATTATATCATCATTGGCGATGTATCGGCTATTGTCTTAACCTCTTTAAATCCATGGCTTATGTTTATCGTTATATTTTAGATTAAATCCTGAAATCAAAGAGAAGTTTGAAGGTCTGTTGAAAATTTTCCCTGGAAATTTGGATGAAATCTCCGACCTTGCCCTCTCAAGACCAGAAATCCTACAGCTGAAAACAGAAACGATTGGATCAATTGCCAGTTTATTACGTTATCATGGAAAATCAAAATTGCTTGAGAATTCTGACATCATTGAATTATTAGAAAATTATCCAGAGGTGTTAAAAGTACCTGCTTCTGAATTTGAAAAGAAATTGGTTGATTTGCTAGTCAGCTGTAGTGGAAATGATTTGCCTTGGAAATCTATAATAGTAGCAAATGCAGATATTATAGTGAAAAATCACCAAACAATTAGAATTATGTTGGAAAATTTAAGGCAGTACTTTAGTAGATATGAATTGTATCCACTGATTCAAAACAATCCTCACGTCTTCAGGGAAGAATGGAGAGATATTGAGCAGGTTTGATAAACAATATAGATAACTACTCAGGGAGGGAGGGAACATTGGACTGTAATTTACATTGGTAACCAAAGTTTTATAAACATTCCCTCTTATTCATGGCTCAAAAATTATTAATTTTGATTGGGTGGTTTTAGGTAATTTTCATCATCTTTTGGGACGTATATAAATGTATTGTCTATTTTCTTATCCCTTCTAATTCTCTTTTTAACAATCTAAGGGTTACGCAATGTTGTTAAAAAGTAGCTTTCATCCGAAAATCGTCAAATAATAATTTTGAAATCTTCCAAAATTATATCTAAAAATCCACTAAAATATGTTTATTTTATTTAGAAGATAAAGTTCCTAATGCATACAATGAACGTAAGTCTGCAAAGCATATCCAAAACCCCTGGATCTCTACTAGAATCTTTAGACTTTTATCACTTAAGGTTGGTATATAACTTTTTTTTATATTTAAATACTTGGTGTACTTTTATCGAACTTTGATATCCCCATAAGAGGCAATTTATCGTCTATGGTATTACTTGAAAAAAATACATTTTGTTTCTAGTCGTTTGCAGATTTCTTTCTTTCTTTTAGTTTCTTTAAGAACTTAAAAGACCAGAGATAAGTCCACTCTACAAGAGTTTGCCTTATTATGAATAGATATAGATTTATAATGTACATTTAGACTCATAGATTTTCTTTACTTCATATAACCGGATTTTTTGGAGGAAATTTTTTTTCTTATTAGATACACATTTCTACATCGTTCTGGTCTCTATAAACATCCATCAGGCAATCAAATAGGTAAATAAAATTTACTTATACCAAAGTAGTTGGATGTTTGTCTGTTTGGCTCCTCCAACCGAACAGTTTAAAAACCTGCCCTGTTCAAAAACAACACTTCGTAAAAAATTGTCCAGTCGTTTAGGAGACTTTACAGGACATACAGTCATAGACAAACAGACAAACATCCTGAGGTGGATTCTCAAAAAACTTTTTAGCTCACTAAAATTAGTGAGGCTCGCTAAAAAAATTTGTGAAAAATCCTCCAAAATCGCATTAAAAATCTACAAAAATTAAACAAAATCTTAAGTTAATAACCATTTTATGATTTTATTCAATTTTTGTAGCTTTTTTAGGCGATTTTGGATGTTTTTTTTTTCACTAATTTTAGTGAGGCAGTGAACCAAAAAGTTTTTTAGAATCCACCTCTGTCACTTCATTATAATTAGTGAGGAAGAGAAGACATTGGACTGTCCATGGTACACCAATATAAATTGGCTGTTTCTTAACTAGTATTTAAAACTTTTCAACAAATCCATAGAAGTGGTAATTTTCTTCATCATTATTGGGGATGTGTATCAATTTATCGCCCATTGTCTTTATTATAGAACCAAGGGTGTATATTCTGCACAAGATTTATTTTTTTTCCCCTGCTACAATTTTTTTTATTTTTTTTCCCCCTAGTTTTTTCTCACCAAGAAGGGGGGGAAATGGAAAAATATTTAAAGAACTCTATATTTTATTTATTTTATCCCTCCTACCACACATTTTTTTTGTTTTTTTTTCACCAAGGAGGGGGGGGAAATGGAAAAAATGTTTTCAGTTTTCTTAATTTTTACATTTTTTTCCCCTCCAACCACTTATTTTTTATTCCCCCCCCCCCCCCCTGAGCAGGGGATCCCATGTAGAATATACACCCCTGTATAGAACATACATACATAGACAGACATGCATCCTGTTTCTTAAATATACCGGCTAAATATATATTATTCTAGGTACAAGACCTGTGGAAGCAGAGCCTGCCCTTAGCCGTATATGTACAACAGACGACAGAAGCTTTTTGAACAGCTGTGCATCAAATATTACTTTGGAAGAGCTTAACATATTTAAAAGGTTTCAAATTCTTACAAAATGGAAATAACATTCATATATAATACTAACAAACTCACAGAAAACCCACTGTCTATCTAAAATAGCAGCCTAGTAAATCATCTAATATCCGTAAAAGCTTTATCGACAGACCGTCGGACTAAGTAAGCTATGTATTGGATGCCCATTGGAATTGGGAATCTTCACCAAAAATTTCAGCTTTCTATCTTAATCAGCGTCCGAGAAAATCATATATCCCCTTACAAACAAATTCACTATTTAAGATTCAAAACTAATAATTTTGTAAGAGAAATCTGCTCTTTTTTAGTTTACATTATTTGGAACAACAAGAACAACTGAGTTCAGAGGAGAATGAATATGATGAAGGAAAATATCTACTATTTTAATTACAAAATAGACTAAAACCTTCCAAAGACTTCATTTAAAAATTAGATAGACTAAACCATCATGGGATCTATTGAAAGCTTCCCTGTAGAGGAGAACTTAAAAAGTTCAGTTGTTATTGAATTCTCAAGCAGGCTTAAGACTTAAAAAAAACTTACTACTTTAAAATTAGGTTTGATTCATCTTTAATTGTGCCAAGGGAGGGCGGGGATAATTGACTGTAAATTTCACCGGTACCCAAAGTTTTATAACCACGTTATATCATTTATAGACTTAAAAACTTTGGGTACATTTTTTGATGTTTCAAACTAGTAATGTCTCAACTTTTCAACTAATATTATTATCCGTAGTTTTGGTAGTTTTGATTTTCATCATTGTCTTATCCCTTAAGATCCCTGCTTAAAACAAGAGATTATTTTTATATAGAATAGTAGAAAGTTATTTATAAAAACAGATTTCGAAGAGTATGACGAGAATTTTAACAGAGGAAGTAACTTTGGTAAAAAAAATAGGATTGATGAAAAAACTAAAAAAGAATTGAAAAAGCAGAAAAGAAAGAAAATGTAAACCTTTTTGATAATGTGATTATCAATTTGCTGGAGTAAAAAGTGACAACATAATTAAAAGCGAAGCCTTTCTAAAATTAGGATTGGTACGTCCAACCTTTCGTCTATAATGGAAAGCTCTTGTCGTTAATTGAGAGACATTATGAATTGTCTTATCCACTTTGAACAATTTATAAGGCGTAACAATGAACTTTCTGATTTTTGGGATTAATGGTTCCTAGAAATATAAGGCACCATGTTTTCAGTAAAACATCTCTATAATAATGTTTTGTTCAGACTTTTAGATATTGTCGAATATTAAATTGGTTTTCAATTTATGTTTGTCAATATTGATTTTTTGAGCTTTGCTTTTATGGATGTTTTCATTCTTATTCTTTTACAATTATGCATTTTAAATTTTCTTATTATTCAAATATTTTGTATTACAGAATAATGCTTTAAAATGGCTCAAGGTGGACCTTATGATGACCCTACCCTACCAACCTTGCCAGGTCAGTATCTTCTATCTATCAATCTTTCTCATAATCTATATTTCTATATCTATCTATCCATCTATGATCTATCTCATAATCTATATTTCTATATCTATCTATCTCATAATCTATCTTTCTATATCTATCTATCTCATAATCTATCTTTCTATGACTATCTATCTTTCTATATCTATCCATCTGTCTGTCTTTCGTCTGTCTATCTAGCAAGGTGGACCTTACGATGACCCTACCCTACCAACCCTGTCTATCTATCTATTTTTGTATCTTTTTCTATGTATCCTAGGTGGAGCTCTATCACTAGTGGAAGGACTAGAAAACTACACCCCTGTAATACCAGACCCAGTATTAGAGAATATTCTATCTATCTTTCTATTTAGTATATATTTATCTATCTATCCTAGATGGAGCTCTATCACTAGTAGAAGGACTAGAGAACTACACCCCTGTAATACCAGACCCAGTATTAGAGAATATTCTATCTATTTATCTATTTAGTATATATTTATCTATCTATCCTAGATGGAGCTCTATCACTAGTAGAAGGACTAGAGAACTACACCCCTGTAATACCAGACCCAGTATTAGAGAATATTCTATCTATCTATCTATTTAGTATATATTTATCTATCTATCCTAGATGGAGCTCTATCACTAGTAGAAGGACTAGAGGACTACACCCCTGTAATTCCAGATCCAGTACTAGAGAATATTCTATCTATTTAGTATATATTTATCTATGTATTATAGGTGGAGCTCTATCACTAGTAGAAGGACTAGAGGACTACACCCCTGTAATACCAGACCCAGTATTGGAGAATATTCTTGCAAGATCGGGACTCTCACCCCAAGACCCTAGGGTAGGGTTATATATTTGTAGCCAGGGATCTCAAGGGATAAGGCAAAGGGCAATAAATTAATATTCATCATCAATTTTTTAATTACATTTACCCCTTCTGTTGATTAAATTATAGGTTAAAGAGTTTTTAGTTGAAAACCAACTATGAAAACTAAATTAAAGTACCCAAGAGTTTGAGATAACCAATTAGATGATATAACTTTGGGTACCTGAGTAAATACTGGTGAAAAGTCCAATTTTTTTTCCTCCTCTCTGAAATACCCCTGTGAATCCATTAATAAAATAGTTTTTCTATCGACAAAAAATCAAATGGTTCCTTTTTTATTTAAGGTAACTCGACTGATATCCGTAGCTGCTCAAAAGTTTGTGGCCGATATTGCCTACAATGCGCTTCAGGTTAGAATTGTCCTATCCATTTCAAACTTATCATTATGATTTCTGCAACAGTTAGATACAATTTAGAAAGCGTAGGTAGCAACTCTATAAACAACAAGTCCGTAAGTTTATTTTTAACATGATTTTAACTGCTGTCTGTCCATCTATGTTTAAAGTACAGATTTTACGTAGTTTATATTTACTGAATGTGTAATAAGATTTTAATTTAAATTTTTTACAGTTTTAGGTAGATATTTGAAAACTTTTGTTGAATTAATAAAATCTAGATGCTTTGCTTCTAAACCCTAGTCGCAGCATAGAAAGAGAAATTCCTCTACATTAAATAGCATTAAACCATCCCAAGATTTTTATATATAAAAAAATAATAATAATAATATTGTAGCACTGTAAGATGAGGGGAGGAGGTAAAGATCAGAAGAAGAATAGCAAAGATAAGAAATACACCATGACCACTGAAGATCTGTCTATGGCCCTCGGGGAACAAGGAGTTAATGTCAAGAAACCTCCATACTATACTAATTAAACCAGGTAAAGAACTTCAGGGATCTTTGGGATAAGACAATGGACGATAAATTGATTATGCAATGTGCATCCTCAACTTTGCCTCTTTTAGTTTGGAACTAAAAGTTTTGAGCAAATGAATGAGAGAAAATGTTAATAAAACTTAGGGTTCCATAAGGGAGGTAGGGGACATAGGGCTGTTTTTTACACTAGTCCCCAAAGTTTTTTAACAACGTTTTCTTATTAGTTGGCTTTAAAACAACTTTGGGGACTTTTTTATTGAATTTTCATCGTTGGTTGGTTTAAATAACATTTTTGTGTAGGTACCTTTCATGCAAAACATAACTATCTATTGTTTTCAGGCACCCATATAATCGAACACTCATCATGGAGGGCATACAACCTAAGAAATTAGGTAATTTACTTTATTTACTACAATCTACGCTCCCAGAGGCTTCTAGGGGCATTTACGGTCTTAGTTTAAAAGAAAAAGTAAAAGAAAAAATCGTTTGGAGGTGTGTATTTTTGCCATTTTGGCAAGGGCGATTTCTTTTTGGGGGGTGAATGTTCTCGTCCATAAAATAGTTATAGATCTTTCCTGGACCTATTGCGAGGTTTCACTTTAAAGGAGAACCATATCGGTCTAGCAGTAAGCCAGATCTTTTGCTTCACAAGACTGACGCACATCCTGTTATTTTTATATATTAATAATGATATTTTTGTTTTGTTTTAGGTATCCTCTTCTCTCCTCCCACCCTGATTCTATTGTATAAAGCTCAGGCAATTTCAGAGATCTTAAATGTAAATAAAAACTGAATTATTATTCATTTAAGTGTGCTTTTCTCAGCTGTTATTAAAGATAGACCGCGAAAATTTAGTTCAAAGATTAATATGACCACTTAATATCTATACTCTTCAACTCAAAATGTCCGTCTGTCTGTTATGCTCCCTCTTTACTACGTGTATTATGAATGCTGTCATCCTTGTTAAAATGGATATAGAAAACGTGGATATTGGATATTGTAAGAGATTCTCGCAAACCTTAAATTTTTTCTCCCAGATAATGTAACGATACTCCCCTTATGACTTATCTCCATCCCCTCCTCTGACCATGGAGGATTGTATTGACCAATAACGGAGGACTATATTAGCAAATTAAATTGACGGCAAAAATTTACGTCACAATATCCACGTATTCTATATCCATATCCTTGTTAACTTACAAAAAAATAAATATATAAACATAAGATCTCTGAAAATGTAATATTTTAGTCCAATTATAAAAAGTTATCCATGCCTATCAGAGAACTAAGTGTTACTTCTGATTGCAGCGTTCTAGCATCGAGGTAAGAAATCAATCATTTTTAAGCAAAGCTATTCTACAATTAGGGTACGTCTCTACGTCCATTGGAATGTTGGAATAGCTCTAATGATGTTCGACCATTTATGTGATTTCTTGTATCAATAAGATATAACCTTGGTATTTTGTTATAAGTCTAAAAATATAAATGCACACAAATTTGAAATAGTTTTACCTAAGATAAACTTTGTTCAGACTTTGATGATAAATCTTGATTTTGTAAGGGAGGAAAGGGACATTGGACTGTAAATTACACTGGAACCAAAAGTTTTTTTATAATACCTTTTCCTTTTTTTGGCTAAAAATCTTTAGGCATGTACGTACTTGTTTTAAATTTGAATTGGTTGGTTTTAAATGAGAATTGGTCAATCTTTTTAAACAATACATCCATTTAACAGAAGGGGTAATTTTGTTCATTATAATTGGTGATATCAATTTATCGTCCATTATCTTATCCCAGGATTTTATTTGTGGTGTTTTTAAAATATTTTCATATTATTAAGATTACAAGCTCGGCATAAGAAACAGTTATCCAGTGTAAATATTATTGCTATTGAGAAAATGATTCGGCTTATTCAAGAAGTTATAAAAGGTATGCTATCTTAACACAATTTATCCGTCCTTCCGTTAGACTATTGGAGAAACGTGAATTTCCCGCATGTTATTGATGATAGGCAGCTTATTTTTTTTTATAGAGATTCCTCTAAACCAAATCTTATAGGCATAAATTTTTTTCATCACTTTTTCTGGTCTGTTTCCAATTGGAATTAAACGATTTCTTAGCCATGATGGAATACAAATTATCAATTTTAGGCCACATTAGGACGTTTGGACAATGGATACCCTATTTGTAGAGTAGCTGCTCTTCATTACAAATATTTCTAAATGAATACATTAGATATACACCCATAATCATTAAATGAGACCAATAAGAACATAGTATAGGAATAATCCAGCCATATTTGTTAAAAACGCGTACGATAGGCCAGTTATTTCATCCATATACATAAATGTCTGCTATTAATAGTAGGAGAATAAAGCAGTCCATATAATCTTAATAAATCTATTTATTTCTCTTTATAGGTCATGACAAAACAACTGCTCTTGAAATAGTTTCCAAAGAATATCTTCTTAATCCTGACGAAGATTTGAATAGGTTCGTTTTAAATAGGAATCTGAAGGGATAAGACAGTTGATGATAAAATGGTGTACATCCCCAATGATGATATTGAATTTGTTAGCTGTTTTTGGGTATAGTCCCTTTCGTAACATCGCACCTTATGGGGCGATTCTTCGTATTTTTCACAGTAGCTTTTCTTCTATTTCTAGCCTAACCTAACCTAAAAAAACTTATAAAAATCCATTTTAAAAATACGACGAATCTCCTCTTATACGGCGATGTTACAAAAGGGACTATTCCCCTGTTTTTTCCTTATATCTTTTAGATAAAAAAAAAAACAGATTTTATACCCCCCCGAAAAAAAAGAGAAAAAAAAGATTGGACGTCCTTGGAGGTATAATTGCGAAGATTTCATGATAAAAGTCAAAGCCATCATGGATTTGAACTTAAAGGAAATATGGGGGGGGGGATACTTTATTACGCCCTGAGGCTATGGGCGTAGCAGCTTGTAGTAATGTAAATATTTTTTAAGGTTAAATGACAAGGAGCTAAAACGGCGCAAAGCCATCATGGATTTGAACTTTAAGAAAAATAACATTGACAAAGATCATCCGGACTTTGTTTACGATAAGGAGGTTGATTTCTCCGGAGAAAAGAAAACAAGCGGATGGGACTCAGAAACTTCGGAAGATGAAGGTATTTTTAACTATAAATTATGTTATGGCGATTAAAGCATGGAAGACAAACGGAACTGAGATTTTAAGTTTTTTAAAACTTTACTGTATTTTATTCTTTTTTAAATAAGTAGTAACATGTATTTAGGTTAAATGTTAGTTATCTTGGCCATATTTAATTTATTTTTTTTTTCTTTGGCTAATAGCATTAAAAATATAATATTATGCAGTTCTATGCATACTTAAGTACTTGGATGCATATATGCCAAAGTTGAAAAATATTTCTGTTTCTGTCTAATTGAAATGACGATTATTTTGGCATTTTTAATCAGGTTTTTAGGTTCAAGTATCTGAGAATAATTTTTTAGATGATCAATGTGGTTTGTATGTCTGTACACGAAAGGACACTGGAGTGGACAGTTACCTATCTAATCTTTTTTTTTATTTCAAAAAGGCATTAGTTTTCATGAAATCTAAATTTCTTCCAGGTGATTCAACTCCGAGGCCATTATTATCCAAAACCACAAATAACAAGGATGATGATGTTGAGAACAGGGAACTTTATCCTGTCCAGAAGAGTCCTGCACCTCCCATTAATTTAGGTATACAATACAACATTTTTACAGGGTGGGAGTAGACAATGGCAGATTATTCATACCTCTTATTATTTCATGCTTTCAAAGGCTGAATTTTACAGACATAAAGATCAGTTTGATCAAACACAGGAATCTTAGGGGATAAGACAATGGAGGATAAATATATTTCATATACACCCCCAATTATTATAAACAAAATTACCCCTATTGTGTATAAAAATTATTGGTAACAAAGTTTGGACACTGCAAATTTTACCAACTTATCTAAGTTTTCTTATTTATAGGCGCAGAATCCAATCAATCAGTAGATGAAAACAATTCTTTATCATCTAATGAGGAGAATAACCAAAATAATACCTCTTCTCCCAACAGAAAGGTAAGAATTATTTTTCTCGTATTCATTCGAATCCGGTGGATAGGAACCGGTTCTCATCCATACGAAAAAACTATGTCTAGCATCGTATTATATCCAGTTTTCTACGAATATAGAAGTGTACAATCATAAGATTAAAACCAGTTTTTTTAGCCGGTGCCTTCGGCACCACGGGGCTATAAAAACTAGTTTTAATCTTATAATTGTACATTCTATATCCGCGGAAAGCCGTTTATAATACGATATGAGAAATAACTATTCCCGTATCGCTTCGAAATCGATTAATGTCCGCTTGATTAGTACCGGTTCTCAGCTATGCTGAAAAATTATGTATAGTATCGTATTGTATCCAGTTTTCTACGAATATAAAAATGTACAATCATAAGATTAAAACTAGTTGTTTTAGCCCGGGCTAAAAATGGCTTTAATCTTATAATTGTATATATTTATATACGCGGAAAGCTGTTTATAATACGATGGGAAAATAACTTTCTTTTCTTTTGATATAATAAGAAATATGTAAGTTTGTATGCCTGATATAGTATTATGTTTACATGTATGTATGTGTGTATGTTTAATTGAGACTCTTTGTGTCTTGGCCATTTTTTATAGGATTTCAATTGTTTAAAAGTATACCTCTATTTCACGGCATTTGTATTCCTATACAAGAAAGAATAATAATATTGGCGGATTTTAAAAAATTTAATTTTTACTAGGTAGTCTTGCCAAAAATATTTTTTAATTATTTGCAATTATATCCCAAATATTACTTTCAGATTTCCAAACCGTTGCAAGCAGAATTTCTATCCGGCCTGACCGACAGCCTTAGCCTTAATCCGCCATTGCCCACCAATCAACCGACAAACCTTGCTCCTATGGGCTTATCTAAACCTGAAACGTCTGGATCTCTTAGTAGTTTAGGTAACTTACATTTTTCTCTTTTAAAAGACTTTAAAGCATCCATTTATACAAAGTGAACTCTTTGATTATATAGTCTTTGTCTACATGTCTTGACTGAGTAAAGAAATAAGCAAGCATAGTAAGTATATGCCGTTATCACTATCATCAGGATGATCTTATTATTTATTTCAAAATATTTTATAGGGCCTCCTGCCGGGCTTGCTGGCAAACCCAGATCTTTGCTGGATCCTTTACCTGTCCTGGGTAAACTGGCCTCAGGTTCCCAGGCCTTCCTCCATAAAGCGTTGCCCCCACTTGATCTCAAAGGAGCCAATAACATGGCTCCGGCAAAAGCTACTCTTGACCCAATAATAGGTGACCTTAAAACTGATGCTAAAAGTGATGCAAAAGAAAATGATGAAAAAAGTGCTGATGATGAATCATTTAGTGACGACAGTGAACTACTCCCAGCGGTTAATGTTAAAATGAGCCCAAACAAAAAACTATTTGGCCTTGTCGACTCGGACGACGAGGAAAATGCGCCAAACAAAAATGGCGCCAAGTTATCAGCTGACCCAGAGAAATTTGGCGCCAAAACTTGTGTAGACGAGGAGAAAAGCCCGCGAAGCATTTCTCAAGGAGATGTATCCAATAATGAGGAAGATGATTTTTGGTAAATACAAATTCGTTGGTGGTTTCCCCCTTAGTGCGAGGTCGGGTTCAGGCTCCCCTCCCATATTTTAAAATAAAGGGGTGGAATTTAGTGCTCGATAGGAACTTTGTGGGGAAAGCTCCAATTCATCTCCTGAAAATGCTACTTTTTCAACACAAAAAGTTTTGTAAAATGCACTGTTAAAGATTTTCGCTAAAATTGAATATTTGCACTTATGAATATTACTGTGTGACCTGTATTTTGATATTTTATTAGGTAACATTGCACTTTATATTTATTTTATAATATACCTAAGTACTTTTTTTTAACAAAATGTGAAAAGAGAGGGGTAGGTTTCTGGTAGAATCCGTAAAGGTGTGTGTTTTAAGGCTTAAAAATAGTAGTAGAACGATAATATTCACTAAATATGTGTATTTCTTATTGAAAAGAACTAGGTTAGTAGGTATAGATAAAAATTTTTTTTTAAAGTTAACATAAATTTTTATCGTTCTACTACTGTTTTTAACTTATAACACATAACCTTTACGGATTCTACCAGAAACCTACCCCTCTCTTTTATTTAAAAAATATGTAAAGGGATATTTTATTTTCGGCTAGGCAAAATGAAGGTTTAAAAACTGTAGGCATTAATTTCCATCTTAATACAAAATAATACAACAGTAAGTAAAAATAAGGCAACATAACTTTTTTTATTAAATGAAATATCTTCCTAAATATCAGGGAGGGAGGGGACAATTGACTGTAAATTACGCTGGCAACCAAAGTTTTATAACCATGTTATCTAAACCGTTGGTTACAAACTTTTAAATTAAAAAATTTTAAATCTACAAAAGGGGTAGGTAATTTTGGGATGTATATCAATTGAATTTATCGTCCATTGTCTTATCCCTACTAAATATTAAAAATTAAAGATCATTGTACTAGAAAAGTGTATTTTCACATTGTGATGTTTTGTATTTAATGTAATTAAAATTGTGTATTCACCTATTTCAGAAAATAATGGCTCTAAAATATTTGTGATTAGAGGAACAACAAGAACAATATGTATTCGAAGGGGGACAACACACCTGAGGTAAATATATTTTTAATCAACTAGGGGCTAAACCTCTTGATCCTTGGACTAGAAATTAGAGGTTACCTGTTAGGGGGGTAAGTCTACCTTAAACTTTCAATTATAGTTTTTAAAAGAATTTTTTTTGTGGTTGGGGGTATTTCTCTTCGAGTTTAAAGGTACCCTTCTCCAAAACAGTTATAATACTTTCTCTAGACCAATAAGAATCTTCAATGTAAAGAAGAACCATATCTGTTCAGCAGTTATCCAACTCCTAAGATTCATACAGACTTCCTACTTTTTTTATGTAAGGATTTATTTATGTATTTTTAGGTTGTGTTTGGAAAGAAGAACGATGATTTTAGAGACATAAAGAAACTATTAACTGATGATTCAAGGATGATTAAAACACAGGTAAATTATGCACTTTTTTGATATGAGATGAAACAAAAAAAAACAACAAAAATGACAACAGAGTACACCGACTCAGAATTACCACTTTTTTTGAAATTCAATGGGCGCGCTATTCCAACCCATTCCTTTTATGATATAATGACCATTGATACCAAAAAATGTGTTCTGGTAGCTTTTTTTCAGTAATATGTCAATTTCGATTTTCATAAAAAAGGGGAAGGGTCCCCCCTGTGGGAGAAACTTTTTTTTCTATCAAAGCATGGCTTTATATACCTTCCTGAATTCGTCTTGAAGAGTAGATTAAGGATCAAAAAACGATTTTTAAAAATATTGACCCTGGCAATTTCAAAAGTTATCCTTAAAAAATGTCAAAATCAGCTGATTTTGCTAAAATGGCCATTATTGTCAGTCTTTTGAGGATAACTTTTGCCAGGGTCAATATTTTTAAAAATCGTTTTTGATCCGTAATGTACTCTTCAAGACGCATTCAGGAAGGTATATAAAGCCATGGTTTGAAAGAAAATAAAAACTTCCCCTTTTTTATGAAAATCTAAATTGACATATTGCTGAAAAAAGCTACAAGAACACTTTTTGGTATCAATAGTTATTATATCATAAAAGATGGGTTAGAATTGCGCGCCAAAAAATTTTGCATTTTGAGTCGGTCTATAAAGTATTAAAAAAGGGGGAGAAAAGGTGAAATATAAGATTAATAAAGAAAATAATGAAAAATGTCTTCTATACCTAGCATGTTAAGCAGACTGACAGAACAAGTTTTATGCTGGTTGCACTTTTGTAAGGGGTGTCTTCACACAAAAAATCAGCAGTCTTTCTTAAAAACCGCCGAGAAAATAACTTTTGTAATTTTTTTAGGTGAACTACATGAAAAGTAACTCACAGTTTGTGGTGTCTCATTTCATACTGGAGTGTTGTAAGAGGCTGGAGGCTAAATGTATTACAACAGCCACCGCCTGTGCTTTGTTCCATAAATTTTTCAGGTGAAACTATTTTCCATTTTATGCTGGAGACGTTATGCACGTGACATTTATGTGAGGAATATCTTGGCCAGTAAACGGTACCACATGCACAGTTAGGAGTTTATTGCTTGATAAGCATTCTGAGTGAAACTAAACCTATAGTCGATCTTCTCTATATATTTGCAGCAGGGGTATATATTTTCAAATTTGACCCTGCTGAGGGGGGGGGGGAATAAAAAATATGTGGTTGGGGGTGGGGGGGGGGGGGGATGTAAAAATTAAGAGAACTGAAAGCATTTTTTCCATTTTTCTCACATTTTTGGTGAAAAAAAAACTAAAAGAATATTTAGGAGAGTGGATACTATGAATGAAATAAAGAGTTTTGAAAATATTTTTCCAATTTATTTCCTTCCTTGCTGGAAAAAACTAGGAGGGGAAAAAATAAAAAAAATTGCAGCAGGGGAAAAAAATGAATCTTGTGCAGAATATACACCCCTGATTTTCAGAGACTTTTTTATTTCAGTAAAGCTGACATAAAGAGTTATGACCCGTACCTGATTGGAGCTGCCTCCATTTATTTAGGTAAAAACAAAGAAATTCATAACCAATAATATAATAGTAACAGGATGTCTGTGTGCCTGAAGCATAAGGATATTAGCATAATTTTAACAGGCAGAAAATGTTAACGTTTTCTTTCTTTTTTGGAGATCATCGACTACGCCCACTTAAGGCCTTTAGGGCACCTAGAACGTGGGGAGGGGTAGAAAGGAAAGAAACAAATTGTGTGGTGGGGGGGGGTTCATTTATTTCTATGGTCGATTTTCCAAAAACCTATAAGAAGTTTCATTGCAAAGGAAAACCATATGGATTTAGTGGTTAACAAGATACTTCGCTACTCACATAGACATTCCTTTCATAGAGAGAGAGAGAACAATGGGCTGTTTATTACACTAATCCCCAAAGTTGTATATTAACGTTTTCTTATTGGTTGGCTTAACAACTTTGGGAACTTTCATTTTGATTGGTTCATAAAGTTAAGTGTCCAAACGTTTCAACCTCTAATTTGGAGAAGTACATGAATTTATCGGCCATTGTCTCATCCCTTTAGATCCCTACATTCCTTTACTTTTATTATTTTCTTTAGCTGGAAAAGTTGAAGACGACCAGTTACGACTGCGCGACGTCATCAATATTGTGCACGCCACCCTGCAACGATCCAATACAACCTTGTTGCTAGGGGATGAATACTGGAATATCAGGCAAATAGATTTAGTATCAGACTCAATAATCTTCTTACCTTTGGGAGAGAGGGATGTATTGGGCTGTTTATGACACTAGTCCCCAATGTTTTATAATAATGTTTTCTGATTCGTTGGCTTAAAAACTTTAGGGACTTTAATGAATTTAGTTTTTCATTAGGTTGATTGACCAAACGTTTTATCTACTAATTCTTTGTAAGTGGTAATTTTGTGTATCATCATTGGGAATTTACATCAATTTATCGGCTATTGTCTTATCCCTTTAGATCCTTGGTTAAATTTTAAAGAATTGAATTTCTAGCTGACGAGTGTATTTTTGGTTTATATTTAGTCACATTTAATTCTTCCAATTTTTGGACGATATAATTTTCTAAAAATTCTTTATTCTAGAAATTTAACTATTTACAGTGTAGGAGGTACTTATTAGGTATATATTAATAAAATGAAATAATAACTGCCCTTTTAAAATGTTTTCTTTCTAACCAATAATATAGCCGGATTGTTTCTATACACTGTTTTCTAATTGGTCCAATCTACTGATTAGGTATCTAGATCTACAGCATGACCCTCGAAAAAGTATTTTTAAGCATCTGCAGCCCATATTTCTCAATGAATTATCAAAAAATGTATATGACCTTGTTCTCTGTAGATTTCCACACAAGTAGATATAAAAATATTTCTTTTACATCAATTAACAGCTGAGATTTTTAGAGCCAAAGTTTTGAAAAAGTGGCTGAGGAAAAAGGAACTTTCCAAGAAAAATGTTTTTTTAAAGTGAAATGACGTGTTTTCCTCATTATTTCAATACTTTTAATAAAACTTATATAAAGATGTTTCCAAGAAATTTATTTCATGCTGAAAGCACTTTTTTCACTTGCTCTAAAAGGCATTTTTAGATTAGTGTAAATTGCAAAAACACCCTTACAAAAAGAAATCCTATAAAAAATAGTAGCAAATTGAAAGTTTACATAAACAGAAATCAAACACTTTTTATTTTATCAAAATAAGTTAAAAAACAAAAAAGTTACAGCTACAAACTTTTATCTAACATTTAACAATTTAAATTATTTTTATGTGTGTTTTAGTAATTTGTATGAGTGGGCGGGAATTTAAGCACTAATCTTTCCGGTCGTAAGCATTAATTGGGGAGGGGTTTATTTAAGGTCATATTAATAAGTGGGAGATATCATAAGATTTGAGGGAAAATGGTTATAAGAAAAATGTATTCAGTAAAATTTGAAAAGTAATTTTTATATGTAAAAGTAACGTTTTTTAATGCAATAAAATATGTATCAATTGTAAACTTGCTCTTCTTTCTTATTTGTTTTTTAACTGGTTGATAAAAAGTAATATACTAATAAAAAACTAAGAAATAATTAGCAATATCCAGTTTCTCAAGCACTTTTTCCAAACTTTGGCTTTAAAAATCTCGGCTGTTAATTGATGTAAAAAAATATTTTGATATCCTTTGATGTAGAAAATTATAGAGAACAAGTACATATGAATCTTTTAATATTTTATTGAGAAATATAGGCTGCAGATGCTTAAAAATACTTTTTCGAGGGTCATGCTGTATTATATCTATTATCAGAGATGCTATTGTACAAGCCGAGCTTTTCCTATTAAGGATGGTCGAATTTAGGGTAAGTAACAATCTTTATGTTAAACTAACAGGATGTTTGTCTGTTTATATCCTAGGTATGTTAATTTTATTTTTGGACAAAAAAAATTACAGAAACAAAGGATTATCCTAAGAATTTAAACTATTTAAAGGTAAAAGGGGGGGGGGGGGGAGTAAAATGTGTTGTTCGTGACACGACATACCAGCAATTTTGATTTTGGTGCTACTCTTTAAGTTTTCGAGATATTTGGGTAAAATCTTTTGATTGTGTCAATAATTAACCCAAGTTTTGGGTAGGTATCTTTAAAAAAACGGTGCCGGGACCCTCAAAAATACCTGCTCCACTACCTTACAATTTCTGAATTTTCTTTCTTTGAAATACCATTAATATCTACCTAAAATTATGTTGTTTACCTATAATCAATTCCTAAATCCCCTTAAACGGTTTATTAAACAGAATCAGACTTTAAAAATGAGAGAAAAGAATAAAAGGGAGATTTTTATTGATTTTACCTATAGCTTTTATACATATACAAGTTACACCCAAAATTGCATATAGTATTTTGATTAATTTGCCATGAAATAGGAAGATATTTCAAAATTGATTTCTTGGGCATGTAAGGAAACTGTTTCAGTATCTTTGGTCGAATAAAGGTCTGTTTTGTAATACTCATAGCCAAATACAAGTAATGTTATGATCGAACATATAAAAAAAGTAACAGACTAGGGTAGTGCGGGGTAATTCCGGTCAATTTTTTGCTTCAACTTAAAAAAAACATATTTTCCAAAAACTTTTTCCGGTTTTTAAGAGTGCAAATGAACGATATGGCAATAACGAAGAAGCCTGTCTTGGTCCCATTAAGATCTCGCAACTAGAAGTCGGTCAAAAGTCGGTTTAAAGGGCGGCGGTTGGCCTATACCGGAATAACCCCACCGGTGGGGCTATTTCGGTCAGTTGACTTTGGAGGGGTGGAACACCCCCTTAAAATATTTTTTTTTAACATTTTAAACTATGAGTAGAAAGCTGAGGTCATTAGCTTTCTAACGGTACTAGTCGCATGCAGATCAGACAATTTTTTTACCACATTTTCCCCATTTGAAAAAAGTCGGTAAAATCGCAAAAAAACATCAATTTTTTTCATGCAAACTTTTTTTTAAAAATCATACTTTTTATTATATGATTAGGTTTTTTTAAGCTTTATACATAAATTAGAGTCAATTTCTGATTCGCAGGTCTTGGAATTTCTTGAAAAAAGTGATTTTTTCCCCAAAAATTTTTAATTTTAAAAATCCTGCCAGTTTTGACAGCAGTTTTTGATACAATTTTTCTTGTCTCAAATTGGCTAGGATTGACCTACAAGGGTGGTTAAGGTGTCTAAAGATGCAAAATTACATGCCTGACAATTAACTCGAAATGATATGGGGTCTAACTCTAATATTTCAACACATTTTATGCAACAGGAATTTTGAAAATGCAAAATTTTGAATATGTACTCTAAATCTTGGAGATAGAACCCATATCCTGGGGAGTTTTTGTTAGGACATGCAAAGAGCTTTCTATAGACACCTTAAACACCTTTCTAGCTTAATCCTAGCCGATTTGACATAAAAAATCCAAACCGCGCAAAAATCGCGAACACCCTCTTATACGAAAAAGATGCAAGGGTTTCATATGGAATTTTAAATCTTCTAGCGTTCTTTCTAATAGACATACCCCTTCTTACATGAGCCAATGCAGCTGATACATCTTCAGGCAAATATTTAAGGCGTTCCTTTGGGTGATATACTCTTCCCATTACTGTAAAAATGTGTCTGAAAAATTTTAAATGTCTTTACAAATTGAAAAGCTTAGGCAACAAAACATGACATAATACAAGCAGTAAAATGACTAATAATGTACATCTAACAACAGGCAAGGCAATGATTAAAGCTTAGGTCATGCATTTAGGTTGTTCATGCTTCCAGATCACCTGAAAAAAACATTAGGGTATTATACATTTATAAATACAGTAATAAAAAAAAATAAAAAAAGTGACCGGAATAGACCATTTTTTTAGACGAAAAAAAAATTATGAAAAAATAAAGTTAGAACAACGCCTCCAATTGCAAACGATAAATGAATGCCATATCTTTCATTTTACTAAAACCGGGGGTCGATAGGACTTACCATTTTCTCACATTTTAGATTGAACATGGCCTATTTTGAAATTTTTTTTTTGCAAATTTTTTGCAACTTTTTGAGGGCAAAAAAATCATAGAAGGAGTGATCTGACAAAAATTTGCTGAGGTAAGAAATGAAAGTATAGGCAATAAACTACAACTTTGCTTTTCTGAAGATCTCTCGCAAACGTTTAGAACACCGTTAAAAAACGGTTTTTAAAAAGTTGGTCGTTTGACCGGAATTGACCCGATGACCGCATTAACCCCGCACTACCCTATATATTCTATATCCATTGTTGTATACCAGGTTCGAATCCTGCACCCACATAAGTACCTGCTCCACTACCTGACCTCTGTCCGTGACTGGATGGATGAACGTGATTGGATGGCCTTTCCGGTCCCCAAGGCCGCCTGGTCTATTTTACAGGTCAGTTCAATTGGTGTTTTCCTATAAATTGACTACTGAGCACCAAACCAATAATTTTTTAATTGGTATTAATTGGTACCCGGCATGGTTTTTGCTATTTTATTCGAACTAAATATCATCAAATAAATGTTAAAGTTGAAACCACAAGTCTAAAATTTGATAAATATTTAGGATTTGTACCATGATCCCTTTGTAATCTCATGTGACCCCTCAATCACTGCTCTGGGCGTGTTACAGCTAGCGCTGGAAATTTATGGTGTCCAGTTACCTCTCCTAAATGGCATTGAAGCTGACCGACCTTGGTTTAGGGTAAGATTTTAATGTTCCTTTTCAAGATACTTTTCGAATACGCTCCTAGAGGCCTCTAGTGGCACTTTAAATTTTAGCTCAAAAAGAAAAACCAAAAGGTTGAAAGGTGGGGTTAATTTTTTCCTGAGATCTTTTTCATTGATAAAAGATATTCATAATGTTTTTTAGCTAAATAATTTTTTTTGTCTATCTGTCTAACGAATTGTGAAAATTTTATTTTCTAGGCTCCTTTCAAAGATAGACAGCTAAAACTAAAATTTTAGTGTAAATTCCCTGCACCAATGAGCATCCAGCATTACTTCTTGGCCTGTGGGTCTGTAGTTCTTTCGGTCATGCTTCAAAAACCAAGATATTTATTTTTATGGATTATTGTCTAAGTCCTTGAAGAAGGTAATCTATAGAAGGGGTAATTATGTTTATCATAATTGGAGGTAATCCTAGTTTTTTTTTCAGTCCCTGAACCAGAAGGCCTCCAAGGAGCGTGTGTGGGACGTGATGTCCAGGTAATGGATTTATTATTACAAGGATATTACACCAGATTTTCATGTACTCTAATAAAGTATATTATACTTGTAGCTGGCTAAAACCATTACACCAATACTCTCCATCCTACTGGATTAACGAACTCAACTGACCAATAGATTATGACCACGTTAGCATTCTAAATTGACAATAATTGTCATAATATTTACGTATATTGTATATCCATTAAGAAATATAAGTTTTCCGGAATTTTAATGTTAGGAGGAGATTTGAAATCTGCATCAAATTTTAAGGGTTTTTTAAAAAATTCGTTTTTTGTATAATTCTTAATCTAAAAGCGGAAATGCATTTTAAGTTAATTAATTTTGACCAATAGGATAGGTGGATTTTAAACTACCTACGCTCTAATTGGTTGAATGATGTACGCCATCCAATCAGAGCGCAGATTTTTTAAATCCACCAATCACAGATGCCAAAATTAATTAACTTAAATTGCATTTTCGCTTTTAGATAAAGAATTATAGAAAAAACGAATTTTATAAAAAATCCTCAAAATTTGATGCAGATTTCAAATCTCCCCCTAACTTTAAAATTCCGGAAAACTTATATATCTTAATATCCATTGTGTAGGTGTATGGGTGTGTACGCCAAGGAGAGAGAGGCACTGGAACCAATATCTGTACACATACAACAACAACAAGAGGAGGAGCATCACGTATTAACCGACTAATAAGACTATTTTGTTTATAAAATTCTGTTTGAATGGATGAGCTTCGCTTTTATGGAAGTTGTCAACCTTGTTTTTTGGCGTTTTCCCTCATAGTTCGTTGATAGATAACCCCCTCCCCATTTTATTTTAAATAGATTAAAAAATAGAGGGGGGGGGGAGACAAACATTTACTAACAAATGGGGGGGGGGGGGGTTGCATTGCTTAACAGGCACTTTGAGGAAAACACCTGTTTTTTTCTATGCATTATGTAATTGTACAGTGATAGGGTTTTGCATTTGTTTTTAATACTTTCAGAGAATCTGCAAAAAATGGCGGGGAACGGGCCGAACGCGATCCTGACCCACGCACAGCGTGTTTGCCGTCTTTACAAGGTGAGGCTTTATCTCGTAGCGTAGTTACTCTATGTAAGTAACTCATATTCTTAAACATCCTGTTACTTTAGTATAAGGATAATCATAATAAAATTTCCCCTTCCTGTACATAATTGGGAGAATGTGATCCAATCCTCCCAAACAAAATTGTCATCATTATCAATCAACAGCAGTTAATTAATGATTAATCATCACCATTGCCGATTATATCCTCTCCAGGATCATCGATGCGTACCTATTGTGTTTGCCTTAAATTTCATGACATTACTAAAATAATAAACAAAAGTGACTCTTTTAATTTGCTTTTATAACATCTCAAGACATTCATTTTAAATGGCATTGTAAATATAAAAATCTAGATTAAAAGTTAATTATGGTATAGATCTATTGATATTGGAATATATTTTTAAAAATCAATTTTTAAAGAGACGCCTAACGGCGATATTTTGAACTATATATAATACAACTTTAATATAGAAAGAAGAATAACTTCAGTTCAGTTCAGTCGCGTCTCTCTTTTGGACTGTGGAGTCCAGAGAATACGGCCACCCTGCTCCTCCATGAATTCCTTTTTGTGGCAAGTGCTTCAGCTTCTCCCCATGTTAATTTCAAATTAAAGAGGTCCTTTTCAGTGCTCCGCCTCCAGGTCATTTTTGGTTGTCCCCGTTTACGTTTACCAGTGGTGGGGTTCCATTTTAAGCACTTTTTTGGAAACCTATTTTGTTCCATTCTGAGCACATGTCCTAGCCATCTTAGTCTTTTAAATTTCACTTCTGCTTCAATACTATTGCACTTGGTCTTAGCATACAGCTCAATGTTTGATATTTTGTTTGGCCAGAATATTTTGCAAATTCTTCTTAGGCAGCTATTGTGAAATGCATTAAGTTGATTTGTTTCAGTTTTCACAGTTCTCCAGCATTCAGCTCCATAAAGAAGAACTGATTTTACATTACTGTTGTAAAGTCTGATTTTTGTTTTCAGAGCAAGTTTCTTTGAATTCCAAACGTTGTGTAGACTGTTGAAAGCAACCCTAGCCTTATCAATCCTGGTTTTAATATCAGCTTTTGAGCCATTTTCACTGCTGATAACACTCCCCAAATAGGTGAATTTGTTGCTTTGTTTCAATTGTTCACCATTTATTGTTATAGTTTGATCAGGGTTTGTAGGTATATTCATAATTTCAGTCTTCTTGACATTAACAAAGAGCCCGACTTGTCCTGCGTATTTGACTAGTCTATCTGTCTTAGCTTGTAGATGTTTAATTGTTTCTGAAATCAGTGCCAGATCATCAGCAAAGTCCAGATCTTCTAGGTGTCCTAGTATGCCCAGCTGGAGACCACGTTTTTTGTCCTCTGTGGTTTTCTTCATCACCCAGTCAATGACCAATATAAATAGAATAGGTGATAAAATGCATCCCTGTCTAACTCCAGTGCTTATTTTAAAGAAATCAGATGTCTTATTGTTTCCAACTGAAACACAGGCTTGGAAGTTGTCATAAAATTTAGTTATCATAATTATCATCTTTTCAGGTATACCATAACTTCTTAGTATTTTCCAGAGTGTTTGTCTGTGTATGGAGTCAAAGGCCTTAGAGAAATCAACAAAATTTACATGGAGTGGCTTGTTAAATTCAACACATTGTTCAATAACTGTCCTAAGGGTGAAAATTTGGTCAACACAGCCTCTTCCAGCACGGAACCCAGCTTGTTCTTCTCTTAGTTTATTGTCAATTTTCTCATCAATTCTGTTTAAAATAACTTTACATAGGACCTTGCTTGGGATAGAAAGCAGCATAATTCCTCTCCAATTATCACAATTGTTCAAATCTCCCTTCTTAGGTAGTTTTATGATTATACCTTTAGACCAGTCAGTTGGTATCTTTTCTTGTCTCCAAATTTTATCAAAGAGATCAGTCAGAGTCCTAGCAGAAAGATCTATGTCTGCCTTAAGCATTTCAGCAGTTATCAAGTCAGGTCCTGGTGCTTTGTCGTTCTTTAGACTATGTATAGCAGCTTTAACTTCTTGAATAGTTTGTGGTCTTGTGTCTATGTCTATTTCATGTCCTGGTTCTGGTTCAGCAGTAATTTCAGGTTCAGGTCTGTTCAACACTTCTTCAAAATGCGATTTCCACCTTTCAGCAACTTCTTTTTCTGTAGTGAGTAATTTACCATCTTTAGCCTTGATAGTTTCACCACTCTTTTTGTTATATTTGCCACTTAATTGCTTGGTTATGTTGTATACTGTTTTCATGTTACCGAAGTCAGCTGCTCTCTGGGCCTTTTCAGCCAGATTGTCAATGTAATCTCTCTTGTCTTTCCTTGTGCGCTTTTTGACTTCTTTGTCTTTAGCAGTATATTCAGCTCTTAAATTGCCCATGTCAGCCAAATGTTGAGCATTATGAATTTTGTTTTTAAGATTCTTTCTCTCTTCTATTTTGTTCCATGTTTCTTCAGAGATCCAGTCCTTTTTCTCTGGTTTCTTGTGTCCTAGGATTTCCTTAGCAGTAGATTGAAAGTTTTCTTTAATTGAAGTCCAAGTGATCTCATTCTCGTCATTTAGGTCCTCTAAGACTTGAAATCTATTTCTGAGTTTTAAGACAAATTCATTCTTTATCACTGGGTCCTTTAATCTTGAAGAATCATATTGTCTGCCAATCTCACTCTTTTTATCATGGCCAGTACGCTTCAGCTTTAATTTAATCTTACTGACAACTAGTTCATGGTCACTGAATATGTCAGCTCCTCTATAGCTCCTACAGTCTTGCATTGATTTGACCCATTTTCTATTGATCATAATATGGTCAATCATGTTTCTTGTTTGTCCATCAGGTGTTGTCCAGGTATATTTGTGAATGTTTTTGTGTTGGAATAATGTACCTCCTATGACCATATCATTATTTAAACAGAATTCAAGTAAAAGTTCTCCATTTTCATTTCTTGTACCTATGCCAAAGTGTCCCATTGCATTTTCCACTCCAGTCCTGTCAGTTCCTACTTTAGCATTCATATCTCCAAGAACTAGACACATGTCATGTTTGGGTACTGAGTTTCTGATTGATTGCAGTTGATCATAAAACTCTTGTTTTACTTCTTCACTTTTGTCATTTGTTGGGGCATAGCATTGGATAAGGGTCAACTTGCAGTGCCTTGATTGGAATCTAGCCTTAATTATTCTGTCTGATATAGGTTTCCAGTCTATTAGTGAATTGACATGTCGTTTTTGGATAATTATAGCAACCCCATACCTATGTTGACTTTCATGACCAGAATAAAGTATTAGGTGGCCATCTTTGGTTGTGGTTTGTCCTTGTCCTGTCCATCTACATTCTGCAATTCCAAGTATTCCGATATTGTAACTTGTCATTTCTTTAACTACTTGGGCTGTTTTAGTTGACTCATACATTGTTCTAACATTCCAGGTTCCTATCTTACAGCTTTGCTTAGAACTTATTGGTCCTGTCATCAAGTTGATAGCTTCCTTTCGGGTTTCACCATCATCTTTCATATTCTCAGTAAACTGAGCATCAGTTCCAACAGTTCTTGTTTCATGCACACCTCTGGCTGTGTTAAAGCCATAAGTGTTTGAGGTTTTGTGGGTGGTTTCTGTAACTGTGATGATTTTTTACAGGTAGGATAGTTAGTCCTACGCAAACCTTTCATATCCCTGGAAGGAAGGGTGACTGGTAAGGGGAGGGACGTCAATATCCCCCAGTACTTCAAGAAGTACCTCCTGCCTGAAGAATAACTTCTGATTATTGAAATTTCGAAAGTTCATGAAAAAAGCAGGGGTTTCTTGTGTGGTAGTTTAGGAGCGAAGTTACTATATAATTCAGTTTATCCGTCAGTCTGTTCGAAACACTATAGGGGACATGTAATTTTCTTGGCTGCTATTAAAGATTTTCTGTATTGAATGATGATCACGTATATTATTTACTTTGTCCGTCAGTCTGTCGGCCATTCACTAAAAGACTTACCTAATCACTTATTTTTTTTGTTATTTTCAGAGGTCTTGCCGTGTGATGGAGGACTGGGCCAATGATCGTGCCGAGTTCAGGTTTAACGTCACCATGCTCAGAGCCAGGTAAATTTTATTGGGAGGTGTTAAGTTCGAGCCTGGGCAACTGTTAGTATCATACTTGAGACGTTACAAAAAGAGTAATAGTAGGATACAGTTGTTGGGTGCACAGAGTTTTGTTGGGGGGGGGGGGGGGGGTCAAACCTCCCCTAAACTTCCAGTACAATGGTTCTGTAATCAAAGGATTAGTTGTCTGTTGGATGTTACTTTATAATATCTGTGAGTATTGTAATGTTTAGTCATTGTTAAAAGATTATTTGAAGCATTTCGAGGACAATTTATTATTTGTGTCACGTGACTGACATAGCAACACATATATTGGCTCGTTATCAGTTAAATAAGGATATTTATGTTTTTCCTATTAACGTAGTAGGGTAAGTTTGTTTGTCAGCAAAGATTTCTCTAACCATTGAACCAATTGAGCTCTTTATATTATTGAAGCATCATATACAATTCAGGTCCATGAATGATTTGACTAATTAAAATTGAAAGTGCAGTTGCACGAAATGCATTTAAACTTAATTTAGTGAACCGGATATTTATTCCTGGTGTATTGGTTAAACTACATTTTAAAATATCAAGACTTGAAAATAGTCTTTTTAAATTGCATATATCACAAAAAGACGATTTTCAAGTCTTGATATTTTAAGCTACGTGGTAGAAAATTGAAATTCTTCAAATATATGCCATATAAATGTAGTTTAACCCATTAACTAGGAAAAAATATCCGGTTCACTAAATTAAGTTCATATGCATTTCGTGCAACTATCCTTTAAGTTCCTTGGGTGGTTTTAGGCTATTTTTTATAGGTTTGACGTGACTCGCAAAGAGAAGAATATAGGTACTTGGATGGTTTTAGTCTATTTTAAGTCCTTAGATGGTTTTAAGCTATTTTTCAAGGTTTGACGAGACTCGCAAGGAGAAGGATATGAGATTGTTGGCCCAGCAGCTTATCGACGGGGAAAAGGAACTCGCGGCAAATATTCATGAAGATCCCAAAATTTTCAAGGTAACCTATTTTTCCAGTATGGCTTCGAAACCGATTAATATCCGCTGTAATAAAACCAGTTCTCAGCCAAACTTAAAAATTATTATCGTATCAAAGAGTTGGTTGTCTAAAATAGGTTGGGTTTTTACTTTTTAGTGCTTCTGGACTAGGTCTTTCCCCACCAGTGAGTGAGGAGACATGGACTCTAAATTACACTGGTACCCAAAGTTTCAAAATCACATTATTTTATTATTGTCTTTAAAACTTTAGGTTCTATGATTGAATTTTTATCTGTCCCAAATTGTAGTGTCTATTCTTTTCAACCAATGATTTAAACTACAGAAGGGGTAATTTTGATTATCATCAATCTTATCCCTTAAGATCCCTGGTCCGTAGTGCAGAGAGGTATTAATTTAGACATACTTTAGAACGACCCCGGAGGAATCTGCTTCAGAAGAGAACATCCTGTTCATGATATGCTCTTCGATACCTACCATCCTTGGGAGAGAGTAAGTATAGATAGATAGATAAATAGATAAATAGATAGATAGATAGATAGATAGATAGATAGATAGATAGATTGATAGATAGATAGATAGATAGATAGATAGATAGATAGATAGATAGATAGATAGATAGATAGATAGACAGACAGACAGACAGACAGACAGACAGACAGACAGACAGACAGACAGACAGACAGACAGACAGACAGACAGACAGATACCTAGATGGATAGTTAGATAGACAGAAAGGTGGGTAGATAAATGGTTAGACAGACAGACAGATTGAAAGTTTAATGGATTGAAATAGTGACAAATGAAATTAAAAGATGACTGATTAATGGATTGATAGATTGAAATAGTGACAAATAAACACACAGAAAGGTTGACAGAAGTAAAGATAAACATACAGACAAGCAGATTGACTAATGGATAGACAGACAGATAACTAATCAGGCAGGAAAATAGATTAAAAGGCATATTATTTTCTTACGTAACATATATTAGAAGAATGTCTAAAATTATTTTTTTATGCCTTTTTTGAAAATAAACGCATCATACCTATAGTTTTCACTTTTTTTTACTTCAGGCCCAGATGAGAGAGTTCTATGACAATAGGGAGAAGCTGAAGGCTGAATACGATGAATATTTTGAGAAATCCCTCTCCAAGAAGTATAAACCCCAGCCAAATGTTGTTTAATCTTCCTGGATTTTTATTGTCGTTTTTTGGTGTATTTTTCTTCTTAAAAATGAATGAAAAATTAGTTTTTAATAAAGATAGTCATACTTAAGTATCTAAAATAATATCATGTTACATTTTCAGAGAAGTGAATATAATTTTTTATTAAAATGCAGTTGTCGCAGGTTTTAATGGTATGGCCCAAGAAAATGCCACGGTAGGTGTTAGTATAATATTACAGCACTAGCGGCTACGCCCTAGAGGCCTTTAGGGGAACTTGAGAAGAAGGAAGTTGAATTCCAATGGCCAATTTTAGAATAGAAAGTTAAAAAATTGTTGCGTTCAATCCTTTACGAATATTTTTTAAAAATTTTATTTTTTTGTGATTTCTCTTGGGAGGGTGGTGGTACCCTCCACCAAAATAGTTATAAACCCAAGACCAATGAGAAGCTACCCTGTTAAGGATAACCTGCTCGATTCAGCGGTTAGCGAGATACCTCGGTACAAAAAAAACACACATCCTGTTACTTAATTACCTATAAGGATAATGTTTTGGGATGTTGGGGCTTTATTAATAAACAGCGAGGGAGGAAACATTAGACTTTAAGTTACACTGAGCTGAATCTTTCAATCATTTTTATGGCGCGCCCCGATTTAGCGCACCTGGTACCCATAGTATTTTAACAAATTTATCTTATTCGTTGGCTTCAAAAGTTTGGGAATATTGAATATTTATTGGTTGTTGGTTCTAAACTAGTAATGTCTAAACATGTCAACCAATAATTTTAATCTTTGGATGGGAAAATTTAATTATCATCACAGGGAAAGTTACAGTACATCAATTTATGGTCCATTTTCATATCACTTGATATGCATAACGTCTGAACATAGAGAAAATAATAAAATAGAGAAATCGAGGTATTGGAAGGACTAAAATAGGCAGTGGGCCTAAGGCCTATATTGAGCAATTGCCGCGCTGAATTTTTAATGTTATTCCACCACTTTTCAAAATGGGAATCTCTTAAAATTAAATGTAATTTCAAGACAATTATAGTTGCTGTTTGAAGCATACATCTGATTTTTATAGGATGATATAGAAATATTTTGAATTATCATCCATTCTGATGAAACCTAATGAAAGAATATAAAATTATGATTATTAATTTTTTATGACTTTGCTACTGACTTTAATCACAACACTCATTATTAGCTTATAAGATTTATATTGCAGTCTATCTAACTTTTATTTCTTAATAAATAAACGTTTTTACAAGTTTAATATTAACATTTGATTGTAAATTATAATAATCAATTTTTCAGTGCCATCTAGCTTTAGATATAGAACTAGAATATCAAAGCGTTCATAAATTTTTATTTTGCCTGTATTTTTCTTGTTTTGGATTTTTGTCACTAAAGGGCCAAACCCTGAGGGGTAAATAACATCACTTGAAAATGTTAAAAATATTGTAAAAACGAGTATTGTCTTAGAAAGAACATAGATAGCATTACAGATTGTTCACTTATTTAGATTATTCAGTTATGAAATTTTTTATTTTATTATTTAGCCTTAGTTTTAATGTATGTCTTCGAAGTAGACAACTAGCGAACCTGGTGGCTGAGAGCTAAACTATTAATTTTTTATTAGTAAACATTTTAAAGTTTTATCATGTTAATTAGATTTAAATATTACATTTAGGCTAATTTGAAAAAAAAATTAATTTTTGATCATAAAAGGTGAACCCTCCTATTTTTAAATTAGGCGAAACATACTTTTCTGCTGCACTAAGACCGCCCACGGCTGTTTGTTTTTTAAGATTCTAAATCAAATTGTATTTTAAAGATTTTCTTTAAATTTTTTTAAAAACATAATAAATTACAGAAAAATAATAATAATTAATAAAATATTTTTTTTATATTTTTTTTACATATATAGAATAGGTTATGATTAAGATGCAAAAAGCCGCGGACGGTTTAGATAAATAGCAGACAAATTATTTTACTAGGGGGGAAGTAATATTTTACAATGAAATTGGGGTGAGTATTCATCCTCTTATCCTTTTTCCTTATGCGTCTGAATATGGAAAGAAATAAAAAACACATATAGCGTGGCAGAATTGTTCTTCCATTTCATTTCCTTTTGGTTGAGCCAGAGTGTATATAATAGTTATTTCTCGCATCGTATTATAAACGGCTTTCCGCGGATATAGAATGTACAATTATGAGATTAAAACTATTTTTTTTAACTCCGAGGTGCCGAAGGCACCGGCCAAATAAACTGGTTTTAATCTTATAATTGTACTTTTTTATATTCATAGAAAGCTGGATATAATACGATGCTAGACATAGTTTTTTCGTATGGATGAGAACCGGTTTCTATCCACCGGATTCGAATAAAGACGAGAAATATTATTAATATTATATCTCTATTTCTAGTGGTAATATATGGATTGGTAAACAGCAAATGGTGAGGAAAGTTGAACCCTGGCACCTCAAGGCTTTAAATAAAGATTTAGAAAGGGTAAGCTTAGATAGATGGATAATAAAGTAATCGGATGCTTGTATGTTTGTAAACTAGGGGCACTTAAGGTAATGGTGGGGGTTAAGACGACTCTTTAAAATTTAATTTTGAAAAGAAAAAAATTTGGGGGGCAGATTTTTTCACTTAGGAAGGTGGGGTACGCTTCCAAAATATAGTTTTAAAATTCACTGGACCTATATAAAGCTTTACTGTAAAGTATATTCAATTCGCTTAACACACAAACATTCTGTTACTTTTATATAAGGATTTTAAATACCTACTAAAATACATAAGAAATGAAGAATGTACAATATTGTTTAAATCCTTACCTAACCCCTAAACATGAGAATTTCTTGTTCTTCTCATTTTAAACTTTATTGTCTGCTAGTGTTTGTGTTCAATATTTACAGTAATACTTGTGTGTTCAATATTTACAGTAATACTTGGCCTGCTAAAATAGTAACTTTTTCAGCGGCATTCTTTGCTAGTCCCCAAGATCTTAAGAATTAGCCAAAATATGTAACGTTGCATTGGTTTTGTACCCAAAGTCCAAGACAACTAAACCAATAATTTTGGGCTGTTTTATTATACTTGTCCCCAAAGTTTTACTTTTATGATATCAGTTTTTTTTTCATTTACACAACAACTTTGGGGACTTTTATTTAACTTTGACTATTTGATTTATTAATTTGAGTGTCCAAACGTTTCAACCACTGATTGTAATATACAGAAGGGGTAATTTTGTGTATCATTATTGGGAATTGTTAGCCATTGTCTTATCCCTTTAGATCCCTGATTGTTTTACTAATTTTAGGAGAAGAAGAATGTACATTACTGTTTAAACCCGTACCTAACCCCAGAACAGGAGAGGCTAGGCCACGAGGAGAGAAATAAAAATTTACCCAGAATAGACCAGTTGGCATTTAAGTAAGATTTTTTAAAAGTAGCACAGCTTCTCTATAACTTTGCATGTTTGTCCGTCCGTGATTAAAAGGAAAGCTTATCATCCCAGATGAATCGATATATTATTGCCTAGATGTTGCACCAGATTTTCATTACTCTTATAAAGTGATGCTCGCAGCTGGGTAAAGTAACGATAGACAGCCAAAATTTATATATTTATTTTTCCATCTATGATATTTTGTACTTTGCTACTTTTGGATGTTGTCTTCCTTGTTTTTTTTTAAGAATACACCTTTTAAATAATTTTCTACCGATTAATATCCGCAAGATTAGAACCAGTTCTCAGTGTTACTGAAAAATAGCATTGTATTTCAGAATTTTCATTTAATTAAAACCAATTTTGTAAGCCCCTTGCAAGACTTCGGCCCCTTGGGATTTAAACTGTATTTAATCTTATCATATTTTATTTTAATATCTTCGCCCTTCGGAAAGCTGTCTATAAATAACTACCTATTAAAATTTTTCAGAATCCGCAAAGCCAAGATTGAGGCAACTCATTTTAAAGAAGTGAGAGTGGAAGAAGGAATAGCTAAACTAAAACACAACGTGTCTTGGGAATAAATTATTTATTAAATAATTGGGGGCTTTCCCTGAAAATTGCCGGTTGTGCACTTAAACCCTTTACCCTCTCTATTTGTAGCTTTATTGTGTACTGAGTACCTAGCCCCTTTTGGTTATGGCCTCATTGCAGGGGTTAGGCTTAAGAAAAAATATCCCCTTCTATTTTGAATTTATTTTAAATATAAGGGGGGCGAAGTTCATTGCTCAACGGGGCCTTTGAGGGAAAGCACCAAACGTATTTCTTTTTTTTTTGTTATGAACAACTTCTTTTAATAAATCTTAATCTAAAATATGATATTATGTCTTTCCAACTTTTTTTTTGTTTATTTAACTATAAATAGAATTCATGCAGATTGTATCGTATGCTATAACATATTGATCGCTTGGTATTATAGAAGACAGCTTCCGCGAATAGTAAAATAAAATATTTTAATTACATTTTTGTTGGTTCCGAGGGGTCGAAGACCTGGGCCAACAAAACTGATATTAGTTTAATGTTTTTTTTTTATTTTATTATTTGTGGAAATTGTTTAGAAATCGATATGATACTTGATTTTTTCCATGTGGCACAGAACCGGTTCTAATCCAGCGGACATTGATCGGTTTCGAAACCAAAGTGGATATTGTATTATTTTCTTCATTAATATATATGCATTTTTATGATGTTAAATTTTGGTGTTCTTTTTTGTAGTAGCTAAGATAATCTATAACTCGTGAAGTCCGTCCGTAACGCCCCTAAAAGCCTTTCATTTAAGGGAAAGAAAGGGAGGATGTTTTAATTTTGAATAGGATAATTTTAACATAAAAAGTTTAGCTGTCTAAAAAGTAAACAAAACAGCGTGTTATAAATGAACGTACGGACCTTTTGGTAACGATTATAGAGTTGCTACGCTTTCAAATTAACAAGAAGAGCTAATCGTGACGGGCGGACGGACCGACCCTAAGTATAGAAAGCTTCGCTATTAAAAACTACTGTACTAATTGAAGTCTTTATGTTATGTAAGCTTCTAGCACCAACCTACAACCCTAGCTGCGGTTCATGCAAACTCTGCAACCTAGAGAAAGTGAAGATTATGTTCAACAATGACGTCAACATGTTCAACAAAAGGTCGGAGATCAACAGCAAGTGCAGACATAGAGACAAGTTCCTTCTGATTTGAACACCTGGCTGCTAATGATACCTAATAGTTATTTTTTTAATTACGTTAATTTGTAATTTTAATATTTAAAAAATGAAAAAATCTATTAATGCTATTATTATTGTCAGTATCAAAAGTTAAGTGTAACTGAAGATTGCTTAATGAATGAAACATGATGTTTTACTAATAAACTTTTGTTTTTGTTTTTCATTCTATGTGGACTATATTATGTACTATGCATATGTATTATAAAGATATTATGCTTTTAAAAGAATGAAGAACTTTATAGGCTGAGAGAGAGATGGGACAATGGGCTGTTTATTACACTAGTCCCCAAAGTTTTATAATAACATTTTCAATGAGCCAACCAATCAAAATTAGAATTAAAGTCCCCAAAAGTTGATGAACCAACGAATAAAAAACGTTATTATAATACTTTGGGGACTAGTTTAATAAACAGCCTAATGTCCCCTCCCTCCCTAGCAGCTACACAATCAATATGATTACTAATATGTTTTCATTAAATTTCAGATTTATTTGAAAATGAATATAAAAATGAATATAAAAATGGAGCTTAATTGGAGCAATAGGGAGACTGTTTGTCTGTCTGTCTTTCAGTAATACTACTTTTCTTTTAATATTTAACTTGTCAAAATTCTACCTAAATCTTTTTTCACAGTTTATTCGGCTTCAATTTAAAAATATTAGGTTTTTAAAATTGTATGTTCAAAAAAAAAGATTTTTTAGAATTTCTCGTTCTATCTTTCTTTTTCTATCTTTCTCTCTCACTCTTTTTCTGTGTCTCTTTTCTCTCTCTTTTTCTCTCCCTCTCTCAAATAATCTTTTTTTTCTTTCTCTTTCTTACTCTCTCTCTCACACACTCATTATTTTATATATCTTTTTCTCTCTATTTTTTCTATCGCTTTTTTTCACTTCCTTTTTCTCTCTCGCACATTTTTTTTTTCCATTTCTCTTTTTTCTTTTTCTATCTCTCTCTTTCTCTCACACACTCTTTTTCTATCTCGAGTTGGCAATCCAAATCCGGAATCCGCCCAGTTTTTAGCCAATTTTGGAATCCAAATCCGGAATCCGTTTTTTAATAGCGGATTCATAATTTGTAGGTTAAAATTAGCGTCTTGGGTTTTTTCTTTCAACTCTGCCTTTTTGAAGGCAAAGATTATCATCATTATATATAATATCTATTAAAATCTGGTTCGATTCTCGGAAGTGAATTATAGAGAACACCAAGAACATTAATTTTTTTAATTAAAAAAAAGCCTTTTAAATATTGCTAAAACTCGGAATCCGCCAAAAATAAGAATCCGGAATCCGCCTTTTTTTGGACGAATTCTTGTAAGAATCCGAATCCGGTCCAAAAATTTGACGGATTGCCATCCATATTTCTATCTCTCTGTTTCTCTCTCTCTTTTTCTTTCTCTCCCCTTCTCTCTCTCTCACACTCGTTTAATGAACCATTCCCTTAATTTCAGAACTAATGTCTACCAACTGAAAAACTGATATAAAATGAAACTTTTTGTGTTAACAATTTTTCTGTTCTTCACTTTTATAAGTTGTGGGGAGCCTCCAGATTTAAGGTAATTATTTAATTTTAAAGAAGGATGACAACATCCATAAAAGCGAAGCTCTAAAACGGTATGGCAGACGAACATTAACCCTTATAGAGTGTCAGAACTGGATAGGTATACAAAATAAAAATATTAAAGTTTGGCAAAATTGAACGTATATTTGTTGCAAAACTTCTTAAATACAGAATACCTACTGTTTAAGAACATACTGAAATTTTAAGACTTGATTATAGAGATGATTCGCTTGTAATATTGTACCTTATTGTAATATGAATAAGTACTTTAATAGTTAGATCAATCGGATGATTATATCACATAAAAAATTGTTGAAAAAGAAAGTTAAAAATCAATATGTTTAAAATGGACGTACGGACATTCTGGTAACGATTATAGAGTTGCTTCGATTTCTAAATCGTACCCAACTATTGCAGAAATCATCATGCAAAGTTTGATATCGATAGGATAATTCTAACTTGCCTAAATTAACGAAAAAGCTATCCGTTACGGACTGACCTACCCTAATTTTAGAAAAGTTTCGCTTTTAACAAGGATCCTCAAGCAGTGAAGCCAATAATATTTGAATGGGCATCCGAAAAAAATAAACTTCAAAGCAATGTCCTAAAAAAAAGCATTAAACTTGATAAAATAAATCACGAAACCTATTGTTCTTTTGAAGGGAAACATGAAAATCTAGGAATTGATCTAGCACCCCAACCAATAAGTAATCACAATGAAACTTGATGGAAACATGGAGAATGTTAACTTTTCCAATTCATGAAAATATCGGTCATCTATCTTAAATACCTAGGTAATCTAGAAATCCATCTAGCACCCCAATTAATGGAAAAATCTTGGTGAAACTTGGTTGTAACATGTAGAATGTAAATTTATTCAATCCTTAACAAATTCAGCTGTCTATCTTGAAAAGGAGCCAAGATAATCACGTTTCTCCTATAGCGTTACGGACTGACTGACTGACGGACAGACAAAGTGAACTGTAGAGTAGCTTCGCTACTAAAAATGCATATATATCATCCTAATTTTTAACAGGAGATCTGTCTGTAGCAAAGGATCTCGTTAGCCGCTGGATCGATATGGTTCTGTTGTAATTGGAAGTTTCTTATAGGTCTAGACAAGGTTTATTATTTTGGGGGAGAATTCGCCCGAGGAAAAAAATACTCTCAAAGATTTTTTTTTTATTATTTAATTGAATGTAACGGTTCGACTTACCGATTTACGTAAAGGCCTCTAGTGGGGCATAATGTATCATGGGGGGGGGAAGTTCTGACACTTTTGCGTAAACGGTGATTATAGGCTTTGTCTTTGGACTGAGAGGATAGGTTATTAGGGATAAAATCATTCTTATATGATGAATTTACGCAAAAGTGTCAGAACTTCCCCCCCCCCTTATTTCAGTGGAGAAGTAGAGAATAAGAATGAGACAAACAAAATTTCAGGAAAATTACATGATTTTTATTTTTCCTGCGGGGACTATACCTAAGGTGCCCTAACCTCTTCACGGGGTTTTGACTATTGACTCTAGGGGCGTGGTGACGCTTCGGGCACTCGTCACCTTTGAATATACTCTGCGTTTAAATTGCAGTGTGACGCGCTTAATCGCTTAGGGTGTCAACATCAACCCTTTGATTGCACGACCTTTGTCTGAGAAGTCCTAACTGTGCATGGTAATGAGTTGCGCCTGTTTTGGGCCAAGGCATTCCCTCTACTCCAACTATTTATGTTTCGCATCTGACATAGTAGCAGTAGGAACCATTTTTAATGTCTTTAGTTATGACGCGGTGTGGGACTGAGATTCGAACCTTCCCGACGACGAGTGGATGCGCTACGTGTTGAGCCACGCTCGCGGGTTTCTTCACGGGGTTTACCAATATAACCTAACCTTAAGTATTTTCAAAATTTTTGTTATAAAAAGGGGTGGGTTTGACTGCTTAAAAAGGCACTCTTATGGAAAATTTTAAGTTCTACAGTGCACTACATTAAAAGTGATGATTTTTTTGGTATTTTTTTCTAAGCCAAACATATAATGAATCTGGGTTAACTTGGATTAAAATTGTTATTTTTTTTATTATAATATAGATGTCTTTAGTATGAAGTAGTGTGGTTCAGACCAGGGATCTAAAGGGATAAGACAATAGCCGATTAATTGATGTACATCCCCAATGATGATACACAAAATTACAATCTGTTGATTACAATTAAAGGTTGAAACTCTGGACATCCCACTTAATGAACCAACCAATCAATATTCGTTTAAAAGCCGAAAGTTGTTAAGCTGACAAATAAGAAAATGTTATTTTAAAACTTGGGGGACAAATAATAACATTATGGTATAACTTGTCTTAACACAACCTTGGGAACTCTTTTGAATTTTGATTGGTTGGTTAATTTAGTTTAGTGTCCAAACGCTTCAAGAACTAATAAAATGTAATCTACATAAGGGGTAATTTTGTGCATCATAATTGCGGATGTACATCAAATTATCGGCCATTGCCTTATCCCTTTAGATCCCTGAATTTTATATATTTATAGCATAGTATTATAAACAGCTGTCCGCGGACATTATCAACGGATAGCATGACTGAGAACCGGTTTTAATCCAGTGCAGTGGATTGTAAGAGGATGGAAAATCATGTGAATTATTTAGAAGAAGCTAACAAAATTACTGAGTTAGAAAATAACCCTCAACAGGAATTTATCAATTACCCAATATTTATTTTATGGAGGGAGGGGACATTGGACAGTAAATTGCACTGGTACCCAAAGTTTTTGAACCACGCTTTGGGTACCTTGGGTACTTTTATTGACTTAGATGATAACAATCAAACGGATTTTATCAATTATCCAATGTATTATGGAGGTAGGGGATACAGTAAATTGCACTGTTACCCAAAGTTTTTTATCACGTTTTGGCTAAAAAAAACCTTGGGTACTTCTATTGACTTGGATAATAACACTCAACAGGAATTTATTAATTATCCAATATTTTATGGAGGGAGGGGACACTAGACAGTAAATTGCACCTGTACCCAAAGTTTTTTATCCACGTTTTGGCTTTGGCCTTGGGACTTTTATTAGATTTTGATTGGTCAGTTGAAAACTAGAAGTATTCCATTCAACCATTGATTTTAATATATAGAAGTTAAGGGATGATCTTGTTTATCATCATTAGGGATGTAATAATATCAATTGGTCGTCCACTAATGTGTTTTTCTTAGAACTTTTTCTCATATTTGAGTTTTCTAAATTAGATTAACATCAACACTTTACTACTTTCTTCATATTTTCTGGGTGAATCTGGTTTTTATGGCCTTTGGGGACTTTTATTGAATTTTGAATGGTTGGTTTATTAAGTTGTGTGTCTAAAAGTTTCATTCACTAATTTTAATCTATTTAAGGGTTAATTTTGACCATTATCATGGGGGATATACATTTATATAACGTCCATTGTCTTATCCCTTTTGATTCCTAAGTTTTATATATTTATTTATAGCGTCTTATTATAGACAGCTTTCCGCAGACATTAACGGAAAGTATGACTGAGAACCGGTTCTAATCCAGCGGATTGATAAAACTTGTGTGGCCAGAATGTGAGTGTGTCCCCCCTGCCTACATCTAGTCCTAAACCAGAAAACACCACCAAAGAAACCATAGCTCAGATAGTTCTACCAGAGAAAGGAGCAGCAGAAAAAGAACACAACAGGTATGATTTATCCAGTATGGCTCCAAAACCGATTAATATCCGCTGGCTTAGAACAGGTTTTCATTCATACTATACGCACAATGTCCGCGCACAAGGATCTAAATACAAATCATGCATAGCATCGAATTATAGAAAATTTTTCACAAATATTGAAATAAAGATCATAAAATTAAGACCAGCATCATAAGTCTGTGCCTTCAGCATCTCGGGGCTAACAAATCGGGTTTTAATTTATAAATTTTTATTTTTAAATCCGCGGAAAGCTGTTTATAATACGAGAGAGGGGACATTGAACTGTAAACTTCATTGGTACCCAAAGTTTTATAATCAAGTTTATGTTGTTTTTATGGAGTTCCACAGGGCGTTGTCTTTGACCCCCTTTTTATTTTCAGTTCTCTGGCAATATTCTTTCTGTTGTTGGTGATGATCCTTGTCATATTTCTGGTTCATGCCCTTCTCACATTCAACTTCCATTTTATACCTGAATCTTTGGCTATAGGTAAATAATGTGTGTGTGTGTGTGTGTGGGTGGGGGGTTGTATGTGTGTGTTTGTGTGTGTGTGTGTGTGTGTGTTTGTGAGTGAGTGTGTGTGTGTGTGTGTGTGTAGCCCTCCTTACATTCAACTTCCATTTTATACCTTAATCTTTAGTTATAGGTAAAACTAAATAATGTGTGTGTGGGGGGGGGGGGGGGGGTTGTATGTGTGTGAGTTTGTGTGTGTATGTATACTGTATAGCCCTCCTTAAATTCAACTTCCGTTTTATATCCGAATCTTTGGCTGTAGGTAAATATTTTATAACTGATATTCAGACCATTTTAAGGGTCATATTGTTCAAGGCTCTTTGAGGGAAGGCACTGATAACTATCTAACTTATTCACAGTTTGGTACTCATTACCTACCTAACGTAATTTGTTGGGTATAGTCCCTTTTGTGACATCACCTCTTAAAAGGACTCTCCACAGAAAAATCAACTTTGGATTTTTGAAAATCTAACCTGAAACTATTATTCTCTGTTCAATTTTAGGCATTTTTTGTTTTTGTGGCATCGCGATCGAAGCCCTTTGAAAATTTTGTCCGCCGCCTATTTGTACTGCCGCTATAACAATATATACTACACTT
This sequence comes from Acartia tonsa, assembly GCF_053477335.1. NCBI lineage: Eukaryota > Metazoa > Arthropoda > Copepoda > Calanoida > Acartiidae > Acartia > Acartia tonsa. The sequence goes on along the minus strand of NC_137272.1, from coordinate 13,934,812 downwards.
TCCTCCACTCAATATGTGTTCGCCGCTTAAGAACATTTGCTCCATTGCAACCGGCCGCTCTACGATTTATCCTCTTCCTTGACTGGACAATCCTGCCGCCTCCATTTTGTGTTCGCCTCCGCCAAATATAACCATCTTTTGCCGCAGTTGCCGCATTCATCGTCCTTCTCCGCCGCTACTCCGCTATACATTGCGTACGTAGCTAAACACAACACCCCCAGCCTCCATTTAATTTCTGAACAAGGGAGAGGGGAGCATGTATTAAAAAGCGACGTACAGCGGAGTAGCGGCGGAGAAGGGCGATGAATGCGGCAACGGCGGCAAAAATAGAAGCTAAAAATCACTAAAGCAGCACAAATTAAATGGCGGGAGGATTCACTTAAAGGAGGTAAAAAATTTCAAAGGGCTTCGATCGCGATGCCACAAAAACAAAAAATGCCTAAAATTGAACAGAGAATAATAATTTCAGGTTAGATTTTCAAAAATCTAAAGTTAATTTTTCTGTGGAGAGTCCTTTTAAGGGGCGTTTCCTTGTATTTTCATAATAGATTTTCCGCTATTTATAGCCACTTCGGGGGGCTTTAACCCAAATCAAATCAAATCAAATTTATTATTAACCACAGATCCAACATTCCACTGATCTTGGACAATTGCCTAATTGCCTAACTTAACTTAATATAAGCTAACTTGTTTAGTATTCCTTGGGGCAATGATTGGACTCTTCATGAAAATTCTACCCGAAGAAGAATCAAAAAGGAACATGGAATATTATTTCCAGTTTTGCTTTATAACCGGTTCTCAGGCGCACTGAAAAATTATTTATAGCATTGTATTATACTTAGTTTTCTACGAATATATAATAATGTACATTAATGAGATTTAAACTAATTGTGTTCATATTAAATCTGCGGAAACCTGTTTTTAACACAATGCGATTGTACAGTTTTATATTCATAGAAAACTAGATACAATACGATGCTAGGCATAATTTTTCAGTATGGCTGAGAACTGGTTCTAATCCACCAGATTTTTATCGATTTTAAAGCCATAGAACAGGAAATAATATTCTGTGATGTTCTATAGAATGGAATCATTTTCACCGACTGCTTTCTTTTTAATACTGCTACCTCCAATCATATTTGAATCTGGATATAATCTTCATAAAGGTAACTTGTAGCTAGGGTTGGGCCGGATATCCGGTTTGGCCGGATATTCAGCTTAACCCTATTTGTAGCGCAGCTGTTCTTTGTTGTTGAGGACGAGGTAAAGGGTTCAAATCTCGGCCCAACACCGCGTAATAACTAAAGTTGTACCCTCTGCTGCTATGTCAGATGTGCAACATTGATATTAAGAGTAGAAGGAATGCCATTGATTTAGACATACAAAGGTCGTGCAATTAAAGTGTTGGTTGTCTGACATAATGGTGTATGCTGTTCTATCATGACAGGACATTGGACTGATAATTTCATTAGTACCAAAAGTTTTATAACCACATTATTTAAAGCTGGGTGTCGGAGCCGTTTAATTTTGATGCGGCTCAGTCTCCTACCTTAAAATTAATATATAAATTTTTTTTCATTATTAAATTTGATAAAATAAAATAAATAATATAAAATATTTTGCTTTTATTTGATTAAAGCTATACAAAAGTAGAAGGATGTGTGTATTTGTTAATAACAATAGTTTTTCAGTTTATTATATGGAAATAGACCGTTGCCAAATTATAATATTACTTTAAAAAATCATTTTTAGCTAATCCGTAGCCGGAGCCGTTTTTAACGAAAAATATGGCTCCGGATCCGGCTCCACCAAAAATGTTGCGGCTCCAGGCTCCGGCTCCGAAACACTGATTTAAAGCCTTGATGACATTTATTGAATTTTGATTGATTTGTTCTAAATCAGAAGTGTCGAAGTTTTTCAACCAACTTAAAAAGTGTAATTTTGTTTTTCACCATTAGGGATGTATAGCATATAAAATTATCGTCCATTGTCTTTTCCCTTAAGATCCCTGCGTCCTCCATGCAGGTTATATATCAATGTTCTAAGTGTAATAAAATTATTTTTGTTTAATTATTAATTCATAGGTAATTTACGATCAGCTGATCTTTGTTTACATTTTATTCAGGAAATTTTTTTGCCAACATTGGTTCAATTATGGTATTTGCTATTCTTGGCACTGTTATAAGTGCTCTCATCGTTGGAGGAGGTAACTCATTTAGTTTTCTGTTCGTCTGTCTGTATGTCTGTCCTTCTGTCTGTCTATCAGCAATTATATGCTTGTTTGATTTTGATATCTGTTATGCGTGCACTTCTCATTGAAGGAGGTAAGTAATTTAGTATTTCGTCTGTCTATCTTTTTGTCTGTCTTTTTTTTTCTCCATCTGTCTGTCTGTCCTTCTGTCTATCCTTCTGTCCGTATGTCTGTCTGTATGTGTTTCGGTCTGTAACGCTATATTTTCTGATTTTAATATCTGTTATAAGTACATTCCTTGTTTTCTTAATCATTGGCCTTACAACTTTTGGTTTTTTAATTGGTTGTTTCATTAAGTTGAGTGTTCAAAAGTTTTAACCACTAATTTTAATCTACAAAAGGAGTATTTTTATTTATCATCATTTGGGGAAATACATCAATTTATCAGCATTTGTCTCTTTTCTTTAGAGCCCTGAGTTTTAAATATTTATTTATCGCTTTGTATTAGACAGCGTTCCGCGGATAGTATAACTGAGAACCGGTTCTAATCCAGCGGGTATTTACCTGTAGATGGGTATTTACCCAACATTTTATAGTTTTACCCAAAATTTATACTGGTACCCAAAGTTTTATACCGTACCCAAAGTTTTATAATAGGATTCTTTTCAGGTGTTTATCTGTTGGGGCTGGCCGACATTGTGTACAGATTGAACTTTGTGGAAAGCTTCGCTTTTGGATCTTTGATATCCGCAGTAGATCCAGTGGCTACTCTGGCCATCTTTCAAGGTAACCAAAGTTTATATTAGTACCCAAGGTTATTGCTTTTGGATCTCTGATATCCTCTGTACATCTATGATATCCCCCCCACATTTATTTTCAAATTATTGTGTTATACAAAGGGGTGGGTTTGACTGCTTAAAAAGGCACTCTTAGGGAAAATTTTAGGATCTACTGCAGTTCACGGTAAAATAGTGCTGGTAACGAATATTGCCAAAAATCTATTAATTTTAAAAACTGCTAGCTGCCAAACGGCTGAACGTACAGATCATGCCCGCACACTGTTTTAATGGGCATAAGAAGGTCAACAAATAATCTGGAATAGCCATAAATCAATATTGCATAATTATCTCGCAGTGCAGAGAAATGCGCGAAAAAGGCCTATTTTACGCGTTTTTTCTTCAGTGAAGCTTTCCCTGTGCATTATTGGATCTTGGGCTATTCCAGATTATTTGTAGGCCTTCTTATACCGCTTAAAATAGTGTGCGGGTATGATCTGTACGTTCAGCCGTTTGGCAGCTAGCAGCCTTTAAAATTCATAGATTTTTGGCAATATTCGTTACCAGCAATATTTTACCGTGAACTGCAGTAGATCCAAATTTTAAGTTCTAAATCTACAGTGCACTACATTAAAAGCGATAATTTTTTTAAAACGAAGGTTTTCTACAATTAGGGTCGGTCTGTCCGTCCGTCCGAGACAACAGATAGCTTTTTTTCGTTAATTTAGGCATGTTAGAATTGTCCTATCGATTTCAAACTTTGCATGGTGATTATGTAGTAGTAAGGTACAATTTAGAATGCAACTCTATAATCGTTACCAGAATGTCCGTACGTCAATTTTAAGCATGTTATTTTTTAACTTTTTTTTAACAACAAAGGGAGAGGTCATTTTCTAGTAAATCCCGTAAAGGTGTGTGTTATAAGGCCTAAAAATAGTAGTAGAACGATAAGGTGCTCTATATATTTGTATTTCCTATTGAATAGAACAATAGGGAAGAAATTTTTATTTTTTTTTTGATAACCGTACCTGGAATATCTGAAATTTCTATCAAACGCTTTGTTTGGCTCAAACTGACACAAATAAAAAAAAATATAATTATAATAAATCAACCTGTAAAGAATGACTTCTTCCTTTGTTTAATGGTATAGATTGTTCTTAACCTTTACCTTGTACCTATAGAAAACATTATTATTATAATTATATTTTTTTTTAATTTTTGTCAGTTTGAGCCAAACAAAGCGTTTGATAGAAATTTCGTATTTTTTTTAGATAATCCAGGTACGGTTATCAAAAAAAAAAAAAAATTTCCCTATTGTTCTATTCAATAGGGAATACATATATCTAGCGCACCTTATCGTTCTACTACTATTTTTAGGCCTTATAACACACACCTTTACGGGATTTACTAGAAAATGACCTCTCCCTTTTTATGTAATAAAATTATCTGATTGATCTGATTTTTGGAATACTGATTCTTAGGACAACAGAGTACAATGTTACAAGCGAAGCATCTCTATAATCAGGTCCTAAAAACGTATGGATGTCCATAAACATTATCCTGTATTTTTCAACAAATTTACCTACTTAAATTTTGATTCTACATTTATACATTTATGTTCTGATTTTTCAGTTCTGACACTCTACAAGTGTTAATGTTCGTTTGCAATACCGTTTCAGAGCTTTATGGATGTATTCATCCTTGTTTTTGTTTAGCCTTAGATGTAGATCCTGTATTGAACATGCTGGTGTTTGGGGAGAGTATTCTAAATGATGCTGTGGCCATTGTGCTTACTACAACTATTGTTGGTAAGTTATATTTCCTAATATGTTACCTTGGGGCACTCCATTCTACAAAAATCAGAGGACCTAATATGTTACCTTCGGGCATTCCATTCTAGAAACATCAAAACAGAATGTCTGTCTTAATGACGCTGTGGCTATTGTCTTGACTACAACTATTGTTGGTAAGTATTTCTGTCTGTCTGTATGTATGTATGTCTGTCTATCCGTCTGTCTGTCTGTCCGTTTGTCTTTATATCTCTCTGTCTGTCTATCTCTATGTCTTTCTGTCTGTTTGTCTAAAGCTTAACAACAACTATTTAAGGTAAATTATAGCATTACTTACCATCAGATCATAAGTAGAAGTATGTCTGTCTGTCTTTTTCCAGTATGGCTTCGAAACCGATTTTTATCTGCTGGATTAGAACCGGTTCTTAGCCATCGTAAAAAACCATGTATAGCATAGTATTACAAAAAACTTTCCACAAATATTAAAATAAAAATCATAAAATGAATACCAATTTTGTTAGCCCAGGACTTTGGCCCCCCCGTGGATAACAAAACAGCTTTTAATCTTATAATTTTTATTTTAATATCCGCGGAAAGCTGTCTATAATATGATGCGATAAATAACTATTCTGTTTGTAGAGTCAGCTTCGGTGGATGCAGATGTGGGGGTGGGCAGTCAGATTGGCCATGGACTGGTCAGGTTCGCCACTGTATTCTTTGGATCTGCAGGAATGGATATAGAATATACATGGATATTATGACTAGGAATGGCAATCCGAATCCGGAATCCGTCCAATGTTTAAACAATTTTGGAATCCAGAATCCGGAAACCGTAATTATAATAGCGTATTCGGATTCTTAATTGTTAGGCTAAAATTAGCGTCTTGAGTTTTTTCGCCTGAATATATATTTTAATTTTGACAAAGTCATTTTGGCCGCTGTAGGGTCTAGAAATAGGAGAAGAGGTACTGTGAAAGTATGTAAAAACGCAGCTTTAGATTCTTCCCAGTACCCGGTAAAATTTAATCCCTTAATTTAAAAAAAAGGCCTTTTAAAATATTGCTAGAATCCAGAATCCCAAAATCCGGAATCTGTTAAAAATAAGAATCTGGAATCCACGGATTAATCCGTGTAATTCTTTGGCGGATTTTTGTAAGAATCCGAATCCAAATCCGGTCCAAAAATTAGACGGATTGCCCCAATTATGACAAGAGAAAAATTGTCGTCAATTTAGGTTGCAATTTAGATAAGAAGATAAGATAAGATAAGATTTATTTTCCTCTAAGGTGCATATAATTTGGGCGAGTTACTAATAAAGGTTTACAATTTTTGACTATTAGGTTTCTTCCTGAAAAAGATTGCATATTAATAAGATACTAAGTTTCTTCCTGAAAGAGATTGCAGGCAAGATAATAAATAAATAAATACATTATAGAGCACAACTCTTATTATGGTAAATAAATAAATAATCAAATTGTAATTTATTAGCAATTTAAGATTCTGCAGTACATTTACTATTTATGTACCTAGCTCAGGGTTGTAGTGAACTTCTCCTTCCCCGTTCACCTACATTTTACATTTTACTATACAATTAATATATAATTGAACACTGAGCAAGCTGTGAAGCGAGTGGATGGCTTAACCCCGGCCGGGGTTGTTGAACCGCAGTTCTTCGCGGCGCTTACCAAATCGTTTTAGAGCTTAGAAAATAGTTGTAACAATTTGTTAAGTTACATATCTGGACATATATAAGACATATATAAGACTACTATACTAAGGTATGCTGAATATACCATCTAACAATCATTCCACTAGAATCCATACGGGGTTTCCAAAAATAAGACCAATACAATTAGGTTATCGGTGCCATGGAAGTTAGCCATGTTTTTATTCCCGTTATAAACTGCGACTCCCACCGCCCTAACGTTCCCAGATTAAATGATTATAAGAACTGAGTATTTTAAATCCCGTGGGATTTTAGTCCCACACTTCTTTGATACCTGCAATTTATCTCCGAACCGACACTTTATTCCTACATCCCTGATGGCGTTTATTAAATAAGAATAAATTTGCATATTTGAGTTTTTCGTTTTGAATTTTCCCCTCGCTTTTATTGGTCGGGGGCTGTTTATCCAGTAGGAGGGGAGGGGATGGGGGAGATTGCTATTTTAGCCCGCAACAGAGTAAACTTTATTATAGAACATGAAAATCTGGTGTAAGATCCAAGTAATAATATATCCATTTACGTAGGAGTGGGATGTTTTGTAGCTTTAATGAGCAGCTTAGTTCTGAAGCATATAGGCAACTTTCCAGTTCTATCTTGATAAGATTCCTGCGACGATTAGTATAATTCAGGGATCTAAAGGGATAAGTTAATGGCCGATAAATTGGTGCAATAATACACAAAATTACCCTTATGTAGATCATAATGAGTGGTTGAAACTTTAGAACACCCAACCTACGGATCAAAGTCCCCAAAGTTGTTAAGCCAACGAATAAGAAAACGTTATCATAGCAGCTTTGTTCTCAAGCATATAGGCAACTTTCCAGTTCTATGTTGATATGATTCCTGCGTCGATTAATATAATTGAGAGAGAGAGGGGACAATGGGCTGTTTATTGCACTAGTCCCCAAAGGTTTATAGTAAGGTTTGCTTAACAATTTTGGATACTTTTGTGAAATTTGGCTGGTCTATTCATTAAGTTGAGTCTTAGGGTTATTTTGTATATTATCACAGGGGATGTACATTGTACATTAATTTATCGGCCATTGTCTTATCACTTTAGATCCCTGAATAAAGTTACTACAGTGCAGTGCTGCTGATGGGGGGAAGGAGGGGGTGTACATTCCCATAAGAAAGATTAGTAAATGGGGGGGGGGGGTACTAAAGACAGAAAACTAAATGAGTTACCTCCTTCAACGATGAGAGCACTTATAAATTGTAACAGATAAATATATAACAGAAAATATAGCTTTACAGACAAAAAACTGAAAACTGTCGTTCATTGTCTTATCACTTAAAATCCAATGGTTTTTTGGGGGGGGGGTATCTACTTTCGCTAACTGGAAACTGGATATTTAGACAGACGGACAGATATACTGACAGATGGACAGACAGACGGACAAACAGACAGATGGACAGAAAGACGGACAAACAGACAGACGGACAAACAGACAGATGGACAGACAGACAAACGGACAGGCAGATGGACAAACGGACAGGCAGACAGACGGACAGACAAACAGACAAACAGACGAACAGACTGGAAACTGTATTTTCAGATCTGTACACAAACCCTTCCCTGGAGTTTGCTTTCATGATGTGCTGTGTCTACTCCCCCTATGCATTGGCTGAGGTAATTTTGTTTATCATTATTTGGGTCGTATGTCAATTTGTAGCTTAAAAACTGTGCAAACTTTTATTGGATTTTGGTTGGTTGGTTCATTAAGTTAAGTGTACAATCGTTTCAACCACTAATTATGATCTACAGAAACGGTAATTTTGTCATCATGGGAGCGGTTGTATGTCAATTTATTATCATTGGGATTGTAAGTCAATTTATCGTCCATTTTCTTATCCCTTAAGATCCCCCTGTTCTATTCGCTATTTGTATTAGGGATGGATAGGTCAGTGGGTTCTGAATTACACAGATACCTAAAGTTTCATAAGTTTGATGGTTCAAAAACTTTGGGTACTTTTATTGATTTTTAATTAGTTAGATCCAAAGTAATAATGTCATAAAACTAAACTTTGAAATAACCCATGGGAGATTTCGGTGGTCAATAAAAGGTTTTGAGTAAAAGCACCAAAAAGTCCCTAACCTCAATTTTATTAAAACTATTTTTTTTTCAGGGCTTTCATTTGTCTGGGATCATGGCAATCCTATTTTGTGGAGTTGTGATGAGTCATTACACACATTATAATCTTTCCCCGGTTACGCAAGTAAGTTATTTACACAGTGGGCCGGATATCATCCTGTATCTCGCATATTACGATTTTAGGAATAAGCCGGATAACCGGATATTTTGTGGAGTTGTGATGAGTCATTACACACATTACAATTTTTCTCCGGTTACACAAGTAAGTTATTTACACAGTTACCCGGATATCCGGCTTGATACCGGATATCCAATATTAAAAATCAGCCGGATATCCGGTATTAAAATATTAAATATAAATCTGGCCTAACCCTAGTAAAGACTTGGTTAAGATGTTGGTTATTGCTGAACTGATTTGATTCTTCTCTTCAGGAATTATAACTACTTGTCCTGTGGTGGTTTTAGGCTTTTTTTCTTGGGGGTTGGGACACCCCTCCCCCCATTTTTTTTTCTTTCTCGAGGTACCTAGCTATTTTTTTATTTTTTTTTAGGTATGTAGCTAATTTTACAATTTTTTCATTTATGTACTATCTATATATATATCTATCTATTAAGATAACAATGCAACAGACCATGAGAACACTGGCATTTGTCTCGGAGAGTTGTGTGTTTGCCTACCTGGGTCTAGGTAATTTGGTTTATCATCATTGGGATTTTATGTCAATTTATAGTCCATTGTTTTATCCCTTAAGATCCATGTTCCTTTCCAGGGAGGGAGGGGATATTGAACTGTTTATTACACTAGTTCTTAAAATCTTTTAATAACGTTTCAACCGCTATTTAAAATCTACAGAAGGGGTAATTTTGTTTATCTTCATTGGGGTTATATGTCAATTTATCGTCCATCCCTGTTATAAAGGGTGTGCAAAAAATGCGGACTTTTTTAAAATTGAAATTGCGCGGCTTGTGTTAATAGTAGAAAAATACTACGCATAGCGTTAGAACCGCTAAGAAGACTATTTTTAGGAAATATAAATACGATTCTTGTGCTACGCATAGTTTAGGAGCCACTTGTTAAAATGTCCCAACTGACTCAAAACTTGACTTGCAAGTAAATTTTGGTTCATTTTACCATATGGCTCCTAGGTTATTTGTAGCACAGGAACCGTTCTTATATTTCCAAAAAATACAGTCCATAGCGGTTCTAACGGTATGCGTAACATTTTTCTACTATTAACACAAGCCGCGCAATTTGAAATTAAAAAATGTAGGCATCTCTTTTTGCAAAATATCTTCTCTAATTTTTAGTTATATTTTAAAATTTACTCGCAAGTCAAGTTTTACATCAGCTGGGACATTTTAACACGTAGCTCCCTAACTATACGTAGCACAGGTTCCGTTCTTATATTTCCAAAAAATAGAGTTCATAGCGGTTCTAACAATATGCATAACATTTTTCTACTATTAACACAAGCCGCGCATTTTCAATTTTGCACACCCTTTATTTGCATTAAGGAGAGATGGGACAGTGGGTTCTAAATTATACTTTAGTTTTAACCAGGGATAAGAGTAAGACTATAGGCGATACATTGATGTAAATCCCAGACAGATAAACAGACAAACAAATAGACAGAAAAACAAACCAAATAACAAACCAACAGACAAATAGACAGAAAAACAAACCAATTAACAAATTTCAATTTAAAAATTTTATTCAGGTATTTTCTCCTTCCCACATAAAGTAGAATTATCACTAATAGTCTGGAGCTTGGTTCTCATATTGTTAGGTAAATATTATGCTTGTTTTAAAAAAACAAAGCTTTCCTATAATTATGGCGGTCCGCCAGAATGTTTAGAACTTTTCATTAATGTTAGAATAATCCTATCGAATTCAAACTTTGCATAGATTTATACTAGCATTTTCTCATTTATTGGTTTAGTAACTTTGGAGGACCTTAGTATGTTGAGTTTCTAACATTTTAACTATTAATTGTGATTACTACAAAGGGGGTAATTCCATGTATTATCATTGTGGATGTACATAAATTTATTAGCCATTGTCTTATCCCTTTAGATCCCTGACTCCTGTAGCTTACAATTATTATATATTCAGGTAGAGCATTAAATATTTTCCCACTGTCCTTGTTGATTTTCCAGTATTGCTTCGAAACCGGTTAATATCCGGCGGATTAGAACAAAGCATCAGATGATATCCAGTTTTCTACGAATTTAAAAACAGTTATATTAGCCTGTGCATCTTGGAGCTACTCTTGGAAATTGATATGTATCTGCCTACATATGCACATATGTATCTGTCTACATATGAACATATGTATCTGTCTACATATGCACATATGTATCTGTCTACATATGCACATATATATCTGTCTACATATGCACATATGTATCTGTCTACATATGCACATATGTATCTGTCTACATATGCACATATGTATCTATCTACATATGCACATATGTATCTGTCTACATATGCACATATGTATTTGTCTACATATGCACATATGTATCTGTCTACATATGCACATATGTATCTGTCTACATATGCACATATGTATCTGTCTACATATGCATATATGTATCTGTCTACATATGCACATATCTAACAATATATTTATATTCAGGTAGAGCATTAAACATTTTCCCACTGTCCCTGTTGTGCAACAAGTTTAGATCTCATCAAATTACTAAAAGGTAAACTATCTATTAGAAAGCAGGGAGAGAGGGGATGTTTATGTGTTGTGAAGGATCTCGCTAACCGCTGAACTGATATTGTTCTCCTTTAAAGTTAGGGTTTATAAGGGGGGGGGGGAGTTTGTACACTTATAGGAAATTAAATTCAGTACCGAATTTTGCCCTGGACGTGTGGGCTTGTTTTAATAGTTATCAACCTAATTATTTTTGTAATATCTCTTATATGACTAGACCGGTTAAATTTTGGAGAGAAAAAACAGTTACAGTTGAAAAAACTGCCCTGGACGTTTGTTGCCAACCCTGCTATATCTACCTATCTAGTTATCTATCTATCTTTTCTAGAATGATGGTGATCATGTGGTTCTCAGGTCTCCGCGGGGCAATTGCGTATGCACTCTCACTTCATCTAGAGTTTGAAGAAGAAACTAGAAAAGTAAGCTAGCAATTTTTCTATATATCTGTTTTTCTATCAATCTATCTGTTTTTCTATCTATCTATCAATTGCGTATGCACTTTCTCTTCATCTAGAATTTGAAGAAAAAACTAGAAAAGTAAGCTAGCTATCTTTCTATCTATCTATTTAAATTTTATATTGATTGCTTTTTCTCTTCATTTAGAATTTGAAGAAGAAACTAGAAAAGTAAGCTTTCTATCTATCTGTCTGTCTGTATGTATGTAAGTCTGTTTGTCTGTATGTCTGTCTGTCTGTCTATCTATTTATCTATCTATCTATCTACCCCAGGTGTTAGTGAGTACCACTTTGGTAGTTGTGCTGTTTACAACCATAGTTCTGGGGGGAGGGACACTACCCCTTATGAAGTATCTGGAGCGGGCTGGCGGACAGGGCAGGTAATAATGTTTTTTTAATTCTTGGAGGGGGAATACACTACCCCTTCTGGGGGGAGGTACATTACCCCTTCTGGGGGGAGATACATATCCCCTTTGGGGGGGGGGGAGGTTTATTACCCCTTCAGGTTAAAATTTTTTCTCCCTAAGGTAGGGAGGTACGGTACTCTTCAAGAGGTTCAATACTCATTAGGGGGGGGGGGTAGGGACACTACCCCTTATGAAGTATCTGTAGCGGGCTGGGGGACAGGGCAGGTAATAATGTTTATTTGATTCTTGGAGTGTATCATCATTGGAGATATACATCAATGTATTGGATAGATGGTGAGTAAATCCATCCTTTTGCCCCTCGGATTTAACAAAACTGGTTTTCATCTTGTAACTTTTTAATATCCATGGAAAGTTATTTAAATAAAATACGATAAATATCTATAACAGCACTGGGAGGGAGGAGACATTAAGCTATTTATTACATTAGTCCCCAAAGTTATCTAACTAAGTTTATCTTATTTGTTGCCTATATAACTTTGGATATTATTTTAGATCCCGACGAAGAAAGAAGAAGGATATAACCTTGTCTAAAACCCGAGAGTTGGGGTCAACACTCACAGAGAGCGAACAGTTGTCAGAATTAACAGAGGAGGAGGTGCGTATTTGTCTGTCTGTATGTCTGTCTGTTTGTCTGTCCTTTGAGAGCGAACAAGTGTCAGAATTAACAGAAGAGGAGTTGCGTATCTGTTTGTCTGTCTGTCCATCTGTTTGTCTGTCAAGCTATCATAAACCAATAAAAAACAAATTCTATGCCTCTAGCGACACTTTAAATGTTTTAAGTACTCTTTATTTTATTAAGAGGGAGGTCATTTTCTAGTAAATCCCGTAAAGGTGTGTGTTATAAGGCCTAAAAATAGTAGTAGAACGATAAGGTGCTTTATATATTTGTATTTCCTATTGAATAGAACAATAGGGAAGAAATTTTTTTTTTTTTTTTGATAACCGTACCTGGAATATCTTTAAAAAATAAGAAATTTCTATCAAACGCTTTGTTTGGCTCAAACTGACACAAATAAAAAAAATATAATTATAATAAATCAACCTGTAAAGAATGACTTCTTCCTTTGTTTAATGGTATAGATTGTTCTTAACCTTTACCTTGTACCTATAGAAAACATTATTATTATAATTATATTTTTTTTAAATTTTTGTCAGTTTGAGCCAAACATAGCGTTTGATAGAAATTTCATATTTTTTTTAGATATTCCAGGTACGGTTATCAAAAAAAAAAAAAAAAATTCCCTATTGTTCTATTCAATAGGGAATACAAATATATAGAGCACCTTATCGTTCTACTACTATTTTTAGGCCTTATAACACACACCTTTACGGGATTTACTAGAAAATGACCTCTCTCTTTTTCCTTCTGCCATAATTTTTTTTCCAACAAGAAGGGGGGAAAAATAGAAAAATGACTTCAGTAATCTATTTTTTCCTTATCCTAAATAGTTATAAACCTTCCCATGACATATGAGAAGATAAATTGTAAAGGAGAACCATATCGGTTCAGAGGTTAGCAAGATCCTTCGCTACAGACAAAAATACTTTTACACTACTTTATATTGTAGGATTATTCAGCTTGGATAAATTATAAGTGTCCAAACTTTTCCACCAATAATTTTAGATGGAGCAGAGTTTTGCAGAGGGTTGGGCCAACCTTGAAGGATTTTTATACTGGGACTACAAGATTTTCAGACCTTTCTTTATCAGAAGGTAAGACTTTGGGTACCAATCTAATGAGACTTTGGGTACCAATGTAATGAGACTTTGGGGACTGAAAATTACTATGGTACCCAAAGTATTATAATAGCATCTTGAAGGATTTTTATACTGGGACTACTTTATCAGAAGGTAAGAGTCCCAAAAGTTAATATTATAATAACGTTTTCTTATTCGTTGCCTTAACAACTTTGGGGACTTTAGTAAATTTTATTTTTGGTTCATAAAGTTGAGTGTTCAACGTTTCAACCACTAGTTTTAATGTACAGAAGGGTATTTTTTTGTATTATCATTAGGAATGTACATTAATTTATCAGCCATGTTCTTATCCCTTTCGATTTCTGGACATACAGTTAGACAGATGGACAACAATCCAAACGATGGATAGGTAGACTTTTAGACAGATAGATTGAAAAACAGACATATTTATATTGAGATATAATGAATTTTAATTGGTTAGTTCACACTTAATTTTTATCTCATTTTTAAGGAGGGAAATTATTTATCATTATTGGGGATGTATCCAGTGATCTACAAGGATAAGAAAATGGCCAATAAATTAATGTACGTCCAATGATGATACAAAAAATTACCCCTTCTATACATTAAAATTAGAACACTCAACTAAATGATTCAACCAATCAAAATTCATTAAAGTCCCCAAAGTTGTTAAGCCAACAAATAAGAAAACATTATTATAAAACTTTGGGTACTAGTGTAATAAACAGCCCATTGTCCCTCTTTCTCTCTCTCTGGGTTGTATCAATCAATTGATCGTCCATTGTCTTATCCCATAAGACTCCCTAAGATTTCCGTTTTTGAGATCTTAATGTTCATATCTGTTTAGATTTAATCAGCAAGTACTGAGTCCCCAAAGTTTTATAATAACGTTTTCTTATTCGTTGGCTTAAAAACTTTGGGGACTTTTATTGAATTTTGATTGGTTGGTTTATTAAGTTGAGTGTCCAAACGTTTCAACCACTAATTTTATGCTACAAATGGGGTAATTTTCAATATTGGCGATGTATATCAATTTATTAGCCATTTTCTTATCCCATTAGATCCCCATGCATGACTTACTGAGCTCGCCGTTTCTGAGATATCAATGATCTGTTTAGGTTTAATCAACAAGAATTGAAAGACGGGAAATCTTATGTCAACAAACTGACAGATAAATGGTAATTTTTTTCCACTATCGCTTGGAAACCGATTAATATCCGGTGGATTAGGACCGGTTCTCAGCCATACTGAAAAATTATGTCTAGCATCGTATTGTATCTAGTTTTCACGAATATAAAAATATACAATCATAGGATTGAAACCAGTTTTAAACCTGTGCCTTCGGCATCTCGGGGCTAAAAATCTCGAGTTTTTTTTCTTATATTTTGTTGTACATTTTATATCCGCGACAAGCTGTTTATAATACGATTCGAGAAATAAATATTATATTCGTATTGAAGAAAAGTGTCATTTTTTTCGCGTATTTTCCGTAAAGTTCTGAACCATTTCATAGAACTATCTCATAGATTTGGTTGCAATTAAGAACAGTTTGACTTAATAAGCGCATTTGACTAAACGGTAACCCACGCCTTTATGAAAAAATGCAGCATGTAAAATGTCCCTCTTTTTAGTAGCAAAACTACTCCATAATAAACGCTGTATGGGAATGTGATTTTATCGGCTGCCTTAATATATCTATTCCCATTCGCATCTAGTATAGAATTTACTTGGTCCATCTGTCTGTGTCAGTCACAATATAAAATCCTTATACTAAAGTAACAGGATGTCTGTTTGCTGTGTGTTTGTACCGAAGGATCTCGCTAACCGCAGAACCGATCGGGTTCTCCTAAACAGGGTAGCTTCTCAAAGGTCCCAGGAAGGTTTTATAACTATTTTCTTGGGGGGTGGGACACCCCCAAAAAATAGAAAATACCCACCCCAAAAAAAAATTTAACTCCCCCTAAATTTTTTTTTGCTTTTCTTTTAAAATCTAAAATAAGAAATTGAGTTATCCCCTCCACAAGTGCCCCTAGAGGCCTCTAGAGGCGTAGCCGCTAGTAAAAATATAAAGAAATATGAAAATTTTTGAGAGATTTTACTATCAGTTACAGCCAACCTAACTTATTGCTGAAAATAAGGTTTTAATTTTGCTTCTAGCCGACGTAATTTAATTTTGAAATTCATATAAAAATTTTCATAAACCTAAAATGTCATTTTTTGTTATTTCTATCTGTCTATCTATCTATCTATCCAGGTACAAAGAAATTCGGTCCAGCCCGCTACAGTCAGACATGGAAGAATTCAATCTGGATCTTGACCAAGATTAATCCAATTAATATCCGCTGGATTAGAACCAGTTCTCAGCCATACTATCCGCATAGTGTCCGCGGAAAGCTGTCTATAATACAATGTTAAAGATAATTATTTAAAACTCTGGGATCTAAAGGGATAGGACAATGGAAGAATTCAACCTGGATCTCGACCAGGATTAATCCAATTTGCCCCGGGGGCCTTCATGCCCTCAGGGCCAACAGAACTGGAATTAATCTTCTGAAATCTGTCTCTAATACGATGCAATGAATTTCTATTCCAGTATGGCTTCGAATAAAAATTGGTCCAAGCCATACTGTAAAATACAAGATAAACCCATTTTTTCCTTTTTCCGTAGCAAATTGTCTACTGACGTATGAGGGGATGTACAGACAGACTGCGAATACGAGTATAGAGTAGCTCCGATACAATTTAATAATCAATAATCTAACAAAGTATTTCTAAAAAATACACATTTATTAAACATATAAAACTGGTTAGAAATAGGCAGATTAATGGGATTATTATTATAGGATATATTTATTATGATATATATATTAAAGGCTCAGACGTCCTGTTTCTTAGTTAGGTAAGAAACGACGTACTTGAACACGTGGGAAATATAGATACCGCCAGCCTAGACTTATAGGCTTGTATCTAACCAAGTGCAGACGGGAGGAAGCGTATTCACTCTTTGGCCTGCAACAATCAACTAGCCCTCAACACAGCAGGATGGAGTATGGTGGCGGTTACAAGTGGAGGTCTGACTCAGCCAGAGAGTATAAGAATGTGAACAGGGATAAGGATACATAAACTTGGGTGTTGATTACCACACTTGCCCCCTCTGAGGGAATATGAAATATTCCCTCACAGTTGACCAGCACGCCGGCTTCTGCGGGTTGATGTGGTACTCGCAGGTTCTTCGATGGCAGCCATAGCCCTCTCTACGATATCCACAGGATTAGGTTCAGCGGGAGTAGGATTTTCTGGAGCTGCTGGAGGCTCTGGAGCAACAGCATTTTGGAGGGCTAACATGCCCTCGCAGGGAGCCGTGGCTACTGGATCTTCAGAGGCAGCGCCAGCCTGCGGATTAACAGGCAGATCAATTCCAGAAGGAAAGAGCTCATTGATTTGATTATCGAGCTCTGTGTCGCTGTTTTCCTCTGCAGGATCCAGGACCTCTGGATTGCCTTCTCTATCGGTGGGCCTGTACTCATCAGAGCACTCAGAACCGCCATAATGGGAGATCAACTCAACTCCATCATCATCTGGCCGGGGTACGTCCCCAGCGGGAAGAGACGCCTCTATTGGTGCCACATTCTGCCCAGGTACATTCATTACATTACAACGAGTATTAATATATTTAATTACCCTGTCGGAGTTTTGGTCCAACAGTCGACTAGTGGCCTCAATAACCGTGGTCATTCGTGATTTTAACTCAACGGTCGAGTCCTCAGAGACGGTGCGAATTTTGTCGCGCAAAGTTCTGCGGTTCCGCAGTAATTCTGCGGAAATTTCAATAAGGCGCTTGCCATGTTGTATATATGCTTTCTCAACAAATGAAGCATTGCTAGCAATTTTAGTTTCCAGACTTCTCTGGAAGGGGAGAAGAGCTTCCTCCATTGCTTCTTTTACAGTGGAGGATAGGACTTTTTTCCATTCCTCAGCGGTCACCCAAAAAGCCTTAGGCTCACTTTTGTTTTCTGCTAATGTTTCTTTCTTTTTAGGGGGTAGTGGAGGCGGTTGAATTTCCACCTTAGCCTTTTTGGCTACTGGCCCGCCGCTGCCTGTTGGTGTTGGCGGACGTTTTTCTACCGCTTTTGGGGCAGATTTTACGGCGACTACCTCCAATTCAGGTGAGGCATTACGTTTTGGCGGCGATTCCACCCGATTTTTTTGCGGTTCCCCTCCCCTATTTTGTTCCATTAGAGGCCTGGTTCTAGACCTGGCTTTATCAGAATATTCGTTGGTTTCTAAGTTTTTAGCCTGCCGCAATTTTTCTTGCAGGTCTAGGAGTTCCTTTGGAACCTCTTTTCTCGCTTGGCGGTAAACGTGGATTGACTTTGAGACGCATTGCAATTCACTGAGGTTTTCAGGGTTGCGCGGCGGTTTTACCCGCGGCTGGTACCTGTTTTCATCAGGTTCATAGTAGGCTTCCTCAGGGCCGCCCTGGGGATAGCCATGATTGCTGTCATAGTAATAGTCCTCTTCATTGTAAAAGGGTGCCTCTTCATATTCTCGACGGTATGAAGAGTGACCGGCCCCATGGGAGTGGTGAAAACCCCTTGAAAAATTCCGCCTGGGATATCCTCGAGCTCCTGGTGCCTTTGCCAAATGATGCTGCATTTTGTTTTTATGCTTCTTGTTTTTCTCTGAAATATGTTAATTAGTTAGTTTTAACATATATTTTTTTGTTTATTTTCGTTATTATACATACGTAAATTAAGCTATATACATTTGCCACCTTGGTTTTATATAATACATTTATATACATTTTATTTTTTCCTTTTAATTGGGTTATGCAGTCCGATTTGGACATGTATGCGGTTATCCCCCCCTTGTGACCTAGTTTTTCTTTCTTCTTCTAATATATACTTTGGTACTATGCTTTGTTTGTTAACGTTAATAACCTTTTCAGGGCTGGATTGTTTGGGTCTTTGTGCGAAGAAAGAAGCCTCGGACGGGACGGTTTCTTCCAAGAAACTATTTTCGACGTGAATTTGAGGACCGGATGACCGATCTGCGCCAGGGGGTTCTTGGTCTATGGGCTGTGACTCAAATGGTGAGTTTTTTTCCATTATATCCCCTCCCCCATCACAATCCACCTCCCCCTGGGGTAAATCCTGACTAGTTTCAGGGTTTCCTTCTATAAAATCGTCACCATCGTTATCTAGGTAGGTAAAATCGTCATTTTCCATACCTTTATTATCGTTTGATTCGGCTTGCCCGGTATTATCTATTCCTAAGGTTATTTCCTCAGACGGGACGATTTCCTCAATAGGAAAGACGTTAAAGGAAAGTGTTTCCCCCAATAATTCTACTTTAGAATCAATTTTCCGTATTTTATCTCTACTAACAACTTGGTTAGTTTTTATTGGATTTGATCCAAAGGGACTGAGCTCAAAAAGGGCCTCTGAGAATTTTTTTGTTACAATAAAAGGACCCCCATAGAAAGATTGCAATTTTTTACTGACCCCTATTTTGACTAGGTTAAAAAAATGCAAAAACCACGTCGTTAACGAAAAGGGGAGATGAAGCCTTCCTAGATTTATTTTGAAACTCTAAATAAATCTTAGATTTTTTGGAAACCTGTGCAATAATTTCTTCCAAATTTTTTAGGTAGTTCAAGTAAGATCTGCAGTCAATGTCCTGCCTCTTCTGCAAGATTGGAGAAAAGAAATCGAGATTGAGAGTTGGTTGCCTGCCGAACATGAGGTAATAAGGCGTATACCCCGTTCTTCTAGACGTACTAGAGTTAATTACAAAAGTGGTCAAGGCTAATTTTCTTGCCCAGTCTTTACTTTCAAATCGGTCATCGGATCTTAGACCTGCATAAATGCTTTGATTATGCCTTTCACATGGGTTACTATTAGGGTTTCTTGGGGGAATAAGTTTAGTTTCGATACCTAGTTCATCCATAACCTTTTTGAAAACTTCCCCAGTAAAATTTGTTCCCCTGTCACTTCTCAATGACCGAAATAAGCCGTAGATGGGTACCACCTGTTCAAGGATGACCTTCACCGTGCTTTCCACGGTGGCGTCCTTGATGGGGTGGGCGATAATATACCTAGAGAATAGATCAACCAGTATAAATATGTAACGGACATGTTGTCCTTGAAAATAGTTAGGGGTTAAAGGACCGATAAGGTCTACTGACACCTGGCCAAAAATCTCGTGACTAATGGCTGAATGGGTGATAGGTTGCTTGTGTTTAGGTACCTGTCCTATTTTTCTTAGGCAGGTAATACAATTTTTAATGCGTGATTCGACAAATTTATTAATTCCTACAAGGAAGAATCTTTCATTTATCTTGCGTGTTGTTTCGTTAACCCCCTTGTGACCTATACTATTATTATGTGCCAATTCAAAAACTTTATTATATAATCCAATGGGTACGACGGGTCTTTCAATGAATGTTCCATTGCTAAGAGGTTGTCTAAATATTATAAGTCCTTCCATAACGTATAAATGTTCTATTAATTTAAAAAGGACCTCTTTCCGGCCGGTTAGTTCAGCTTTTTCAAAGCTTGACAACTTCTTTTTTTCGAATATCCACCTACGAATTTCAGATAATACTTGATCTTTTTGTGTTTCAGATTGCCAAACATTGTTCACACCGACTTCAGAAGCCGAATGTAACTCAAAAATCTGGTCTTGGTATGGGCAATCCTGTTCATAAGGATCCAAGGTAAATGAGCTAGTACATTTTTCACAATCGGTTTCCTTATGTTCTTTGCATAAAAATTGCCCTCTAGATAAATTATCGGCATTACAATGGTCCCTTCCCTTTCGATGAATTACTGTAAAGTCAAAACTTTGGATGAAGTAAATCCATCTTACAGTTACACCATTTATTGTTCCTTTTTGCCATTTTTTGTAATGAACTAAGGAAATCGAATCTGTACGCACAATAAAGTTTCTGAATCTTAAATAATGAAGAAAGGTTTTAAGAACAAATACTAGACATGCTAATTCACCTTTATAACTTGGATAATTTTTCTCTGCCCCGTTACATTTTTTGGAACATATTCCAATAATTCTTTCTACCCCCCCCTGATTTTGGCTGAGAATTCCAGCGAAATAACTCGTAGAAAAATCTACGTCTACTATAAAGGGGTTAGGATTATCCCACTGGGGGTAGCCTTTACTTATAGAATTTGAGAACATATTTATGAAATTTTCCCAATCTTTTGATAGGGAATCGGTCCATTCGATAATTTTATCATTTCTGTGTTCATCTAGGGTACAAGAATTTTTCGCATAGGATGGGAAATAGGCCCTATAATAATTGGAGAAGCCCAGGAAACGCTGGAGTTCCTTGCCTGTCCTGGGCCTGCTCCAATTTTTAATTTGTTCTAAATATTCGGGGTTCATTTTAAGTCCTTGGGAACTGACTATATGACCTAAATATGTACATTCGGATGTGAAAAATTTACATTTGGCTAGATTTAACTTAAGTTTTGCTATTTTTAGGACTCCGAAGAGTTTTCTGAGATGTTTCAGATGTTCCTCAACATTCTTTGAGAATATAATAAGATCATCAAGGTAAGATATTATAAATTCATATAAGCCAGGGATAAGGGTTAGGACTTTGTCCATCAAGTGGCAGAAAACACTTGGCGCGTTACACAGTCCAAACGGCAGTTTCTTAAAAAGATACTGCCTGTTAAGGGCTGTGAACGCGGTCAAGTGTTTACTTTCCTTCGAAATGGCTAGCGCATGGAATGCGCTAGTCAGATCGAGGGTGGTAAATACATTACCAGTGCCTAATTTTTCTAAATTACTAGAAATCAGGGGAAGGGGCCAATTAATTTTTCGTGTTACACTATTAAGCGCACGAAAGTCGATAACGAACCTAAGCTTGCCTTCCCCCCCAGCCGTCGGTTTTTTCTTTACCGCAAAGATTGGGGAGGACCACTCGCTGTAGCCCTCCTCAATGACGCCCCCCCTTAGCCAATTTTCAATTTGTTCTTTTAATTTGGCTTCGTATAATGGGTTTAACTGAATGTTTCTAGCCTTAATAGGTTTAGCCCCGGGGATCAAGTCTATTTTATACTGTAAGAGGTCACAGTTACCGATATCAGCATCATCAGCCGAAAATATATCAAAATGATCAAGGCATAATTTTACTACCTTTTCCTTCATCCCTGGGTTGTTTTTGATAAGATCACTATTTTCTAAATCTAATTTTTCTTTAATGAATTTAATTCTTTTAAGAAGTGTAGTTCCTGATAATTCATTTATTTGATTAATACTTTTATTGCAGGAATTTGGGGGATCTGATTCGAATTCAAAGCAATATCCAACTTTAACGTTATCCAATAAGGTAATATTTTTTCCTGCTAAATTAACAAAATTTACCCAACATTCTCCTTTCTCATTTACATTATAAATACCCTCCATAAGCATTAAGCCGTTATGGCTTGTCATTTTAGAATTATTTGGGGATATATACAGCTTCCTATTTTTCTGATGAATAGGAATTGTTATCATTGTTGTATTCCCCCCCGGCAAGAATGTTGTTTTCTTTACTAATTTTACGCATGTTTTATTTTGTTTTAATGTCCCAGTACCCCCCTTGTTACTCCAATTTATTCCCGGGATAAGGGAGTTTTGTTCCGTATGAACATTACTTGTAGGAATTAGGGGTATGTTTTTACTTTCTTCAACTATATTAATTGTTGAATTTTCTATGGGGATTTGCTCGCCATTGGGGAGCTCAAAGGAGAACTTATCTAATAATAAATTAATTCGATTAACTTTGAGAAATTCATATCCTAGATTTATAATTTTAGACGTCGTTTCAGGGATGTAAAACGTTTCTTCGAATATTTTATCTGACCCATCAAAGCTGAATTTTAAACTTACATGTCCTATGATGTTTACTGGTTTTAAATCTACAGACAGAGCGCTAAGATTGGCGGGGGTGAATGTGATTTTATTATCATCTAAAATTTCTCTAGAAATAAGGGACCTAAAGTTATTTCCTGTATCCACTAAAGCGGTTTGCAGGAATTCCCCCCCCACGGGATTAAGAACTTTTAGTTTTGCACAGATAGGCATTATAAAATAAATTATATTTTTAGTCGAAGCCTAAGATGCATATTTTCCAAGATCCCCACCTCAGCGGTTAGGCGATGGTAATCCTCACACAGAGACTTCCTGTGTTCCAGGTATAGTTGTCTGTCGAAATTTTTTAAATAATAAAATGTTTTAACAATATGGTTAATTGTTAAAATAATTTTGTATAGCTTTCTGGGTTTCATTAAGTTTTTATCAAGCGCTTTTCAGCTCCAGAAATGTCTCAATAAGCATGAGAATGTTAATAGTTCTAAAGAAACTACTTAATTTTTATACGGGTCCTTATTTATATACTTGGATATAGGATAGAGTCCTATCGGAATATAACTGAACTAAAAAGTTTTAAAGGATTGAAGGGCTACAAAGTAGCTTAAAAATAAGTGTTCAGCTTGCAACTAACAAGACATTAAAAACAGACTGACTTATTTTTTGACTTACATCTGTATTTATACAAAATATAGTGTCATTAGTCAGTATCTGATTCACGATACAAATAATTTAAAGTTAGCGCTAAATTATAGCTCAAAAATTATTAGATATGGTTAATATAATAAAGAGGGTCAATGATGACTGGTTTATTATTCTGATATTGTTAGTATTTATACTTAATTTTTCCACCTATGGGGTAGAACAAGCTTATATAATTACTAGAGTATAATTAATGCTGAAATCAGCTTAAAAAAATAGGATGTGGTTTGTAGTAACTGCTTTGGTAGTAACTGGCCTCGATTAATAATGTGCATTCACTTTTATATAGACTTTTTATTCCACTGGTAATCCTAGCGGAAGCTAATAGAACTAACTTTATTTCATTCTGCTAGTAATCCTAGCGGAAAATAATTTAATCAAAATGTTTTAACACATCTCAAGTGATTAAAGATTTTAATTTTTAAATGCTGCTTGATTGCAGCTCAAAAATGAGTAAATGATAACAACAAAGAACTGAAGGACAACTGAATTAGATTTGAAAATTTGCTTGTATTTATACAGATTTTCCATAGACCCCCCCCTACTTAACTTTATCATTTACTTATACGGACCGCGGTAGCATTCTAGGCGACATCTTTCGGATACATAATAAATTAAATATAGTTCTATTATTGTCACTGTACAAAATGCAATAATATGTATCCATATGGATAAGTTAATATACATAATTGCTGAGATATTTCAGCTACAAAAATCAGAGGCTAAGAGTGAGCAACTCTCAGATAAAATTGATACTGAGGGTTCAACTCAAAAATCATTGTTTATATACAGATAATTCGCTTAAGTTCCCCTAGCGGTTAAAACTGAACTAGAATGTTTTAGATTCTACTATATATACATTCAAAATATACGATATTTACATATTAGATAAGTCATGCGATATTAAAAATAAATACTACTAAATAGAAAATAGGTATTCACTTATTAGCTTCTTGATAAAGACTATTAGATTTAAAAAATGGAAATATTAAGTGCATGTGAAATGCTCCTCAGGTTACTTCCCTATTTCCCCCAATTTCCTGTATCAGCTACATTTGGATAGGGAAAGGTGGGGGAGGAGTTTATTTTGTGTTGCTTAGTCAGACTTAATAACAATAATTTGTTTTATTTTTTCGCGCCAAAGCATTGCTTGGCAAGGGATATTTGATATTAAGGAATTTGCAAGCTTAGCTTGGCATGGGATATTTTGTTTATCTTTCATATCAAAATATGAAACTCATTCAGCAAATTTTTATTTTCTGGGATAGGGACAATTAATATCGCATAAATCCATTTTTATATTTAGAGGACGTGATTTTTAACAATCGCTTGAACATATTTATCTATTTCAGATTCTTCGCTGGCTTCCTGATCCATTTGGTTGATAGTTTTACGCGCATACTGCTCAGGTATTTTATTACTATTACTTGGAGCTTTTCTGGGCGTGAATTTACTTCGTGTTTTACCAAAGCGGGACTCAGGATTTGGGGGCTCCCCAGCTTTCTTTTTGTTGCAATTTTGCACTACATGGCCAGGGATATTACAATGCCAGCATTTAATATTTTTACTCCTCGCATTAAAGGCTCCTATAACGCCCTCGATTTGATCCCAAGCAATAGGATCATCCTCATGGTCTACCCAAGAAGGAACCTCGTCAGATTCTTCGGTTAAGTTTTCCTTATACATTGCCGTGTTAGTGGGGATATTATCTTCGATAATACTTATTATGGGTTGTTTTTTCGTTTCCGCAGAATTTTTAGGTAGGAACATTTCCATGGCTTGAGAATAGCAAGCAGAAAGGTTTTCCTTGCTAATATGGCCAGACCCATCCCAGTTAACGTATCTCTGTCCGAGATTAATAAGTTTATTTAAGTAAGCGTTGTAATCGTCCAAAAATTGCATGCTCTCAACATAATTGGCCATGTCTATGGCAAGGTTGGTATACAGCAGATTTTTGCTAACGTTAAGATAGAATTCTTTCCACTTCTTTTTAGGTATGAGACCAGGATTCATGAGTTTGAACACCCTAAGTTTGTTTTCAAAATAGGTGTCAAGGGGTTGATTAGTCTCCTGTTTTAGGTTGTAGAAGTACTGAGAGGCTACTTCTGGATCCGAGAAAGGAGTGACCAGCCTCCTAATCATCAGGTAATAACTTAAAGCAGATAAGGCCTGATTTCTTTCAGGCGTAATTAAGTCTCCTAATCGTTCACCTCTAGAGTCATAAATTCGCTGGTATAAAATATCCTTAAAAAGGATTGGGTCACAGATTCTATATGTCTTTGCAACCCTCCACATATTAGAAAAGAAGTTATCAAAGTCAGCCCTACCGTCCCATCTAGGGGCATCCCTCGCAAAATCGGAATCCCATTTTTGTCCCTTAATAAAGCATTCTTTAATAAAATCATCGTCGGCGGCGCTAGTTGTTGCCGTTGCGGCTGCGCCTGTGTTTGGCGTATTTCTTGTAGAGGGTCTATTTGCTACACTGGGTGCAGACCTTGTAGTTTTACGGAGGGGTTCTAACGACTTAATCCTATCAGGGATAAAGGGAATCCTTTCTAGCAAGGTTTTTTCATATTCGGTTAGAGAAGTTTCTCTTACATTCATCCAATTATCATTATCCGCCGGACCTATAAAGCCTACAATTGAATAGGCCATACAACCTGGGGCTGTCATCCTATCCTTGGCGACCCATTCAACCACGTTTATCTTTTGCTGGACCGATATACGGTCATAAAAAGTGGCATTAATTGAATCATCACCTATGGTGTTAAAATGAGTCATATTAAGACTTTCGTTTAGCGTTTTTTCCGCAAACAATGGGCCAAGATTTCCGTCCGCTGGGAGTTTTGATACTCTGCGTTTTAGATCTAAAATGTCGGTATCGGCTAATAATCTGCGATGTGATTCTGTGTCTTTAAACCCTGCCCATTTTGTTTCTAATTCGAGCTGCATAATCTCGGATTCTTGTTTTATTAAATCTCTATAATGTGCCGAATATTCGTTTAACTTATCATTTAACGCTTCCGATATGAGATCTTTGATTTTTTCAGGGGAAAGCGGGTCAGCCTGCTGCTGCTGCTGCTGCTGCTGCGAGGTACCTTGGACGGCCGGAGCCGGCGGAGGCGGCGGTTTTTGTTTATCATCATTTTTCTTATCGGTCATGGTGCTGGAGTGTAGTGTTCGTTAACACTGATTTGTCTACCACGAAACTTTTTAAGAACTTGGGAATATCCCTTTCTTCCTGTTTTAAGGAGAAAATATGGAAATGTGTGAAATTAAATACTAGTGTGAAAATAAAAGGCGGGTTCCTTTTTATCTTTATTTGGCAGTTTGCCACGAAATAATTATTATGAATATTCTGTAACAAATTGTTACTGTAAACCGTTTCCGTGAATAAACTTAGTTATCAGGAAAATATTAATTTCACTTTGCAATCGAAGCTACTTTACAATTTAATTTTGTCTGTACGCTAATTATCCAAACCTTCCCCCCTCAAAAAATGAGTGGTAGACAAGACTGCGCCAAAATGACGTATGAGGGGATGTACAGACAGACTGCGAATACGAGTATAGAGTAGCTCCGATACAATTTAATAATCAATAATCTAACAAAGTATTTCTAAAAAATACACATTTATTAAACATATAAAACTGGTTAGAAATAGGCAGATTAATGGGATTATTATTATAGGATATATTTATTATGATATATATATTAAAGGCTCAGACGTCCTGTTTCTTAGTTAGGTAAGAAACGACGTACTTGAACACGTGGGAAATATAGATACCGCCAGCCTAGACTTATAGGCTTGTATCTAACCAAGTGCAGACGGGAGGAAGCGTATTCACTCTTTGGCCTGCAACAATCAACTAGCCCTCAACACAGCAGGATGGAGTATGGTGGCGGTTACAAGTGGAGGTCTGACTCAGCCAGAGAGTATAAGAATGTGAACAGGGATAAGGATACATAAACTTGGGTGTTGATTACCACACTACAATGCGATACGACACATGTCTTTTCACTATGGCTTAGAACCGGTTTTAGTCCAGTGGAAAATAGTCGGATTCAAACGAAATTTTTTCAAATGATATTAAAACTGCTGTGATTTTATACTAAAGTATTTTTGGATCTTGTGCAATTCACGGTAAAATGTTCTCCCAAAAATCCAGGGATCTAAAGGGATAAGATAATGGCCGATAAATTGAAGTACATCCCCAATGATGATACACAAAATTACCCTTACTGTAGATTAAAATTAGTGGTTGGAACGTTTGAACACTCAACTTAATTAACCAACCAATCAAAATTCACTAAAGTCCCCAAGTTGTAAAGCTAACGAATAAAAAAACGTTATTATCCTTTAGATCCCTGTGTGGTTGGGGCACGGTTTTAGTGTGGTGTGTGATTTTAGTTTTGGTTTCTCTTATAGAGATATGTTTGTGTTTTTAAAAATTTAATATTTTAAATAAAAATTTTATATTATTTTATCCTTTGTAGTTTTATTAAGGGGGGGGGGGGGAAGTTCTGACACATTTGCGTAAACCTGGTGTATAGGCTTTATCTTTGGACTGAGAGGATAGGTTATTAGGGATAAAATCATTCTTATATGATAAATTTCCCCCAGATTTAAGCTTTTTTGGATAGGCCTCCAGGTTCCGGAGCTCCAGGCCTCCAGGTGGTCTCTGTACAGGTAAAAATTAAAAATAAGATTTTTTTTTTGAAGAGTTAGAGGTTAACTTATAAAACAAAATATGCTTCTTTTTGATTGTTATTCACATATTTGAAGAAAAACATACATAGGTATTTTGTCTCATAAGCTGACATCTAACTCTTAAAAAAAAAAAAAATTTCATTTTTACCTGTAGAGAGACCACCTGGAGGCCTGGAGCTCCGGAACCTGGAGGCCTATCCAAAAAATCTTAAATCTGGGGGAAATTCATCATATAAGAATGATTTTATCCCTAATAACCTATCCTCTCAGTCTAAAGATGAAGCCTATACACCAGGTTTACGCAAATGTGTCAGAACTTCCCCCCCCCCCCTTAATTTTTCTCGTATTCATTCGAATCCGGTCCATACGATAAAACTATGTCTAGCATCGCTAGTCTGTAATAAAGAATAAAGTAAAGATAAAGAGGGGGGGGGGGCAGTTTTCCTTTTTCATTAGTTTAGGTTAGGTTTTTCAAAAAGGCATTGATAGTTTTTCTCCCCATCGTATCAACAGCTTTCCGCGGATATAAAATATATAATTAGAAGATTAAAAACCTGGTTTAAATTTTTATATTCATATAGAACTGGATACAATACTATGTTCGACATAATTTTTCAGCGTGGCTGAGAACTGGTTCTATTCCACCTGATATTAATCGGTTTCGAAGCGATTATGGAATACTTATTTCTCGCATCGTATTATAAACGGCTTTTTACGAATATAAAAATGTACAATCATACTATTAAAATCAGTTTTTTAGCCCGTGCCTTCGGCACCTCGGGGCTAAGAAACCAGGTTTTAATCTTATAATCGTACATTCTATATCGCAGAAAGCCGTTGATACGATGGGGAGAAAAACTATCAATGCCTTTTTGAAAAACCTAACCTAAACTAATGAAAAAGGAAAACTGCCCCCCCCCCCACCCCCCTCCTTATCTTTACTTTATTCTTTATTACAGACTAGCGGCTTCGCCCATAGCATATAGGGGCTAGAAAAATAGCTTAAAACCATCCCAAAATCTTATATCTGAAAACAACGAAGCTTAAAAAAGCCTTCACAGGACCTATGAGAAGCTCTCCTGAAATAAAGAACCCAATCAGTTCAGTGGTTATTGAGATCTTAAAATTCAGACAAATAAACCTTACTAATTAATGTAATAGGATATAAATGCTCATTTTGTGAGAAATTGTAAAAAAAATAGTCCTTATAATAAAGTAACAGGATTTCTGTCTGTCTGTTTGTTTGTTTGTACCAAAGGATCTTGCTAACCGCTGAATCGATCGGGTTCTCCTTAACAGGGTAGCTTCTCATAGGTTCTAGGAAGGCTTATAACTTTTTTGGGGGAGGGTACCACCACAATCCCAAGAGGAATCACCCCTACAAAAAAATCCCTCCAAAATTTTTTTTTAATAACTAAAACTGAAATAGTTATTTCTCGTATCGTATTATAAACGGCTTTCCGCGGATATAGAATGTACAATTATAAGATTAAAACTAGTTTTTTTAGCCCCGTGGTGCCGAAGGCACCGGCTAAAAAAACTAGTTTTAATCTTGTGATTGTACACTTCTATATTCGTAGAAAACTGGATATAATACGATGCTAGACATAGTTTTTTCGTATGGATGAGAACCGGTTCTTACAATTTCTTTTTAAATCTAAATTAAATAAATGAGTTATAAAGTTTAACTCTACCCTTCTCATGTGCCCCTAGAGGCCTCTAGGGGGCGTAGCTGCTAGTTCTCTATATTTAAACTCTGGTTTACATTAAAGGATTTATAATATACGTGGATAATGGATATAATTACGGGATAAATTATCGTCATGAAAATCACTTATTGGTCATTTTATTCATCCAGTAGGTGAGGAGGTGACGCAGCTACAGTGGTGGATTGGGGATAACGTTATTTTAGCCAGCTATAAGATCCACTATATTAGAGTACATGATAATCTGGTGTAAGATCCAAGAAATAATGAACTTTTTTTAATGTAACTAATTATCCCTTCTGTAGATTAAAATTGGTGGTTGAAATGTTTTCACACTCAAACTAAACCGCGAACTAAAAAAATAGGCAAATCTGAATTTTCAGAATAGCAGCTTTATTATTCATTTAGGATGATTTTATTGTTAATATGAAATGTAGATGCATCTTTTGGTTACATGTTTCCACAGTTAATTTTTTATTAATCAGCACCAATGATGCACAAGATCTCAAAAACAGCATTTGCGGGAAAAACTGGTGAACCAAAAAGATACGCAAATCCAAAACAAAATCAATGGAAAAGTGATTTTTTTTCTCACTTTTCTTCTCTTTTGAAGATTGATACTGATAAAATAATGATTTTTAAAGGGATTTGTGCATTAGTTATTATGAAATATAGTATCAGGTACAAATAAATGATTTTTCTAAAAAAGAAATATTTTAATTAGACCCCTATCACTTTAAAGGACAGTTGCTGACCTCCAGTCTTATGAATAAAGCTAAATACATGTTAAAGATAAAAATTACCTTCAAAAGTATACAATAATGTTTTGTGATTTAAAAAGAAAAAAAAATTGCAATTTTAATTACTCCAATCCATTTTTTTAGAAGATGTTTATATTTCTTGTTGGTAGGCTCCATTGGAGATTGCTATGAATACAAAAATTGGACCATAGTTCAATATATAAGTTGTCATCATGGGCATGCACTTTGATAACATCTGGCTCACCATTTCCACCAGTAGGAGCATCTTTGAGGCCATTATCCTCAAAATCAACGAATAAGAGAAAACAAAACTTTGGGTACCAGTGTAATTTACAGTCTAAGGATCAAGGCATCGTGTTAATTAAAATAAAAATTTATTTATATTTAAAGCAATGAACAAAATAAATGTTGAAATATTTTGAAAGTTTGTATTGCCATGGTTACACTTATCCGAAGAACACCTAAAAAAATATAATTTAGTTTTTGTCTGCACAGTTATGGAATCTTGACCACAAAGAATTTTTTATCCAATCTTGACAAGTGAGGTATTTTTGGAAAGAGGAATATACATAGAAAACACCTATGTAAATTAGAAAATCCGCAGAAATCATATTTGCAAGTTATTTGCAAAAATCTGCAATGTTAATTTGCAAAATTAATTTTATGCCTTAAATGAGAGATTTAGAAAAAAATCTTTTTATGAAATGTGTTTATCTATAAGTTTAGAACATAATTAAGGCAAAAAAATTCTTTAGTGTTACTTTTTTCACCTTATATATGAAAAAGGCTGTTACTCACATTTTATGATAAAAAAAGGTATAGGAACAAAAAATATGTTTTTTTCTTGATGTAAACACAATAAATGGCATAAAATCTATCATCCTAAATGTTAAAATCAGATATAGAATTCTTTTTAGAGCAAATATAGTGCAAAAAGTAACCAAGACATTTTTGCAAAGTATGAAAATCTAAAGAAAATAGTTCTTTTTGCTTTTGATATACATATCAGATAAATGTATATAAAATTAGTGATCCAAAACTATAAAACATGTTATAAGTTTTTTCAACACTGTCATTGATTAAATTGCACTTTAAGGTTTAAGAATTACCGAAGTAGTGCATAAAAACTCTTTTTATGAAGTAATTAAACAAAATAAATGCCAAAAAACCAACTACAAAATGGTCTACTGCATTATAAAAAACGCCTAATTGTTGGTTTGAATTTATTTTGTTTAATAACTTAATAAAAAGCATTTTTATGTGCAACTTTGGTAATGAGTAAACTTAAAAGTGCATTTAATCAATGATAGGGTTGAAAAAAGTTATTACTTATTTTATAGTTTTTGATCACTAATTTTATATACATTTATCTGATATGTATATCAAAAGCAAAAAGAACTATTTTCTTTAGATTTTCATACTTTGCAAAAATGTCTTGGTTACTTTTTGCACTATATTTGCTCTAGAAAGGATTCTATATCTGATTTTTACATTCAGGATGATAGATTTTATGCCAATTATTGTGTTTACATCAAGAAAAAACATATTTTTTGTTCCACTACCGTTTTTTATCATAAATTGTGAGAAACTGCTTTTTTCATATATAAGGTGAAAAAAGTAACACTTAAGAAATTTTTTTTGCCCTAATTATGTTCTAAACTTAAAGATAAACACATTTCATAAAAAGATTTTTTTCTAAATAAGTCATTTAAGGCATAAAATTAATTTTGCAAATTAACATTGCAGATTTTTGCAAATAACTTGCAAATATGATTTCTGCGGATTTTCTAATTTACATAGGTGTTTTCTATGTATATTCCTCCTTCCAAAAATACCTCATTTGTCAAGATTGGATAAAAAATTCTTTGTGGTCGAGATTCCATAACTGTGTCTGTTTATGTATATGTCTTTTTGTCTGTCTGTCTGACTTTCTTTATCTGTTGTCTGTCTACATGGGTGTCTTTTTGGATGTCTGTTTATCTGTCTGTCTGTATATACGTTTGTTTGTCTGTATGTCTGTTTATGTGTCCATATGTCTTTCTATTTATGTGTCTTTTTGTTTTTCTGTCTTTAAGTATTTCTGTTTCTGTGTAATCTGTCTATATGTTTATTTGTCTGTCTGTGTGGCTTTTTAAAAGCGAAGCTTTTCTATAATTAGGGTCAGTCCGTCCGTAACGGATAGCTTTTTTCGCTAATTTAGGCAAGTAAGAATTGTCCTATTTATTTCAAATTTTGCATGGTGATTCCTGTAGTAGTTAGGTACGATTTAGAAAGCGTAGCAACTCTATAATCATTACCAGAATGTCCGTACGTCCATTTTAAACATGTTGATTTTTTTACTTTTTTAATAACAAATTTTTATGTGATCTAATAATCCGATTGATCTGATTTTTGGTATACTGATTCCTGGGACAACAAAGTACAATATTATAAGCGAAGCAACTCTATAATCAAGTCCTAAAAATGTAAGTATGTCCATAAACATTATTCTGTATCAAGCAGTTTTTCAACAATTTTACAATTTTGCTTCGACATTTATATTCTGATTATTCATTTCTGACACTATACAAGTGTTAGTGTCCGTTTGTCGTACCGTTTCAGTGCTTCGCTTTTATGGATGTTGTCATCCTTGTTATATGTACATATATGTCTGTCTTTGTAAGTATCTTTTTGTTTTTCTGTCTTTAAGTTTATCTATTGACCGTTTGTATAATTTTCTTTTCATCTGTATTTATGTTTGACTGTCTGTCCAATTGTCCATACTAGCTTTCTGTCTTCTCGAAAATCTGTCAATGAGTTATTTAATAAAAAAAATTTTAGCATAAATAAATCCCAAGTTAATAAATGATCGAGCGATAGCTCATCATTTAAAACCGAGGGTATTTAATATGCTAAATTGCAACAAAAAGTGATGTTAGCAAACAGTTTTTTTCCTTTAATTTCATTTATTTTACTGTTTTGTTTTTGTTTAACTTTAAAAATAGAAAAAGATCTTAGAATCATTGGTCAATTTAAGTTCTATCTGTCCATAATGTATTTTTTATGTGTAATCTGTCTGTCTTTATGTGTTTGTTTGTCTGCCTGTTTATCTGTCTGTATGTTTGTGTGTCTGTCTGTCCTGTCTTTCTGACTTTCTGACAATCTGTTATTTTGTCTGTAGCTCTTGATTTTTGTCTCTATGTCTGTCCTTCTTTCTTTATTGTAAGTTTTGTCTGTCTGTTTATCTATCTAAATGTCTGTCTATATGATTGTTTGTCTGTTTATCTGTCTATGTGTTTTTATTTTATCGTCTGTCTGTTTGTATTTTTAAATGTTGGATTTTGATTCTATATACACGTTAATATGTCTGTCTGTTTATCTGTCTGTCTGTATAAACGTTTGTCGTCTGTCTGTTTATCTGTATATTTTGTAGTTGTTGTCTGTATGTATGTCTGTTTATCTGTCTTTATTTTTATGAATGTCTGTTTATCTGTATATAAGTCTCTGTCTTTATGCACATTTATCTGTCTGTTTAACTGTCTATATGTCTATCTGTCTGTCTGTATATACATTTTTATGTCTGGTTATCTGTCTGTCTATATATACGATTATCTGTCTGTATATCTGTTTATCTGACTGTATGTCTGTCTGTTTTATCTGTCTGTGTTTTAGTATGTCTGTATTTTTGTCTGTCTTTATTTCTGTGTATATTTACGTCTGTATATATCTGTCTGTTTGTCCGTAAATATACCTGCAAATATAGACATCTCTCCCCGAGTCCACAGTTTTAATACAGTTAGGATGGGTCTCCATCTAGACAGTTATGCACTACTTAGCATTCATTTCTGACACTCAATGTTAGTGTTAATGTTCGTTTGTCCTACCTTTTCAGAGCTTTGCTTTCATTTAATTTAACTTTTTTTTAATTTTGTTTTTTCCACAATTTAACCGTGGAAAGAGGTCTATAGTCTGAATCGTCCGATACGATAAATAAATATTTTAAACTCAGGGATCTAAAGGGATAAGGTAATGGCTGTTAAATTGGTGTACATCTTCAATGTTGATGAACAAAATACCTTTTTTGAGATTTAAATTAGTGGTTGAAACATTTAAACACCCAACCTAATATCAAAATTGAATAATGTGTATGCTAAGAACCTGTTCTCCTTCGGCAAGTCTTGCTTCATTGTCTTGAACTTTTATATAATCCTAAATAAGTTTTATAATAGATTGATAGATAGATAGGTTGGTAGATAGATTGATTGGTTGATTGATTGATACAATGATAGATGAATTGATAGATAGATAGATACCTTGATTGATAGATTGATCCAAAGATTGATCAATAGATAGATACATTGATAGATACATCAATAGATTGATAGATAAATTGATCTATAGATAAATTGATAGATACATCGATAGATACATTGACAGATACATCAATAGATTGATTGATAAATTGATCTATAGATAAATTGATAGATACATCGATAGATACATTGATAGATACATTGATAGTTTGATTGCTAAATTGATTGATAGATAGATTGATTGATTGATAAGTTGATAGGTAGATTGATAGATACATCGAAAGATACATTGATAGATACATCAATAGATACATCGATAGATACATTGATAGATACATCGATAGATACATTGCTAGATTCATCGATAGATACATTGATAGATACATCAATAGATAATCGATAGATACTTTAATAAATACATTGATAGATTGAGTGATAGATACATTGATAGGTATATTGATAGATTGATTGATAGATTGATAGATATATTGATTAATAAATTGTTTGATAGATTAATTGATAGATTGATCGAATGATACATTGATAGATACATAGATAGATACATTGATAGATACATAGATAGATTGATTAATAAAAAGATCAATAGATTGCTCGATAGATTGATCAATAAATTAAATGATAGATTGATTGATAGATTGATCGATAGATTGGTCGATAGATTGATTGATAGATTGATTGAAAGATTGATCGATAGATAGATTGATATAAGATTGATCGAAAGATTGATAAATTGATTAATGAAAATATGGATAGATAAATTGAAAGAAAGATACCTCAGGAGACAAAAGTTCACAGTATCTCTTAATCTGATCTCCCATGCCCCCACCATACATCTTACTACAAACATGATGTTTGTCCTGAAAAAAAGAACTTTTAATTTAATTAAACAATTTTATCTAAAACATTGGAAAGGGTCAAAACTCCCCCCCCCCCCCTTTTAGTTTCAATTTAGTTAAATATTAGGCTCAATACCAGCTGAGTATCCACGTGGATATTCAGCTACTATTGGGGTCATTTTTGGATACTCAGCTACCATTGGGAAAATGTGTGGATATTCAACTACCATTGGGGGAAAAAGTTTTTAATTAATTATTTTGGTTATCTTTTTTGTTAATTTATACATGTTAGACCTATCGATTTAATACAAAAGGTACGATTTAGGAAGCGTAGCAACTCTATAATAGAAAGTCCGTAGGTCAATTTTAAACATGTTGTTTTTAACCTTTTGACAATTTTTTTTTCATATAATAATGTAATAAATTAAAGCAAAGTTTTTCTACATTTATAGGAAATTATATCAACTCTATAAAAATCGTGGCTTTAGGGATTTTTGGTCCAAAAATATATTGGATTATTAGACCTGTAGATTAATCATTTTAAAAAGCGAAGCTTTTTTATAATAAGGGCCTGTGCGTCTGTCCGTCCGTCAATTTCAAACTTGGCATTATGATTCCTGTAAAGCACATTATATGATCAAGTCCTAAAAATGTAAGTATGTTCTTAAACAGTAGCATAAACTTAAGCAGTTTTGCAACAAATTTACTATAATTACAATAATTTTATATAGACTTATGCATTATTATCCTGTTAATGTTAGATTGTCCTTTCATTTCAGAGCTTGGATTTTATAGATTTTCAATATTTGTTTCCTAAATCTGTATTAAAGTTAAATGATAGGTGTGAATTGCTTGCATTAATGTGCATTATTGTCATGGGAATCAGCATTATTAAAGATATAATGAAAATACCAATAGGAAATTAGTGTGGATATTCAACTACCATAGGGGAAAAGTGTGGATATTCAACTACTCTTGGGAAATATGCGTGGATACTCAGCTACTATTGGGGAATTTGTATATACTCAGCTGGTATTGAGCCAAATATTACTTTAAAAATTTATTTAAAAATTAGGAAGAGGGTTAAATTACCCCCCTCCCCCCATGTTTCCAATTTATTTGAATAATAAAGAAGGGGGGGGGGCGGGGGGCGGGGTCTAAACGAATCAATATTCAAGTACCCAAAGTTTAAGATAAAGTAGTTTTAATTATTTATAAACTTTCTCCTAGGGATCCCAATAAACTTTGAACTAATCAATATTCAATAAAAGTACCCAAAGTTTTTTAGCCAACGAGTAAGACAGAACGTGATTATAAAACTTTGGGTACCAATTTGACTACCTGTTTACAAACATATGTTGGTTGATCATCCCGTTGGCTTGTGTTTCCAAGTCCAACATAACAAATCAGACCTCCAACATCTAAAACATTTTAGTGGTTGAAAAGTTGAAACAATCAACTTAATGAACCAACAAATACAAATTCAATAGTGATCCCTAAATTTGGTAAGCCAACAATTATGAAAACGTTATCATAAAACTTGGGGGACTAGTGTAATAAACAGCCCAATGTCCCCTACCTCCCTAGAACAGCATCGTATTATAGACACCTTTCTGCGGATAGTAAAATGAAAAATTATAATTATAAGAGAGAGAGAGAATATACTTGGGGGGAAGGGACATTGGGCTGGTTATTACACTAGTCTCCAAAGTTTTATAATAATGTTTGCTTATTCGTTGGCTAAACAACTTTTGGGACTTCAGTGAATTGTGATTGGATGCATTATTAAGTTGAGTGTCCAAACGTTTTAATTTTAATCTACAGAAGGGATAATTTTGTCTATCATCATTGAAAATGTATGTCAATTTAGCTGCTATTGTCTGGTATTAAAACTGGTACTAAGTTTATTTCACTTTTGTGTTTTTGGCAAACTAAAAAAAAATCTTCCAATTAAAATGAGAAAATCTTTTAGTTTTTATTCAAATTAAGTTTTAAGATTTTTTCATTGAAGTATAGCTTCTCATTGGTCCTGGAAAGGTTTATGTCTATTTTTGGGGAGGGTACCACCAACCTCCCAAGAGAAATGACCCCTAAAAAAATCCCCCAACTTAAAAAAAACCACATTTTTTTTCTTTTTTAAAGCTAAAATTAAAATTGGCCAAATAATTATTTTACTTTTTCTTTAGATCTAAAAGAATTGGCTCCTCCCTCAAATGCCCCTAGAGGCCTCTGTGTTAAACGTAAATACCGAAATAAATGAAAAAAATTTATTTTATCAATTACCTTTTAAAAGAAAGAAAAGGCCACAAAACACAATAAAATAAACTTTGAACATTTCGTCTTCCCAAAAATCTACTAAAACATATCTGAAACATATTTTTTTTATTGATAATATTTTTTTCTCGCATCGTATTAGAAACAGCTTTTCGCGGCTATAAAAATGTACAATAAAAGATCAAAACCAGTTTTTTAGCCCTCGAGATGCCTAAGGCAAGGGCTAAAAAACTGTTTTTAATCTTTTATTTTCATTTTTATATTCATAGAATAATGGATAAAATATGATGCTATACATAATTTTTCAGCATGGCTGAGAACCGGTTTAAAACCATCGGTTTCGAGGCGATAATGGAATAATTATACTCTAATCTAAAATTAACAGGATGTCTGTCTGTTTGTTGCTTAAGATCTAGATAGCCGCTGAACCGATATGGTTCTCCTTTACAGTAAAGCTTTTCATAGGTCCAGGGAAGGTTAATATCTCATTAACATTGACAGTTAGGACAATTCATACAAAGGTTGTGCAATCAAAGGGTTGGTTATCTGTTGGATGTTACTTAACCTAATATCCAACAATTTTATACTTTTTTACTTTCGTGGAAAGCTTTCTATAATACGATGCAATAAATAGGGATGGCAATCCGTAAAATTTTTGGACCGGATTCGGATTCTTACAAGAATCCGTCCAAAAAAATGTCGGATTCCAAAATTTACCCAAAAATGGGTGGATTCCGGATCCCGTATTCGGAAACGGATTGCCAACCCTAGCAATAAATATTAACAAAGCAACTGACAAGGCAATGACTAGCAGACTAAAATTATCTGAAAGAAAGTAGGTATTAGGATAAGATTGAGTCGGGTTTTTAAAAAAAACAGAGTGATCTAAAGGGATAAGACAATGGCCGATAAATTAATGTACATCCCCAATGTTGGTAAACAAAATTACCCCTTCTGTAGATTAAAATTACTGGTTGAAATATTTAAATACCTAACTTCCAATATATACTGATAGAAACTCAATTATAGTCCCCAAAGATTTGGCAATGAATAAGAAAACGTTATTATAAAACTTTGGAGAATAGTGTAATAAACAGCCCAATGGCCCCTCCCTCCCTGCTTCGTCACCCTTAGAAAGAAATTTCTAGCAGACAAAGATTTTTGTTTATTCCCGTATTAAATAATCCAAATAAACCTTCTGGACTTAACAACTTTGGGTAACAATCAATAAGTTTAATATACAAAAGGGGTAACTTTGTATACTAATCATTGGAGAAATACAATATCAATTTATCATTCATTGTCTTATTCCATAAGATACCTTTTATGAAGAAAAAAAGAAAAATGTATTTTTTAAAAACTGATCTTATTCGGAGGATGCGATTTGGTAACCATTCCCCCCATTACCGCGGGCACTAGGGGAATATTTATTTAAGGGCTGAGAGTTTGGTTGGGGTCGGGGGGGGGGGGGGATGGGTGTTGTGAGTGAGATTGGTTCTCTATTTTAGGGGGAAGTTTTATAATTCAGGGATCTAAAGGGATAAGACAATGGCCGATAAATTGATGTACATCCCCAATAATGTTAAACAAAATTACCACTTCTGTAGAATACAATTAGTAGTTGAAAAAGTTGAACACTCTACTTTATTAACCAACCAATCAATTTACTGAAGTCCTCAAAGTTGACAAGCCAACGAATAAGAAAACGTTATTATAAAACTTTTGGGATTACAAATAATGGTTAAAACTTTTGGAAACTCAAATAAATGAACTAA
This sequence comes from Acartia tonsa, assembly GCF_053477335.1. NCBI lineage: Eukaryota > Metazoa > Arthropoda > Copepoda > Calanoida > Acartiidae > Acartia > Acartia tonsa. The sequence goes on along the minus strand of NC_137272.1, from coordinate 13,894,953 downwards.
CCAATCAAAATTTGATAAAAGTTCCCAAAGTTGTTAAGCCAATGAAAAAGAGAACGTTAATATTGAGAACTTGTGTATTTAACAGCCCAGTGTCCCCTCCCTCCCTGTTGGGGAAATTGGGGGGGAAATCTAGGGATAATGGAACGTAAATTACACTGGTACCCAAAGTTTTCAAAAGGAATCATTGGAGCTGGATGTACATCAATTTATCGGCCATTCTCTTATCCATTTAGATCCATGATAATTCACATTCTTATTTTCCTGGGTAAAACAATACAATGTCATAACTTAATGTATATTCAATTTGATGATAAACAAAATTACCCACTTTGAGGGTTAAAATGGTTTGGACACTGTTAGTTTAACCAACCAATTAAAATAGACAAAATTCTCCTTCCTCCCTTGTCAAAATAGATATTGTCATACTTGTTAAAAGGAAAGCTTTTTGTATGAATAAGGTATGTACGTAAGTCCGTCCGTCACGTTAAACTCTTTTCATTTAATTGTAAAATGTATTTAGAATCTAATAGAGATAAATTTTTAGAAATTTATAATTTACATAATTTGTAATTTAAATAGACTCTTCTATGCTTTATTTATGCTGCGAAGTCTTAGGTTCTAAATTAACAAGGCTACAATTTAAAGTGCTTAAAAGCTACACCAAGCTTAAGGAGCAGGCTTCCTATGAAAAAAGAAGAAGAAGGCTGATATAAACCTTCTTTTGCTGATACTTTCTATTTTTTAAAAGCGAAGCTTTTCTAGAATTAGGGTCGGTCAGTCTGATAGCTTTTTCGTTAATTTAGGCACATGTTAGAATTGTCCTATCAATTTCAAACACTGCTTGGTGATTCCTGTAGTAGTTAGGTACGATTTAGAAAGCTTAGCAACTCTATAATCATTACCAGAATATTTGATAACAAATTTTTATGTGCTCTAATTATCCGATTGATCTGATTTTTGATATATTTATTCCTGGGACAACAAAGAACAATATTATAAGCGAAGCAACTCTATAATTAAGTCTTAAAAATGTAAGTATGTCCATAAACATTATTCAGTATCAAACAGTTTTTCAACAAATTTACTTACAATTTTGCTTCGACACTTTATTTTTTAGTGTATATTTAGTAATGTAATTTATTTTCTGGGTATTTTCTTAAGTTTATTTTTTAGTGTATATTTTTATGTAGGTATTTTAAAAAAATTGATTAGTATGATTAAGCTATTCTGTCTTTCAAAATGATTTAGTTTAAAGATTTTTTTTATTATAACAAGTCTCTTTTTCATGAAATAAATGAGAGAATTTTATAAAATTTAATGAAATCTTGAATTCACAAATTGTTTATTCTCAAAATTTAATTTTGTGTTGGGGGGGGGGGGGTTAAATTACGCCCCCCCCCCCCTCCATTAGAGGCACAGGAAATTCATGAATTGGAATACGAAGATTGCTATAATCAACTAAAGAAATATAGGGTGTAGTCTCTTTAGTGGCAACGCTCCTTAAGGGGCGTTTCTACGTATTTTCACAGTACCTTATTCTCCTATTTTTAGCCCCTGCAGGGGGCTCTAACCCCGCGGATCCTATTGCCTAACACTGTTGGGCAATCACCTAACCTAATATAACCTAAACTAAACTAATCCTATCCAAAGCTAGTGTAAAAATACGTCAAATTAATTAAGGGGCGTTGCCACGAAAGACACTACACCCCATATTTCTATATTCTTTAATATTTACTAGCAGCTTCGCCCATAGCCTCTAGGGACTTTTCCCAAGAGGTAATTTAAAAAATTAAGTATTTCTGGTGCTGCCATTTATTTTAAAATAACTTCCTAAAAAAATGGTGGGGGGATTTTTTTGTGGGGTTTTGGGTGCCCCACCCCAGGGGCGTCCAAGCTTTTTATTTTGGGAGGGGTAAAAATTTTTGAAGGGGGGGGTAATTCGTTTTTTGGCGGGGGGTAAAATGGCGCGCGAAGCGCGCCGCAAATTTTTTTTACCTCCTTCCAAAATTTTTACCCCGGGGGTAAAATTTGCTTGGGGGGGGGGTAATAACCCCCCCTGAAATCTGTTGGCAGGGGTAAATCTAGTTTACCCCCCCCCCAAAATTTAACCCCGGGGTAAAATTTTTTTTGGGGGGGGGGGTATTTACCCCCCCAAAATTGTTTGGGGGGGGGGGGTAAATACCCCCTCCTAAATGGTTGGGGGTGCCTAGGGCACCCCCAGGGTAGGGGTAAATTATAAATGGGGGGGGTAAAATGAAAAAAATTTTGTGGGTGCCTACGGCACCCCCAAAATCGTTTGGGGGGGGGGGTAATCGCCCCATTACCCCCCCCCCTTGGACGTCTATGCCCCACCCACCAAGAAAATAGTCTAAAACCACCACAGGACCAGTAGGTATATTCCCTAAAGAGTAGAATCCAATCGGTTCAGTGGTTACCGAGATCTTAAGGGACGAACAGACATCAATCTACTTTGTATTATAGATATTATAGAAAAATAGTTTTTTTTTCAAAAAAGCATTATTTTTGTCTTCAACAAAGACATCCAAATATAACAACTTTGGAACTTTTCCTTAATTTTGATTTGCTGGTTCATTAAGTTGAGTGTTCAAACGTTTCAACAATCAATGTTAATCTACAGAAGAGGTAATTTTGTGTATCATCATTGGGGATGTATAATCAATTTATCGGCTATAATCTTTTCCCTTTAGATCCTTGAATATAAAAAAATAGCTAAATCTTACACCTGATTAGCATGTACTCTGATAAAGTGAAATCCCATCCCCTCCCCTCTCACTTGATAAATGAACTGACCAATAAATGATGTCCATGTTAGCAACCCAAATTGACAACAATTTTACCCTGTCATAATATCGGTCCTACCCCAAACGTAGGAGTCCCAAACGTCGGAGTGAACATTGCTTAAGTAAAACCTAGGAGTGTCCGCTATTTTAATAATATGACAATTTTGAAATTTTTTTATACCCCTGTCTACAAAATAATGACTATGGAGCGCAGCGCTCGGCCCCCTGGCCTATAATCTAACCTAACTAAGAAACAAAACTGGACCGAGGGGTGGGGGTTGTATAAAAAAAATTCAAAATTGAAAAAAAAATTAGGGACTCCTGTGTTTGTCAACTCCGACGTTTGTCCCAAAAATCCTGCGTTTGTCAACCTTGACGTTTGTCCCACTCCTGCGTTTGTCCCACTCCGACGTTTGGGACTCCTGCGTTTGTCCACTCCGATGTTTTTCCACTCCTACGTTTGGGACTTCTACGATTGGCGTGGAACCATAATATCCACGTTTATTCCAATATTTCCAATGGATTGATCAATAAATGACAGGGAGGGAGGGGACACTGGACTGTTTATTAGTCCCCAGAGTTTTATAAGGACGTATTTTTATTCGTTGTCTCAACAACTGTGGGGACTTTTCGTAAACTTTAATTGCTTGGTTCGTTTAGTTGACTGTCCACGCGTTTCAATCACTAATTTTAATGTACAGATAAGATAATTTTGTGTAGCATCATTGGGGATGTATATCAATTTATTGGCCATTGTCTTATCCCTTTAGATCCCTGCACTCTTTCCCTCTTCATAAACAGATAAAGTTGTGTCAAATTTTATTTTTTTACTTCAGTCATTTATAGAGTTAGCTTCAGGGATCTAAAGGGAATAGGACAATGGCCGATAAATTGGTGTACATCCCCAAGGATGATATAAAAAATTATCCCTTCTGTAGATTTAACTTAATTTTTGAAACGTTAGAACACACAACTTAATTTATCAACCAATCAAAGTTCACTGAAGTCCCCAAAGTTGTTAATAAGAAAACGTAATTTTGAAAATTTGTGGACTAGTGTAATAAACAGTTCAATATCCCCTCTATCTATCTATCTATCTATTTATCTAACTATCTATATATCTATCTATCTATCTATCTATCTATCTATCTATCTATCTATCTATCTATCTATCTATCTATCTATCTATCCATCTATCCAACTATCTATCTATCTATCTACCTATCTATATATCTATAGTCCACATAGAATGAACAAAAGTTTATTTGTAAAACATCATGTTTCATGCATTAAGCAATCTTCAGTTACAATTAATTACTGACAATAATATTAGAATTAATAGATTTTTCAATTAAATTTAGAGGATTTTTTAAAATATTGAAATTACAAATAAACATAATTTTAAAAAAACTATCTTGAAACGGCAGTATCAGGTATCATTAGCAGCCAGGTGTTTAATCAGAAGGAACTTGTCTCTGTGTCTGCACTTGCTGTTGATCTCAGACCTCTTGTTGAGCATGGTGACGTCATTGTTGAACATGATCTTCACCTTCTCTAGGTTGCAGAGTTTGCATGCACCGGAGCTAGGGTTGTAGGTTGGTGCTTGCTGCAGGATGGACCATCTAATATCAAAATTAGTTTGATTTCGTTTTAATGACCAAATGAATGATGATAAGCTGGTTTTGTGCTCTGCATTGGCATTGTTAAAGGATGACTTGTGACCAGTAAATCTTTCTTTAAAAGTGTTACCAGTCAGGCCAATGTATGTGGCAGGTTTGACTGCATTGATGACTTCTGCTTTGTAGACCAAGGAAGACTTCAAGCACTGGCCTCCAACGGGACACACAGCTTGGCCACCACGGCAGTTGCACAATCTTGCAGGTTGAGTGTTTGCAGCAGCTGTATCTTTAAGTAAGAATTTGTTATGTCCAGCTATGATGGCTTTGATGCTAGGCATACAACAATAAGACACTTTAACTGTAGAACGGTTGAAGTACTGTTGAAGAGGTGTGTTCTTAAAATGTTTATCAATCAGTAGTAAGAATTTCCTTGCAACATTAGTTTTCACTGTTTGACAGAAAGGAGGGTTAAACCAAATAACCTTTCTTCTCCTGCACCTTGTAGTAGGATGACGTTGTTGGTTGGGTGAGTAGGTGAAGTCATCATTGTAGCCAGCTGAATTCAATGCATTTTTGAAAGGTATTTTCTCAGCTTCAAAGATCTCTCTTGAACTTGAAAGTTTGGAAATTCTACTTGAAACCATATATATATCTATATATCTATCTATCTATCTATCTATCTATCTATCTATCTATCTATCTATCTATCTATCTATCTATCTATCTATCTATCTATCTATCTATCTATCTATCTATCTATCTATCTATCTATCTATCTATCTATCTATCTATCTATCTATCTATCTATCTATCTATCTATCTATCTATCTATCTATCTATATCCATATCTATCTATCTATTTATCTATATCCATATCTATCTATCTATCTATAACCATATCTATCTATCTATCTATATCAATATCTATCTATCTATATCCATATCTATCTATCTATCTATCTTTAACAGAATGACTTTGCTGAGTAAGAAAAATTCCCCTGAAAAAAAGTATAAAAATGGAATAAATAGGAATATTCTTCAGTTAAACTTGGACAGTTATTGTAACAATTTAGCAGCAAATATAATAGAGGTACGAGTTATAGAGTGATCATTAGGGTGGGTCTAATTTTAGACATTTTATCTGAGACCTAAGCGGGAACCTGCACTTGATTTATATAAGTATGATACATCTCAGGATGATTTCAAATTTATAAAAGTATAAAAACCGCTAGCAACCACATATACAATTGTATAGCTAATGTGAACGGGAGTCAAAAATTTATTGAATAAAAACCATGTCTTAATGGTGCTCCCTGAAAAAGCCTTGAGGGGTAGAATTAGAACTCCTGACTGTTTCAAAATATCTTGTTCCTAGCTGAAGGAAATCTCAAAAAAAAACCTGCAAATTGTACAATTCTCAATAAACTCTAAAAGATGGTGGTTTTTTTGTCATTTCTAAGGCTAGGAACGAGATATTTTGAAACAGACAAAAGTTTCTTATTCTACTTCTTAATAGTATGTTTTTTATTACAGTGAAACTTATAATTATATAGTCTAGGAAGTAGTTTTACACAGGGATCTAAGGGGACAAGACAATGGCCTATAAATTGATATCAATGTACATCCCCAATAATAATACGCAAAATTATCCCTTCTAATACTTTACCTTAGAGTGCCTTACAAAAATGACATCATACAATACAAATGACCAATGATACGTCAGTATACATTTTATTTTACCATTGGTTAATTAAATACTGGCCTATTATTGGTCATTTGTATTGTATGATGTCATTTTATAACGCGCTATAAACAGCTTTGAAGAACCTGGCTAAAACCTCTCTTTGGTAACTCTAATTTCCAAGTCTATTTTAGTGACACACACAGAGGGGAAATATTGGAGGGAAATTTTTTTTGGAGAAAAGGGTTTCTTTTTATATTTTCAAGGAGGGTGGGGGAATATAATAGAGGTACAGAAATATTTGATTAACATTATATAGAAATAAAGCTACTTTATGGATATATGCAGGGATCTAAAGGGATAAGACAATAGCCGATAAATTGAATTGCATCCCCAATGATTATACAAAACTATCCCTTCGGTAGATTACAATTAGTGTTTGAAAAGTTTAGATACTCAACTAAATGAACCAACCAATCAAAATTCAATAAAGGTCCCCAAAGTTGTTGAGCTAACAAATAATAAAACTTTGTTATAAAACTTTTGGGACTGATGTAATTAACAGCCCATTGCCCCCCCCCCCTCTCTCTCTCTCTCTTGGAAAATTGCAGTGTTTGATTCTATGGATTAGGGTGACGTGGATAATCAAATGCAAATAATAACGCTTTCTTATTCGTTGGATTAACAACTTTGGGGACTTGAATATTTTGATTTGTTAGTTTATTAGTTTGAGTGTAAAAACGTTTCAACCACTAATATGCACATATGTATCTGTCTACATATGCACATATGTATCTGTCTACATATGAACATATGTATCTGTCTACATATGCACATATGTATTTGTCTACATATGCACATATGTATCTGTCTACATATGCACATATGTATCTGTCTACATATGAGTATATGTATCTGTCTACATTATGCACATATGTATCTGTCTACATATGTACATATGTATCTGTCTACATATGCACATATGTATCTGTCTACATATGTACATATGTATCTGTCTACATATGCACATATGTATCTGTCTACATATGCACATATGTATCTGTCTACATATGCACATATCTAACAAAATATTTTTATTCAGGTAGAGCATTAAATATTTTCCCACTGTCCCTGTTGTGCAACAAGTTTAGATCTCATCAAATTACTAAAAGGTAAACTATCTATTTGAAAGCAGGGAAAGAGGGGACATTGGGCATGGGCTTTTTATTCCACTGGTCCTCCAAAGTCATATAATAGGGTTTTCTTATTCGTTGGGGTAAAATCTTTAGATAAAAGTAATAGGATAACCGCTGTCTGTCTGTGTGTTATGAAGAATCTCGCTAACCGATGAACTGATATTGTTCTCCTTTAAAGTTAGGGTTTATAAGGGGGGGGGGGGGGAGTTTGTACACTTATAGGAAATTAAATTCAGTACCAAATTTTACCCTGGACGTGTGGGCTTGTTTTTAGAGTTATCAACCTAATTCTTTTTGTAATATCTCTTATATGACTGGACCGGTTAAATTATGGAGAGAAAAAACAGTTAGAGTTGTAAAACTGTCCTGGACTTTTGTTGCCAACCCTGCCATATCTACCTATTTATCTATCTATCTACTCTAGAATGATGGTGATCATGTGGTTCTCAGGTCTCCGCGGGGCAATTGCGTATGCACTCTCACTTCATCTAGAGTTTGAAGAAGAAACTAGAAAAGTAAGTTATTTGTCTATCTATCTGTCTGCTGTCTGTCTGTCTGTCTGTCTGTCTGTCTGTCTGTCTGTCTATCTATCTATCTTTCTATCCATTTCATATGCATAATCACTTCATCTAGAGTTTGAAGAAGAGACTAGAAAAGTAAGCTATCTATTTTTCTATCTATCTGTCTGTCTGTCTATCTAAATATCCATCCATCTATCTATCCATATATCCATCTAGAATTTGAAGAAGAAACTAGAAAAGTAAGGTTTCTATCTATTTATCTATCTATCTATTCATCGGTCTGTCTATTTATCTATTTATTTATCTATCTATCTACTCTAGGTGTTAGTGAGCACCACTTTGGTAGTTGTGCTGTTTACAACCATAGTTCTGGGGGGAGGGACACTACCCCTTATGAAGTATCTAGAGCGGGCCGGCGGACAGGGCAGGTAATAATGTTTTTTTAATTCTTGGAGGGGGGATATACTACCCCTTCTGGGGGGAGGTACATTACCCCTTCTGGGGGGAGATACATATCCCCTTTGGGGGGGGGGGAGGTTTATTACCCCTTCAGGTTAAAATTTTTTCTCCCTAAGGTAGGGAGGTACGGTACTCTTCAAGAGGTTCAATACTCATTAGGGGGGGGGGGACACTACCCCTTATGAAGTATCTGTAGCGGGCTGGGGGACAGGGCAGGTAATAATGTTTATTTGATTCTTGGAGTGTATCATCATTGGAGATATACATCAATGTATTGGATAGATGGTGAGTAAATCCATCCTTTGGCCCCTCGGATTTAACAAAACTGGTTTTCATCTTTTTAATATTTTTAATATCCATGGAAAGTTATTTAAAATAAAATACGATAAATATCTATAACAGCACTGGGAGGGAGGAGACATTAAGCTATTTATTACATTAGTCCCCAAAGTTATCTAACTAAGTTTATCTTATTTGTTGCCTATATAACTTTGGATATTATTTTAGATCCCGACAAAGAAAGATATAACCTTGGGTACTAATATAAACTTTTGGGTACTATTTTAGATCCCGACGAAGAAAGAAGAAGGATATAACCTTGTCTAAAACCCGAGAGTTGGGGTCAACACTCACAGAGAGCGAACAGTTGTCAGAATTAACAGAGGAGGAGGTGCGTATTTGTCTGTCTGTATGTCTGTCTGTTTGTCTGTCCTTTGAGAGCGAACAAGTGTCAGAATTAACAGAAGAGGAGTTGCGTATCTGTTTGTCTGTCTGTCCATCTGTTTGTCTGTCAAGCTATCATAAACCAATAAAAAACAAATTCTATGCCTCTAGCGACACTTTAAATGTTTTAAGTACTCTTTATTTTATTAATTTTTCCTTCTGCCATAATTTTTTTTCCAACAAGAAGGGGGGAAAAATAGAAAAATGACTTCAGTAATCTTTTTTTTCCTTATCCTAAATAGTTATAAACCTTCCCATGACATATGAGAAGATAAATTGTAAAGGAGAACCATATCGGTTCAGAGGTTAGCAAGATCCTTCGCTACAGACAAAAATACTTTTACACTACTTTATATTGTAGGATTATTCAGCTTGGATAAATTATAAGTGTCCAAACTTTTCCACCAATAATTTTAGATGGAGCAGAGTTTTGCAGAGGGCTGGGCCAACCTTGAAGGATTTTTATACTGGGACTACAAGATTTTCAGACCTTTCTTTATCAGAAGGTAACGTAATAAGACTTTGGGTACCATTGTAATGAGACTTTGGGTAATAAAGAAATAAGACTTTGGGTACCAATGTAATAAGACTTTGGATAATAAAGAAATAAGACTTTGGGTACCAATGTAATAAGACTTTGGGTACCAATGTAATGAGACTTTGGGTACTAATGTAATGAGACTTTGGGTACCAAATGTAATAAGACTTTGGGTACCAATGTAATAAGACTTTGGGCACCAATGTAATGAGACTTTGGGTACCAATGTAAGGAGACTTTGGGTACCAATGTAATGAGACTTTGGGTACCAATGTAATAAGACTTTGGGTACCAATGTAATGAGACTTTGGGTACCAATGTAATAAGACTTTGGGTACCAATGTAATAAGACTTTGGGCACCAATGTAATGAGACTTTGGGTACCAATGTAAGGAGACTTTGGGTACCAATGTAATGAGACTTTGGGTACCAATGTAATAAGACTTTGGGTACCAATGTAATGAGACTTTGGGTACCAATGTAATAAGACTTTGGGTACCAATGTAATGAGACTTTGGGTACCAATGTAATAAGACTTTGGGTACCAATGTAATAAGACTTTCAGCGTGGCCATATTTTTCAGTATACTGAAAATATTCAGTATTCTTCAGTATTTGGAAATTGGGGGTTCAGTATTTTCAGTAAATACTGAATATTCAGTATTTGAAAATTTTATTCAGTATTTTTCAGTTTTTGGAAATTTTCATGATTCAGTATTTTCATTATTTCTTAAATTCCAAAAAATTTGCATAAATAAGATGTTTTTTTCAAGTAGTTGATGTCAGATTTTTTTCGGCGCTTCGCGCCTCACTTTACTTTTCTTTAAATTACCCTATAACTTTGTACATTAATTTAGCTTTTTTTATGGTAATCATAGACGTCCAAGGGGGGGGAGTAAAGTGGCGATTACCCCCCCCCCATTTAAAATTTACCCCTACCCTGGGGGTGCCGTAGGCAACCCCAACCATTAAGTAGGGGGTATTTACCCCCCCCCCCCCAAACAATTTTGGGAGGGTAAATACCCCCCAAAAAATTTAAATCTCTTTTTTAATACTAAATATTTAATAAAATTTAAATTACCTACTTCCCCCAAAATTTAACCCCTGCCAACAGATTTCAGGGGGGTAATTACCCCCCCCCCCCCCAAGCAAATTTTACCCCCGGGGTAAAAATTTTGGGGGGGGTAAAAAAAATTTGCAGCGCGCCGTTTTACCCCACCCCCCCCCAAAAGCGAATTACCCCCCCTTACCCCCCCTTAAAAGAATTTTGCCCCCCCCAAAATAAAAAGCTTGGACGTCTATGATAGTAATATACATTTTTTTTTTCAATTTCATCTCAAATATAAATTTTTTTAGATATTTGAGATGATTTTATACAGTATTTTTTTCAGATATTTTTTTTGTCTATTAATAGAATGAATAATCTAAGGTGAGTACTTTGCATGATTATTGAAGAAGTTTTTTGGCATGCTCTTAACTCAACTAAAAAGTATTTAAGTTTTGTAATCATTTAAAATATTTATCCGTCATTTTCTGCTTAATTGGTGCAAGAAAAACTAAGAGGCAAAATTAAAAGATCTTTAAAATATCTTCCTAATAATAAAGCTATGATATATGAAATTTTGAAATGAGGAATCATGTAAAAAAATACTTATTCAGTATTTGTATTTTTTTGTTCAGTATTTCAGTATTTTTGTTATTTTAGGATTCAGTATTTTCAGTATTTCCTTTTTTTTCTTCAGTATCAGTATTTTTTTGGTTGTGGCCACACTGGACTTTGGGTACCAATGTAATAAGACTTTGGGTACCAATGTAAGAAGACTTTGGGTACCAATGTAATAAGACTTTGGGTACCAATGTAATAAGACTTTGGGTACCAATGTAATAAGACTTTGGGTACCAATGTAATAAGACTTTGGGTACCAATGTAATAAGACTTTGGGTACCATTGGTAATAAGACTTTGGGGACTATAAATTACTGTGGTACCCAAAGTATTATAATAGCATCTTGAAGGATTTTTATACTGGGACTTTAAGATTTTCAGACCTTTTTTATCAGAGAGGAAGAGTCCCCAAAGTTTTTGATTCACAAAGTTGAGTGTTCAAACGTTTCAACCAGTAGTTTTCTGTTTTAATGTACAGAAGGGTATTTTTGTGTATTATCATGAGGAATGTAGATTAATATATCAGCCATTGTCTTATCTCTTTAGATTTCTAGACATACAGTTAGACAGATGGACAACAATCCAAACGATGGACAGATAGACAGATAGATTGAAAGACAGACATATTTATATTGACAGACATTGAGATGAATTTTGATTGGTTACTCCACACTTAATTTTAATCTCATAATTAGGGATATTATTTATCATTATTGGGGATGTATCCAGGGATATACAGGGATAAGAAAATGGCCAATAAATTAATGTACGTCCAATGATGATACAAAAAATTACCCCTTCTATACATTAAAATTAGAACACTCAACTAAATGATTCAACCAATCAAAATTCATTAAAGTCCCCAAAGTTGTTAAGCCAACAAATAAGAAAACATTATTATAAAACTTTGGGTACTAGTGTAATAATTTAATAAACAGCCCATTGTCCCTCTCTCTCTCTCTCTGGGATGTATCAATCAATTGATCGTCCATTGTCTTATCCCCTAAGACTCCCTGAGATCGCCGTTTTTGAGATCTTAATATTCATAACTGTTTAGATTATCAGCAAGTACTGAGTCCCCAAAGTTTTATAATAACGGTTTCTTATTTGATGGCTTAAAAACTTTGGGGACTTTTATTGAATTTTGATTGGTTGGTTTATTAAGTTGAGTGTCCAAACGTTTCAACCACTAATTTTATGCTACAAATGGGGTAATTTTCAATATTGGCGATGTATATCAATTTATTAGCCATTTTCTTATCCCATTAGATCCCCATGCATGACTTACTGAGCTCGCCGTTTCTGAGATATCAATGATCTGTTTAGGTTTAATCAACAAGAATTGAAAGACGGGAAATCTTATGTCAACAAACTGACAGATAAATGGTAATTTTTTTCCACTATCGCTTGGAAACCGATTAATATCCGGTGGATTAGGACCGGTTCTCAGCCATACTGAAAAATTATGTCTAGCATCGTATTGTATCTAGTTTTCACGAATATAAAAATGTACAATCATAGGATTGAAACCAGTTTTAAACCTGTGCCTTAGGCATCTCGGGGCTAAAAATCTCGAGTTTTTTTTTTCTTATATTTTGTTTTACATTTTATATCCGCGGCAAGCTGTTTATAATACGATTCGAGAAATAAAAATTATATTCGTATTGAAGAAAAGTGTCATTTTTTTCGCGTATTTTCCGTAAAGTTCTGAACCATTTCATAGAACTATCTCATAGATTTGGTTGCAATTAAGCAGTTTGACTTAATAAGCGCATTTGACTAAACGGTAACCCACGCCTTTATGAAAAAATGCAGCATGAAAAATGTCCCTCTTTTTCCATAATAAACGCTATATGTAAATGTGATTTTATCGGCTGCCTTATGATTTCTATTCCCATTCGCATCTAGTATATAATTTACTTGGTCCATCTGTCTCTCAGTCACATTACAAAATCTATAATACAAAGTAGAACAATGTCCGTCTGTCTGTCTGTTTGTAGCGAAGGATCTCGCTAACCGCAGAACCGATCGGGTTCTCCTAAACAGGGTAGCTTCTCAAAGGTCCCAGGAAGGTTTTATAACTATTTTCTTGGGGGGTGGGACACCCCCAAAAAATAGAAAATACCCCCCCAAAAAAAAATTTAACTCCCCCTAAAATTTTTTTTTGCTTTTCTTTTAAAATCTAAAATAAGAAATTGAGTTATCCCCTCCACAAGTGCCCCTAGAGGCTTCTAGAGGCGTAGCCGCTAGTAAAAATATAAAGAAATATGAAAATTTTTGAGAGATTTTACTATCAGTTACAGCCAACCTAACTTATTGCTGAAAATAAGGTTTTAATTTTGCTTCTAGCCGACGTAATTTAATTTTGAAATTCATATAAAAATTTTCATAAACCTAAAATGTCATTTTTTGTTATTTCTATCTGTCTATCTATCTATCTATCTATCTATCTATCCAGGTACAAAGAAATTCGGTCCAGCCCGCTACAGTCAGACATGGAAGAATTCAATCTGGATCTTGACCAAGATTAATCCAATTAATATCCGCTGGATTAGAACCAGTTCTCAGCCATACTATCCGCATAGTGTCCGCGGAAAGCTGTCTATAATACAATGTTAAAGATAATTATTTAAAACTCTGGGATCTAAAGGGATAGGACAATGGAAGAATTCAACCTGGATCTCGACCAGGATTAATCCAATTTGCCCCGGGGGCCTTCGGGCCCTCAGGGCCAACAGAACTGGAATTAATTTTCTGAAATCTGTCTCTAATACGATGAAATGAATTACTATTCCAGTATGGCTTCGAATAAAACTGCTTCCAAGCCATACTGTAAACTCATGTTTCGTATTTTTCTACAAATACAAGATAAAACCCATTTTTTCCGTAGCAAATTGTCTACAATGCGATACGACACATGTCTTTTCACTATGGCTTAGAACCGGTTTTAGTCCAGTGGAAAATAGTCGGATTCAAACGAAATTTTTTCAAATGATATTAAAACTGCTGTGATTTTATACTAAAGTATTTTTGGATCTTGTGCAATTCACGGTAAAATGTTCTCCCAAAAATCCAGGGATCTAAAGGGATAAGATAATGGCCGATAAATTGAAGTACATCCCCAATGATGATACACAAAATTACCCTTACTGTAGATTAAAATTAGTGGTTGGAACGTTTGAACACTCAACTTAATTAACCAACCAATCAAAAGTCACTAAAGTCCCCAAAGTTGTAAAGCTAACGAATAAAAAAAACGTTATTATCCTTTAGATCCCTGTTTGGCTGTGGCAAGTTTTAGTGTGGTGTGTGATTTTAGTTTTGGTTTCTCTTATAGAGATATGTTTGTGTTTTTAAAAATTTAATATTTTAAATAAAAATTTTATATTATTTTATCCTTAGTGTTTGTAGTTTTATTAATTTATTTTTAAAAGCGAAGCTTTTCTATAATTAGGGTAGGTCCGTCCGGCCGTCCGAGATAGATAGCTTTTATTCGTTAATTTAGGCATGTTAGAATTGTCCTATCGATTTCAAACTTTGCATTTTGATTCCTCTAGTAGTTAGGCGTAGCAACTCTAGAATCATTACCAGAATGTCCGTACGTCCATTTTAAACATGTTGATTTTTCTACTTTTTTAACAACAAATTTTTATTTGATCTATATATCCGTTTGTTCTGATTTTTGGTATATTGATTCCTGGGACAACAAAGAATAATATTTTAAGCAAAGCAACTCCATAATCAAGTCCTACGAATGTAAGTATGTCCATAAACATTATCCTGTATCGAGCAGTTTTCAACAAATTTACTTACAATTTTGCTTCGACTGTTATACTTTATATTCTGATTATTCAGTTTAGACAAGTGTTAATGTCCGTTTGTCCAAACGTTGCAGTGCTTCGCTTTTATGGATGTTGTCATCCTTGTTCCAGTATCGCTTCGAAACCGATTAATATCCGGTGGATTTTAACTAGTTCCCAGCCATCCTGAAAAATTATGTCGAACATAGTATTGTATCCAGTTCTCTTCGAATATAAAAATTTAAACCAGTTTTTTAGCCCGTCCCTTCGGCATCTCGGGGCTAATAAAACTGGTTTTAATTTTCTAATTATACATTTTATATCCGCAGAAGGCTGTTGATACGATGGGGAGAAATAACTAATAATGCCTTTTTGAAAAAACCTAACCTAAACTAATGAAAAAGGAAAACTTCCCCCCCCCCCCTTCCTTATCTTTACTTTATTAGCGGCTACGCCCATGGCATATAGGGGCTAGAAAAATAGCTTAAAACCATCCCAAAATCTTGTATCTGACAACAACGAAGCTTAATGCCTTCACAGGACCTATGTGAAGCTTACCTGAAATAAAGAACCCAATCAGTTCAGTGGTTATTGAGATCTTAAAATTCAGACAAAAAACCTTACTAATTAATGTAATAGGATATAAATGCTCATTTTGTGAGAAATAAAAAAAAATAGTCCTTATAATAAAGAAACAGGCTTTATGTCTGTCTGTTTGTTTGTACCAAAGGATCTCGCTTACCGATGAACCGATCGGGTTCTCCTTAACAGGGTAGCTTCTCATTGGTTCTAGGAAGGTTTATAACTATTTTGGGGTAGGGTACCACCATAATCCCAAGAGGAATCGCCCCTAGAAATCCCTCCCAAAAAAATTTTAGCTAGCTATAAGTTACACTATATTAGAGTACATGATAATCTGGTGTAAGATCCAAGAAATAATGAACTTATTTTTTTAATGTAACTCACTAATTACCCCTTCTGTAGATTAAAATTAGTGGTTGAAACGTTTTTACACTCAAACTAATAAACTAACAAATCAAAATATTCAAGTCCCCAAAGTTGTTAATCCAACGAATAAGAAAGCGTTATTATTTGCATTTGATTATCCACGTCACCCTAATCCATAGAATCAAACACTGCAATTTTCCAAGAGAGAGAGAGAGAGGGGGGGGGGGGCAATGGGCTGTTAATTACATCAGTCCCAAAAGTTTTATAACAAAGTTTTATTATTTGTTAGCTCAACAACTTTGGGGACTTTAGTGAATTTTGTTTGGTTGATTTATTACATTGAGTGTCATAAGTTTCAACCACTAATTTTAATCTACTGACAGGGTAATTTTGTGTATCATCATTGGGGATGCACATTAATAAATCGGCCATTGTCTATCCCTGGATTTTCCTTTTGTTTAAAACTTAATTTTTTAGCCAACGAATAAGAGAAAACAAAACTTTGGGTACCAGTGTAATTTACAGTCAAGGTATCATGTTAATTAAAATAAAAATTTATTTATATTTAAAGCAATGAACAAAATAAATGTTGAAATATTTAGAAAGTTTGTATTGCCATGGTTACACTTATCCGAAGAACACCTAAAAAAATATAATTTAGTTTTTGTCTGTTTATGTTTATGTATGTGTCTGTGTGTCTTTCTTTATCTGTTGTCTGTCTACATGGGTGTCTTTTTGGATGTCTGTTTATCTGTCTGTCTGTATATACGTTTGTTTGACTGTATGTCTGTCTGTCTGTCTGTTTATCTGTCCATATGTCTTACTATTTATGTGTCTTTTTGTTTTTCTGTCTTTAAGTATTTCTGTTTATGTGTAATCTGTCAATATGTTTATTTGTCTGTCTGTGTGGCTTTTTATATTTATATGTCTGTTTATCTATCTGTATGTTTGTCTTTGTATGTGTCTTTTTGTTTTTCTGTCTTTAAGTTGATCTTTTGTCCGTTTGTATGATTGTCTTTTCATCTGTATTAATGTTTGACTGTCTGTCCGTATGTCCATACTGTCTGTCTGTCTTTCTGACCATTTGTTAATGAGTTATTTAATAAAACAAAATTTAGCATAAATGAATACTTAAATCCCAAGGTAATAAATGATCGAGCGATAGCTCATCATTTAATACCGAGGGTATTTAATATGCTAAATTGCAACAAAAAGTGATGTTAGCAAATAATTTCTTGAATAAAATGATAAAAAGTTTTTTTTTCTTTAATTTCATTTATTTTACTGTTTTGTTTTTGTTTAACTTTAATATTAAAAATAGAAAAAATCTGAAACGTTGGTCAATTTAAGTTCTATCTGTCCATAATGTCTTTTTCGTGTGTAATCTGTCTGTCTGTATATGTTTGTCTTTCTGACAATCTGTTATTTTGTCTGTATGTCTTGTTTTTTGTCTCTATGTCTATCCTTTTGTCTTTATTGTATGTTTTGTCTGTCTGTTTATCTATCTACATGTCTGTCTATGTATGTGATTGTTTGTCTGTTTATCTGTCAATTTTATAGGGGTTGCCTTTCTGTTTTTCTGCCTATGTGTTTTTATTTTATCGTCTGTCTGTTTGTATTTTTAAATGTTGGATTTTGATTCTATATACACGTTAATATGTCTGTCTGTTTATCTGTCTGTCTATATATATATGTTAATCTGTCTGTTTTTCTTTTTTAATGTCTGTCTGTATAAACGTTTGTCGTCTGTCTGTTTATCTGTATATTTTGTAGTTGTTGTCTGTATGTATGTCTGTTTATCTGTCTTTATTTTTATGAATGTCTGTTTATCTGTATATAAGTCTCTGTCTCTGTGCACATTTATCTGTCTGTTTTCTGTCTGTCTGTCTATATGTCTATATGTCTGTCTGTCTGTCTGTATATACATTTTTATGTCTGGTTATCTGTCTGTCTATATATACGATTATCTGTCTGTATATCTGTTTATCTGACTGTATGTCTGTCTGTTTTATCTGTCTGTGTTTTAGTATGTCTGTATTTCTGTCTGTCTTTATTTCTGTGTATATTTACGTCTGTATATATCTGTCTGTTTGTCCGTAAATATACCTGCAAATATAGACATCTCTCCCCGAGTCCACAGTTTTAATACAGTTAGGATGGGTCTCCATCTAGACAGTTATGTAATACTTAGCATTCATTTCTGACACTCTACAAATGTTAATGTTCGTTTGTCCTACCTTATCAGAGCTTCGCTTTTATTTTATTTATCTTTTTTTTGAAAATTTCGTTTTTTTCCACAATTTACCCAGTTAAAACCAGACTTTTCAATTGTCCGCAGACTTTTCTAGAAAAACCTGGATTTTTGCCAACCCTGGCAGAAAGCTGTCTATAATACAGTAAGGATGGGTCTCCATATAGACAGATGTGTCGGCCATAATATCCGCGGATAATGTCCGTGGAAAGAAGTCTATAGCAGGGAGTAAGGGAGGGGACAATGGGCAATTAATTTAATTTAAGAGTTTTTGAAGAAAGGCCATGAAATCCAGAATAATCCAGAAAATTTGGTGGAAATTGTAAAGTGATTGTTAATTAAATCTAGAAAACCTTAAACTAAGAAAAAAGTTCCAAGAAAAAAAGCAATCATTTGAAAATTAGATGACCAGTATTACAGACTGACAAAACCATTCTGTAATTATTACTAGAAGAAAAATCTCCCTGGAAAGAGGGAAAGAGAAAAGAGATTTGGGGGCAAGTGATGTAAACACGGAAAAAGGGGCAGGCAGGCGTGTAGGGTAACTGCTAACTGGTTGGGCAAGAATATGACCCACACGCCTTCCTGCCCCTTTTTATCCTGTTTATTTCTCCACCTCCCTTCTCCATTTCCCTTTCTCGTCTACTTTAAAAAAGGAGGTGGGGGAGAAGGGAGTGAAATAGAGTATGGGAGGGGGGCCCTGTATTTATATTTAAACTACTCTCTGTCTGCAAAACTAACACAGTGAGTAGCGACATTTCTTGCGCAAGTACCCAAACTCAGTCAGAAACTGCTAAATTCTTGCACTTTCCCTTTAGGCCAGTACCCAAAGTCTGAGACTCCTAAAGATTGAATATTCGATCCATTGTCCCCTCCCTTACTCCCTGGGTCTATAGTCTGATACCATAATTAATTATTTTAAACTCAGGGATCTAAAGGGATAAGATAATTGCTGTTAAATAAATGTACATCTTCAAAGATGATTAACAAAATAACCCAATTTGAGATTAAAATTAGTGGTTGAAATGTTTAAACACCCAACTTAATGAATAAACCAATCAAAATTGAATAATGTGTATGCTAAGAACCTGTTCTCCTTCGGCAAGTCTTGCTTCATTGTCTTGAACTTTTATATAATCCTAAATAAGTTTTATAATAGATTGATAGATAAATTGATAGATAGATAGATAGGTTGGTAGATATATTGATTAATAAATTGATCGATTGATTGGTTGATAGATTGATTGATTGATACAATGATAGACGAATTTATAGATAGATAGATACCTTGATAGATACATCAATAGATTGATCGATAGATACATCAATAGATACATTGATAGATATATCAATAGATTGATTGATCTATAGATAAATTGATAGATACACCAATATATACGATAGATACATGGATAGATACATTGCTAGATATATCAATACATTAATAGATACATTAATAGATACATATGTGGATACATTGATAGATTGATCGATAGATTGATCAATAAATTAGTTAATAGATTGATTGATAGATTGATTGATAGATTGATTGATAGATTGATTGATAGATTGATTGATAGATTGATCGATAGATTGATCAATAGATTGATCGATAGATTAATCGATAGATTGATTGATAGATAGATTGATAGATAGATTAATATATAGATTAATATATAGATTAATAGATAGATTGATCGATAGATTGATCGATAGATTGATCGATAGATTGATCGATAGATTGATCGATAGATTGATCGATAGATTGATCGATAGATTAATAGATAGATTGATCAAAAGATTGATTAATAGAAAAATGGATAGATAGATTGATAGTAAGATACCTCAGGAGACAAAAGTTCACAGTATCTCTTAATCTGATCTCCCATGCCCCCACCATACATCTTACTACAAACATGATGTTTGTCCTGAAAAAAAAGAACTTTTAATTTAATTAAACAATTTTATCTAAAACATTGGCATAATAAATAAAGAAGGGGGAAGGGGTACAAAATAACCCCCCCCCCCACTTTTTAGCTTCAATTTATAAAGAAAAATAAAGAGGGGAGGTTAAAAACTTTCCGACCTTAATTTCAACTTATTTGAAAAATAAAGAATAGGGGGTCCAAACTACCCCCTCTCCCCTTTTAGTTTAAATTTATTTGAAAAATGAATAATGGGGGTGAAATTACCCCCCTTCATATTTTCAATTTATTTGAATAATAAAGAAGGGGGGGGGGGGTCCAAACGAATCAATATTCAAGTACCCAAAGTTTAAGATAAAGTAGTTTTGATTATTTATAAACTTTCTCCTAGGGATCCCAATAAACTTTGAACTAATAAAAGTACCCAAAGTTTTTTTTAGCCAACGAGTAAGAAAGAACGGGGTTATAAAACTTTGGGTACCCGTTTGACTACCTGTTTACAAACATATGTTGGTTGATCATCCCGTTGGCTTGTGTTACCAAGTCCAACATAACAAATCAGACCTCCAACATCTAAAACATTAAAGTGGTTGAAACGTTTAAACACTCAACTTAATGAACCAACAAATACAAATTCAATAGTGATCCCTAAATTTGGTAAGCCAACAATTATGAAAACGTTATCATAAAACTTTGGGGGACTAGTGTAATAAACAGCCCAATGTCCCCTACCTTCCTAGAACAGCATCGTATTATAGACACCTTTCTGCGGATAGTAAAATGAAAAATTATAATATATAAATCGCAGAGAGAGAGAGAATATACTTGGGGGGAAGGGACATTGGGCTGGTTTTACACTTGTCTCCAAAGTTTTATAATAATGTTTGCTTATTCGTTGGCTTAACAACTTTGGGGACTTTAGTGAATTTTGATTGGATGCATTATTCAGTTGAGTGTCCGAACGTTTTAATTTTAATCTACAGAAGGGATAATTTTGTGTAACATCATTGGGAATGTATGTCAATTTAGCTGCTATTGTCTGGTATTAAAACTGGTACTAAGTTTATGATTTTTATTTTATAATTTGCAGAAAATTGTCTTCACTATAGAAGGATCGATTCATAAAATTTTTCTGTATGTTACCAGGGAATATACATCCCCAGTGATGATGAATAAAATTACCCCATATGCAGAAAACTATTTTTTCATTTATTTCACTTTTGTGTTTTTGGCAAACTAAAAAAAAATCTTCCAATTAAAATGAGAAAATCTTTTAGTTTTTATTCAAATTAAGTTTTAAGATTTTTTCATTGAAGTATAGCTTCTCATTGGTCCTGGAAAGGTTTATGCCTATTTTTGGGGAGGGTACCACCAACCTCCCAAGAGAAATGACCCCTAAAAAAATCCCCCAACTTAAAAAAAACCACATTTTTTTTCTTTTTTAAAGCTAAAATTAAAATTGGCCAAATAATTATTTTACTTTTTCTTCAGATCTAAAAGAATTGGCTCCTCCCTCAAATGCCCCTAGAGGCCTCTGTGTTAAACGTAAATACCGAAATAAATGAAAAAAATTTATTTTATCAATTACCTTTTAAAAGAAAGAAAAGGCCACAAAACACAATAAAATAAACTTTGAACATGATATTTTTTTCTCGCATCGTATTAGAAACAGCTTTTCGCGGCTATAAAAATGTACAATAAAAGATCAAAACCAGTTTTTTAGCCCTCGAGATGCCTAAGGCAAGGGCTAAAAAACTGTTTTTAATCTTTTATTTTCATTTTTATATTCATAGAATAATGGATAAAATATGATGCTATACATAATTTTTCAGCATGGCTGAGAACCGGTTTAAAACCCTCGGTTTCGAGGCGATAATGGAATAATTATACTCTAATCTAAAATTAACAGGATGTCTGTCTGTCTCTTGCTTAAGATCTAGATAGCTGCTGAACCGATATGGTTCTCCTTTACAGTAAAGCTTTTCATAGGTCCCTAGGTAAGGTTAATGTCTCATTAACATTCACAGTTAGGACAATTCATACAAAGGTTGTGCAATCAAAGGATTGGTTGTCTGTTGGATGTTACTTAACCTAACATCTTTGGGTGTTAGAGTATCGCATCCGATTACAAGCGGATGATGCTCTGGAATCTCTAGATGATCACTTACGAGGTAAGGTAACAAGAATGCTTTAGATTTTATACTTTTTCACTTTCGTCTGTCTATAATACGATGCAATAAATAACTATAAACAAAGCATCTATCTCTGCAATGACTAGCAGACTAAAATTATCTGAGAGAAAGTAGGTATTAGGATAAGATTGAGTCGGGTTTTAAAAAAAACAGAGTGATCTAAAGAGATAAGGCAATGGCCGATAAATTAATGTACATAAATCCCCAATGTTGGTAAACAAAATTACCCCTTCTGTAGATTAAAATCACTGGTTAAAATATTTGAATACCTAACTTCCAATATATACTGATAGAAACTCAATTAGAGTCCTCAAAGTTTTGGCAATGAATAAGAAAACGTTATTATAAAACTTTGGGGACTAGTGTAATAAACAGCCCAATGGCCCCTCCCTCCCTGCTTCGTCACCCTTAGAAAGAAATTTCTAGCAGACAAAGATTTTTGTTTATTCCCGTATTAAATAATCCAAATAAACCTTCTGGACTTAACAACTTTGGGTAACAATCAATAAGTTTAATATACAAAAGGGGTAACTTTGTATACTAATCATTAGAGATGTACAATATCAATTTATCATTCATTGTCTTATTCCATAAGATACCTTTTATGAAGAAAAAAAGAAAAATGTATTTTTTAAAAACTGATCTTATTCGGAGGATGCGATTTGGTAACCATTCCCCCCATTACCGCGGGCACTAGGGGAATATTTATTTAAGGGCTGACAGTTTGGTTGGGGACGGGTGGGGGGGTCGTGAGGTTGGTTCTCTATTCTGGGGGGAAGTTTTATAATTCAGGGATCTAAAGGGATAAGACAATGGCCGATAAATTGATGTACATCCCCAATAATGTTAAACAAAATTACCACTTCTGTAGAATACAATTAGTAGTTGAAAAATTTGAACACTCTATTTAATTAACCAACCAATCAATTTACTGAAGTCCTCAAAGTTGATAAGCCAACGAATAAGAAAACGTTATTATAAAACTTTTGAGATTACAAATAATGGTTGAAACTTTTGGAAACTCAAATAAATGAACTAACCAATCAAAATTTAATAAAAGTTCCCAAAGTTGTTAAGCTAATAAAAAAGAAAACGTTATTATTGGGATCTTGTGTATTAAACAGCCCAGTGTCCCCTTCCTCCCTGTTGGGGAAATTGGGGGAAAAATCTAGGGATAATTGAACGTAAATTACACTGGTACCCAAAGTTTTCAAAAGGAATCATTAGAGATGTACATCAATTTATCGGCCATTGTCTTATCCATTTAGATCCTTGATAATTCACATTCTAATTTTCCTGGGTAAAAAAATACAATGTCATAACTTGATGTATATTCCATTTGATGATAAACAAAATTACCCACTTTGAGGGTTAAAATGGTTTGGACACTGTTAGTTTAACCAACCAATTAAAATAGACAAAATTCTCCTTCCTCCCTTGTCAAAATAGATATTGTCATACTTGTTAAAAGGGAAGCTTTTTTGTATGAATAAGGTATGTACGTAAGTCCGTCCGTCACGTTAAACTCTTTTCATTTAATTGTAAAATGTATTTAGAATCTAATAGAGATAAATTTTTAGAAATTTATAATTTACATAATTTGTAATTTAAATAGACTCTTCTATGCTTTATTTATGCTGCGAAGTCTTAGGTTCTAAATTAACAAGGCTACAATTTAAAGTGCTTAAAAGCTACACCAAGCTTAAGGAGCAGGCTTCCTATGAGAAAAGAAGAAGAAGGCTGATATAAACCTTCTTTTGCTGATACTTTCTATTTTTTTAAAGCGAAGCTTTTCTAGAATTAGGGTCGGTCAGTCTGATAGCTTTTTCGTTAATTTAGGCACATGTTAGAATTGTCCTATCAATTTCAAACACTGCTTGGTGATTCCTGTAGTAGTTAGGTACGATTTAGAAAGCTTAGCAACTCTATAATCATTACCAGAATATTTGATAACAAATTTTTATGTGCTCTAATTATCCGATTGATCTGATTTTTGATATATTTATTCCTGGGACAACAAAGAACAATATTATAAGCGAAGCAACTCTATAATTAAGTCTTAAAAATGTAAGTATGTCCATAAACATTATTCAGTATCAAACAGTTTTTCAACAAATTTACTTACAATTTTGCTTCGACACTTTATTTTTAGTAGCGAAGCTACTCTAAAATTTGAAATGTCCGTCTGTCCGTCTGTCCGTATGTCCGTCTGTCCGTCTTAGTTTGGGGGAAACGTGATTTTCTCGGCTCCTATAAAAGATAAAAGGCTGAAATTTTTTGACAACATTCCCATTAGCAAGGAGCACAATTAACTATAAAACATTAATGGCGATAGGACCGCTTTTTAGCAGGTTTTAGGCTATTTTTGTATTTTTCACATTTTTCTCCATATCTTTGGTGTTTATGGTCCGATTTCCAAAATTATTTCAGTTATAGAATCAAAATTAAATTTCCTGTCGTTTCTAGAAAACAACTATGACGGTCAGACTGTCTTTAAGCAGGTTTTAGGCTATTTTGTATTTTTCACATTTTTCTCCATACCTTTGGTGTTTATGGCCCAATTTCCAAAGTTTTTCAGTTATAGATATCAAAATTAAATTTCCTTTCGTTTCAAGAACACATCAATGGCGGTCAGACTGCCTTTTTGCAGGTTTTTGGCTATTTTTATATTTTTCAAATTTTTCTTCATATCTTTGGTGTTTATGGTCCGTTTTTTTTTAAATTTTTGTAGTTAAAAATATCAAAATTAAATTTCCCGTTGTTCTGAGCATCCAGTATGTAATTTACTTTGGCCGTCAGTCTGTTAGTCATAGTACTGAAATATAAATAAATATTAAGAAATTAAAAACAAATGTTGAAAAGGTTTCGTGATTTTTTCCTAATATACATGCTTTTGTCAACTAATATCTAAATTCTTATTTAATTGTTTATGCTTCGCTACTTATGGATGTTGTCATCCTTGTTTAGTGTATATTTAGTAATGTAATTTATTTTCTGGGTATTTTCTTAGGTTTATTTTTTAGTGTATATTTTTATGTAGGTATTTTAAAAAAATTGATTAGTATGATTAAGCTATTCTGTCTTTCAAAATGATTTAGTTTAAAGATTTTTTTTATTATAACAAGTCTCTTTTTCCTGAAATAAATGAGAGAATTTTATAAAATTTAATGAAATCTTGAATTCACAAATTGTTTATTCTCAAAATTTAATTTTGTGTTTGGGGGGGGGGGTTAAATTACGCCCCCCCCCCCCTCCATTAGAGGCACAGGAAATTCATGAATTGGAATACGAAGATTGTTATAATCAACTAAAGAAATATAGGGTGTAGTCTCTTTAGTGGCAACGCTCCTTAAGGGGCGTTTCTACGTATTTTCACAGTACCTTATTCTCCTATTTTTAGCCCCTGCAGGGGGCTCTAACCCCGCGGATCCTATTGCCTAACACTGTTGGGCAATCACCTAACCTAATATAACCTAAACTAAACTAATCCTATCCAAAGCTAGTGTAAAAATACGTCAAATTAATTAAGGGGCGTTGCCACGAAAGACACTACACCCCATATTTCTATATTCTTTAATATTTACTAGCAGCTTCGCCCATAGCCTCTAGGGACTTTTCCCAAGAGGTAATTTAAAAAATTAAGTATTTCTGGTGCTGCCATTTATTTTAAAATAACTTCCTAAAAAAATGGTGGGGGGATTTTTTTGTGGGGTTTTGGGTGCCCCACCCCAGGGGCTTCTAAGCTTTTTATTTTGAGAGGGGTAAAAATTTTTGAAGGGGGGGGTAATTCGTTTTTTGGCGGGGGGTAAAATGGCGCGCGAAGCGCGCCGCAAATTTTTTTTACCTCCTTCCAAAATTTTTACCCCGGGGGTAAAATTTGCTTGGGGGGGGGGGTAATTACCCCCCCTGAAATCTGTTGGCAGGGGTAAATCTAGTTTACCCCCCCCCAAAAAAAATTTAACCCCGGGGTAAAATTTTTTTTTTTTGGGGGGGGGGTATTTACCCCCCCAAAATTGTTTGGGGGGGGGGGTAAATACCCCCTCCTAAATGGTTGGGGGTGCCTAGGGCACCCCCAGGGTAGGGGTAAATTATAAATGGGGGGGGTAAAATGAAAAAAATTTTGTGGGTGCCTACGGCACCCCCAAAATCGTTTGGGGGGGGTAATCGCCCCATTACCCCCCCCCCTCCCCCCCTTGGACGTCTATGCCCCACCCACCAAGAAAATAGTCTAAAACCACCACAGGACCAGTAGGTATATTCCCTAAAGAGTAGAATCCAATCGGTTCAGTGGTTACCGAGATCTTAAGGGACGAACAGACATCAATCTACTTTGTATTATAGATATTATAGAAAAATAGTTTTTTTTTCAAAAAAGCTTTATTTTTGTCTTCAACAAAGACATCCAAATATAACAACTTTGGAACTTTTCCTTAATTTTGATTTGCTGGTTCATTAAGTTGAGTGTTCAAACGTTTCAACAATCAATGTTAATCTACAGAAGGGGTAATTTTGTGTATCATCATTGGGGATGTATAATCAATTTATCGGCTATAATCTTTTCCCTTTAGATCCTTGAATATAAAAAAATAGCTAAATCTTACACCTGATTAGCATGTACTCTGATAAAGTGAAATCCCATCCCCTCCCCTCTCACTTGATAAATGAATTGACCAATAAATGATGTCCATGTTAGCAACCCAAATTGACAACAATTTTACCCTGTCATAATATCGGTCCTACCCCAAACGTAGGAGTCCCAAACGTCGGAGTGAACATTGCTTAAGTAAAACCTAGGAGTGTCCGCTATTTTAATAATATGACAATTTTGAAATTTTTTTATACCCCTGTCTACAAAATAATGACTATGGAGCGCAGCGCTCGGCCCCCTGGCCTATAATCTAACCTAACTAAGAAACAAAACTGGACCGAGGGGTGGGGGTTGTATAAAAAAAATTCAAAATTGAAAAAAAAAATTAGGGACTCCTGTGTTTGTCAACTCCGACGTTTGTCCCAAAAATCCTGCGTTTGTCAACCTTGACGTTTGTCCCACTCCTGCGTTTGTCCCACTCCGACGTTTGGGACTCCTGCGTTTGTCCACTCCGATGTTTTTCCACTCCTACGTTTGGGACTTCTACGATTGGCGTGGAACCATAATATCCACGTTTATTCCAATATTTCCAATGGATTGATCAATAAATGACAGGGAGGGAGGGGACACTGGACTGTTTATTAGTCCCCAGAGTTTTATAAGGACGTATTTTTATTCGTTGTCTCAACAACTGTGGGGACTTTTCGTAAACTTTGATTGCTTGGTTCGTTTAGTTGACTGTCCACACGTTTCAATCACTAATTTTAATGTACAGATAAGATAATTTTGTGTAGCATCATTGGGGATGTATATCAATTTATTGGCCATTGTCTTATCCCTTTAGATCCCTGCACTCTCTCCCTCTTCATAAACAGATAAAGTTGTGTCAAATTTTATTTTTTTACTTCAGTCATTTATAGAGTTAGCTTCAGGGATCTAAAGGGAATAGGACAATGGCCGATAAATTGGTGTACATCCCCAAGGATGATATAAAAAATTATCCCTTCTGTAGATTTAACTTAATTTTTGAAACGTTAGAACACACAACTTAATTTATCAACCAATCAAAGTTCACTGAAGTCCCCAAAGTTGTTAATAAGAAAACGTAATTTTGAAAATTTGTGGACTAGTGTAATAAACAGTTCAATATCCCCTCTATCTATCTATCTATCTATTTATCTAACTATCTATATATCTATCTATCTATCTATCTATCTATCTATCTATCTATCTATCTATCCATCTATCCAACTATCTATCTATCTATCTACCTATCTATATATCTATAGTCCACATAGAATGAACAAAAGTTTATTTGTAAAAAATCATGTTTCATGCATTAAGCAATCTTCAGTTACAATTAATTACTGACAATAATATTAGAATTAATAGATTTTTCAATCAAATTTAGAGGATTTTTTAAAATATTGAAATTACAAATAAACATAATTTTAAAAAAACTATCTTGAAACGGCAGTATCAGGTATCATTAGCAGCCAAGTGTTTAATCAGAATGAACTTGTCTCTGTGTCTGCACTTGCTGTTGATCTCAGACCTCTTGTTGAGCATGGTGACGTCATTGTTGAACATGATCTTCACCTTCTCTAGGTTGCAGAGTTTGCATGCACCGGAGCTAGGGTTGTAGGTTGGTGCTTGCTGCAGGATGGACCATCTAATATCAAAATTAGTTTGATTTCGTTTTAATGACCAAATGAATGATGATAGGCTGGTTTTGTGCTCTGCATTGGCATTGTTAAAGGATGACTTGTGACCAGTAAATCTTTCTTTAAAAGTGTTACCAGTCAGGCCAATGTATGTGGCAGGTTTGACTGCATTGATGACTTCTGCTTTGTAGACCAAGGAAGACTTCAAGCACTGGCCTCCAACGGGACACACAGCTTGGCCACCACGGCAGTTGCACAATCTTGCAGGTTGAGTGTTTGCAGCAGCTGTATCTTTAAGTAAGAATTTGTTATGTCCAGCTATGATGGCTTTGATGCTAGGCATACAACAATAAGACACTTTAACTGTAGAACGGTTGAAGTACTGTTGAAGAGGTGTGTTCTTAAAATGTTTATCAATCAGTAGTAAGAATTTCCTTGCAACATTAGTTTTCACTGTTTGACAGAAAGGAGGGTTAAACCAAATAACCTTTCTTCTCCTGCACCTTGTAGTAGGATGACGTTGTTGGTTGGGTGAGTAGGTGAAGTCATCATTGTAGCCAGCTGAATTCAATGCATTTTTGAAAGGTATTTTCTCAGCTTCAAAGATCTCTCTTGAACTTGAAAGTTTGGAAATTCTACTTGAAACCATATATATCTATATATCTATCTATCTATCTATCTATCTATCTATCTATCTATCTATCTATCTATCTATTTATCTATCTATCTATCTATCTATCTATCTATCTATCTATCTATCTATCTATCTATCTATCTATCTATCTATCTATCTATCTATCTATCTATCTATCTATCTATCTATCTATCTATCTATATCCATATCTATCTATCTATTTATCTATATCCATATCTATCTATCTATCTATAACCATATCTATCTCTCTATCTATCTATCTTTAACAGAATGACTTTGCTGAGTAAGAAAAATTCCCCTGAAAAAAAGTATAAAAATGGAATAAATAGGAATATTCTTCAGTTAAACTTGGACAGTTATTGTAACAATTTAGCAGCAAATATAATAGAGGTACGAGTTATAGAGTGATCATTAGGGTGGGTCTAATTTTAGACATTTTATCTGAGACCTAAGCGGGAACCTGCACTTGATTTATATAAGTATGATACACCTCTGGATGATTTCAAATTTATAAAAGTATAAAAACCGCTAGCAACCACACATACAATTGTATAGCTACATGTGAATGGGAGTAAAAAAATTTATTGAATAAAAACCATGTCTTTATGGTGCTCCCTGAAAAAGCCTTGAGGAGTAGAATTAGAACTCCTGACTGCTTCAAAATATCTTGTTCTTAGCTGAAGGAAATCTCAAAAAACCCTGCAAATTGTACAATTCTCAATAAACTCTAAAAGATGGTGGTATTTTAGTCATTTCTAAGGCTAGGAACGAGATATTTTAAAATAGACAAAAGTTTCTTTTTCTACATCTCAATAGTATGTTATTTTATTACAGTGAAAATTATAATTATTTAGTCTAGGAAGTAGTTTTACACAGGGATCTAAGGGGACAAGACAATGGCCCATAAATTGATATCAATGTACATCCCCAAAAATAATATGCAAAATTATCCCTTCTAATACTTTACCTTAGAGTGCCTTACAAAAATGACGTCATACAATACAAATGACCAATGAAACGTCAGTATACATTTTATTTTACCATTGGTCAATTAAATACTGGCCTATCATTGGTCATTTGTAATGTATGATGTCATTTTATTACGCGCTATAAACGGCTTTGAAGAACCTGGCTAAAACCTCTCTTTGGTAACTCTAATTTCCTAGTCTATTTTAGTGACACACACACAGAGGGGAAATATAGGAGGGAATTTTTTTTTGGAGAAAAGGGTTTCTTTTTGTATATTTTCAAGGAGGGTGGGGGAATCTAATAGAGGTACAGAAATATTTGATCAACATTATTTTAGAAATTAAGCTACTTCATGGATATATGCAGGGATCTAAAGGGATAAGACAATAGCCGATAAATTGAATTGCATCCCTAATGATTATACAAAACTATCCCTTCGGTAGTTTAGATACTCAACTAAATGAACCAACCAATCAAAATTCAATAAAGGTACCCAAAGTTGTTAAGACAACAAATAAGACAACTTATTTAAAACTTTGTGGACTAGTGTAATAAACAGCCCAATGTCCCCTCCCTTCCTGCTAATAAACAATGTAAGACAAAATTAAAAATTCAAATAACTTCCATTTTTTAAAGCAAAGCTTTTCTACATTGGGTTGGTCTATTGTTACTTTAGGTTTGTAAGAATTGTGCTATTGTTTTCAAACTTTGCATGATTATTCCTGTAAAGGATAGGTATTATTTAGTAAACAGGTTGTGGAGTGTCAGAACTTATTCTGAAAAATATCTTATTTATAAGTTTAATTGTAAGTAAATTTTTTGTATATCTACAAAAATATACTAAAACCTCCTCTTGGAGTAAAGTCATTAAAGGTTCAGATCAAATCAAATGATCATCCAGAGAACCAGACGGCATTATCTGCTTGTAATAGGATGCAATACTCCAATGCCCAGTGGTGGATAGTAGGTTAAGTAACATCCTACAGACAACCAACCCTTTGATTGCACAAACTTTGTCTGAGAAGTCCTAACTGTGCATGGTAATGAGTTTTGCCTGTTTATGGGCCAAGGCATTCCACTTACTCTATCTATTTATGTTGCACACCTGTCATAGCAGAAGTAGGAACCATTTAAACATCTTTAGTTATGATGCGATGTTGGGTCAAGATTCAAACGTAGCACCTTCCCAACAACAAGTGGTTGCACTATACGTTGAGCCAAGGTCGTGGGTTAGCCACTATTATATGGTATAGAAAATTCTATTTCTATTGCACTATAACCTCTACTGTAATAATAATAGAATTGTAAAATTAGCCATGGAGAGAGGGGATATTGAACTGCCATTGTCTTATCCCTTTAGATCCCTGATAATTGTATCTCTATGTACACTATAACCTCTATTGTAATAATAATAGAATTGTAAAATTAGCCATGATACAAAAACTTTATTTATAATAGGTATACATTCGATATAGCAACATTTTTTTTAAAGAATAGCCTAAAACCATCACAAGACTGTGTGTTTGTACCAAATGATCTTGCTAACCGCTGAACCGATATGGTTCTCCTTCACAGCTTCTCATTTCGAAGTTTGTCGGTTCAGCGGTTAGCGAGATCCTTCATTACAAACAGACAGACAGACATCGTTCTACTTTGTATTATAGATAATTAAAAATGGGGAGACCTCTTAATGTTATACAAGCCCCTAAAGCTCAAACCCCCTCGATTCTTGACAAAGGGGGGAAAGGTCTGAATATTCCCCATGGGCTAGCCATGTGACCTAACCTAACTTGACCTAAAGTAATAAGCAAAAAAAAACTAACCCCCCCCCCCCTCCTCCGTTTATTATCAATATTCTTCATATGTCATACAATACAAATGACCAATGATAGGCCAGCATACATTTAATATACCAATGGTAAAATGTATATACTTGCCTATTATTGGTTATTTGTATTGTATGACGTCATTTTTTATGCTGTTAGGTTAAAACACCTTTTGTTTGGGAAGGAAAAAGAGAAAGAAAGAGTGTAAGAAAAAAAGAAAAAAAGAAAGAAAACTTATTTCTTAATAGTTATAGTCATAACAAAGCAGAGAGATAGAGAGGGAACAATGGGCTGTTTATTAAACTAGTCCCAAAAGTTTTATAAAAAACATTTTCTTATTCGTTGGATAACAACTTTGGGGACTTTATTAATTTGAGCGTCCAAACGTTTAAAACCACTAAATGTAATATACAGAAGGGGTAATTTAGTGTAGTAACATTGGGTATGTACATCAATTTATTTGTCATTGTCTTATCCTTATCTTTCTATCTATCTTTTTTTCTTGCTATCTATCTATCTATCTATCCTTCGAGCTATCCTACGATCTATCTTTCTAACTATCTTTCTATCTATCTATCTATCTAATCATTATGACTATCTTTCTCTCTATCTATCTTTCTATCTATCTATCTATCATTATGACTATCTTTTTTTCTTTCTAACTATCTATCAATCTATCTATCTTTCTAACTATCTTTCTATCTATCTCTCTGTCTATCTCTCTATCTATCTTTCTATCTATCTTTCT
Source organism: Acartia tonsa (assembly GCF_053477335.1). Lineage (NCBI taxonomy): Eukaryota > Metazoa > Arthropoda > Copepoda > Calanoida > Acartiidae > Acartia > Acartia tonsa. Next base: position 13,862,185 of record NC_137272.1, on the reverse strand, counting down.
AACTATCTTTCTATCTATCCTTCTCTGTATCTTTCTTTCCATCTTTCTGTCTTTCTATCTATCTCACTATCTTTCTATCTATCTTACTATCTGTATATCAATCTATCTCTCTATCTTTCTATCTATCTATATCATTAGGAATATCTTTCTCTCTATTTATCTTTCTATCTACCATTGATTGTTTAGAATTGTCTTATCCCTTTAGATCTCTGAAAAATGTTGCTTGACGCGGAACAAGTATTAGAGGGAATTTCAAGGACAATTGTTAAATTTCCAAAGGAGGATCAAACTCAGTGGCTCAACAGGTACCCAATATTACACTGGTACCCAAAGTTTTGGAGCAATGTTAATTACACTGGTACCCAAAGTTTAGTAGCAATATCTCATTCATTGGCTCAAAAGTTTTGGGTACTACAGAGAGGGATCATGCCCATGCCCACTCGAGGCTAAAAAAACTGGTTTGAATCTTATCACTGTACATTTTTACATCCATGGAAAGCTGTTTATAATACGATGCGATAAATAACTAATTTTTTTTTCTTCAAAATAACACATCTTCAACAACATAATATTATAATTGTACATTTTAATGCTGTTTATAATATGATATTTCTCGCTTCTTATTATAAACAGCTTTCCGCGGATATTAAATTTAAATCATAAGACTAAAACCACTTTTTAAAGTCATGAGATGCCGAAGGTACGTCCAAAAAAACTGGTTTTAATCTTATAATCTAACATTTTTATATCCACAGAAAGCTGTTTATAATACGATGCTAGACATAATTTTTTTTATAGAGATGATAAGAACCGGTTCTAATCCAGCGGATATTAATCGGTTTCGAATGAATACGAGAAATAACTATTCTTTTTTTTCAGAATAACACATCTCCACTGCCAGGTTAGATTATTTGGGGACATGTGAAGGAAACAAAGTTGCGGGTTTCATTGTATTTTCACACTAGCTTTTGAAAGGTTATTTTAGTTTATGTTAGGTACGGTTATTGCCCCACAGGGGTTAAAAAATAGGAGAAAAGCTGCTGTGAAAATAAGACGAAACCCGCAACTTCGTTTCCTTCACATGACCCATTTTTTTTGTAGCACAGCTACTCTATAATCACAGTATGTCTGTACATACATTTTTATTGTAGCACAGCTACTCTATAATCACAGTATGTCTGTACATACATTTTTATTGTAGCACAGCTACTCTATAATCACAGTATGTCTGTACATACATTTTTATTGTAGCACAGCTATTCTATAATCACAGTATGTCTGTACATACATTTTTATTGTAGCACAGCTACTCTATAATCACAGTATGTCTGTACATACATTTTATTGTAGCACAGCTACTCTATAATCACAGTATGTCTGTACATACATTTTATTGTAGCACAGCTACTCCATAATCACAGTATGTCTGTACATACATTTTTATTGTAGCACAGCTACTCTATAATCACAGTATGTCTGTACATACTTTTTTATTGTAGCACAGCTACTCTATAATCACAGTATGTCTGTACATACATTTTTATTGTAGCACAGCTACTCTATAATCACAGTATGTCTGTACATACATTTTTATTGTAGCACAGCTATTCTATATTCACAGTATGTCTGTACATACATTTTTATTGTAGCACAGCTACTCTATAATCACAGTATGTCTGTACATACATTTTTATTGTAGCACAGCTACTCTATAATCACAGTATGTCTGTACATACATTTTTATTGTAGCACAGCTACTCTATAATCACAGTATGTCTGTACATACATTTTTATTGTAGCACAGCTACTCTATAATCACAGTATGTCTGTACATACATTTTTATTGTAGCACAGCTACTCTATAATCACAGTATGTCTGTACATACATTTTATTGTAGCACAGCTACTCTATAATCACAGTATGTCTGTACATACATTTTTATTGTAGCACAGCTATTCTATATTCACAGTATGTCTGTACATACATTTTTATTGTAGCACAGCTACTCTATAATCACAGTATGTCTGTACATACATTTTTATTGTAGCACAGCTATTCTATACTCACAGCATGTCTGTTGTATAGAAAAAGTTTCGTTTTGTTAAGAAATCCTATAAAGTAATAAGCCTTTTTTGTCTGTCACAAAGGATCTCACTTTCCGCTAAACCAATTTAGTTCTCCCTTCCAAGGAATATTCAAATTTGTCCATGGGATGGTTTTAGGCTATTTTATTTCTAGATTTATGTCTTGGGGTGGTTTTAGGTCATTTTTGCCCTTTCCTAGCTCTTGAAATACAGAGCAAATAGTAATGATAAATAGTAATGAACTAATGGTCTTAATTTTCTTACTTATTGAAGGAATCAAAATTTTTTAGGACATAAATTACTGAATATTAAATAACATTATATTGCAACAAAACGTTATAATGTTATCAAATAATTTTTTGAATAAAATGAATTAAACGTTTTTCATTTAATTTTATTTATTTTACTGTTGTGTTTTTGTTTAACTTTGATATTAAAATAAAATAAATATCTTTCAAATAAAATAGAAAAAATCTTTGAATTTTGGTCAATCTCAGTTCAAAGATGTTTTTAAAAAGCGAAGATTTTTTATAATTAGGGTCGGTCCGTCCGTACGTCCGTCCGTCCTTCAGATAGCTTTTTTCGTTAATTTAGGCATGTTAGAATTGTCCTATCGATTTCAAACTTTACATAATAATTCCTGTAGTAGTTAGGTACGATTTAGAAAGCGTAGCAACTCTATAATCATTACCAGAATGCCCGTACGTCCATTTTAATCATATTTTTGGTATATTGATTCCTGGGACAACAAAGTACAATATTATAAGTGAAGCAACTCTATAATCAAGTCCTAAAAATGTAAGTATGTCCATAAACATTATTCTGTATCAAGTAGTTTTTCACAAAATTTAGTTACAATTTTGCTTCGACTCTTATACTTTTATATTCTGATTATTCAGTTTTGACACTATACAAGTGTTAATGTCCGTTTGTCCTACCGTTTCAGTGTTTCGCTTTTATGGATGTTGTCATCCTTGTTCATTGTAAAATCAAATTTTGTATAGTTATAAACACAGTTTTACAGCTATAAAATCCTGTTTATCCTATTTTTTAAAGTAGTAAGGTTTTTTTTGTTTGTTTGTAGCTTAAGATCTCAATAACTACTGAACTGATGGAATTCTTCAAATTAATAAAGCTTCACATAGGTCCCCTGATAGTTTTATGCTATTTGTCTATGCTTTCCTACCCCTGAGGTAGATTCTTAAAAAAACTTTTGCCCCACTAAAATTTTAGTGAGGCAAAACTATCCCCTCTAAATTTTTAGTTTGCCTCACTGATTTTAGTGGGGCAAACTGATTTAATGGGGCAAAAGTTATTTAAGAATTCACCTTAGGAATACAAAGTCCCTAGAGTTTGTAAGTTTAAAACCAGGAAGTTAAAAACCATTGGGCGTTGCCGTTATCCTGTTTTTCAATTTTGAAAATTTTTGGACCCTCCTCCTCCGAAAAACTGTGACTCTGACCGAGAACGATAATTAGGTTAGGTTAGGTTATAGGCTAGAGGGCTGAGTGCCCGCGGCTAGGCAGGCTAGTGGACCTAGCGCTGTATAGGGAGGGAGGGGGGAGGGTGATACTTAAATTGACGAACCCCATCTGTCCTACTTTGAGAAAGACGATTCCAGTGACGTCATATACGTTTCGAGAAAGAAAAAGGGAAGGGGAAAAGAAAATCTCTTCAAAAGAGATGGGAGAAAAGGGAAGAGTTTTTATTCCCCCCTTCCCTAAACGTATATGACGTCACTGGAATCGTCTTTCTCAAAGTAGGACAGATTGGGGTTCATCCATAAATTTTCAAAATTAAAAAAAATCCTAAGAGGATAATACCAACGGATTATTGATTTTAGGACCAAGGGATAAAGGAGATTGTGGACATTTCATCCTGCAGAAACCTAACTGTCATATATCTTTATAATAATAAGATTGCTGAAATACAGGTAATATCCGCTGGATTAGAACCGGTTCTCAGTCATACTATCCGCATAATATCCGCGGAAAGATGTCTATAATACTAAGCTTTATATAAATGTATAGATTTCAGGGATCTTAAGGGATAAGACAATGAATGATAATTTGATGTAAATTATCAATGATGATAAACAAAATTATATTCTGTAGATTGAAATGAGTGGTTGAAACGTTTGAACATTCAACCTTATCAACTAACCAATCAAAACTCAGATATTGTAAGCGATATTGTAAGCGAAGCATCCTTATAATCAAGTTCTAAAATTGTCAGTATGTCCTTAAACAGAATCTGGACATACAATTATCTTCTCAGGATGTAAAGACCATCACATCCATGGTGTTGCAATGGTAATGAACCGCAAAGCTTCTAAAGCTTTGATTGAATGGACACCAATCTCTGAACGAATCATCAGAGCAAGGTTTGATTCAAAATATTGCAAGACCACAATAATACAAGTTTATGCACCTACCAATGACAAGGAAGATGATATTAAGGAAGAATTCTACAACCTTCTCAACAGAGAAATCAAGAAAACTCCTAGACATGATATGCTGCTTGTTATTGGAGACTTTAATGCTAAAGTTGGCCAAGATAGACATGGTTATGAAGTTGCCATGGGACATGAAGGCATAGGTGACAGAAATGAAAATGGTTCCAGGCTACTTGAATGTTGTGTCGACAATGAACTAGTTGTCACAGGAACCATATTTCAGCACAAAAACATACACAAACACACCTGGAATTCACCAGATGGCAAGACTAAAAATTTGATTGATCATATTTTAGTCAACAGAAAATGGATAAAATCAGTAAGAGATACAAGATCATTCAGAGGAGCAGATGTTGGCAGTGACCACAACCTAGTTATCTGCAATGTCAAACTCAGTCTTAAAGCAGTTAAAAAGCAAGGTAAATTGCTAAGGAAGGTTTATAATACTGACAAACTTAAAGATCAACTAACCAGACATGAATTCTCAATCAAGCTCAAAAACCGATTCAGAATATTACAATATATAGAGACGGATGATGAGCTAGTTGTGGAGAAAACCTGGCACAGAATTAAAGATAACTACATCAAGACTGCTGAAGATGTACTTGGTTGTAAGAAGAGAGATAGGAAGGACTGGATTTCTGACCAAACTTGGCAGAAAATTGAAGAACGAAAGAAAATCAAAAGTAAATTAAATGCAGCAAAATCAGACAGGTTGAAAGACAAGCTTAAAGCAGATTATACTTCAAAAGACAAAGAGATTAAGAAGAGCGCTAAGGAAGACAAAAAGAAATATGTTGAAGATCTTGCAGAAAAGGCTCAGGAAGCTTCTGAAAGAGGTGATTTAAGAAAAATGTACAAAATTACCAAACAATTAAGTGGCAAGAGTCAACCTCAAAGTGCAGCTGTTAAGGATAAAAAATGGCCTAATCCTAACTGCTGAGAGAGATGTTATTGACAGATGGAGAAGACATTTTGAAGAGGTTCTGAACAGGCCAGAGCCGGAGCTGGCAGCCAATCCAGAGCCAGGTAACGACCTTGATATAAATTCAGATCCTCCAACTGAGAGAGAAGTCAGAAATGCCATTCAGAATCTTAAACTGAATAAATCACCTGGTGGCGATCAGATAACAGCAGAGATGCTACTGGCTGATCTTGACACTGCTGTTGAAGTGCTGACTGATCTACTAAATAAAATATGGAGGAAAGAAAAATTACCAGAAGATTGGACTAAGGGCATTATTATTAAACTTCCAAAAAAGGGAGACTTATCCATATGTGACAACTGGAGAGGAATAATGCTGTTGTCTATTCCTAGTAAAGTTTTGAGTAAAGTACTTTTGTCCAGAATTGACGAGAAACTTGATTTAAAATTCAGAGAAGAACAAGCTGGATTCAGAAAGGGAAGAGGTTGTATTGACCAGATTTTTACTTTGAGAAATATAATAGAGACTTGTGCTGAATGGAATACACCAATTCACATTAACTTCATAGATTTCCAGAAAGCATTTGATTCAATTCACAGATCAACACTATGGAAAATTTTAAGAAGCTATGGTATTCCTCCTAAACTTGTTACCATCATCAGCAAGTTCTATGAAAACTTTGAAGCTTGTGTCGCTGTCGACAATAAAACAACAGAATTCTTCAAAATAGGCACAGGTGTCAGACAAGGATGCATTTTGTCACCCATTTTGTTTTTACTTGTAATTGATTGGGTTATGAGAAAAACGAATGATAGACCAAGAGGTCTTAATTTTGGTGTCTCAGGAGTGTTAGAAGATCTTGACTTTGCAGATGACCTTGCTATGCTATCTTCCTCTACTGAACATCTACAGACAAAAACCGATAGACTTGTTATGTTTGCTAAACAAGTTGGTCTTTTCATAAATGTTAAAAAGACTGAAGTTATGAACATTAGCAAGGCTCCTGCCCAACCTATCAAGATTGAGGGGAATGAAGTAAAGCAAGTCAACAAGTTCACCTATCTTGGCAGTGTAATAAGCAGTGAGAATGGAGCTAAGGCTGACATTGAAACAAGATTAAACAAAGCAAGGATTGCATTCAAAAGCCTAAAAATTATCTGGAGGTCAAGAAAATACAGTTTAAAAACAAAGTTGAAGGTCTACAGTAGTAATGTAAAAACTGTACTTCTTTATGGCTCTGAGTGTTGGAGAGTGATTAAGAAAGAAATGAACAAGCTCAACTCCTTCCACAACAACTGCCTGAGGGAAATATGTCGAGTTTTTTGGCCAAACAAAATCTCCAACACAGACCTGCATTTTAAGACAAATGAGAAGGACTTAGAGACACAGATAAGGATTAAAAGACTTAGGTGGCTAGGACATGTTCTTAGAATGAACATGTCAAGAAACCCCAAGAAATGCTTGAGATGGAAACCTCCTGGTAAGCGCAGCAGGGGTAAACCCAGGACAACTTGGAGAAAGAGTGTAGAAGATGAGCTGGAAAAGATGGAGATGACATGGGGAGAAGCAGAAAAGCAAGCTAAAGACCGTAACACCTGGAGACATGTAGTGGCCGAATTTGCTGAAACAGCAAGACGCGGATAAGTAATAAGTAATGTCCTTAAACAGTATTCTAATAATTTAATTTAAGTTTTGCAACAAATTTACCTACAATTTTGTTTTTTCTTATGTATTAATATTCTGCTTATTCAGTTCTGACACTCTACAAGTGTTAATGTTCATCTGTTCTACCGTTTTAGAGGTTTGCTTTTATAGATATTGTCATTCTTTTTTTTTAGAATTTAGAATCAGCTTCGTGCATTCAACTTTTATATTTACAAAATAATAAAATTACAAAAATAAAAGGTAAATTTTTTAGAAGCGAAGCTACTCTATAGTTCACTTTGTCTGTCCGTCAGTCAGTCCATAACTCCCTTGTTATTAATACAGCCCTTTCCTTTTCTTTCTTTCTTTCTTAATGTCTTTCTTTTTCTATCTCTATCTATTTCTCTGTCTATATCTCTCTCCTTTTAAATCTATGTCTATCTTTCTGTCCGACTTTTTATCTGTCTTTCTGTCTGTCTTTCTGTCTACCTTTCTGTCCGACTTTCTATCTGTCTTTCTGTCCGACTTTCTATCTGTCTTTCTGTCTGTCTTTCTGTCTATCTTTCTGTCTGCCTTTCTGTCTATCTTTCTGTCTCTCTTTCTGTCTGTCTTTTTCTCTCTCTTTCATTTTCTGTTCGTTTGTCTTTGACGCTTTCTTTTTTTCTCTCTCTCCGTTTTCCTTTCTCTCATATTCTCTCTTTTTATCGCTTTTTCTCTCTCCTTTTCTATCAATGTCTATCTATCTGTCTGTCTATCTTTCTCTTTTTTTTCTTTCTCGCTCATTTTCTGTCTATCTCTATTTTATTTTTCTCTTTCTCTGTCTATATCTCTCTGCTTTTCTATTTAAGTTTTTCTATCCGATTATCTGTCTTTCTTTCTGTCTATCTTTTTTTTTATCTCTCATTTTCTGTCTATCTCTAACATTTTCTGTCTGTCTTTCATTCTATCTATTTTTTCCTGTCTTTTCTCTCTCTCTCTCTCTCTCTCTCTCTTTCTCTCTCTCTTTCTCTCTCTCTCTTTCTCTCTCTCTCTCTATCTCTCTCTTTTTCTCTCTCTCTCTCTATCTCTCTCTCTCTCTTTCTTTCTCTCTCTCTCTCTCCCTCTTTCTCTGTCTCTGTCTCTCTCTGTCTCTCTGTCTCTCTGTCTCTGTCTCTCTCTCTCTCTCTTTCTCTCTCTCTCTCTCTCTCTCTCTCTCTCCAGGTTAATATGTATCTGGCCCAACCATAATTCGCTGGATATCCGACCAGGTACCTAATATCCAGCATTATTTATAAGCCGGATATCCGGTATCCGGCTCAAACTTAATTTATTTTAAGGATTGGATAGATTGCTAAGTTTAAAGAAATTATATCTGACCAGAAACAGAATTAAGTGCCTGGAAAATCTGGAAAATAACAGAAAATTGGAGGTAAAACTGATTAATATCCGCTGGATTAGAACGGGTTCTCAGCCATACTATCCGCGGAAAGCTGTCTATAATACGATGTTATAATTAAATTTATAAAACTCAGAGATCTAAAGGAATAAGACAATGGCCGATAAAATGATGTACAATCCCCAATGAAGACTTATTTTACGCTTTTTTTCTTCATTGAAGCTTTCCCTGTGCATGATTGGATCTTGGCTATTCCAGATTATTTGTAGGCCTTCTTATGACACCTAAAACGGTAGTTGAAACATAAAATGGCATGATATGTACGTTCAGCCATTTGGCAGCTAGCAGCCTTGAAAGTTCTTGGATTTTTTGAAGATACACCAGGAACAATTTACCATGAACTGTACTTGACTCAATTATTTTTATAGGAAATTCACCTGGATTCTCAAAAACTCCATCAAAATGAAACTTTTACTGTGAGTCAAAAGTAAGTTTTTTTCACTGATTTATAGATATAATAGCCTAAAACCATTCAGGGAACTATGTAAAGCTTGTCTAAAATGTAGAACTTAATCGCTTCAATAGTTATTGAAATCTTAAGCTTCTAACAAAATAACCATATTATTAAACTAAAGTTAATGGGGGAGGGAAGTTGACCCAAAATAAAATAAATTCCCAATGATGATATACAAAATTACCCCTTCTGCAGATACATTTAAAATCTTAACTTATTAAACTAACCAATCAAAATTCAAAGTCCCCAAAAGTAGTTAAGCCGACGAAAAGGAAACGTTATTTAAAAACTATGGGGACTAGTGTAATAAGAAACCCATTGTCCCATCTCCCTCTGAAAATAACCCCTAACCCTCTTGCAGGACTCTCCTGAAACCCTTCTTAACCTAACCTAACCAAACCTTTTCTAGATGTTGTGATGCTTTGGGCACAAGTTTAAAAATACTAAATCTTAGATAGATTGATACATAGATAGATAAATAGATTGATAGATAGATTGATAGATAGATCAATAGATAGATAGATCGATAATAGATTGATAGTTAGATCTATAGATAGATAGATCTATCAATCTATTGATAGATAGAAGTGGAGGAATCTCATGAACCTTTTTAAACCTAACCCAACCAAACCTTTTTTCAGATGCTGTGAAGCTTTGGGCACAAGTTTAAAGATACTAAATCTTAGCAATGTAAGACTTGCTGAATTAACAGGTTGGAGAAACATTTTGTTTAAGAGGTGACAGGTTTGAAAGGGAGATTTTGCTAGAATTAGGAAGAATTTGTGGGAACAAGGTAGATTTTGTGAGAATGAGGACGTATTTGTGGAAATAAGGTAGAATTTGTGAAAATATGGAAGAATTTTAGAGAATAAGAAAGTATTTGTGAGAATAAGGAAAAATTTGTGTGAATAAGGTAGAATTTCTAAAAATTAGGAAAAATTTAAGGGAATAAGTTACAATTTGTGAGAATAAGGTAGATTTTGTTAGAATTAGGAAGTATTTGAGGGAATAAGGAAGAAGTTGTGAGAATAGGGAAGAATTTGTGAGAATAGGGAAGAATTTGTGAGAATAGGGAAGAATTTGTGAGAATTAGGAAGAATTTGAGGGAATTGGGAAGAATTTGAGAGAATAGAGAAGATTTTCTGAGAATTAGGAAGAATTTGTGAGTATAAGTTTAAAGATACAAAATCTTAGAATGTAAGACTTGCTGAATTAACAGGTTAGAGGAAAATTTTGTTAGAGAGGAGACAGGTTTGAAAGGAAAATTTTGCAAGAATTAGGAAATATTTATAAGAATAGGGTAGATTTTGTTAGAATTTGGAAGAATTTGATGGAATTAGGAAGTATTTCTGAGAATAAGGAAGAAGTTAAGGAAATAAGAACGATTTTGTGTGAATAAGGCGAAATTTCTAAGAATATGAAAGAATTTGAGGGAATAGGGAAGATTTGCTGAAAATTATGAAGAATTTGTGAGAATAAGTTTAAAGATACAAAATCTTAGGATATAAGACTTGCTGAAAAATTTTGTTAGATAGGAGATGGGTTTTAAAAGGGAAATTTTGGTAGAATTAGGAAGTATTAGAGGGAATAAGGAAGATTTTGTGAGAATAAGAAAGAATTTGTGTGAATAAGATAGAATTTGTGAGAGTTAGGAAGTAGTTGTGTGAATAAGGTAGAACTTGTGGGAATAAGGAATACCTTATTCTCTATCTTTCTAACTACCTATCTATTTATCTTTCTAACTATCTATATATCTATCTATCTATCTATCAATCTATCTATCTATCTATCTATCTAGGTTTAGAAAAGATTAAGAGTTTAGAAATTCTACAATGTTCCTCAAATCTTATCTATTCCATACCCAACACTTGCAGGTCAAAAAAAAAATATTTCTTCCTGTTAATATCCACTGGATTAAAACCGGTTTTCAGCCATACTATCTGCATAATATTCACAGAAAGCTGTCTATAATACATATTATACTACTATTCAATGATAAAAAAACTGGAAGTAATCCCATAATTATACATTTGATTGATGTGGAAAGCTGTTTATTATACGATGCGAGGAATAACCATTATAGTGTTGTGTTATAGACAGCTTTACGCAGATATTAACATGATCCGGTTACTTTATTATAAGAATATCAAAGATTTTTTTTATAGATTTTAACCTCATATTAATTTATATTGTAGAAATATTCTTTAGAAATAATTTTATTTTGTAGTGTTCTTCAGAAATTTGTTAATTTAAAGAAGATTGACTTGAGGAATAATCCAGAGGTGAAATTTTTGGAAGATTGTAAAAGTCCCTCAACAGATTATAACGTCATACGATAGAATAGCCAATGAGAGGCCAGTATTCTACTTTGTACTGAAGATATTTTGAGATTATTGTTTATGTTTAGTTAGAAAGAGTGCCAGGTTATAGAACATATTTACTCAGCAGTATTGGTCTCTCTGTTACACAGCTAAATGTCAAAATAGTAAGTTCCTTTTGTCCCTGAAATAGTTTAGAATTATAACCCGCGACCATGGCTCAATACATAGTGCATCCGCTCATTGTCGGGAAAGTGTTAGGTTTGAATCTCGGTCTGACACCTCATCACAATTAAGGATGTTAAAAAATTTGCCCACTGCTACTATGTCAGATGCTCTATGTAAATAGTTAGAGTTGTGGGAATGCCTTGGCCCAAAAAGGCGCAACTAGTTACCAAGCACAGTTGGGACTTCTCAGACAAATGTGGTACATCTCAGAGAGTTGGTTGTCTGATGGGCGAATGGACACTTTACACCACAATCATAAGCGGAGTATGTTTCAAGGTGCATGGAGAGAGGTCTAGTACACAAAGCGACACCAAGCCCCCTAGAGTCTTAACTTAGAATTATAAGGGATCAATTACCTAATACATACATGCATATGTAGACAGATACAGATGTGCATATGTAGACAGATACATATGTATACAGATTCAAACATTTCAACCACTAATCTTACACTACAGAAGGGGTAATTTTGTGCATCATCATTGGGGATACACATCAATTTATCAGCCATTGTCTTATCCCTTTAGATCCCTGGATATTTTACAATCTTTGATCTAGGTGGAAGAGAATTCTCGTATTGTATCCCAACAAATTAGCTATCTACAGATACGCTGGGCTGAGATACCCGGTAATAGGCAATTTATTACTGGTTATCTGTAGTGGGGCTATCTGTATTCTAATGCATTTGATATCTAGGTGGTTGAGAATTCTTGTATTGTAGCATAACAATTCACCAAAGTAGTTGTTAAGCCAACAAATAAGAAAACGTATTTACAAAATATTGGGGACTAGTGTAATAACATTCCATTGTTCCCTCTTTCTCTTAAAATTGGGCTCAATTTTATTATTTGGGAAACTATGGGTGCAACTTTTATCGATTTTGCTCCTTTTTAAGATCTAAAGGAGAGAGGGTGCAATTTTTGTCAGTCAAAAAATGTATCTTTGATATCTAGGTGGATGAGAATTCTCGTATTGTAGCCCGACAAATTAGCTATCTACATATACCTCGGGCTGAGATACCTGGTAATAGGCAATTTATTACTGGGTATCTGTAGTTAGGCTATCTGTATTCTAATGCATTTGATATCTAGGTGGATGAGAATTCTCGTATTGTAGCCCGACAAATGAGCCGTCTACAGATAAAAAGAAAACCATCGCAGTCATCATCAGTGTAAGTTAGATTTTAACCCAGGGATCTAAAGGTAAAAGACAATTGCCAATAAATTGATGCACATCCTAATTGTAATAGACAAAAATACCCCATCTGTAGATTAAAATTAGTGGTTAAAATGCTTGGACACTTAACTTAATGATCCAATCAAAATTAAAATTCAACAGCAGTCGCCAAAGTTGTTAGACAAACGAATAAGAAAATTATATCAAAAAACTTTGGGGACTAGTGTAATAAATGGCCGAATGTCTATTCCCTCCTTGATTTGAACCTGTAACCTTTAAATAAATAAATTGTCAATACTACGTCATACTAGAGACGTTTAAAATTTCTACTACTCTCAAATGGCATCAAAAGTAAGAGTAGATAAAATGCCTCTACTAATAAACAGGCACACAGACAAATATCATGCAATCAATGGGTAACGTCCCAAAATCTCTTAATAATACATTTTATTTTACCCCTTCTTGTTCCAATGTTTTTTTCTTAAGCTTTCTGCCTCTATTATTCTGTCTCTCTCTCTTTCCTCTTTCTTTCTCTCTCTTTCTTTCTTTCTCCTTTTCTTTCTCCTTCTCAAAATATACATGTATTTTTTTATAGGAGCAAAATGGAAAAATCTGAAGCTACTGAAGATTTTGGACAAAAACTTGAGGCAAAAAACTTTACAATATATGTATTCGGTCAAAGATGTTTAGATTTAAATATTTATAAAGATTTGACCCTAGATGCCTCTTTGGGTATTTCAGGTAGGTGGGGGGTTGGGTATGAATTCGACACACCCTTTTTATTATTTTAGTTTTAAACAAAAAAGAAGAAAATATTTCTTTGGGTGGGAGGTAGTCGATCAATCTCCATTTTCCAATTTAGATTTTTCTAAGGGGCATAGGGTACCCTCCCCAAAAACATTGGGACCTATAAAGCGTCACGTGGCTGATTTTTGAGTGACTTTTTCCTTCTATGTTTGGTTGTAAAACTAACACTAAAAGTTTTTTTTGGGAGGGTATATTATCTGAATGTTGATGCGCTACTCAGAGATAAAATATCAGAGATCTAAAGGGATAAGACATAGGCTAATGAATTAATATACATCCCTAATGTTCATACACAAAATTACTCCATCTGTAGATTACAATTAGTGGTTGAAACGTTTGAACCCTCATCTGAATGAACCAACCAATCAAAATTCAATAAAAGTTCCCAAAGTTTTTAAGCTAACGAATTAGGAACGTTATTAAAAAATCTTTGGAGACCAGTGTAATAAAATGCCCAATACCCCCTCCCTTTTCATGTTCTGTAAAGTTTTTCTTTTAAAGATAGAAAATAATCTTCATCAAGATTCTAACAGCCAAGGAAGAATTCTTTATAGATAGATAGATAGACAGATAGATAGATAGATAGATAGATAGATAGATAGATAGATAGATATATATATATATATAGACAGATAGATAGATAGATAGATAGATAGATAGATAGATAGATAGATAGATAGATAAATAGATAGATAGATAGATAGATAGATAGATAGATAGATAGATAGATAGATAGATAGATAGATAGATAGATAGATAGATAGATAGATAGATAGATAGATAGATAGATAGATAGATAGATAGATAGATAGATAGATAGATAAATAGATAGATAGATAGATTGATATAAAGATAGATAGATAGATAGATAGATAGATAGATAGATAGATAGATAGATATATATATATATATAGACAGATAGATAGATAGATAGATAGATAGATAGATAAATAGATAGATAGATAGATAGATAGATAAATAGATAGATAGATAGATAGATAGATAGATAGATAGATAGATAGATAGATAGATAGATAGATAGATAGATAGATAGATAGATAGATAGATAGATAGATAGATAGATAGATAGATAGATAGATAGATAGATAGATAGATAGATAGATAGATAGATAGATAGATAGATAGATAGATAGATAGATAGATAGATAGATAGATAGATAGATAGATAGATAGATAGATAGATAGATAGATAGATAGATAGATAGATAGATAGATAGATAGATAGATAGATAGATAGATAGATATATAGATAGATAGATAGATAGATAGACAGATAGATAGATAGATAGATAGATAGATAGATAGATAGATAGATAGATAGATAGATAGATAGATAGATAGATAGATAGATAGATAGATAGATAGATAGATAGATAGATAGATATATAGATAGATAAATAGATAGATAGATAGTTAGATAGATAGATAGATATATAAATAGATAGATAGATAGATAGATATATAGATAGATAGATATATAAATAGAGGCGAAGACGCTAGTTAAATTAAATTAACTCGTACATTAATTGTACTTTTACTGGGAAATACCTAAAAATGCCGTTACTCGAACTGGGTGCATCTGATGCTAAATTCTTGTTTGTATTAGAAAAATATTTATAAAGCCGTTTATTTTGTTATGATACCCAGCTTTTCAAAAAGCCGCATCGAGGATGGCTGAACGACACATTCATATGTTACATTATGAGAAATGCGTCGGTTTATAAGAAAATGTAACGCTATTGCCTTATTAACACGTTGAAAATTGATAAAATTGTTACTTGTTACATCTTTCCATTTTCTTCCATAAAAATTACAACACACATGACGCACAGAACCATTGACAAATTTTAAAAAATGTAGCTAATTTGTTAGTGTAGTTTAATTTTAAAAAATAACAACTTCTACGTCGTGTATGACGTCGTTAAATTGAAATAAATATGACGTGACTTTATGAAATGATGCAAGCAATATTATTTAAATAGGGATTTTACTTACAAAAAAATGTGTAATTTCTTTATACCGGTAATTTGCGTCGATAAAAAGGGAGGATTTGTAGGGGGGGAAATAGCCTTAAAAAAATAAAAAAGAGGAGGGGAAACATGTGTGGGGGGGGGGACACCAATTGGATGGGATGGGGGTGGTTATGAACAAAGCTAGGGCTGCGCAACACTTTCCCGCGTTTACCCCTGTTTTGTTATTGTTTTGCTAGTGTGGCATGGGTGTTGCGGGACCCAGTGTACACTATGTGAGTTAACTTGTCTGCTAGCATAACAGGGTAACCTCATAAAAATAAAATAAAATGTCATTAAAAATAATTGAATAGTTTTATTTTAATTCAAATTCTAAAACATTTTATTTAAAAACACCGAATAATTTGTAAACTAGTGTTTTTAAAAGTATAATTATATATATTTCTAATTAAAAATCTGGTACCTCTGTGGCTAGCCACTACTAGCTACAAGTACACAGGTAGTTGTAGACGGTAGTATACACTCGTGACTCAACCAGCAAAATAACAACAACATAAATAGTTTGTGATATAAAAATGAAAATTAAGAAACAGGCAATACAACCTTAGATGTCAAATGTAATTTGTGTGAAGATTAAATCTATTAAAGAGCTTCGTTCAAAATCGCGATGGGGGAAAGGTAAATGGATTTAAAAACATTTATCTTTCTTTTGTTGCTATATTTTGAAAGGAGAATTCTAATCGTCATATCTTAAATAAAAGTTTTATCATTTTTAAAGGTAAGAATTTTATTAATATGACAATTTCAAGAGGGGGGTAGGTTTCTGGTAAAATCCGTAAGGGTTATGTGCTATAAGTTAAAAACAGTAGTTGAACGATAAAAATTTATGTTAACTTTAAAAAAATTTTTTGTCATAGTTCTTTTCAATAAGAAATACACATATTTAGTGAATATTATCGATCGTCCTACTACTATTTTTAAAGCTTAAAAAATACACCTTTACGGATTTTACCAGAAACCTACCCCCCTCTTTCTAATTCTTATTTTATGCCAATGCAATGGGAGGGAATAAAGTTTCCCCTCCTAATAATTTGTATCGTTTGGTCGTTAAATATTATTTAATATTTCGTAGCGTCTAGCCCAAACTAACATGATGCAAACGGCTAATTTTATTTTTTTGTCTCAAATAAATAAACCTGGCGTTTTATAATATAACACCAACCAATTTTATAAAAAAAAAATGACTTACTCATACGATGCGTACGGCGTAATTTTATTTTTTTTCCCCGAATAAATATTAAATAAAACCCAACGCATTTTTCATTTTTCCATCGCAAAACTGGTCCAAATTGCGATGCATTTAAAAACACGTACATCGTATGAGCATATCGAGAAAAATAATAAACAAGGATGACAACATCCATAAGTAGCAAAGCACAACAAATCGTCAATTGGAATACGTAGATTTAAAAGGTTTTTACTAAAATCAAGAATAGATTTGTTGGATAAAATAAACATGAAACCTTGTTTTATTTTGCATGATGACGATGGTCAAAGTAAATTATATTAAAGATGCTCATAACAATGGGAAAAATTATTTTGATACAGATATCCCATAAAAGTTTGAAAATTGCATCAAAATATACATAGATATGGGGAAATATGTAAAACATATAAAAATAGCCAAAAACCTGATAAAAGGCAGTCTGGCCGTCATGGTTATTTTGTTTAAAAGACGGGAAATTTAATGTTGATATCTATAACTGAAAAATTTTTGAAAATCGGACTATAAACACTGAAGATATGGAGAAAAATGTTAAATATATAAAAAACAGCCTAAAACCTGCTAAAAAGGCAGTCTGGCCGTCATGGTTGTTTTCTTTAAAAGACGGAAAATTTAATTTTGATATCTATAACTGAAAAAATTTTGAAAATTGGACCATAAACACTGAAGATATGAAAAAAGTGTTAAATATATAAAAATAGCCTAAAACCTGCTAAAAAGGCAGTCTGGCCGTCATGGTTATTTTGTTTAAAAGACGGAAAATTTAATGTTGATATCTATAACTGAAAAATTTTTGAAAATCGGACTATAAACACTGAAGATATGGAGAAAAATGTTAAATATATAAAAAACAGCCTAAAACCTGCTAAAAAGGCAGTCTGGCCGTCATGGTTGTTTTCTTTAAAAGACGGAAAATTTAATTTTGATATCTATAACTGAAAAAATTTTGAAAATCGGACCATAAACACTGAAGATATGGAGAAAAATGTGAAAAATATAAAAATAGCCTAAAACCTGCTGAAAAGGCAGTCTGGCCTTCATGGTTGTTCCTTGAAACGACGGGAAATTTAATTTTGATATCTGTAACTGAAAAAATTTTGAAAATCGGACCATAAACACTGAAGATATGGAGAAAAATGTGAAAAATATAAAAATAGCCTAAAACCTGCTAAAAATCGGTCCGAACGCCAATGACGTTTTATAGTCAATTGTGCTCCTTAATAATGGGAATGTTGTCAAAAAATTTCAGCATTCTATCTTATATAGGAGCTGAGTAAATCCCATTTCCCCCATAGCGTTACGGACTGACGGACTGACGGACTGACGGACTGACTGACTGACGGACGGACAAAGTGAATTATAGAGTAGCTTCGCTACTAAAAAGCATCGTATAAGCTCAAATGCGTGTACATGCGCCGTTTTTTTACATCGAGGAAAATAAGGGTATTGCGTCGTATGCATGCGTCGTTCCTTTAGTTTTCATGCGGATTTTTAAACAGCTGGGTATTCCTATTCTAAATAAAGTTATGTAGGTTTATAGAATTTTAACAATATGGTAACTTCGCTCCTCCAAAACAGATATATATAGACAGATAGATAGATAGATAGATAGATAGATAGATAGATAGATAGATAGATAGATAGATAGATAGATAGATAGATAGATAGATAGATAGATAGATAGATAGATAGATAGATAGATAGATAGATAGATAGATAGATAGATAGATAGATAGATAGATAGATAGATAGATAGATAGATAGATAGATAGATAGATAGATAGATAGATAGATAGATAGATAGATAGATAGATAGATAGATATAAAGAATTATCCAATACTAGACTGGAACTCAGAGACAAAGGTTGACGAGAATGAAAGTGAAGTATCCAAAAATAGTGAAAAAGACAGATAGAAAAACTAATATCCGCTGGATTAGAACCGGTTTACAGTTATATAATCCGCCTAATATAAAGCAGTCTATAATACGATGCAATAAATTAATATAAAAGTATACGAATAGTTAGTTATCGCATCGTATTATAAACAGCTTACCGAGAATATAAATATGTACAATTAAAACCAGTTTTGTTAGACTCGAGATGTCGAAGGCACGGTCTAACAAAACTGGTTTTAATCTTATTGTATTTTTATATTCGTAGAAAACTGGATATAGCACTTTATGAATACATGATTTTTCAGTATGGCTTAGAACCAGTTCTAGTCCACCGGATATTAATCTGTTTCGAAGCCATACTGGAAAAACTATATACTGCAAATCTGTATAGGTTTTAAGTTATGTTTTAAAATTCAATAAATTTTATACATTTTTTCTCATTTATTTTTAGATGATTTCATATCGGTTTCGAACATTGCATTATAATTTTGTTACAATTTAGAAAGAGTAGCCACCAAATTGAAGTGCATCCTTAATAATGATAAACAAAATTACCCCTTCTGTAGGTAAGACCTATAGGTTGAATCGTTGAGACACTCATCTTAATGAACCAAAATTTTATTAAATGTTCCCAAAGAGAGAGAGAGAGAGAGAGAGAGAGAGAGAGAGAGAGAGAGAGAGAGAGAGAGAGAGAGAGAGAGAGAGGGGGGGGGACAGAGGGGGGGAGAGAAAGAGAAAGATGAGATAGAAAATTTCAAACATTCTGGAACTTATTTTAATTGTATTGAGAGAGGAGTGTGTTTTGAAGGATCTCATAAACTGATTTTCAGATGAATTTAGCATTGCTCCAAGGAAAGTTTTCTTTTATAATAAGAGAGAAGGGCGGTGAAAGTTGGGGAGCTTCAACCCCGCCCCCCCCCCTCCCTTAAAAGATATCTTCTATGTATGTTTCTAACACAAATAAATAAAGCCACTTCTTTAAAACTAGAAATAACATTTTTGGGGAGAAGATATGGGGGATATTTCTAGCACCCGCAGGGCTATCATAAACATCAGCTTTCCGTTGATATTGAAATGAGGGGCCGAAGATCTGAGCCAACAAAATTGGTATTGATTTTATGATTTTTATTTTAATATTCGTGGAAATTGTCTAATTATGATTTTTCAGTATGGATGAGAACTTGTTATAATCCACGTATTTTAATCGGTTTCGAAGCGCTGATGTATCTTTTTATCTTTTTATCGTTGTTTTAAATGGACATTTTGCGAGGGCTAGCATGATTTTCAATTTTTAGTTGAAAAGAAAAGAGTGTCTTAGTTTCATATATACATTTGGTGAAACAACTCTTCTTTTTGTGATGATTCTCCTGACCATTGAACACGCACTCATTAAATAATTTGGTCCGTTGGTTTGTCTGTAAGGCTACAGGAATATCAAACTTCCTTCGGGTAAATGTGTTTTTCTCTTTTACTATTATAGAAATACTTTACTTCAAATTTTCAAACAGTTTTCAGTAATGACCCAATTATGATCCACTTATTTTTAAACCAGTTCTGAACCGCGTTGAAACGGATGTATCGTATCATTATCTTAGAAATTGTCCACGAATACGAGAATTCATAGGATTAATCTAAACTAACATGTTTCTCCTTTACAATATGGCCTCTCATAGGCCCTGAGAAGGTTTATAACTATATAAGGGGAGGGAACCAACACCCTCTGAATATATAGTCCCTAGAATAAAGTTCCCTCCAACTTTTTCAGACTAACATTGCAGATTTTCTCCCCCCCCCCCCCTCCAACCTCAAATGCCTCTAGAGGCCTATAAAACACAAAGAAATAAGTTGTGTGTATATGTATACGTAATTAGTATAATTAATAATTATTGTATGTCCAACGTACGTATGATGTGGAGACAGCGCAAAATGCTACGAAAAAAAATGACGTCATAAAATAAAGTTATCCAATGAGAGGCCAGTATACATTGTAAGTGACCAATGGTAAAATCTATACTCGCCTCTCATTGGTTTTTTTTATTGCATGATGTGTTTTTTTGGTGCCATTTTGCGCTGTCTCAAGATTTGAAATTATGAGAGAAAACGAGAAAGAAAAAGTTGCCAGTCATGCTCTAGACACATTACAATCTTTCCCGATTTTGTATTACTTTTGCGGAACATGATTCCCGTTACGTCATATTTTTCTTTCCCGAAAAAGGGAAGGGAAGAAGAAAAAAAGAGATGGGAGAAAAGGGGGTTTTCCCCATCTCTTTTGAAGAGATTTTCTTCCCCCCTTCCCTTTTTCGGGAAAGAAAAATATGACGTAACTGGAATCATGTTCCGCAAAAGTAATACAAAATCGGGAAAGATTGTAATGTGTCATGCTCTACCATGCTTTTGTAAAAATTGAAGTTTAATTCTACTATTCTACTATTAAGTTCTGTACGTCAGTCCTTTATTGTCCAAGCACTTCGTCTTGCTTGGCCCTATTCCTACCCATAGGATGCTATCCCCCCTGTGGGGCTCTTCTAACAATTATTTAACCTAATCTAACCTAACCTTCAATATGCACCAAAAATTAATTATTATATTAAAGTAATATAGTGTTCGTGAGTGTGTACCGAAATATCTCGCTAACTGCTGCACGGACATTGACCCCCCCCCCCCCCCAAAAAAAAAGATTAGATTGTTAATTTTTACCCCACCCATAAATAAATAAAGCTTGGACGGTCTGCCTCTGAGAGGAGTTTTTAAATAGCTTAAAATGAGAATACACGGCCCCCCCCCAAAAAAGAGTATGGGGGCCCCCATACTCTTTTTTACTCCCCTCAACCCCCCATCTCTTTTTAGAGGCAGAGAATAGGGAATGGAGAAGGGAGGTGGAGACAAGGGGCAAGGGATTTGAACAGCGAGAAAAGGGATAGTCAAATATTCTAGCCAAGCAGGCAGGCGTGTCGGGCCAGTTTCTTGCCACAGGCAGGCAAGCGTGCTGGGACAACATCATATGTTGATTGAGAAAGGGAGAAGGGAGGTGAAAGTAAGGAGCAAGTGATATGAAGTGGAAGAAAAGGGGTAAGCATTCAACAGTTGCCAACTAAAAATTACATTTTCTAATAATGTAAAAGCATGTGGTATTAAAATATTACTCGTAAGATATAATAGTAAAAGAAAGCTAGAAGGATTATAAAGAATATTAGAAATCTTATTTTCATTTTTAGTTGGCAACCATTACTTGTATTAATGGCACCTTCCCCTTTTCTCCTTGTGTATATCGCTTGCTCCTTACTTTCACCTCCCTTCTCCCTTTCTCAATCAACATATGATGTTGTCCCAGCACGCTTGCCTGCCTGTGGCAAGAAATTGGCCCGACACGCCTGCCTGCTTTGCTAGAATATTTGACTATCCCTTTTATCGCTGTTCAAATCACGATAGTGGAAGATGGCGATCATAACTATTCTCAGATATCTTCAAACTAGTTTACCCCCTCTCTTCCCCCTCTCTTTTTTTCCTTCCCCTTTCAAACCTATAATTCTGGTGTTCATACAAATGCGCCAATTTTTGTTTTATAAAAATTTTTTGAAAATAACATCTGTTTGGTTTTCCTTTGCAATTAAGCTTTTTTTTAGGTACAGGGAAGGTTTTTAACTATTTTGGGAGAGCGTATCTCCACCCTCCCAATTTAAAATCCCCCACAAAATTTTTTTTTCTGAATATTTCTTATTAAAACTCAAATTAAAAAGTAGAAGGGCGGTTGACTTATCCCCCTCCCACCTTAAGAACACTTAGAGGCTTCTTGGGGGCGTTCGTTGCCCCTAGTCTTTCTTAAAATAAGAGCTATGTCTTGCATTTTTTTTCAATTAGGTGTTTGATCACGAATTTCATATGGTAAAAATATTTTTCTTATTTAATTGTTATCCTAAAAAGATAAAAGTTATGCTTGAAAATTGTTTTAATAGCTATTATTATATGTTGCATTTTTATATAAACGTGAGAGTTGTGATCACAATTGGCGTAACATTTGTACTCTTTGGCGTCAATGCGTATTTTCAGATATCCATTACTCGCTATCTCAAATCACTTGCCCCTTGTCTCCACCTCCCTTCTCCATTCCCTATTCTCTGCCTCTAAAAAGAGATGGGGGGTTGAGAGGAGTAAAAAAGAGTATGGGGGCCCCCATACTCTTTTTTTGGGGGGGCTGTGTATTCTCATTTTAAGCTATTTAAAAACTCCTCTCTGATATAAAGATTACCCCCCAAAAGTTTTAATTTTCAAGCCCCCCCCCCCCCAAATAAAAAAGCTGTTACAAATGTTACTAATACTGCGGTACTACTGTATATAATCATTCAATGTTTAGACAAAATGAATAAAAAACTGAAATGCCTCTATTTTTCTGCCATTATCATGTCAGCAGCCGGTGAAATTTATTACAATGAAGAGTGTTATCAAGAAATCAGGAATTTCTTGAGAATTCAATAGAGTTTTGTAGCGAAACCATTCTATAAGTCTTGTGTAAATGGAGAAAGTCTCTTAAAAAATACATGTGACATCATAAAATGAGTGACTATCCATCTCTTTTTTAGGGGGGTTCTATCCCATTTCTTCTCTCATCTCTATCATTTTTATGACGTCAAATTGAGCGACATTCTCCATTTACGTAGAGATATACAGGAATATAGAGAAATAGAAAGAAAACAGACTTACATACATAATCCAGAGAGACAGACATTGTTACAGACTTACATACATAATCCAAAGAGACAGACATAGTTACAGACTTACATTCATAATCCAGAGAGACAGACATAGTTACAGACATACAGACATAATCCAGAGAGACAAACATAGTTACAGACTTACATACATAATCCAGAGAGACAGACATAGTTACAGACATAGAGACATAATCCAGAGAGACAGACATAGTTACAGACATAGAGACATAATCCAGAGAGACAGACATAGTTACAGACTTACAGACATAATCCAAAGAGACAAACATAGTTACGGACATAATCCAGAGAGACAGACATAGTTACAGACATACATACATAATCCAGAGAGACAGGCATAGTTACAGACTTACATACATAATCCAGAGAGACAGACATAGTTACAGACTTACAGACATAATCCAAAGAGACAAACATAGTTACAGACATAATCCAAAGAGACATACATAGTTACAGACTTACATACATAATCCAGAGAGACAGACATAGTTACAGACATACAGACATAATCCAGAGAAGCAAACATAGTTACAGACTTACATACATAATCCAGAGAGACAGACATAGTTACAGACATACAGACATAATCCAGAGAGACAGACATAGTTACAGACATAGTTACAGACTTACATACATAATCCAGAGAGACAGACATAGTTACAAACATACAGACATAATCCAGAGAAACAGACATAGTTACAGACATAGAGACATAATCCAGAGAGACAGACATAGTTACAGACATACATACATAATCCAGAGAGACAGACATAATCCAGAGAGACAAACATAGTTACAGACTTACATACATAATCCAGAGAGACAGACATAGTTACAGACATACAGACATAATCCAGAGAGACAGACATAGTTACAGACATAGTTACAGACTTACATACATAATCCAGAGAGACAGACATAGTTACATACATACAGACATAATCCAGAGAAACAGACATAGTTACAGACATAGAGACATAATCCAGAGAGACAGACATAGTTACAGACATACATACATAATCCAGAGAGACAGACATAATCCAGAGAGACAAACATAGTTACAGACTTACATACATAATCCAGAGAGACAGACATAGTTACAGACATACAGACATAATCCAGAGAGACAGACATAGTTACAGACATAGTTACAGACTTACATACATAATCCAGAGAGACAGACATAGTTACATACATACAGACATAATCCAGAGAAACAGACATAGTTACAGACATAGAGACATAATCCAGAGAGACAGACATAGTTACAGACATACACACATAATCCAGAGAGACAGACATAGTTACAGACTTACATACATAATTCAGAGAAACAGACATAGTTACAGACTTACACACATAATCCAGAGAGACAGACATAGTTACAGACTTACATACATAATCCAGAAAGACAGACATAGTTACAGACTTACATACATACAGTCATAGTACAAAGAGACAGAGAGCTATATCCTTATACTAAAGTAACAGGATGTCTGTGTGTCTGTGTATATGTGTGTCTGTGTGTCTGTACCGAAGGATCTCGCTAACCGCTGAACCGATCGGGTTCTCCTTAACAGGGTAGCTTCTCATAGGTCCCGGGAAGGTTTATAACTATTTTTTTGGGGGGTGGGACACCCCCAACCCCCCCAAAAAATGTAAAATCCCCCCCCCCCAAAAAAAAAATTTTAAATTTTTTTAACTAAAATTAGAATAAGAAATTGGGTTATTAAATTTGACTCTCTCCTCCTCAAGTACATACATAATCCAGAGAGACAGACATAGTTACATACATACAGACATAATCCAGAGAAACAGACATAGTTACAGACATACAGACATAATCCAGAGAGACAGACATAGTTACAGACATACATAATTCAGAGAGACAGACATAGTTACAGACTTACATACATAATTCAGAGAAACAGACATAGTTACAGACTTACACACATAATCCAGAGAGACAGACATAGTTACAGACTTACATACATAATCCAGAAAGACAGACATAGTTACAGACTTACATACATACAGTCATAGTACAAAGAGACAGAGAGCTATATCCTTATACTAAAGTAACAGGATGTCTGTGTGTCTGTGTATATGTGTGTCTGTGTGTCTGTACCGAAGGATCTCGCTAACCGCTGAACCGATCGGGTTCTCCTTAACAGGGTAGCTTCTCATAGGTCCCGGGAAGGTTTATAACTATTTTTTTGGGGGGTGGGACACCCCCAACCCCCCCAAAAAATGTAAAATCCCCCCCCCCAAAAAAAAAAAATTTTAAATTTTTTTAACTAAAATTAAAATAAGAAATTGGGTTATTAAATTTGACTCTCTCCTCCTCAAGTGCCCCTAGGGGCCTCTAGGGGCGTAGCCGCTAGTCCTTATACTAAAGTAACAGGATGTCTGTGTGTTTGTATGTCTGTACCGAAGGATCTTGCTATACGCTGAACCGATCGGGTTCTCCTTAACAGGGTAGATTCTCATGGGTCCCGGAAAGGTTTATAACTATTTTTGGGGAGGGTACCACGAACCTCCCAAGAAAAATAACAAAAAATTGAATTTTTTTTTTAATATCTGGGAGACTTCAATGTAAAGAGGTATCGTAACATAAAGAATTATCGTAGAGACATTAACAAACAAAAACATTTAAAGTGCCACTAGAGGCCTCTAGGGGCGTAGCCGCTAGTTAATAATATATAAAAATAAACAGAGTTACATAAAGACATATGCTATACCGACATAATCCAGAGTTACAGAAATAAAGAGTTGCCTACAGACAAAGACAGCTGAAAATGTGTGAATTCAAAAGAAATAATTAAAAAGGAAATATGGTTTAGTTAGGTAATTCATTTCATTAATCAATTTTAGTAGTACAGCTACTCTGTAAAAGTTTTTTGTCAGTTCGTTACTTCATTTGAAGAAGACTAACCAAATCAAAGTTGTTTAACAACCTATCTATAATACAAGGTAGCTTGATGTTTTTCCGTCTGTCCGTCCGTCCGTCTGTCCCTTAAGATATCGATAACCACTAAACCAATTGGATGTGTGTGTGTAGCCACTAAAATGTAGATGATGAAGTGGAGTGGACGAAGAACTTTGCAACCTCTGATGTTCTGAAGTTGGTAGATGCACCGCGGACAGGCTTCTTCTCGGCATCCCAAACCCAAACCAATTGGATTCTACTCTTCAGTAAATATACCTACTGGACCTGTGGTAGTTTTAGGCTATTTTCTTGAATGGTAGGACACCCCCAATCTCCTAAGAAACTAAAAAAAATTCCTCCCCCATTTTTTAAAATAATTATTTTTTTTTTTTTTTTTGGGGGGGGGGGGCTTTATAACCACATATACGGTGAACAACCTGGTTTTTTTGTCACAGAGTAATTTGACAAACAATAACCTTTTTGAAAATAGCTACAACTTTACAAAAATTCTATATAGGAAGGTTGACTTCCCCTTACCTCATACGGCGATGCCGCTAGTTATACATTTATCATCATCATTATACTAAAGTAACAGGATGTCTGTTTGTCTGTGTGTTTGTGTGTCTGTATGTTTGTACCGAAGGATCTCGCTAACCACTGAACAGATCAGGTTCTCCTTAACAGGGTAGCTTGTCATATGTCCCGGTAAGGTTTATAACTATTTTGAGGGAGGGTACCACCACCTTCCCAAGAGAAATCACCCCTAGAAAAAAATTACCACACCCAAAATTTAAAAAAAAAAAAATTTTTCACTAAAAATAAAAAAAGTGGGAGGGAGCACCTACCCCCTCCCCTCCAAAAAAAATAAAATTTACCCCTTACCCCCAAATCTTTTTCTTTTCAAATCTAAAATAATAAATTGGGTTATCAGATTTGACTCTCCCCTCCTCAAGTGCCCCTAGAGGCCTCTAGGGGGCGTAGCCGCTAGTAACGAATACATTGTTCAATTGTACAATAATTACTAAATTTCTAAACAGGCAATGCGAACATCCAAATTCAACCTGAATGTATCTATAATCAATAATACAAAGTAGTACGATGTCTGTCTGTCTGTCTGTCCGTCCGTCCGTCCGTCCGTCCGTCCGTCTGAAGCTTAAGATCTTGGTAACCACTGAACCGATCGGATTCTACTCTTGAGGGTATATACCTATTGGTCCTGTGGTGGATTTAAGCTATTTTCTTGGGGGGTGGGACACCCCTAACCCCCACAAAAATAAAAAAATCCCCCCCCCCGATTTTTTTTTTTTTTTTTTTTTTTTGATGAAGTATAATTAGGTATATAGTTTTAAGAAGATGAAGATCCTAATTTTTTTTTTTTTTGATGATGTATAATTATAATATGATGAAGATGAAGATCCATCACATGTACTACATTTATTTTTTAATTACCTCTTGGGGCAAAGCCCCTAGAGGCTAGGGGCGAAGCCGCTAGTCTATTATACAAAGTAGAACGATGTCTGTCTGTCTGTCTGTTTGTTTGTTTGTTTGTTTGTTTGTAGCAAAGGATCTCGCTAACCGCTGAACCGATTGGGTTCTCCTTTACAGGGTAGCTTCTCATAGGTCCCGGGAAGGTTTATAACTTTTTTCTCGGAGGATGGGACACCCCCAACCCCCCAAAAAATGAAAAATACCCCCCCCCCCTCCAAAAAAAAATTCCTTTCAAATCTAAAATACGAAAATTAGTTTGATGAAACCTCTTCGGGCAAAGCCCCTAGAGGCTAGGGGCGAAGCCGCTAGTGTAATACAAAGTAGAACGATGTCTGTCCACCTTTTTATCTGTATTTCCGTCTTCCTGTCCGTCTGTCTGTCTTTACTTCTGCCTGTCCGTGTGTCTGTCTGTCAGAACCTTAATATCTCGGTAACCGCTAAACTGTTTGGGCTCTACTCTTTATGGAATATACCTACTGGTCTTTTGTGGCGGATTTCAGTTGGTAACACTGTTAACGTTAACTAGGATTTTATCTGTTTCAGACGGTGGAAATCAGAAAATTCAGCACGACCACTAGCAAATTTGAAGGCTTACAGTAAGCTATTGTTCTATACAATACAACTTGTGTTATATAAAGTAGTAAGGTTTTTGTTTACTTTAGATCTCCCAAACCGATTATTTCTTCATTTCTGGTCAGTATGGTAAAACAACTGTAGTACTTTCCCTCAAAGGGTCTATAAAGCAGTGAACCCCTTCCCTTATTTTTAAAACAAATAAAAAATTTATGTCAAACCCCATGGGTACCATAACTTTGCACTGATACCTAGTACTCAAGATGCTGTTATAATCCTTTGGGTACCACAGTAATTTACAGTCCCCAATGTCTAATAAGATGCTGTTATATAACATAAAAACTACCCCCTCCTTATTTTAATTTTTTTTCAAAATTAATCGGGGGGGGGGGGGGTTCAATGCTCCAGTCTTCACATGTAAGCAAGCACTATAAGAGGTGGGGGCCTTTCTGTGCTCGATGGCCACCCTGAGGTAAAGATTCACTTCACTCTTGGGGCTAAGTTACACTTCAAAACCAGGATTGGCAGATGTACCTCAGCCGCGGCGAAACCTCTGTTAGGATGTTTAGAATTTTCAGATGATTTTAGAATTAATAACAGTTGAATTCTCTGAAGCTAACAGGTGGCTGCCACGCGGCTGCCGAGCCCAACTTGAAAGACCGTCCGTTAATTATTAAAGATAAAATTCAGAGGTGGATTCTTAAAAAACAAGGATGACAACATCCATAAAAGCGAAGCACTGAA
This sequence comes from Acartia tonsa, assembly GCF_053477335.1. NCBI lineage: Eukaryota > Metazoa > Arthropoda > Copepoda > Calanoida > Acartiidae > Acartia > Acartia tonsa. Next base: position 13,833,023 of record NC_137272.1, on the reverse strand, counting down.
ACGGTAGGACAAACAAACATTAACACTTGTATAGTGTCAGAACTTAATAATCATCATATAAATGTATAAGAGTCAAAGCAAAATTGTAAGTAAATATGTTGAAAAACTGCTTGATTCAGGATAATGTTTATGGACATACTTACATTTTTAGGACTTGATTATAGAGTTGCTTTGCTTATTACATTATACTTTGTTGTCCCAGGAATCAATATACTAAAAATCAGATCAATCGTATGATTAGATCACATAAAAATTTGTTGTTAAAAAAGTAAAAAAATCAACATGTTTAAAATGGACGTACGGACATTTTGGTGATGATTATAGAGTTGCTACGCTTTCTAAATCGTACCTAACTATTAAAGGAATCACCATGCAAAATTTGAAATCGATAGGACAATTCTAACATGCCTAAATTAACGAAAAAAGCTATCCGTTACGGACGGACGGACGTACGGACCGACCCTAATTATAGAAAAGCTTCGCTTTTAAAAATTTGCCCCACTTATCGATTAGGGGGGCAAAATTTTTTCAGGAAAAATCCACCAAAATCACATTAAGAATCTACAAAAATTAAACAAAATCATAGAAGGGTTGATAATATAAGATTTTATTTAATTTTTTTAGATTTTTTATGTGATTTTGGAGGATTTTTCAAGAAAACAATTTTGCCCCACTAAGCGATTAGTGGGGCAAATTTTTTTTAAGAATCCACCTCAGGTAAACTTTGCTTTGTCACAAATGTAAATAATCGTCCCTGTTTTTCAGTCAATGTAACAGATTTTACTGTCAATACAAAATATTTTAATGGATTTCCGAAAGAACAAGTTGTAGGTAAATAATTTCACTTGTGGCTGCCAATCCAATCGCTGGATTATAACCAGTTCTGAGGTGGATTCTTAAAAACTTTGCCACACTAAATTTCCCCCACTAAATTGCCACACTATTTACCCTCACTATTATTCTCACTAATTTGCCCCAATAAATTGGAAAAATATGATTTCCATTCTTATTCTTAAAAATTAATTATGTAGTGAGGTTAAATAAAGAGCCATTGCCGCCTCAATTAGATATGGAATATTTTTTTTAATCCAAAAATTTCTTTAAGTATCGAATATTCAAATTAAGCCTAAAAAACATGTTTAAAAAAACCAAATACCAACAAATGAATAATTATTGAAAAAGCATAGTAATTATAATCAAATGTGATATCTCTGCCCATTATGCTTTCCTTTTCATCGTTTCCAATTAAAATCCTAAAATATATCTGTAAATTATAAAGTAATCTTTTTGTAGTAAATGTTTTAAACATTGTAAAATGGAGAAAGAGAGAGAGAGAGGGAGGGAAAGAGAGAGAGCGTGTATATTCTCTGTCTGCCCATGCACACATATACACATCGGTGCAACCAACCACACAAACAGACACTCAAAGGGGCAGTTGCACGAAATGCATTTGAACTAAACAATTCAATTGACCCTGCTTGGGCCTTATTAGGTGTAGAATAACGGAAATGGTCACATGGTCTTCCTCATCAACTATTAAGACAATAGATAGATTGTTAATATGTACACATGAATGATATATTTGATGCATACAAAAAAACTTATTTTTGGGTGTGTCATGTGTCACAGTGCCTTCGAAGGTGCTTTGACTTTAGTGTCAGAACCTAAATTGGGACATAGTGCATTTCATTACCCTAGGTTAGGTAACTTCATTACACTTTTCAATAAAATCTAAAATGCAGCGGTTTTTGAGGAAATTAGATTTAAAAATTTCAAGTTTAATTTTCATCCACTAGGAGTTACCGCATATTCATGACAAGAAAAGCAAAGATTATTTATTCAAAATTTTGAACAACTTTGCTTTTATAAAGTCAGTCATAAAACCTCTCTATATATAATTTATTCAAGGCTGAATTTCCGTGACCTTAGCAAAGCAATTGATAAAAATGGCCATTAATTAACTCACTTCAGGAGTAGTTTTATGAAGAACTTTATAAAAGCAAAGTTGTTCAAAATTTTAAATAAATAATCTTTGCGTTTCTTGTCATGATTATGCGGTAAATCCTAGTGGGTGAAAATTGAACTTGAAATTTTCAAATTTAATTTTCTCAAAAACCGCTGCATTTTAGATTTTGTTGAAAAGTGAAATGAAGTTACCTAACCTAGGGTAATAAAATGCACTATGTCCCAATTTAGGTTCTGACACAAAAGTCAAAGCACCTTCATTTGCACTGTGGTGTGTGCGTTTGTTTTTTCTAAAACATAAAATGTGAAATTTTACGTGCAATAAATGCCGCATCTACTTTCAATCAAAAGTTCTGACCTAAAAAATGTTCAAAATTACAAAACAGTGAGGATTTTGGCTCTCAGTGAGGCAAAATAGTCCCCAATAAATTATCCTCACTAAGCCATTAAGCCTCACTATTTTTTAGTGAGGCAAAAGTTTTTTAAGAATCCACCTCTAAGTCATACTGAAAAATTATGTATTTTAACAATAAAATGAAAATCATTTATTGGCACAAGGGCGAATAAAATTGGAATTAACCTTATTATAATTCATAACAGTTATTTCTATTTAACCTTTAGCATTTAATCTTCATTAAAAAAAGCAATTTCTTTACATTAAGGGTCGTCCGTATTGGACAGCTTTTATCGTTAATTAAGAGATGTTGGTATCGTGCTATCAATTTCAAACCTGAAATCATTACCTGAAAGTCCATACGTTAATTTTAAACCTGTTTATTTTTAGCTATATTTGTGTTTTGAAACAATAATTGTAAAAGTCTAATTTGTGAACTTTGATATACTGCTATCCTTTTTTTCAGCTGTTCATAAACTGATAAGATATCCCCTGTTGAGTTGTTTAAAATACGATTCTCCACAATTAATAGAAGTAATACGGTAAGTTTCTTTTCCATTCAACAAGGGTCTTAATAACAAGTAACACCAAACATACAATTAACTCTTTGGATGCTCAACCTTTAACTAGAAGTCTTGTATACTCTTAACTTTGCTTGATAATGGGTTGCGCCTGATTTGGGCTAGGGCATTTACCCTTACTCTAACTTTTAATGTAGCGAATATAGCTTAGCATTAGCTAGTGGTGTTCTCGGTAAATCATATTATGGTGATATTATATGTTTAGAAAGCTTTGCTAAAGATATCATAAAAACTGTTATTCTAGGAAAGATTTTCTGGATAGAAATAACAAAAACCTACCATTGAATATTTCAATTTCTAAAGAGGAATTTTTAAGGTTAGTACTATTTAGTAGTGAAGCAACACTATTATTAACTTCAGTCTGTCTGTTAATCTGTAAAGATATGGGGGAATTTTGATTTTCTCGTCTATTATTCTAAGCTTCAGATAATACTATATATTCTTTACATTAATGTATAGTATCAATCCGTACATTATAGGAAAAAAACCTCATTACGATACAAGGAAGTTTTCAATACTGTATTGGGTATTAGATAATGTACTGTGGAGTAACATGTAGTACTAAATAATGTATTTGTCTGTAGAGTATTATCCAATACGCTCTTGGGAATAAAATTCAATATGGTAGAAGTAAGTTTTTAATACTCTCCTTTGCAATTTTTGATATCCTCTATCATAATTTTTGATACGCTGTACAGTATGAAACTGTTTTACTTTGAATGAAAGATCAGTTTATAATATATGGTTATTATATGTACATATACATTTTGTTATATCAACAAACATACCAAGCAGAGCAATAAAACATTAATTTAAATGTAAATTTAGTAAAAAAATGACTTTAAAGATGTTTAGGACTAAACATTATCCTTAAAAATAAAAACTATGGTCAGTCATAATTACAAAAAAACAAAACTATAAATCTGAGCATAAATAGTAACATTTCATCTTTGTCTAAAACAACCAAGCATTGAAACACTTCCATGAGATGTGTGCACGAATGGTGTCTGTTTCAATTATTCTTTACAGTACAGATTCGTACCCTAGAACGTATGAATAGTTACTATTTCAATAAACCATTCTCTTGCGTATTGTCTGATACGCTACAGCGTATGAAATAGTACTAAATCAAGAAACATTTCTACAGCGTATTTTCCGATACCCTACAACGTATAAAATATTACTATTTTTATAAACTTTTCTACAGCGTATTCTATAGTACCCTAGAGCGTATCAATCGATACTAAAAAAATGTATGGGTTCTGTATAGTAATAATTATTGTGTTATATAGTATTACATAGTGTTATATATTAATTATATAGTTGTAGCGTACTTACGGTTCCAATACTCTCCAGAGTATCAATTGATACTAAATAAAAAAATTTTTTTTAACAGTGTACTTCGAAATGTCCATCTGTCCTACATTTTCATGATTTTCTCAACTCCCTTTCAAGATAGACGGTTAAAACATTCAGGGATTAAATACTTTCATATTCTGCATACTTTTATAAAGTTTTATCAAGATTTGCTTATTGGTTGGGGTGCTAGTTCGATTCCTAGATTTTTAAGTTTTCATGATTTTCTTTACTCCTATTCAAGACAGACGGCTGATATTCATAGGGATTACATAAGTTAACAATTTTCATATCCCCACAAAGTTTCATTAAGATTTGCTAATTGGTTGAGGTGCTAGATCGATTCTTAGATTTTCAAGTTATAAATCTTACTAGGTTTCGTAATTTTTTTAGTTTATTGTTTTTTTAATGAAACTGCAACATAGTTCATTTTCGCCAGATATCAATCCATAATTTTTGTGCTTCGCTACTTATGGATGTTGTCAACATTGTTTTTCTCTTAAATCTATACTTGATGACCAATGAATTTCTGCCCTTTAAATCACTTTGTCCGTATTTCCATATATGATTTTATGTGCTTCAATATTTATGGATTTTGTCATCCTTGTTTTTACTCCAATTATGATGTGCTGAAAATGGATTGCCTATTTCTTCCCTAATTTCCAAAGTTGTACAGCAGATAACCCATTTAATGCAAACGCTATTTTTAGCTACTCCGGTCAAAGGGAAAAGCGATATAATGTATAAACGATTTATACATTATACATTCAAAATTTAAATTTTTTAAATTTTGATTTTCTTGGAAGTTTGTAGCTTTTTTAGCTAGTAGTAAATATTGAGATAGGACGCGGAAGCTAGGTACACTTTCGGAAACTAAAATTAAGTACATCCCAATTATCGTATTTAATAAAGTAGTAGGTTTTTTTTGTCTGTAGCGAAGGATCTCACTAACCGCTGAACCGATATGATTCTCCTTAACAGTGAGCCTTCTTATACGTCCTTAGATGGTTTTAGGCTATTTCATAATTATAAATAAGTCTGGGTATGGTTTTAGGCTATTTCTGCCCTTCCATATGCTAGAAGTGCAGCCGCTATACATTGATTGACCTTTTATGTTTCAAAGGTTATAGGCCTTCCAAATTCAGAGCCGTTAGATTCGCTCAGCCGATCTTGGGATCATAAAGTAGGGATAAAAACTTTGTAAAAAGTTTGTAATGATTCTATTGCTATTTTAGTTTTGAAATTTGCGAAATAAATTGTTTTCTTGTATCGCTTTGAACCTGATCAATATCTGGTGGATCAGAACTTGTTCTCAGCCATAATAAAATATTATGTTTAGCATTGTATTATATCCAGTTTTCTATGAATATAAAAGTGTACAATCATAAGATTAAAACCAGTTTTTTAGCCCATGCCTTCCGCATCTCGGGGCTAAAGAAATGGTTTTAATCTTAAATTGTACATTTTTATATCCGCGGAAAGCTGTTTATAGTACAATGCGAGAAATAACTATTCTTTTGCAGTGATCCAACAAGATTTGGTGATTCACAAGCATTAGATGTAGACAATCATATATTTAAAGGAAAATTAAAAGGTAATCATTCGATTGGGTAAGGAGTGTTTGCAACTAGAGAGAGAGGGGACAATGGGCTGTCCCCAAAGTTTTACTATAACGTTTTCTTACTTTTAGACCATAGACGTCCAAGGGGGGGGGTAAAGTGGGGATTACCCCCCTTCCCATTTTAAATTTACCGTGCAGTAGGCACCCCCAACCATTTAGGAGGGGGTATTTACCCCCCCCCCCCCAACAATTTTGGGGGGGGTAAATACCCCCCCAAAATTCTAAAATAAAAAATCTTAAGAAAAAAAGTTTTTGCGCGCTTAGCGCGCATTTTTAATAATAAATATTTAATAAAATTTAAATTACCCCCCCAAAAATTTTACCCCGGGGGTAAATTTTGGGAGGGGTAAACAAAATTTACCCCTGCCAACAGATTTCACCCGCACGCAAATTTTACCCCTAGGGTAAAAATTTTTTTTTTTGGGGGGGGGTAAAAAAAATTTGCGGCACGCTTTGCGCGCAATTTGACCCACCACTAAAAACGAATTACCCCCCCTTAAAAAAATTTTACCCTCCCACCAAAAAAAAGCTTGGACGCCCAGGGAGTAAGGGAGGGGACAATGGACTATTAATTCAATTTAAGAGTTATCAAAGAAAGGCCATGAAATCCATATTAATTCAATAAATTATGAGGAAATTTTAAAGGGATTGTTAATTGAATAATTGATTTCCATAGCGTCATGTAAAGTGAAATCACAACTTATTTTTGATGAAATATATTGAGGTTTTATGGTGTGATTTTTATATTACAAGATTATTGGACCCGGCCAGCTGCTAGCTGGCTGGGCAAGAATATGACTGCCCCTTTTTATTCTGTTTATTTCCCTTGCCCCCACCTCCCTTCTCCCCGTCTGCTACATTACAAACTAACACAACAAGTAGTTATTTCCCTTGCCCCAACCTCCCTTCTCTCTTCTCCCCGTCTGCTACATTCAAAACTAACACAATGAGTAGTTATTTCCCTTGCCCCCACCTCCCACCTCCCTTCTCCCCGTCTGCTATATTTAAAACAAACACAACGAGTAGCGGCATTTCATGCACTAGTACCCAAACTCAGTCAGAAACTGCTAAATTCCTGCACATTCCCTTTAAGCCAGTACCCAAAGTCTGAGACTCCTAAAAATTGAATATTCGATCCATTGTCCCCTCCCTTACTCCCTGTTGAACGCCCCTGTTTGGGACATATACTGAATTTGGATTGGTTGGTTTATTAAGTTGAGTGTTCAAACGTTCCAACCACTAATTTTAATCTACAGGAGAATTAATTTTGTGTGTCATTATTGGGGATGTACATCAATTTATCGGCCAATGGCTTATCCCTTTAGATCTCTGGTTTGCAGCACTGGAGAGTTCACAAAGCTCCAGTGATAGTGATATGTTCGATTCTCGGCCCAAACATCATCATAACTAAAGAGTTGTACCACCTGCTACTATATCCAGTGATAACTATATCAGATGCTCGACAGTATTAGATAACAGGCACAACTCATTACCATGGACCGTTAAGACTTCCGGGCAAAGGTTGTGCAAACAAAGGGTTGGAAATTTGTAATAGTTGGGATTTTAGTAATTTTTTAATCTAACAATAGCAGAACGAGCTAGTAAAGTTTTAAAATATTTTTAGATGGATTTTTCATAGAAGCGGGAGGCTATGATTTTGAAGACCAGTCTACTTCTCTTTATTTTGAATTAAAATACAACTGGACGGTAAGCTTGTTTATTAATATCTTGGAAAAGGCTGATATTCATAGGCATGCCTGAGGGGGGGGGGGGCATCAAAACTCGCTTAAATTGAAATTTCGCGCCCACTTAAGGTTTAGATACCCCTGTGAAATCTCTGTGCACGCCATTTTGAAATAGTAGCTGCGCCCCAAGCATCTTTATGACGTAACACGGTGTAGAGCTTAGTTTTTTTGAGGTGGGCTTTTTTTTCTATTGGAGAATACTCTTGGGATGGTGGTGATACCCTCTCCCAAAATAGATATACACCTTTTTTGGACCTATATTGTATAGAAGGTTCAGACAAACTTCAAAAAATTTAAGGATTATTATTAAACTTTCAGGGTCTTCTGGTTGAGCCATATCAGTACTACTATGAAAAAGGAATTCATAAACATAGAAACATAGCAAGGTAATTAAAAGCAAAGATTTTCTATAATTAGGATCGTTCCGTCCGTCCGGAACGGAAGTGATAGCTTTTTTCGTTAATTTAGGCATGTTAGAATTGTCCTATCGATTTAAAACTTTGCATGGTGATTCCTGTAGTAGTTAGGTACGATTTAGAAAGCGTAGCAACTCTATTATCGTTACCAGAATGTCCGTACAACCATTTTAAACAGGTTGACTTTTAACTATTTTAACAACAAATTTTTTATGTGATTTAATAATCCGATTGACCTGATTTTTGGAATACTGATTCCTAGGACAACAAAGTTCAATATTATCAGGGATAAGGGATGGGAAACGTAAGAAAAAATTATTCCAGGCCTATTTTCCAACTAGGCCTAAAAAACTAGTTTCGGGATGACGCAGTAGTTAGATTTGAAAACTATGAACAATGATGAAATAGCTATTATATGAATGCAAAGAAAAAAAGTATAGAATACAATTCAGGTAGTTGATTCCACCTAGCATAAAATATAATAAAAACTTTTCAAAGAACCAATATGTTAGTGGGTTTAAGTAGAATCCCGTTAAGATAGTCATTACTTCGCCACCCCCCCCCCCCCCATTTAAAAAAAAGTTTTTTTTGAGATGGTTAAATCTGATTTATTTTCAAACATTTTAAGGGGGGATCTACTTCACCCCAAAATTTGTATATAGAAATAAACACCGCTTTAGCCCCCCAGCTTTAATAAATAAATTAAGTAGAATTGAATAAGTACATGGGTAACATTCTATAAACTAATTGTTCCATAGCATACATATAAATTAAGAATTTAAAAAAAATAATTTTACGTTAAAAATTAACAGAAAAGGTTAATTAAGTGTGCAATAATTTTTACCAAAATTAATGAAATTTTTTTTTAACAAAACACAGTACACTTTTTATTTACATATTGAACTAGTTTTGTATTTGTAATCATTTAGGTGGGTTATCAATTCCACATGAAATATAACTTTTAAATTGTCTAAAGACATGAGTTTTTCACATTTTTGCTGAAGTATAAAATGTTGAATCCTACGCAGTCTTCAAAATACGATCTCTCTGTTTATGTTTTGCTATATAGACATTTATTAATGTGTAGATTTAATAATAAGTTGATGTGATTGAACATCATATATATTGTAGTCATTCTGATAGCAGAAAATTTCCATTGTTTTCATTCTAATAGCAGAAATTTATGTTTGCTTGAATTAATTTAGCCAATTAGGAACTGGGGGAAGCGTTGGTTATTAATTAATTGGTTAATGCTAAAAGCAAGTTTCAGGCTATTGGATATTAGCCTACAGCCAATAATGAACTGGCGAAAATGAGTTGATTTTATAGGCAAAAAAGAAAAGTTGCCCCATCACTTTAAAAAGGAGGCTGAGACCTAATTTTCGGTCAGGTTTCCCATCCCTTATCCCTGAATATTATAAGCGATGCATCTATTTCTATAATCAATTTCCAAAAATGTAAGTATGTCCTTAATTATTATCCTATATTTAAAAAGTTTTCAACAAATTTACTTACAATTTTCTCGACTTTTATACATTTATATTCTAATTTTAAGTGTTCAATGTTCGTTTGTTCTGCCGTTTCACAGCTTCGCTTTTATGGATGTTTTCATCCTTGTTTATATATGTTTAGTTCACGTGTATGTTTGGCAAGCACAGACTATCCATCATTATCTAAATATAAGTGAGTAATGTCTTCTCATTTTTGGACGCGTTGCTATTCTATATCAAGGGTATATCATTACATGTTCAAATATGTTGCCTAGAGACAGGATCCAACGCAAAACACAATGTGGAAATTTTGTACTACAAAGTGGATTTTTAAACAAGAACATTATAGAAAAAAAGCTATCTGTAACTCAAATTCAATTAGATAATAGAATATTTTTAGCTTCGCCCCTACTGGCATAAGGGGGAGAGATTCAAGTTCTTGAATATTTTTGTAGTGGCGATTGTAGATGTATCCTCCCCCCAAAGTAGTTGTTACCTTTCCTGGACTAATGAGAGGCTTCATTGCATATCGGTTCAGAGGGTAGCGAGATCGTTTGCTACATACAGAAAGTTAACCTATTACTTTCCTATAAAGACTAGCAACTGTGCATCGGGGGCTCTGTTGAAAGAGGTAAGGAAGGACAAAATAGCTTTAAACCATAAGTAAAATTTGAGATGAAGTAGCCTAAAACCATCTCCTCACCTGTATAATACTTTCCTTACGTGGAGAATCGGTTCAGTACAGTGCAGTGGCGTGCGGGGGGAGGATGGGGGAGGGGGCAGTGGAGGATGTCAACACCCCCATTAAAATAAAAGTTGGAAGGCCTACAGTTCACTTTTTAACCCTCTAATACCTTCACACCCCCTCTAGTGAATTGCTGTGCACGCAACTAGTTCTGTAGTTGTCGACATCCTAAGCTACAGTAAAAAAAACCTACTAATAATTATACTAAAGTAACAAGATGTTTGTTTGTCTGTGTGTCTGTATCGAAGGATCTTGCTAACCGCTAAACCGATCGGGTTCTCCTTAACAGAGTAGCTTCTTATAGGTCACTGGAAGGTTTATTACTATTTTGTGGGAGGGTACCACCATCCTCCCAAGAGAAATCGCCCCTAAACCCCCCCCCCCCAAAAAAAAAAAAGAATTATTTTATTTTTTTTACTAAAATTTAAAATGGCCTTTACGGGCATAGCTGCTAGTTTATTTCAAATGATATCGCAATGTCATCATTCTTATTTATCTTTAAGTTTTAATACTCAAGCCGTATATGATGAACCCTCCCCCGGAAGCATGGAATTCCAGTGTCTTCCCCTGTATTCACTTCTATTGGCGCTAGGAAACCCAACTGTTAATTATATGAGGTAAATAGATGGATAGATAGGGCAAGGATATCCAATGAGGGAGGGAGTAAAGGGGTGATTACTCCCCACCCCCTAAAAATGAATTTGGGGGTGCTAAAATTTTAAAAATTGAATTCCCTCCCCCCCAAAAAAAAATCAAAAAGCTTGGACGTCCTTGCTTATATGATATAATTTTTCCCCCCTTTTTTTTAACACACTTACCCCTGACAGAAATTTAAGAACTATTCCTGTGCTACGTATAGTTTAGGAGCTACGTGGTAAAATGTCCCAACTGACTTAAAACTTTTCAACCTTTATAACATTTTCCAACGTAGCTTCTATACTACAAATATCATGAATATAAAACATAAATTTCCAAAAATTAGAGTTTATGACAATTCTAACGGTATACATAAAATTTTTCTACTATTAACACAACCCGCGCAATTTGATTTTTAAAAATGTACGCATTTTTGCACACTCTTTAAATTGGTCATGATCTAATAATCTTCCAAAAATAGGTACTTTGGAAAAACCGGTTTTTTGGGCATAATTTGTTGAAAATCGCCAAACTTTTTTTTCTTGTACAAAATGTCCCAACCCAATGAAGAAATTAAGATATAAATTATTAACTTCTGTCAATGTCAAGTGGGTCAAATTAAGCAATATTTTTGTCCTATTAAAAAAAACCTGTATAATTAGGGTCGGTCTGTCCGTCCGTACGTACGTCCGTCCGAGACAAATAGCTTTTTTCGTTAATTTAGGCATGTTAGAATTGTCCCATCGATTTCAAACTTTGCATGGTGATTCCTTTAGTAGTTAGGTACGATTTAGAAAGCGTAGCAACTCTATAATCATTACAAGAATGTCCGTACGTTCATTTTAAACATGTTGATTTTTTACTTTTTTAACAACAAATTTTTATGGGATCTATTCATCCGATTGATCTGATTTTGTGTTGATTCCTGGGACAACAAAGTATAATGTTAAAGCGAAGCAACTCTATGATCAAGTCAAAAAAAGTATGTCCATGTCCAAATCCATAAACATTATCCTGTTTTCAAGCAGTTTTTCAACAAATTTACTTATAATTTTGCTTTGACTCTTATACATTTATATTCTGATTATTCAGTTCTGACACTATATAAGTGTTAATGTCCGTTTGTCCTACCGTTTCAGTGCTTGGCTTTTATGGATGTTGTCATCCTTTCTAAAATTAAGCAATACTTTTGTTCTATTTAAAACATTCTGTATGAACAAAAAAAAATCATTTAATTACAAACATTTGTCGTCATATTCTTGTGTTATCATTAATGCATGTTGCAACACTAAGCCTTTTTAGACGGGGTACAAGAAAGGTTACCAGTAACTTATTTTAAGGATTTCTTTCTCAATGTTTTTGAGTTCAAATGTTTATCTTCAATCATATTAATGTTTTCCAAAAAAATATTTAAAAATATTGAAACAAACAGTGAAAAACATTGATAAAATAAGATTTTTCCTTTTCAAATTTCCTAGGCTAGCCTAAGAAATTTGATAGAATTTGGCCCATTACATTTATTTGTTAATATATAATATAAAAGTTAGTATTTTTATCATTTAGTTTAGATATAGAGGGAGGAGAATTTCAAGTGCTGCAATCTATTCCATGGGATAAGGTACCTTATTAATTACCTCGTATGTGCAATAAGATATATAAGTTTTCCGGAATTTTTAAGGTAAGGGGGAGATTTGAAATCTGCATCAAATTTTGAGGGTTTTTTTTATAAAATTCGTTTTTTCTATAATTCTTTATCTAAAAGCGGAAATGCAATTTAAGTTAGTTAATTTTGGCATCTGTGATTGGTGGATTTAAAAAATCTGCGCTCTGATTGGATGGCGTACATCATTCAACCTATTAGAGCGCAGGTAGTTTAAAATCCACCTATCCTATTGGTCAAAATTAATTAACTTAAAATGCATTTCCGCTTTTAGATAAAGAATTATACAAAAAACGAATTTTATAAAAAATCCTTAAAATTTGATGCAGATTTCAAATCTCCCTCTAACATTAAAATTCGGGAAAACTTATATATCTTAATGCACAATGCTCCTGTAAAATAGGGTGTCCCAAAAAGAATTTTATTTGCATTAATAGTGGTCAAAATTTTATTGCATCAGAACTATGGCTTCATGGTACTTCTAGAAAAGGTCTTGAGGGAGAAATAATAAATATGATTGGACCAAACCAGGTAAGGCTCACTTCCTAGGAAAATGTTAGCGAGCCTTGAAGGGTAAGGGTCACTTTTCCCCTTTTTTACGTTCAAAATATCTCGCCCCTAGTCTAAGAAAATTTCCAAAAGCCTCTAAAAAATGGCAAATTCGAAAAAAAAACTTAAAAATGGTGGTTTTTCAATTTTGACCCCCATAAGGGGGAAAGTGAAAATTCGAAAAATTAATGAAGCTGAAATAGTGGACCAAGAACTTTATTTTTGGGTTCAATTGTCATCATTTCATTTGGGTGCTGGGTTTAGATAGTGTGTTTGTCAATATTCCCAAAATATGGCTTTTCTAGGACACCTTACTGTACATGACACATAACGTCAGAGGTGGATTTTTGAGTCAAGAATGCCGCGTTTTTTCGACATTTTTTAGACCTGTCGTCTTCCGTCAATCAATCATTATTATGAAAATGCCTCGTAGGATTTAAACAGAGTATACAACTATTTATTTAATTATTTTGCTTTTGTTGGTACGGCTTTTATAGAAGAAAAATAAATAATCTTAAATCCATTTTTGCTGTATATTAATTAATGCATCTTTTTAGAGCTTTATTAGACATTATACAAATGGCTAAAATAATAATTTTAAAATTTTGTATTTCTAAGTTGTATACTCTGTTTATATCCTACGAGGCATTTTCATAATAATGATTGATTGACGGAAGACGACAGGTCTAGAAAATGTCGAAAAAACGCGGCATTCTTGACTCAAAAACCCACACCAGGTCCAGCAAGTAAGGATATATGAGCTTCAGAGAAATGTATCCTTTTCTGTTCAATTTGAGTAAATTAAAATGCATAAGATACTGATCCTTTGATTGCATGATCTTTATCCGTCCTTACAGTAACGATTATGAGTTGTGCGTGCCGGTTTATTAGTACTATTTTGAACTTCAGACTTGTACAGAAAGTGATTACTAATTATGCTAAAAGCGCTGGCATGGGATAATTTTTTTTATTGCAATGGAAAAGTCTTTCCAGTATGGCTTCAAAACCGTTTAATATCCACTGGTTTAGAATCAGTTCTTAGTTATACTGAAAAATCAATTATAATATTGTATTACCGATAATATTAAAATTAAAAAAAAAACACATAAGATTAATAACAGTTTGTTAGCCCCTAGGTTTTAATAGTTTAACTTTTCATCTTAATATCCGCGGAAAGCTGTGTATAATACTAAACACTATTTACTTTAAAATATGTAAATTTCTGTGACACAAGGAAACTTTTCTAAAGCATATCTTTATTCTCATATAAGTTTAGTTTTAGTTTGGATTAAGAAGGCCCTACAACTTAACTACAAGCCAAGTCCCCAATAGGGATAGGACCCACTTAACCTTCAAAAAAAAATTTTTTTCATTTCCTTTTCAATTTTTAGGTTGATATACAAGTAATGAGTATAGAAAGCCATTTCTTAGGTAAGTACTTTTCCACTGGAATTAAACTGGTTTCCAAACTAAATTGGGTTAAATGTAAATCAGCCATGTCTATCTGTAGAAGCTTTTTTCAAAGAAGCCGCTCATAAGTAACAGAAAAACATAAGTAACAAAAAAAGACGCTGATATAAATCGTCCATAGATCTATAAAAAAATACCTAAAAAATAATTAATACCTAAAAGCCAAAAAAATTATTGTTTACTGACAGCTACACCCCGTAGAACCCCCTAGGCGCACTTAAAGGAAGGGGGGGGGGGCGGGTATAGTCGCCCCTTCACTATCATTTTAGTTTAAAATAGAAATAATAAGAAATAGTTGGGTAGAGGGGGGTGGTTGGATTTTTTTTCCAGGTGAGGGTAAAGGTATCCTCCCCAAAAATTGTAAACTTTCTCTGGACCTACAAGTTTATCTTATTAAGGAGGACCATATAAGTACAACAGTAAGGGATATCTTATGCTAAACACAGACACACAGATAGACAGACACTCATCCTATTAGATTTACTTAATAATACATTAATATAAATCCTTAATCTGATATTTGATAACATTTTCTTATCATTTTCCAGGGATTCGAACTGAAGGCTCTCTGGATGATTTGATCAAGTATTTGAGTGAAGAAGGATACAAACATTTTCCAAACGTTCATAAGGTAAATAGATGATTGAAAGAATGAAAATTTAATTAAGTAATCACTATACGAAACTAAGATATAACAAGGATGACAACATCCATAAAAGCCAAGCCCTGAAACGGTATGACATACTAACATTAACTTTTGTAGAGTGTCAGAACTGAATATACAAATATAGATATATAAGTTTTGACAAAACTATACGTAAATTTGTTTAAGGACATACTGACTTTTTTAGGACTTGATTATAGAGATGCTTTGCTTATAATATTGTATCTTAGTAGTAGCGAAGCTACTCTATAAATCACGTTGTCTGTCCGTCAGTCAGTAAGTGCGTATTGCTATGGGGGAAACGTGATTTTCTCGGCTCCTATTAAAGATTGACAACATTCCCATTATTAAGGAGCACAATTAATTAAAAAATTGTTGCTAAATAATTTTAAAAATCAACATGTTTAAAATGGACGTACGGACATTTTGGTAACGATTATAGAGTAGCTACGCTTTCTAAAGCGCACCTAACTACTAGAAGAATCATCTACTTAGCTGTGTTAATACAAGCAACACAATTGGTTGATTTTCAATGACCTAGTTGAGGGTCGGCACAAGGACACTGCGATGGGGAGATACAGCTATTTAACCCTTTCTCCCTCTAGTGTTTTACTCTAATATAAAATCTATTTTGGATCAGTAATTTTTGTCATAAATTCACTTGTCATAATAAATGTACACTTGTCATAAAAACATTTGTCATAAAGGTAAGTTTGGCATAAAAACATTTGTCATAAAGGTACATTTGTTATAAATTACATTTGTAATAAATGTAGGTTGTCATAAATTAAATTTGTCATTAACGTCCCTTTATGACAAATGTAATTTATGACAAACGTCCCTTTATGACAAATGTACCTTTATGACAAATGTACCTTTATGACAAATGTACCTTTATGACAAATGTACCTTCATGACAAATGTACCTTTATGACAAACGTAACTTTATGACAAGTGTACTTTAATGACAACTTTTTTTTATGACAAATGTATTTATGACAAGTGTACCTTTATGACAAATGTATTTGTGACAAATATGTTTATGACAAGTGTATTTATGACAATAATTACTGAGCCTCTTTTTTTAGGTGGGGGATGAATTTGTTTACAGAGACAAGAAAAGCAAGGAGGCAAAATCTATCAAATTAACAAATGAATTATTTGTTAGAAATGATATAGCTGTCAAAGCTGGACTTATATTGTAATTGTAATGGACAACGATGACAACATCCATAAAAGCAAAGCTCTGAAACGGTATGACAAACGGACATTAACACTTGTAGAGTGTCAGAACTGAATAAACTCAATATGAATAGATTAATATAAAAGTTGAAGATTTTAAGTAAAGGAGGATGTGCAAAATACCCATTTGGGCAGGGGGGGGGGGGTTTACTCGAGAACCCTTAGAGCTAGAGGGAGCTAATTATGGATTTAAGCTTCTATAGGGCCAAAGTTACTTTTAAAATAATTTTAAAAGTAACTTTGGCCCTATAGAAGCTTAAATCCAAAATTAGCTCCCTCTAGCTCTAAGGGTTCTCGAGTAAACCCCCCCCCCCTTGCCCAAATGGGTATTTTGCACATCCTCCTTTAATGCTTCGCTTTTAATATTGTATTTTGTTGTTATAGGAATCAGTATTCCAAAACTCAGAACAGTCGGATAATTTTATCACATAAAAATTAGTTTTTAAAAGGATAAAAATCAACATGCTAAAAATGGACGTACGGACATTCTAGTAACAATTATAGAATTGCCATGCTTTCTAAATCGTACCTAACTACTACAGGAATCATCATGCATAGCTTGAAATCGATAGTACAATTCTAACCTGTTTAAAATAACGAAAAAAGCTGTTTGTCTCTGACGGACGTACGTACGTACGGACGGACAGACCGACCATAATTATACAGGTTTTTTTTAATAGGACAAAGATATTGCTTAATTTGACCCACTTGACATTGACAAAAATTAATAATTTATATCTTAATTTCTTCATTGGGTTGGGACATTTTGTACAAGAAAAAAAAGTTTGGCGATTTTCAACAAATTATGCCCAAAAAACCGGTTTTTCCAAAGTACCTATTTTTGGAAGATTATTAGATCATGACCAATTTAAAGAGTGTGCAAAAATGCGTACATTTTTAAAAATCAAATTGCGCGGGTTGTGTTAATAGTAGAAAAATTTTATGTATACCGTTAGAATCGTCATAAACTCTAATTTTTGGAAATTTATGTTTTATATTCATGATATTTGTAGTATAGAAGCTACGTTGGAAAATGTTATAAAGGTTGAAAAGTTTTAAGTCAGTTGGGACATTTTACCACGTAGCTCCTAAACTATACGTAGCACAGGAATAGTTCTTAAATATCCAAAAACTAGAGTTTATGACGACTCTAACGATATGCATAACATTTTTCTACAACACAAGCCGCGCAATTTGAATTCTAAAAATGTATGCATTTTTTGCACACCCTTTAAATTGGTCATGATCCAAAAATCTTCCAAAAATAGGTACTTTGGAAAAACCGGTTTTTTGGGCATAAGTTGTTGAAAATCGCTAAACTTTTTTTCATTATACAAAATGTCACCCCTTAAAAGAAAATCATATTTGGATTTTTGAAAATCTAACCTGAAACTATTATTCTCTATTCAATTTTAGGCATTTTTTGTTTTTGTGGCATCGCGATCGAAGCCCTTTAAAAATTTTGCCCTCCGCCTATTTGTACTCCCGCTATAACAAAACATACTACACTTTACCTCCACTTAAAATATGTTCGCCGCTTAGAGAGAGAGAGAGAGAGAGAGATTTAAATTTTCATAATTATTGGGCATATTTTATTTTACTTTTTCTCTGCTTTTGTTGATATAGGTAAGTTAGAATTGTCATAAAAATTTCAATCTTTGGATTATGATTCCTATTTTTCTAGCAATTTTGACAACTAGGTCTTGTATGATTTTTGAAAGATTGATTCCTAGGACAACAAGGTACAAAATTTTATGTATTATCTTAATTTTGTAAGTTAAAATTATCCGATTCATCTGATTTTTGGTATACTGATTCCTATTACAACAAGGTATTGTGTTATAAGCGAAGCATCTCTTTAATCAAGTCCAAAAACGTCAGTATGTCCTTAAACAGTAACATATATTTAATCAGTTTTGCAAAAAAAATTACTTATAATTTTGTATAGACATTTGCATTAATATTCAGTTCTGACACTCAACATTGTTAATGTCCGTTTGTCCTATCATTTCAGAGCTTCGCTTTTAATTTGTTTAATACAGAGAAATCTTAAGACTATCATTTTCTTTAAACTATTTATGTATATATAATAAAAATATATAGTTAGATTATCTTATTCTAAAATTTATATAGATATAGAAGAGAAAAAAATATTAAATATTTGAAAGGTTTGGTGACTTTTATTTCCAAAATAATTTATAAATATTTCTGTAAGTTTATGTATTTCATTATTTTTATTTGATAGTTTAAGTTCCTTTAACTTTTATTAATGCATAAGAAAATATAGATTTTTAATTTCATTTTCATTAATTATAAGAACATTTTTAACCTTAACAAATATATAGATTTTAAGAACATTTATTTCTCGCATCGTGTTATAAACAGCTTTCTGAGGATATAAAATGTACCATTAAGATTAAAACCAGTTTTTTAGCCCGTACCTTCGGCATCTCGGGCCATTTTTATATCCGCGAAAAGCTGTTTATAATACGATGCAATAAATAACTATTCCTACACTTTCCACTAATTTGCCAAAATATTATGGGGCTTAACGTTCTTCCGCCAGAAATATGCCAAAACCTGCCCTGGATCCCAATTAATAAACTGAAGAAAAAATTAGATGAAAAAGTAACAGATTGAAAAAAACACGAAAATATTTATATGACTTTTGTTGCATGATAGACTAAGCAAGGTATTTATATTTTCATTAAAAAATCAGAAAACTTTCTTAAATAGAAGTAAAGAAAATCACGTTTTGAATGAAAGGTAGACGGTTAGTTAGAAAAGGTGAATTATAGAGTAGCTGTTATTTTAACAACCAATGTAGCTAAAAAAGAGGTTTACCCTTTTTCTGACAGAGACCTTTCCTAAGAAGGTCACATGGTGCATCATTCCATTCATATCTTCCAATCTCGGTCGAGCCTTTTCTCAACTGAAAATAAAAAAAATCGGGAATAGGCCCTGTCGTGGCAACGCCCCTAAAGGGGCGATTCGTCGTATTTTTAAATTGGCTTTATGTAGATTTTTTAAGGTTAGGTTAGGTTATATTGGGTTAGGTGATTGCCCCACAGGGTTAGGCAATTGGCCCCGCAGGATTAGAGCCCCCCGCAGGGGCTAGAAATAGGAGAAAAGCTACCTTGAGGTGCGTTGCCACGTAAGGGACTATACCCAAAAAAATCTAAGGGGCTAATTATTCATCATCCAGGATGCCAGCACACTCTCATCCAGAGCAAAAATAATTTTATGCTTTCAGAAATCAATAAAAATTACTGAAATAAGCCACATTTTTAAAATAAATCATATGGTATAATTTTCAAAGCCAGTTTTAGGTTTCTGATTCTGAAGATCATGAACTTTCAGGAATTTTTAATTTGACTCTTACAAGTCTATGTGACTTATTTCAATTTTGTGAAAATTTATGCTTTTTTCCCTGAAAAAAAGTCTTCAAAGGTGTTAACCAAGCGAATAAGAAAACGATATTTCAAAACTTGTAGGACTAGTGTAATAAACAGCCCATTGTCCTCTTCCTTCCTAGATAGAACTATTCTGTAATAGAATGTTTACCTGGACACAATCCTCCACAGCCTTGTCAGTATCATGATCAGGTTGATGATATGCCCAATTCGAGTAGGTTGCTAAACAATGCATTAGTTCATATCAGGGCCTGTTATTCAGCCAATTCATTCAATTTAAAATTGCTGAAAATTAGATATTTGTTGGCGTAGAGTTGGCACAAATTTTTTTTTATGTGACTGAAGGGAAGTGAATAAGAAGGAGGATAAATTATTGAAGAGGGCTGTGGTTAAATTTTCACTTTGAATTGATTGTCAAAATTATAACATTCCCTAGTCCCTATATAAAAAAGTGGTGGTGTATTATTTGCCAAGTGAACCACACTCTGCACTACCTCTTCGATTTTGGTAATACTTTGTATTTTTGTCTGTTGGGTGGTACATACCTTCAGAAGGGCATAAAAAAGTCACTGGGTGTCTAGTTTTCTAGCTTTCTATGAAGATAGGTACCAAAAACCAAAAAAAAACATTTTTCACAATTTCAAAAATTTATTTTTCAAAAATGTTTTTGGAGGGTTTCTAGGGACTATGAAACTTTATTCTGCCTTCCTGTGGATAAGAACCATCCAATAGACCAAATTATAGATTATACAACATCGGATAGGTAGTGCAGTAAAGTGGTCCACTTGGCAAATAATACACCGGGCATTTTTCTACTCCTTAACTAACTTTGTACGCATGTATTTATGGCATTGGAATTGCATAATTCGGGTAAAGTAACCTTCATAGAAAACTCCTTAAGTAGCGATTCTTCGTTTTTTTTCACAATAGCTTTTCTCCTATTTTTATCCCCAGCGGGGGCTCTAACCCTGCGGGGCCAATTGCCTATCCCTGTGGGGCAATCACCTAACCTAACCTAAAATAACCTATCAAAAACCATTTTAAAAATACTACGAATTGCCCCTTAAGAGGCGTTGCCTCGAAAGGGACTATTCCCCATAATTATCCTTGTTACCATAAAAAATTTATATAAATTCCCTTTTATGGTAAACAAAATTTCCTATTCCTATTCTATGGACCAGGGAAAAGGGAATGATATTCTGACAAACAATTCTAAAGGAAAATTTCCCCACAACCCCCTTCCCCTTTTCATCCCCTTCTTACCCACCCCTCTTCAGTTATATGAAAAAAACAATATATACCCCCAGCTAACTTCCAAAGGTTTCGTGATTTTTTTGTAGAATTGATTGTTAAAATAGCTAGGCCTGTATAGAGCGTATGGGGCTATAACGAACAATGCATCAAGAGCATCAAGTAAAGCTCAATTCGGAAATTGTCTTTTTAAAAAAATAATCACCATAACTATATTTTTTTACTAGTGGCTATGCCCCTAAAGGCATCTAGTAGCAAAATAAATGTTTATTTTTATAATTTGTCTATGCTGCGTTCAAGTCTCTAATATCTATGCAAAAAGATAGTTTTTATGTGATTTCTCTTAGGAGGGTGGTGGTACTCTCCCCCAAAATAGTTATGAACCTTCCTAATAAAAAGAATTTATCCTGTAAAGGAGCGGATCAGCGGTTAGCGAGATTCTTCGTTATAAACATAAAAACAGACATCCTGTTACTTTATTATAAGGTTTTTAAAAACTTTACCTCCAATATTATTTTTTTCTCTCGGACAGTCATTAGGATATTTCGGGCAATCTTAATTTTTAAAAAAGTTTTTTATCAAGAAATTATCATTACTTTTTCAAAACAAAAAATATGACTATTAGGAGGAAATAATTTAAATAACGTGTCCAATTTTGTGTGTTTTTTCTTCTTTAATAGCTAGTCCGCGTTTTTGGTAATTAGTAGATGTAAAATGATCCATAGATTTTAGATATGCAATCCGTTTTTTTTTTGTAGATATCTTATTTTTTAAGTAATTTATGTTTTTTTTAAATTAAGTTATCTAAAAACGCAACAAAAAAAGAAGAAAATTGCCATTATGAAAAAAAATAGTTAGATCTTTAATTTGACACCTTACTTTTTTAATTCTGTTGAGTAATTATTGAAAAAATCTATTTTGTTGAAACTTCGAACTGAAATGTTTGATTAAGAATGAAAGCATTTGATTGAAAAGTATCTTCCGCAGAATTCAGTAAAGGTGTGAGTAAGCTTCCAGTCAAATGCGCGTATTAAGTCTAACTGTTCTTAATGCCTAGTATAATTAAACGCATATTTAAAAACAGTTTGACCTACCAAGCGCATTTGACTGGAATTTTACTCAAAACTTTACTAAATTTTGCAAAAGCTACTATTCTCTTTTTGAGAATAATGGATATGTAATTACATGGATGTTTTCCAGCTAGCTCCCAAACACTCCAAACTAAATAGAATTGATAGAATAGAATTTTATTACAAAATCGTGTTATATTGAAAATAATCTGCAATGTTAATATTATTAATTCAATTAGGGTTAATACCCAGTAATAGAATCTAAAATTAATATTTTGGAATTCCCATCAATTTCAAGGTAATATATTGAGGTTTAAACTTAAACTCACAATAAATGTGAGAAACTAAATTGGTTCACAAAATTATGCCTTAGGATAATATAGATAATATAGAGACATACTCTCTAAATCAGCCAATAGGATAACAATTGAAGAACAACCCGGCCTTGTTACTAGTTGAGATTGTGTACAAAGGGTAATGATTTTTAAATTTCGTTCGCATAATTAGTCAGCTATAATTTCTTAGTATAAAGTTAGCTTTCTAGAAATTATATCTAAAAAAATTTCGTCACTAGACAATATGACAACTTGATATTATTACCTGGTGTTCCATCAATCCAAACAAACTTTTTCTCCTCTTTTAAATCCGTCATTCCAATCCACAATGAACAGTGCAACCAATCATAGCATGCCCATTTTTGTTGTTCAAACAATGCTGAATTAAATCAAATAGTAAGTTTATAATTGCCATCTTCATAATAGTTATTTATCGCATAGCAACTTGATATAATATGATGTTATACATAATATTTCTGAATGGCTATACAGACTGGAAATTAATTGATTTCAAAGCGATACTGGAAATGTTAAGATATCATAATATGAAGAGGAATGATGACTTTTTTTCATTTAAAGATTGTGAGCTAACTAACCATTTTGCACATATATTTCATATAAAAGATAATCTTAGAACTGCTCATAATATGGTTTTAGCTATTTTTGTGTGTTGGGACAAACCCATCTCCAAAACAAAATTCACTTATATGATTCCATCTAATATCTAAACATCCTTTTTTTTTCTTTTTTGGTTGGGGGTAATATCTGCCCATTTATATGAATCTGTAAAGCTTAAAGTGGCCAGAGTAAATGAATTATACTTACTTTTGGTGATAAAATCTTGTTCTTGTTGAGATAGGATGATTGCAAGGTCACCTTGTTTTAATAAGTAATTGCTGGATTTCATGTATAGGGTATAGTCCCTTTCGTGGCAACGCACCTGAAGGAGCGATTCTTCGTGTTTTTCACAATAGCTTTTCTCCTATTTCTAGCACCTGCGGGGGGCCCTGACCCTGCAGGGACAATTTCCTACCTCTGTGGAGCAATCACCTAACCCAATATAACCAAACCTAACCTAAAATAACCTATAAAAAGCCATTTTAAAAATACGACGAATCGCTCCTCATGAAGCTTTGCCACGGAATGGACTATTCCCCATGCATATTCGAAATATAAATGTTATGTAGCAATATAAAGCTGCTAAACAACTAATATTTACCAAACCTTATTGATACAAGATGTTTAGGAGCTTGTTAAAACTTAATAACAAGCACCTGACAAAACAAAAGAATCACATTGGTTATTTGTATATTATCACCTTGCTTGACTATTGGAAGATTATTGCTAGGTTTCTTGAATTTAAAGTGACCAAACCCCAAAGAATTGATTTGAGTGGTAAACCTTATATAATTGAATTCTAATTCTTAATGAAGTCTTTTTTTTCCTTGCTTAGGTCACAATCTTCTGTTGAATAAACCTCATAAAACAACATATTTTGTATTATTAGAATCCAGCAATCAATTGCCATTTTGAGATATACAATCATCTCTGGCACCCTGCCATGTATGGATTTTTCTAGTAATTTTATAACAATTTCCTAAAACAGATATGAATACATATTTACATAACCGGTTGGAAAATTTAATTTAAGGGGGTTATAAAGTACATTATTTCTGACTATGCCAGGGTAAAGAAGTATATTGGTACCTATTGCTGCTTTGTCATGTTCATGAGGATTGGTGCATTGAAAGAAAAACAGATTTAACTCTCATTGATCAATAAATGTATGAAGAGAATTTAATTATAACTTATTTATTTTCTTTAAGCAAATATAAGTAAGCTAAGTAGCTAGCTGCATAAATAGGGTCAATTTTTGTGTATTTTCCTTAAAGTTGTGTGTTAGCATTTAGTCAAATGCGCTTATTAAATCAAACTGTTCCTAACTATGACAAAGTGTATAAATATGGAATGGTCATAATTAAGAACAGCTTGACTTAATAAGCACATTTGACTAAACCTCCAACACCCAACTATACGAAAATAGGAAAAAAAATTATCCCCTTTGTTGATACCTGTTACAGGATCCTCCAACCAATCTTCTCCCCCACAGGGGACCTTGTAATTTGTTCCTTAATGTTGCAAGTATTGTTGATATTTATATTTTCAAAGATTTTTCACCAAAACTTGTATAAATTTCTAATAACAATTTTGAAAGGAATTAATAAACCTTTTTTCTCACACACTGGAAGTCTTTTTATGAGACAGGGAACATCATTCCAGAGTTTTGGTTCTCTTGCCCAAACCTATAAACATAATAGGAGTACATTAATCATTATACTAAAGTAACAGGATGTTTGTGTAACTGTGTGTCTGTGTGTCTGTACCAAAGGATCTCGCTAACCTCTGAACCGATCAGGTTCTCCTTAACAGGGTAGCTTCTCATAGGTCGGGAAGGTTTATAACTATTTTCTTTGGGGGTGGGACACCCCCAACCCCACCAGAAATGAAAAATACCCCCCCCCCAAAAAAAATTTTTATTTTTTATTTTTAACTAAAATCAAAAATGATGTGGAGGGGGCATTCCCCCCCCCCCAAAAAAAAAATTTCAAACCCCCAAAATATTTTTTTTTTACTTTTTCTTTTAAAATTCTTAAATAAGAAATTGGGTTATCAAATTCGACTCCCCCCTCCTCAATTGCTCCTAGAGGCCTCTAGGGGCGTAGCCGCTAGTTCATAAATATAGAACTTATATTTTTTAATTTGTTCTTAAAAAGGAAGCCTGCAAAACGTACCCTTATTAAATCTACTCGCCTCTGACCTCCTACATACTAATAAGAACTATGGATATTATTTTTTTTTGCACAAGGTTTGCAAATTCTTATCTTTTAACAATTGTAAATACCTCAACACAATGTTCTTTATTCTGACCAGAATTGTTCGGTTCATTAGGTGCCCAGTTTGTATAGATTGCTAATATAAATGACAAATTTCTAAATAATTATATAATTATACAAAGATGTTTGTTAGTTTTCTACCTGGAGATCCATCACTCCATACAAATGAGTTTTCCTTCTCAATATCAGTCAATCCTGTCCAAAGGATGCAAACAAAATGTGTTGTGTTACATACAGCTGAAAGATTTAAGATGATAGGAAAATTAGCAAATACTGATAAAGTAATTTCTCGTATTCATTCCAATCCGGTGGATAGGAACCGTTTCTCATCCATACAAAAAAACTATGTCTAGCATTTTATTATATCCAGCTTTCTACGAATATGAAAATGTAAAATCATAAGATTAAAAAAATTTTTTAGCCCATGCCTTCGGCACCTCGGGGCTAAAAAACTGGTTTTAATCTTATAATTATACATTCTATATCAACGGAAAGTTGTCTATAATAAGATGTGATAAATAACTATTCTTCTTTTCAAAACAAAAGAACTCACTCTCTGTTATAAACTCATGTTCATGTTTAGATTTAATAGTGACTAAACTCGCTTCACCAGGGAATGATTTGCACTTTGTGTTTGCCTGGTTCCAGGGAATATACTCTTCAAGTATTTTATAACATTTTCCTAAACAAAACAAGATTTCTAAGTGATTGTGAAAGATTTATTTTTGGTATGTGTGATGAATGATAGGTTATGGATTCTACCTGTTTTTGGATCCTCAATCCAATCTTTTTCTCCACAAGAAAGTGTTTCATTGTTTTCTTTCAAAACTATTTAGAATAGATTTAAAGATAAAATATATACAAATATTTTTTTTTGTAAGATTTGGAATAGTTATTTATTGCATCATATTATAAACAGCTTTCCGCGGATATAAAATGTACAATTATTAGCTCTGAGTTACCAAAAGCATGGGCTAAAAAAACAGGTTTTAATCTTATGATTGTAAATTTTTATATTTATAGAAAACTGGATATAATATAATGCTATACATAGTTTTTCAGTTTGGCTGTGAACCAGTTCTAATCCACTGCTGGATATTAATCAATTTAGAAAAGAATTTAGTAAATAACCTTACCTTTGATCTTGTTAGATTTTAATTCTTCTCTTACAGCTATATTTGAAATATTTTAAGTTTATTGAAACTTTTAAGAACATAATCATCAATTATTTAGGTAACAAATAGGTATGAAAATTCAGCTTCAATAATCATCCTACCATAATTTGTACTGGAGTTTGTTTGTTGACTGTGCACTTCTTTACTTTCCAAGCCTATATTTCAAGGTAAAAGAAAAATTACATTGTAACATTGAATGTAAAATAAAATTCTGTACATTTTTTAAAAAATTAGATAAAAAATAAAATATGTACTGGTTTTTTCTTGTTCAGTGGTCAGTTCCTCAACATTCAAAGGTTTAGGCTCCTCGTTGTTTTCTGAATTTACTTTTGTATTTGGAACTGCAAGTCCTTTCTCAGCTTTTAATAATATATCTTCATTGTCAATATCATCATCATTTAATAGTTCTGGATCCATATTTTCTATTGCTCTTTCTGTTACAATCCAATTTAGAAAACTTTTATCCAACCAATCATCTAAGATGGTAAATGATGAAAATTCTAATGTTTCATTTTGAATGTTAAAATAAGTTTGAGTAAAGTGTTATCTACCTGATTTTTCTTCATTCAAAGATTCAAAATCATAAGGTTTGTCATGATTAATACCAAGTTCAACATTTCTATTTTGAACTGGCCTAACTCCTTGAAATACTTCTATCCTCCTTCTAATTATGTGCTCAGGTTTAATTTTGTTTCTAATTACATTAATTTTTGGCACTCTTCTTACTTTTTTTAAATGAGTAGTTGGAATATTGCTTTGAGTTTTACTTTCATAATTAAGTAAACTATCCTTTCCAAGATTTTTATTTTTAATCCATATTCTTTGAAAAGATTGAGTATTTATGGTCAGAGAAATAAGTCCACCAATTACAACAAGCCACCAAAAAGGACACTAAAAATTATTAAAAGAGAACTTTAATAATCATACAAATTCCGCGAATCGGCTCCTTTTTTTTCTGGCTCCCAATATCGAATCTCATATGTATTTTAGTAAAGATTATAAGCAAATTTACATATTTTAGTTTTTTTTCTTTATAATAATATTCACATGTACTTACAATTGACATTCTACACCATTTATATTTTCCTATAGAATTTTCAGTAAAACATATTTGAATTACTGAATTTAATTTTGCTAGTTTGCGGTGTAATCTGATATATAATTTAGCATTATTAGCCATTTTACAATGCCTGTAATACTTAATGTTCCGGCAATTAAGAATGCATTCTCTAATATACAAGAGACATAATTTATCATTATTACCTAATTGTTTAAGTAATTTATTAGAAGATTTAATCAAAGGATTGATTATCCAATTTTAAATGAACAATTTTTTCCCCTGATTCCCCCCCCCCCCCACCCATTCCTTACCTCCACTGGAGAAAAAATCATCTTTTCTTTTTAATAAACAGTATGATTTATGCTCATTAAAACTAACTGAAGATTGTTTTTAACATGAAACACTGTGTATTGGACTTATGAAATGAAAATAACATGTTAATTAAACTGTGTTGATCACTCTATGCTATATATTATAAAAAGTAGTAAGGTTTTTTATGTCTGTAGCATGTATCTTGCTAACTGCTGAACTGAAATGGTTATCCTTTACAGTGAAGCTTCTTACATATCCGGGGAAGGTTTTAGGCTATTTTTTATAATTAAGTCTGTATGGATATCATTTTAGGCTATTTTTCTGCCCTTACATATCCCTTCAAATATAGAGCACATAGATGCTAGGGGCGCAGCCGCTAGTTTTATAAAAATAACTAAAACATATACATAAAATTTATTCATTTGTCAAGTAATATTTAGATTATATAATTTCTTATGTTGGTAAAAACATAATACAATTTCTATTTTTCATTTTTTATTTCTCATGTACTTGCTGCATTATAATCAGCCAAAATGCAGAGTGGGGCCAGGCACTGGATGGCAGGGGGGAGTAAAACATTGCACTGGCCCAGGATGAAATGGTCCAGGGTGAACTGGAATTTGTGGAGTGTGGATCTGGACAGAGTGGCTAATACCATGTGGAAAGCAATTGTAAGCAGTGATGGTAGGTTGGTGATATAATATTATTGCTCTAAAGGTACACATTTCATTTCTTTGACACTAAAAAGTATTAATTGTGTTACAAAATAATTTTATATGTATTGATATAAAAAATTTTAAATCAAGATTTTAAAGCCTATTTTTACTCCAATAAAAATGTCTTACCGGATTGTTTATACTCAAGTTGAACCAAAATTCTGTTGATCCATGTGAAACTTGCTAGAATTAGAGGAAAAAATTAATTGTTACAATTGGTATTTGATATTGTGTTTAATTTGATGCATTAAGATTACACAATTTACCTTAAAGATAAAGTTTGTACATTGCCAGTTAAGGCTGTAGCAGTAACCACTTATTTTCTGAAAAGATAGATTAGTAATTTATATTCAACCTAAATAATTAGATATATCATGACTTTATAAATTGATTTCCAGTATTGCTTTGAAACCGATTAATATCCATCGGATTAGAACCGGTTCTCATCCATACAACAAGAAAAAACTATATCTAGCATCGCATTATATCCAGTTTTTTATGAATATAAAAATGTACAAGCTGTTTATAATATGATGCGAGACATAACTATTACAACTTCATAAATTTATTTACCGTCTTATAAATCTCAATAGCCATATTAGCCGCCATGTAATGGACTTGTTGAGGATGCTCCACCTAATAAAAGTTCAAAATTATAAGATTTCCAGTATGGCTTTGAAACTGATCAGTATTACTATCTGCTTAAATAGAACCAGTTCTTAGCCAAATTGAAAAATCATTTATTGTATTATATTATATACTATTTTCCACAAACAATAAAATAAAAACATAATACTATTACCAGTTTTGTTATCCCAGGCAGAATTTAATCTTATAATCTTATAATTTTGTGCTTTACTATTCTTGGAAAGCTGTCTATAATACAATTAGATAAATAACTATTCTTGTATTCATTCAAAACCGATAATTATCCGGTAAATAAGAACCGGTTCTCATCCATACGAAAAAATGTCTAGTTTCATATAATATCCAGTTTTCTACAAACATGAAAACTGGTTTTAATCTCATAATTGTACATTTTATATGCGAAAATACGATACACGAAATACCTATAATTATAAATTAAAAGCAGTTTGATAAAAAAACTTACAATACTCCAACTTTGGAAAAAGCTGTATTGAGAGGAAAAATGCATGTCTTTGCTGCTTCCTGGTTTAGAATCAGCAGCCATTTTCCTTTTCAAAATTACACATTGGAAACAAGATAAGCTAATTTCTCGTATTCATTCGAATCCGGTGGATAGGAACCGGTTCTCATCCATACGAAAAAACTATGTCTAGCATCGTATTATATCCAGTTTTCTACGAATATAGAAATGTACAATCATAAGATTAAAACTAGTTTTTTTAGCCCGTGCCTTCGGCATCTCAGGGCTAAAAAAACTGGTTTTAATCTTATAATTGTACATTCTATATCCGCGGAAAGCCGTTTATAATACGATGAAAGAAATAACTATTCTCAATATTTCCTAGATTAGAATTTTACTGACAGAGATAGTTACCTGGTTTGTAATAAATCTAGAGAATCCAGAGTATAATCTGCATGTAATGGGATGCAATACTCTAACAAGGTTATTAGGTTAAGTAACATCCAACAGACAGCCAACCCTCTGATTGTCCTAACTTTGCATGGTTATTTGTTGCGCCTGTTTTGGCCCATTGCATTCTCCTCTACGCTAACTATTTATGTTGCGCATCTGACATAGCAGCAGTAGGAACAATGTTTAACATCTTTAGTTCTGATGCAATGTTCAAAACCTATCGCTACATGTTGAGCAACGGGTAACAAATAATATGTGAATAATCATAACCAATGTGTGTATTCCTGTCAGCCGCCATTTTCTTAAGATCAGGAGCCATTGTAAGAGAGTTATCTTCTTTTGCTGTGTTTATTGCATCTGCTGACATTGTTTGATCAGCTGACATTGCTTGAGGAGCATGTCCACCAGGTATTGAATGATCCATACTCATAGGTTGATTCATACCCATTTGATTACCTTGCATAGGTTGGTTCATGCCCATTTGCTGCTGATCTGGCATTACTTGATTCATACCCATTGATGATTGACCAGACATTGGCTGATCCATACCCATTTGTTGTTGATTGTGAACTTGTGGATTCATTCCCATTGCTGGGCCAGACATGGATTGATCCATACCTGACATGGGCTGACCACCACCAGGCATTGGCTGGTTCATGGACATTTGTTGGAGTTGGTCCATACCCATTTGTGGTGCACCCATGCCCCCCATGCCATCAGCTCTGTTTCCAGTGTGTTTTGTGGGTCCTGTTTTTCCAGAAGGCAGGGCAGGTTTTGTCTTGAGGTCAGGTGCCAGGTTAAGGTCGTTATCTTTTTTAGGTACACTCAACAAAATGTATCTTTATGAAGAAATTTTGGCTAACCTATTCTTTTGGAATTTCAATTTTAAAAGTGAAGCTTTCCTATAGTAAGGGTAGGTCCGTCAGTCCGGAATGTTTAGCCTTTATACAAATTTTTATATGATATAAATATATATTAATAATTATCCAATTGATCTGATTCTTGAAATACTGATTTCTTGGTTAACAAAGTGCAAAGTTATAAGCAAAGCATCTCTATAATCAAGTCCAAAAAATATAAGTGTGTAATTAAACATTATTCTGTATTAAAGCAGTTTTTCAACAAATTTACCTAATTTGTTCGACTTTTATACATTTATATTCTGATTATTCAGTTCTGACTTTCTACAAGTGTCCTACCGTTTCAGAGCTTGCCATCCTTGTTTAGTAAAACTGTATTGTCTACTGCGCTAAAGATCATAAAATATTATAAATAGGGGGTAAAAAACTGCAAAATTAATGTGTAACTGTAGTCTTGAGTTGTATCGTGCAAAGGGTTTTGCCAGTGGGATAAACACCCACAAATATTGACACCCACCTAAACCTAAAATCGAGAAGGTGAAGTTGGGTGTTAGCTTAAAGTGTGTGTGTTATAGACAACAAAAGGCAAAATTTTGACATCCCCATTAAAATGATCCTCTCAAGTATATTTATCGCATCGTGTTATAGACAGCTTTCCACGGAGATTAAAATGAAAACAAGTTTTGTTAGGCCAAGTGACCAAAGGCCCGGGTTAACAAAACTTGTATTTATTTTATGATTTTTATTTCAACATTTGTAGAAAAGTGTCTTTGATACGATGCTATACATGATATTTCAGTATGGCTGAGAACTGGCTCTAATCTAGGAGACATTAATCGGTTTTGAAGCCATACAAAAAAATCTGTAATTTGCTTTAATATTTTTTTGTTATCAGTGTTCCTCTAAAGAAGCAAAATATAGGATTCACAGTCAAAAGCACACATAACAATATAAAGTTTTTCATTTTTATACTGAAAAAAAATTTGAAATAGGAAATATTTACAAACATTTAAAATATACATCATAATTTGCATAAAATTAATATCATACTGAACTTGAAATTATTGTGTTTGATTAATTTAATTGTTTTTAAAATGAATAATAACTAAGGCATATTAACTTAATATTTAAAACAAAAGAGTACACTGGATAATTATTATGAAAATGTTTTTAAAGAATAAATGTATGGAGTATAGATGAATAACCCAGACAACTACCTGGATCCAGTGTTGGACCTTTTTTTTACTTCTGGTTGCGACCAGTCTAAAATAGTCAAGCGATAAAAGTCATGCACTCTTTAAATTCATGATGGATGAAGCTTTCTTGACTTGAATATGTAGGGGGTGAATAACACTCTCTTTATAGTCCTTTATAGTTGTATTTTACCCCCCTATACTTGCCAAATCAGAAAGTGGACAAAACAATGCCATTTCTCGCGGTCGTAGCTGTCATGCGTCATGTTCGAAGGGTTACGCAAGTTTCAGATCCAAGATTTCGCGATTTGAGAAAAAATTATCTTAATATTATAGCGAATTAAATAATCTAGCAAGAATCGCTTTTATTTTATAGAGAAAAATTGTAAATCAAATACAGAAAATTGAGATCTGAATTTTGCGTCACTCTTTCAACATGACACATGACAGCGTAAGACTGAGATATATGGCATTATTTGGTTCACTATTTCTAGTTAAAGGGGTGTCAAAATTCTTGGTTGCGCTTGGTTTGCGCTGCAAAAACCCTGTGCACGGCACTGATTGTATATTTCTCAGAATTATTGGCTAGATCTCTTACAACTGCATTTCATGAGATTATTTTATTTTAAATATTTTTTATATGTGACATTTTTTTCATAGCACTTTTTGTATTCTTATTATTTTTCTGATAAAAAGTCTTTATTACTTTTAGTAGCAAAGGTACTCTACATTTCAATGTCTATTTTTCCATGTGGCTTATTTCTTTTAGAAAACCTTTTCCATAATTATGCAAAAAAAATGACATGAATTCTCCTTAAAATTTGCTTCTGAATCAATCCCTTGACTTATTAAGTCCTGTATATTTTTTTCATTTTCATATTTTGAAAAATTTCTTTATATTTTGTGCTTTGCTACTTTTTAACACCATGTTTTTATGTGATATAATTATCAGATTCATCTGGTTTTTGGAATACGCCTTCACTTTATCAGATTTGTAGTATAGCTTTGCTTCCTTAGCTCCACCCCCAAGTTTTGGTTAATTCCCCTTTAAGCTATGGGAGATGCCATTGTGAATAGATCAATATAAATTAATATTATTGTGCATCTGTGTAGTAACTGTACATTTTAACGATTTAAATTATGTTTTGTTCCATTAGTTGTGTATCTGCTGATCCCTCCCCTGGCTCAGTGATGGGATCAGCTTTGAATAAAACCAATTTAATATGATATGTTTTACTTTTACTATGCCAATTCCAATTCTTATCCATGTGTTATTCTATTATGTTGTAAACCGTTAGTATTTAGACTGCACCTAAACAATAAACATCCAAGCTGAATCTCTGTTGGTTATAGTTATAGTCAGTTCAGCAAAGCTGACCTGCAAGTCGTGGTGAAAAGTCTGTGTGTCTACAACGCTTGTGATCGAGAACCCCTGAGGCTAAGGCGGGGTTAAACTCCCACAGAAGCATCTCTATAATCAAGTCCTAAAAAAGTCCTTATGCATTATCCTGTATATATATAAGCAGTTTTCAACAATTTTACTAACAATTTTGTTTCGACTTATGTACATTTATATTCTGATTATTCAGTTCTGACACTCTAAAAGTGTTAATGTTCGTTAATCCTACTACAGTTTAAGTTCTTCGCTTTTAAGTCATCCTTGTTTAGTCGTATTAATTTAATATTTTTAAAAATAAATTTTATTTTCTTACAAATCAAAGAAAATGTTATATATTGAATTTAATAAACACTCTTTACATGCGGTAGTAAAATAATTATATGAAGTATTTTTTACCATTAATTTTAATTAATATCTTTGACATATCCGAAATTTAATTTATTGGCGTTATACTTTTAGAATTTTTTTTCTATTTTAAAATTTGGTACCACTCCCCCCCCCCCCCCCCCCCCCTACAAACTATGACTCTGACAGAGAACGGTATTTTTTTACTATTAGGTTATGGGGGCCGAGCGCTGCGGCCAGGCGTTTTAGGGGGCCGAGTGCTGCGGCTAGGCAGGCCAGAGGGCGCTGAGCGCCACGGCCAGAGTGATGGTTCTGTTGAGGGTGGGGGGCGGGGGAGGAGGGGAGGATAATACCAATTTATTTGTGGTGTAAAAGCTTAATTTATTTTCCAGTATTACTTCTAGATCGCTGGATTTGAACTGGATCTGAGCCATACTAAAAAATCATGTATAACATCGTATTACATATAATTTTCCAAAATTGTTAAAAAGAATAATGCCAGTTTTGTTAGACCGGGCCTTTGCCCCCCCCCCCCCCCGATAAATAACTATTATAAAACTATTAAAATAGAACAAGAACGTATATGCCCATGTCCATTCGGAGCAAAGCTGTATGAAATCATATGCAACCATTGAGAGAATTTAAAAAAATAAAGGAAAAATATTAAAGGAAAGTTTGACAGCTACTAAGAACAAAGTTTGGCCTTCTTGCAATAAAACATAACATGATGGACATAAAACCCACAATAGATAATTTAAGGACATTTGGGAAGACGAAGAAATTCCCTCAAAAAATCAGCATGTTACGTCATAAAAACGAGGGATTATCCATCTCTTTTTTAGGGGTTTTATCTCCAACTCCTCATCCCTCATTTTTATGACGTCATTGAGGGACTTTCTTCGTCTTCGACATTTGGTAATTAGAACGTTTAAGATTTCGTAATCTTTACTTGTTCGAAATGTTTCAAATGTATCTAATTGTTACAGGAATCACCATGCAAAGTTTGTAAGGAATAGGACGATTCTGGCATGCCTAAATAAACAGAAACAATATTTTTTTGGATGATATGAAAACAAATAAAAAATCCACAAATAGTATATGAAAAATGCTAATTAATTTTAATCGCCAATTAGTTTTCATCAAACGTGACTTATTCATAATAGTTTTCCTTATTTTCTCTAAAAGGATACAAATTTCTTTTTAAAATATCTTGTTTTTTAAAGAGTTTATTTACCATAATTTCACATCCTTTTTCTATGAAATATGATTTTTTGATTTCTACACATGCAACTTACTAAACTGTACATTTATTTTTTAAAGCAAAGCTTTTCTATAATTAAAGCAGATTTGCAACAAATTTTCCTCTAATTTGGTTTCGACTTATACACTTAAATTCAGCTCATTCAGTTCTGACACTCTACAAGTGTCAACATTCGTTTTTAGAGATTTGCCTTAATGGATGTTGTTTTCCTTGTTTATCCATAATTGCTAGCTGTTAAAGTAAAAAGTGGGAAGGGGTTAAATAACTGTATGTCCCCCACCCCGTGGACCCTGTACCCACTTTCAATATCAGCCAATAGCGTCCTAAATATTAACACAGCCAATTCTCTACAAAAGAGCAGAAAGCAATTAGCTAGCAGGCGAAAAAGGTCTCGAACACTGTATCCAGCCAGTTGTCTGGGTTATATATTTATTGTCTGACCCTGCCAGGATGATTATATTCAAAACTTCTTATTACTCATGGATCTAAAGGGATAAGAGAATAGATGATAAATGATTATACACAAAATTACCCCGTTAGAATGGTTGAAACGTTTGGACACTCAACTTAATGAACCATTCAATCAAAATTCAGGAAAAGTCCCCAAAGATGTTAAGGTAACTAATAAGAAAACGTCCTTATAAAACTTTGGGGACTAATGTAATAAACAGCACATTTTCCCTTCCCTCTCTGCTTATAACTCCATTTAAAAGTCAGTTTATATATGGTCCGGTACGTAGCCTCTTATTCTTCAATAAAGCTTTTTTTGTTAATTTAGGCATGTTAAAATTGTCCTATCGATTTCAAATTTTACATGGTGATTCCTTTAGTAGTTAGGTACGATTTAGAAAGCGTAGCAACTCTATAATCTTCACCAAAATGTCCGTACGTCCATTTTAAACATGTAGATTTTTTTTACTTTTTTACAACAAATTTTTATGTGATCTAATCATCCGATTAATCTGATTTTTGGTATATTGATTCCTGGGACTACAAAGTATAATGTAATAAGCGAAGCAGCTCTATAATCAAGTCCTAAAAATGTAGGTATGTCCATAACCATTATCCTGAAAGCAGTTTTTCAACAACTTTACTTACAATTTTGCTTTGACTCTTATTCATTTATATTATGATTATTCAGTTCTGACAAAATACAAGTGTTTGTCCTACCGTTTTAGTGCTTCGCTTTTATGGATGTTGTCATCCTTGTTATGTTGAAAAGGGTTTCATAAATGAGAATTGTAAAATCCAAAATTCATATTTACAAGATGGAAAAGTACATTATAAAGTAAACACCATTTATGGTAAATCATACGTCAATTAGGGGGCCCTTAAAAAAATATATGAAAAATACGAACAATTTTAATTATAAGGAATTTATCATACATTTAAATCAAAAACATGAGCATTTTAAAGAATAATAAAAACATTAAGTTAACTACATAGTAATAATAGTGTCGAACATTCGTTATGAATAATTAGTAGTTTGTCAAATTATATGACATTGGACCCGCGAGGTTGGGGGTAGGGTGAGCTAGGATACTCACAATGGGGCAGAAAAGCAAATATTATTTATTTAAAATTTTGAACAACTTTGCTTTTATAAAGTCTGTCATAAAACCTCTCTATATATGATTTATTTAAGGCTGAATTTCCGTGACCTTAGCAAAGCAACTGATAAAATTGGCTATGAATCAACTCACTTAAGGAGTTGTTTTATGAAGAACTTTATAAAAGCAAACTTGTTCAAAATTTTAAATAAATAATATTTGCTTTTCTTGTCATGATTATGCGGTAACTCCTAGTGGATGAAAATTGAACTTGAAATTTTCAAATCTAATTTTCTCAAAAACGGCTGCATTTTAGATTTTATTGAAAAGTGAAATGAAGTTACCTAACCTAGGGTAATGAAATGCACTATGTCCCAATTTAGGTTCTGACACAAAAGTCAAAGCACCTTAATACGCACTGTGTTGATTTAATTGTAAGACACAATTTAAAGATAACTGAATAGATTATGAATTCTATGATAAAACATTGGAGGATAATAAATAAATATTCGCCACATTCTTGACTTTCCAATTTATTTTTCGGCAGCTTCTGATATTCGGTTGGAAGAAAAGGTTATACCTTCATCTATTGTCAAATCCGTGCATCCCTGAGTGTCAATACACAGGGAGGGAGGGGACAATAGGCTGTTTATTAAACTAGTTAACAAAATTTTTATAAAACTTTTTCTTATTCGTGAACTTAACAACTTTGGGGACTTTTATTGAATTTTGGTTGGTTTTCCAACTGCCTATCCTTTCATCTTATATGAACCGAATATTTTCAAAGATAAAACGCAGAAAAAGTATCTTTATCATTTTCAAATAACATAAAGAAGATAGATAGACAGGGAGAGAGAGGAGACAACGAGAGAAAGAGAAAGAGAGAGTGAGAGAGGGAGAGCGAGTGAGTGAGTGAGTGAGAGAGACAACGGGAGAGAGAAAGGGAGTTTTTGTTATCAACGCTATACATGAAGAAATACGTATAAAAAAATTTCAACAATAAATTAACAAAACCTACGTCAAACGTCAAAATGTGATTTCTTATAAGAGCGTAGCTACTCTATTACATACTATTGAATCAAAGGTCCAATAGGATACATATATGCAAGATGATTTTAATAACAAATAATTGGTTGAAGAAAAAACTTTTCCCAATTTACTTTTTAGAGTATGCTACAATGCAATGGTCAGGATGTAAATGTAGTATGCCTTATTTAATAGAGAGAGAGACAAAGAAAGAGAAAACGACAGAAAAAAAAGAGAAAGAAAAAAAGAGTGAAAAAAGTAAAGAAAGTGAGAGAAAAATGTGAAAAAAAAGAGAGAAAGAAAGAGAGAAAAAGAGTGAGAAAGAGAGAAAAATGTAAAAAAAAAAGAGAGAAAGATCGAAAAATAAAGAAAGAGAGAGAGAATTGAGAGAAACTGTAAGTTTAAACCAAATTGTGCGTTACAGGAAGACAGACAAACGCCAAAGTCCCTTATATTTTACTAGCGACTATGCCCCATAGAAGCCTCTAGGGGCACTTAGGGTGAGAGGAGAAATGTGACCCCCAAATTTTCAAGTAAAATTTTTAAAAAAGATTGAGGGGGGAAATTTTTCTAGGGTTTATTTCTCTTTGTAGGGTGAAGATACACTCCCCTAAAATAGTTATAAACCTTCACTGGTCCTATGATAAGCTACACTCTGAAAAACAATCAAATCGGTACAGTGGTTAGCAAGATCCTTCGCTACCGACAAAAAAGCTAACTACAATTTTCCAATTGTTTTGTTATGTTGCGTTGCTTTTAATGTTTAAGCAAGTGTCATCCTTGTTTTCCAGCATGGGATTGACACTCAGGAATTCGTGAATATTCCGCTAATTCTCCTTAATATTTTTATATCTTTTAATTTAACAAATTATATTTTCTTTATTTTTACAATTTAAAAAATCACGAAACCTTTAATTTTATGTTTTCTGGTTGCTTAAAATTGTTCAATTTTACACATAGGTAGAAAATTGACCCAAAACAAATTTTTAGAAACGTATTATCAATGTTTTGATTATTCTAGGTTAGGTTAAGTAAGGGCTAGGAGAACTCTGCTACCCGCAAGTGCTTTAAATCCAATTTTAAGGGCATTCGATGGAGGCTCAAGTTGTTGGGTCCACTTATAAGTTGTAAGGCAGGTGTTCCAAATTAAGTTACCATAATGAATGACACTCTCCGCAGTTTGGGATAAGAGTTGTACTAATAATTCAAGTATAAACCTTCTTACAAAAAAAGATAAGTTTCCTGAATAAATTGAAATTGAGATATTCAGGTTACCCAAGGAGGGAGGGGGCAATAGGTTGTTTATTACACTAGTCCCCAAAGTTTTATAACAACAATTTCTTATTCGTTGGCTTAGCAACTTTGGGGATTTTTATTAAATTTTGATTGGTTGGTTTATCAACATGAGTTTCCAAACATTTTAACCACTAATTATATCTACAAAGGGGTTAATTATGTGTATCATCATTAGATATGTACATTAATTTATCGGACATTGTCTTATCCCTTTAGATCCCTGCATGATACCACATGAAGACTAACTTAAATTATCACCATTAAACTAAGACGACCATTACTATATTTTTACACATTGGGCCGGAATGTACATTGATGTACAACCCCAATGATGATACACAAAATAACCCCTTCTGTAAATTACAATTATTGGTTGAAACGTTTGAACACTTAACTTAATGAGGTACTCAATTAAAAATCACGAAAGTCCCTAAAGTTGTTAAGACAACGAATAATAAAACGTTACTATAAAGCATCGGGGACTATTGTAATAAACAACCCATTGCATTGTAACCTCTCTCTCTGTTTTTTTTATGGGATCTTTACAAGGCTATTGGCCAGCCCATTGGGGACACAGCTGCTAGCATTTTAAAAAGTGACTCAGTAAATTATCTAAAAAGAAGTATAAATTTAGTTTCTATTCTGTTTATGTTTTTTCTACCTTTAGCCTTTAAGATAAAAGTCCAATACAATTATGTTTAGATGCTATTCTATGACAAATTTTGTACGTTTATCTGTCCTTATATCTGCTCATGCTGCCTTAGAGAACTTGTGATTCATATGACAGCTTTCAAAATATTATAAAAAGCCAATGCTAAATCTAGTCCATAATTCTATTGTTCATACGTCAGTCCGTCTGTACATCACAATATATGAGGAGAAGGCTGCTTTATAAAAGACTAGCGAATTTGCCCCTAGCCTCTAGGGGCTTTGCCCCAAAAGATAAATAAAAAAAAATTATGTACCTCGGGTGCAATAGCACCAGCTGCAACAAAAAATATTAGGGAGATTTTTTATTTTTTTGGGGAGTGGGTGTCCCGTCCCTCAATAAAATAGCTTAAAACCACCACAGGACCAGTATATACATTCCCTGAATAGTAGAATCCAATCGGTTCAGTGGTTACCAAGATCTTAAGGACAGACAGACGGACGGACAGACATCAAGCTAGTATAGACGTAAAACGGTTAATTTTTAGGACACCTTGTAGAGCTTCCATTTTGCCAGCCACGACATCTAAGCCACATTGTCGACATAAACCCTTAGAATTGCATTGTGATAGGGTAGTAGTGAATGTGTTTATCCTTGTTTGTTTCATACTTACAAGACTTATGTCCTTAACCCATATTTTTCTTTCAAAATATTATATAAGGTACAATTAGAAAAAAAAGTATTTCTACAATTTTAAACTTTTTTATGAGGCAAAATGATTTTTCAAATTATAATAAATATGTTGTTTGTAAACTCTCTTTGTCCTGAAACATGAATCTTAGGTGTTAGGGGATAGGTTAATAACTCATCCCCCAAAATAATAAATAAAATCAATATCTCTCTAGGTTAAATTATTGGTTGAAAAATTTGGACACTATTAGTTTGGAACTCACCAATAAAGATTCAGTAAAAATACCCAAAGTTGTTGGTTCAAAAGTTCGGATACTTCTAGTTAATTAACCAAACAAATTCAACTAAAGTACCCAAAGTTTTGGAGCCAATGCATAACGTAGGCAACTTATTTGGGTACCACTGTAATTTACAGTCCAATGTCTCCTCCCTCCCTGCGTTTCCTACTTTTTGTTTTTCAACTCAAAGTCCAATTCTTAAAAAAGCAAAATTGACCTTTTCTTCCGGAAAAAATAACTTGTGTTTGCCT
Organism: Acartia tonsa; assembly: GCF_053477335.1. Lineage (NCBI taxonomy): Eukaryota > Metazoa > Arthropoda > Copepoda > Calanoida > Acartiidae > Acartia > Acartia tonsa. The sequence continues at coordinate 13,791,904 of NC_137272.1, read as the reverse complement.
TTAGAACAATTTTTGTTACCATTTCCGAAACTTCAGGGAGGGAAGGGAACATTGGAATGTAAATAGCACTGGTACCCAATGTTTTACAACAAAGTTGAATGATTCATTGGCTTAAAAACTTGGGTACTTTTGTTGAATTTTGTCTCAAATTCGCTGGCTCAAAAACTCTGGGTTCATATAATCAATTTTAATTGGTTTGTTTATTTCAAAATCTACATCCAAACCAATAATTTAAATTTACAGAAGTGATAATTTTGTTTATTATCATTTGTGAAGTATATCAATTTAGCACCCATTATCTTATCCCTTAAAATCCATGGTAGGCTTAGACACTCAGGCTGCATAAGAAAATAATTTATTTCTTTGATAAAGTCACGAAACCTTTGTTATTTTTCTTTGTTAAACGTAAGGGTCTTATTGTCTATGTGACTCTAAAGGACTCTATACCTGTATCTTTCAGAGAGTTGGGGTTTTGCTTAATACAACAAAAATTTTCAAAATTCCTCTATTCAAATTAGGTCTTATGAGAGTAGGTCTTATGTCACATTAGGTCTTATGTCATATTAGGTCTTATGAGTGTAGGTCTTATGTCACATTAGGTCTTCTGAGTGTAGGTCTTATGTCACATTAGGATTTATGAGTGTAGGTCTTATGTCACATTAGGTCTTATGAGTGTAGGTCTTATGTCACAGTAGGTCTTCTGAGTGTAGATATTTTGTCACATTAGGTCTTATGAGTGTAGGTCTTATGTCACAGTAGGTCTTATGAGTGTAGGTCTTATGTCACAGTAGGTCTCATGAGTGTAGGTCTTATGAGTGTAGGTGTTATGAGTGTAGGCCGTATGAAGCAACACCAGAGAGAGGGGACAATGGGCTGTTTAATTTACTAGTTCCCAAAGTTTAATAATAACGTTTTCTTGTTCGTTGGCTGAACAACTTTGGTTGATTCATTAAGTTGAGAATTCAAACGTTTTAACCACTAGTTATAATTTACAGAAAGGATACTTTTGTGTATCATTGGGGATGTATATCAATTTATTGATCATTGTCTTATTCCTTTAGGTCCCTGTGTATCTCTTAATTACATGTTGGACAATAGCTATACATTCCAGGTTAAGTGATTTATTAACCTAAACGCTAAAAATGTGTATCTGTGTATAACTGTGCAATTCTGTGTAAATTCAGTGTAAGTCTGTGTAGGGTTTTATGTGTGTAAGTTTTTTTTGTGTGTATTAAAATCAAAGTTCAGCTGCTGAAAGGGTTCAAAGTCTATTTGACGTTGGTAAAATTTTACAGCTGATTCTAAGGATAATTTAAAATTTAAAAACACTGAAACATTTTTATATAGAAATGCTTATATTTTACTGTAATTCTAGTTTAATAGATTTGCTTTAAAAACTAGGTTAGGTTAGAAAGGCTATACATATAAGGCTACAAGCTGCCGTCAAAATAAGCCTTATCTTTTATAATAATAGATATAATTTTTATAGAGTAATTTTTGTGTACTATCTATGGTGAATATTATATTGACCCTGGAATTAACTATAAAATTTACACTTTTTAGAGAATTCAGAGAATTTTTATCATTTTTTATTTGGGACTGCAATATCCATAAAAGCGTTACAATTTAAAAATCAGAAAAAAGAAATAGAAAAAAACACAATTTCTGATAGACTTATCATATTATAAAAAATATTCTTTTTTTGTCTGTAGCGAAGAATCTCGCTAGACACTGAACCGATATGGTTCTCCTTTACAGTGAATCTTCTTCCCGGGATGGTTTTAGGCTATTTTACTTTTATAAATACGTCTGGGTATGGTTTTGGTATTTTTAAGCCCCTCCACATGTATTTCAATATAGAGCCCCTAGATGCTACTAGGTTTAATATAAAAGAATAGAATAAATATTAGAAATATGAACAAAAGTTATAGGAAAAGGTTAATCTAATGATTGAAAAGAATCTTCTAAAATATATCTATTCTACAAAATCAATTTCTACAAAATATCTTCATTGTGTATATCTTTTTTCTGCTTTCAAATAAAATGTTTCTGATTTATAATTTAATAATGAAATAAGTTATAAATTTTCAATAAAAAATGGATAACTACCTCCCTTCCTTTTTCAAAGACCTCTTTCGTCTGCTTCTAAATAATTTTCTGCTACTTAACTGTGTTAATATAAGCGACACCATTTCATTTTCAATGAACCAATAGAAAGAAAGGTTGCACAAGATGGTTGCGATGGGGAGATTTAGTTATTTAACCCTTTCTCCCTGTAGTGTTTCACTCTAATGGGTAGACAACAAGAGGGTGTATCCACCCCCCTGACAAGAAAATAACATTAAGTACCCAAACAATTAGGTATATTTTTGGAAATTCAATTCTGTGTCATCAAGAAAATTAAAAAACAGCTTGATAAGTTGACATTAAATATAAAGAAAAAATCACGAAACCTTAAGGAATAAATTCACAATAATTTTTAAAACAGAAAAATATTCTATTAGGTGTTAAATAAAACTATTAAATCTATATATACCACCATTTAAGTCAACGTTTGTTTTAAAAAATACACAAATAAGTTAGTTTTTTATATTTATATAAGTTACAAATATTTAAAACGTATTTTTTAAAGTGATAACAACTTAATCAATAATTTTATAAAACAAATTTTTTTCATTTGATAACATTTTATTAAAAAAATTATTAATTTCTTATTTTTGATACAATTTACCTTATATATTTATAATATGTTTTTATTAAGTGAGGCTTTCTTTTGCATTAAGGATGGATCCCCTTGATTAGACTTACAAATTATAAAATACAATACTATTTCTTGACAATTAAAACATTAAAACTATATTATCAATATTTGTTAAGCTTTGCTTTTCAGATGTTTTTATCCTGTTTATTTCATGAAATTCTAAATAAGAAATACAAGACAATGCTATGGATTTATTCTAGATATAGATTAACACGAAATTTATTAGAAACTTAAAACAATCTTATTTTCCCAAGGAAAAAATATTTTTATATTGTTGGTTGGTTTTTTAAGGACAAAAACCCATACTATTTTATATAATTGTAAGAATTGTTTTTGGTCAGGCCTTAAAAATTCACCTTAATGGTTTACATTATGATCCATGAAGCCTGTGTGCAGCTAAATCCTTATAAAAAGTAAAAGAATCAGTCTATACCACTTACCGCTGAACCGATATGGTTCTCCTTTACAATACAGCATCTTGAAGGTCCTGGGAAGGTTTGTAGATATTTTGGGGAGGGTATTTTTGAGGCGCCACATCCCCCAAAATAAAGAAATTTAATTTTTTCCTTTAAGACTACAAAAATTTGGCGGTCGAATTCAACCCACCTCCTCCCCCTCCTTTCATCTCAATTGCTATCTAATAAAATAGGAGTTTGTAAATATTACAAAAAAAATTAAATCTAATCAAAAAATGTATACAAAATGTAATTTAACAATTTTGAATATCATTTGGAAATAATATTGTTTAATTTAGCAATATCATCTTTGTTGAACATTCAATATTGATAAAAATATTGCACCTCTTTAGTTTTTTAATTTTTTTTAGGCAAAGCTACTCTATAACTTTATGTATTTGTAAGTCTCATATTTTTAACTACAATATAATTGATTGATTTGTTCAAGAAAAATTTTATTGAATAGACGGCTAAAATTTACTGTAAAGATTCTTCTAGAAATTGTGAATTAATTTGTTAGTCTAAAAAAATAAGTCTTGTGACCTCATAAAAATGAGGGATAATCCATCTCTTTTTTTTATGGGTTTTCTTTTCCTATTCTCCTCTCATCTTCCTCAATTTTATGACGTCACATGGCTGATTTTTAAGACACTTTGTCCAGCTACTTTGATCTTTTTAATGTATATGGGGTATGCGGGGTTTCTGTACATTAGGGACATTGAGGGAACCACCTAAATAGGATTTTTGGTTACTATTTCAAGTAATTTCTATTATAAGATATTCCTGGACATTGGGTAAATGATCTATACAGTTAACTGTGCTTCGCTATACTTGTGAATATTGTCATCCTTGTTATAATTATAATAGTCACACTTACTTACACAAGAATAGTTGAAATAAAAATTATTTAGGGTACAAAATAAATATAAAATAAGTTTTTTAAACGTAAAGTTTTTTTTACTTTTATGGTCGTTCCGTCCGTTTGTCCTCTTTGGTTGTTAACTAATCTAAGCCCTATTGCTCTGAAACTTTGCATGGTGATTCTTTTAACAATAAGGTATAAGTTTAAGAAAGCGAATGTTTGTCTAACTGTATGTCTGTGTGTAGAGATAGATCTTGCTAACCACTGAACCCTTACGGTTCAAGGAAGGTTTACACCCATCTCAATATAAATCGCATCTAAAAAATACCCCCCCCCCCCTCCGGCCGAACAAAAACATTTATGATTTCCATTCAAAATGAAAATTTCTGTCAAGTCTTAGTCAATAACGTGTTAATGTTCGTTTGTTTGACATTTATAGATTACAATGTACAATATTATGTCTTGTGTACATAAAAACAGAGAGAGAGGGATAATAAGCTCTTTATTACACTAGTCCCCACAGTTTTATAAATAATGTTTCTTATTCGTTGTCTTAACAACTTTGATTGGTTGTTTATATTATTGAGTGTTCAAATGTTTCAACCACTAATTTGATACAACAGAAGGTGTAATTTTTTGTATCATCATTGGGGATGTACATTATTTTATGGGCCATTGTCCTATCCCTTTAGATCCCTGACATAAGAAGACTGCACAGACAGACTATTAAACAGCGCAACAACAGATGCCGGAAAGTCTGTTTTTAAATAAGAGCAAACAATAATGTAATATATGTTTGCTTTGTTTCAAATATTAGATCAAATATTGTTTTTTAGTGTGATTGAAATTGTATTTTTAAATTTCTATATGAAAGTAACATGATGTTTGTCTGTAGCGAAGGATCTTACCAACTGGGAGTGTACTTCTACCCAACAAAGAGAAATCGACCTAAGAAAAAATGCCGTCTCCCCCCCCCCCAATTTTTTTAAAAACTGAAATTAAAAGAATCCTTAAAGTGTCCTCTGAGTCGACGTCATAAGGTCATTATACATAAAATGGAAAATCAAAATGTAAGAATAGAAGGGTGGGGGTTCTTCACACCCTGGAAAAACACTGGACTATCTGGGGAGGGGAACAAAGTGTCTAAAAAAAATTCAGCCATGTGACGTACTAAAAATGGGTTATTATCAATCTTTTTTAGGGTTTTTTAACCCCCTTATCCTCATTTTTATGACGTCATTTGGCTGATTTTAGGACACATCGTCCCTATCTGGTAATGATTGTAGATATTAGAGTTATACAAAAAACGAATAAGTAAAAAATGAATTGTCTAATATTTATCTTTCACCTTCTTTGTTAAAAAGAGATAAATTTTGTATGTAAATCTAAATGTTTATATATCCGGGTCAGACTATAACAAATATGTTTAAGAGCGCAGCTACTATTTAGTTAGGTAGTTTTTGAAGAACCGAACTCATAGGGGGAGATAAATGTACCTTGATGTACATATTAGTATAAATAATAAGCATTTCTGAAAATGGTGTAGCTCAAGGTTTAGCCATTAAAGTAAAAGTATATAGGGGACCCTGTCTCGATTTTTTATTGAAATCAGACAATAGCGTCGGAAATATAAACACTGCCGAGTCCCTAAAATAAACAAAAAGCAATTTGCTAGCAAACGAAAAGGGTCTCCATCACCATGGGCAGGTATTTGTCTGTATAATACATTTATTGTCTATACATTTGTGAAATCGTACCAAATAATTATATAATATACATACATTGCCATAACACTTTATTACTAAAGTTACCATCGGTTGCACCCCTTCCATTGATCTGTTTCCGAAGGGACAGGGAACAACATATAAAGATATTCTAAAACCATCCCAGGACCTAAGTGAAGCTTACCTAAATTGGAAAATTTAATCGGCTCTTTACTTATCGAAATCTTATGCTACAGACAAAAAAAATGCTTCTTTACATAATAGGACTAGGGGTTCTAAATATGTCTAAAATCATAACCAAGCTTTTTTTAAAAACAGAATAGCCTTAAACCATCTTGGGACCTTTAAGAAGCTTCACTGTAAAGGAGGACCATATTAATTTAATGGTTGGCGAGATCCTTCACTACTTTTAAATAGAAAGGCTCGTTTTTTAAGAAAAATGAGAAAAATTATAGCTGCGCTACATATGGACGACATAATTGCCCTTGTTTAATCCTGATTAATTTAGTTGCTTTGTTGCAGAGTCGGAGACAATAACAATATTTGCATTTTTACAAGGATAATATTTTCCAATAGTTGCTACTGCCCTAGTCTCTTTATTTAAAGGTATATAGAGGGGGCTAAAAAAACAGCATAAAACTACCCAAAACTTAAATCTGAAAATAAAATAGCCCAAAACCATCACAGGATCTAAGTGAAGCTTACTTAAAATAGGGGACCAAATCAATTCAGTTCGGACAAAAAAACCTTACTACTTTATATAATAGGATAGGATATATTCAAAGTATTAAACACCAAAATATATATTAGGCGGTTTCTCTAAAGGTACCTCTTCTCCTTATCCTTATACTAAGTAACAGGATGTCTTTTTGTGTGTCTGGGTGTTTGTTTGTACCTAAGGATCTCGCTAACCGCTGAACCGATCGGGTTCTCCTTAACAGGGTAGCTTCTCATAGGTCCCGGGAAGGTTTATAACTATTTTCTTGAAAAATGAAAAATCCCCCCCCCCAAAAAAAAAAAATCTAAATTTTTTTAACTAAAATTAAAAATGAGGGGGATGGTTTTTTAAAGTCTAAAATAAAAAATTTGGTTATCAAATTCGACTCCCCCCTCCTCAAGTGTCCCTAGAGGCCTCTAGGGGGCGTAGCCACTAGTTTTTAGATAAACTGATAAGGGGTGTTGTTTTTGTTTTTTTACATGTTACTTAATTTATGTCATGTTAGGTTAGGTCATCTTATGGGGTATATGGTAGCCCTGCAGGGTTAGGGCACCGCAGTTAACTAAGTGGGGGGTTTCAGTGTTCGATAGGCGTCTTGAGGGGAAGTTCCATATGAATTACCATAAAACTTAAGCCTTATTAGAAATAGGCTAATATAGTACAAATATTATAACTTATAATTCAATTCTTGCAGGCTTTGATAATATAACAGAGAGAGGGGAAAAACGGGCTATTCCCCAAAGTCATATATTAAGTCTTATTCGTTGGCTCAACAACTTTAGGGACTTTTAGTTAATTTTGATTGGTTTGATAAGTTCAAACGTTTCGACAACTAATTGTAATCTATAGAAGAGATAATGTGTATAATCATTAATTTATCGGCCATTGTTCTATCCCTTTGAGAAAAAAAAGGTTTACATAAAAGGCTTAAAATGAAATTTTGGTTTCAACAATGAGATCAAATTTCCCTGTTTTATGGGGGAAAAATACGTCAAAAATTGAATGTCTTAACCAATAAAAATGCTTTCAAGTTCAACCAAAATAAAGTATAGAACTGCTATGCTCATTTGAAAATGTTATAGAGATAAAAGGATACAATAAATGGTAAAGGCTTGTTTAAATAAACACAAAGATATACGTAATAATCATGGAGGGAGAGGACATAGGGATAATTTTTTTATTACACTAGTCCCCAAAGATTTATATTACCATTTTCTTATTCGTTGCCTTAACAGCTTTGGGGCCTTTTTTTGAATTTTGGTTGGTTGTTTCATTAAGTTGAGTGTCCAAACGTTCCAACTACTAATTGTAACCTACTGAAAGGGCAATTTTGTGTATCATCATTGGGGATGTACATCAATTTATCGGCCATTGTCTTATCCCTTTAGATACCTGTTTATTATTTGTTTATTAGAATGTACATTGTACATATCTAAAATTTTACGTTTCAAAATATGTTTTTTAAAGTTTTTGATTCCAGATTATTTGGGACTTACTTACAGAAAAGCTTTGCCGCTAAATTAAAATATTTTTTTTTCTTTGGGGGGGGGGAGAGCTTTATATTGTTCCTTTAGGGCAGCCTAACAAGGGGGGGATATTGCATCAGAAGAAAAAGACCTCTGCCCTAAAACATTAAGATTTCAATACGGGTGCCATAGTATTTAGCTTTTTCTAGGCATCCAATTTTTACGGTTAGTATCTTAAAAAAGTGTCTTAAGGGGGGGGGGGGGGGTTCACCTCCGTTTCCAAGGTAATGATAACACTATAGCTGACAACATATCGACTTGCAGACTGTCATTTAGATTTGCCGTCATAATGTAAATTATTTTTGTCGACTATCCTATTAAATATATAAAGTAGTAAGCGTTTTTTGTCTGTCCTTAAGGTTATCGCTAACCGCTGAACCGATACTGTTCTCATTTACAGTGAAGCTTCTTATAGGTCCTGGGAAGATTTTTAACTATTTTCCCCCTCCTACTAGTGCCCCTAGAGGCTTCTAGGGGGCGTAGCCGCTAGTATAACACAAGATAAAAGCATTTACGACTGAAATATTATCAACACTGACAGGTTCGCCTAAAGTATCTAGGGGGTATCTAGAGAGGGGTTTGAGCCCAAGACTCCTTCTGAGAATAAAATAGCCAAAAAACCATTATAGGATTTATGTGAAGCTTTTCTAGAGTAAATAACCCAGTCGATTCAGTAGTTATTGAGATCTTATGTCTTAAAAAATGGAGGATAACAATATACAATGATAACTACAAACTTTTGGATCATGGAGAAAAAAAACGAAGTAGCGGGTTTCGTCGTATTTTTACAGTAGATTTTCTCCTATTTCCAGCACCTGCGGGGGGCTCTAACCCTGCGGGAAAACCCGCTACTTTGTTATCTTTCCATGGTCTGAACTTTCTTATTAAAATTTGAAGGAAAATCCTAAAGGATATATGATGACTAATTGAAAGAAATGTTTAATTTTTACCACCTCATGAAAAGAATCATGATTTATATGATGATAAAAATGTCAAATTTTTCATATTTTTCCGTGCAAACGTAATACCAATTGTGTTTAGCTTAAATTGTGACTTTTAAAGTAAACAAGGATGACAACATTAAAAAGCAGCAAAGCATATAACAATTAAACGAACAAACAAAAGAAAATAGTTGTCAAGGGAATCTGCAAAGTAATCTTAAGAAGCCTATCATAAATATACGGTTCCAGGACAAACGCAGGAGAGACATACATCGAAGTGGACAGACGCAGGAGTGACAAACGTCGGAGTGGAAAGACGCAGGAGTGACAAACGTCGGAGTTGACAAACGCAGGAGTGTCTAAAATATTAAGTTAGGTAAGATATGATCATACACATAAGCCCCCGCAGGGGTTAGGTATTTAAAACCCTATAAAATGGTTTGAAATAGATTAGGTTAGGTTAAGTGTCCAACGTCGACGTTTGTCACTCCTGCGTTTGTCCAAGGATCAAATATATCTCCTCCAAAGTTTGATTAAAGCATTGTCATTTAAAACGAGTAGTATGGTAGATGTCAATTTCTTATGGAAGTGCATACATACAAAGATAATTATAGAGAAGCTTCGCTATTTTTAAAAAACGGACTATGGTAATTTTAGGACTTTTTGGCCCATAAAGGCGCCAGATTATTGAAAAAAGTCGTGGGCCGAGCCTTTTGATTAATTTTTATAAAAATCATTAGTGACGCAGCTATACTCTATACACTTTGGTTTGTCCATACGTTTCATTTAACTGTACATACGCTATTTAAAGATCTTTTCGTCGTAGAGGTGATTGGTTCGAAAATCGACAAAGCCTTGTATATCTAATGACGTTGAAAACTGTACTTACTGCTACTATGTCAGATGCGCAAAATTTATCTTAAAATTAAGCGAGAATGTGCTGACTCAAACAGAACCAACTCTATCATTCACATTTAAGACATCCAGACAAAGATTATCCAATAGAATGGTTGGTAGTCTGCAATAGGTGGGATGTTAATGCACTGGTCCTTTGTTTGTTTATTACTTTCGGTCAGGTTAGGTAATATTGCTTATTGGGTAGCCCCGCAGTCATGGGGCCAACAGCGTTATGTCTCTTTATTTTCAACTAGCGGCTACGCCCCTAGAGGCCTCTAGGGGGCACTTGAGGAGGAGAGAGTCAAATTTAATAACCCAATTTTTTTTTATTTTTAAAGAAAAAGTAAAAATTTGTGGGGGGGGGGGCGAAATTTTTTTTTGGGGGGGGATTTTTCATTTTTTGGGGGTTTGGGGGTGTCCCACCCCCCAAAAAAATAGTTATAAACCTTCCCGAAACCTATGAATAGCTACCCTGTTAAGAAGAACCCGATCGGTTCAGCGGTTAGCGAGATCCTTCGGTACAAATAAACACACAAACACACACAAAGACACACATCCTGTTACTTTAGAATAAGGATTGTTATCAAAATTAAGAAGAGTGCGGGGGGGTTTCAGTGCTCGATACGTACTTTGAGGGAACGTGCCAAAAAATATTAGAAACAAAAATGGTTTTTCTATCAAAAAGTCCCACTATAGTACAGAGAAAGGGTTTTTCCAAAAATTAACATGACTTTAAACTTTAAATAGCTTAGTTTCAGGGACTTAAAGGATACTTATTGTTAGCTAATAATAACAAAAATAAATATAAATTATTAATAAGTAGAAGAGAAGATTATATTGGCAGTAAAGAGTTAAGATAATAGAGAATCTTACAAGAAGATTATTCTAATTAATATCTAGATTCAATTTGTTGGACTATTCATCCATTCCTTCTGTTTTAAACTTTTTAAAAAGAGTTTTTCTTCATCACCTCCTATACTCTACGGATTTCTCCTAACACTAAAAGGACAGGGATCTAAATTGATAGGACAATGAAAGATAAATTGATGTACATCCCAATTATGATACACAAAATTACCCCTTGTGTAGATTAATATTAGTGGTTGAAATGTTTCGACACTCAACTTATTGAACCAACCAATCCAATTCAATAAAGGTCCCCAAAGTTGTCAACGAATAAGACTTTAGGTACTAGTGTAATTAACAGTCCAATGTCCTCTCCCTCCCTGCTGAATTGATCTGACAATAAGAAACATCTCTAATATGTTGAATGGAAATATTTTCTATGGATATATCTCCTATTCCCTGTATGATGTGATTATGCCAAAGAAAAAAAAGTGACAAAATCATGTTTTAGAAGTTATTAAGATATTTTCTCGTATTCATTCGAATCCGGTGGATACGAACCGGTTCTCATCCTTACGAAAAAACTATGTCTAGCATCGTATTATATCCAGCTTTCTACGAATATAAAAATGTACAATCATAAGATTAAAACTAGTTTTTTTAGCCCGTGCCTTAGGTACAATTTTCCACAAATATTGAAACTAAAGCATCTAGGGGCTCTGTATTGTATTGTCCAGGGGTTTGGAGAAAATAAAAAAAACCTTAAACCTAATACTCAAATCTAAAAATAATATAGCTCAAAACCATCCTGGGACATATGTAAAGCTTCTTTAAAATGGAGAACTTTCCACAGAAAAATGTCTATAATACGATATGATAAATTACTATTCTTAAGTAAGAAGCGGATGCATGCAGTTGTAGAATTTCTAATATTTACGACTGCGGCTGCCGTTTATTTAAAAGTAAAGTTGTGGCTCCAGGTGACGAGCCCTCTAATTTAAATTCATATTCATAAGGAATTTTTATTGCATAACCGTTGATAATTTTAACAATTTAACTAATTTGTCTCTGCTTTGTTCAGCTTTTAGCAACATAGAATAATTATCAATAGATATACTAACAGGTAGAAACTAATTTGTCAGATTTTTATAGCTTTACTCAACACAGAATAATTGTAGATAGGTATACTGGTAGGTAGAAACTATTGTTTAGCTTTACTCAACATAGACTAAATAATGATAGATATACTAGCAGGTAGAAACTAATATGTCTCTGCTTTGTTTAACTGTTCTCAACAAAGAATAATTATAGATGAATATACTAACATGTAGAAACTAATTTGTAAATTTTTTTTATTGTTTTACTTAACATAGAATAATTATAGATAGATATACTTGCAGGTAGAAACTAATGTGTCTCTACTTTGTTTATATTACAAGACAAAGAATTATTTTAGATAGATATACCAGCAGGAAGAAACTAATATGTCAGATTTGTTTAGCTTTACTTGACATAGAATAATTATAGATAGATATACTAGCAGGTAGAAACTAATATGTCAGATTTGTTTAGCTTTACTTGACATAGAATAATTATAGATAGATATACTAGCAGGTAGAAACTAATATGTCAGATTTGTTTAGCTTTACTTGACATAGAATAATTATAGATAGATATACTAGCCGGTAGAATTTAGTCTAACTCATCATAGACTAATTATAGATAGATATTCTAGCAGGAGAAACTGCTTTGACTATGTTTTTTTTTGCATGAATTGGCATTGAAGAATTATAGTTAGATATACAATTTTTTTTGTTATTTTCTTTGTCTATTGTTATTGTTTCATTTTCTGTGGTTTTCTTCTTTATTTTATTATTCTAAGCTTGTTGCTAACTCATTTGCATAACATATTAACTCAACATTTTTAAACTCTTCAAAGGGGAAAATAAGGAAATGTTGTACACTTTTATAGAGTTTTAAGGGGAGATTACTTCATCGCCCTTTAGTCATTCTTGCTGAATAGCTCCAATTAAAAACTACCATTTTTGATAGATTCCTTTTTGTTTATCTATAAGATATTGAATTTATAAGAAAAAATAAACATTTTTAGATTTTACAGTATGTTTTTTTATGAGAACTTTTTGAGAGCAATTTTACCCGACTTATAGTTATCAGAAGTTAATGATTGATATCTTATTTTCTTCGTTAATAAAACTTACCTATAACAATAAAATTTTGTCCTTGAAAAACTGCAATTTATTTACAACTATTTCAATGCATTCCCCTATTCATGCTATTATTGTCAACGGCCTGACAAATCAGCATTATTTACTATTTTTACCATCTCTAGTATGGCACGGTGTGGTCTAGACTCAAACAACTACCTGAGAGTCATCAGCTATTATTTACCAACGAGAGATGAGACAATGGGCTGTTTCTTACTCGAGTCCCTAAAGTTTTAAAATTACGTTTTCTTCTTCATTGACTTAACAACTTTGGGGGCTTTTGTCAAGTTTTGATTGGTTGGTTTATTAAGTTGAGTGTTTCAACCACTAATCTTACGCTACATAAAAAGGTAATTTTGTGTATCATCACTGGAGATGTACATCTTATCGGTCATTGTCTTATCCCTTTAGATTCCTGATTATTTACACTTATGCAGCTTAACCAAACCAAAGAAATAAAAAATGCTTCTAGACTAGACTCAAGGAGTGGCTTTGCTCCCAGGGTTGTTAATGTTGTTAATCTAAAGGTTGTTCAGAGTATTTCTTAGAATTCTAAAAAGATTAATAGCTTAAGAAAGCAAAGGGGCGTATAACTTAAACTTTTATACGTGAAAACCAAAGACCATAATTAGGGGACGTTTTGACACTTACAAGTACAAGTCCTCACCACGTCACCTTTAAACATACTTTGCATTTTGAATCTAATGAAATGCGTCCAATCGCCTAGGGTAACCAACACTAATCAAACATCTAACTATTTCATTGATCAACCCTTGTATGAGAAGTCCTAACTGTGCATATATGCATGGTAATGAGTTGCACCTATTTTGGGCCAAGTCATTTTATCCACTCTTACTATTTATGTCACGCATTTTACATAGCAGCATTAGGAACCATTTTTATCGTCTTTAGTTATGATGCGTTGTTAGACAAGAATTGAACCTATAACCTTCCTGACAATGAGCGGATGCACTACGTGTTGATCCACGGTCGCAGGTATTTTTAAATCTATAGTTTTAATCTTCTTATCTTCAAATTTAAAGGAAAAAAACTAACATTTGTTATTTAAAACAAAAACCTTGTACTTAAACTCCATTCTTCTTGAAGGTAAAAATGTAAATTTGAGTATGATGTCTGTTAATGATTGTAATAATGGTTGGTAGATTAAGATAATTATACCATATGTACCAAACCAGACATCTAAAGGGATAAGATAATGGCCGATAAATTGATGTACATCTTCAATGATGATACATAAAATTAACCCTTCTCGAGTTACAATTAGTGGTTGAAATGTTTGGACACTCAAGTTAATAAACCAAGCAATCAATATTTGATAAAAATTCCCTAAGTTATTAAGCCAACAGTAATAAATCGTTATTGTAAAACTTTGGGAACTAGTGTTATAAACAGCCCATTGTCCCCTCCCTCCCTGGTACCAAACTAAAATGCACAGGCCCATATTTTCATTTTCCCCTGTTAAAGCACAGGTAGATAGATATTCCAGAGCCTAGTTCACAAAAGACATAGGTCGACCGAAAGAAGCTTTAGGTTGACCGATTTTATATAGGCATTTGTTAGTTGTACTTGTTTAGGTTGACCTACAGAATAAATCGGTCGACCTCTAAAAGTTGTTTGTGAACTGGGCATAGGTCTTACTATAGCATGTCTATAGATGTCTTGATATACCAAAGCATCCATGGTTGTATATCTTATCCTTTTTAAGAGTAACATGGTGTTTGCCTGTGTGTAATAAAGGATCTCTGAATCAATATGGTTCTCCCTACAGTGTAGCTTATATATTGTGGTAATATTGGGATAAGATGGATCAAGTCTATCTACAAATTTCCCAGGAATGATATGATATGGCTACGTATCTATGGCTGTATGTGATCTTATCCTTATATAAAAGCAACAAGATGTCTGTGTCTGTGTACCAAAGGATCTCGCTGAACAATTAACCGATATATTTCTCCTTTACAACATAGCTTCACATAGCCCCACCAACAAAAAAAGAATTTAAGTTTTTTTTAGAACTAAAATTGAAGCTGGGGGTGTGTCAACTTCCACTCTCCAATACCTCAAGTCCTCAGAGAGACCTCTAGGGGCATTTCTGCTAGTTTTTCAAAAGTGGGCCTTAAAAAAGTTTAATTTGTCAATAGGAAACTATCTGAATGTGGCTCCAAACATATCAATGTTTTATTTTCTGCGAACTGTCTGATTAACATCCAGTTAGCCCACAAAACAACTTAACATAGCAAATTGACTTTAGCACTTATCCTGCTTTGAATTAAGATAAATGATCTATGTTTAAGAATAAACAAAACTACCCACTCATTAAAATTATTGGTTAGGTATATTGGACACTTCTAGTTTTAATCAATCAATCAAAACTAAATATAAATTCCCAAAATTTTTAAGCCAACTAATAAGAAAAAGTAATTATAAAAACTGTAAGGACTAGTGTAATAAACAGCTTAATGTCCCCTACGTCCCTGTAATTTTCATTGTTTGTGCAAAAAATTAACTTGTTGTTTTGTATGAAAGTTTATTAGCATAACATGGCTGGAGTGAGGAGTGATGGGTAATGATAAGAAACTAACTCTGCGAATATATTACATCTAAATTCTGGCGCCAAACTAATCTCTGTTTTGCGCCAAAGGGTTAGCAACTTTTTCCAAACTAATCTCTGTTTTGTGCCAGAGGTTAACAACTTATTTTTTTCTACATTTGTTGTTGATAGGGTTTTCTACAACGATGACAACTTTTTAAGAATAATCTCTGTTTTGTTCCACAGGGTTTTCAACTTTTTTCAAACTAATCTCTATTTTGCGCCATATGGTTAACAACTTTCCCAAACGAATCTCTGTTTTGCGCTACAAGGTTAACAACTTTTTTCCAAACAAATCTCTGTTTTCAGCCACAGGGTTAACAACTTTCCCAAACAAATCTCTGTTTTGAGCCACAGGGTTAACAACTTTTTTCCAAACTAACCTCTGTTTTGTTCCAAAGGGTTAACAACTTTTTCAAACTAGTCTCTGTTTTGCGCCACAGGGTTAACAACTTTTTTTTACATTTGTTGATAGGGTTGTCATGTATTTAGTTCAAATAAAAGTCATATATTTAATTTAGATAATGGCCCCTTGTACTCAAAGTATCTTGTTAAGTAATGATGACTCCTTTTTTTGAAAAAAAATAATAGTGGGGTAGTTTTGGTTTGTTTGTTTATTACTTTAAGTCAGTTAGTTAGGGTTTTATTGGGTACTGAGTATCCCAAAGGTTTAGGGCCTTTGTCCCTAAATGGTAGCCAATGTAACCAATCCATGCAGACCTAGGACTTTTATAGAAGGTTTTCCAATCAAAGGGTTGTTGTAAAATTTTAAAATACAATAATAATAACATTTGTTATAATTGATTTAATAGATATGTTAGAATTCATTTTAACTAATAAAAATTCAGCAATGAGTTTTATTTTTTAACCAAATATAATAGTTAAGATGATTAGATAAATGAGGTATAATTTATGTGAAGCACCTTAACAATTTAAATAGTGATCATACAAACAACAATAATTCACTGTTGAAAAATAATAGCAAAAAATGATTGTTTCTAAGGAGCAGGGAGAGGGGTTTATCACACTAGTCCCCAAAGTTTTATATTTATGTTTTCTTATTCGTTGACTTACAACTTTGGGGACTTTTATTGAATTTTGATTAGTTGATTCTTAAAGTTGAGTGACCAAACGTTTTAACCACAAATTGCAATTTACAGAAGGGGTAACTTTGTGTATCATCATCATGGCTATTTTCTTCCTTTTTTTGTTGCGTTTTAGTACCTTAAAATCGACTTAATTTAAAAAAACTTAAATTACTTTTAAAATAAGAGGTCTACAAAAAAAAACGATTGCATATATGAATTCTATGTAAAATTTTACATCTACTACTTACTGAAAGCACCGGCTAGCTATGAAAATAAAAGTTAATACACCTCCTTTACAATTTTTAAAACAAATGCACTGTTTATCATGTAAATGAAAAACAAGGATGACAACATCCATACGTAGCGAAGCACAAAATTTTGTGGATGGGACTGACCGTCATGGTTGTTTCTTCAAACGACGTGAAATTTAATTTTGATATCTTTAACTGAAAAAATTTTGAAAATCGGACTAAAAACACCATGATGTGGGAAAATGTAAAAAATATAAAAATAGCCAGAAACCTGCAAAAAGGCAGCCTGACCGTCATTATTGTTTTCTCCAAACGACGGAAAATTTAATTTTGATATTTTTAACTGAAAAAATTTTGAAAATCGGACTAAAAACACCAAAGATATGGGGGAAAATGTAAAAAATATAAAATAGCCAAAAACCTGCAAAAAGGCAGTCTGACTGTCATAGTTGATTTCTTCAAACAATGTGAAATTTGATTTTGATATGTATAACTGAAAAAATTTTGAAAATCGGATCATAAACACCAAAGATATGGGAGAAAATGTAAAAAATATAAAAATAGCCAAAAACCTGCAAAAAGGCAGTCTGACCGTCATTATTGTTTTCTCCAAACGCCGGAAAATTTAATTTTGATATCTTTAACTGAAAAAAATTTTGAAAATCGGACCATAAACAACAAAGATATGGGGGAAAATGTGCAAAATTAAAAAAAATAGCCTAAAACCTGCTAAAAAGCCGTCCGACCGCCATTGATGTTTTATAGTTAATTGTGCTCCTTAATGATGGGAATGTTGTCAAAAAATTTCAGAATCCTATCTTTTATAGGAGCTGAGTAAATCCCATTTCCCCCATAGCGTTACGGACTGACTGACGGACGGACAGACTGACGGACTGACGGACGGACATAGTGAATTATAGAGTAGCTTCGCTACTAATAATACAATGGAAAAAAATTTACTTCTTTTTAGAATAACTTAATTTAAAATTTGATTAATTGTACTCTACATAGGATTAAACTGATCCAATCAATAATAATATTATATAACTCTGTACAAATCCAAGGATCTATAAGGTTAAGACAATGGCAGATAAATTGATGTACATCCCTTAATACAATACACAAAATTAACCCTATACATTACAGTGTTACAAACGTTTGGACACTCAACAAAATGAACCAATCAAAATCCAATAAAAGGTTGTTAAGCCACCAAATAAGAAAACTGTGGGGACTATTGTAATAAGCAACACAATGCCCCCTCACTTCTGGTACAGATTAAAAAGAAACAAGGATGGCAACATCCATTGCAACTCATCAAATAAAATATATCTGTGATCTTATTAAATAAGACAATGAATGACAAATTGACATACATCCCAAATGATAATAAACAAAATTACCCCTAATTAATGAGGGGTTGCCTCTAGATTAGAAGATTTTGCATATGCAGTATTACAATTCCCGAGCCCTGATTGTATGTCTATAGTTTTTTCTTAAATGGTATTTTCTAAATCTAGATGGCTGAGAAAATCCCTGTTTTAATATTTAATTTCTTGATTAATTGTTCTTTAACTGTAATATAAAACATTAGCGGCTTCGCCCCTAGCCTCTAGGGGCTTTGCCTTAAGAGGTTTGACCAAACAAATTTTTCGTGTTTTAAATTTTAAAGAAAATTTTAAAAAAATTGGGGGGGGGGAGGTTCTCCTCAAAAAAATATAAAATCGTGTTTAGAACCTACATGAAGCTTCCATAAAAATAAGAATGCTGTCGATTTAGCTAATACTATTATAACTTGTTCGAAATTCATTGGCTGATGTCGAATATACGATACCAATAAAAAGTGACAATGACTGACATTGTAATTGAATTAGCGAATAAAGTTTTTGAAATTTTTATGCAGAACTGAATAAAAGTAGCCATGTCTGACATTTTCACTACAGTAATATACGTTGATATAATAACTACATCCAATTTTTAATGGGATTATGATAAAATGTGAAGTTAAAAATTTGAGGATTGATCTCTGAATTGAATTATACAAGTTTGGTTTTAAATGGTCATAATTGGGGTGTCCACATACATTAGCAAAAACCGAATTGTTACCAAAAGCTATTATGAAATAAATAAAACTATATCGTAACTGGTTTGAAAATAATATGAATAGTATATTATGATTTAAGCTATTATTAATTTGTTATTCTTTTACTGATAAAAAACATAACTATTTTAGCATCACATAACAAAATTGTCTATTTCAAATAGAATCTGGCTTAGTAGATTTAATTTACCCCTCCAGGAAAATTACAGACTAAGAGACAGACATACTGAGTTATAGAGTAAATTCGCTATTAAAAAGAAACAATTTGTCACTATAACATTGTGTTATGGTATGTGAAAACAAAATGTGTGTTGTTTTGAACGCACACTAGTCAACTATATGGTTTATTCCACACCTTATCACAAGTGTTAATGGGTGTGTATATAATACTACAACAAAAATTTATAATAATTTAGAAAAAATCTCAAAAGATTATTTATTAAGTAAAAGGGATAAGACAATGGCCGATAAATTAATGTACTTCCCTAATGATTATTTACAAAATTATCCTTTCTGTAGTGTAACTTTAGTGGTTGAAACGTTTTAACCAATCAAAATTCACTAAAGCCCCTAAATTTGTAAAGCCAACGAATAAGAAAATTTTATTATAAAACTTTGGGGACTAATGAAATAAACAGCCTATTGTACCCTCCATGTCTGCTTCCCTGTTCTTGCTATTACAGTCGTGCATCTGACATAGCAGCAGTAGGAACAATTTTTAAGGTCTTTAAATACAGTCTTTTTTTTTGTTGGTTTAAGAATTATTAATGTTAATGTTCTCCAATCCACACCTTATCATTTATTGAATTAAGGGTGCCATGATTTTTTAAGTTTCAGAGTTTAAATAAGCTATGGACATTTTAGACATTTTAATAAATAAATTATATAGAAAAACTGAAGATATGTTTAATCCTAAAGGGATCTAAAGAGATAAGACAATTGCCAAATTCTTAAACACCGAAATCTGTTTAAGGACATACTGACATTTTTAGGACTTGAATATAGAGATGCTTCGCTCATAATATTATACCTTATTGTAATTGGAATCAGTTATCCAAAAGTAAGATCAATCGGATGATTTTAAAACATAAAAAAATTGTTGTTAAAACAGTTAAAAAATCAACATGTTTAAAATGGACGTACGGGCATTATAGTAACGATTATAGAGTTGCTACGCTTTCTAAATCGTACCTAACTACTACAGGAATCGTCATGCAAAGTTTGAAGTCGAATTCTAACATTCCTAAATTAACGAAAAAGCTATCCGTTACGGAGGGACGGACAGACGTACGGACAGACCAACCCTAATTATAGAAAAGCTTCGCATTTAAAAACACTGTAATAAAACTTTCAGGCTGATATAATAGATATACCAATGTTTCATCCTTCCCTAGAATGAATAAATATAAGTTTATAAATATGTTTATGTTAGCATTGAAGGGGTTTTCAGGGTATGTAAGGAAAAGGTATGATAGTATTATAGACTGTGTAGAAACTGAAGACTGTATACAAAAGCAGTATAATAAATACCTGAGTTATCTATAGTGCTTTTGTTTAACAACAATGAAAAAACAGCCTATATCTTTACATGAAAAACAATTTTAAGATCATAGAACAATTTAATCAAATCTCAAATATTTTAACACCCTTAAAACGTAGTGTAAACATACTCCATGCCTATGCTTTGCTCTAATTGGTATTCAAGATGTGCGCTTTGCCGCTACACTGCGCGGATAAATGCACGCGTGTGCAACCCACACAATAGAACTAGTTGATTTTGTATATACTTTTTAAAACAGAAATTAGAAAGCTAGTTAGAATTAAATTTTAGCCACGACTGTGGCAAAACACGTTGCACATCTGCGCGTTGTTGGGAAAGTGATCTCTTCAAATCTTGGCCTGGCACCATGTCATAACGTAAAAAATGGTTCCTACTGCTGTCAGGTGTGTGACATACATAGTTAGAGCATGGGGAATACCTTGGGCCAAAACAGGAGCAACTCACTACCATGCACAGTTAGGAATTCTCAGAAAAAGGTCATGCAATTAAAGGATTGGTTGTCTGATAGGCGAATGGATGCTTTACACCCCAATCATAAGTAGAGTATGTTATAAGGTGTGTGGAGAGGTCTAAAACCCAAAGCAACACCAAACCACCTAGAGTACTAATTATATAGTATCAAATTTTAAAGCTGTTTGTACTACCACTACAAAGCTAGATATATTCATGCAGGTTTAGCTCACACATAAAGGGGATGTTGATTTGTAAATGCTTTTAAACCAAACATACTACTATTTCAGACTAGATATTTGTAAGTGTGTTGAACCAACTCATTAAAAGAAGTTGCATTTTTATTTTGTTAAAACTGAAATTAGGAAGATGTTTGTACTACTTCTATGTGCATATTTAGTTTATTCCAAATGTTAAGTTTTTTTGTAAAGGGTTTTTAATCTTAATATTATTCATTTCATAAATCATTAAAACATAAATTACAAAACTTGTTGGTCATATATTTTAAAAGTATATTTAAACTGTTTGTACTACTACGATTCTGCCTACATCCCTGGCAACCCATCTAATTAGTTTATAACAATTAATGTCAAATCCCATAGCACTATCAATCCCAAGAATTACAGAAAGCCAACATTTTTATTGCACAATCATTATCTTGAAGTTATGACCAAGTATAGTCATAGATTGAAACTATGTTTTACCAGGAATAAGGTACAACAAACAGGCGAAATAAATATAATATAATATTTAAGGGGAAGATGAAAAATCATCTTTATTATGACATGTTGCCCCCTAAAATCTTACAAAATCAGCTAAAATTACCAAAAAAATTTAATTTTTTTTTCAGTTGTTGGTTACAGCTGATGTTTATGTTTAATTATGTTACATTTCTTGTTTAGGCCACACGGGTATCGATGCCTCCTACTGGTTAGTGTTTTGGCGCCACCCAGTTGGGGATGCAAATAAGAATGTGGGAACAATATAGCAGATATTTCCGAAGTACAAAAAAAGCGTGACTGCGCTACCAAGTAGGTTTAGGCTTCCAACTGTTACTGAAATATTAACCTTTGCAGGTTAATCCGTTCATATAAAATAGTAAGTTAT
Organism: Acartia tonsa; assembly: GCF_053477335.1. Lineage (NCBI taxonomy): Eukaryota > Metazoa > Arthropoda > Copepoda > Calanoida > Acartiidae > Acartia > Acartia tonsa. The sequence continues at coordinate 13,769,780 of NC_137272.1, read as the reverse complement.
TTATTTGACAATTAAGATCATGCATTCTGAACTTGATAAATCACCCTTTTTATAAATGTCATAGGATGTTGTAGCCTGCTTTATGATGGTTTTAGACTATTCTTAAAACCTTCCTAGTTTTACTCTGAATGAGAGCTAGCAGTTAAAAGTCTTGATACACACAGACAGACTAAAATCCTGCCTTTTTTACACTTAAGGTATATGCATTTCCCCATCTGTCTTTTATTTCTTGTTAAGCTCCGCTTTATTGAATGTTGTAAAACTGTTTAGCTGTAAGGACAGATGCCAAAACATTATGTGTATGATTCTTTTGTAATTTACAGACTTTTTTATCTCCTAATTTATTACTACAATCAACTATATCTTTTATTTAAATGTTTTAAATAGCATAGCTTCTCTATTAGAGGGTATGTAAGTATGTCTGTTAGAATAATAACTGTATCTTTCTTGTTGCTTTGCAAATTTTATTTAAAAAAGAAAATTTATTTAGCAAAATAGGCATCATTTCTTTTTTTATAGGGATTGTAACGTTTTTGTCATATTTAACAATATTTCTGACATTTATATCTAAGCAACTTTGCTTTTTAGTTTGTTTTGCTAACTCTTATATTTTTAAAGAAAATGGGCAGGGGCAAAGATAACTGCATCCCACCCCCTGAATAAGAAAATTTTACAAAACCCCTGAAAAAGATTGAAAGGTGGTCAAAAAAACAAGAAACAGTTTTTTTTCTCCATGTTAAGCCTCTGCAGGACTACACAATAATATAACCTAGCCTAAAATAATAAACAAACAAAAGTAAAACAAAACCCTCCCCCTTTTATCTTCAATTCATTTTGAAATAAAGTGGGGGGATGTGGTGTTTAAATAGGTACTTTAAGAAAGATTTTTTAATATTTATATTACTGTTTAAAGGTGGTTCCAACCCCCCAACTGTATCAATTTCAAAAACTTTATTATAAATAAATAAATTTACCATTAAATACATGTCAAAAACATTACCAATGAAAAGTTAATTAAATTTTATAAGCACATTTAAATTTCGCTCGAATATTACTTAATTTTTTCTCTCTATTTAATTACTCTTAATGTTCATTAAGTTGCTAGGCCCATAAAAACAAGGATGACAACATACACATGTAGCGAAGCACATAACTTTAGTCTCTGCTAACGAACACAAGCAGATACTCACTGCAGCCTTTCTTAAATAGAAACTAAGAAATTTAAATTTTTCTTCTAAAACTCAAATAGCATTACCAACTGACCAACACCAAATGATTTATAAATTGAGGTGTATTCTTTAAAAAACTTTTTGGCTTACTGCCTCACTAAAATTAGTGGGACTCGCTAAAAAAATTTGTTTAAAATCCTCCAAAATTGCATTCAAATTTACAAAAATTAAACAAAATCTTATGATAATAACCCTTTCCTGATTTTATTTAATTTTTGTAGATTTTTTATGCGATTTTCGAGAATTTTTCACAAAATTTTTTAGGGAGCCTCACTAATTTTAGTGATGCAATGAGCCAAAAAGTTTTTTAAAAATCCACCTATGTATAAATATTATAAAGGATTAGCCTCATTTATTTAACAGTTCCCAAGAAAATCACGATTCACCCAAAGTCTAACGGAAAGATGGTCAAATTAGGTTGTAGAGAAGCTTCTCTTTTTAAAAAGAAAAGTACATCTTTAAAAATTATAAGAGAGAAATTCATAATTAAGTTTGTAATTTATAAAAATTGATTTTTAACTTAAATGTTTCATATAAAGTTATTAGAGTTTTCAATAAGATTTCTAGGTACATGTTAGTTTTAAATTTATTTGTGGTTTTCAGGGAAGCCTTGCATCACAAGTGTATTCTTTGGGATCAATGTCCTGCTAACTGTTGAATCTATGGTTCTCCTTTACAGAAAAGCTTCTCATAGGTCCAGAGAATATTTATAATTATTTTGGGGAGGGTAACACCACCTACCCAAGAGAAATCGCCCCTTGGAAAAAAATGAATGCATTAAATCTTTTTCTCTTATTCATTCGAATCCGGTGGATAGGAACCGGTTCTCATCCATACGAAAAAACTATGTCTAGCATCGTATTATATCCAGCTTTCTACAAGTATAAAATTTTACAATCATAAGATTGAAACCAGTTTTTTAGCCGTGGAAAGCTGTTTATAATACGATGCGAGAAATAACTATTACCTTTCCTTTTAAAAACTAAAATTAAGGTGAATGGAGGGTCGACTTTAAACACCCCCATACACCCCCTACTCTAGTCACTAGATTGTCACTAGGGGCGTAGCTACCAGTATCATATAAAATGTGGGTGTTAATATTGCTTAAAAATTAACATGCTTAGAATAGACAGGACATACTTACTTTCTGGTTATAAATATAGAGATGCTACACTTTCTAAATCTTACCTGTGCAAAAATCATCATGCAAAGTTTAATATCACTTAGACGATTTTATCCAGATCAAATATAGAAATGATCCGCTTAAAATACTCGAAAATCTTTACTTGAAAATGTTCAAATCTTTACCAATGTGATGCATATATTGAACAAGGATGACAACATCCATAAGTAGCGAAGCACAAACAATTTAATAAAAATTTAGATATTAGTTGTCAAAAGCATGTATATTAGGAAAAGAATCAGGAAACCTTTTCAACATTTGTTTTTAAAATTTCTTAATATTTATATTTCAGTACTATGACTAACAGACTGACGGTTAAAGTAAATTACATACTGGATGCTATAAACAACGGGAAATTTAATTTTGATATTTTTAACTACAAAAATTTTAAAAAATGGACCATAAACACCAAAGATATGAGGAAAAGTGTGTTTTTCCAGTTTGGCGAACCTCGTAAAAGTGTCGAACTATGACGTCAGAAAAAAATAACAATTAACCAATGAGAAGCCAGTATTCACTGTAATTGACCAATGGTAAAATATATAGCGGTCTCTCATTGGTTAATTGTTAATTTTTTCTGACGTCATAGTCAGACACTTTTACTGGGTTCCAGTTTGGCTTTGAAACCGTATCAAAAATTAGACAATTTTCCACGAATATTGAATTAACAATCATAAAATAAATACCAGTTTTGTTTGCCCTGGAATTCGGCCCCATGGGGCTAACCTAACAGGTTTTAACCTTATATTTTTTTTCATTTTAATATCCGCGGAAAGCTGTCTATAATGCAATGCGATAAATAACTATTTCTTGTCTTACTATGGACAACTGTTAAAAAGTAGATACACATTTGTTGCATAGGTATCTTCCTACAAAAAAATCGAACCGATGAAATCCTGTATCCATATTAATGTAGCCGACGGACAGATAGACAATCAGACGGATAGTTGGATTACTGATGTTGCTGACCAGTTAAAGTTATTAAAATAATCATTAATTGCGGCTGTGCCCATAACATATAGGTAGCGCTTTATTCAAAGGGATCCATCCCTGACCTATGTGGAGCTTTCCTATAAAGAAGAACTCAATCAGTTTAGTATTTATTGAAATCTTTAGCTTCAGACGAAAAACCTTATTACTTTATATAAAAGGATTAGTGTTTTCGCCCCTAGCCTCTAGGGCACACCCCTCCTCAACCGAACTTTATATTAAAAAAATGTCCCAGACATTCGGACAATTGGGCGTTCAAATAGGACCTAGTGATAGTTAGAATCAGTTGAGAACAAAATCGTAGCCGTTCCTTCTTGCCAGATATGGCCATTTAAAGATTTTAGTCAAATTACACTAAATAACATGATACAAACTTCACTCTACATTGATTATTTTAGTGTAATTGTAGTGGGACAGCCCTAAAATAGAAAAGCTTTGCTCCTCTGACCAAACTGACTGCCTGGAGTTCCTAACAGGAAGTGCCTTAATGTATTAACACAAGTGGGGATTCGAACCCATTACCAAAACTATCCAACATGGAATAGCTGTATATTACAGCATGATGACAGTAATTTGTATATTGGGCTCGGACAATGATGCCCCTCTGGATACCCCCTGCTAATCCTGGCTGTTGTTGGTGACCAGCAGGGTCAGCTCCTTGTTGGACTTGTTCCTTGGTTTCCCAACAGTCAGGTCCCTGCGCTGGAAGTAGAGCCTGGTCTTGACCACCATCTCTTTCCTGGGGGGAAGTTTGATGTGTAAACCCAACTCTATCCAGTTTGCGCCTCCTTGGGGCACCTCGAACACCTTAATGTACAACTTAGAACAGCCCCTGTCCAGTTTTCCATTTTCACCTTCTGGGGGCCCTACCTTGATGGGAATGGCCAGCAACTCCATGCTACCCATATCCTGGTCATCTGACAGCTCTGAACAAATGTAGACAATGGCTGTGGCTGCCAGTGGCCTCATGAGATCTGCCTTGGCCAGATAGTTGATTGTACGGCCAGAGCAACTCTTGCCTTCAGTCGCTGGTGTTGGGAGGAGCTCTGGCCCTGGGCCTTTCCCAGGCTTGGCAGGGCTCGGGCCACTGGCTCAATGGGAGTGGGGTCGACCATGGCTACTCTCCCAATTGATCCATACCATCATCTCTAAGAAAGAACCCTCCCAGGTTTAGGGCATGGTTCAAGATACACACCACCATGATCTTCTGGAGGATCAAGATCAGGGTAGAGCTATGATGAGATGCTCCCCTGACAATCCCAGATCAGCACAGCTGCCATGGAAGGATAGCTGCAAGTGATGAGCCGCACTTAGGCTTAGGATGCAAGATGCTGGTGTGCATCTTGAACCATACCCTAAACCTGGGACGGTTCTTTCTGATGGAGTTGGGGAGACACAGTTACTGTTTGATGGACCCATGCTGTTGGTATAGATCAGTTGGGAGAGAAGCCATGGTTGCCCCCACTCCCATTAAGCCAGTGGCCCCAGCCCTGCCAAGCCTGAGGAAGGCCCATACTTATCAAACTAACCATGAGGACAGAGATGGTGGTCAAGACCAGGCCAAACTTCCAGTGCAGATGCCTGGCTGTGGGGAACCCCAGGTACAAGTCCAACAAGGAGCTGATCCTGCTGATCACCAATAACAGCCAGGATTAGCAGAGGGTATCCAGAGGGGCATCATTGTCTGAGCCCAATATACAAATTACTGTCATCATGCTGTAATATACAGCTATTCCTTATTAGATGGTTTTGGGAATGGGTTTGAATCCCAACTTCTGTTAACACAATAAGGCACTTACTATTAGGAACTTCAAGCAGTCAGTTTGGTCAGAGGAGCAAATATTCTCTATTTTGAGGCTGTTCAACTACAATTACACTAAAATTTTCAAAGTAGAATGAAGTTTGTATCAGGTTATTTAGTGTAATTTGACTAAAATCTTAAAACGGCTATATCTGGCAAGAAGGAACGGCTACGATTTTGTTCTCAACTGATTCTAACTACCACTAGGTCCTAGTTGAACGCCCAATTGTCCGAATGTTTGGGACATTTTTTTAATATAAAGTTCGGTTGAGGAGGGGTGTGAGGGGCTTTGCAACAAGATGTAATTTTAAAAAAATAAGTACCTCTGGTGCTGCTGCAACCACTATATTTCAAATTAAATAAAAAAAATTGAGCTGAGAGGATTTTCTGGGTGTTTTTTTTTTTTGGGGGGGGGGGGGTTGTAGGCGTTCCACCCCTCAAGAAAAAGCCTAAACCCACCACAGGACTATAAGATATATTTCCTAAAGAGTAGATTCCAATCAGTTCAGTGATTACCGAGATCTCAAGGGACGGACGGACAGACATCAATCTACTTTATATTACATCTACATCAAATTTCAGCTTATGTTGAAAAATTACCAACTAATTTATTTTTCTATTTTCCATGCAAAATATATCTGTAGATTGTATTGATTTTAATGTACTTTTATGCACTGTTTTATATATTTAATCTAAATATTCATATAGGGTCTAGATGGGCCTCTTTAATGTATAACAGCGGCTTTTTGTGCGTTGTGTTGGGGTGGAATTAGGGGAAGTCAGCCCTCCCACCAACCTTTAATTTTGTTGTTCTTTAAGTTAAATTTTTTCTAGGGGTTGTTTCTCTTGGGAGGGTGGTGATGCCCTCCTAAAAATAAGTATAAACCATCTCAGGATCTATGAGAAGCTTCGCTGTTAAGGAGAACCATATCGGCTCAGACAGACAAACATGTATAGACGTCCAAGGGTGGTGGTAAAGGGGTGTTTATTTTTTATCCCTCCCCCCCCCCCCTTCAAACTTAGAAAAACCTCATTTAGAAATACATTAAGATTATCCCCCTCAAACTTTTGAATCCCCTGGTTATACCCCCTTCAAAATTAAAGCTTGGACGTCCCTGCAAACATCCTTTTACTTTTATATAACGATTAAAGCCATAAAGCCATAGAGCTCTGAATTAACATTTCTTCTAACAAATTTCTAAATTTTAATATTTCAACTTAAGGGGTCCAAATTTCCAAAATAACGAATGATAGAAATTGTTTTATTAGCTATTATTTAGGCCTATCTAGGGACACCTGTCATCAATTTTCAAAGTAGACTGGTTCGAAATTGCATAGATTTTTCTTACAGCGATTAGGGTGGCTCAAATACATTGCAAGTTAGGATGTGACAAAGTTGGAATGTATTCATAAAAATCTATGAACATCTAGATAACAACAAATTGTTGATTTCATGAATTATTTTTACTAATTTAAAACTCCCCTTGTCAATGAAGAATAAAAGATATTAATGATTAATATCCATCAATTGTAAATGGGTAAAATAATGCAATGTTTTTGAATTAAGAAAAAAAAATTAGGTTGGTTCAAAACTTAGTTAACAGAAAATAGGATGGCTCAAAATTGATAATGATTATGTAAAACAAATGTCATTAAATTTGATACTAGATTGGCCAAGATGGTATTTATTACTTGTTAGGTTGTCCCAAAATTGTAATTATCAATATATTAAAAGCGAAGCTTTTCTATAATTAGGGTCGGTCCGTCCGTCCGTACGTCTGAGACAGATAGCTTTTTTCGTAAATTTAGGCATGTTAGAATTGTCCTATCGATTTCAAACTTTGCATGGTGATTCCTTTAGTAGTTAGGTACGATTCAGAAAGCAACTCTATAATCATTCCAGAATGTCCGTACGTTCATTTTAAACATGTTGATTTTTATACTTTTTGAACAACAAATTTTTATGTGATATAATTATCCGATTGATCTGATTTTTGGTAAATTAATTCCTGGGACAACAAAGTATAATGTTATAAACAAAGCAACACTATAATCAAGTCCTAAAAATGTAAATATGTCCATAAACATTATCCTGTATCAAGCAACTTTTAACAAATTTAATTGTAGTTTTGCTTCGACTCTTATACATATATATTCTGATTATTCAGTTCTGACAATATACAAGTGTTAATGTCCGTTTGTCTTACCGTTTCAGTGCTTCGCTTTTATGGATGTTGTAATTCTTGTTCATGTAATACGTTATGTCAGGTTAATTTTAATTAGTAACTTATTCTATGTTAATCCAATAAGATCTTAAAACCCGCGACCTTGCCTTAACACATAGCGCATCTGCTCGTCGTCGGGGAGGTGATTCGTTCGCATCTCGGCCAGACACCGCGTCACAACTAAAGACGTTAAAAATGGTTCCTGCTGCTGCTATTTCAGGTGCGCGACATAAAGGGTTAGAGTATGGAAATGCCTTGGCTCATAAACCGGCGCAAATCATTACCGTGCACAGTCAGACAAAGGGCGTGCAATCATTACCATTAAGCTGGTCATTCAGTGACAATTTTAGATCAGAGAGATCTAGAAACAGAAATTAAATGAGAAAGAGGCAAGGATCTAAAGGGATAAGACTATGTACTAAAATGATGTACTTCCCTAAAGATGACACACAAAATTACCTCTTCTGTAGAATAAAATTAATGGATGAAACGCTTAAACACTTAGCTTAATGAACCAACCAATCGAAATTCACTGAAGTCTCCAGAGTTGTTAAGCCAACAAATAAGAAAACGTTATTATAAAACTTTGGGGACTAGTGTAATAAACAACCCATTGTCCCCTCTCTCTCCCTCTGGTAAGAGGGAGGGGGTGGGGAGTAGTTTAAACTCTTTTAATGGCAAAGCCTCTACATAACTTGTAAATATTATTATTGTAAACTTGATACTTTTATTCTCTGTTTAATGTATTTGTAAAAATATTACCATAACTTTATTCTAAACTATTACATCTAGAAATTAATTAGACTATGCGTAGGTGCAATAGTAGACAAATTATTTTAGACCTATCCAACTCAGCTTTAGGATATTAGACATAAAGGCGTGTAGAAGGGGTGTAGGTGGATGTATCTTCCCCCGTCATAATTAAGGGAGGTTGGATAGACCCCCTTAATGTACCTTTCACCAATCTACACTTTCTTGTCAAGAGTGTACCCCACCCACCCATCTACCTGACAAACCCTCTAAATCAGCCAGGGGGGTTTTGGATGGTTATTAAACCACCCCTCCTCCAACTCCACAAGAGCTGTTTTCTATAATCGGGGAGAGGGGAATCGTGAAACAACACTAATTTTTATTATACTGGACTAATCTTGAATTGATTGGTCTAAAGTTAATATAAATACTCTTATATAAAGAGGGAGAGAAGGGAGTGGCTTACACTTTTATTTTATCCTTTCTTTCACAGAAATCTTGTAGAGAGAGAGGGGACAATAGGCTGTTTATTACACTAGTCCCCAAAGTTTTACAATAACGTTTTCTTATTTGTTGGATTAACAACTTTGGGGACTTTTTGTTAAATTTGATTGGTTAAATCTTTAAGTTGAGTGTACAAACGTTTCAATCACTGATTTAACGCTACAGAAGGGTTTATTTTGTGGATCATCATTGGATGTGTACATCATTTTATCGGTCATTGTCTTATCACTTTAGATCACTGGAAATCTTGTGTGCTCTTCAGGGTTATCAGAAATTGGTCATGAGAGATTTCTTTGGTATGGTTCCTTTTGTTTTTAGTAGTATTTTATAGGGGTTATCAAAGGATAAGCCAATTGACAATAAATTGTCATACAATTAAAATTACCACTTCTGTAGATTAAGATTATTGGTAGAAAAGTATGGTCATTGCTGGTTTGTACAGCCCAATCAGGATTTGATAAATATTTTGAGCTTTACGTGTTTTTTTCTAAATGGAGACCATTGTAATATACAGTTCAAAGTCTCCTCCTTCTTAGCAATGGATCTCAAATACGTGGATATATTGGCAGGGGAGAAGTGGTCGTAAATTAGGTTGCTTATATTAGCCTCATTTATTGGGCTGTGATCGTTAATCCAGTGTTAGAAGAGGGATGATGTAAAGGGGGTGGATGAGGGGTATCGTTATTTTAGCCAGCTGGAATTATAATAATGTACATGAAAATCTGATGCAACATCCAAGTATTTATAAATCGATTCTCCTCGCTTTTAATCCATCATAGACAATATATTTAGTAATAACTAGTTTAACAAACAAAAAGAAAAGCGATAAAAATATCTCAACGGATAGCTTTTTTTTTTGTAAATTTAGGCATGTTAGAATTGTCCTATCGATTTCAAATTTTGCATGGTGATTTCTTTAGTAGTTAGGTACGACTTAGAAAGCGTAGCAACTCTATAATCATCACCAAAATGTCCGTACGTCCATTTTAAACATGTTGATTTTTTTACTTTTTTAACAACAAATTTTTATGTGATCTAATCATCCGATTGATCTGATTTTTGGTATATTGATTCATGAGACAACAAAGTATAATGTAATCAGCGAAGCAACTCTATAATCAAGTTCTACAAATGTTCGTATGTCCATAAACATTATCCTGAATCAAGCAGTTTTTCAACAAATTTACTTACAATTTTGCTTTGACTCTTATACATTTATATTATGATTATACGGTTCTGACACTGTACAAGTGTTAATGCCCGTTTGTCCTACCGTTTTCAGTGCTTCGCTTTTATGGATGTTGTCATCCTTGTTTATAAACAAAGCTACTCTGCAATGTTTGTGTTTAGAGCGGTTGCATAAGAAATTACTAGGCGTTTTCCCTAGAAAAGGGCCTTGTTGACTACAGGACCCCTCACCCTCAGGGGCGTCCAAGCTTTTTTTTGGGGGGGGGTAAAAAATTTTAGGGGGGGGGGGGTAATTCGTGTTTGGGGGGGGTAAAATGGCGCGCGAAGCTCGCCGAAATTTTTTTTTACCCACCCCAAAGTTTTTACCCCGGGGGTAAAATTTGATTGGGGGGGGTAATTACCCCCCCTAAAGTCTGTTGGGGGGGGGTAAATACTCCCCCCAAATCTGTTGGGGGGGGGTAATTACCCCCCCCAAACTAATTTACCCCGGGGGTAAAATTTTTGGGGGGGGTAATTTAATTATGTAAAAAAAGCACCTACCTAATCTATTAAGTTAATAAGTACTATCCTATAACATAAAGTAGTAAGTAAGGTTTATTTGACTATAGCTTCAGATTTCATTACTTTTAATACTGAGTTCTCCTTTTTAGGAAAGCTTCACATAGATCCCATGATGGTTCCACACTATTATAGGTCAATCCTTTGAGTGGTTTTAGGCTATTTTTCTCCTCCCTTTTTACCCTTTAGAAAACACGAGTTCTTAGATGCTAAGGGCGCCACTACTATTCAAATATATAGTAGTATCTCATTCTTTAGAACATAAAAATACAATAATTAACTCACTAACCAATGAACCAATATGATTATACTTTAAAGCGAAGCGTCTTATAGGTCCTGGTAAGTTTTATATCTAGTTTTGAGAAAACTAAACAAGCTTTTTTTATGATATCAATGGAATTGAATGCTTATTCTGTCCCATGAAGACGTCTAGACTCCTAACTCTTACCCATTTTTGTACAACCCAATCTTTTTCTGACCTTTAAAAATAATCAAAAAATGTTTTTTTTCTCGTTCGACTTTGAGACCCAATAAGTACCCGTCAAAATCATCTCACAAAAATTTGCTTTTATACTTTTTTTGTAGGCAATTTAACAACAAACAACTTATGTTTCATGTAATTTTCTGTCAATCGATTAGAACATGGAGATAAATGTCATTTAATGAAGATATGTCAAAATAATAACGATTTCGCCTAGCAACTGACTTGGCCCTGCCCTACCCTAAAGATTTTATGACTGACTGACAGTTTGCAATTATATAAAGCTTGATATTTCAACGACTAATGTACTACTTATTTTATTTTTGGTAACACAGTTCACCAAAATAACTTTAAATCTTTTTTTTCAATTAAAATATAACTTCACTTTTTTATTCTCGTTTAGCGTGTATGATGAAATTTATAAACAATAACAATCTGTCTGCTATGAACGTATTCGTAAGAAACCTGTTTTTTGGAAGCCGGTTTAAATGTCGTCTTCAAGATCTGATTTAATTGAAACATTAGGATATACTTTTCATTAACTATTAGGAGACCAAACGAGGAACATAAAATATATTACACCTCAAGGATTACTCCCTCCCCCCCCAAAAAAAAATTTTCAGTAAAATTTTTTTTTAAGAACATTCAATTTGGGGGGGGTAAATACCCCCCCAAAAAAATCTTTTTTAAAGAACATTTATTTTGGGGGGGGTAATTACCCCCCCCAAAATCGTTTGGGGGGGGTAAATACCCCCACCAAAATCGTTGGGGGTGCCTACGGCACACCCAAGGTAGGGGTAATTTTTTTTGGGGGGGGGGTATTGTTCACAAAATTTTGGGGGTGCCAAATGGCCCATTACCCCCCCCCCTTGGACGCCTATGCTCACCCTCCCTAATTTTTTTAAGTAATTTGGTTTTTCGTTGTTTTTTTTATAACTTTAGGTCGAGATAAGTCAGGTCAGGTTTGACCTCCCGCAGGGGTTTGGAATAAGAAAAAGTTTACCAATCCATATTTTTAATTTATTTCAAAAAAAAGGGGGGAGGGTGTTCAAGGCTCGACCGAATCTTTAAGGGTAAGCGCGAATAAGTTGTTTGTGAAGATAACCATAAACCAAAGATAACTCATCTTATCCGTTTGTCCGTCTGTCTATCAGCCTATGAGGACATTATGATCTAGACTTACAAAAATTTTTATGAAGATTCTTAAAATTAAGAAGTAATCCAGACTGTTCCTCTGTCCTTCATACAATTTGCTTAGATATCTCTTAGTTTGTTTCTTATGGATTTGATCATCCCTGTCTACTTAAGACTTTGATGCTATTGGAAGTATTGATCCTTGTTTTTTTTTATTGTTTATTTAGCTATATGAATAAACCAGGGAGGAAGGGGACAATGGGCACGGGCAGCTTATTACACTAGTCACGAAAGTTTCATAATAACGTATTCTTATTCGTTGGCTCAACAACTTTGGGGACTTTTATTGGGTTTCGATTGGTTGGTTGAATGTCCAATCTTTCCAACACTAATGTAATCTACAGAAGGAATAATATATATAAATATTATAATTGTGGATGTACACTAATTTGTCGGCCATTGTAAATGTATTATCCCTTTCGATCCCTGTGAATGAACACAAATTAAACCTAAAACTATTGTGTTTGACGTATTTTTTTTATCTATTTTTGTCGTAAATGACATAAACACTTACGGATGCGAATTTTTTAATAATCAAAATAAAAAAATAATAAACTAATAAAATAAACAAAATTTGAAATATATTTTTTGTGAATTTTGGATTATTGATTCCTTTGTTGAAAATGCATCTTTGTAGTGAAGTTAAAATGTTGATATGATTGTTCAAAGTCAATAATTATTTTTTTTAAACAATTTAAAGTTATCAACGTCTTTTAAAGGGTTTTTGGCAGTTCAAAATGAATTGTAGATACAGGAAATTGGCTATTTTTTTTTTATTTTTTTTATTACTTTATATAGGTTAGGTCTGGTTATACTGGCTAACCCCGCAGGGTTAGGAAACCGCATGTATAGGCCCCGCTAAGCATAGGAAAAACATTCCCCCAACTTTATTTTCAAATGTGTATTCTAAAATCATTTCTTATTACATTAGTTTTTTGATAAAATCAAAATTCATAAACAACACTGAAACCCTTGGGTCAAGTTAACTTTACATGATAGTATGAACCATTGGAGCTAAAGAGTTCCAGACTAATCGAAAACAGGTTTTAAGAAAACATTTTTGTCAATAAAAAATAAAGCAAAATATAATTTCATACGCTAGTAATTATCAGGGAAAAAGTACTTAAAATGTACTTTTTAGGAGCGAAGCTTCTCCATAATTTGAAATTTCCGTATGGGGAAAACGTGATTTTCTCGGCTCCTATAAAAGATAGACTCCTGAAACGTCTTGTCAAAATTCCCATCATTTCTTTAAGAAGCTTAATCAATTATAGAACATCCATGTCGGTTGGACATCTTTTTTTTGCTATTTTTATTTTTTCACATTTTCCAAATATTTTTTAGTGCTTTTGGTCCAATTTACACAAATTTTATGGTGAAAAGACTGTGTTAAATTTATATTACATTGTTTAACTCTATAATGTAAGCTCACACGATTTTGAATAAAAAGTTGAAAAACTGCCTGGTTTTTATTTCCTTACTACCACCTAGTAGGACTTTAATTCTAAATACCCATTACCCTCAGGATACAGCCGGGGAGGAAGGGAGGAGTCATTGTGATTACACTAGTCCCCAAAGTTTTATGATAACGTTCTCTTATTCTTTGACTTAACAACTTTGGAGACTTTTATCAAATTTAGATTAATTTAGTGTCCAAACGTTTCAACCACTAATTATAATCTATAAAAAGGGTAATTTAATGTATCAACTTTGGGGATGTATATCAATTTATCGGCCATTGTCTAATCCCTTTAGATCCCTGGGAGAAGGCTCAATACTTAAAATACGAACTATTTTACTTTTGGTTTACAACAATAAAGTGGATATTTTAACATGCAATCATAAAATAAAATATAATTGTATATTTTTGTATTCGCGGAAAGCTGTTTATAATAAGATGCGATAAATAACTATTACCTCTATCTATCAAAATATAAAAGTAACATGATGTCTTTTTGTCTGTGGGTAGCGAAACCGATATGGTTCTCCTTTGCAGTTAATTTTCGTATAGGTCAAGAAAGGTTTTTGACTATTTTCGAAGGAAGTACCTCAACCCTCTATAGATTAATCTTTCCTAGAATTACCCTCCCCCCCCCCCCACAACAAAAAAATTATTTATTATTTAACATTAGAAAATAACATAGGATGGTCTAAGCTAAATTCAAACCATAGATTTTGTTCCATTCTCTAATCTCTTGGTGATGACGTATAGGAAGGAGGCTCCTTGTATTTTAAGAAATGAACTACAAAAATAGTTCATAATAGTTGAGATTTTTTAAGAAAAGAACTTTTCCTACCTTTTCTCAAAGAATATCAATTAATTAAACATTCAAATATTTTGCCGGTGTTTGTGTGAACTAACAACATATAATGCTATTAAAAAATAGCAAAGTAGAGTAGCTTCTCTACAAGTAAAACCCATAATACACAAAAATATTTCACTAGTCCCCAAAGTTTTATAATAACGTTTTCTTATTCGTTGGCTTAACAACTTTAGGGGCATTTCATTAAGTTGAGTGTTCAAACATTTCAACCACAAATCTTAATCTACAGAAGTGGTAATTATTGGGGATGTACTTAAATTTATTGGCCACTGTCTTATCCTTATAAGACAACCAACTCTTTGATTGTACGACTTTTGTCCACAAAATGAAATCCCATTTGCATTTTCTGTTATAGTAGTAACAAAATTTTAACATTTGCTGTAGGAATGGCCAAATCAAAAAAAAGAGTGTGTGTATGATATCAGGGATTTAAAGGGATAATTCAATGGCCGATAAATTGTTAACCAATGATGATACACAAAATTACCCTTGCTGTAAATTACAATTACATTTTGACACTCATATAAATGAACCGACCAATAAAAATTCAATAAAAGTCCCCCAATGTTGTTAAGCCAAAGAATAAGAATGAGCTTTTGGGGACTTGTGCAATAAACAGCCCGAAGTCCCTGGACACTAATGGTGGGTTTTAAATTGTGTTTTAGGGGCATAATATATACATAATACTAGTTAATATTAACACTAAAACAGATCACAAAAAGCTCATAAATACCAGACATTCAGACATTTGCGCGAAAAATAATGTTATGCTTTTTTACATTTTAAAAGCAAAGCTTTTCTATAATTATGGTAATTTCCTTCATATGTAACGGTTAGCTTTTTTCGTTAATTTTGTCATGTATGAATTTTTTCTATCGATTTCAAATTACATGATGATTCCTATAACAATTAGGTATGATAAACGTAAGTATGTACAACTAATTAAAATATGCAAATCTTAACTTTTTTTGACAACACCTATTTTATGATATAGTTATCAAATTTTGAAATAATAATTCCTAGGACAACAGGTACAATATTATAAGCGAGACATCTCTATAAGCAAACTTATGTGCAATTTTGTTAAGACATTTAATGTTCTCCTTATCAAGTTCTGACAAGAATTTATGTTTGTTTGTCCTTCCTTCTGATTTAAAGCTTCGCTTTTATGTATGTTGTCATCCTTGTTAAAGCTTTTTTTGAGTGTATGTGAAAATTAAATTTAAGTTATTCAGTAACTTTCAGGGATCTAAAGGAATAAGACAATAGCCGATAAATTGATGTACATCCCTAATGATAATACACAAAATTACCTCTGCTGTAGATAATAATTTGTGGTTAAAATGTTTGGACACTCCATACAACTTAATGATCCAACCAATCAAATTCAAGAAAAGTCCCCAAAGTTGGTTTGCCAACCAATGAGAAAACGTTACTTATGTAATAAACAGCCCAATATCTCCCCTTCCCTGAATACAGGGAGTAAGGGAGGAGACAATGGGTAATTAATTCAATTTAAGAGTTTTTGCTGAAAGACCATGAAATCCAGATTTATCTAGAAAAATTGAAGGAAATTGTAAAGGGTGTGTTAATAAAATTTAGAAAACTATAAAATAAGAAGGAAGTTCCAAGAAAATAAGTATTCATTTGAAAATTAAATTACCAGCACATTAGACTGACATAACCATTCTTCAATTAATTACTAGAAAAATCCTCCCTGGAACCCGTTCAACCCATAGCCCAATAACCCTAAATTTAAGGGGTTCTTAGATTGTTTATTACACAAATATCACAATAAAGTTTGTTTCTATGAAATGATATTTTCTGGAAAAAAAAAAGATGTTGTAGCCAGCCATCTCATAACAAATTAAGTTTATTGATACTAGTCTGCTATATTCGAAACTAAAGAGAGTTAGCGGCATTTGATGCGCTAGTACCCAAAGTCAGTTAAAACCTGCTAAATTCTTGCACATTCCCTTTAAGCCAGTACCCAAAGTATGAGACTCCTAAAAATTGAATATTTGGTCCATTGTCCCCTCCCTTACTCCCTGCCTAAATAACTTTGCTAATATGTACGTCCTACAAGTGTACGTTAATGTTTCAAAAATAAAGGTATATTTAGGGATAAGACATTCTACGATAAATTTATGTAAGTAAACAAAATTAACCCTTCTGTACCTAACTGTTACAGGAATCAGCATACAAAGTTTGAAAGGGAAATCGATAGGACAATTCTAACATGTTTAAATTAACGAAAATAGCTAACTGTAACGGACTGACGTACGGACGGACCGACCCCAATTATAGAAAAGCTTTGCTTTTAAAAACATCTGAATGAAGATATTGTTATTAAATATAAAATTCTATCTAGAAGTGTTTTTATAAGATAATTTTTTTTTTTTAAATGTTAATACTGATCAATATTATGCTAATAAAAAAGCAATTAAATATCCATTAGATTAAATGTCAGCAATATTAAATAGTAACTAAGTCGTTATCCCTCTAAGTGACTTGTTGAGCATAAGTAACCCCCCACACTCCCTAAATTGAAAAAAAGGGTTTTTGGTTTGTTTTTCATTTGTTTGTGTGTTACTTTAGATCAGGTTAGGTTAGGTTGTATTGGGTAATGTGTAGCCCCACGGGGTTAGGACACCGCAGGTATAGGTAAGGGCTCCCCGCAAAAGTTAGGCATAGAGAAAAAACAACTTTTATAACTAAATAAATATCTTTTAAATGTTTAATCATGTCTTAAGTTAAATTAATTGTAAACAACAAACATTATGTTATTAAGTATATTTTTATATCAAGAATATGTTTATTCAAAGAAAAATATTTGGGCGGGATTCTCTTTAGATTTCAAGTGCATCATCTAATTGTAATATGGGTGAAATACTCCAACAGTAACTATAGAATATCAGGATAAGTTACATCCTACGGACAACCAGCCCTTTGAACGCACAATCTTTGTCTGTCCGTCCTAGAGTTAGATATAGAGTAGGATAACTAAGGGGATAAGACAAAGGCCAATCAATTAATGTACATTTCCATTTTTGATACAAAAATTACCCTTTTTGTAGATTACAATTAGTGGTGGAAATGTTTGGACCCCTAATTTAAGGAACCAATTAATCAAAATTCAATAAAAGCCCCCAAAGTTTTCATGCAAACAAATAAGGAAATGTTATAATAAAACTTTGGGGACTAGTGTGATAAACAGAGTAGCTAAGCTCCACGTTATGCTACTGTTAAACGTGACAACGACAAGAGTTAACATCTTAATAATTCTTCATTTTCCTCAAATTCAGGGAGGGAGGGGACATTGGGCTGTCTATAATACTAGTCCCCAAAGTATTATAATAATGTTTTATTATTCGTTGGCTTAACAACCTTGGGGACTATTATTGAATTTGTTTTGTTGGTGCATTTAGTTGAGTTTCCAAACGTTTCAACCACTGATTGTAATCTTCAAAATAGGTAATTTTGTTTAACAACATTGGGGATTTATATTATTTTTCGGCCATTGTCTTATCCCTATAGATCCCTGAATAATTTAATAGATAATAAACACGTATCGTATCACCTTTTTCAAACAACAGAGTAAAATTAGACAAGTAGGGAGGGAACAATAGGCTGTTTATTACACTAGTCCCCAAAGTCTTATAATAATGTTTTCTTATTTGTTGGCTCAACAACACTGGGGACTCTTATTAAATTCCGATTGATTGGTTCACTAAGTTTAGCGTTCAAACATTACATCTACAAAGGGTTAATTTTGTTTATCAATATTTGTGATTTACACTAATTCAACGGCCATTGCTTATTCCTTTTGAGCACACCTTTCAAAAAAGAGAAGCTTTTCTTTTTAAAAGGTCCATCCGTCCGCTCTCTTAAGTCCATTGAAAGAAATTTTATCCCTGGTACCTTTAATCAGAGATCTAAAGGGATAAGATAATGGCCGATTAATTGATTTAATTTAACATCACTAATGATTACCACAAAATTTCTGTAGATTACAATTAGTGGTTGAAATAATCAAAATTCAAAACTTCCCCAAGGTTGTTCACCCAACGAATAAGAAAACATTATTCTAAAACTTTGGGGACTAGTGTAATAAACAGTTCAATGTCCCCTCCCTCACTGCTTTTAATTAAAAAAATTAGACTTTAGATAATGCAAACTCTAAAACCAAAACGTTTAATATCAATTTTTGATATATGCTACTGATATTTGATAGGTAATTTCATAATACCTGTCATGCGATAAACTCTTATCTAATGTTAACAAGGATGACAACATCCAAAAGAAGCGAAGCACAATACAACATAGTTGAACAAACGGACAAAGTAAAATATAGAATAAATGTTCCAGGGAGCTGAAGGTATAAGACAATGGTCGATAAATTGATGTATGTCCCCAATAATGGTCCACAAAATTACTCCTTCTTTAAATTACAATCAGTCATTGAAACGCTTGAACACTAAACTTAATGAAGCAACCAATTAAAATTAATTTAAAAGTCCCCAAAGTTGTTAAGCAAACGAATAAGAAAACATTTTTATAAAATTTTGGAGACTAGTGTAATAAACAGCTCATGGTCCCAACTCTCTCTCTCTGTAAATGTTCAGTGGTCATCATAAAAAAATATAAAACTAAACTTGAAATAAATTCTATAGATCGTATTTTGTGACATGACCGACAGACCAACTGTCCAAAATGTCCTTGACAGACGGACAGATAAACAAACAGATATTTCTATTAATATATAGTAGCTTTGCTACTGAAATTAATGAGGTATGAACATCTTATGGAAGCCGAAAGGTGATAAAACTACATAATGAAAGGTACAAAAATTGAAATGTCTAATTGTTTATTATAGAAAAACAAGGATGACATGACCCATAAAACATTAGGGATTTAAAGGGATTAGACAATGGTCGATAGATTTATGTAAATCCTCTGTGATATTACACAAAATTGCTGATTCTGTAGATTAAAATTAGTGGTTAAAACGTTTGAACATCCAACTTATTTAAGAAACTAATAAACTCATTCGCTAGCTTTAAAACTTTGGGTACATTTATTGATCATTATTGATTGGTGCAAACTAGCAGTGCCTAAGCTTTCCAATCAATAATATTAATGTACAGAAATGGTAATTTTGTTTATCATCTTTAGGGATGTACATCAATTTATCATTCATACGAATTATAATATTTGAAATTTTATAATAATACATAACATTTAAATTATAAGTTTAATATCTATTTTATTGATAAACGTAATATTCAGCCTATTTTTAGAACTCATTTGTCGGGGAGAGGTTTTAAGCTTATTGTTTGGTCCTTGCAGGCATCTAAAGGGATAAGAAAATGGCCAATAAATTTATATACATCCCCAATGATGATATACAAAATTACCCCATATGTAGATTAAAATTAGTGATTGAAACTTTTGGACTAACCAATGAAAATTCACCAAAGTTGTTAATCCAACAATACGAAAACGTTATTGTAAAACTTTGGGGATTAGTGTAATAAACAGCACAATATCCCCTCCCTCCCTGATGCAAAGCACAGTGCACCATATTCAATATTGTATAACAGGACAATCATGATTAATTCAGGGATAGGGGGGGGGGGGCAACGAGCTGCTAATTACACTAGTCCCTCAAGTTTTATAATAAAGTTTTCTTAGTTGTTGGCTCAACAACTTTGGAGACTATTATTGAATTTGATTGATTTGTTCATTACGTTGAGTGTTCAAACGTTTCAACCACTAATTTTAATATACATAAGGAGTTCTTTTGAATATCATCATTGGGGATGTACATCATTTTATCGGCAATTGTCTTATCCCTTTAGATGCCTGGATGAAAGCACTGTGCGCCATTCAATATTGTAAAACAGATTAATAATTGTTCTGGACTTAATCCTTACTATCCAGGGATGAAAAGGGATAAGACAATGGCCGATAAATTTCTGTACATCCCCCAATGATGATACAAAAAATTATCCCTTCTATAGAATTAATGATTGAAACGTTTGAACTAACCAATCAAAATTCACTAAAGTCCCCAAACTTGTTAATCCAACGAATAAGATAACGTTATTATAAAACTTTGGGTACTTGTATTATAATCTCTCTGTTTATTATCACTATGAGACTATTGTTAACACAAAAGCACTAATAGGATAAGCACGTTTGCGGTTTAGCGCTTAAATTTCATGTGAATGGGTTATAAACAATTTACTTTTTTATGATATTTCTAAATAATTTTGGAATAGTTGTTTATCGCATCGTATTATAGACAGGTTTTCGTGGATTTTTTATGGTTTACAGCATAGAATAAGAAGGAATAGAAATGAAAACCCTAAATATTTCTGGGAAATTTGAAGGAATCTTTGACTTGCGCAGTAAAGACAATAATGATAAAGTACAAATCACAATGACTAGTTGGACAAAACTAGAAAAGTTTAATTTGTATCAACATCTAATATAAGAAACATAAGAGCGCAACCTAGTTTTATAATATAAATACTGAGACCAATATTTTGTTGTAAATTTTCTTACATAATTATTTTTTTAAGGCTTAATATGCACATTAAATTCATTTTTAATCCATTGTGAATAGGGAAAAGGAAGCTGGATTCTTGGCTACATGGCTTTTAGTAAATCATTGGAAAAGAAATTTATTTTTAATATTTTTTCTGAATGATTACTGAAATCATGTTATTTACTAACAGCCTTGCAGCCGTTTTGGTCTTTCAAAAGTTCCAACTTTACTTCAGGCTAGCCAGGCGGAATCTTCTACCTGGATTCTATTCTATACTTTATCTTCTTTGGTTTACAGCCCTTAATTCTCAATGTATCATCAAAAGCAGCATATATCCTTGTTCTTTAAATTAATTAGATTATTTAGATTTAATCTAATGGTGCGTCACTCAAACCTATTTTTGGATCATTAAACTCCCATTACTTTTCAAATATTCTAGATCCTGCGGGTGGCTCCAACCATGCGGGGCCCTAACCCTTCAGTGATCTTCTTATCTTTACTTAACCTAAGCTAAAATGAGCTTTAAAAGTTTGTTGATGCCTATGACGAAAATTGTTTTTAAATAATATTTTTCCTTCAAAGTTCCTATCGAACACTGAACCCCCACCACCTTATTTTTTAATTAAAATAAAAAATTAGAAGCGGGGATAGTTATGTTTCTATGCATAATCTGCAGAACTACCTAGTGCCTATTATAACCTTACCTTACCTAACCTGGCCTAAAATAATAAACAAACAAAATATAATTATTTCAGTTAGGGGGGCGGGGGGATTTTATGGTCGTGTAGTTATTTTAAGGGAAACTACCAAATAATGCAAAAACACAGTTAAATAAAATTGTATGACAATTAAGTTTCAATTTTATTTATCATTTTGTTTTCTTTCATGATTTCAAAATTTTTTTCTTTAATTGATTTTGCATTTTGATCATTGAGTTTATACTTTGTGCACCTTAAATGATTTTTATTGTAAAACAAGTATGACAAAAATCAAAAGAAACGAATCGCATGTAAAAATGGATGTAGAATATACTTAGATATTATGTCAGGGGAAAAATTGTCGTATATTTAGCTTGATAACATTAAACTTGTTTTTTAGTCAATTCGTTTATCCAGTAGGAGAGGAAAGGATGGGGTAATAGCCATGGGAGAGGAGAATCGTTATTTCAGCCAACAGCATGTTTTACTTTTATAAATTACACCCATGTAATAATATATCCATTTTTGTAAATGAAGTCTTCTAAAATATTTCCTTATCTTTCTTCAGCTTTAATTCTGACCAAAAAGATACATATATGCATTCAGTACAACAAGAAAGACAACATCCATTAAACAAATAAGAAATAAAAACATTTTTAGATTTAGAATGCATTTTTAAAAACTAATTGAACTTTTAGCTTAATAGCTTGCTCATTTTTCTTCATTTCAGCAATAAATGCAGTTGCTTTCAGGGATCTAAAGGGATAAATTAGTGTACATACCCAATGATTATACACAAAATAATCCCCGTCTGTAGATTACAAATAGTAGTTGAAATGTTTGAACAATCAACTTAATGACCCAAATAAAATTCTATAAAGGCCCCCAAAGTTGTTAAGCCAACGAATAAGGAAACTTTATTATAAAACTTTGGGGACTAGTAGCTCAATGTTCCTGTAGTGTTTCATATTCTTATTAAACACAATAGCAAATAAAATGACGGTTCTGATTCTATTATGATGTATTGTTATTAGCAGACGTGAAGGCACACCTTAACTATGCACAACAGAAGGATTAAGATATTCTTTAGAAAATCAGGGATCTTAAAGGAAGCCTGCAAGAAATACACCGATCTAACTGCTGAAAGACTGCCACAATTAGATCCAATACCCCAAATTTAAAGCTTTAATAACAAAAAAGTTGTAGGCATTTTAAAATGACATTTTATGTACAATGAAAATTTTGAGAGATTTTCATTGCTCATGTTAAAAACTTTGAAATTAAACTATGTGGCCTAGAAACAAAATTATAAGCTTATTTTTGTCATATATTTAGGTTGCAAGTAGCTAATTATATTTTTATAGTCAAAATCATTAAAAAAAATTAAGTTTAACTTACGTCATACAGAGAGTACTGTAGTATTTCCAGCCAATCAGAACGCATAATGACCAATCACAGCTGAGCTTATATTCATTTCATTTGTTTCTGCTATGATTTTACGGCAGTTACCAGCAACCTAAGTTTCTGACAAAGATAAGGTTATAATTTTATGTCTAGGCGACGTAATTTAATATTGTAATTTCTTTTATAAGCAAAGGAAATCTTTCAAAATTTTCATTGTAGATAAAATGTAGTTTTGAAACAAAGAAGATAAAGTATAAAATAGAAAACCCTAAATATTTCTTGGAAATATGAAGGAAAGATTGACATGCGCAGAAAGGAAAGTTATATCAAAGTACAGATCACAGTGACAGGTTGGACAAAACTAGAATAATTTAATTTCTATAAAAATTTAATGAACAAATATTGTAAAAGATCAATTTAATGTTCATGCCTTTACATTCATAATTTGTTTTGTGTTCAATTTTCACTTAATCAACAGTATACTTAATTCTGTGTAATAAGAAGATATTAGTCCTGAAGAAAGTAATTGTAAAGTCCTGAAGAAATTGAGTCTGACCATAAATGATACACACCTCTGACAGAAGTGAAACAAGCATCTTACACTTGGTCATTTTAGACAAAGATAGAAAGGTATTAATTAATGAAAACTCTATCATTTTGATTTTGATAAGTAAAAGTACCATAGTTTTAGTTTTAAAGGGTTAGTGTTCAAGGCCCCCTTCTCACCTCAACCCCTCAAGTTCTTGTATGGATGCAGCTACTAGTATATTTACAAACAAACATAGCAGCGCAACATAACATATAAATACGGAGACCAATATTTTTGGTACATTTAAAAAAAAATTTTCTTACTTAACCCATTAGTGACGAACCGGGTATTAAAACCCGGTTCCAGAAAATGTAAAAAAAAACGGTTTCCAGCTTCATAATTGCATCATTCTCAGTATGAATCCCCCCTCTACTACCCTGGCTTTCATTTCCCCCTGGAGCAGGCAGTTTTGCTTACTTCCGTTTGCCGGTATAGCTCAACAATCATGAAAATTTATGTGAATTTAAAATACCCCTTCTAACTTTTTTGTTTTTATTGTAAAGTCGCTGATTTTTTTCGTGAAATCTAAAGTTTATTGACAAGTACATCTATTTGTGAATTCGTTTTATTCAAATTGTTATTTTTTATATGATTTTTTTATCGGTTTTTTATGCCCTATTGGGACCCGGTTCGGCATGGCCATAAATACCCGACAGTTTTAAAACCCTGCTCAGTTTTGGTTTTATTACCCGGTTTTAACTTTTCAACCATTAAATATTTGTTTATGATTTATTATTCTTGAGCCACCCTAATCAGTATACCCTAGTAATCTCTATATGTGTCACCCAATATTGTTATGCTCTTTTCTGATATGTAACACCCAAATTTTATATGTTCTTTTTTTGTAGTGTGTGTGTTTTAAAACTTCGACAAGCGGGTTTTTTAAACCGAAAACGGTGGCACCTATAGCCGAAACACTAAATTGGATATAAATCGCTTCATATTACTTGTAGCTCTATAGATTACATGAGGTTGTGTAGTTTTCAATTACGGATGGTATCAAAGTTCTAAAAAGTGTTCATCTCACTTTGGGCGTTCAAAAATTACATTTTTCATTTTTTTGTCGAATGCCGGCAGAAAACCACCCAAAACGGGTCAAAATACCCGTTGTGCATTTATGGCCATGCCAAACCGGGTTTTTTTGCAACTTTCCTGTGCACGCCACTAGAGCAAAACAAAAAAATTGGAATTCCGTTTTGACCATTATAAAGCTTCCCTGAGATTTTCAGCTCGATCGGCCCATAAAAGTGGCGCTCGGCACTAATGGGTTAATTAAAATTTTTAAGGCTTTGCACATAAAATTCAATTTTAATCCATTGTGAATAGGGTTAAAAATCTGGATGCACGTCTATATGGCTTTTAGTAAATTATTGCAAAAGGAATTTATTTTGAATATTTTTTCTGAATAATTACTGAAATCATGTGATTTACTAGAAGCTATATAGAAGTTTAGGCCCTTCAATAGTTCCAATTTTAATTCAGGCTAGCCAGGCAGAATCTTCTACCTGGATTCTATTCTATACTTTATCTTCTTTGTTTTGAAATACCTAGAACTTTTTTGTTATTGAAGCTGAAGGCTTCAAATTTCGGGTACTGGGTCTACTTGTGGCAGTCTTTTAGCAGTTAAAGCGTTGTATTACTTGCAGGGTTCCTTTAAGGATTAGACAATTAACGATATATTTGCCGACCCAATGATGATAAACAAATTTACCCCTTGTTGCGACTAAAAATCATTGGTTTTAAAGGTTGTACACTACTAGTTTAAATCCAACAAATCACAATTCAATTATGTACCCAAAGTTTTTAAGCCAACGAATAAGATACGCGTTAATTAAACATTAAGCATAATCTTTAGTATAATAAAGTATAAAACTTTATAAAAAAAAAATAGGGAGGGAAGGAACAATTGCCCTTAAATTCATCTTCATCCTTTCTTCCCGCTAATATGAAGTATATATATGAGTATATATGAACAAAAATATACTCTCATATCAAAATTCGAACTTGTCCCCAAAGTTTTTCAATAACGTTTCCTAATTCGTTGGTTTAACAACTTTGGGGAATTTTGTTGAATTTTGATTGGTTGGTGCATTTAGTTGAGTGTCCAGACGTTTCAATAATTACAATCTATAGAAAAGATAATTTTGTGTATAATCATTGGGGTTGTTTATTAGTTTATCACCCATTGTCTTATCCCTTTAGATCTCTTATATATAGCTGTAATTTTGAAATATAAGAGTAAGTGTTCTAAGTATTGCGCATGACTATTTCCAATAGATAGATAGATAGATAGATAGATAGATAGATAGATAGATAGATAGATAGATAGATAGATAGATAGATAGATAGATAGATAGATAGATAGATAGATAGATAGATAGATATATAGAGTAAGTGTTCTCAATATTGAGCATGACTATTTCCAATGGAAAAATTTTGAGAATCGTGTAAGAATGACTTTTACATTTGGAATCAGAGGGGTGTTAAACCATTAGTGGGTGAAAAAAGGTGGGGTATGCCTCTGTATTCACAATTTTAAGGGATTATTGGTTAAATGGTGAAGCTTTTATATACTTAGGGTCAATCTGTCTGACCGTAACAAAAAGAGCTTATCGTTAATAAGTGACATCAAAATTGTCCTAACAAAGTCAAACTTTGATTGGTGATTCCTAAAATAGTTAGGTAATATTTAGCAACTCTACAATCTACTAAAAAAGTCCGTTTTCTATTAATAAAAGATGCATTTAAACAAACAAATTTTGAAAAATGATCTGATTCGTTAATATTAAAAGTGCAGTTACTCTTTGTTTGTCAATTTTCATTTGTTCATTTTTGGAGATTCGGTTTTATGAATGTTGTCATCCTTGTTTATCTTTCGCCTATCTAAATAGAATATCGAAAAAATACGTCAGTAAATCCTTCTAGGTTTCACATGGCATAATAATCAGGGATCTAAAGGGATAAGACGATGGCCGATAAATGGATGTACATCCCCAATGATTATACACCAAATTACCTATTCTGTGGATTGGACACTAAATGCACCAACCAATCAAAATCCATTGAAGTCCCCAAAATTGTTAAGCCAAAGAATACGAAATTGTAAAACTTTGGGGACAAGTGTAATAAACAGCCTAATGTTCCCTTCCTCCTTGTATAGTCTAAATTATGGACATAAGTACGGCAGGGGCGTCCATGCTTTTTATTTTGGGGGGGGGGGGTAAAAAACTTTTAAGGGTGGGGGGTAATTCGTTTTTTTGGGGGGGTAAAATGGCGCGCGAAGCGCGCCGGAAATTTTTTTACCCCCCACAAAAAAAAAATTTTACCCCGGGGGTAAAATTGCTTGGGGGGGGGGGGGGGGGGTAATTACCCTCCCCCCCTGAATCCTGTCGGCAGGGGTAAATTTTGTTTACCCCCCCCCCCCAAATTTTTAGAGGGGGGTTATTTAAATCTTATTTAATATTTAGTATTAAAAATGCGCACGAAGCGCGCAAAAATTTTTTTGTTAGAGATTTTTTATTTGGAGGGGGGGTATTTACACCCCCAAAATTGTTTGGGGGGGTAAATACTCCCTCCTAAATGTTTTGGGGTGCCTACCCCCAGGGAAGGGGTCAATTTTAAATGGGGGGGGGGGGTAAAATGAAAAAATATTTAAGGGGGTAATCACCCCAGCCCCCCCCCCCCCATTGGACGTCTATGAAGTACGGTCTTTTTGAAGTATGCCCGCGCGGAACTAATCAATTTTATAAATTCTTTAATTTTAAAAACATTTAAATGTCTGAGTAAATAAATGGATAGATAGACAGATAGATAGATAGATAGATAGATAGATAGATAGATAGATAGAATGGTAAATGCTTAGATTCCAATAAATAATTGGTTCTCTATTTTAGGTAAGCTCTACATAGGTCCTGTGATGGTTTTGGCTATTTTATATTCAGATTTAATTCTTTTGATTGTTTATTGCTATTTTTTGAGTTCCTCTCTGCTCCTTCAAATAGAAATCCCCTAGATTCTAGGGGTATAACCGCTAGTCCATATATAAAGTTACAGGATGATTGTCTATCTATCTATTTGTACTGAAAAATCTTGTTAATCTATGTACCAATACAGCTCTATCTATTCATCTAAGCATTTATCTATCTATCACTGTATTAATCTTATATACATATATATCCATCTATCTATCTATCTATCTATCTATCTATTTATCTATCTATCTATATATCTATCTATCTAATGTCTCCCTTTCTAAAATATAGAATTATTTGATATTTAGAACTCATTTGCATAAAAATTTACTCTTTACTTAAGAAACAATTTCCCATCCATTTTGATTTTATTTTGACCCCTTTTAGGATGGAAGAGATGATTCCATTTATCTGTCTGTCTGTCAATATGTCTGTCTGTGCATCCATTTGTCTGTCTGTCTATCCATCTGTCTGTCTATCAATCTGCCTATCTGTCTATCCAACCATCTGTTTGTCTATCTATATGTCTGTCTCTACATTCATCTGTATATCCTACTTTTAGACTATAAACGTAGGTCATACAATTAGTAGAGGTTTAATACGATTTTCTCGGCTATTATCTAAAGAGGATGGCTGAAATTTTTTGAAGATTTTTTGACAAATGAACATCAACAATCTAAAATTTGTATGGTCCGTCAGTCCGTCGGTCCGTCGGTAAGTCTTTAAAAATGATAATTGGTGTATATCAAAAAATGATTTAAGCAAACCTTGTCTTTGTCATTGTATGGTTGTATGTTATCCCAGCCAAAAGGAACAACTTAAATTATCAGAAGCTCCATTAATTATAATTAAATTGTTTTCTTATGATATCAAGAACGATTACATCCTATAGATGCTTGAAATTATTACCAAATTATAAGATCAAACATTGAGATTAAAAATATGAATATAAAACATATACACAATACTAGTGGTTACGCTTCTAGAGTCCTCTAGAGAAGGGGGGGAGGGGCTATTCCACCCAATTTCAATTTAAGTTTTAATAGGAAAAGAAAAAAAATTCTTGTATATATTTCCCCCAAAATACTAGGACCTATCCAGAAGATACACTGTAAAGGAGAATTAATAAAGAAATGCGGAAAGACAGATAGACAGAAGGACCGACAAACACAAAAGCTTATAGAGTAGATTCGCTGCTATATCAGGATGAATATCTTATGAGAAAAAATAGAGATCCCTGACATTAAAAACTATTGATTTTCAAATTAATAATTATTTATTTTAATTTAATTTTACAGCGATATAGTTTACAGCGTTATGTTCATTTTAAAAATGTCAGTGCCGATGGAAAATTTTTACATAAAAAGGTAAATTTTATCTAAACAAATAACATTCCTTTATGCCCTATCTATGAAATAATAGTTTTTCTCGTATTCATTCGAATCCGGTGGATAGGAACCGGTTCTCATCCATACGAAAAAAACTATGTCCAGCTTTCTACGAATATAAAAATGTACAATCATATGATTAAAACCATTTTTTATCCGGTGCCTTCGGCACCTCAGGGCTAAAACAAAACTGGTTTTAATCTTATAATTGTACATTCTATATCCGCGGAAAGCTGTTTATAATACAATGCGAGAAATAACTATTCCTAATTATAAATTATCCCTTTTAACGAAGGTTCAATTTAAACTTATGTGGATATTTCAAACAACTTGGAGAAAAATGCTGTTTGAACAATGTTGCTGTTGTCTGTCTGTCTGTCTATCTGTCTGTCTGTCTGTCTGTCTGTCTGTCTGTCTGTCTGTCTGTCTGTCTGTCTGTCTGTCTGTCTGTCTGTCTGTCTGTCTGTCTGTCTGTCTGTCTGTCTGTCTGTCTGTCTGTCTGTCTGTCTGTCTGTCTGTCTGTCTGTCTGTCTGTCTGTCTGTCTATCTGTCTGTCTGTCTGTCTGTCTGTCTGTCCGGCTTTCTTTCTACCATTCTAGATTTTGATTTTCTAGTATGGCTTCGAAACCGATTGAAATCCTCTGGATTAGAACCTGTTCTCAGCCATATTGGAAACCACGTTGAGGTTCGTATTACAGACAATTTTATACAAATGATAAAATAAAAAGTGTAAAACCAATACTAATTATACTAACTTTTTAAAAAACTGGTTTTAATCTTAAAAATTTTCATTTTAATTTCCACGGAAAGTTTTCTATAATTCGATGCGATAAATATATATTATGTATTAAGATCTTGCTATCCATATTTTTATCTATGTTTCTTTATAAAAAGCTTCTCTATATTTAGTGTCTGTCTGTCTGTACGTTTAAAACGGATAGCTTTAATTAAGGCATATTAGTCTCGTCCTAACAATTTCAAACGTTGCATTATGATTAAAAAGCATAGAAACTCTTTAATCATTACCAGAATGTAAATTTACATGTATTGATTTAATTTAGCTTTTTTACATAAATGTTTTATGGTACCTAATTATACAAATAATTTAATATTTTAGTAACAATGATGAGTGTCTTGACGATCAGGCACAATATCATCAAGTCTAAAAGCATGCCCAAATTTTCGCAAACCCTATGGGTCTACCCTTTACCCAGTTTAACCTAACCCAATGTAAACACTAAAAAACAACCCTTCCCTCCTCATTTTTAATTTATTTTAAAATAAGGGTGTGGGGTCTGCTCGTCTTCTGGCGTGGCAACATGATTTTCCATTGGTCTCAGATTGTATGTCTACGCAGTGCATTCACTTAAGCAGCAAACTCGACTATCATAAGCAGGAGCAGAGCCAGGAACCAGCAACTAAAATATCCCGTCTTTACTAGTTGGTTCACCTTCACAAGGAGTTGTTATTTTTGGGTTCGACTAGGCACTTTGATGGAAACCGCCTAATTTTCTTATTTTGTCTATAAAACAGATCTATAGTATAGATGTATACACAGACAACTCCCTTCCTTTTTCAAAGACCTCTTTCGTCTGCTTCTAAATTGTTTTCTGCTACTTGGCTGTTTTAATATAAGCGACACCATATTGGTTGATTTTCAATGTCCCAATAGAAAGGTTGCACATGGCGGTTGCGATGGGGAGATACATTTATTTAACCCTTTCTCCCTCTAGTGTTTTACTCTAGTGTCTATAAAGACTTACAATCAGAATGTTTAAAGAAAAGCTGCGCTATAAACAAAGAAAAAGTATGTCCAACCCTGGTGGTTGTCTATGTATGATATTTTACGATACATTTTTTCCCAAATTCAAAGTAATTAAGCAAAAGTAGCAAAATTCTAGCGCTTACTCTTGAAAGAAAAATTAATATTTGATTTTAAGTTTAAACAGAAATAATTGCTTATATTAGTGTGCTATTTTAAAAATAAGACATACAGAAAAAAAATACATTTGTTATGTAATTTTTTCAATGGGCGGTTTTTTTTCAGCACTATCATAAAATATGTAAAAACCTTCCTAAGACTTATAAGAAGTTTTACCTAAAAGAAGAGTCAATTTTGTCCAGAGGGAAGCGAGATCTTGCGGTAAAACCGACATATCCTATTATATAAAGTAGTAAGCGTTTTTTTTGTCTGTCCCGAAGGATCTCGCTAACCGCTGAACTGATATTGTTCTCCTTTACAGTAAAGCTTCTTATAGGTCATGGGAAGATTTTAAACTATTTTTGGGGAGGGTGTCTTCACCCCCTCCCCACAAAAAAATATTTTTTTTACTCTTTTAAAACTCAAATTTAAAATGGGATGATGTCGACTTTTCCCCCTCCAACATTAAGTTCCCCTAGAGGCTTCTAGGGGCATAGCCGCTAGTTTTTATTAAAGGAATTATATTAGACATAATTATTTTAGTTATTTTAGTACCTCATTTTTAAGGCCTTTGGTTATAGTTTTTATATAAAAAAAGAAACATGTTGTTGCTTTTGTATATACCATTAACCATCCCTCGGAATATATTAATATTTAGTGTTCTATCATTTCAGCATATGTGGCTAAGTATCAAATCATCTGAATCGCAGCAAAACAAACCAGAGAGAGATAGGACAATTGGCTGTTTATCACACTAGTCCTCAAAGTTTTATAATAATGTTTTCGTATTCGTTGTCTCGTTTTGGGAGTTTGAATTTATTTTGATTGGTTGGTTTATTAAATTGAGTGTTAAAACGATTCAATCACAAATTGTAATCTACAGATGGGGTAATTTTGTGTATTAATATTGGGGATGTTCTTCAATTTATCGGGCATTGTCTTATCCCTTTAGATCTCTGCTTTTTACTAATATGAAACTCTTTGCGGTTATGAAGGCACACTCGATATTTATCTTTTTGCTCATTTAAACAAAAATTTTAGAATATTTTTGACTATTTAATAGGAAGTGAGGATTCTGTATAGTAAGCTGTGTTCGTGGATTTAAAGGGATAAGACAATAGCCGATAAATTATTGTGCATTCCCAATGATGATTTTAAAAAAACTTTTGTATATGATTACAGGGATCTAAAGGGATAAGACAATAGCCGATAAACTGATGTACATCCTAAAAAATAACATATAGAATTATCCCTTAAATAGATTACAATTAATGTTTGGATACTCAACTTAATGAACCAACTAATTATAAATTAATAAAAGTCTCTAAAGTTGATAGGCCAACGAATTGAGAAAACTTTGAGGACTAGTGAAATAAACATCCCAATGTCTCCTCCCTCCCTGTTATGGTTGACATATGAAATTGTTTTTAAATATTATTTTTGAGATACTAATGAACATTTAATTCCTTGTTTATTCTTAAATAGAAGTTGATCTCTGAACTGTGTAGAAAGGTTTAATGAGCTAAATCTAGAGAAAATTTTAATAAATTCTGCTTTTTATGTTAATACGTACAAGCGGTTACGCCCCTAGAAACAAGTTTTGAGCTTTTTTGTAAGGGGGCTGAGGAAATTATTCTTGAGGCTCCTCCTCCCCCCCCCCCCCCCCCAAAAAAAAATATTTTTTTTTATATTTAAAATGGTCGAATTCAAACCAACACCACCTCAAGAGCCACTAAGAAAAAATTATGTGGGGGGGGGAGGGCTATTTCTACTCTAAACTAAGATAAAAATGATAATTCATTACCCTTAGAGGCCTCCAGGGTCGTAGCCGCTATTTATTTGTACACTTATAGAGTAGCTGCGAAATAAATAAAACATTAGTTTATTATGTTGTATATTTAACAAAACGTATAGATTAAAATTTATGAATAACATATTTATGTAATATTAGACAAGGCTGACAACGTCAATAAAAGCGAAGCTCTAAAACGGTAGGACAAACGAACATTTACACTTGTAGAGTGTCAGAACTGAATAATCAGAATATAAATTATAAAAGTCGTAACAAAATTGTAAGTAAAACTGCTTTAAAACAGGATTATGTTTAAAGACAAAAAAAATTTTTAATTATAGAAAAGCTTTGCTTTTAAAGAGTTTTATGAAGAAATTAGACATCTTCGACAGTCTTGGCTATTTCAAATGTTAGGCTGACATTGGTCGCAGCATTAGTGTTGTCAGCCTGGTATTAGTTATTTATCGTATTGTATTAAAAACAGCTTTTCGCAGGTACAAAAATGTACAATTATAAGATAAAATCAAGTTTTTTTGCCCTGAGTTGCCAAAGGTACGGGCTAAAAAAGCTGGTATTAATATTATGATTGTACATATTTATATTCATAGAAAACTGGATATAATACGATGCTATACTTAATTATTCAGTATGGCTGAAAACCGTAAAAAGGTAATATAGTGTCCAATGTTTACATTGTGGGATATTGTGGGTAATATACAACAGTGAGCTGCTCAAGAACAGGATTATCATTGTTTAAATTCTCCACTTCTTCTACTTGATTCTGATCCTCAATGATATAGGCATGATGAATGATAAACCTGTATGAAAACAATGTGTGAATACACAATACTGCATACTTCTTGCCTTTTAGGAAGAATTTCTTTTTATAAATTAACCATATCAATAAAATTTGACTGTACTATATATACATAATTGTATTTAAAAAATTGAAGTAAAAAACGTTGTTTTACTATAAAATAATTGTATTTAATATTCATTTAATTCATTTATTATTGTTTTTTATGTATGTACACCCAAGAAAAATAAATCAAATCAAATCAACCTTCTAGCAGTGAGGGAGCACCATTCAATCAATCCAACTGTCATTCCCAAAAACTGAAGAATGGAACAGAAATAGAAAAATATTCTAAATCTTTTCCTTTTTTTTAACAGCACATCTATGTCCAAAGATTTTAAAGAACAAGTCGGATTTGTAAATATGTGTTTTAGTGAAACTAGATGGGTAGTTTACATTACTGCCAAATAATTGTACCTAACAAGTATTTGAAACAATGAAACATGAAAATAATCTTTTTTTATTTTTGTATGTTTCATGAAACTTACAACAATAGATATAAAATAGAGAAATGTGTAACATCATTATATTCTAGCGGTTAAGCCCCTAGAGGCCACATGAGAAAGGAAGGAGTTGAATTCGTTATCCCAATTTTTTATTTTAGATTTAAAAAGAAAAAGTAAAAAAAAGGGTTTCATTTATAGGGTGGAATGGGGTCGACCACTTTTTTTTGGAGGGGGGGGGGGGTAATTTTTTTAAGGGGCAAATTCTCTTGGGAGGGGAGTGGTACCCTCCCCAAAAATAGTAATAAACCTTCCCAAGACCTATAAGAAGCTACCCTGTAAAAGAGTAACAAGATCCTTTGATACAGACAGACATAAGATCCTGTTACTGTATTGCAAGAATTTGAGGGATTGTTGCTTGTAAATTTTGATAAATTTGTTTATTAGTTCTAAAACCCATATATCTTTAGAATCTAATAAATAATAAAAATATATGGTGCATTAACATGATGTTAGTCAAGAAATAATCCCAGTTTCCCATTTTCTAAAGTGCTTAAAAATTCAAAAGTACTTGAAAATCTTTGCCTATGTCATTGCCAATTCTTATTGCTAAGTCTTTCTCAGATAATTGTTGTAGAATTACTGAAGCACAACAAACTGACATCACTATTGAGAAGCATAACAGGGTTAATGCACAATTTTTGCGAATGTGCAATAACTTCTCATCTGTAGTAGCCATTCTTCTTTTTCCTCTGTAGATCATATTGTATGGGTTAACAAAAATGTTAGCATCGTACATTAACTCACTAAAAAGTTTTTTGATAAAACTCAAGAAATGTGTGATGACAAAACAGCAGGAATGATTCTCATCTTTGAAGACAACAATTGAAATGATGATCACATTATTGATAAAGGTTATAAAATAAGCCAATAATACAAGAGCAAAATCATTTTTACTTAGTTTGGTTAATTTTCCAGTATTACAATTAGGACTATTGACTATTTCATAATTATTATTGTACATTGAATCTAAACTAACTAGCATAGCACAACTAGCACTGTACAAATTGACTATTATCACGAGAGAATAATGCAAAATATTGAAGCAAGCAAACTTTAAGACTTTGATGGAAGAGACTTCTTTGTTTTGATACAACTGGAACATGTTATAGCTAGCAAAGCCATAAAGTACACTAACAAGTGATATAGTTATACTAAAGATGTCTGTGTACAAGTTATTAAAAATATTTGGACACTCACTAGCACCATCATTTAGCAGTTTAAACAATTGAATGTGAAGCTGAAAAAGACTCTCTCCTGTGATTTCTTCAATCTAAGAAAATTATAAATTAAAGGTGAAACTCTGACTTGGCCGTAGGGTTAGACAGTGTTTTTTTCTTCTTCTCCATCATATGAATGTTTGGCAATATAACCCTTTAGACTGACAAATTCAAAGACCATTGTCTATGTATCCTTTTTCAAATAAAATCATCATCTTGTCATGAAACATATGAAGATCTCAATACAACCAAAATCCACTTTATAAATATTTGCTCTGTATTCAGTGGGGAAGAGAGGGTCAGTAAAAGGCGACTTTTATTTTAAAATAAAATGGTCTAAAACTATCCTGAACTTCATTGAAGATACCCACCCATCGTATAACAAGACTTACAAAGACCAATGGCCACTAACCTAGAGGACTCTGGGGCACTTGAGAGAGAATGGACCTCCCCTTTTAATTTTAATTCTCAAAGAAAAAGTTAAAAGGATAGCCATGACAGTCCAGAAGTTGGCAAGATCCTTTGCCATACAGACAGACAGACACAGTCACATAAATACTCTGCTATTTATATATAAGGATTACAAACCTTGTAGCTCCAGAACTTTGCTTTTAGTTTTGCATCATCAGGATGCAATGTGATTTTCAATCCATAGTAAGGAACTAGGATCTGACATATCAGGCATTTTCCATATTCATCTAGCTTCCAGCGTGATGTTGGATTCCGCATAGTTTTGATCAGATTGAATAGTATGGGCAGTAAGATAACAAGCACTAATTATTAGCTATATTTTATAATACTATTTAAAAAGTATTTTGTTACAAGAAAAAAATATTTTACTCTTCACAAAATTAAACCAATAAATATCAAAAAAGGTGGTATTTAAAATGTATTCATATATTATAAAATGTCTTTTTAGTAGTGAATCTACTCCATAATCT
This sequence comes from Acartia tonsa, assembly GCF_053477335.1. Lineage (NCBI taxonomy): Eukaryota > Metazoa > Arthropoda > Copepoda > Calanoida > Acartiidae > Acartia > Acartia tonsa. Next base: position 13,733,517 of record NC_137272.1, on the reverse strand, counting down.
CAATATCCATCATTCTGTCCGTCATTTACATTAAAACTTAATTTCTGGTTGTTTAATACTTATAATAGGGGGACTGCCATTTACACATCCAGCAAATTTACAGTGGATGTGTTTTCGCCAGTGCAATGGATGTATTTATGACAAACTGAATTTTTACTGTATAAATGACAGTAAAATCGATTCTCATGTCATAAATACATCCAACACTGGCAAAAACACATCCAATATTTTTATACATATGTCAAAAATACATCTGACACTGGCATTTACACATCCATACGTTTTCAATTATATGTCATAAATACAACCAACACTGGCATTTATACATCCATAGAAATTTAATTTAAAATAATAAGAAAACAACTTTTATATTATTTGAGTTATAATATATTTGTCAGGTTAAAATAAAAAGCATTATAAAGATTTAAATTATAATAAATATGTCAGGATGTCTTTTTTTTTATAAGGACATGTTCTTAATGATATCTTTTTTAGTAATTAGGGAATGGATGTATTAAGGCTCATTTAAAAAGCACATCATTTTGAATCTAATCAAAATAAGCAGGAATATAGGATAAACTCAATTTAAGCAACAGCTATATAGGTCTGATTATTTAAAAGCATAATGAACATTCAATGAATATTAATCCTTGTGTTTAAAATACACTGCAGAGTTATATTTAAATATTTTATATATTCTTCTAAACATAATTAAAATTCTATGTTTTATCCCTTTCTTAAACCTTACCCTACCTAAATCTCACAACCCTATTTTAGAATTTTTCTAGAAAATTTACAAGGCTTAGTCATATCTACAACATTTTGATTAAGATTTATTTTATCAAATGTTTGTATTTTATTTATTGAAACAATGAAATCTGTTATTTTATCTTTAGTTATTTAACTGAATTGTAATTTAATGAAACTAAGAACTTATAATGTAGTAAAGCATAACTTGATATATTTAAATCTTAAAATGCTTTAAGCTAGACCTAATAAAGAACAATACTTCAATATAGCTCGAAGTTGTTCATCTTGTTGTTATAAATGTATTGATGTTTTGTAGGGAGCATCTTAAGAAAAAGGGAAGTATGTAAATAGGGGGAAAGTATCAAAAATAGGGCAAAAATTAAAAACCTATACATACTGTACAAAATCTAATTAATTGTATATAAATGAATATTCTTATAAATTAATCTAGATGTATATTTGCCAGTGTTGGATGTACTTATGACATATAATTGAAAACGTATGGATGTGTAAATGCTAGTGTCAGATGTATTTTTGACATATGAATTAAAATATTAGATGTATTTTTGCCTGTGTTGGATGTATTTATGGCATGAGAAAAAGGAAGAAAACATTTTGCCAAAAATACATCAACTGTAAATTTGCTGGATGTGTAAGTGCTATAGCCCCCTTATAATAAAGTAACAGAATGTTTGTCTTTCTGTACCAAAGGATCTGAATCAATATGGTTCTCCTTTACAGGGTAGCTTTTCATATGTCCTGGGAAGGTTTATAACTATTTTGAGGAAGAAAACCACTCCTTGAAAAAATTACACCACCTCAATAAAGATTGGGTTATTGAATTTAACTTGATTCAATGATGCAAGGCCTTTTGTAAATGTTAAAAATTGGTAGATTCTGTGTAGCAAAAGATGTCGCAAATATAGGTATTAAATAATATAAATAAAGCTGCCTGACTCATATCCATATCTGAAGTGCCCGGATTCAAAACATCCAACAGTAAAGTTGATGTCAGTGATAAAATCTACCAGGGGCAGAATCACATTCAACATAATCTCAAGAAGAAATATACCCGCCGGTTTAGCCTTCTCCATCTTTTCACCCATTTTCTTAGTTTAATGTTTAACTGCAGCGTTGTTAATGCAAAATAAAATACAAACTATTTGCTTATCAAAAAAATGGAACTTGATAATTTTATCAAAGTAGATTTAGATTAGTTATTAATATATAGACAGCTTTCCGTGGATACTAAAATGAAAAATTAATAATATTAAAACCAGCTTTATTAGACCCGAAGGGCCAAATTAACGGGCTAACAAAACTGGTATTAATTTGATTGAATATACGTGGAAAATTGTCTATAATACAATGTTATACATGATTTTTCCGTATTGTTGAGAACCGTCTCTAATCCAACGGATATTAATCGGATTCGAAGCCATATTGGAATTAAGATTCCCATTTTGAAAAGTTATTTAAACATAAACAAGGTCTAATATGTTAAACAGTAGTGAAGTTGTTGGCAGTTACCTTCAAAGTGCCTAGTCAAGTAAAGGCCACTTCTCTCCTATTTTGAGATAAATTGAATTGTAAAACGTCTATATATGACATATGTATAAAAAAAATCCTCCGTTCATTTTTATATTTCTTACATACATGGAAAAAATATGCTCAAAAAACATTCTTTATGCATAAAAATACATTCATAGAAGCAATACTAGTGAAAAGGAAAAAAATTAATTAAGATATTTTTTGTGATCTAATTAAATTATTTTTTTTAATTAAATACAAATGCTATAAGTTAAATAATATTAAATAAATATTTTTATTCACCCCTTTACCCTATCCCCTCCCTTCCTACTGACTAAATGAACTGATCAATAATTATTGTCTATATTAACAACCTAAATTGACGACAATTTTTCCCCTGTAATAATATCCACATATGTTTTACACCCGTAACTGTAAGTTTTGTAGTAATTTAACGACTCAAATTGTAGAAAAGCAACGGCAAAATAACATGTAATAAATATTCCCTAAAATTCTTAATGTTTTACTTCCTTTGCTGGTAATCAAACTTATAACAACCAGGGAGGGAGGGGGCATTGAGCTGTTTATTACATTAGTCCCCAAATAATATTATAATATCATTTCTTTATTCGTTGACTTGACAACTTTGGTGATTTTTATTTAATATTGATTTGTTGGTTTATTAACTTGAGTATCCAAGCGTTTCATCCACTATTTGTAATTTATTCTACATAAGGGGTAATTTTGTGTATTATCTTCGGGTATGTACATCAATTTATCGCCCATTGTCTTAATCTTATCCCTTTAGATCCCTGAAACAAACTTATAACAACACTTAACCCTAATTTAACCAACAACATGTCAGGGATCTGAAGGGATAAGACAATGGATGATAAATTAATGTACATCCTCAAAGATAACATACAAAACTACCTAAACTGTAGATTTCTATTAATGTTTGAAACGTTTGGACACTCAACTAAATGAACTAACCAATCAAAATGCATTAAAGTCTCCAAAGTTGTTCAGCTATAAAACTTTGAGGACTAATGTAATAAACAGCCCAATATCCCCTCCCTCCCTGTTAACAACACTTAACCCTAATTTTATTACTAACAACATGGATGTGTACATAAAGGTGAAAAATAAATATGTAATCTGGTATATTGCTTGACCACCAACCACCTCCTCCCCCCCCCTTTTTTACAATTTAAGAAAAATAGTATACAGTGTCCTGCGGGGCTTTTACTAAGACTTACATAAGCTTAAAAATGTAAGGGATGGTTGTCTCAATAGTTGGTTGTCTCAATCACCGGATTATTATATCCTCGTAGAGCAGTAATGTGAATAGATAAAAAAAAACAGAAGCATATTATACAGTAAAATTGAGGCATGAATTAAGATAACAATTAAGATAAATATGTAAGTAGTAAAAGCGGAAACAAATATTACATTTTGTAACAAAAAATGCTTAAATTTGGAAGCGCTGGAAGTGTCATGTGTGACGTCATTCCTTTCCTACTTCTCCTCTTCATCCTCCTTTTTAGATGTACTTTTATTATGTCATACATGACACTTTCCAGCGCTTCTTATATTTGTCTAGCGGAAAGTTTATCTCATTTCACAACTTTAAATAAAGGAGAATACATTTCAGACTGCAATGACCATTAATTATAAATCTAAGGATAGGTGTTTGTTATAATTTTTCCTTTTCCTCTTAATCTTATTTAGAGTGTCTCATTAAAACGGCGGATTTTTTTAAATGAAATAAAAAAAATGTCTTAATCTTTAATATTAAGGTGGCGGGACAAAGTGACTCAAACATCAGCCATGTGGCGTCATAAAAATGAGGGAGATGAGAAGAGAAGGGGGAAAGAAAACCCCTGAAAACGATATTGATAATCACTCATTTTTATGACGTCACATGGCTCATTTTTTAGACACTTTGTCCAGCTACATATTTAACATTTTGATAGTACGAAGCTTTAAGGTACCTTATCTAACCTAACCTAAGTTAAGCATAAAAAAATAGATTAGTAATTTGTAGTAGTCAAATTGCTAGTTATTTGATTTTAATAAAAACTAGGATTCTTTAAACTTCTCGACAACTAAAAACAAAGCTTTCTCATTAGTAAATTAGACCTGTAATTAGTTTATCCATATTTAATCATATTATCCAGAATTGATTGAAACTTTCTCTATAGTGTTAAGTGAAAAATTATAAGTCGTGTGCGCGAAGCGCATACAATATTTAAAGTTAATCAATAAACTGTATATGATTAGCAACTAGAAATTGGCAGTTTAAAAATCCAGTAAAAACATGATTTTGCTAAAATCAAAATTTTCCTTTTTTTTACATGAACGTTGTTTTAATGGTATTTATGATTATCTAGTGCATAGAAAATTCACACATCCTGTCCGACGCGAGTGTCAGTTCATTTCAACAGAAATAAAAATAGCGAAAATTAATGTGAGACTAAATATGCAGATTATGGAAAGAACACGAAGTAGCGGGTTTCGTAGTATTTTTATAGTAACTTTTGATAGGTTATTTTATGTTAGGTTAGATAAATTTCAATGATATTCCTGCAGGGTTAAGAAATTGGCCTTGCAGGTTTAGGCCCCCCCCCCCATGGGCTTGAAATAAGAGAACCCGCTACTTCGTTTTCTTTTCATGTATACAGCTAGCGGCTGCTTATAAATCCTCTGTATTTAAAGCAGAGAGTGGACTCAAAATAGACTAAAACCATCTTAAGACTTAAATTCATAAACAAAATAGCTTTAAACTATTCCAGGACATATGTGCAGCAAATAAAGTTACTACTTTATACTTTAATTCGAACCGGCACTTTCCGACAACTTTAACTTCAGACAAAAAAAAGTTCATTGTCGTATTCAAGTCTAGCTTTATTATTTTAGCGTTTTGGATAAACTTATTTTTGTATTGTTATAAATGCACACCTCCGGTCAGTAATGATCAAATATGTCGGAAATAAATGTTATGAATTAATTAGGAGCGCACCAATTCTTTAGTCGAGGTATATAGTAAACGGTTTGCCAATTTAGAGAAGCAGCTTATAGTTCCTAATAAAAAATGACGTCATACTATACGAATGACTAAAGATAGGCCAGTATACATTATACCACTGGTCAATTAAAATGCATGTATACTAGCCTTTCATTGGTCATTTGTATTGTATGACGTCATTTTTAATAATCTCTATAAGCTGTTTCCAATTGAGATTGCTGTTTCTAAGACAATTTATATTAGAAGAGTGTGTACTCTTTAGTTGTGGTTTTCCGTATGCCTATATATCCTATTATATAAAGTAGTAAGAATTTTTTGTATGTCTATAAGGATCTTGTTAACCGCTGAACCGATATTGTTCTCCTTTACAGTGAAGCTTCTTATAGGTCCTGGGAAGGTTTTAAACTATCTTTGGGGAGGGTGTCTTCACCCCCCTCCCCCCCCAAAAAAAAAAAAATTATTTTTACTCTTTTGAAAACAAATTTAAAATGCGATGAGGTCGACTTTTCCCACTCTTACCTTAAGTGCCCCTAGATGCTTCTAGGGGGCGTACCGCTAGTATATAATAAAAGCTTAGAATCTTTAGAAAATGGCCGATTCAAATGAGGTTATACAGGCTAATTCTATAAATTCTCATTAAAAATATTTCAAAATAATTTATAACAATGTTTTTTTTTGTCAAGTTCTGAGGTTAATTATTGATTTTTTGAGGTGTATTTCTTATGAATGGATGGTGATACTCTCCCCCAGACTAGGTTCCTGGGGTCTTTAAGAACCTTCATTGAAATTTAGAGCAATATATGGTCATGGTCAAGCGATTTGCGAGATGAAACAGGCAGTTACTTCTGCGCTTCTTATTGACATAGTTATTCATGTTGAACATGTATAGAAATACAGTAAAACTGCTAAACGGCAAAACCTGGCCAATATAAAATACTAGAGTTGGCTCGATATAATTATCTCCCTATTGGCTAGTTTTCTATATGCATATCTATTTCTCAATAAATCTATTTTCCTCACCCGGCATTACTATCTAAAAGAAAATCAATATTTATTAATCTAAATGATTTTAAAAAGATTTTTTAAATTATATTTTTTTCTTTACATTACCATCACCAAAGGGTTAATGATGATGATTACAATTTTAGTTTAATATTTGAACACACAAAGTGTCGCCACAATCGAATTCTTTTAAAATAGAGTTTTCTTAAATTTATTATATTATAAATCTAAATTTTCTTTTTTATGATTAGAAATTAAATACATTGATATAAGGTAAATAGCAACATGAAATTAAAAAAAGGAATTTATTTTTAATAAAGTAAAATAATGGGTCTTATCGTTCTGGGCAATGAGAGTTTATTATGGATTATTGGAGCACTATGAGTTTTAAACAAATATTCCTTGGAAAACTTGAGCTTGTTTATAGACATTTATTTCCTATATAGATCTGACATGGATCTTGAAGCAATTGAGCAGGCCGTTTTGTACATGTTAAAAATTGGAAGATTTCATTAAATAAAAGTTATCGCAAATATACTTAGTAAATAATATCTGTGTGTCTGTACCGAAGGATCTCGCTAACCGCTGAACCGATCGGGTTCTCCTTAACAGGGTAGCTTCTCATAGGTCCCGGGAAGGTTTATAACTATTTTCTTGGGGGGTGGGACAACCCCAACCCCCCCAAAAATGAAAAATACCCCCCCCAAAAAAAAAAAAAATTTAATTTTTCAACTAAAATTAAAAATGATGGGGGGGCATTCCCCCCCCCAAAAAAAAAAAAAAAATTTAAACCCCACAAAATATTTTTTTTACTTTTTCTTTTAAAATCGAAAATAAGAAATTGGGTTATCAAATTCGACTCCCCCCTCCTCAAGTGCCCCTAGAGGCCTCTAGGGGGCGTAGCCGCTATTAAAATATTTATTAACTAGCCAAGACTAGGAAGGTAGGGGGCATTGGACTGTAAATTACACTGGAATCCAAAGTTTTAAAAACACTTAATCTAAGACAACAGGCTCAACGATTTTGGGTACTATTATTGAACTTTCAATGGTTGGTTCCCAACTTTGTAACCAATAGTTATAACTTACAGAAGGGGTTAATTTTGTTGATCATAATTGAGAATGTACGTCAATTTATCGACAAATTTTCTTGTCCCTTAATTGCCTTGCTAATAAGGAACATTATTGTCTTTGTTTTAATGACTTTTTTTTAATGCTTAAAAAAATTTGCAAAAAAATATGAGTATAGTAGCGCAACTATTCTTTAATTAGGGTATTATTATATTGAGTAGCATAAATTGAATAATATGTCAGATAAATCATATAAATATGCATATTAAGTCAAACAACCTTATAATTAACTTTCACGTGCCAATATACATCCCCCCCCCCCCCCTCCACCCCAAATAAAAAAGGTTCCATGTTGCTTTTGTTTTGAATTCTATTAGCCAATCACATTATAGGGGGTAAAATTATAAATTAGTTATATTAAGAGATTTTTCCTCGCTACCGATATGTCTCTTGGTGCTTGTACAAAATGGGAAAATATGTAAATATAATATAAATAAACAGACATTTTAAATTTTAGAGTAGCTTCCTACTAAAAAAACGGAAACTAGTCAACAAATTTGCGATAATATTATTTTTTCTCGTATTTATTCGAATCCGGTGGATAGGAACCGGTTCTCATCCATACGAAAAAACTATGTCTAGCATCGTATTATATCCAGCTTTCTACGAATATAAAAATGTACAATCATAAGATAAAAACCAGTTTTTTTAGCCGGTGCCTTCGGCACCTCGGGTCTAAAAAAACTAGTTTTAATCTCATAATTGTACATTCTATATCCGCGGAAAGCCGTTTATAATACGATGCGAGAAATAACTTTTCTTTATTTTATATATTGATATAAAAATAGCTATTTTTGTTCAACTTCTTTAGCTAAACATAGCATTATTAGCTGTTTAATATAAACGTTTGAAACGTCTGAAATTGTATGTAATATATCAAATAATATCATAACGTTTAACGGATCCGTTTTTAATTGCTACTCAAAACTATAAAGCTCGCATAATAAAGGTGTTTCTTCAATTATGCAATTTTTTGCAGTGCAGAAACTCTACAACTAATTCTTGTCGGTACGTCTAACTGTTAGATTCAAACCAGAGAAAAAACAATATGCTCTTTAGTACCCAAAGTTTTAAAATAATGGTTTCTTATTCGTTGGTTCTACAGCTTTGGAGACGTTTAGTGAATTTTGATAGGTTGGTTTATTAAGTTGAGTGTCCAAACTTTTCAACCACTAATCTTGTGTATCATCATTGGGTATGTACATCAATTTATCGGCCTTTGTCTTATCCCTTTAGTTCCCTGGATTTAAACAACAAAAAGTAAATTTAGATTATTATTGCTGCGCTACTTATAGACAAACAAATTTTACTGCAAATATGATAACCCCTAAGAGTAGATACACAGGGATATAAAGGGATAAGTCAATAGCCAATAAATTGATGTTACACAAAATTACCTACTTTGTAGATTAAAATTAGTGGTTGAGGCGTTTGTACATTTGAATAAAGGAACGAACCATTCACAATTCAATGAAAGACCCCAAAGTTGTTAAGCCAACAAATATGAAAACGTTATTGTAAAATTTTGGGGACTTATGTAATAAACAACAGCCCAATGTCCTCTCCCTCCCTGGTAGAGAAAAAGAGGAAGGGGTGATTGAACGACAACGAACCATGAAAGAAAAGGGTTAAATTTGGGGGAGGGGGGGTGAGTTAGGAATATTAAGATTAGGGACTAGGGTTAAATAAAATATGAATAAGGGGGGCGTAGGATTGGATAACAATTTATAGTGTGCCTTCTTTTCCGCTGATGATTATCGGATTATCAAATTCCAAAACCGGCTATTATTAAAACACCATAAACTCACCCCTTTTTCATTTAGAATAATGGATATAAAATATGTGGATATTGTAAAAGGAAAACTGTTGTCTTTAATTTATGTAGCTAATATAGCCCTTAGTCAATACCTTCTTCAATAGTAAGGGGTAGGAATCTGGTAAAGTGATACGTGGGGATGGTGGGATAATGTTATAATAGCCAGCTGAGAGAAACATTTTATCAGAGTATGCAAAAATCTCGCACAATATCCACGTATGCAAAATCTTTTTCCATGATTTATTTTTGCAAAAATGACACAATGAGCAAATGTGATAATATGCGGAAAAGTATGCATATCAAAATTCAATGATTAATTTGTTTAATAATAGCACTTGAGACCAACAAAAATTTTGATTTCATTGATTTTTTTCAAGCCCTGTTTTCACAAAAATCTATAGGGAGAAGACAATGTACGATAATTGATAATCATCCCCAATGATGATAATAGTTATTTCTCGCATCGTATTATAAACAGCTTTCCGCGGATATAGAATGTACCTCGGGGCTAAAAAACTAGTTTTAATCTTATGATTGTACATTTTTATATTCGTAGAAAGCTGGATATAATACGATGCTAGACATAGTTTTTTCGTATGGATGAGAACCGGTTCCTATCCTCCGGATTCGAATAAATACGAGAAAAGATATTTCTCCTTCTGTAGATTACAATTTGTGGTTGAAACGTTTGGACACTCAACTTAATGAACTAACCAACAAAAATTCACGATAGCCCACAAAGTTGTTAAGGCAACGAATAAGAAAACGTTATTATAAAACTTTGGGGACTAGTGTAATAACCAGCCCATTGTCCCCCCCCCCTCTCTCTCTCTCTCTCTCTCTGGATAAAAACATTGATTTTATTATGATTTTTACATATGAGGACAAATTGTTAAATTGTTATTATTACATCAGTAACCAACATCCTGTCCTCCCTTTTCCAGCCTCCAACCCTTTAGTAAAAGGACACTCAAGAACATCCCCAATGAATATACACAACATTACCCCTTCTGTAGATTACAATTAGTGATTGTAACGTTTGAACACTCAACTTAATGAACCAACCAATAAAATTAAAAATAGTCCCCAAAGTTGTCAAGCCAACTTATGAAGAAAAGTTATTATAAAACTTTTGGGATAGTGTAATAAACAGCCCAATGACCCCTCCCTCCCTGGAACCAAACAGTATACTGTCTTATGGAGGCGTTTTTAATGATGGTCAGGTTTTAAGCTTTTTGTTTTGGGATATCCACTTAAGGATAAGTTTAAAAGGGTTTCTTTGGTTTACGGGGAAAATAAGGCCCCCCCCCCCCCACAACAAAATTTGTAAGGGGGTTGGAGTGGTAAAGTATAATATAGTGGACTTTCTTAAAAAACATTTTTTTTACTTTAAAAAAAATTGAGAGAAAAACTAAATATAAAAAAAAAATATCCTATACTGTCCTTTAATTTTATTATGATTTGTATTGTGGTCAAATATGTATTTATTTATCATATTATTATTATGCATTTTTGTAAGAATTAAGGGAAAATTTTATAAGCTAAGAATTAGGAGGGTGCAGGAAAGCCTAAAGTGTCATGGGTGACGTCATAAAAATACATCTAAAACATCCTAGAAAGCTAAAATTGTCGGAAATTTCCCTGAAAGTTCCTTATCGAGCAGGAACAAATTTCACCCTCACCTCTTATCTAATTGGAAGGGTTTTTTATTGCCCAATAGAAACTTTGAGGGAAAGCACCTTCTTATTCATTACAACATTACAACAGGGATCTAAAAAGATATGACAATGGCCAATAAATTAGTTTACATTCCCAATAGTGATACACAAAGTTATCCCTTCTGTAGAATAAAAGTAGTGGTTGAAACGTTTAAATACTCGACTAAACGAACTAACTAATGAAGACAACGATCGAATAAGAATTTATAAAACTTTGGAGTGTAATAAACAGTCCATTGTCCCCTTTCTCTCTCTGGGTGGTACTTATGGAAATAATATTTTTTGTTTAAATATCTCTTTATCCCTACTTCAAGCACCATCCATTCATTGACCTTATTTGTAAATTTAGATATCCCGCCATTTTTAAAATGTGCAGATATGTCTAAGTCTGTCTATCCTATTATATAAAGTAGTAAGTTTTTTTGTATCTAGTTTAAAATATTAATAAATCCTCAACAAATTGAAGACTCTATTGTAGGAAAGCTTTACCTAGGTTATTGAACTAGGATTCTTTTGACAATATGAAATTATTTTAAACTTTATTATTATTACCAGAAAGTTCTGTATATCGACTCTTTCATTTCATAATAGAGATACCAGATACCATAAACGTGATATTTTAATGGATGATTCATAGGACGAATAGGCACAGCTTTGCATCCTTATAATTGTTTGTTTTATTGATTCTTGGCGTTCTTCTCAAACTTTTTTATTAGAATTATGTTGCTTATTTTAGGTAAGGTTAGGTTAATTGAAAGGTAGTAGAGCTCCACAGCAGTGGCATACCGTAGGGTTAGGGCCCTGCAGATTTAAGGCTACCCGCAGGAGCTAGAAATAAGATTTCCAAACATTCCATGGGTCAAGAGATATGCTTTATTCCTTTATGGATACTGTAATCCTTGTTTTCATACTATTGTACCACTTTCAAGATAAAAACAAACAAACAAACAAAACGACGTCACTCAAAATTCAATTATCAAGATTCAATTTGACATTCCTCACTCTAGTAGGAAGCTTAAACAACAATGAATAGAGTTACAATTATAGAGTAATCAAAAGTATACTTTGTCAATCATCAATCTAGAATATATTCAAGTCTTCAGTGGCTGCTCTACTAATCCTGTATTTGTGTGTGTATATCCGTTACGATCTGATCGACGGCTGAAACGGTCGTTCCACAGATTTAGGAAATTCAATTGCCTTTTCCCTCAAAGATCCTTGTCAAACACAGAAACACCCCCTCTCTTATTTTGAAATAAATTGAAAGTAATACATGTATGTTTATTCTTATGTATAGGTCAGGCGAGGTCCTTTTACAATGGATACTGAGTAGTAATGCAGGGTTAGGACTCTCCACAAGTTTTAGGATTTAAATTCATTATTGTAATATACACCCCACTCCCAAGAAAAAAGTTAAAGACGGATATCTATTAATCTAGGAGTTTTGTGTCACCAGGAAAGTCAGGACAAATTTTTGACAGGTTTTGACTGATTTCACTTGAAAATTGAATAAATTTATAACATAAATTGTTACTTAACTGAAGTTACAGAAGTGAAAATGCTTTATTAGAAGGTTTATATTGGTCTGCAGGTTTAAGGTTATTCTACACTTTCAGCGTGGCAGGAACATCGGTTTCCAAAGTTTAATAAACTCGCTTTTCCATTCGCTGTACTTTTACTTTTATCGGTTGGTTTAAACTTTTCAACCAATAATTATAATCTACAGAAGTGGCAGTTATGTTTCTTTTTATCGGAGATGTAATTGTACAACAATTTATCGCCCATTGTTATACCCTTTAAGACCCCTATTTGTATAAAAGTACTCATAACAAAATTTAATATTTGCTATCTCGTGTTCTTACTCTTTCTTTAATTTACCCAAACAAAATTCCTTTGCTTTGGTGGCCTAATAACTTTGAAGATTCCTAGATTGTTTTCCTCATTGTGCTATAGTTATCTATTGCAGCGAATTAAAGACAGCGTTCCACGGTTAGTTAATTGAAAAAAATACAAGATTAATTCTAGTTTCGTTAGACCAAAGGGGCCGAAAGCCTGGGTAACAAAACTGGTATTACTATCATGATTTTTCCTTTTACAACCGCGGAAAGCTGTCTTTAATAAGATACGATACATATTTTTTCAGTATGACTTAGAACCGGTTATAATCCAGCGGATATCAATCGGTTTTGAAGCCATGCTGGACTGGTACTTACATATCAAGTTAGTTTGTACCATAACATTGCAAGTTAGCAACAAACAAGGACAATTTTCTCAAAATGTAGCGCAGCAATGAAAACCTAACAACATTAGCGCTAGAAGAAAAATCAATAAAGTGGAAATGATCAGATCAATTTTAGGCAATTCTAGCATCTAGGGGCCCAATATTCGAAAGGATAGGGAACGACAGAAAAATAGCCAAAAACCATCCTAGTATGTGAACTTGTGAATCTTCCCTAAAATGGAGAACTCATTCGGATCTGTGGTTATTGATATTATAAGCTACAGACAAAAAAAAACCTTACTACTTTAAATAATATGTATCTAAAAGCTTTAGCTAAGGCAACTGGGCATTAATAGATTTTTAAATTTCTTCAATAAACTAAGCAAATGTATAGAATATACATTTTTCACTCTTTCGGACGGACGTACATACAAACAGACAATGTCAATAAAGTAGCTTTGCTACTAAAAACTATGTAATGTACTCAAAACAAATTGGCTTTTGTTTGTTTGTGTGTTTAGATTATGTAAATTTGTTTGCTTAAAACATTTTAACGTGTCTTTGACTATTTTCTTACTGCAACAAATAACTATGCTTTTAAAATTTGTGGCCGCTTTAAGAATAAATTCGTAGTATCATTATTAGAATTGCGTTATATTTTAGTTATAGTTACCAGAAAGTCCGTATGTTCATTTTTAACTTTTTTAGCAAAGACATTTTGTAATCTCCTATTTATCTGATTTTTTGAATAATTATTCCTTGGACAACAAGGTACAACATTATAAGCGTAGAATCTCTATAATAAAGTTCTTAAATGTAAGTATGTCCTTTAACAGTAACCTTTTTTTAGATTTTTTTCCAACAAATTTAGTTACAATTTTGTTTAGACTTATATTATAATATGCTGCTTACAATTGTTCATGTTTGTTTAAAAAACAGATATTTTTTAAAATATGGATGGGGTTAATTTTTTGGCAGGGGGGTATTCCATCCCCAATTAAAATGCTTTAATAAGTAGCTGGTAGGTATATTCCCTGAAATTAAAGTACAACCTTATCGGTTTAGCGGTTACTGAGATCTTATCCTTCAAACAAACAGACAGATAGACAACCTACTTCTTTGTTTTTTAGATAAATTTATTGTTTTATCATTATATCTATTTATTTATCTATCTATCTATTTATGTTTCACCCTTAGCGTCGCCAGAACACAGTAGGTGTAAAATCTATCATAAATCTTGAATGGTGGTGGTGACCCCCCCCCCCTCCCCCCCACACAACCCCCTCTCATATATAACCCAATACAGTTAATGTAAAATCTGCAGGGAGGAAGGGTAGGTAGGGTTATATACATATTTTTTTGTTCTTTAGCTTGAAGTTTTTGTATATTTGAATTTTAATTGGGTTGTTCAACTTTTAGACTTATAATATTAATCTACAAAAGAGCCCCCATACTTTGGATGTGTACATTTATATATCGTTCATTGTCATATTCCTTAAGATCCCTGAAAATCTGTAATAAATCTATTATCAAAACTCTAAAGAATTTTGCTTATTGGGTCCCTACCTCAAAATCACAATTTTTAAAGATCTTACAAATAAATAAACAGAAGTACTATATAGTGTTTATTTTTTTGATTTTAGAAATCATTAACTCAAACAACGTTATTATTGTCTATACCATCCTTTTACATAAAAGTAAAGGGATGTCTAAGTGTGTGTATCTCGCGAACCACTGGATCAGAATGGTTCTCCTTTAGGTTCTAGGTTCTGGGAAAGTCAATAACATCTTTGGGGAAAGGTAACTTTACCCTCTAAAGATATAATGCCTCTAGAAACATCCATAAGAAATTTTAAATTAAAAACAATTAAAAAGGGAGGGTCAACCCTCCTCCCCCCCCTCCTCCTCTCAGCCACCTTCTACAAAGTGTCCCTAAAAGCCTATAGGGGCGTATTCGTTAGTTTAGATCAATTAACTTGAAAAATAATTTTTCATATGTTAGACTAGGGACCCAGAAAGCAATAAGATTCAAATGTCCAAACAAACCTTTTGTTTTACACCCTTAGTTAATTCTCTAGATTATTGTATTTCTTTTAATCATACAATCAGTAGCTTAAGAGTTTATTACAATAAAAAATTCTTTAACAAAGATGAAAACATCTACAAAAGCGGAGCTATCAAATAAAAACAAGATGTAAGGAACAACAAAGTAGATGCTCATTAGTCAAAGATTAAGTGACAAGAATGGATATAGAAAACGTGGATATGTTGACAGGAGAAAATTCTTTGACAATTTAGGTTGCTAATGTGGACTATATTTATTGGTCAGATTTTTCATATAGTAAGAGGGGATGGGGTAAAGGGTGTAGATGAGTGGGTATCGTTATTTTAGCCAGCTGGAGGTATCACTTTATTAGAGTACATGAAAATCTGGTGCAAAGTCCAGGTAATTATAATTCGATTATTAAAGGAAAGTTTCATAATCATATTTCATAGGGAAGCTAAGAACACATAGAAATTAATTTTCTCTACATAACGTTTAAAAGTAACACACAAAAACCAAATATTAATTAAAGTTTTAGACTTCTATCTATATTAGCAGCTGAGTAGTAGCATGAAATTTGACCAGAACATTACCGACACACCGAAAGTCGAATTGATTTATATACTGCATATTGATTTTGGGAATATTCATAATTAATAAAGTAGTATTTTTCAAATACCGTTTCTTACAGACAGACAGATGGACCAAAATATTAAAACAGACTGATTGCTTGTATATTTATTTAATGTCATTGTTCTTTAATCAGTTAGGGAGTTGAATCCATTTTTATAGAAGCAGAAATATAATCTATGATTATGGTTTGGACCCTCTAAAACTGTAATCTACCCTTCCACTTTCCCCTCTCTTGGTGAAGATATCTTCAACGCCGATACGATTTTTGAAATATAAGATTCCACTTTTGTCTCTCTTGTTGAAGATATCTTCACCAAGAGAGGCAAAAGTGGAATCTTAAATTTCAAAAATCATATCGGCGTTGAAGATATCTTCACCAAGAGAGGGGAAAGTGGAATCTTACATTTCAAAAATCGTATAGGCGTTGAAGATATCTTCACCAAGAGAAGGGAAAGTAGAATCTTATATTTCAAAAATCGTAAAGGCGTTGAAGATATCTTCACCAAGAGAGGGGAAAGTGAAAAGGTAGATTACAGTTTTAGAGGGTCCAAACCATAATCATAGATTATATTTCTGCTTCTATAAAAATGGATTCAACTCCCTAACTGTTAATCGTTTTCATAATAGAAAATAAAACTACCCCTTGCAAACTTCTAAACAAAATATACCTTAATTTGCTGGCTAATAGAATTAAAAACCTAATGGATGAATCAACAAAAAAAATTTTATTAATACATAAACGCCACGCCAATCATCTACAATTAGAGTGTACGTTCGTCCGTCTGTATGTCTTAATAATGAGGATTCCTTCAACAATTAGATATATCTTGAAAGCATAGCAACTCTATAATTATTACTATGTTCGTTCTGACTTAAACTTTTAAGAATATCTTTTTTTTGGGTACTTTCAAGTTGAACATTTAGCTTGTTTCCTACGCCACCAATCAGGAATCTAAAGGGTGAAGACAAGGGCCGATAAAAAGTTGTACATCCCTAATAATAATACACATAATTATTCCTTCTGTAAATTAAAATAAGCGATTGAAACGTTTAAACATTTAACATTATGAATCAACCAATCAAAATACACTAAAGTCCCCAAAGTTGTTAAGACAATTAATAAGGAAGCGTTATTATAAAACTTTGGAGACTAGTGTAATAAACAGCCCATTGTCCCCTCTCTCTCTTTGGCCACAAATGCACAAGAATAACTTTTTTCTCTAAATATTGTATCCACGCATTAAATATCTATTAACCAATTTTGGTGTGACCGCAAGGCAATAAAGTAAAGGTGGTGTTTGTTTATTGCTTATTAGATCAGAATTGTATCAGTAGGCGGATCTCTGTGCTAGTGATTGTCACAGAGCAGCGCCAGAGCAGAGCGGTCAGAGTGTCAAACCCTTAATCAGTCCACTCCCTTTTACTATTCCCTCCCAATACATTCCTTCCCTTTGATACATTTAAGCCATTTCTCCCCCGTTAAGGAGTGTCAATCCGTAAGATCTTTTGATTTATTGATGGATTTAATTATAGACCTTAAACCACTACTAAATTCTCAAGGTTGACCCGCAGAGAGAGATATGACATCTGAAAAATAAATCTTTTCCTAGGGAAAATTGTATGAGGGCATTAACCCCAAATAGCAAAATTACTGCGTGACATCACTAAGCTGAATCTAACCAAAAAAAAGTTATTCATAAGGGGAGGGGAGAAATTTTGTTGCTTAATCACGATAGCAGGGATCTGTCCAAATAATCGTTATTTGGAATAAAAGTATTATTTTTTTCAGTTTTTTATTTTAAATTGGTTTAAAACTGCTTCATATCTGAGTGGTGAAAAAGTTTGGAAAATATAAATTTTTCTTTAGATAAAATATCTTTTTCTTAGGCCACAATGTAATAATTGGGGGGGGGGGGGGGATTGGAATAAAAATAGGGAGAAAGGGGAGAGGCTATTTTTAGCCCATAAGATTGTAATTTTGGATAAGTATTTAACTAACTGAACGTGGTTATTAGTGGCGCAGCTACTCTATATCTTTAACAAACACATACAACAATCCTTCTTCGTAAAAACATCAAAGTAACTTAATTTAAATCTCTTTTGAAAAGATTAATCTAGCTTTGGAAACAGACGGATTGTTATATTTGTTAATATATATTCCAATACAACTTTTAATCCGATTAATACCGCTATTTTAGAACCGGTTCTTAGCCATACTGAAAAACCATTTTTGTTTGCCCCTCACAACAAAAAAAAACCTAGAATAATTCTCATATTTTTTCATTTTACTATCCACTGAAAGCTGTCTATAATACGATGCCATAAATAACTATTTATAGCACTAATTTTATTAAGAATATTTTTGGCGCGCTACGCTAGTACTCATGGATATACCTTATTACCTACCCTTGTTTTATTAATTAGTCTTTTTCATTAATCTTAATTTCACCAAAGCATAGTCTTACAGACTAGGTCAAAAAAAAACAAGGATGACAATGTACAGAATATCTTAACAGTGCCTATAAAAAATGACGTCATATAATACAAATGACCAATGATACACAGATTAAATTACCAATAGCAGGCCAGTAATTATTTTAATTGACTAATGGCAGGCCAGTTTGGCGTCTCTTTTTATAGGCATTATAAATAGCTTCCAAGGTACATAAAAGCAATACTAATAAAATAAGACAATCGGACAAACGAACAGTACTTTATAAAACTGATTATTTTACAGAAGCCAGAAGAAAAAAGAAATATATCGGAAAAGAAAATTGGACATACTTACATTGTAAAGACTTGCTTACAGAGATGCTTCTCTTACGAAAGTGTGTCTAATCGTCGTAGAAATAAGAATTTTAAATTTGGTGAAGAGTTGTTGTCAAATCCACTAAAAAAACAACAGATAATAACTAGCATATAAAATTTAAATCAAACTGATGAATTCCAACTTGCCTAAATTAACAAAGAGAGGATGAACACAGTAGAAGTGTCGGACTGATTATGACGTAACAAAAAAAAATTAGCCAATGAGAGGCCATTATTGACCAATGGTAAAATTTATAGTGGCCTCTCATTGGCTAATTTTTTTTGTTACGTCATAATCAGTCCGACACTTTTACTGTGTTCAGAGAGGATTGACTGTTTTGGGCCAAGGCATTCTACCTACTTTAACTATTTATGTTGCGCACCTGACATAACAGCAGTAGGAGCCGTTTTTAACGTCTTTATTTATGAACCGGTGTCGGACCGAGATTCGAACATATTACCTTGCCACGAGCGGATGCGCTACGTGTTGAGCCACGGTCGCGGGTAACCATATACGGATACGGACAGACGGCCAGTATTCTAGGGATCTTATTCCTAACTTCCTAAGGGATAAGACAGTAATAAATTTACACTATTGGTTGTAAATTATTGATAAAAATTCAATAAAATTTTTAAAAGTTTTAGAGTAAAGGAATAGAATGTAAAACTTTGGGTACCAGTGTAATTTACAGTCCAATATCCCCTCCCTCCCCGTGAGTGAACACAATAGGCCAATAAACACAAAATATTTCTATTCTTATTGAGTTTGGTCAATTAATAAGCAACCGAACAAATAAATCAATTGTGAAGACTTAAGCTTCAGAAAAACTTTACTGCTTTATAAGATAGAATATTCAATATGGAATCAGCTTAATTTGCATAGATGCTGTTTTTTCTATCATGGGCTATCATGGGCTATCTTCTATCATGGACGTTCTTATTCTTGTATTAAATCTAGTCTCTGCTTCCAAAAAATATATGTTATGGGGTGGCTACGCTCCTGCAAAAGAACGACGTTATGCGCTTTTTATGCACGAGACTATTCTAAATGGGAGAGATGGATTAGCTAGAGAGAAATGGTGGGGTTGATTGCCCCCCGTGGGCGAGGTTCTATTCTTCCCCCCCCCCCTCCAAAAAATAATAGAAGGATGTTCGAGGGGCAGGGGGTATTCATTAGTTTATTATATTCATATTTGATTGAGATGTAAAATATTTTTCAAAGAATTTAACAAAAACATTAATAAATTACAAAGTGAAATACAATAAAAGATTTAAGGAAAAATATCTACAATTGAATAATAGAGATAATAAAAAAGAGTTAGATAGAAAGAAAGAAAGAAAGAGTAAGAGAGAGAGAGTGAGAGAGAGAGAGAGAAAGAGAGAGAGAAGTAAAGAGAGAGTGTGAGAGAAAGAGAGAAAAATAGGGAAAGAGAGAGAAAGGGAGAGAGAAGTGAGATAATGGTTAATATATGCAACTTTATTTAAGCCAAGGCATTCTCCTTTCTATCCTCATATAAAAGTAACAGGATGTCTCTTTGTTTATCTATGTGTCTGTCTGTAGCTTAAGATATCACTGACAGCTGGACTGATATGCTTCTCCTTTACAGTGACGCTTCTTACATGCCCAGGGAAGGTTTCTTGGTTTTTTTTGGAGGACATAGAACTCTACCCTCCATGGATAAACCTAACCAAAAACTGTTCTTTTTTTAAAGCTAAAAAGGGGAAGGGGCGTAACCGCTAGTTTTTAATAAATTCACGCGCCTTGCATAGAAAAAGTGAAACGGTAATTTTAATAATTGAATAGTAATATATATGAGTTCTGTTACATAATATTTTGAAAACATTTAAAAATATCAAACCCACCTACCTACATATATATTGAAATTCTTAATTTCTAGTATTGGAATATAAATAAATGGTGAAAGCCCTTATATTGTAAGTGGAGAATTAAATTAACCCTCCTATCAAATAAAATGTTTTCAGTTAATATCTTGCTGACTACTGAAACGATTTATTTCTCCATAATAGGGAAGCTTCACATGGGTCCTGGGATTTATATTTAAATCATACTCCTTGGATGGTTTTAGGCTATTTTTTTTTTATGCTATTGACATATTTCAGCCATATATCTTTTACAGCAGTCGAGTAAATTACAAACAAAAAAGTCAGATGTAGATAATAATAATCTGTCCATCTCTAACAGCTGCCAATTACCGACGTCACCGAAACTGTCCCAATTTTGTATAACTTTTGCGGAACAAGTTCCAATTACGTCATATTTTTCTTTCCCGAAAAAGGGAGGGGGGGAAGAAAATCTCTTCAAAAGAGATGGGGAAAACCCCCTTTTCTCCCATCTCTTTTTTCTTCCCCCCTTCCCTTTTTTTATTTCCCCCTTCTCTTTTTCAGGAAAGAAAAATATGACGTAATTGGAACTTGTTCCGCAAAAGTTATACAAAATTGGGACAGTTTCGGTGACGTCCCAATTACCTCATACAGGCGAGGCTGCTGTCCATGACACTTTACCGTCAGGCCCAACAACCTAGGATAACAAAGTAAAGTCAAATTTCTCCATTTCTGTTCAATCATCCTGGGTATTAGGTTAAGTAACACCAACAGACAGCCAACTTTTTGATAGCACGACCTTTGTCTGGAAGTCCTTAATGTACATGATAATGAGTTGCGCCTGTTTTTTGGCCTATTCATTCCCAATACTCTGTGTTTTAATGTCGTGCATCTGACATAGCTGTAGTAGTTTTGACGCGGTTTTGAAGAACAGATGCGATACGTGTTAAACTACGTTCGCGTGTTAAAGGTTAGGTAAAGTAAGGTCTTGGCAAACCCTATGGGGCTTGTTTTCTGCAGGATTAAAGTAACCTGCAGTGGCTACTTGCAAAGTAAAAGAAATGAAACGGTCGTGGGGTCCATTTAGGAAATAAGAAATGTTATCAAATAATTCCAATTGCAAAGTTTGTTTTAATTCTATTTCTGTTTTAAGATATGCATTATCAGCTTTTCTTTTTATGCAAAATTAAGCATTCATTAAACAACTTTTTTCAAGATTTTTAGAATAGTGTATATACGTCATAAATAGTTTTATTTATTGTAGGCTTTGGTTTAAAAAAAGTCACGTAGATTTGAAATTTTCTAAAAGATTCCTGTACCAATATGAAATACTTTCTTATGAGGGAAGCCACACTAAAGTCATTTTCAATTTCAACTTAAAATCTTTTAACATGAAAGGAAATTACCATTAACTTTAATTTTTAAAGGGTGAATCCTAAGACGAGAAGGCATAATATAATAATCCAGTCTAATACATTTTAATTATAAATAAGAAGGAAATTAAATCAAGCAAATATTGTAAAACATTTTTAAAATTTCTTAGATCATTGGGGGTAGAACTATTTTTTGTCTAATCCCTTAATAATAATGAAATAAAAACTATTTTAAAAAGGAAATTAAATAAATCTTATTGTTATTAGTTTATTTTAATTGTATATTTTATAATCAAGAACAAAAGTTTCATGAGTTGCGAAGAAATGAAAAAAAATTTAAATAGAACAATAAATCATTACACAGTGAAACTTCGTTAAAAATAGTAAATTTATAATTTGCAAATAAAACACTCCATCTTCAGCTGAATAATGATTCCCAGGACAACAAAGAACAATGTTATAAAATAAGCCTATAACCTATAATCTAGTCCTAAAAATGTAAGTATGTCCTGAAACATTTAAACATTTTGCAACAAATATATTTGTAATTTTTGTTTAGACTTTTTAATTAGTAATCTGATTATTATGTTTTGACACTCTACAAGTGCTAATTTATATTAGTCTTACCGTCTAATTTGAGAGCTTCGCCTTTATGGATGTGCTTTTTTTTCAAGTTTACATAGCAAACTGTGACATAAAGAATTATGGACTTCAGACGTACAGACACACCCTATGCATAGAGTAGCTGCGACACCAATAAAACAAATAATTGAAGATTATAGCATATTGGCGGATTTAAGTTTCTTATTATAAAGATTAAGCTACTGTAGAAAATTCTTTTTATTTTGTCTTGCCCCCTCCCCCCCAAACTTAACAATTATAAACCCTTCCCTCATTTATTTTTCTTTTTTTTAAGAAAGAAAGCACTAAAGATTTGATGTTTATACCTTGTAACAAAATTTATATTTTTATTTTCTTCTTTGATTTTTATAGTTTTTTAATTAGGGTTAATTAAATAATTATAAGTATAGTATAACTACTCTTTTATTTCCCAAAAGTTTATTTTATTTGCCAATTATTTAAACTTCGCATTTATAGATGCTATATTAATATTAAAAAAAACTCAAAAGTCAATTATCAAATATATATAAAATTTTACCATGCATTTATAAATTTCTAAACTCTTTTATTGTATAATTTCAGTGAAGCAGTGGTTTTAGGCTATTTTCTTGACCTTCTCCGACTTTAGTCTCTAGGTGCGAAACAGCTAATTTTAAATAAATTGATAATTTTGAAGTTTTGTAAAAACACTGCGAATCGAATTCCTTCGCCTTTGAACCATTTTACCTTTATTTACTTTGCTAAAGATAATTGTGTGTTAAGAAAATCGGGGGATATGGTTTGCCCCCTGGCAAGTTGGGGGTGGGGGAGGGTGTTTTGTCCCCAGGGAAAAGGATCGAAAAGAAATCGCCAATAGGAGGGGAGGAGATAAGTTTCAGAAGCACCCTAGAGTAGCGTATATCAGGGATGGAGGGGACATTGGGCTATTTATTACACTATTCCCCAAAGTCATGTTTTGTTATTCGTTGGCTTAACAACTTTGTGGACGTTTATTGAATTTTGATTGGTTGGTTCATTTAGTTAAGTGTCCAAACGTTTCAACCACAAAATATAATAGAAGGGGTAATTTTGTGTATCATCATAAGGAATTTGCATCAATTTATCGGCCATTGCCTTATCCCTTTAGATCCCTGGTATATAGGATTTTTAAGGGGGTGAAACGAGGAATGCAATTGTTCCCAGTTTTAGGTGGGTGTCGACACCCCCATCCCGCACGCCCTTGTCGGAAGCTTTGTTAAAGCCCGCAATTAAAGGATGGACAAAAATTAGTAAGTAGTAGGTTTATAAAAGAGAAGCTTTTCTATAATTAGGGTTGGTCCGTCCATCCGTCCGTCCGTTACGGACGGTTAGCTCTTTTCGTTAATTTGAAAAGGTAAATTGTACTATCGATTTCAATTTTATGATTATTCCTATAACAATTAGGTATGATTTAGGAAGCGTAGCAACCCTATAATCGTTTTGCAACAAATTTACTTACAATTTAGTTTAGACTTATGCATTAATATTCTTATTATTCAGTTTTCACACTGTACAAGTTTTAATGTTCGTTTGTCCTACTATTTGAAAGCTTCGCTTTTGTGGAAGTTGTGATGTTTGTTATGAATTAGAACTGCATCTGAAATTTAAAGGATTAAAAGTCTAAATGAGGAGGTAAAGAGATGAGCAAGATTCTTTCCGAAACATTTTTTCAGAGAGAGAAAATATAAAGACTGACAATTTTAAGTTTCAAATGTGTTCCGGAGTGGATTTAGTTTTTGAATACAGAGCCCCTAGATGCTAGCGCCGGAGCCGTTAGTTTCATTTAAAGTATTAGTATTTTCAAGCCTTTAATCTATCACAAACAAGGATGACAACATCCATAAAAGCGAAGCACTGAAACGGTAGGACAAACGGCCATTAAAACTTATAAAGTGTCAGAACTGAATAATCAGAATATAAATGTATTACAGTCAAAACAAAATTGTGAGTAAATTTGTTGAAAAACTTCTTGATACAGGATACTATTAAAGACATACTTACATTTTTAGGACTTGATTATAAAGTTGCTTCGCCTATAACATTATACTTTTTTGTCCCAGGAATAAACCTATCAAAAATCAGATCAATCGGATGATTAGATCACATAAAAAATTTGTTGTTAAAAAAGTAAAAAAATCAATATGTTTAAAATGGACGTTCGGATATTCTTGTAATGATTATAGAGTTTCTACGCTTTCTAAATCGTACCTGACTAGAAAAGCTTATATAATAGATACTCTTACTTGATATTAATCAGAGAGGAAAGGTACAATGGACTGTAAATTACACTTGTTCCCAAAGTTTTACATCGTTAGCAAATTCGTCATCTCAAATTTGGTACTTTTATCGAATTCTGATTGGTTGGTTCCAAACTAAAAGTGTCAAAACTTGTCATCTTTTTTAATCTACAGAATAGGTAATTTTGTTTATTATAATTGGTGGGGACTTACACCAATTTACCTTACTATTGTCTATCTGTATTGAACTTAAGAAAACTCTTAATTTTAGAAAAGCTTCAATTTAAAAAGTTTTCATTCGACACTTTCATAAACCACAATTCCACAGGGAGAGAGGGAGAGAGGGGACAATGAGCTGCTGATTACACTAATCTCCAAAGTTTCATAAGAACGTTTTCCTATTCGTTGGCTCAACAACTTAGGGAATAATATCATATTTTGATTGGTTGGTTCATTAAGTTGAGTGTCCAAATGTTTCAACCACTTATTAAAGGGGTAATTTTGTATATGATCATTGGTGATGTACACTCTGTCATTGTCTTATCCCTTTAGATCCCTGTCAATTCTATACTACCCATGGGATTGTAGAAAAATGTATGAAAATAACTAGTTTGGTTACTTATAATTCAATGTCTTACATTTTTTAGTGGTTCTACAAAAATATAACATAATTTTCCCTCCTCCCTTCCCTCAAAAGCCCAACAGTTGTTCAATAAAGCAGGGTTTTAATCTATGTTACAAAAAACTCTAGTTTGAGGCGAAACATTGAGTACCTTTAATTGTAACTGTATTTGCCCTATATATTTTGCGTGGCTAATCCAGTTTTCTTATAAAAGAATTGTATTAAAAAATGTTGTTATTTTCATATAATGAATAAAGCATCTTATAGATCATATTCATTATTATTGATTTCTCTAGAGAGTCTAATTGTGCATAGTAAAACTATTAAGTTATTTATTAAAATCAATTTCTAAAATCATTTAAATGATCAAATTAAATCTTAATTTTCTATAAAAAAGGAAAATATAATTATTTATCTAAGAAATAGATCATTAGAATATTAGAAACTGCGCAGAATATATATTGATATTATTATGAATAATAAATTTTGACCATTTTAAATATTTTGCAGATTTGAGGAACCATACAAAATATATAGTAAAGGATATTTCCACTATGACTTTGAAACCAATTAATATCCGGTGGATTAGAACCAGTTCCCAGCCATACTGAACCATTTGATTTGAGGAACCATATAAAATATATAATGAAATATATTTCCAGTGTTGCTTTGATTAATATCTAGTGGATTAGAAACAGTTCTCTGAAAAAACTGTAAACCATCGTATTACAGACAACTTTCGGCCACTCGGGTCTAACAAAACTGATTATAATCTTATAATTTTTCATTTTTATATTCACGGACAGCTGTCTATAACACGATGCAATAAATAATTATCATTATTGTTTTCGATATTTCAAATAAGTTGAAGATTTGTAGCACCCCTTAAAATATTGTCCTACTGAAACCTATTCCCCTAATTATACACCTAAAGATGAGAAAAAGACAAATTATTTTTTGAGATCCTTTTGCAAAATGGTGTTTTTACTATGTCACCATTAATCCTTTTGTTGGGGTAAATTTATGTACATCCCCAATAATGATACACAAAATTACCCCTTCTGTAGCCTATAACTAGTGGTTTAAACGTCTAAACGCTCCAATTAATAGACAATCGCATTAAAATTTACTAAAGTACCCAAAGTTTTTAAGCCAACGTTATACGAAAACGTTATTGTGAAACTTATTGGGATTAATAAAATAAACAGTCCATTTAAGTATAAATGCTAATATTTTTATTTTGAATTTAAGTTAAAAGTTAGAAACACTGTAAAACCTTATTCTCCCCTTTGAAACCATTGAAAGTGTCCTCCTTTATAATTTTTTAAATCCCTTGATACCATTTTAATTGTACATTTAGACACCTAGGGGTTAAGTTTGTTTTTTAACCATTAAATCATAAATTCTTTTGTAAAAAGTATAAAGGAAGAAAATTCTTAAGTTAAAGTCTTATTTAAAATTCTTTAATATAAAAGAAATGTTTATTATTTATCAAAAGCGAAGATTTTCTATATTTGGGTAGTGTATGTACATATTTAAAACGTTTATCTATAATCGTCCTATAGAATTCAAACCTTTCACTTTTAAAAGCGGAAATCATTTTCTTAAAGTTCATTTTAAACATGTTTAGTTATTTATCGCATCGTATTATAGACAATTTTCAAAGGATATTAAAATGAAAAAGTTTAAGATTAATACCAGTTTTGTTAGCCCAGAGAGGCTGAAGGCGCGAGCGAATTTATATTTTTTCTTACGAAATAAAATACATTTCTAGCATCGTATTCAAAACAGCTTACCGCGGATATAAAATGTACAATTATAAGATGAAACCAGTTTTTTTTAATCTTATGATTATACATTTCTATATTCGTAGAAAGCTGGATATAATACGATGCTAGACATAGTTTTTTCGTATTCATGAGAACCGGTTCCTATCCACCGGATTCGAATGAATACGAGAAAAAACCTTCCACACACACACACACACACACACACACACACACTGAAAGACACCATACATCTTCTATCTTTCCTACAATTTTAATTAGTAAGGATTTTGTTTTTTTGTGCGTTTGTACGTTAAGAATTAATAACAAAATTATAGTTGATCGTTTGGGGCGAAGCCACATGAAAAACAAAATAGTATACTCTTTAGAAACTTTTCTTTTTGATATGCATAAAACTAGTATTTATTTTTACATGAAGCTTTTATATGGGCTCTTTTATTTAAAAACAACATTCTTCATTTACTGAAAAAGAATCATAAAATATATCTTTAGAAATAAGTAATCAATATCAGAGTGTTTCAAAATAAATTGATATTGATTTTTGGTGCCTTTGGCTGTATTATAGTTTAGAAAAAAGAAAGCCCCCCAACAGTTTTATGCCTCTATCTCTAATAGGAGTAGAGATAAAAGCATGGGTACACCCCAGTAATATAATACTTTTTTCCCAGTCATACATCTCTTTCTTAAACTTTAAAATTGTAAAAGCGAAGCTTTTCTATAATTAGGATCGGTCCCTACGTCCGTCCGGAATTAATAGCTTTTTTCGTTAATTCATGCATGTTAGAATTGTCCCATCGGTACGTCCATTTTTATGTGATTTTTTCCGATTTATCTGATTTTTGGAATACTGATTTCTAAGACAACAAACTAAATCTTATAAGCAAACCATCTCTATAATCAAGTCCTAAAAATGTAAGCATGTCTTCAAATATTATCATGTAATTAAGCAGTTTTTCAAAAAATTTTCTTACACCTTTGTTTCTACTTTTATACATTTATATTCAGATTATTCAGTTCTGACACTCTACAATTGTTATTGTTTGTTTGTCCTACCGTTTTAGTGCTTCGCTTTTATCAATGTTGTCATCCTTGTTTATTATGATATTAATTGTATGTGTTTTTTTTAGTTTGTGAACAACGGTTACACAAATAATCCATGAAGAAATCAGTATACCAAAAATCAGATCAATAGGATAATTAGTTCATATAAAAATTAGTTGTTAAAAAGTAAAAAAAACAACATGTTTAAAATGGACGTGCGGACTTAGAGTTGCTACGCTTTCTAGACCGTACCTAATTACTACAGGAATCGCCACCCAGCATCTACTAAAGTGGTTTTGTTTCTTTAGAAATGTTGCATTGACATGTCGTTAATTTTCAATACGTCTTTTTTGTGACGTATTTAAAGAAAATGACTTATTAATATGTCTTTAATTGTTTTTTATTTGCCATTATTTTTCTTAAAAAAAGAAATTACAAATTAATGCCTGATTAAATATAAAAATTATGGTTGTTTCAATGCGTCATTTTGTATTTTTTCCACATATTAATATATATGTGTAGAATTACATATTAATATGACAGTAAATAAAATAAATAATGTTGAATTAAAACGTCCTTAATTTGTAATAAGTCATCTTTATTAATTTAATAATTTATTAATATATTACTTACATATTACATATTAATTCTGCAGTAAATAAAATAAATAATGTAGAATCAAAACGTCCTTATTGTGTAATGTGTCATCTTGATTAATTAAATAATTTTCAAGACACTTTTTCAGAGTTCAGAAAAAAATTTTAAATATTTTTTTCTTCTTAAAAACTAAAAGTTTGTAAAATAAAAATAAAATCAAGAAATCTATTATTTTTATTTTTAAAGTTAATTATTAAAAGACAAAAAAAATTTCTGAACTATGATCCCCATATAAATATTATGAGTATTTAGTAACAGTTAAACCCTACAAACAAACATTACAATATGAGTAATTAAACAGTTAGGGAGTTGAATCCATTTTTATAGAAGCAGATATATAATCTATGATTATGGTTTGGACCCTCTAAAACTGTAATCTACCTTTCCACTTTCCCCTCTCTTGGTGAAGATATCTTCAACGCCAATACGATTTTTGAAATGTAAGATTCTACTTTCCCTTCTCTTGGTGAAGATATCTTCAACGCCGATACGATTTTTGAAATGTAAGATTTCACTTTCCCCTCTCTTGGTGAAGATATCTCCAACGCCGATACGATTTTTGAAATTTAAGATTCCACTTTTGCCTCTCTTGGTGAAGATATCTTCAACAAGAGAGACAAAAGTGGAATCTTATATTTCAAAAATCGTATCGGCGTTGAAGATATCTTCACCAAGAGAGGGGAAAGTGGAAGGGTAGATTACAGTTTTAGAGGGTCCAAACCATAATCATAGATTATATTTCTGCTTCTATAAAAATGGATTCAACTCCCTAACTGTTAAATTTGTGTGAAGAATAAGATTTACTTCATAATAGAACTTCGTTCGTAAATGTGATGAGAGAATGAGTTAAATGAATTTTAAAAACATTTTTCCTTCTCTTGTTGCATAATTTCGAAAGGAGATCATAATCGACGAAAAATCATGAATATAAGTTTTACAATGTTGAGGTAAGAAGTTAGCTTAAACAACTTTGGGGACTTTAGTGAATTTCAATTGGTTTTACTTTATAAAGGTAAGAGTTCTATTTTATATCAATCCTATTATATTAATTAGTAAACGTTTTTTGTCTGTCCCAAAGGATCTCGCTAACCGCTGAACCGATATTGTTCTCTTTTACAGTGAAGCTTCTTATAGGTCCTGGGAAGGTTTTTAACTATCTTTTGGGAGGATTCTACACCCCCCTTCCCCCCCAAAAAATATTTTTTAAAACTTTTTTGAAACTCAAATTTAAAATGGGATAAGGTCGCCTTTTCTCCCTCCTACCAGTGCCCCTAGAGGCTTCTAACCAATCTGTTCCATGATATTTTGTATGTTGGTTGGTTGGTTAGGCAATAAAAGGCAGAAATTTAGAAATATATAAAAAAAAGATTTTCTCGTTTCCTGATTAAGAGTGAGGTCTTATTTTTTTCCTGTGTACATTTCTCATATTCAAGCATCTAGATTAATTGCAATTTTTATTAAAATAATCCATTTTTATTTAACTCAAATCAATTTCTAATTATTACTTAATTCAATGATTTAATTAAACAAATATTTATTTAATTCAATATAATAATTGTTAGTAGCGAAGCTACTCTATAATTCACTTTGTCCGTCCGTCAGTCAGTCCGTCAGTCAGTCAGTCCGTCAGTCCGTCAGTCCGTAACGCTATGGGGGAAATGGGATTTACTCAGCTCCTATAAAAGATAGAATGCTGAAATTTTTTGACAACATTCCCATTGTTCAGGAGCACAATTGACTATAAAACATCATTTGCGGTCGGACCGAGTTTTAGCAGGTTTTAGGCTATTTTTATATTTTTCACATTTTTCTCCATATCTTCAGTGTTTATGGTCCGATTTTCAAAATTTTTTCAGTTACAAATATCAAAATTAAATTTCCTGTCGTTTAAAGAAACAATCATGAAGGCCAGACTGCCTTTTTAGCAGGTTTTAGGCTATTTTTATATTTTTCACATTTTTCTCCATATCTTCAGTGTATGGTCCGATTTTCAAATTTTTTTCAGTTATAGATATCAAAATTAAATTTCCCGTCTTTTAAAGAAGACAACCATGACGGCCAGACTGCCTTTTCAGCAGGTTTTAGGCTGTTTTTTTTTATATTTTTAACATTTTCTCCATATCTTCAGTGTTTATAGTCCGATTTTCAAAATTTTTTCAGTTGTAGATATCAAATTAAATTTCCCGTCTTTAAAGGAAATAACCATGACGGCCAGACTGCCTTTTTGGCAGGTTTTAGGCTATTTATAAATATATTTAACACTTTTTTCCATATCTTCAGTGTATATGGTCCGATTTTCCAAATTTTTAAAGTTTTTAAGGATTTAAAAATTAAATTTTTTGTCGTTTCAAGAAAACAACCATGACGGCCAGACTGCCTTTTATCAGGTTTTTTGGCTATTTTTATATGTTTTACATATTTCCCAAGATCTTTGTTTATTTTGATCCAATTTTCAAACTTTTATGGGATATCAGTATCAAAATAATTTTTCCCATTGTTATGAGCATCTTTAATATAATTTACTTTGACCATCGTCATCATACAAAATAAAACAAGGTTTCATATTTATCTTATCCAATAAATCTATTCTTGATTTTAGTAAAAACCTTTTAAATCTACCTGTACGTATTCCCATCTACGATTTTTTGTGCTTCGCTACTTATGGATGTTGTCATCCTTGTTTAATATTAAATCTAATATTTTATTGATACACATTAAATACCAATTTTGGCGGCCATATTGTTTTTTTTGACGTTTTACAGTAAAAAAATGACGTTTTGATATGTCTTTATTTAAAATAATATGTCATTTAATATTTTTGTTATTTATATTTTTAGTGACGTTTTTTCAGAGTTAAGGCCGCATTTTTAGGATTTAATAAAATATTATTATTTTTTAATTAATATTTAAATTATATTGTTAGTTTGGCGGCCATCTTGTTTTTCTGGACGTTTTAAAGGAAAAATTGACGTTTTAATGCGCCGTTATTTAAGATAACATGTCATTAAATTCAAAATATTGTTATTATTTATATTTTTTTTGTGACGTTTTTTTAAAGATAACGACGTATTTTTGGTACACAAAACGTCCTTTAAAAAAATATGAAACGTCATTTGTTTAGTAATAAAAAAGTTACGTCATTAAGGACGTATTAATGCGACATGTTTCTTAGAATAATGCGATAAAAGTATATGCTGGGCATGCAAAGTTTGAAATCGATATGTCAATTCTAACATGCCTAAATTAACGACAAAAGCTACCCGTTACGGACGGACGTACGGACGGACCGACCCTAATTATAGAAAAGCTTCGCTTTTAAAAAAAAGTATCTGTAGGTAATTTTTTCATACTCAATGCCATTTCAAGGAATTTTAGAACCCGCTAAAAACAGGTTAGAATGGTACTTTGATTTCATCTCTTGCTTTAGAGTTAAAAAGGTAGTTTTATATTGGTCAAAATAAAACTACCTAAGTTCTTTTAAAACATATCCTTTTGCTTTATATGAATGTTTTTTAAATAATTACCTTAAAAATGAATACTTTTTATAAAAACAAAATATTTTAATTAAATAAAATTAACTTCTAAAAACAATCGATACACAATTATAATAATTTGCTTCTTTTTCTTATTTTTTATTAGCTAAGCTACCCTATAATTCAAAATGTCCGTCTGTCATTAGGGACTTGGAAGGGTATGGGTAGACGTTATTTTCTTTGCTACTGGTCATGATAGGCGACTGGATTCTAAAAAAATATTCCCGAAGCATCTGTAATATAATTGTAATTTTCTCGATTGATGTTAAAGATAAAAGGCTAAAATTTCTTGTAAGGATTCTCCAAACAATTCTACTCTATAACAGCATTTGTCCGTCTGTCCATTCATAGCGTTATGTTGGAAAATTTAATTTATTCAGTTGCTCTATAAGATCTGAAAATTCTTTTTAATTAAACTTTGGGATCGTGGAAAGAAAACAAAGTAGCGGGTTTTGTCGCATTATTACAGTAGCTTTTGATATTTGAAACACAATTTTGTCGTTTGTCCATTAGGCTGTTCTTATTATTTATTTGATTTTTGCCGCTTATGAACGTTGACCTCCTTGTTTATAAAACATCTACCTAATTTTTTTTGCATTAAATTGTTGTACTGGAGGATTTTGATTTATCTTCTAGATATTCATTTTAAATGGCAGTATAGGTAAAGGCAAATTTTTTTCTTTAGATGAAGTATCCCTGCTTTCCACAGATGTTGTTTACACAATTAATTACTTATGATAACTTTATTTTATTTGTTGGCTCAACTCCTTTGGGGACTATAGTGAATTTTGTAATTTCGATTCATTAAGTTGAGTGTTCTATCGTTTAAACCACTATTTTTTTTACAGGAGGGGGGTAACTTTGTGTATCATCATTGGGGATGTACATCAATTTATCGGCTATTGTCTAATCCCTTTAGATGCCTGCTGTTTTGCATGTAGGTTGTCTAATTATAGTCAAGTTTAGCAGGTACCACTATTATTCAATTCAACTAACAAACGTACACACAGACATTTGGTAAAGCGAAGCTAATCTTCAAAAAAAATTTTGTCAAACCATCAGTTGAACTACAATTGTCCCTCTCCCTAGCCCCCAATCCTCTTCCCTTTAGTTTTAGTTAGATTATAAGCCATTAGTGAACTTTAATTAATTTTGGCCCGTTTACAAATGAAAGCATTCCGCCAATTCCCACTAGTATCATAACGCACACCTGACATAGTAGATGTAAAAAAAAAACATTTTTAACATCTTGGATCTTTTCTCAGTTTTGTTGATATTTCATATTTTAGTAGAATTCTTTAGGCTTCGCTAATATATACATTTTTATTCTGGTTTTCCTCCTACTACTACCCAGGGAGGGAGGGGACATTGGGCTGTTTATTACACTGGTCCCCAAACTTTTGTATTAGCGTTTTTATATTTGTTGGCGACTATATTATATTTTGATTGTTTGGTTCATATAGCTGAGTGTTCAAATTCTAATTTTAATCTACAGAAGGGGTGATTTTGTTTATCATCATTTGGGATGTAAATCAATTTATCGGCCATTGTCCTATCCCTTTAGATCCCTGAATACTACCGGCCTTTTTTTACAACCCTTTATATCTATTCTAAAATTAGTCTAAGTAGGGTCAGTGTTTTACGTCTTAAAAAAGCAAGGACAAGTGAATAAAACAGTAGCGAAGCAACAACAAAAAATACTAACCCCATTATCCTAGTACCCAAAGTTTTATAATCACGTTTTCTTATGCATTAGCTGAAAAACTTTGGGTACTTTAATTACATTTTGGATTAGTTGGTTCATTAAGTTGAGTATCTTAACGTTTCAACTAATAATTTTAATGTGCAGAAGGGGTAATTTTGCCTATCATCATCCTATTATATAAAGTAGTAAGCTTTTTCGTCTGTAGCGAATGATCTCGCTATCCGCTAAACCGATATGGTTCTTCTTTACAGTGAAGCTTCTTATAAGTGAGATTTAGTAAAAAGTCATATAATGTTTTGATTAAATGTAAATTTTCCGAAGAATAATTTGGTTTTTTTTAAAATTGTTTAAGATACTTAAATAAGCAAAGAAGTTGTTTGATGGGCGTACAGATTTATTACAGAATAGCTACTCTACTATAAAATTATGGACTCAAAAAGGCAAACAATGGAAATAGAGAAATAAAGGCGCTTTTCGTGTACTGTCTTTTTTAACCCTGTTTTTAAAAGCGAAGCTTTTCTACTTTTATAACCAGTCCATATGTTCGTAAATTTAGATGCAAACCTTTGCTATATGATTCCTGTAATAATAATATACAATTATGAAAGCGTTGCATCTGTATAAACATAATCAGAATATCCATTTTTCATGATATTTTTAGCTTTTTTAAGGGTTTTTCAAAGCGAAGCTTTTCTATAATTAGGGTCGGTCCGTCCGTACGTCCGTAACGGATAGCTTTTTTCGTTAATTTAGGCATGTTAGAATTGTCCTATCGATTACAAATTTTGCATGGTGATTCCTTTAATAGTTAGGTACGATTTAGAAAGCGTAGCAACTCTATAATCATCACCAAAATGTCCGTAGGTCCATTTTAA
This sequence comes from Acartia tonsa, assembly GCF_053477335.1. Taxonomy (NCBI): domain Eukaryota; kingdom Metazoa; phylum Arthropoda; class Copepoda; order Calanoida; family Acartiidae; genus Acartia; species Acartia tonsa. Next base: position 13,698,526 of record NC_137272.1, on the reverse strand, counting down.
ACATGTTGTTTTTTTTTACTTTTTTAACAACAAATTTTTATGTGATCTAATCATCCGATTGATCTGATTTTTGGTATATTGATTCCGGGGACAACAAAGTATAATGTAATCAGCGAAGCAACTCTATAATCAAGTCCTAAAAATGTAAGTATGTCCATAAACATTATCCTGAATCAAGCAGTTTTTAAACAAATTTACTTACAATTTTGCTTTGACTCTTATACATTTATATTATGATTATTCAGTTCTGACACAATACAAGTGTTAATGTCCGTTTGTCCTACCGTTTCAGTGCTTCGCTTTTATGGATGTTGTCATCCTTGTTTTAATATAGATTCCTGGTATGGTTGAGCACAGGGTATTATCAGAGAAACATCATTGAAATCAAGTCCTGAATAGATTTAACATTGCAACCATAAGTATGAGGATGGGGTTGTGAGAGTTTTAACACCCCCATTAATATTAAACTGGGAGGATCTACCTTCCATAGACGTCCAAGGGGGGGGGGGGGTAATGGGGCGATTACCCCCCCCAAATTTTTTCATTTTACCCCTACCCATTTAAAATTTACCCCTACCCTGGGGGTGCCGTAGGCACCCCTAACCATTTAGGAGGGGGTATTTACTAGGGTTGGGCCGGATACTTTTTTGGCCGGATACCGGATATCCGGCTGATTTCAAATGCCGGATATCCGGCAAATATCCGGTTATCCGGCCAAATTACCGGATATCCGGCCGGATAACCGGCCAAATTACCAGATATTAAAGTAGTAAAAAAAAAAATTTCTTTAGAAATCTTATATAAATTTACATAAAGTTAAACTTATTCAGAAAAATGTTCTTCTAGCTTCAATAATAAGAAAATTATAGCCATTTAAGATTTTAAAAAGCAGAGATTTTTGGTGTAAAGTATAAAAAATTATAGAGCCGGATATCCGGCCGGATAGTTTCAATATCCGGTATCCGGCCGGATATTGAAAATGGCCGGATATCCGGCCCAACCCTAGTATTTACCCC